>NC_084498.1:19735791-21008291 GCF_030035675.1 Rhineura floridana | reverse complement strand
CTTCTCAATTTGCCACTGCACTATTGCTGGTGGTAGACTGTCCCTGCCAACAGCCCAGTCACAGAGTTTTGCACCAGCTGGCACTTCCAGACTGGGCCCAAAGGTAGCAGAGAGACCTTTTGTCTTCAAAGGCAGCATGCAGTCTGAATGCTGTTTAGGGGACAGAGGCATTAGCAATTGAGGGCTAATGACCAGCTTGTGAGCTTATTGCAGTGATGGCCACCAACTTGGATGGCTTTAAAAACAGGATTAGATCAATTTATGGAGGATAAGGTTATCAATGACTGCTAGCCTCCATGGCCACGTTCTACCTCCACTGCCAGAGGCAGTGTGGCCCTGAACGCCAGTTGCTGGGATTCACAAGTGGGGAGAATGCTATTGCACTTGGATCCTGCTGGTGGGCTTCCCATAACTGGCATCTGCTCAGCCACTGTGAGAACACGATGCTGGAATGGATGGGCCATTGGCCTGATCTAGCAGTGTTCTTTTTATGTTTGTACAGTCCTGGGAGCATCTGGGTGGCCGCTGTGAGAATGCTGGAGCGGTTCAGCCTCTGGCGATGTCGCAAGCCTCCTTGCTGTGTTTCATTGTCCTTATGTTTGTTAGTTGTCTTTGAGTCATGTAACCAGGGTGACTTTCCCCTCCCCTCCAGGAAAGCACTCAAGGGATTGCAGCAGGTGCAAGCACCTTGCTTGTCACCTCTAGGGAATAAAAGTCAAGAGGAGAAGGGGGGGTTAACTATTAATTTAGAGGAGGGCAGAGAGTCTTCAAAGGCTCCATTTCCCATCCGACTGGAGCAAGAATTTCCTAGACTAGGCTTGTCCAAACTAGCTATGGCCGGTCACCTCAGCCATTCCATCTCCCTTCCACTTTTCAGCAAAGGTTAAGCAATGGAGTTTGTTTGAAAGGGGCAGTATTCCTAACTAACGTTTCCAGAAAGGAGGAGGAGGAAATTTCATTACTACATTATAAAGCATCCTTGATCTTTTCGGGAGTGGTGGATGTGAATTCTCAAAGGAAAGGACTTCTTTAAGCAGAGCCTAGTTCAGTTATGGAATTCGCTCCCACCAGAGGCAGTGATGGCCACCAGCTTGGATGGATCGAGAGGATTAGACAAATTCATAGAGGAGAAGGCGATCAATGGCTTCTAGCCATGATGGCTATGTTCTGCCACCACAGTCAGAAGCAGTATACCTCTGTATTCCAGTTGTTGGGAATGGCAACTGGGAAGAGAACTGTTGTATTCAGGTCCTGCCTGTGGGCTTCCCATTGGGACATCTGGTTGGCCACTGTGACAGCAGGATGCTGGACTAGATGGTCCACTGGCCTTATCCAGCAGGTTCTTCTTATGTTCTGATGTTCTTGTGATCTTCAGGAACAAAGCCAGAAAATCCATGCTTATTCAAAGCACTAGGACAGGCAGGACATATTACATCAAACAGAACATCACCTGCAGGTCCTGCAATATAACTAATGTCAACGGATGCAAAAAAACAGGATGTCATATCCAATCTGTAGGAAAAAGTACAACTGACCTATGCACATGCTTCAGACACCACAAATTGGCAAACTTGACAAAAAAAAGGAGAGCAACCATAGAATCATAGAATAGTAGAGTTGGAAGGGGCCTATAAGGCCATCAAGTCCAACTTCCTGCTCAATGCAGGAATCCAAATCAAAGCATTCCCGACAGATGGCTGTCCAGCTGCCTCTTGAATGCCTCCACTGTTGGAGAGCTCACTACCTCTCTAGGTAATTGGTTCCATTGTCATATGGCTCTAACAGTTAGGAAGTTTTTCCTGATGTCCAGTTGAAATCTGGCTTCCTGCAACTTGAGCCCATTATTCCATGTCCTGCACTCTGGTACGATCAAGAAGAGATCCCGGCCCTCCTCTGTGTGACAACCAGTTGTAGAACATTTCAGCACTGAGGACCACAGCCTGTTGGACTTTTCTATAACAGCTGTAGAGATGCCAACAGATCCAGCAGCACTGACTAAGAGGGAGAACTTTTGGATATACTCTCTGGACACATTGGCACCACATGGCCTTAACCTGGAGGACAGTACAATCACTTAGCTTCTGCAAATGAAGCCCAGTAGTAATAGTAGACCACCTCACGTCAAACTGCTATGCCACGCCCCTTTTGACTTTGATGGGTGATGTCAGCGGAAGCCCCCCGGAAGGCCCACCCCGGAAGGCCCACCCCGCGATTTCCGTTTCCCCTGGTGACCTCACCGGATATCCTATCCCCCAGAAGCCCCAGCCCTCGTGTCCCACCCCGGAAACGGTAGCCCTGTGACCCCCCAGGAGCACGTGGTCCTCGCTGGACCATTGGGCGTATTTTTACTCAAAATGGGGTCCCGGATTGGTCCCTATAGGGGCATGTGACCCCTCTATGAGCATGTGGTCTCCAGGGGACCAATCTGAAGAGGTTTAAAACCCCAAAGGTGAAAACAGGGTACCGGAATTGCACCCCAAAGGGGTGAATTTCTGCCCCCTCTCCAGACTGCTCCCTATAGGGGCATGTGACCCCTCTACGAGCACGTGGTCTCCAGGGGACCAATCTGAAGAGGTTTAAAACCCCAAAGGTGAAAACAGGGTACCGGAATTGCACCCCAAAGGGGTGCATTTCTGCCCCCTCTCCAGACTGCTCCCTATAGGGACATGTGACCCCTCTACGAGCACGTGGTCTCCAGGGGACCAATCTGAAGAGGTTTAAAACCCCAAGGTGAAATTAGGGTGCCAGAAATGGACCCCAAAGGGGTCCATTTCCACCCCCTCCTCTCCAGAGCAGCCCAATAGGGATAAGTAACCCCTCTACAGTTACGTCACCCAAGGGGGGAGGTTTTGAATCCTCAACCAATCAGGAGAGGGGACGGTGAGACCTGGTACAGAGGTGTATTATGCATGCCCAGACACGCTCTGAGGATCGAACATGGAACCAGCATGTGAATCAGTATATGGGCTAGTAGGTTTTTCCTATCCTCCAGCCCCTTTGAAAATGCGCTCAAAAAGGCGGGTAAAGCCTCAGAGATTATCGTTTCCACCAGCGAGTATAAAAATTAGCAGTGGAAAGGAAGAATCAAAGCATTTTAGAAAAAAACGGTCTGTTTCAACCCCAAACTTACCTGTAGCGGTGTTCATGGCCAGACAGTATCCAGACCCTGAAACCTCATTCCAGGCAAATTCTAGTGAATCCATGTCCGACACAGAGTGTGATTGTGGGTGTGATCTGAAGGCTCATTTCCTGAAGGAAGAACAACTTATGAAATCTGCTGAGGTTGTGGATGGAAGTGTACTTTTTAAGCCCATGGTGGAAATGGAGGCTGAAGAAAACGAGTGGCTGGAAGATTTAAATGAAGGCATGGAGCAACGGTGTCTACAGGTAGGTGTTTCTGAGCTGTATTTTTATGATATGGTAACCTCTAGATTGGACTACTGTAATGCACTCTACGTGGGGCTACCTATGAAGACGGTTCGGAAACTTCAGCTAGTGCAAAATGCTGCAGCCAGAGTTCTCACTGGGACAAAGAAATTTGACCATATAACGCCTGTCCTGGCGCAGCTGCACTGGCTACCGATATGTTTCCGGGCCAGATTCAAAGTGTTGGTTCTTACCTATAAAGCCCTAAACGGCATCGGACCGCAATACCTGATGGAGCGCCTCTCTCACTATGTACCTACCCGTTCACTACGCTCGACGTCGAAGGCCCTTCTCCGGGTCCCAACCCATAAAGAGGCCCGGAGATCAACAACTAGATCTAGGGCCTTCTCGGTGGTGGCCCCCGAACTATGGAATGCCCTCCCAGACGAGATACGCCTGGCGCCTTCTCTGTTATCTTTTTGGCGCCAGGTAAAAACTTACCTTTTTGCCCAGGCTTTTTAAATTTTGTAAATTTTTAAATATTTTAATTTAACATTCTAAACTTAATATGATCTTAATTTATAAATCTCAATGGCAATTTTATTAATGTTTTATAATTGTACTATATATTTTTTTTCCACACTTGCTCATATTTTAATTGTGATTTTATTTGTTGTACACCGCCTTGAGAGCTTTCTGCTATAGGGCGGTCTAGAAATGTAATTAAATAAATAAATAAAAATAAATAAATTAGTGTGTTGTTTTTCCCAGTTTGGGGCATCCCCATTGCTAAAGTGCCTCTCTTTTTTTTTCTATAGGAAGATGTGACGCATGAAGGTGATATGGAAAATCTACACCTTGAGAGTTCTCAGGCTGTTAATATTTCCTGCATTTCATGTGTCTGTCCCAAGCCTGAACCCTGAAAGCTTGAAGCAGGAGTTTTTTTGGTACCAATAAAAATAGTTTACTTTATCCACCGGTGTCCATGCCTGTATCAACCAGCAATATGGGAGAGCATGATGAAATTCTAAAAACCACATATTACACACCTGAGGAGGCTGGGAGCTTTGGGGGAGTGAACCATCTATTTCAGGAGGCAAAAAAGCACAGTAAAACACTAAGAAGGAAACATGTTATGACATGGCTTTCAGACCAAGATGCTTACACGTTGCATAAGCCAGCCAGAATCCATTTTGAAAGAAACAAGACTATTGTGTCTGATATCGATGCCCAATGTCAGGCTGACTTAGTAGATATGCAACAATTTTCTAAGCACAACAAGAACTATAGGTACATTTTAACAGTCATAGATATTCTGTCTAAGTATGCATGGGCATTGCCTTTAAAAGACAAGACAGGCAAAGAGGTCTCTAAAGCTTTTAACGTTATATTCAGTCAGAGTAGAAGAAAGCCCCGAAAGCTCCAAACGGACCGAGGCAAAGAGTTTCTAAACAGAGTCGTAAACGCCTTGTTAAAGCAGCATGGAGTTCACCACTTCATCAGCAATAATGAAGTAAAAGCTGCTATTGTTGAAAGATTTAACCGTACTCTGAAATAAAAAATGTGGAGGTATTTTACAGCTAACAATACCTATAGTTATATCGATATCCTACCACAACTCTTAAAAAGTTATAATCATAGTTTTCATAGAACTATCAGAGCAAGGCCTATTGATATTAACCATTCTAACGCCCTGGTGGTATGGAAAACCATTTATGAAGACTGTATTTACAGAAAAGAGGTATCAACGCTGTTCAGGAAAGGAGACCACATAAGGATTTCTAAAAGCAATGGGGGAATTTGTCAAGGGGTATGAACAAAATTTCACCACAGAGCTGTTTATTGTGGATCAGGTCATCAGAAGAGGAAGGAAACCTGTCTTCCTGTTAAAAGATTATGCTGGGGAGCCTGTAATTGGTTCTTTCTATTCTGAAAAGTTGCAGAAGGTTAATAACAAACAGGACAAATTGTACAGGATTGAATCAATTCTATCAACAAAAGGCAGGGGTAGGAAAAAGTATCATTTAGTGAAATGGTTAGGCTGGCCCAGTAAGTTCAACAGTTGGGTACTTGCTTCTGATCTTTGTGAACCTGCACAGAAGAATGGGGGATAGTGGTTTTTACATTACTCTGCCTAGCAATGCCTGTGTAACTGTTTTTCCGCAGAACACTAGCTCAGCTTTTACTATTCGCCTAGCAAGGCCCCTGGATCTACCAGGGGCGTGGGAAGTAGGTCTGGTTGAGATACAGTACCCACACAGTTGGAACAATCTAACATCTGATTCCCGATTTGAAATTGGTAATGGAGAAAAAACATGGTCCTATCGTCTGCGACGTGGTTATTACTCAAACATCCCTGAACTGCTGGAAAACATGAACAGCCTTATACTAGACCAGAGCAGCGAGCACCCCGATATGGTCCAACACTATGACCAAGTGACTAGAATGGTTAGACTTAAATCAGATGATGGTTGCACGTTTAAAAGCAGCGAAGAACTAGCCCACATATTAGGGTTGTTTCCCAACATCCATGTACGTCAGCTGCCTTTTACAGCAGACATTACAGGAGGCTTCAACACTTTATACATTTACACCGACATCGTAGAGCATCAGATAGTTGGGGACTTCTATGTACCCTTATTGCGCTCTGTACCAGTGCGTGGACAGAATAACGATTGTGTCAACATTGTTTATGACAAACCACACTATATTCCTGTGAGTAAGCATCATATTGACACCATCAATGTTGAAATAAAGACGGATCAGAACAAAAACGTACCATTTCGTTTTGGAAAGGTGATTGTGAAGGTACACTTTCGCCCACGCAGAGGTTTGCCATTTTAAAAATGGTGATACTGAAAACCTACGGTGACCCAACCCTTTACCGGAATTATTACAGGGCCCAGGCTGGAAATGCTCTTCCGGGGTACCATGGTACGCCTGTTATGTATGGGGCAGGAATCGGGGGGATATTCAGGAGCCTTTTTCGAAAAGCCGTACCACTTTTGAGAAGAGGCCTAGAGATTATTAAGCCACATGCTAAAACAGCTGCTAGGAATATCGCTAAAGATGTGGTAGGACAGGTTACTCAGGCAGTTTTGAATAGAGTTAATCCACAACCCCAACAAGAGGGCTCAGGGCTGATGTATATTAAAAGGAGAAAGGCCTTGAAAAGAAAAGCATCACGGGTACAATTAGCAGGCCCTCCTCGACCTTTTAAAAGAGCACCGCCGTTGAGGAAAAAGCCTCAGAAGCAGAAAACTTCAAGAAAGAAGAGGCAAACAGTACCGGCCCGAAAAAGAGATATATTTTAAATCAGCATGGCTTTCATCCATTGCAGTTCTGAGGAATGCACTAAATCTGAATTAGATCTATTCCAGATTGGGCCTACCCAGACCAGTATTGAGAGAAGCCTATTTATCGAGGTCCCTCCATTGGCAGCGCTAACGGAAACTGCACCACTAGAATTCTACATTGCAGGAAATGGCAAAGATTATATGGATTTAAACAATACAATGCTATATGTGTGCTGCAAAATTGTGAACCATGATGGAACAAACCTGGCCAGAGATGCTAATGTGGGTTTAGTGAATTATCCGCTGGCCTCCATCTTTAGTCAACTGGATGTGACCCTGGGAGACCGTCTCATCAGTCAGAGCAATAACTGCTACCCTTCATAGAATCTGTGCTGAACTACAGTGATGATACACTAGCCACACAATTCTCTGCAGGGCTATTTTACAAAGACACACCTGGAGAACACGAAACAGCAACCCGGGATGGGGATAATTTAGGATTTGTTAGAAGGGCTGCACTGACAGGTGAAAGCCAGAAAATAGACCTCCTAGGACATCTCCATGCTGATCTGTTTTTTCAAGAAAAATTGCTTTTAAACGGTGTGGATGTGAAAATAAAACTGACACGCAACAAAGACGCTTTCTGCCTGATGACAAATGATGCAAACAGCCGCCACAAATTGCAAATTTTATCAGCTTCACTTTTTGTAAAGAAGGTGAGAGTGGCACCAGGTGTCCAGTTAGGACATGCAGAGGCATTGTTGACATCCAATGCCAAATACCCAGTGGATCGTGTCAGCATGAAAGTTTTTAGCATCCCAGGAGGAAGCCGTGTCAGCAATCAGGAAAATCTGTTTTTGGGCCAGCTACCCAAGCAAGTAGTTATAGGGTTGGTGGATAATGATTCCTTCAGTGGAATATACAATAAAAACCCTTTTAACTTTAAGCATTATGACATCAGTTTTGTATCTCTGTACGTCAATGGTTTCCAAATTCCCACAAAGCCTCATCAGCCAGAATTTGAAACCGGAAACTGTGTTCGAGAATACATGAGCCTGGTGCAGACAGCAGGCAAACATATGAAAGACAGGGCTCTTTTAGGAGTTTGCGAGAGGCTACACTCTTTTTGCTTTCGACCTGTCTCCAGACCAAGAATGCGGGGATCACTATTCTTTGATCAAAACAGGGAATCTGAGAGCAGAAGTTCGATTTGCTAGGGCTCTCCCAGCTACAGTCAACATGATAGTGTATGGAGTTTTTGACAGCGTGATAGAGATAAATCACAGAAGAAATGTATTGTATGACTATATGTAAACATGGACAGCGTGCAGTTAACACGCATCCTCTCTTCAAACCCCTACACGCGAAAACCTTTCTACGGTGTGTTTCCCCGTGACAGACTCCCCAAAGAGAGATTACTACAAAGACCTGTGGGGCTAGTAGTCAATACCCACCCAAACAACATGCCTGGAGAACATTGGCTGGCCATCTACCTGACAGAAGATAACAGTGGTGAATTTTTTGATTCCTATAGACATCCTCCAGACCACCTGCTGATTCCCAAGACCATTATAAAATTTCTAAGGAAAAATACCTCTAGGATTGCTTTTCAACCCCGACAATTACAAGCCCCAGATTCTGTCGCCTGTGGCTACCACTGTGTATTTTTTCTACAACAGCGTTGTAAGGGTTTAACATTTAAACAGGTTCAAGAACTGTATTCTTATGATTTAGAGAGAAATGATCAGATGGTGGAACAGATTGTAAACAAGAGAAATATGCCCAGACCTTCCTCATCTGTGTTTCAACCATTCCAGAGCTGTATATCCTGCAATGATTTTCATAGCCGTGTTTCCCAATAAAGCACCCCTGAGGGTTTAAATAATTTATACTGTTGTGGTGGTTTTTATACCTGTAAAACAATCAGACACAGTCAGCATATAAGGTTAAGCACACATTTGAAAGTTTTATTTCTTTATAAAACATTCAGCAGAGATACTATAGGTCAAGCCATGCAGCAACATGTTTTTTAGAAGAGATAGAGGGGTTCTTTAACATGTCTAAAGATTCCCTGTTAGCAACATTGCTCACAACAAATGTAGGAATGTTTAGTTCAGCTAGGGCTGTCATAAAAACATCCCATCCTATGGGTCGGTGCTTTACAGAGAGGGTGCGGGACTGCGTGATTCCTTTAATCAGGTCCAATATATTGGATCCATCTATAGCGTTGCCCTTATACACAAAGACGCCGTTGTCGTTCCACGTGGAAACACTCTTGTTCTGTAGCATTTTGTTTAACAACAACCTAGCATGATTCTTACATCTAGCAGGCAGACTGTCCAGTATTTCTTGAATGATTGCATCAGAATTTATAGGTGGTTCTGCAGAGGCCTGTTGGGGCTGTGGTAGAAACAGGTTTAGTTTTTCTTTCTCTGCCTCCCTATGTCTTACATGAATTAGATATCTCTGAAGCAGGGCAGCATAACGTTTGGCTTTTTCATCCTGAGATAAATCCACCCTGTGAAGAATTTCCTTCATTTCAGTATCGAGTGAATAGATAGTGGCTTTTCTGATGTCTTCCTCCTTAGGAGGGGTTCCTTTCAATTGTTCTAATTGATGGCTGGGAACCAGGTACATCTTTTCAGCATACTCCATCACTGTTTAGTTAACAGTCCTGTTATTAGAGGGATGGCAAAACTTAGTAGCGGTGCGAGAAAACCCCCAGACTGTTTGACTAATTGTTTCTTCCTTTTTATGGAGACCCTTTTGTTGCTAAGGCTTTTGATAAGGCTGCGTTTTTTTCTTAATATACGCACCTGGCGGGGAGACAGAGGAATATTGCCTTTTAAAGTATTGAGGGCTATCTCTGAGATTGCAGCAATGAGATCATCTGATGCTGCACATAAAATGGCTTTCCTCTGATGTGGAGGAGCCTTAATAAGAAGATTTAAGAGAGGGAGGTTTCTTTTTACGAGGCTGGACATGTTGACCAACTGGCTAACGAGACTCAAAGAACACAGAGCGGTTAAGCTACCGCCTTTTGTAACCACGAGTGGCCTTTTTCATAGTGTATACAACAGGCCAGTCTGGAGGGAAAAGCCCTGATCTTAATCTGTAAGATTCTGGTGTGGAGGGATTTAAATCAACAACCAGGTAACCATAAGGTTTTTGTGTTGCATCTGCAAAAGCTTCCATGAAGAACTGTGCATTTCTAGGGTACATCTGCCGTGCTAAAGTTGCAATCTGTAATTTATCTCTGGGATTCTTAAACAACACCATATATTTAGCGTTTAGGCTGATGGTGCGGTTGCATTTTCCCGTGCAGAAAATATTCTGCGTAATGAAAAAAATACTCAGATTTCTATGATGTACGTACTGTGTAAAAGCTTTTTCCACTTCTTGATCCTGTGACGCACAATTCATCAGATCATCAATAATAACATAATTTGTTTTATTAGGAGGCAGCAAATTGTCATCATCAAATTTCTCAGGCAAGCCCTTCACAAAATTAATAAAAGGGTATTTACATAGTAATTCCTGATACAACTGTTGCCAGACATTGTAAAACCATACAACATTATCAGGCATAGCTGCAAGTACGCTGTGAGCATTGTCCATCATGTTTTTTATAAAAAAACTTTTACCGCAGTTACTAGGACCTGCTAGAATGGCTGAGAAGGGGTGGTGCCACCGTGTATCCATTTTAAAACCCGTAAGGAATGGTTTTAAACCCTTTGGTAATCACTCTCTTGTCATAGACAACCTTCTGGGTTTTCTTGAGAGTTTTAGTTTCAAGAGTCCAGGACCTTTTGTTTCAAACAATACCCTGTTGCTGTACCACTATCTCACGCTGCGGCAGCTCTTTACTGTCTGAGACGTGGGCAAAAACTAAGTCCTTCAGACTATCAAAATTAATTTTTGTACAGTTATCAGCTGTCAAGGTTATTCCTTTGACCTTCAGACATGCAGTCCCTCCTGACAATTTGTAACCATACGTTTTAGGACCTGCTGAGACATACTCTGTGATATATTGACCTGCAGGGATTTCACTTGTGAGTTCCCCTAAAAAATCGCCTAGAGGTGGAACCCATTGTCCCTTCTGACTCACAAATATAACAGAGTCTGTGTCATGATACAAACAACGCTCCTGCAACTTGTCAAGCAAGCTGTAGAGCTCCAGGCGAGCATAGGCAGTTGTAAAACATGCTATGAACACATTCTTCCCACCTGAGACTGTCATACGATCTTTTGAATGTTTCCAAGTCACACAGGCAGCATCATCATCAATAAATTCACACATCGAAACCTCAAAAGCATCAGAAAACAGAATGTTAAACAAGTCATCAGGATCTCTCAACACCTGGGTGTTAGCCAGATTGGGTTTCTGAGCAAATTTCCCCCACAAAGAATTTAAAAACAGTTTGGCAATATTACGCTTTGCTTTGTTTTCAGAGATCAGTTCATGGCACAAGAACACCCCCTCTTTTTTGAGAAAGTCCTCTACATATTTCTGTTTATCGTCTCCACTGACACACCATTCAGGGTACCCTGATGCCTCCTGTTTCTGACGCAGGTGCGTGTCTATATATTCTGAAAACAGCTGCGTGGATGTCTTTTCAAAATTCCACACTTCATAGATTTCTGCCACCCTGTATCCCTTCTCTATAGCAACGTCCAGCTCCACTGTACACCACGTTCCTATCAGAGCCCGTTCCTCATCAGAATGGTTGCAGGATTCCATGTGTGCTTTTGCACATGTTGCACAGAGGGGAAACATGAGTTTTCCATTCATCTTAACAGGTAGTACAGGGAAGAAAAGACCCCTGGGTGGGTACACCTTTACCTTCGCAATCCCAAAATAATTAGAGATGGGTTCAAAATTCTCATATATTACCTCTGGATGTGCTAAGGGATATTCTCTATTTTTAAGAACGAATGGATACAAGCTGCAGACATCAAAATATTCTAAATGTTCTTCAGCATTTGGTTTATAATAAAGACTGATAGCATTAGTGCGTCCACCATAGAGAGGATCTCTAGGTTCTAGAGGCTCAGGAAACCCTGCTGAAGTCAGAAAGTTTTTAAGCTCCTCATCTGATTTCAACATTTGTTTCCATTCATGCTCCCATATGCTCCTGACCTCATACCCCAATCCTCTAAGTTCAGCAGTTTTTTTCTCTGTAGAGTTGTAAAGAGACTCGTAAGATTTACCCATCAAAGGATTCCTATTTTCAGGAGGATAACATAGGACACAGCCGTGCCAAAAACACCCATTAAACTCAAAAGCCATTTTCTTATTGTCTATGACTGCATAGCCATCAAGAAAATAATCACCAGCTTTGAATTCACCACCCTTTAGGGCATGCTGAATCTGAATATTTTCTTTATGTTCTAAATATGATAACCATTGTACTGAAGAGGTAGAGAATCTCTTACACTGTCTGTGATAGTTGTCTGGTTGGGGTAGGGCTATGGTGGCCTCCTTCAGAAATTTAAACCGGAACATTGCTAAACTCACACTAGCCAGTGTGAGGTATTGGAATGGATCTATAGTGCGCCATTCAGTGCCAGACTTTGCTGCTTTCTGAGCCTTGGTCATTTCTATGATTTCATGTCTGTACATGGTACAGCCTTGTACCAAAATTGCTACATCTTGCTTGCAATAAAACGCCAACTCTTTCTGCATGTCAAAAATGTTTGATTTGTTCTTCTCATACCAAATTAAAAATTTCTCCCTTTCCTCGGGCATCATCTGATGTACACCATAGTCCTCGACTCTGGGCATCGGTCCCACATAATTCCAGTTCTCTGGAGTATTAAAATAATGGGGAAAATAGCCCTTACAACCCTCAAAACCCAAAGCAGTTGGAAATTTAGAGAGGGCCATGGGTAAATGACTAAGGGAATCAATGAATTTGATACCTAGCCTGTTTACTGTCACACAGAGCAGTTTCCCCCCTTGAGCAACAATATCTACATCAATTTTTTCCTTGATCAGTTGACAAATTATAAAATAACAGTCATAACCTTTAGAGTTGTGAGCTATAAATGTGCTGTTGCTGAATTGGCTATCCTTAGTGAAGGTGTTTATAAACTCAGCAAGGCATTACTCACCCTTAAACTCCCAAGATTTGCCTGCAGGGGGCCACTCGTTCTTTTTCTGGCTTGGCTTCTTCCTCTGTTTGTTCCCCCTTTTCTTTTTGCAATCCTTGCGCCTACCCTTAAAACATTCCACAGTTTCCCCTGCAAACGCTTGTGCAAAACAATAATTTGGAATGTGAATGCCTGTTGACTGATGACATTCAAAATCATAAAACACGTATTTTACAGACACTTTAGGTTGCTTAATAGGTGCCATGTAACACTGATGATTCTTGTCCAATGTGATAAACCCCCAGCAAACACTACATTGTCTTCCTTTACATTTTTGGTCATCATGCCCTGGATTCTGGAGAGAGGAACACTTTACACAGTAGATTCTGTGCTCACATTTTACACTTTTCTTAGAGGCCAATTGTCTGTGTCTAAATAAGCAGGATGCAGATCTGCATACCATCTTACAATTATTATATCTCTGCAGTGTACCCACATTACTAGCACATTCTGTACTAAGACACAGCCTGCAGCGATACATACAGTTATGCATGTGTGTGTATAACGTATTGCAATACTCACAGTAGTTTTTAGATCCAAAAACAGCTTTTACATTGTGTACTCCATAATAATGTTCGTCATGGAGAAGCATAGTATAGGTTTTGGGGTATTTCGGTCCTATTGTGTGATACAGATTCCATCCCTTTTTTTCACTGAAGTGGCCTACTTGGATGTTGACCTTTAAAAGGTCTTCAAAAAAGGAAACATCATTAAGGGCAACTTTCTTTTGATCACTCCAGCCTAGTTCCTTATGCAACTCCCCTGCTGCTGTCAACAATTCGAAATCTGTACAGGACTTCTCAGCCATAACAGCTAAGAGCCCTCCAGCAAAACAGAGGTTGTTACCCATGGAGTTTAAATCTACCAGATATTGTCTTTTTTTACTGATGATTGCACTGTTGGGTATAGAACCTATTGCCCTATGGCCTCCACCATTTGGAGGCCTCACAATTGTAACAACCAAACGCAGACAGACATCTGCAAGTATTTGTGCATTGCTCTGCAAGAGGTTGCTCATGTGCATTAGAAAGTCCTCAGCATTCAAGGCATCCCTATTCCTTCTGACTGAAAACAGTGGATCTGATAGACCCCCACCCTCTAACCTTATTTGAACAAAATCCTCAGGAGCGATTCTACTATTAATATCCTGTAGAACCATCTGGATGGCATTGTATAATTCTGATACAGCGTGGGCATATGATCTGATACGGTCTAGATTAATAAAACGGAATACCTCAGTAACGCGCAATGCTTGGAAGCCTTCAAAATGTCTTTGGTATGTTGCAACACGATCTACATATACCAGCCCCTCATGATCACTGGGTGCACATTCACCTTCACTATCTGGGGGTGGTGTAGATGAATGCGAGACATCCTGAGCTTATGTAGACATGTGTGAACCTGAAGCCCCTGCATCCTGTGGTGTTTGGAAATGTTTTAGAACTGTTGTGCCTAGAGAAGGAGTATTTTTACAGCCTTTTTTACCTGACCGCTTATGGCTTTTAGAGGCGGAGAGTGTTTTTTTTAGCCATGCACAGTATTTTTTTAATCCTTCTCCAGTACAGCTGGGACTGGGTTGGTTTGCTTTTCCCGGACCTTTTTTGGGGTTTACCGCCACCCCTTTGTACATGCTTAGCAATACTATTAGCACTGCAGTGATACTGTTGTTGTTTTTTAATCTCTTTAAGAAGTGATGTCATGGCTGGTGAATCAATACAGCCCCCTCTACAAAACTGATTTGCAGATGTTTGATACTGTTTGGCATTCATCATCATCATGCTAGCTTTTTTAAACATATTCCTAGCTTTTTTAACCACGTTCTCAATAGCTTCATATGTATTTGATACCAATCTATACTGCTCAACGCAATTATGTAGATCTTGCTCCTCAGGCCCCTGTGTGGGAATCCATAACTTTAAGGATCCTTGTGATGCTTGTAGAGGGCTGTCACACCTTCTTTGTATAGGTTCTGGATCAGGAACAGCCTGGATCTCTATGTCTGTAACTTCAGCTGTTGGTGATGGTTTGTTGTACACTGTGAGGAATAACAAACATATTAGCTCTTTTGATGGTTTCCTTATTGACCTTAAATGACCACTACAACTTGAAATAACTTATTTACCTATACCATCTGAGGTCTGAGGTCCTTCTATGTGGTGCGTTTTCTTTGTTTTTTTAAGGGACGGTCCTGCCACCTCAATTTCCTGAACCCTGTTACCTACAGCCAGAAAACATATCAGCGTTACACGCTTGAGAATTTTACAGAAATTAGAAATTGGTTCTTTTCATAGTCCTTTATCATACCATTATTTGAGATCCTGACTTATCTTTCTCTTCAGTTTAGAACCATAGCGAAAGTTGGCCCTGGAGTTTCTGAAGATAAGGAATACATGTTGAGACCTGCCCCCTTGGAACCAATACATAGCATGACTGGGGTTTAGCAGCACATTCAGAAAAGATGGAGAATCATACATTCATCATGGTTCAAAGCTCCTTAAATTTTGTTTGTGGGAGAACAGTACCTAAGATACATCATTTCAAACCGGTCCTAGTTTTTGAAAATATTGCCCGCCCAATTCAAGATGAGATTGAAGAAAAAATAGCCCCATTTTTGAACTCTCTTGAAATTAAATCTACAGAGGCAGCATGCGATACTTTTGGCAGAGTGGTTGATTCTGTATTTGCTGATGGAAAAGCAAATTGGGGTCGTCTTTTTACAACCATTCTATTTGGAGGTATTATTGCTAAAAAATTACAGATGTGTGGAGTTCCTCTGACACAAAGCAATGAGGATCAGCTTATACATTACATCACAGCATACATCACAAGTACAAAATCAGAATGGATCGTGGAAAATGGAGGATGGGTGAGTATAACAAAAATATATTGTTCTTAAGTTTGAGAAATTAGCTGCCTTCAGCCATAACAATAAATACTCTCTATCTTTATTGCAGGAATATGGTTTTGTTAAGCATTTTGAGATACCTTTCCACAATATGAAGATCAGAATCATGGACTTATTCAAGAATTACTATCCGCCGTTTTGGTTAATATTCCCTGTTTAATATATCCTGTATAATTTCTATCTGAGAAATAAATGTACAAACCCAATAACAAGCATAAATTACCTTCAGGCAGATTGGATTAATATTGCTGCATTGTCTTTGATGCTTTACCACCCTGAAGAACAGAATCTGTGGGGGGGGAAGGGGAAATTCTTCATGTGGGACCAGAAATAAACTATATGTTGCAAACTTGTCAAGAAAAAAAAGAGCTTACTTGCAGACATTCTCTTATGATGCTGGGGGCTTTTTTCTATACTATATTTAAAAAGAAAAGTAAATTTAAACCCTGTTATTTCAGCAGAGCACTAACAGCCTCAAACTTTTAAAATTGTGCTAGGAAACTGTATATACCTGCAAATAATTGCTGTGGACTTTTCTATACATCATTTAAACTATAACATATTTATGAAATAAAACTATGTATCACAATAATGAAATAAACATGTGTCTTCTAGAAGCTCAGAGTGTGTTTGCAGAGAGAAATAGCCCAGTGGGGAAAAAGAAATTTAGAAAGGGCTAGAAACAGCTTCAAACTTATTAAATTGTGCTAGAAAAACAATAGATGTTTAAACTATGCATCACATTAATGAAATAAATAGTTACCTTCTAGAAGATTAAATTGTTTATTTTAAAAAGATTTTTTTAAAAGGTTAGAAACAGCCACATGGCCTCAAACTTATTCAAACATGCTAGAAAAACAATAGATGTTTAAACTATGCATCGCATTAATGATTTAAAAAGGGCTAGAAACAGCCACATGGCCTCAAATTTATTAAATTGTGCTATAAAAACAATATATGGTATTCACCAATGCCAGATAAAAGAAAGATAGATCCTGAGCTGCGTAGGCCCTTTTATATCATCACACCTAATGTATGCAGACCTTGGCTTTGTGATTGGTTTACACTACACCCTGGAGAGCTGCTATTTTTTTTACCCATAGAGAGCATCCTGTATTGGCCGTTCCAATACCAGGTGATCTCCTCTAGAATCATATGACCATACCGTGTGGTTACGGCCATTTTATTTTCTCCTGGCCCATGTGGTCACGGCCATTTTTCTGACCCATGTGGTCACAGCCATTTTTCTGGCCTGTGTGGTCACTGCATGGCTGGCTAGTTTCTAGGATGCCGTGCAAAAACCATGTGTTTTACAAAAATAACCAGGGATAACTGCATCCTGAAAAAAGCAGGGTATCTTTGATCTGTGATTGGTTCCACAATATTACAGGTATGTTGCAAAGTGGCTTTTTTGTTGTTGTTAGGGGGTGGGGGGTGGGATAACTGAAGCTCTCTGGTAAGCCTGAATTTAACACTGTTCATTCAGATTATACAGTATAAAAATCCTGCATCTTACAAGCATGCTGCATGCAGGGGGGCAGCTTCTTTAGCTCAAGGGTAACCCTATATTTTAGTTTTCAGAGATTTACCTAGAGGGATATAAAAAAACAGATCCTGTACATTTATTCTGTTTAAACCGTTATCTCCCCAGTTTGAATTAAGACCTAGGAGAAACTGACCATTTAGGATTAAATCCTAGGAAGCTGCTTATGGTCAGCATCCATTATATTTATTTACTTTTGGCATTAAAGCAGAAATGGTGAGGATGATTAACTCAGCACCGTGAGGGCTGCCTAATTTAATCATTCATGTGCTCCACAGGAGGAGATTGTTTACATCTTTATTTTAAAAAAAGAAAGAAAAACACACTATGTTTCCAAAAGAGCGTTTTATTCAGAAGATTCATTGAGAGATGTAAGAAAAGTTTTGTAACTTCTGTTCTTAATAACATTTAAAATGTGGTTTAGATATGACTGGTCAGTGTCTCTCAGTATCTTTTCAACAAATTTGACAGACTTCTGGGAACGGCCTACCCTTGTTACAAGGGTTAATACTGCATCAACAGTTGCTTGTGTTAGAACAAGACAATTCAGACTGTATGCTGCTAAGATAACAACATGGAGCACACTTTTAAAACAGATCTTTCCACATATAATTCTCAACATTCTAGAAAGGACAGGATTTGTCCAGGTCAGACAGTCATGTCTTTTCTGAGATGGGGCCTGAATTAGGCACCCCTCACAAGAATTATACATATTTTGCATTAAACATTGCTTCAAAATGGCATACACAGTTGCTCTGACAATGCATTTCATTGCTGTCTTCCGTTTTCTTGGTAAAATATTGTCTGTTTCATGGGTTTGAATGCCAAGGATGCTTCTAAGGATGAGATGTCTGGGATGATTTCTTGGCAGATCTGCAGAGTTCTAAAAAAGAAAATAAAAAATTAGAAAAATCAAACACATACCTCTGTTTGTCTTTATAATACACATGCATATAATCCCACTACAAACCAGCATGTGAATGTTTTCTATTGATACCGTCTTCCACATGGCAGGGAGCTAGCTTCAGCAGAGTTTTCAGTTACTGAAGATCCCTAGAAAAGTAAGGACATGTTTTCACATTTTTTGCCTCTCCTATATTTTGCAGTTCTCCACGCATGTAGTTTACACTTAAATCTTACCGGCATTACAGCGTTATCTGTTGCAATGGCCTCCAACATGCTGTTCCACATTTGGCTGTTCTCTTCCTCTTTTAGCAGTTTAGTTGGTGAAAAACGTTCATCTTCATTAGAACATGTGCTAATAAAGCGCTTTCGAGGGTTAGGCCTCTCTGAGGGTGGCGGCATAGTTAATTCCGTAGGACTCAAAGGGGTGCTGGCAGGTTCCATGTTCGATCCTCAGAGCGTGTCTGGGCATGCATAATACACCTCTGTACCAGGTCTCACCGTCCCCTCTCCTGATTGGTTGGGGATTCAAAACCTCCCCCCTTGGGTGATGTAACTGTAGAGGGGTTACTTATCCCTAATAGGCTGCACTGGAGAGGAGGGGGTGGAAATGGACCCCTTTGGGGTCCATTTCCGGCACCCTAATTTTACCTAGGGATTTTAAACCTCTTCAGATTGGTCCCCTGGAGACCACGTGCTCGTAGAGGGGTCACATGCCCCTATAGGGAGCAGTCTGGAGAGGGGACAGAAATGCACCCCTTTGGGGTGCAATTCCGGTACCCTGTTTTCACCTTTGGGGTTTTAAACCTCTTCAGATTGGTCCCCTGGAGACCACGTGCTCATAGAGGGGTCACATGCCCCTATAGGGACCAATCCGGGACCCCATTTTGAGTAAAAATATGCCCAATGGTCCAGCGAGGACCACGTGCTCCTGGGGGGGTCACAGGGCTACCGTTTCTGGGGTGGGGCACGAGGGCTGGGGCTTCTGGGGGACAGGATATCCGGTGAGGTCACCAGGGGAAACGGAAATCACGGGGTGGGCCTTCCGGGGTGGGCCTTCTGGGGGGCTTCCGCTGACATCACCCATCAAAGTCAAAAGGGGTGTGGCGTAGCAGTTTGACGTGAGGTGGTCTACTATTACTACTAAGCCCCTCTGAGCATTCCACCCTCAAAGCTCTATAATTGCCACCATGGTAGCAGCATTTGGATGTTAGCAGCTGATGAAGGAGGAAGCCGAAACATTTTGATAGTGCAATAAAAGCCGAATGAATTAATATAAAAGCCAAATGAATTAATTGGCTGTTGTAGATCTTCATGCAATAATAGATCAATTCTAAATTTGGCCCTCAGGACCATGCATCTACACTTTATGGCTGCAAAATTTGGAAGAAAGAATAGGGGAGGGATTCTCTTCTGAATTAATGAGCTTTTTACAGGCAATTACGATGGGGAGAAAACAGATTTAGAAGCCTTGTGTCTCAGATGTCAGATACATGTGGAGGAACAGAGCCAAGCTGCGAAGGTGAAACACAGGCCTTGTTAAAGCTACACTATAGGAAAGGGGGGAGATATGCAGGAGAAAGGATACGTCATCATTAGTATGCATTTATGCATCATTCAACGAGGCCCACATATTTTGATTTCTGGACAGTCAGCCAATGCATAAATATGAGAAAATGTCATAATTAGTACACGTTCCCTAGAGTCTAATCTTGCTTGTCGTTTGTCTCCAGTTTTTCCCTCTGTCTCTCTCCACCCTTGCCCCCATCATGCTAAGTGATCAGACAATCTATGGATCTGTAAAGAGCTTGAATATTTTACTATGATCTATTTTTTTTTTTTAACTTTAGCTGTTTTGGTCTGTATGAATGTTATCTTGATTCTTAAGAACTAGGGTTGGAGAAGAAATTTGATTCCGTTCGCATCTAAAGGCAAACCTACCTAATTCGCACTTTCTGAGACCGAAACACAGCCGTCCATTGAGATCCGCACGTGGCAGGATTTTTGCCGTGCACTTCTCCGCCAAGTAAAGTGTACAAGCATGCATATACTAGTCTAAAGGTGTGCATATAAATGCATATACTAGTAAAAATAACGCACAAAAGTGCATTATATTAGGGGGGGAACGCTTGCAAAATTGTGTGTATTAGTCAAAGCTGCATACAAAATTGTGTAGGAGAAATCTGCACTAAAATGGTGGAGAATTTTCATGAGGATTATTTTCACTAAAATTTGCAAATTGCTGTGGAAATGTGGAGGACTGAAGACTGGAAAAACTAGAAATTGAGTGAACTGAAATTGACAGATTTGTCCATCCCAATTAAGAACATTGCTATTGGGGCTAATAGCCACTAATAGCCTTATCCTCTGAATTTGTCTAAACCTCTGTTAAAGTCATTTCAGATATGGACCACCACCACATCTCTGACCTTGGACACCTGATACCAAGTCAGACCATTGGTCCATGTACACCAGGGATGGAAAACCTCAGGCTTGAGGGCCAAATGGGGTGCTCCACACCTCTCTGTCTGGCCCTTAGAAGTCTTCCCAGGCCACACCCCTCCCCAGAAGGGTTTGTGAGTGTGTGGAAAACAACCTGCTTTACAAAGATGCCATTTTTGGCATACAAGTGGTGCATCAATCAACATTCAAATTCATTGCTGTACCTGCTATTGCAGTGGTCCTCAAACATTTTTGGTTCGCGGTGCACTGTAAAACATGTTTCGTGTTCACAAATCCATATTAGAAATACCACCACAAACCCAATATGCTTTCCTAAACCAATAATCAATTGCATTAACCTCCGTGCACTCAGGTGCAATGCCGCAGACTTTCCTGCAATAGCCGGTCCATAGGCACTCCTCCATCATATGCCAAGCCCCCTGTCTCCTTCCCACCCAGTAGCACATCCACAAACCTGCGCATGTGTGGGAATTTTTTAAAAAAAGATATAGGTTTCTGCGCTCTTCCCAAAAAGCATGTGAAAAGCAAATGACCGTTATGGACCAATCACTGAAAAGGGATGGACTTAGGGCAGTGGCCAATGCTAAAGCAATTTAGACCCCCCCCCAAAAAAAGCGCACATGTGTGGATGCTTGATAATCAGTTTTTCACAATCATCTGACTACAAACAGGACATGTATGGATCTTGAGGCCACCAACCGAATATGGAAAATGAGGGTTTTCGGTTAGGTATGGATGGGCCCTTAATGCTAGTAACCCAGGACTGATTGCTCCTCCCACCATTGGCACGTGGCCCCTGGAAGGTTTCCCAGAAGGGAAGGGGGCCGTTGGGCTGAAATAGTCCCACATCCGTGGTCTACACTGGCAGGCAGTGGGTCTCCAGAGTTTCAGACTGAGAGATTCTGAGGATTCAACCTCAGACCTTTTGCACACAAAGCAGATGCTCTGCCCCTGAGCTACCGTGCAAGCCGTTCTTATCAGGCTGCTAATTATCCTGCAAAGCAGGCCCTTCATCAGAAATGTGATGGCAAGGGAGACTGAAGGTCGAGGGGAGCAATGCAATGCAAATGCTGGTAGCCTGATATGTAATTATACAAAAGATTGATTAAATTGCTTTTATTAATGCTTGTCAGTTATCCCGGGGCCTTTGCATTCGCTGCAAGGGCTACCTTACGGAGTAATTAAGTGCCTGTAGGCTTTTGGCTGATCTCTGCACAAATAAAAGGATTAGATGGTGTACTTTATACCAGAGGGAGGGGCAGAGAGAGTTGCTGAATGTTCAGGCTTTCCGAAAAGAAACAAACAAGCTATATAACTAAGCATTCCTCTAATGAGTGGATCCCCAGAGAAAGAGAGTAGTCCTGTATTTCACAATCTGCTCATCATTCCCCCAGTTCTCTTTAAATTGTCTTTAAATTCAAAGTGTTCACAATGATACAGAGTTTCTTTCTCAAACCCTAACGCTAGCAGGTGAATTGTCTATTCAGGAAATATCCCCTAAGCGTCAGTTCCGATTGAGGAAATTTCAGCTGGTCTCATGTTTTGATGTCAACATATTGATGTAAGAACTAGCAGCCATTGTCCAATTGTTAGGAATTTATTAGGAAAGTGTGATTTGTTATTGTATGTTTATTGCCTTGAGGGCCTTACATATGGGCGTAAGCGGTCCCTCGGGTACATTGGTCCAAGGTCGTTTAGGGCTTTAAAGGTCAAAACCGGGACATGAATTGGGCCCGGAAACAAATTGGGAGCCAGCGGAGTAGATAAAGGGCAGGGGTGATATGATCCCCACGCCGCAATCCAGTTAACATCCTGGCTGCTGCATTTTGAACCAACTGCAATTTCCAAATCGTTTTCAAAGGCAACCCCATGTAGAGCATCTCTGCCTATAGATTCGCATTCCTATAACATGTTGAAACACAAATGGTGAGATAAGGTCCTTTTTTTCTTCTCTCTTTATTTTTCTTGTGGTAGAACGTAACAATTTTTTGAAATGTTGTTTTGTTTTTTTTAAATAAAAATAAATAAAATGAAAAAAGAATAGAAAATATATGCCCGAGAATATCTTGTATGCTGTCTTGGGATAAGACCAGAATCGATTATTGCTATAGACTCAGTGTGCTGTTTACTACCTATTAAGGTGAGATTATTTCATTAGAGAGAAATGTTTTAATTACAGTTGGGATGGGGGGGCGAGGCAGGCTCATCATAATTAACACCCCAGGGAAACGGAATTACTGGCACTGAAAATGCAAAGTGAGGCCAACCGGGGAACGACTCAGCAGAATCATTGCCTCTGGGTTCTGGGCTGTTCAGAGCCTCCTACCCCATGCCTTGTCAGGAGCCCCAGTGATTTGCATCACATCATAGCCCCCTTTCCCTGTGATTTCTACAAAAAAGAGAAATTAGGTTCCCAACATTAATGTTCCTCTTTCTGTCAGACAAGGCTCCATTCAGGCCCACCATCAGTATCTTTACTCATTGACACTTGAAATGTAAATTTTAGGACCCACCCTATCTTGCATCTGTGATTTGTTTTAAACTGTTTTTGATGCTACTTTTTGAGGTGAAGGGCAGATCATAAATCAGAATAATTATCATCATCATCAAGCAGTTGGCAGGTCCCCAGGATCACGACAGCCCCAATACACGCTGGTTGGTTTGGTCTGGGAGCTGCCATTTTAATCTCCCACAATGCCCTATAGTGATGCTAAGTATGTGTGTGGGGGGAGTTAATTTAGTGATGTAATCTGGGTTCAAATTTGTTCCAATACACACCAGTCGGTTTGGGCTGGGAGCTGCCATTTCAATCCCCCACAATGCCCTATAGTGATGCTAAGTATGGGGGGGGGAGTTAATGTAGTGATTTAATCTGGGTTCAAATTTGTTCTAATACACACTGGTCAGTTTTGTCTGGGAGCTACCATTTTAATCTCCCACAGTGCCCTATCGTGATGCTAAGTGTGTGCGCAGGGGAACGGCATTAATTTAGGGATTTAATCTGGGTTCAAATTTCACACTTTAACAGTCCGGTATATCAGAGGATAATGCAGGGCTGGAGAACCTATTTCAGACCGAGGGCTGCATTCCCTTCTGGGCAACTTTTCAAGGGCCACTGTTGAGACCCAGCCTCCCCAGGAGGGTCAGGGAGGGGAGCCGGTTGAGCTTCAGCTTCCCCAGATGGAGCGAGGAGAGGAATCAGAGGTAGATGAGGTTTTCGTGGATAATGAGGGAGGGGTGTAGTTGACAGTCTGCCAGTTCCCACGGACAGTTCTCCTGCTGAAGCAGACATCGCTCCACCTACAGACGCCCCATCCGAGCAGTTGGGGGATGACTTGGCACGCTTGCCAGCTCCACACACCCCCAGGACTCCCCACCAGGCACTCCAAATGCTTCCCCAGCTCCTGAAGCCGAGCCGGCACCTATCGAGCCTGTACTGTCAGATGAGCCAGTGGAGGAACGCCCCCCCCCTCGCCCCGTGCAAGAAGCTGTGAGAAGCAGGTCAATCAGAAGGTGGACATTCGAAGGAGTCAGAGGTTACAAGCAAAGACCTTCCCTACTTAAGGCAGCGCCCCCCTCATTGGGGTGCTGAGTCAACTTTCTCCATATGCCGCAGAACATGCTTAGTTAGCATAGTTAGCATCAGTAGTGAGGCAGACTAGTTAGCTCTATGAAACGCGCTGCCTTTGATGTTACTCTAATAAAACAGGAATTATTACCAGTCTCACCTCCGTTTCCATTGACAGGCTCTGGTCAGGACAACCACAGAACAGGGGTGAGCGGGGCCAGAGGTAAAAATAAATGTTACCTTTGTACAGTAGGCTAGCTTCTACACAAACTCACACACACCCCTCTAGCCTCCCTCCAGGCAAGCGAGAGGCATGACCAGGGTTGAAGGAGGCATCCCAGCCAGGCAAAAACACTCCAGAAGGCTGTGAAGCAGAGTCAGTGAAAGGTGTGTCCTGGGGAGAGTTCTGAGGGCCAGATCAAGAGGCCTGGAGGGCCACGTTTGAAGGTAAAGCAAGGGTCTGGGAAGCACTAGAGAAATAAAGATCATAAAACAGTTCCATTATTATGCACCACCCTCAAAAAAAACCCTGGAAAAACAACAGGTTTCACCGAAGGTCTAAAAGTCAGCAGAATGCTGGGTGGGAATGTTTGAATTCTATCTTTATGAATTCTTGTAACAAAAGGCCTGATTTGCACCTCTCGGATAAATATGCACATCAGTTGTTCAATGGATTTTATGCTTCTCTGAATGCTGTGACGCAATCCTGCCCCATTTAAATGCACTGAAATGTGAGTTTAAAGATGCATTTTGAGGGGAAGTACATATTTAAGGACATCTTGTGAGTGAAAATGTGCATTTAAATAGGTATTTTGAAAGGAAACACATTGAAATACATATTTAAATTGTTTTTATATTGTTGTAAATTTTAAAATTGTGTTTTAAATTGTTTTTAAAATATGTGTTTTAAATTGTTTATTTGTTTTAACGTTTCTGATTGCTGTAAACCCCCCAGAGAGCTTCGGCTATGGGGCGGTATACAAGTGCAATAAATAAATAAATAAATAAATATTGAAATGTAACAAAGTGTCTTGTGACATCTTAAAAGCTAACAACTTTATTATGACATGAGCTTTAATGGATTACATCTGTATACTGAGGGTTTTTTTAAGTGCATACTGGTGCGAAATAGCTTAAAACAACACACACATAAAAATCAATTCAAACCCAAAACAGATACCAATGGGATCAAGATCTGAGAAGGCTTGCTGAAAGAGAAATAGGCACCAAAAAGACTATAGTGACGGCACCTATCTGATATGCAGGATGGGGGCCACCACACTAAAGGCCCAATTCCAACATTGTGCAGAAGGAACCTCCTGATAGAATGATGCCTGCAGGATGCTCTCTCTTGCAGAACACAGTGATCAGTTGGGTATGTAAGGTATTGGACAATCTTACATGTTCCTAGGTTTAGCATTGCTATGAGACTAGTCGTGATGACCAGGTGACCTATGATTTTTCCTATGGAAATTTTAATCATCATTGTAAAATCAGCCACAAGGAGACAGGCTGAACAGCATCAGGATCACAATACTTGGGAAGAGCAGGATTAACCCATTTTGCAATGCTGTTTTCACCTTTTAATCCCCCTTCTCCAAAGATGCTATTAGGTGAAATAGAATGGTGTAGTGGTTAGAGCAGAAACGTGACACCTGTGGCCCTGCAGATATTGTTGGACTACAACTCCCAACATCCCTGGACATGCTGGTTGGAGCTGATGGAGCCCAACAACATCTGGAGGGGCAGAGGTTTCCTATCCCTAGGTTAGGGCATTGGACTATGATTGGGAAGATCTGAGTTCAAATCCCCACTCAGCCATAAAGCCCAATGGGAGATCTTGGGCCAGTCACAGTCTCTCAGCCAGACTACAGGGCTGTAGGGGGGGCAGAATTTAAGCTGGGGGAGCATTTCTAGGGATGGGGAACCCGTGGCTCTCCAAATGTTGTTAGATTCCCATCAGCCTTAGCCAGCATGACCAATGGTCAGGAGTAGGAAGGGGAACATTTCTGTTCTCTCACTTTCTCATTTTCCAGTCTTAAATTCAGTTCTGCCGCAATTTGCTAATTTAAAAGGGAAAAAATCCTCATGAAAATTCTTTCGCATTTTAGTGCGAATTTCTCCTGCTAAATACTTTTTTATCTGCAGTTTTGACTAATGGGTACATTTTGGCAAGCAATTCCTCCTAATATAAAGCATTGTTGTATCTTACTTTCACTAATATATTCATTTTTAAGCACACTTCCCCCCCTAAAAGAGCATTTTTGGAAACGTCGCATGGCTGGAGAACTGCATCGCAATATTCAGAGATGTGCGAATTTGTGAAGAATGGCTGCATTTCCATTCTCATATTGTTTTGGAAAGTGCAGAGTTGTTAAATTTAAATGGGAACCTCATTGGATGCCTCCCCCATCACTCATCTGGAGTGATGGGAGTTGGAATCCAGCAGGATCTGGAGGGGCATTGGTTCCCTATCCCTGATGTTCCAGGGAGGACGAGGGGAATAAAGAAAAGATTTGACAAATCGGCCAGAGATCCACGTGTTTTATAATCCCTCCACCTGTGGCCTGCAGAGATCAACGGGAGCCAAGCCAGGGGAAAAAATGGAAAGAACGTTTCCTTCCATGGCAGAACTTTTTTGCCAGTTTAATATTTAAAATGTGGCCTTTGAGACCTCTCCCGTTGCTGTATCATCCTGTACATTTGAACTGTGGCTCTGAACATTACACAAAGGGTACAGAGGGCGACTTGCTTATAATTACACTGCAAACAAACTAGGCTCTTGAGGCAAAGGCTTGTTTCCAATGGAGTGCAAAGACACTCATTGGCACAAGGATTTACCCTTAACGCAGTGGAATTGTTACCATCCGCACCAGTAAATCTGCAAAATCTGTTTCCCCAAACTCTCTGGGGCAGATTTGGGAAGGGTGCAAGGGCACACATGGGGGGAGGAGAAGAGGGAAAGCTCTGCTATGCACGTGTGCACCCTTGAATATCCTTGTGCATTGAGGGTAGGGTTGGACTCGGTGGCCTTCCATCTTTATTGTTCTACGATTTTACACTTGGATGTGTTGGGATAAGAAAGTTTGCATGCTTTAGTAGACAGATGTCCCTTCTAGCCAGAATTTGGGGACACCACTGTGCTTGTTTACTGTGACGTAACTACCTTGACAAGGTGGCATTTTACCCCTTCTCTTTCTCTTATTTTGCATCTGTGCTGGAATTTGTTTTTTTAAGATGTCTTTAATACTTGTTAAAATGATGTTTTTAAAGATGTTTTGTTTTTAATATGCTTTTAAAGTTGTTTTGTTGTAATATATTTTAAAGTCTGCTTTTATTATGTTTTAGAGTGTTTTTAGTGCTTTTGTTTGCCGCCCTGGGCTCCTACTGGGAGGAAGGACGGGATAGCAATCAATCAATCAATCAAATAAATAAATAAATAAGAGTTGTTGTTCTCTTTTTGCATATTCTCCATGAAGCCACTGGAGAGAGAAGCCTCCACAGGTTTCTCTCCCAGGTGATCCCAATCATGAACTAATATCTATCACTTACTTCTATTTTTTTTCTCTCCAGGCTACAGCCTGTGTTTCTTGAACATACGAAAGGTCGTGAGTAAACATTTTAATACCTTTTACCAAAGAAGACTGTCCCTGTTGCTTTTATTCAGCTAGTCTGTGTGAGGGGAAGATGAGCTGGTTAATTCTGCTTTACTAAAAAATACTCTGTTAAGAGATACAACTATTAAACTGCTCCTGTCTCATTTAAACCCAATAGAATGTGCATCCTTGTACATCCAACAGAATGAGTGCATCAGATACTGCCCACAGCCTACAGGTAATATAAGAGAATCCTGAGAATCTGCAGGAGCGCTTTGGTTTTAAAGAAGAGCAAGGTTGAAGACCGACATAATATAAAAGCAGAGCTTGGAAAAGTTGCTTTTTTGAACTACAACTCCCATCAGCCCAATCCAGTGGCCATCCTGGCTGAGGTTGAAGGGAGTTGTAGTTCAAAAAAGTAACTTTTCCAAGCTCTGTATAGAAGGGTCTATTTTTTTTCCAATTGTAGGTGAAGACAGATGTACTGTAAAAGAGAATGGACAGGGCATCTTTTTTTAAAGCAAAGCAAAGTGTTCCTTTGACACATTCTACCTAATATCATGAACAATGGTTAGAGCAATTCATTCATTATTCTTTATTCTTCCCTCTATTACCTATCTTCAGGCTGTGAGTGCTGTTGCTTATTTAGCTGAAATGGCACCAGCCACACAGGAGAGGGGTACATCAGGCAGCTTGAGGGAACCCTGGGGAAAAGACCTTAAGAGGAACAACAGCGCTCTGTGCTACATTAAAGACTAAAACATTTATGATGGCATCAGCTTTCATGTACCTTCAAATTGGGGATCCAGTTTGATATAGTGGTCAGAATGTTGGGCTAGGACCTGGGAGACCAGGGTTCAAATCCCTTCTTGGCCATGAAGCTCACTGCATGACCTTGGGCCCAGTCACTGCTTCTAAGCCTAACCTACCTCACAGGTTTGCTGTAAAGATACAATGAGGAGGAAGAAAACCATGTATGCCACCTTGACCTTCTTGGAGGAAAGATGGGATATAAATGCATTAATAAATAAATTTTAAAAGAGCCCAATGAAATCTGAGACTGGATACACACCACATATTCAAAGCACATTTAAAGCACAGGGAGAAATCCTGGGAAATGTAATTTGTTAAGGATACTGGGAATTGTAGCTCTGTGAGGGGTAAACTACAGTTCCCAAGATTTTTTGAAGTAAGCCATGTGCTTTAAATGTATGGTGTGTACACAGTCTGCGTGTGCTCAATGGCTATGGAAAAGACTGATTGGTGGGGTGGGGTGGGGACAGGAAAATGCAGATTAGAAAGAATGGGATCACATGGCTGGAATCCTGAACAGGGAGCTCTCCACAAAAACAACATTTTGTTGCAGCCCCCCTCTTTTTAGTATATTTATGTCCCGTCTTTCTTCCTGGAAATCAAGGCAGCATACAAGGGTCCAGACCCGCTTAGCAAGGTGGCTCCCTTTATGCGCCCCTCAGACTGAACTTGCTAGCACAAGGCATTCGGAAAAATCAGTCCATTTCATTTGGCACATTTCCTCCAAGATTCAGCACTGTTGCAAAATCGGGGACTGGGGGGGGGCTCTAGTTACAGGCATTTGAGATATTTCAAGGCAGATTGCTGAAACACGATCACACACATCTGCCCCTGTTGTTATTATAATAGCTTAAAGCTGTTGCTTCTGCAGGCCCCTTCGGGTCCATCTGTGACCCTCCAAGATTGCTGCCCATGAAGCGGTGACATGCCAAACAAGGCCTACAATTTCAGCTGGTTTTGTGTGCCTTTCGAGTGGCCGTGCCAAAGGGAAAGCTCAAGGGAGAGGAGAGGACTAGCTAAGGGGTAGAGCAGTGGGATCCATAATGAACCCTCGGCAAGGGGAAAGGATAAAAACAGCACCTCAGCTCCCAATTAACTTATCCAGGACGCCATTGCAAAGAATATATTGATGCATGTAATGATTGCTGTTGAGCTGAGAGGGAAGGCTTCTGCTGTAACCATGCCGCCGATCTCCAGACGCGAAGGGGAGTGTCCCACAAGGCCTCTTTTCGACAGAGACCAGGAATGCTCAGGCCTGTTATTAAATTATGATTGTAAACCCTCCAACCTGCCACAGATAGTAAGGAGGGTAGCCTTGCGATGCCCCCCAAATCTCTTTCCTTTAACCTTTGAAGGGGCAGCAGGAAAACTCAGGTCCAGACCTCTAGTCTGGCCCTCGGGACTCTATTTATTTTATTTATTTTATTTATTTTATTTATTTTATTTATTTTATTTATTTTATTTATTTTATTAAGCTTATATACCGCCCGACTAGCAACAGCTCTCTGGGTGGTGAACATTAAAAATACAATAAAAATAACACAAAACTGTACACAAAACTGTACAGTCTAAAATCAAAATATAATAATTTACAATTAACAGGAATTAAAATGCCTCAGAGAAGAGAAAGGTTTTAACCTGGCGCCAAAAAGATGATAGTGTCGGCACCAGGCGCACCTCCTCGGGGAGACCATTCCATAGTTCGGGGGCCACCACTGAGAAGGCCCTAGATCTTGTCACCACTCTCCGGGCTTCCCTATGAGTCGGAACCCGGAGGAGGGCCTTCGTAGTAGACCGTAGTGTACGGGCCAGTTCATATCGGGAGAGGCGTTCCGACAGATATCGTGGTCCCGCGCTGTATAAGGCTTTATAGGTAAGTACCAACACTTTGAATCTGGCCCGGAAGCATATTGGAAGCCAGTGCAAACAGGCTAGCACAGGTGTTATATGCTCAGACCGCTTACTTCTTGTTAGCAGTCTGGCCGCCGCATTTTGCACTAGCTGTAGCTTCCGAATCGTCTTCAAAGGTAGCCCTACGTAAAGTGCATTGCAGTAGTCCAGACGCGAGGTTACCATAGCATGTACCACTGATGAGAGGTCCTCCTTACTCAGATAGGGACGTAGCTGGGCTACCAACCGAAGTTGGTAGAACGCATTCCGGGCCACCGAGGCTACATGAGCCTCAAGTGTGAGGGAAGAGTCTAAGATGACTCCCAGACTACGCACCTGTTCCTTTAGGGGGAGTGTAACCCCATCCAGCACAGGGTATATATCCACCATCCGAACAGAGAAACCATCCACCAACAGCATCTCAGTCTTGTCAGGATTGAGTCTCAGTTTGCTGGTTCTCATCCAGTCCATTGTCGCAGCCAGGCAACGGTTCAGCACGTTGACTGCCTCACCTGAAGAAGATGTAAAGGAGAAGTAGAGCTGCGTGTCATCAGCATACTGATGACAACGCACTCCAAAACTCCTGATGACCGACCCCAGCGGCTTCATATAAATGTTAAAAAGCATGGGAGACAGAACCGAACCCTGCGGGACCCCACATTGGAGAACCCACGGTGTCGAGCAATGTTCCCCAAGCAGTATCTTCTGGAGACGACCCACTAAGTAGGAGCGGAACCACTGCCAAGCAGTGCCTCCAACTCCCAATTCCGCAAGCCTCTCCAGAAGGATACCATGGTCGATGGTATCAAAAGCCGCTGAGAGGTCAAGGAGAATCGAGTTACACTCCCTCTGTCTCTCTCCCGACATAGGTCATCAAACAGGGCGACCAAGGCAGTCTCAGTGCCAAAACCAGGCCTGAACCCCGATTGAAATGGATCTAGATAATCGGTTTCATCCAATAGCGCCTGGAGCTGGTCAGCAACCACACGTTCCAGGATCTTGCCCAGGAACGGAACATTGGCTACTGGTCTGTAGCTGCTGACATCCTCTGGGTCCAAGGAAGGTTTTTTCAGGAGTGGTCTCACTGCCGCCTCTTTCAGACAGCCAGGGACCACTCCCTCTCGTAAAGAGGCATTAATCACTTCCTTGGCCCAGCCAACTGTTCCTTCCTTGCTAGTTTTAATTAGCCAAGAGGGGCAAGAATCCAGTACCGAAGTGGTCGCACGAACCTGTCCAAGCACCTTGTCCACGTCCTCGAACTGAACCAACTGAAACTCATCCAACAAAACATGACAAGACTGTGCTCCGGACACCTCAGTAGGATTAACTGCTATTAAATAGGAGTCTAAGTCCCGGCGAATGCATGAGATCTTATGCTGGAAGTGTTCAGCAAATTTATTACATCGAGCTACCCAGACCACGCCTTCGACAGCTGTATCCAGAGATTCCAGGGATTGAACATGGGTCTTTTTGCATGCATTCAGCCACTGAGCTGTGGCCCTTCCCTTAGAAGCATGTTGGCAAAGCTTCCTGTGGCTATATGGGGATGTTGTTTTTGTTGTTTTACTAGTTTTGTTTTGTTTCTGTTTTGCTTTTATAGTATGATATATTTGTTTATGTTTTTAACAGTGTCGGAAGCCACTTGGAGGCCTAAGCAACTAGCAAATAATAATAATAATAATAATAATAATAATAATAATAATATCACCACCTACAACCACCACCATAATAACGTCCCGTGATAGTTTGCCAACACAAGTGTGCTTCGCCCTCCATGACAGACAGCTGACAAAGGGGCAGAGGTTTCTCATTCATGATTTGGGTGGGGGTGGGTGAAAAATAAAACCCCATAGATTTTAGAAGGGGGTAGAATGGGTGTATTCTCTGCTCTGATGAAAGAAGTCATTTCTCCTCTTTCCAAAATTTGCCCTCTTTTGCCAAATTGCTTGACCGTCCTCAGCATTGTAAATAGGAATTTCTCTGGAGAATTCACCACAGCTACAAGCGTTGGAAGGCAACACCTTCTCAGTAGCTATGGCAGTGGTTTCATGCCGCTCCCTCCTACCTTCCCTATGGGATTCTCTGGCACTCATCCGCTGATCTGTTAAGTAACCCTCAAGCATTATTCATCTTCCAGTGTACCGGCAGGAACACACACATGCTGTTGTCTGCTACTGCGTAACTGGGAAGTGCAGGATGACTTCAGAGCCCCCCAAAGCCTGGAACCACATGCGCCTCCTGCACGCGGCAACTGAGGAACTGAGGAGAGATAGAGACTCTTCTGCTGTCCCCAAGACAGAGAGGAAAATGAGGAAGAAAAAGGAGGAGATGGCCTCAGTGTCCCTAGAAACAGGAGAAGAGCAAAATGATGGAGATGAAGATCAGGAGGAAAGCCCTTCTTGTCATGACCTTCCCAACCCCAAGAGTGAAACAGTGGATGCAGAGAGGCTGGCAGAGCTGCGGAGTCATCTCCAAGCCCAGTTCTCCATCCAGGAGCAGCAAGAGGACCAAAGTCCGGGCAGACAGCTGGTGGAACTAGTGGAGAGAATGGTCCACGGGGAAGGCGAGGATGGAGCAACGCCAGCCAGCAACAACATGGGTGGGGAGGAGCATTGTCCAGTCTGTGGATCATTCGATGACCCAGCCGCGTCCTCCTGCTCCAACGGGCTGCCCGCAGAGGTAGAAAAGGTGTTGCGAAGGGAGCTAGCGGTGCTGAAGGAAGCATTAACAGCCAGTGTCGAGTCCCTGAAGAGGGAGGTGATAGAGGAGCTGAGCAGTCTCCGTGAGACCCTCCAGGCCTATAATGACCACCACTTTCTCCACACCTCAGACCTGAGCCCTCTTGAAGAACTAGATGAGAATATCCTAGAGCAACTCAATGGGAGCCACCACAGGGTTTCCCTGGGGACAAAGCTGGGGAGTGCAATGATTTCAATGGAAGAGAAATTCAAATCCCGGTCAGTGCCGACACTCCACCCGTTACCCATCTCCAGCAAGAACCAAGCACTGCTCCGAGCCGTGACCACCATCACAGCCCAAAACAGCTTTGTATCAAGCTTGTCCAGATCGAATTCAGACCCAGTGGAGCCGGCGCAGGCAAAAGGGATTGTCTTTCCACCAGCGATCCCCAAAGCACCAGCTGCCAAGAAGCTCCCCACAAAGATGATGCCACCTCCAGCTACCAGGACCTACTTGTCAAATGGAAAGTACAGCGGCAAACTAACCTCCAGGACGGCAGCGCCTCATCCGCCATGTGGGGGCAGCGAAGGCAAACCTCACTGACCAGCCCAGGCTTCCCTGCTCAGCACAGTTGCAGGTGGTTTATGGGGATTCAAAAAGCATAGACACTCCTCGTGAGCTTTGGATGCCCAGCAGTGTGGCCCTCGTTCTTGTGGGCCTCCATAACTTTTAGGATGGCTTAACATCAGGACAATGGTGAACTCTGGATTCACCCTGCATGCTGAAAAATATTTTTCTCAAGATTTTGGTAGGTCTATTTTCTCCTTCCTACACCCCCATGTTTGGCTCGGAAGTCTAGGAGTCTGGTTCACATGAAAGAATAGGGGGTGGGGTTATGCCATTCTCAGATTAATTGTACTGTCTGTGGCAAGGGTGGGGAAACTATGGCCCTTCAGAAGTGGTCAGATTCCAACTCCCATCAGCCCCAGCCAGCATGGCCAGTGGTCAGGGATGATAGGAGTTGAGTCCAGCCATGGCTGCCCTAAGATATTTTGCTAAGACAAAGGTCAAGATGGCACCCTCCCCCATTCCCGTGACTAGACTAAGAATCAGTGGAGATTGGTGGCTATGATATCAGTGGGGCAATGAATCCGTTCCAGGTTTTAACCTAAACTTTCAAGGAGCTGACCAAGGTGCTGAAAGCTAATCCCACAATAGGTTCAGAACCTTGGACAGCCCCATAAAAGTTCAGACTGAAACTCAGAACAGATTCACTGCCCCACTGACATCGAAGCCACCAGCCTCCACTGCCAGCAATTGGTCCTTTCCTTAGCACTAGTGAAGGGAGCATCCTCCACTGCATCTAAGGGCAGCAGGCTAGTTTAGGGGGTGCAAGACGAGCCGTGTTTCACTCACAGGTCTGTCCTTCAGTAGAAGGAAATGGCTGGGAGGAGATCAGGAGGGACAGTCATGGGACTGCCACCTTTGCCCCCTAGCATCTATTGCCTGAGGCAGCGACCTCACTCTGCCCCACATTAGGGCCTGCTCTGAGTCCGTCAACATGCAGAGGGCCACCGGTTCTCCCACCCCTTTCTCTGTGGAGCAGCTGTAAGGAAAACCTCTGGCCACAACTTGCTTTGCAGCGCAAAGCAGAGCCCTTTAAGTTGCCTCTTTTATCTGCCAGCCACTTGATCTTCCTGCTGAATATTCTTGCAGCGAGCCCCGCTATTAGTTCCAGCCCGACAAGTTTCAAAACGTTCGGCACTTAAAAAGAAATCAAAGATAATCTTGTGAAAAGTAAATAGCGCACTAGATAATAAACCACCTGGAGGAGATGCATAAACTGGGGTCGCATGATAAACTTGTAAAACGGCGGCATTGCAAGAGCTGGACGGAGCATCGCTCAGTACGGAGAGCATCTGCTTTGCATGCAGAAGGTCAAAGGTCCTCCAATTTAGGGTCAGGAATGTCCTCTGCCAGAAACCCTGGAGAGCCACTGCTCTCCAATCCATATTGACGATACTGAGCTAGATGGGACCAACGATGAGACTCAATATAAGGCAGCTTCCTAAGTCCCTAAAGCCCACACAACCATCTTCCTGAGGATCAAGTTATCAAAAGGCAAAGACTCCTGGGTGGACATGAATGTTTTGTTCTGTATCTTGTCTACCTAAAGGTGGTGAAACTTGCAGTCTCAAAGCTGCTTTGGTTTCAGGAGGATTGTTCACTGCCCACAAAACCTAGATATGTAGGGCTGGATCCCATCGAAATGGATGGACATGACTAATTTAGGTACATTAATTTCAACGAGACTACTCTGAGCAGAACTTAGATGCCACCTGCAATCTGTGCATTTGAAGGATTTCTTCATAGGGTTGCTAATGTTGGGAAAAGGTGGATTGGGATCTACTGGTTGATTTCATGGGGATGGGATCTGCGGTAGATCAGCGAGGTTTTCTAACTCCCCATGGGGAAGGGGCCGTAGGTAGAACATCTGATTTGCATGCAGGAAGTCCCAGGTTCAGTCCCTGAATCAGCCTTTCCCGACCACTGTGCCTCCAGGTGTTGTTGGACCACAACTCCCATCAGCCTCAGCCAGCATTGCCAATGGCCAGGAAAGATGGGAGTTATGGTCCAACAACATCTGGAGGCACACTGGTTGGGAAAGGCTGCCCTGGATAATAACAGAACTGTTTTATGATGAACAGTTTCATAATCATTCTGTCAAATTTACATTTACATTTTAATTAAAGTCAACTACATTGACAGCCTTTTTGTTTCCTGGTTGTAATTTTGCACAAGTCTGTGAATGAACTTTTTGAATGCAGCACGTTCACTGCTAGTCTTTTTCACATGGGTCCAGCGCTTCTGCCCTTCAGCTGATGCACTTATTTATTTGCTTGTTTACACAGTCAGGGGCAGAAGACAACATCTTTCAGAACTTCCCATTCTATTCAGTGATGGGAAAGGACACTGAATTGTTATGTTTGGAAGTAGCCAGAGATTAATTCGTACTTCGCTCATTCCAGGGAATATAGCACCAAGATTTGTTATTTTGTAAAGGAGAACATTGCATCAGGCAAGTTGACCTTTGTGTGGAGGTTGGATAATTCAGAGGGAGTGTATAGCAAAACAGGACACCCTTAATTGTTCCTGTTTAATGCCATGACCTCCACTGTCGGAGGCAGTACGCTGGGAATCACAAGTGGGAAAGTGCTGTTGCACTCAGATCTTGCGTGGGGGCTTCCCACAGGTGTCTGGTTGGCCACTGTGAGAACAGGATGCTGGATGAATGGGCCACTGGCCTGATCCAGCAGGCTCTTCTTATGTTCTTATATTGCCTCCACACCTCTGAACATCGATTGCTGGGGATCATTTGTTTATTTGTTTATATCCCACCCTTTCTCCCAGTAGGAGCCCAGGGCGACAAACAAAAGCACTAAAAACACTTTAAAGCATCGTAAAAACAGACTTCAAAATATATTACAACAACCATTAAAAGCATATTAAAACGAAACATCTTTAAAAACCTTTTTAAAAAGCGTTGAAAGCATTTTTTTAAAAAAGAAAAGGGTTATTTATTTATTTAAAATATTTCTGTCCCACCCTTCTACCCTGTAATAGGGCACTCAGGGCGGCTTACAAAAATAAAATCAAACATGTACATAATAAAATTGTAAGCAGTAAAATCACAAAAACATTAAAATAAATTAAAATACATAAAATACAATTAAAATACATAAAATAATATATATATAGACACACACACGTATATACATATATATAGGGATTGATACTAAAGAGACTACAAAGGTAAAATTTAATGTGGAAGACATAAAATCAGTGTCAGGCTCTACACATAACACCTGTTCTGGCTCGCTTGCACTGGCTGCCAATATGCTTTCGGGCTAGATTCAAAGTGTTGGTTTTAACCTATAAAGCCCTATACGGCGCGGGACCACAATACTTGTTGGAACGCCTCTCCCGATATGAACCTGCCCGTACACTACGCTCTACATCGAAGGCCCTCCTCCGAGTTCCATCTCATAGGTGGCCCCCGAACTATGGAACGCCCTCCCTGATGAGATACGCCTAGCGCCTTCTTTGTTATCTTTTCGGCGCCAGGTAAAGACCTACCTCTTCGCCCAGGCATTTTAAAAATTTTAAAATTTGAACTTAAAATTGAAAATTTTTAATTATGTTTTATTGTGTATTGTATTTACATTGTATTTAATATATTTACTTGTATTTTAACCTGTTTTATTATGCTGTATACTGCCCTGGGAGCTTATTGCTATAGGGCGGTCTAAAAATGTAATAAAATAAATAAAATAAATAAACAATAGGGAGGCTCGGAGGGCGGTGACAAGATCTAGGGCCTTCTCAGTGGTGGCCCCCAAATTGTGGAACAGTCTCCCCGAAGAGGTGCGTATGGCGCCGACATTGTTGTCCTTTTGGCGCCAGGTTAAGACCTTCCTCTTTGCTATGGCGTTTTAATATGTAACTTGTTTTAGTTTTAAATTTTGTTGTAATTGTTTCTGATTCCTTGTTTTTATATATGTTTATGCTGTATTTATTATGAGATTTTGAGACGTTTTTGTATTATTATATTTTGTTGTACACCGCCCAGAGAGCTAATGCTGGTCGGGCGGTATAAAAATCTAATAAAATAAATGAATAAATAAATACCTTCAGTCCCTCCCAAAGGCTCTCCGGAACAAGATCGTTTTCAGAAGTCTCTGGAAAACCAACAGGGAGGGAGCAGAGCGAACTTCTTGGGGTAGGGTATTCCAGAGCTTGGGGGCCACAGCTGAGAAAGCTCTCTCCCTCTCTCCCATTTAAAAATATATTAAAAAGCAATTCCAACACAGACGCAGACTGGGACAAGGTCTCTATTTAAAAGGCTTGTTGAAAGAGGAACGTCTTCAGGAGGGGATATAAACACTCGGCCACATCCACACCATACATTTAAAGCGCTATTATACCACTTTCAACAGTCATGGCTTCTCCCGAAGAATCCTGGGAAATGTAGTTTGTTCTGAGCGTTGTTAGGAGACCCCAATTCCCCTCACGGAGCTACCATTCCCGGAGTGGTTTAATAGTCGCTCCCTGTTCCCTGGGAAGAAGGATTGATCATTTAACCTACTGGTAGCCCATGGGCCACAGTTTGGGAACCCCTGGGCTAGGAAACAAAATGGTGGGCTTAGATAGGCCTTTGGCCTGCAGAGTTCTTCCTATGACAGAAAACCCTGGACTGATCTGATGATCAGATGTGGAGGACACATTCAGAAATGTTTTAATAAGCAATCAAAGCCTCTACACTGCAATCTTGAATTTGGGATGGAAGGATCTGTTCGTTTTGGTCCCCTCGGTTTCTCAGTTTTTTCCCCAAACTTAAATTCACCTCTCACCATTTCAGCATTTTAGTGTGAATTTCTCCTAATCAACACATTTTGTATACAGTTTTAACTAACGTACCCATTCTTGCAAGTCATTTCATTTTGTATGTTATTGTCACTAATATATTCATTTTTGTGCACATTGGCTAGAGAACTGCATAGCAAAATTTGGATAAGTGTGAATTTGGAAGGGCGGCTGTGTTTTTGTTTGCATACTGTTTCAGAAAATGCACATTTGATCGTTTCGGCATAAAATGCAAACTGAATCAAACTTATCTCCCATTCCTACCTTAGACTGTAACCTTCTTTTAGCCACACACACCCTTTCCTGTTCCGAAATCCCCTTTGCTTCTTTGCTTTTCCCTTAGTTAGTTGATGAGGCATCCGCTTAGGGTGGGATTGGGAGATGTAGACGATATAACAGGGTTGGCTGGGTTTATGTTAGGATTTATAAATTGCCAGTTTCAAAATCAATGCAATTCACAAACTGATAGGTATAGAGATAGATTTTTAAAAGATTACTCCCATCACGCCTTTCATTGCGAGAACATAACAGCTCAATTACACCCGAAGCCATTGAACACCTGTCACTCTGCTGATCCCAACAGCCTCCTGACGAAATGATTGAAGTGACACCGTTAAAGAGTTTGACAATGCAGGGAAGAAAACATAAGCCGCGGCATGAAATGATGAGAAATGGCTTGCAAAAATGTGTATCTTTGTCAAAACTGCCTACAAAAAAATGTGTTTATTTGGAGTAATTTGCACTAAAATGGTGGAGAATTTTCATGAGGATTTTTTTTTTAAAAAAAATTGCAGATCGCTGTAAAAATGTAGAGAACTGAATTTAACATCGGGAAAAATGAGGAACTGAGAGAACTGAACTGACAGATCTTGCCATCCCTAGCGCGCGCACACACACACACACTTCTGTTCATAATCTAAATCCCCCAAGGTCCTAACTTTGCCATCATTGTTACTTTGAATCTGCAGAAGCCAGTCCTGCTAGCTAACAGACAACCTCCCCTGATTTATTGGGTCTACATGGTGTGCTCTGTCAAGTCAAGAGTGCCAGAAATTCCCTGGTGATCTATTACTTACCCGGCAGCACTCAAACACTCCTAATTGATGTAGCAGAAACATATTGACAGTGACACAGCAAGGTAATTACGTGCTGTACGAAAGGGCTACAGAAGTGGCCTAGCCGGGCCATTTCCAGAGCTTCGAGGCGTGCAGTTTATCTTGCATGGGATGTCAACCCCATATAACTGCACAGATCAGTGCATATTGCACACTGACATTAAAAAGGCTGGTTCATCCCTTACCAATGTAGCATGGTAGCAGGTGTTTGAATGTACCGTGTTGTACCAGTCAGGTATAGAAGCTCCAATTATGTGTGTGTGTGGGACAGAGATGGAATGATCTGTCCGTTTCGGATCTGTCAGTTTCTCATTTTTGTAATCTTAAATTTGGTTCTCCACATTTCTTCAGCAATCTCTGTGGGTTTTTTGTTTTCTTTTTTTTTTAAAGATCATGAAAATTCTTCAGCGGCTCAATGTGAATTTGTCCTGTTAAACACATTTTGCATGCCGTTTTGACTCATGTACACATTTTTTGCAAGCCATTTCTCGTCATATAATGCATTTTTGTATGTTATTTTTCAACAATACTCTCATGCTGTCCACACTTTCCCCTAATATACTAAACATTCTTTGGATGGATAACTGCACTGCAAAATTCAGATAAATGCGAATTTCAAAGGATGGCTGCGCTTCATTTCTCATATTGTTTCAGAAAGTGCAGATTTAATACATTCGGCTTTAAATGAGAACTGAATCGAATTTCTCTCCCATCCCTAGTGTGAGGTCACTTTGATGATGGTCAGCCAACAAGGTGCCCTTCCGATATTGCTGAACTACAACTCCCATCATCCCTAACTGCTGAGTATCCTGGCTGGGGCTGATGGGAACTGGAGCCCAAACGTCTGGAGGGCACCATAGCAGCAGACCAACCCTATTTTTCCTCCAGTGGCCCCTGAAGTGTGTGAAACAGCCATGTAATCAGGGAGGCTCATATGCTTGGAGCCTCCGTGCTCTACTGACAAAAAGACCATAGCTCAGTGGCAGAGCAACTGCCTTGCATGCATAAGGTCCCAGATTCAATCTGAAGCTCTGGAGAGCCACTGCCAGTCCAAGTAGACAATACTGAGCTAGATGGACCAATGGTCTGGCTCAGAATAAGGCAGATTCTGGTGTTCTGGGTACAACGTAGAGTGTGACCTTGAGAGAAGGTGGGTTTTCGGTGTTATAAGAATGTAAGAAAAGCCCTGCTGGATCAAACTCTTCTCTAGTATTCTGTTCTCTCATTGGCCAGCTGGATGCCTCTGGGAAGCCCAGAAGCAGGACATGTGCAAAATAGCCTTCTCCCGCTGTTGACCTGGTGTTCAGAGGCATGCCATCTCCAGCCATGGAGGCAGTCCACACCCATCATGATCAGCCGCTGTTGATAGCCTTGATTGTCCATAAATTGATCTTTTTAAGGCCATCTACAGCAAGGGTAGGGAAGCTTTTTGGCTCTGACGGGCCAGATCCATGCCACAAACAGCCTAGCAGGCCAAATTTGACAGGTGTGCAAGGCCACCCATGTGTTAGTCACGTGACATCATTTTGGCATTGCATGATTGACCGGTGAGTTGTCCCACTTACCTGTTAAAATCCCTTCTACGGGGCTCCCAAGCACCCAACAGCCAGCTGGTGGGGAACTCCAGCACAAGAGGTATGGCAAACCCTACACTTGACACTTTTGGAAGCACCAAGCATAGGAATGTCAAAGCATTTCTGTGTGTCCTACCTTGGGGGGGGAGGAGCAGAGACAGACGCCTACATTTTCCATGGTTTCTTTGGCTATGAATGCCTGCTCCCAGCAGGGAACAGGTGCACACAACCAAACTGAACAGGATTGAACTCCCACTTGTCAGCTGGTGAGCAGGGGTTCAGTCTTGTTGCGTTGGCTGCGTGCACCTGTGAAGTGCTCCCTATTTAGGTTTCCATTCTGTTCCCCCTCCCCAGTTTTGTGTGTCCCCCTCCAACAACAGCCCAACAGCATCCCAGCCCAATCAGCATGCTCTGTCATCATTTGGCATTTGGGGGGGTCCCCTGCCTCTTAGGCATGTGTGGGTTTCCCCAAGCCATCCCTTCCTCCTTTGAGTGGATAGCACCATTTTGAAGACATAACCATCAGCACTCACACCCAAACATTGGAACTAGAAGGAATGATTATATAAGTAAGACCTATCATCCTCCCTGGCCCAGTGGCATCCATTCTGAAAAAATGTATGCTGTTGAAATTAGGATCAAGGCTAATGATGGGACAATGTTCTAAAGAAGTCAAAACAACCACACAGCGAAAGTCTAATTTGCCAGAAGCGTGTAGGTGTTGTGTTTTTCTCTTACGAGTATTAAGAAACCAGCTGGCCTCTCTGGAAGCTAATTTTAGACCAGGAGAACTTTCTTTGTGGGTGCTGAATTTAAACTGGTAATTAAGGAGAACAAAAGGGGGGAGTTGCAGTGTCTCCTTAACAGGTTTGCTATTTCCGGAAGAGCTCCATTTCCTTGGTTTCCCGACAAATGACAGGAAAGGCGGAGGAGGGTTGCCTGTTCTTTTTGCTTTTCTCAACGGGATTTTCCTGCTCAAAGCTCCTTTGAAATTTCAATTGGAGGGAACAGGAGAATCCTGCTAAAAGCCCCATGACAAGAGGGAAGCGAAATCTATGCAGCAGACAGCCCAGGGAACGTTAACAATGCCAACTTTCAGAGGTGTAACTTGGAAAGGAAATTAAATTGTTACCAGCGGGATTTGCAATACAATGCACAGAGTGTTGCTGTTTGGTGTCCCAGTCACTCCTTCCAATTCCCCTCCTTTATCTATCCTCCCTCCTCCAGGTCAGTCATCATTCCATGGCCACTGAGCATTTTCAGGGAGGATGCACACCATACATTTAAAACATTTAATGCATATTCTCTCCCCCCAAAAAAAAAGAATCCTGGGAACTGTAGTTTCCTGCTCACATAGCTAAAATTCCCAGCACTCTTACAAGCTACAGTTCCCAGGATTCTTTGGGGGAAGCTTCACATCTGTGTTGAATGTATTTTAAATGTTATGTTGTAGATCTGCCCTCATCCACATTGGGTTGTTGTGGCGGGGGAGAGAGAGAGATGCTCCCTACTTAGAGGGTTTTTTCCTAAAAATTTCCCACAAATGTTTCAGATTTATTTTTTAGAAGAAGAAAAAGAAGAAGAAGAAATATTTAATCCACTTTAATCATGCAAACTTAAATTTCTGGTTGGTGACTGAACCCTCCCTGCAAAAGATTAACAATTTGAAGGTGCCCGGGGGGGGGGGGATCTGAGGAAAGCTTCAGATCTTTTCATCACAGCCATTTGTGATTTTTTTACATCCAGTCCAGGGGTGGCCCTGCCTGTCAGCTTCCTCTTCCTCCTTAATCTCAGTGTTGCCCTCACAGAACTCAGCAGGGAAAAGCATGGGGCGCAAACTAGAATTCATGGGCTCTGCCTTTCATTGGCTGGATCCGTTGACTGTTGGGCTCCCTGCCTTCCGCCCCACCAGTCCCAATGGGCACCAGCCAAAAACTAGGTTGGCCATTTAATACCTTAGGTGAGGAATGAATGTGACACAGACCTCCCATCATGAAAAAAATTAAGAACTCTTGATTTATTCATTATAACGTCAGTTTACATCGTTTCAGCATTTGTTTCACATTCTGATGAAAAGGTGCATGGTGCGCCATGTTCTGTCTTCTGCAAGCAAATCACATCATCTGGCAAAGTTGAAAGTTTGGCACAATTCTAATCCCAATGCTACCCCAACCTGGTACATCAACTGCGTGGCAGACACCATGTGGAGAAGTGTCTTATAGACTAGGCTACCTTTCCCAGATTGGGGAAGGTGACAACATTTTGGGAGGAATTAGGTGCAAGTGGTGCTGTTTCTGTATGAAAAACAGTGCACTGAATTCAAACATCTCAGTTGCCAAATTGTTTTGCTCAGTGGTTTGGCCGCCATCTTGGAAAATAGCCACCAGTTTTCACATTTTTGGTTCTTGTGTACAGTCTATCAAACCTACTTTTTATATCAAACATTTTGTAGCCACCTTCGCAAGGATTACTCTGAACTTCATGGCATTAGCTGACAATAAGGCAGACAAAATTTCTAGCTATTGAGCTAATGGCAAAGGCACCAAGTGGCAAGGACATTGTGGCAGCTGGACCATTTGCTGATCCACCTGAAGTACATCTAAAAGTAAGTTGGATGTAACACCTTTACTGGCTTCCCATGAGAAAAGCGACAAAAACCCATCCTTCAAGCATGATATGTTCCTCATGAATCTGATGCAGTTGTCATATTCTTCTGAGGCACTGATGTCTTGGTACATTTGCCAAGTACTCCACCTTCCAGAGAATGTTGGATGAGAAAGAAAGCACATTAATGTACAAGAAGTCGGCCAACACTTGCTGATTGCCTGACTGCGAGACTCCATTGTTACTTTTTCATGCTCCGACAGGTCATCATAATACATCTCCTCCAGCAACCATAGAGCAATTTCAGCATGGAAGGTGTTTATTAACAAGCCAGGGAAGAGCACAAATGTTGTTTCAGCCACAATCATCCTCAGACTGAGCTTTAGAAAGAAACTTCAGCTCTATTTCATTTGCAGTTTAGGACGCCAGAGAACATAAGGTCTCCCCCTTGAGCCTTCCAGTCTCTGAAAACAACACAAGTTTCTGGGTCCTAGTTCCTGGGTCTAGTTTCCCTGCCTGAACTACCTAGAATATTGACCTTGGCCTGTTGCCTGACTTTGTCACTGAATTATGTTTGGACCTAGACTCATTCTCCACACTTAACCTGGATTTATTTGGACTGTGCTTGCATCTGCAACCCTGTCCTCACTGGTGGGCACTTTGGTGAAAGCTTATATCTCTTGTAGCTAGGCCTCTTCCTCTGAGGACATCCCCTGGAGCACGACCAATGGGCACCAGGCACTACTGGAGCATAGTACAGAAGCAAGTGGTATGCTTGTTTGTGTCATTCCAAGTCCTGCATACATGGGATTGACAGCCAAAAATGGAGAACTGAAACCTGGGCTGATGGTAATTGATGCCATCGCCATATTTCTGCAGAGATCATTAGGTTTTGCAGATGCAAGAAAGGATGTGGAGTAGGTCAGTGTGCGTGTAAAAGCAGCAAAATGATATGTACCATGTAACCTCTCTAAATGTAACCTTAGAGAGAGCATGTGTGTTAACAGATCAATGGACTGAACTTCAGAGCTCATCTTTATTTGCTGATCAAATATTGGTATGTACCAAAATGTACTCATGGACAAAAATTTAAAAAGTCCCCTTTAACAAGAATGGTATTATGTCCAGTTTTATAATTCTCTTATTAAACTTCATCCGTGTTATGTACTGGAATCGTAACACTATTTAGATGGGCCAGAAGAAAGGGCTTTGCAGGGTAACTATATCCACCCTTGTACTGTTAGAAAGCTTGAAGCACCAAATGCTTTCTGAAGGGGATGTCAGCGACTTTTGAGAACTGTGTGGGTCACAACTTTTATAATAACATAAATAAGCTGCCTTTGCTGGAAAATGCAGAAAAATTAACAAGGTCACCCTTATTTCAAGATGGCAGCAATATAAGGCATCAGAAAATGTGGCAATTTACATTTTCAGATTCAGCACACTTTTTCTCACGAGGAAACAACAGTTTGCCACCAACTCCTTAAAAAACTGCAGTCAGCAAATTTTCTGGAGGCCTTTTCAGCAGTTTGAACCAGCCTATTAACAGGATGAAAGCATCTTTCCAAAGCTCAGCAAAATGCAGCCACTGAATGTTGTGTTCTTTGCTTGGTGCCAATTCAGTTCCAACTCATGCATCGTCCAGCTCAGTAGTTAGAAAAGGATCACAGTGAAGAAGCATGGGTATGAAGATGCCATGAAGCCATCATTGATTCTAGACTTTGGCAACTGGCCATGAAACAGCTAGGAGGGGCCAGAGCTTTGGCCAACCAAAATAGCCAAAAGCAGAGGAAAGAGGAGATTGACAGGAAGTGGACAGCCACAGCTGATGGTGGCATCTTTGGATGCATATACTTTACGGCTATGAAGAGGCTGCGGAGGGCGGAAGTTGTTGGTCATTTTCAGAGATGTCATTCCAACATTTTTGAAGTAAATGGTGTTGACAAACTCATTCATCTGAACAAAAAAAGAGAATAATTTGCCAGTTGTTAGAGGCTGGGTCCTGCCATTTGTTTATTTAGTTTTGTTTTTTTTAAGTTTCCATGGTTCCTGCACAGGAACTTTGCAGAGATGAAAGCACCTGGTAGGAGTTGGAGTGATAAATGGGGTGTGGGGAGAGGGTTAAGCATCCCCACCCTCAGTGCTGGTCCCAGGTTTTGGAGTGGATAAATAGCATGTGGGGAGAGGGTTAAGCATGACATTTTTTTTATTTAAAAAGATTTGTCAGTTGCTTACAATACTAGAAGATGGGGCCATCTCACGCTGGAAGATTCAGAAGAGACAGAAGGGAGTACTCCTTCACACTGCACAGAGTTAAACTATGGAATTCGCTCCAGCAAGAGGCAAAGATGGCTACCAATTTGGATGGTTTTAAAAGAGGATTAGACAAATGAGTGGAAGATAAGGCTATCAGTGGCTACTAGCCACGATGGCTGTATTCTGTCCTCCACTGTCGGAGATGGTATGCCTCTGAATCTCAGTTGCTGGGGATTGCAAGTGGGGAGAGAGGGGTAGTGCCCTGGCCCTGCCGGCAGACTTCCCATCGGGGCATCTAGTTGGCCACTGTGAGAACCGAATGCTGAGCTAGACAGGCCTTGATCCAAGCAGCGCTTTTCCTTTTGTCTTTTTAGATTCTGAGCCCGAGAACAGAGCCTGTCTTAGTACTGATGTTTGTCAGCTGCTCCGACAGCCTTTTTGGCTAAATGGCTGGGTTTAAATGCCAATTATAACACATCATTCCAGCATGACGCTTTCGGGTTTTCTTACCTGTGACTTGCTGATTGGGATCTTTTCCTCAAACACAGTCCATTGTACCACTTCTTCACAGTTTGGGGTGGTGAGGGAGCCCATGTAGCGATAATATTTGGAGAGCAGTGCCATGCTGGGGAGGAGGTTGCTCAGAGAAAACGTGGATGCCAAATCGACGTAATCTTCTAGATAGAGAAGCAGAAACGATGATGAGGGAGACAGATGGGACAGGAAGAACTTCATTCCTTGTTTTAAGTGAGATGGGAAGGAAGGAAGGAGGCAGGGATAGGGGAGGATTTTGATCCAGTTTGCATTTCAAGACGAATTTACCAGTCTGCTCTTTCTGAAGCAATACGAGAACCGCAATCCAGCCATCCTTTGAAATTTGCACGTATTCGAATTTTGCAAATGCAGTTCGCCAACCAAAAAATGTTTACAAAAATACATATACTAGGGGAAAGTGTGCATTGAAATGAATGTTTGAGTGAAATGGTGAGAAATGGCTTGCAAGAATGCGGACATGAGTCAACACTGCCCACAAAAATGTGTTTATTAGGAGAAATTCTGGGGAATTTTCATTTTTTTAAAAAAAATGCAAAATGCTGCAGAAATGTGGAGAAGTGAATTTAAGATTGGAAAAGTGATGGCGTGAGAGAACTGAAACTGACAGACCTTTCCATCCCTAGAAGAGCAAGCAGCAATGCGCCTCACAACTGGCGCTGCCGTGGTGGCGCATTGCCACGCAGCAAGTGGGTTTGGGCTGGGCCAATGGGGCTGCTGCTCATAGATCTGAAACCCTGGGGAGCTGCTGCCAGTCAGTGTAGACAATAATTGAATAGATGCACCAATGGTCTTATTTGGTACAAGGCAGCCTCCTATATCCCACTAGCGTCAAGGGGCGAGAAGAGATTGCCATAACCAAGACCTACGTCAACCTCTCATCTCAGATGTTTTAGTTTTGGGATGGATTTTAATTTGTCCAGTGAGGGGAAATGAAGGGGACAATAAACTCCAGCAAGAAGGGGGCTGAGTCGCCAAATCTCAGCCTCCCAAAGCCTTGCCCGTGGCTTGATGCTCACCTGCATGAGTGACGTTTCTCAGGCCGGTGACAATGGTGTTGTAATTGGTATTGTCCGCATCAGAGATCTGCATTGCAAAGAGGAGAGAGGAAAAAATCTACTACGTATAGATGGTGCTCGAGCCATACGGATGGGGCTCGACTCGAAGCAAATTCCCTCCCCATTCGAGTGGATGCCCCACCAATAGCTGCATGTCAGAGGAGGTGCACAGTGAGGTCACAGTGTCAAACAAGAGCAAACCCCCCCTTGCTGCCGTTGCCATTCTCCAGTGAAGGCATGGCCTCAGAAAAAGTTGCAACTCCGGGACATCCATCTCTCAAAAGCAGAAGGGCTGGGCTGTATTTTGAAATGAAAAGCACTTTGGGGAAAGAGGCAATTACTGCAGAAGAGTAGCAGGGGGTGGGGTGGGGTGAGCTGACTTTTTGGATTTCTGATGGGGCCCACAGCCCCTCTCTGGAGCCTCTTGGTCCTAGTGCCCCTCCTCCTATCCATCAGTGCCTGCTCATCTCCCATCTCCAAATATGCAAGCACTGGCAAGTGGGGATGGTACAGCAGGCCTGACGCCCTTGTATGCTTCCTCTGTGCAGATTTGGCCCAGAGGGAAAGGTGTAAGCAAATGAGCAGCAAGGGATTCCACATACACACAAACCCTGGAACCAGCAGTGAGGGTGAGGATGCTTAGCCCTCTCTGCACATGCCATTTATCCACTCCAAACCCTGGGACCCGCACTGAGGGTGAGCCCCACATGCTATTTATCCACTCCAAACCCTGGAACCAGCCCTCTCCAAACATGCCATTAATCCACTCTAAATCTTCCCAGGTGCTTTCACCTCTGCAAAGTTCCTCTGCAGGAACCATGGAAAGCTATAAAAAAAAAACGTTAAGGCCCTTCTGTCTGACCCTTGGGGCTCGCTCTCCCCTAGCCACACGCACCCCAAAGTCACACCCCTTACTGGTCCTGTTCCATGCCTTCTTCAAGACTGTGCATGTATAGAAGCCTGTGATGTTTGGCTGGAATGTAACCTATTAAACAAAGGCCAGAGTCACATTTATTGCTGACTTTGGCTTCTGGCCCCACCCACTTTGGACATGTGGCCCCCAGGAGGTTGTTCAGCAGGGAATGTGGCCCTTGAACTGAAAAGGGTTTCCCACCACTGTCCTGCATATATGAAGCTCAATTATCCAGACAGACAGATCGATAGATCGATAGATTGATAGATCGATAGATCTAAGTACTTTAAATGCTGGACAGCCATTTGTTGGGGTGCTTTATCTTGGATCCCTGCAATGAGCAGGAAGTTGGACTCGATGACCTTATAGGCCCCTTCCAACTCTCCTAAGTTTATGATTCTATGAAATAGAATAACAGCAGCTGCTTCTTAAGAGATACCTTAAACAAAAAGCTCAACACAGCAAGTCCGTTTGGGTGCCCTTTGGCTTCATTGACGGTTTTGTACTTGGTGTTCATGTGAACAAGATGCAGCTGTTGAAAAAGAAACAAGAGTTATTCAGAGGCCCTTTGGGATATTCATCCACTTGCAGACTTTAAATCAACTGGTAGATCTCTGGGTGGCTTTTAGATTGGCAAAGGATCCTGACACCAGCAAGGTCACGTCCACACCATACATTATTATTATTTATTTCATTTCTAAACCGCCCATAGCTAATAGCTCTCTGGGCGGTGTACAAAACAAGATTAAAATACAATATTAGAATAAAATCAGTAACAAAAAGCAACAAAATTAAACTAAAACATTAAACATAAAAACATTAAACATTAAAATGCCTGGGAGTATAGCCAGGTCTTAACCTGGCACCTAAAAGAAAGAACCGTAGGCGCCAGGCGTATCTCCTCCGGTAAGCTGTTCCACAGTTCGGGGGCCACCACAGAAAAGGCCCTAGATCTAGTAACAATCCTCCGGGCATCCTGGTGAGTTGGTACCCGGAGGAGGGCCTTAGATACTGAACGAAGTGAACGGGTAGGTTCATAGCGGGAGAGGCGTTCCACAAGGTATTGCGGTCCCACACCGTGTAAGGCTTTATAGGTCAAAACCAGCACCTTGAATCTGGCTCAGAAACAAATAGGTAGCCAGTGCAAGCGAGCCAGGACAGGTGTTATATGCGCGGACCGATTGGTCCTCGTCAACAACCTGGCTGCCGCATTTTGCACTAGCTGAAGTTTCCGAACAGTCTTCAAGGGCAGTCCAACGTAGAGCACATTACAGTAATCCAGTCTAGAAGTTACCAGAGCGTAACATTGACGGCAGACTGAATGGACACTTAAATCACACAGCTTCCCCCCTTCCCCAAAGTATCCTGGGAACTGTCGTTCTAAGGTTGCTGGGAATTGTAGCTCTGTGATGGGTAAACTACAGTTCCCAAGATTCTTTGAGGGAAGCCATGTCTTTAAATGTATGGTGTGGGCGAGACCCAAATTGCTTAGCAACAGCAGCAGCAGAAAACAGACTTTCCCACCTAAATCAGGCTGCTGAAATTAAAAGAGTTACCCCAGGGGAGTGGACTTTTGAGTTTAGGTCAGTTCTGGCCCTGAAAACAAATCCTGAGGTTCAGGATGTTCTCCAAAGCATGCTGTCCTTCCATTCTAACTATTTGTCTTTTGCACCTAGCCTGGTAGCAAACTGGTAACCAGGGCACCACTCTCTGCCTTGGACACATTGCCAGTAACCTGCTCCTGTGACCAGTCTGGCTGCGGTATTCTGCATCAGCTGAAGCTTCCAGACCAGGTACGAAGGCAACCCCACCTAAAGCAGATTGCAACTCAAAGGCAATCATGTCCAGTGGCTTTGAGCGACCTGTTTTCATACTCTCTTGATTTAACCATTAAAAGTCAGTGAAATGACCTGAGTGGAGGCCCCATCATCACCCCAGGGTTGTTAAAAAGCCCTTTCATGTCGTCCTCCTTTTCACCAACTCAAGGGATGAATGGCTGGATTGTCCATGGCTAGCAAGATCAAAGCCCGAGGGCCTTCCCTAATTAATAGCTTCTTGCTCAACCATAGAGAACTGATTTAGGGTTATTTGGTGCATGCCATTTAACGGGGCGGCTGTTGCCTTTGAACTCATCGTTTCAGAACTCATCACTTCAGAGCCTGAGCACTCAGGCTGGAGACAGTCAAGCTCCTGGATGGTTTCCATCGTTCTTGAAGAGCTGGAAGTGGTGTGATAACAGGGGATATTTCCAGTGCTGCGTTTCTTGATTTGATTTTATTGAATGCTTAGTCCACCACTGTGGTGGCTGGGGCCCATTGGGACTGGTGGGATGGGAGTCAGGAAGCCTAAAAAGGATGATGATGATGATTTTTCCATTTTAATTTTCAAAAAAAAAAGCCATACATCCATTGAGAGTAAGGAGTAAACAACATATATATATAAAATAAGATTTCCTGCACTTAAATATACAAGCAAATTATTTGGTCACCTGTATAGATTCCATAAATTTTGAAAAGTCTTGGGAACCTTGTTTTTATTGCCTGCTACATTAGTATATGTGATAAAGCTCCCCCGCTCTGCCACAAAGAATCTTTACATTTCTGTCCTTTCACCATCTTTAGCTTCTGTGGCAATTTCTCTGTTAAGGCTAATTGCCAGACTTTACTATACCACAACAAAATAGATATAGCTTTCAGATCCTTCCAAAACCATGCTATTAATATCTGGGCTGCAACTTAAAAGAAACCTAATCAATTCTTTATCCTTAAGGGTCTGGTTTCCATTCAATAATAGATTTAACAGGGATGATGATGATGATGATGATGATGATTAGAAGAAGAAGAAGAAGAAGAAGAAGAAGAAGAAGAAGAAGAAGAAGAAGAAGAAGAAGAAGAAGAAGAAGAAGAAGATTTCTAACCCACCCTTCCTCCCAGTAGGAGCCCAGGGCAGCAAACAAAAGCACTAAAAACATTTTAAAACATCATAACATATTAAAATATATTAAAACAAAAATAAAAACATCTTTAAAGCTTTAAAAACATCTTTTTATATATATATAAAAAAGGTTTAAAAACATATTAAAAAGCAATTGCAACAAAGACACAGACTGGGATAAGGTCTCTACTTAAAAGGCTTGTTGAAAGAGGAAGGTCTTCAGTAGGCGCCAAAAAGATAACAGAGATGGTGCCTGTCTAATATTTAAGGGGAGGGAATACCAAAGAGTAGGTCCCACCACACTAGAGGTCCGCTTCCTATGTTGTGCGGAACAGACCTCCTGATAAGATGGTATCTGCAGGAGGTCCTCACCTGCAGAGCACAGTGATCAACTGAGTATATAAGGGGTAAGACGGTCTTTCAGATATCCTGGTCCCAAGCTGTAGGCGGAACCAGAGCCAATGAGAGGCACAGACAACTAATCCTAGTTTTCTCTCCATCCTCCTCCTTGCTGACAAGCAACACTGAAACTAAGGTGGAGGAAGAGGAAGCTGACAGACAGAAGCACCCCCTGGACTGGTTGTAAGAAGGCAGACGTGTGAAGCCTGGGTGGGGGGTTAGACTGAGGTTGGTGAGGCAATGCCTGGTGTGCCCTAATGGACCAGCCTCTGCTAGCCCATCATTCCTCGGAGGAGCCCAGGACAGCATGCTCTGCCTTGCCCTGTATGTCCCCAAGTCAATCCCTGAGGTCATCTGGGGGAGCACAGGGGCTCCCCATGGGCAAGAAGGATGACTCGCGTCAACGAGGAGTCTTCGGTGCCTTCAGTGTCATGGGCGCGGCTCTGTGAAACTCCCTCCCACTAGAAGTTAGACAGGCACCTTCCCTACTGAGTTTCAGACGCCCAGTTGAAACCGTTTTATTGGTGAGGGAAAGTGGGACATCCGTTTTTTCAAATAAATAAATGGAATATTATATAAATTGACTCTGAGCATTCTAAGTGCTCTTTTCAAGACTGCAGTACATTGCCAACAAAAATAAATAAATCGGAAAATCTCGACTTACCTCCATTGGGTACTGGTGCCCATCAATGGTGTGCTCTGAGCCATTTCTGTGGAGGTCCCCCCAGTGAAAATGGAACTGCAGGGCCCGGTACGTGTCCTGAAGTCCTCCTTTGGTGATGTTAATCTGCTCTGCAGCAGAAGCCCCGTCTAGCTTCATCACAACTGCAAAGGAGGCCAGGTCAAAACCAGAGAATTCAGGGACAGACAGCACCTCTCCGCCATCCTCAGAGATCAGGGCTGGAGAACCTCAGGCCTGAGCATCTCCATCTGGCTCTGGGGGCCAGTAATGTAGTGGCAAAGAATTGCAAGGTCCCTTGATAGTAGTCCCAGCCACATCCCCTTCTAAGATTATACAACCTTCTGAGTTTATAGAATAATCTGGCCAGGCTTCAATACTGCTTCCTGTTTCTCTGTCACTGTCATCATTTGACTAGCCTTTCTCGCTGTCAGAGATATCGCTTGAGTTACTGAATTCAGTGTCTATACATTTATCTCCTTCTGTTACCAAACTGCTTGATGATGCAAATGGAATGCTATCATCAGGATTCACCGTCTCTTCTTTTGCAGTGACAGAATTCTCCCTCTCCACAACTTGGCTTTTTAAAGCAGGAACTAATAGGAACTCCTTTCACTCTGATTGGCTCCAATTAGCAGGAAACAACAAGGAAGCAAATTAGAAGATTCTTCTCAGTGGCTAACACACTCCCCTTTCATGCTTATTGTTTCATAGAATGCTGGAGACATAGGGACCCTGCTGGGACCTGGCTCCCCAAAAAGTAAGGGGTCTAAGACCCCCCGAGACCCTGGGCAACTACACCCCTGCTTGGGACTCTCCCAGGCTACCCCCTCTTCCCACATCACCCCGCTTCTTCACAGGACATGCCCCTCACTGGCCCTGTTCCACACCCTTCTTGTTTCATCCTTGCACTATGATCATGCCTCTTGTTTCCTAGGATGTAGGACAGAGAGGGAGGATGTCAGTGTGTGTAGAAACTAGCCTCCGGCACAGAGGTAACAATGACAATCAGTGCTCCTCCCACTTCTGTCTCTGGCCCTGCCCACCCTTGGGATGTGGCCCTCAGAAGGTTTGTCCAGAAGGAAACGCGGCCCTCAGCCTGGAAAAGGTTCACCATCTCTCTTTTTTTTCAAGAATATTTTATTTCTTTTTTGGTATACAAATATCAGTACAGTATAAAAGAATACATAACGCACTACTAAAGAGAGAGAAAAGCATTGATCTCATCGTAGCACCTAAAGAAGTCAATTTTTTGCTGTTTGTATAGTAATTGTTGTTTTTTTCATGTTGAGTTTTCCTATACAGTCTTTTCGGAGAGGTCTACATATAAGAGGGCAGTTCACCATCTCTGTTACAGATGCCACCAGCTTTTCCCACACCTCCATCCCTCACCCTAGCAGACTAGTTGCTGACTAGTCTGCTGATAATGAAGGCAGACCCACTGAAGTCATGCTGTGGGCAGAGTGAGGTGGACATGTGATTGGTGCCCATGCCACATGAGAAGAAGACATCTCTGGCAAGGAAAGGACCGTGGCTCAGTGGCAAAGCACCTGCTTTGCAGGCAGAAAGTCCCTTTGATGGTCCAGATGTTGTTGAACCACAACTCCCATCTGCCCAGTCCGTGCTTGCTGGGGCTGATGGGGTTGTAGTTCTGCAACATCTGGAGGCCCAGCAGTTCCCCACACCTTTGCTAAGGTAGCCCTTGATCCAAAAACAGGTTTCCTCCCCCTACTTTTGATAGACAGAAAGCATCCCCAGAAGAAGTTGTGCCCTCCATGCCCACCTGAGTGACCATCGTTCATCAGTCTCCACCTGCCAGGAGGAGCCTGGTCATAGCCTTCAAACAAGATTTCATCAAGGCTCCTGTCCCGTTGAGCTTTCCTTCTGTCGATGTTAATGGGCGACTGGTTCTGTCCCCCACAGCTTGCTGAGATGTCCTTCCAGTGCAAAGGGCCTGAAGAGATTGGAAGTGTGTGGTAGAAAGGAAGACAGGAGGCCCAAGGTGAATGAAATACTAATGCTACAAAGAGTGGAGAACCTCAGATGTTGCCTTCTACTGAGTTGGCCCATTTAGCTCAGTATTGTCTACATGGACTGTTGGCGGATTTCCAGTTTCAGGCATGAATTGCTCCCAGCTCTACATGGAGACACCATTGGGGACTGAACTTGAGACCTTCTGCATGCAAGGCTGATGCTATATACCTGAGCTACAGCCCCTCCTCTTAAAGGAACAAGAAGGAAGGTTTCTTGCCTTGAGGGTACATTCTGAGTACCTGGGTATACCTGGGTTCCTTCATGCCTCTTGATCATTCATCAGCTAAGAGACCATCAGCTAGGGATGGGTGAATCTGTCCATTTCAGTTTCTTATTTTTTCAGTCTTAAGTTCAGGTCTCCACGTTTCCACATTAGAGATTACCTATTAGGTACCGGGCTAAGTCCAAGGATCTGGTTTTGGTGTGCAAAGTCCTATGCAGCTTGAGACCAGGATACCTACAAGATCGTCTTATCCCTTATATTCCCAGTCGATCACTACTCTCTGCAAGTGAGGACCTCCTGCAGATACCATCTTATCAAAAGGTCTGTTCTCCACAACATAGGAAGTGGGCCTTTAGTGTGGTGGCACTAACCAGCATGAAAGGGGAGTGTTAGCCACTGAGAAGAGTCTTCTAATATGCTTCCTTGTCCTTTCCTGCTCATTGCAGCGAATCAGAATGAAAGGCGATGAGTTGGTCACAGAGAAGACTCTTTATAGTAGCTAACACTCACCCCTTTCACGCTTATTGGCTCCTAGGGGCGGTGCTTGTAGTGGGAGAAGGCATTAACAAGGATCTCATTCTCAACCCTGCAGCAAGAAAAGGGGGGAGGGATGTGGCTGTGACCGTCATGAAGGGACTCTGCACTTCTGAATTTGCCACTATGCTTCTGCGTCCATTGCTTCATCCACTTCTGCCACCAGCTCTGCCTACCCCTGGCTTGCGGCCCCCAGAAGGTTGCCGAGAAGTGAATGCAGCCCTCAGGCTGAAAGGAGGTTCCCCACCCCTGAGTTAAGTGGAAGCTATTCGTATTGACTGCAGAAACTTTCATAGTAAAATCAACACCTCCGCCGGCTGCCTCGGCCAACACGCTCATTATTTTTATTTTATTTATTTATTTCAATTTATATACCGCCCTTAGCAGAATAGCTCTCAGGGCGGTGAACAAACATTAGCCTCCTTTGGGATTCCTTCCATTTCTCCTGCCGTCAACAGGAGATGCCCTCTTGCTGAGCTGACCTTCATTAATAATCATGAAGCAGGGTGGTTTTTTTTTCTTATTTATAATTCAACAGGGTTTCCTCACTAGGCCTATATTTAGTCCGACAGGCTAAACAAGTTATTTTTGTGAACATTCCCATCTCTAAAGACCAACAGCAGCTTCCATTTCAACCCCTATTTTATTCTCTCTCAGGGCATCCATAGACTAGTGACATCACAGTGGGGGAATATATGATTTGCATGCACCAGGTCCCAGGTTAGGCAGCCTTTACAGAAGACAGCCATAGCTCAGTGACAGAGCATCTGTGTTGCATGCAGAAGGTCCCAGGTTCACTCCCCTGGCATCTCCAGACAGGACTGGGAGAGACTCCTGTCTGAATCCCTGGGAGAACCACTTTCCGTAAGTATAGACCAGGGGTTCCCATATTGTGCTCCATGGACTACCAGTGGTTCATGAGCTCCATTGAGGTGGTCTGCGATGTGTCTCTGGGTTCATGGTTGAAGATGGGAGATGGCACATCCATTGCACTTAATATTTATGTTGATTTGAATTGTAGCTTCATTCCTTCTTTCATTTCTTATATTTTTTTTGACCATGTTACAACTTGAATTCTATGGAACTACACTTGCTGCAACAGGCAGGGAAATCATCAAGTGGTCCACCAAGACGCTCAGCCATTTTTCAAGTGGTCCGTGGTGGGGGAAAGTTTGGGAACCACTGAAGTAGACAATCCTGAGCTAGGTGGAACAATGGTCTGACTCAACTTCCTAACTGTTAGAGCGGTCCGACAATGGAGCCAATGACCTAGAGAGGTGGTGAGCTCTCCAACACTGGAGGCATTCAAGAGGCAGCTGGACCGCCACCTGTCAGGCATTGAGCAGGGGGTTGGACCCAATGGCCTTACACAGGGCCAGCACCAGACATGCCGGGGGCCTTGGGCACCAGCTTGCCCAAGCCCTGGCCCCTGGCATGTGCACGCGCCTACCTGTCTCTCGCAGGGAGGAAGCTGATGGAAGGCACTCCTTGCTACCGAGGCCACTTGAGCCTCAAGTGACTGGATCAAGGAGAACCCCCCCAGGCTACACACCTGCTCCTTCAGAGGGAGTTTAACCCCATCAAGAGCCCAACACATCCCTCCATCCAGTCTAGGGAACCACCCACTATCAGTGTCTCCATCTTGTCTGGATTTATCCACTTTGGAGTTGTAATCCTCCAGATGTTTTGGACTACATCTGTGTGCTGGCTGGAGCTGATGGGTGCTGCAGGTCCAAAATATCTGAGCTCCAGGTTTGGGGAAGGCTGTCTTATACAACGTAAGTGCACACCTGGAAAAATGCAAAACCTTGTTTCAAGTACTTACCGCACTTAGGATCTTGTGAGTCATAGCACCAAGTACCTGGATTGTGGGGAAGAGGGAAGGATGAAGAAAGTAAACATATAAGTTGATAGGGAAGGGAAGACCCAACAGAGAAGCAAAAGCTGCTGTTTCCGGTGAAAGAGAGCCGGGGGGAAATGTCATGTGTTATCTGAAGAAACCAAGAAAGATCTGTAGGGCAGTGGAGGGCATTGAATCAGTCATTCCATCTCTAAAGGGTTCCACAGAGCTAGAAAAGCTGCAGACAAGGGCATTGAACTCAATGGGACCTGCTTTTTTGAGTATGCATGCACCATATGGTGCTGCAAGTATTATTATTTGTAGACCTTCTGTGTTGTATCTAGCGCTGCCGTTCAGCTTGCACAACAGATTTCCGCCTACACAGTGGACCTTCTCCTCTACCCTATAGCCCCCACCAGACATCCTCAAAATCTGCTCCAGAGGATGTGGGCACTCTCCAGAGCAGATTTGGGCAGGGGGGGTACATGGAAAGAAGAGGGGGAAGTCCTGTCGTGCAAGTGGAACTCCACGATCATAGGGTTGTATACAAACCTCTTGGTTGTTTGATCCAAAGTAGACCCATTATATTCCCACTGAAATTAATGGACCTAAGTTAGTCATGCTTATGAGTCTCGTCTGATACAATCTCTCTCTTCTTCTTCTTCTTCATCTTCATCTTCATCTTCTTCATCTTCTTCATCTTCTTCTTCATCTTCTTCTTCTTCATCTTCTTCTTCTTCATTATTATTATTACTGATTTCCTATCCACCTTCACCATAAAGTCCCAGGGCAGGTTATAACAGTAGATTAGATAGATAGATAGATAGATAGATAGATAGATAGATAGATAGATAGATAGATAGATAGATAGATAGATAGATAGATAGATAGATAGATAGATAGATAGATAGATAGATAGATAGATAGATAGATAGATAGATAGATAGATAGATAGATAGATAGATAGATAGATAGATAGATAGATAGATAGATAGATAGATAGATAGATAGATAGATAGATAGATAGATAGATAGATAGATAGATAGATAAGATAAGATTAGACAGACAGACAGACAGACAGACAGACAGAAAACAATTTGCAATCAGAAGAATCAGGTGGGTCCTAAACATATTTATATTTAAGTTATCAATGGTCAGGGTAAAGAGGTGCATCTTCAGCATATGGTGCAAGTTTTACAATGAAGTTTCCAGACGCGCCTCTGTAGGGAAATCCACAACTTAGGGGGCTGCCCTCCCCCTGAACATCCAAGGGTGATGGAACTACCAAGAGGGCCTGCTCTGCTGATCTCAACTCCCGAAAGGGTCTGTAGGGAAGGAGGTGGTCTCTCAGATATTTGGGGCCTAAGTCGCTGAGGGCTTGAAACACTAGTGCAAGTACCTTGAGTTAACACCAGAAATGAACTGGCAACCAATGCAGCTGCTTCAAAATCGGGGTTATGTGAGTTCTAAATGGATGCCCAGCTAGTAATCTAGCCACTGCATTTTGGACTACTTGAATAAACGCTTTCTCCTAGACTATTGTTCCCCTCTCCTTAGTCTCAAAACACCTGCAGCCATACTCCTCCACCTGTCTGTCCAAATCTCCCCAAAGCCAGCATGCCAAGCCATACCTGTTCCTTTTCTCTTGGAGCCTGCAGCACGAAGAGAGAAGAGAGAAGTGAATGTGAAAGCTCTAGAAGGCAGTCCTTGAGTTTGATGCTGAAGACAGCATGGACTGGAAATCACAGCCATGCCCCCTTCTCTGCCCCCCGCCCTGCTTTTTTGCTGCTGGGTTGAGAATGAGGTCCTTGTCAATGTCTTCTCCCACATCAACAGATGTCCCTAAGAGCCAATAAGCATGAAAGAGAAGGTGTTAGCTACTGAGAAGAGTCTTCTCAGTGGCTGATTCATCTCCTTTTACTCTGATTGGCTAGTAGGATGCTGGAGACATAGGGACCCTGCTGGGACCCTGCTCTGTAAAACGTAAGGGGTCTAAGACCCTTTGAGACCCTAGACAACTACACCCCTGCTTGCAACCAGTCCAGGGGTGGCAAGGCCTTTCACCTCCCTCCTCCTCCTTAGTCTCAGTGTTGCCCTTGCAGAACTCAGCCCAGATAGGATTGTGACCCTCAGTCTGAAAAAGTCCCCCCACCCACTCCATAGGGATGGAGGGATCTGTCAATTTTAGTTCCTCCAGTTCCTCGCTTTTCTAATCTTATGTTTAGTTCTTCACATTTCTGCAGCAACCTGCAGGTTTTTTTTTTAAAAAAAATCCTCATGAAAATTCTTCAGCATTTCAGTGCAAATTTCTTTAATTTATATATACTAATTTATTTATATATACTAATTTATAAGCGGTTTTGACTAATGTGCACATTTTTATAAGCAATTTCTCCTAACATAACTATCTCTTGTATTTTGTTTTCATTGATATATTCATCTGTAAGCACACTTTCCCCTAGTGCATGCATTTTTGTAAACACTGGTTGGAGAACGGCATCACAAAATTCGGGCAAGTGCAGATTCCCAAAGGATGGTTGTGTTTTGTTTTGCCCATCGTTTTGAAAAATGCGAATTTGATAGGTTTGGTTTTAAATGCAAACTGAATTGAATTGTCTCCCATCCCTACCCCACCACCCAAATAAAAAGATGAGACAACAACCAGCTGTCCCATTAAAACTAAATTCATGCCCCATCTTAAAGGCCCTTTTAATATCTGCAAAGAGAACAACAAACTCTTGCAATAATCCACCCCCCCTTAAATTCAAATGCTCTGACCCCTCTCAAAAAAAATTAACTAGGCTGCTTTTTCTCTTTTATGTTCTGTCTATTAATAAAAGATCTGAAGACCCTTTCATTGTTAGCCAAGAGAGTCTCGTTCATCATTCAATATTTGCTGTGCTTCTCTCATTATCCTGAGAACCTGCCTGTGTTTATTTTCATAGAGTCCCCCTTGCAAGCTAATTACTTGTGGTTGTGTTTTTCTTTCTTCTCACTCTTTGGATTCTTTACACCTCCTCTTAACCAGGCTGGCCTCTGTCGCCTTTTGCTGTGTGTTTCCTTCAGATTTTACCAGCATGAAATTCTGCTTGACTTACCTTTTCCGGCTACTCTTTAAATTTTTCCACATTCTGGGTTCCTGTCAAGACTCATGAGATCTGGCCTCTTAATTCCTTCCAGCAAAAACACTTAACATTTTGCAGCTCGCAATCTCGCAGGAATATACAATGAGTTTATATTTTGGGGCGGGGACGATTAATAAAAATACATAAAATAATGTCAACACCCATATGATTTCCCCCCCACTTTGCCTATACTCCACCTACGACCTTTCTATAATGTATATGAAAATTCTCTCCTCCAGTGGCCCCTAGAATGTCAGTGAAAACTGCTCTGGGTTTTATCCCCAACTTTCTAGGAGCTGTCCAAGGTGCTGAAACGTAGTCCCAAAATAAGTTCAGCACTTTGGACAGCTCCTGGAAAGTTGGGATTGTTGCTTTCCACTATCCTGTTGTAACTTAGAGCAGGGGTAAAGCCTGGAGGTCACATGTGGCCTTCCAAACCTCTCTAGGTAGACTCTCCCCGTGCTACACCCCCTTTCCACAGGCCATGCCCCTCACTGGTTCTGCTTCTCACCTGCTGTGAATGTGGTTGTCTAGTTGGGATGTGTCCTAGAACTCTGATAATGAACTCTGATAATGCTTCTTGCTTCCCTCGATGCACAGAGCCTTCTACACAAAGGTAACATTTGCATTTATTGCTTCACTCACTTTATTCTCTTGCTCCACTCACCACTGGGATATAGCCCTTGGAAATTTGCCCAGAAGGGAAAATGGGCCTTGAGCTGCAAGAGGAATCCCTGTAAGTTCCTGGGGGGGAGGGGGGAGGCAGGAGGAGCTAATGGTGTTGATGAGCTTTGAACTTACGGATTCAAAAGTATGGGTTTTCATCCAAGTAGAAGGAGTCAAGTCCATCCATCTACCCAATCACCTGCCTTCAGTTCCACTCCATTGACACCGATGGGATTTCACCCACCCCACCCAGGTTGATTGCAGCACCAGCAGGACAATGAACAATTTTCATCAAGACTGCAGCTAGGGAGAGAAGGGTTAAACTTCCCTGCATGAAGTCCCAATCAAAATCATGCCCCCTGTGTTAGCAAAGCCACTTAAATTACACAGATGGAATCCAGAGAGAAAAGTCCTGATGACACTTTACTGAGCAAACTGAACAAAAAAAAACCAGTGTATAATTTGAGGAGAAAAAAACAGAGGATTTGTCTTTCTTAAGTCAGACCTTGCACTTTGCAGGGAGACATAATGTACAACTGAACACACAGAGCAAAGACTCCCTCAGAACTACATAGCAAATAAGAGCATGTGCTACCTCACAGAAGATCAGGCCACTCTGCCTAGTTGCCAATCAACACTTTCACTCATCCCCCTCTTGGATAGTTGACTAACATTAACAGAATTAACCCTTCAGCTGCAAACTGAATGATCCCTGCTATCGCACTTCCAACAAATAGTCTTATTTTTTCAGGAAAAAAAGAAAAGAAAATCCTGAGATAATTACTAAGCATCATACATAGCTTGGTCTCAAAGATTACATTTGAATGGGGCTGCATGCATCTTGGTTAGGCAGCTGCTTTGGAAAGATTTTACTTTTTAAAAAAGCAGGATATAAATAATAAAAATAAAGAGAGACAGACAGATAGAGGGAGATTGTGATCCCTATAAGTTATGAAGCCAAGTTCAATGCTTCATTGTTGATATTCAAAGCCCTAAACAACTTGGAACCAGTATACTCAGCAGGCCATCTGTCTTGGTATGGCCCAAACTCTTTTAAGACCTTTTGAGGAGACCCTAGTAGATTGTCACTTGAAGACCACACCAAAACAGGCCTTCTCAGTGACAGCACCAACCTTCTGAAATGTCCTCCCTCGCGGAATTCCTCAGGCAGAGAGAATAATGACCTTTAAATGCTTCTTGAAAACTTATATGTTTACTCAAGCTTTCCTCAATGGTGGCTACTGCCTACTGGGGCTGGTAAGGCGCAATGCAGGGAGCCCACAGTAGGTGGAGCCAGAGCCAATGACAAGTGCAATTAATTCTAGTCTTCTCCCCATGTCCTCCCTGCTGAGTTCTACAAGGGGCAACACTGGGATTAAGAAGAATGGTGATAAGCAGTGCCACTTCTTGGGCTGGATGTAAGTAGGATGGCAGGCAGGTGGGGGCTGGCTGAGAGCAGGCTGAAGTTGACAGGGCAGTGCCCCACTCGCCCTCCTGGAGGAGCCTCCACTGGCTTTCCGTGACTCTGGGTCTTAATTTTTACTTTTTGTTTTGGACGCTGCTCAAGGCACAGCTAGATGAGATTCTTTTATTTGTCCTCCTCATTTGTTTGCATCCCTAGAGAAGAGTGGAAGTGAGCGGGGAAACATGGCTAAGTTCAGCCAACAAAATAAGAAGCACAGCAGTCGCAGCAGAAGCTGCCACAGTTCCACGCAGTCTCTTGGCACCGGCTGTGCCTTCCCGCTCCCCTTGAAAGAGAGATGTGTGTAATAAAAGGCTAATGGGAGCCTCCTTTGCTTCCATTCCCATGATCATGCATCTAGAAACCTGCTGATTAGTTCTCTATGCCCTTCTCTTTTGACATTTGCAATACATTCCCATGCACTTCAACGATTGTGCTTGTTTTAAGAGGCTTGCCTGTTGAAACACATAATAACATTTTATTTTTATTTTTGAAGTAACTGATGACTAGGGATGGAGGGGAGAAATCTAAGGTGGACTTAAACTAATATGTGAACCAAAACACAGCATTCTTTTGCAATTTGCTCTTCTCCAAATTTGGCAGTGGCGTTTTCCGGCCAAGTCACGCGTACAAAAATGCATATACTAGGGAAAATGTGCATATATTAGTGAAAACAATATTTTAAAAATGCATGATATCAAGGGAAATTGCTTTGCAACAATGTGCCTATTAGGCAAAAATGCAAACAAATATTGTTTATTTAAAGAAATTTGCACTCAGCTGCTGATTAATATTCATGAGGACTTTAAAAACACAGACACACAAAAATTGCTCCAGAAATGTGGAGAACTGAATTTAAGGCTGGAAAAATAAGGAACTGAGAGAAACCGAAATTGACAGATTCACCCATCCCTACTGATGACACTCTAGAGATGAAATTGATAAGGATGTTTGCCTTCTATACAAGCTGGTTGTATGGTTTCACCTGCTCATGAAACAGGCATGCAATGGGATTAGCAGAGTATCACACTGTACTGCAGCCATTTCCAACTTGGTGCCTTCCAGATGCTTTGGACTACAACTCCCATCAGCTACACTGGCTGAGGCTGATGGGAGCTGTAGTCCAGAACATAGTCTAGCCCTACCTGAAGATGCTATGGATTGAATTTGGGACCTTCTGCAAGCAAAGCATGTGCTCCACCACTCACCCAAGGCCCTTGAGTGATTACTGTTTTCCACAGTTCACGCCAATTAAAAATGACATCCCACTTTTTAAAAGGAAAAAAAAAGCCTGAACTCTTTAGGAATACAGCAAATCTCCCTAACCATTTGACCATCATGCTTCGTTCAAAAACATTTCACATCATCTCTCTTTCTGCAAGTCTCCACTGCCTTGTAATTTAGATAAAAATGTAACCCGGAGGTCACCGTATACATCACTGAATATAGTGGTCCCTTCTTGGGAGGGGGGGAGGGAGAGAGGGAGGAGAGGGCTCCTCCCCAAATAGCATTGGCTGTTCTGATTGGGAAGCTGCATTTTGATGCTTCGTTTGCCCTGGAAATTGGCATCTTTGCTGTTTGTTCTCTTTCTACCTGAGCCTCATTGGAATTCTCCATTTTTGAAAATGCGTTTGTCTTCTCAGAAGCTGCTAAGCTCGGCGGGCAGCAAGTAGCCTGCGGTCTCTGTATTCATCATTTCCTAGTTTTACTGCTGCTAAACAACAGCTTATCCCCAAGGTTGCTTCATATACTTCCCCACTTTTTTCCTGACTGATTTGTTTGCTCTCCGGCTTTTGAGAGGCTGTGCTCAGATTTCTTTAACATTCAGTGAACCTCTCGCGGCTCACATATGCAGTATCATTGAGGGGGAGCTCCATTTATTGAAGGGCAGAGGCGGGGAACCATTCTCCACCCAAGGGCAACATCCCCTTTGGGGCAACCTTCCTGGAGCCTCATGCCGGTGGTGGGGAGAGGGGGGCAAAGGCAAAAGTAAGCAGAGCCCCTAATGTGAATTTTACCTTTGTACAATAGGCTAGTTTCTATGCATGCTCACACACACCACTCTCTATTCTCTATCCTCTAGCCAGACAATCAAAAGGCATGATCAGAGTTCAAGGACACATTTCCAGCCAGGCAAGGAGGGTGCAAAGCAAGTCCAGTGAAGGGCAGTAGTGCAGTGGCAAATTCAAAAGTGCAGGGTCCCTTCATGATAGTCACAGCCACATCTCCTCGCATCCCTCCCTTTTTTGCTGCTGGGTTGAGAATTAGATCCTTGTTCAATCCATTTCTGCGTCAGTTTGCAATTTTTTTTAAAAAAAAGAAGTCCTCATGAAAATTCATCAGTATTTCAGTGAGAACATCTCCAAATATACAACCATTGTATGCAACTGCCGCCATGGGCTCCTGCCAGAAGGAAGGGAGGGATATAAATAATAATAACAACAACAACAACTTTCCCTAACATACACATTTTTGCCAAGCAGTTTCCCCTAAAATCAAGTATGTCTGCATGTTATTCAGGGATGTAGTTATCCAGGGTCCCGGGGGGGGGGAGTCTTAGACCCCTTACTTTTTTGGGGAGCCATGTCCAGCCAGGGTCCCTATGTCTCCAGTGTCCTACAAGCCAATCAGCATGAAAGGCGAGTGAATGTCAATGAATTTATTTCGGTCATGGACCAGCCAAATGAAATGTGTTAGCCACTGAGAAGAATCTTCTAACTTGCTTCCTTGTCCTTTCCTGCTGACTGGAACCAATCAGAGTGAAAGGAGTTCCTATCAGTTCTGAGTTCAAAAAGCCAATTTGTGAAGAGTGAGAATTCTGTAATTGCAGAAGAAGAGACAGTGAATCCTGATGATAGCATCCCATCTACATCATCAAGCAGTTTGGTAGCAGCAGGAGATAAATGTGTAGACACTGAATCCAGTAATTCAAGCAATATCTCTGACAGTGAGAAAGGACAGTCAAATGGTGACAGTGATAGAGAAGCAGAAAGCAGTATCCAAGCGTGGCCAGACCATTCTATAATCTTGAAATGGAAATGGACTGCCTTCAAGTCGATCCCGACTTCTGGTGACCCTATGAATAGAGTTTTCATGGTAAGCGGTATTCAGAGGGGATTTACCATTGACTCAGTCTGAGGCTGAGAGGCAGTGACTGGCCCAGGGTCACCCAGTGAGCTTTGTGGCTATGTGGAGATTTGAATCCTGGCCTCCCAGGTTGTAGTCCACCACCTTAACCACTACACCAATCTTAGAAGGGGGCATGGCTGTGACTATCATGAAGAAACCTTGCACTTCTGAATTTGTCACTACACTGCTGATGTTATTTTCACTAATATATGCATTTCTAAGCAAACTTTACCCTCCTACTATGTGTATTTTTTCTACACCCTCGTTGGCTGGTGAACCGCATTGCAAAATCCAGAGAAGTGCAAATTTCAAAGGAGGTCTCACATCTGTCTCCGTTTCAGAAAGTGCAAATCAGGTAGGCTTGCTTTGAAATGCAAACCATGTTTAATATCTCCATCCCTAATTTAAATGATAATGATTATTTCAAAATAGGCATTACAACATGCAAGTCTATGTCCTTCCCCTCGCTCATTTTTGATGCTGCCAAAGTGGCCATTTTACTTGGCTCTGTTGCTCTGCTCAAAGCCATAGTCCGCTGTTGCTACTTCAGAGTTTTCTATTAAAAAGTCAACCAATCCAATCATGTACCTCTCATTAGTGATGGGGAAGACATTCAGTTCAGAAACCCTCACCTCCCAAAATAGTACTGAAACAGAGAGGCACAGCTCTCCTGTGAAATTTTCACATCTCCAAATTTTGCAATGCAGTTCCCCAACCAAATAATGTTCTGGGCTTGTTTTTTTAGGAGAAAGGGTGCACAGAAATGCACATACTAGTAGGGGGGGGACTCAAAAATGCATCATGTTAGGGAAACGTGCTTGCACTAATGTGAACAGAAGAAATGCACGCTAAAACATTTATTTATTTATGTGAGGATTCTTTTAAGATAAAAAAATCACAAACTGATGCAGAAATATGGAGAACTAAACTTAAGGTTGGAAAAATGAGGACCCAAAACTGACAGATTCTTAAAATAAAAAAATAATAATTAAAAACCACTTAGAGGTTATTAACATTCAAGCGGTATATAATAAAGAAATAAATAAGTTAATTTCACAAAATGTATATGCCGCCTGAATGTACAAACCTCTATTTTGTTTTTGAAAAATTATCAATGGAAAACTTTACAACGAGTAATTAAATCATATTTAAAACAATTAAACATGGACTAACTAAAGAGATTAAAACAGATCAGCGTGTCTGTGTCTGAATAGGATTGCCTAAACAAAAACTTTTTAAGTGGGCATCAAAAGGAATGCAGCAAAGGTGCCTGCCTGATGTCAATAGGCAGGGAGTTCCAAAGAATAGGTGCTGCCGCACTAAAAGAACAATTTTTTACAAGGCAGCTTCTCCTATGTGCCTCTCTCTCAGCAACCAGGAAAAGCAAGTATCATTTTAACTCAACTCTGTCCTGCTGGCTGGTTACCATCAGGCTGGGAAAGTAAGGCAGGCAGATGACCGCCTAACACACACATACCACAAACGCCTTCTGAGACTGCAGTGAAAGTAATAAGGAAGTTTGCTTTGTGCAGCAAGAACAGAGCGCCTTCTACCCTGCGGCCTCTTCGACGTGCACTTATTAGATATCAGCCATTCTGCTCCATCCTTCCCCAGCTGGAGAAAACTGGAGGAGCCATTGGTTTTCCTATTAGTTGGCGGCGGCAGCTGCGCCTGGATTAGAGCAGAGACTAAGGCTGAGGTGGTGACAAGAATCCTCAAGCAAATCCTTCTTACTCCAACTTGGGTGGTTGGTGGTTTTTTTAAGTGAGATTTATCTTGCCAATCCAGAGGTTGAACTAGAAGGATGTTAAATGCAGCTTTGCATTGCAAAAGCAAAGTCCCTTGCCGCAGGCTGGGGATGCAGTATTCAATCAACCACCCCTAAGTGGCTGCATGAACTCTCACCATCCCTGAGCATTGGTCACGCAGGCTGGGGCGGATCGGAGTTGTTGTTCAGCAACATCTGCAGGGCCAAAGCTGCCCCATACCTGGACCATGCAGTTCACCTCTAGATAGGCTAGGTGCCAGCTACTGTCTCTTTCAGCTTCAATTCTACCATCAATAAAATATCTCTGCTTAGAGGCCTACCTCACAGGGCTGTTGAGAGGACACAACAGAGAATGGCTTGGACCCCACCACGCTCTGTCTCAGCCTGGTACCGTCCAGCTATTTTGGACTACAACTCTCATCATCCCTCACCATTGACTGTGCAGGCTAGGGCTGATGGGAGTTGGTGTCCAAAACCTCTGTAGGGCACCAGGTTGGGGGAATCTGTTCTGTCTCAAAACAAGCACACCAAGATAGGTGGAAGAAACTGTGAGAGCTCAGCTGCCGAGTCAAAATCAAAGGCGACTAACATCAAAGTTGGTCCCTATTCTCTATATAATCTTTCCTCAACTATAAGGGTGCTGCAAGGGCTAGATCTGCAAGGATCAGGGAGTGCCATCTAGTGATCATGGCAGCAAATCCCATTGCACTCCAGAAGGAGAAAGCCAAGACATTGCAACTGTTCTAGCATCGTGGCCTGCTCTCACTAGGTTCTCGAGCAAACAGGGTATTCACCAATGGAAACACCAACATGGGCACAGGTGGCATCCAAGGCCAGTGCCCAGGTATGCAGAGTCCAACACAAGCAGTTAGGGAAGAAGCAAAGTCCAAGGTTGTGTTGGTTTATTTACTGTTTATTGATCAATTGCATTCATATCACACCGTTCCTCCAAAGAGCTCAAGGTGGCGTACAAACATGGCTCTCCCCTCCTCACTGAATCCCAACAACAATCCTGTGAGGAAGGTTAGGTTGAGAGGCAGCAACTGGCCCAAGGTCACCCAGTGAGCTTCATAGCTGAGTGGGGATTCAAACCCTGGTCTCTCAGGTCCTAGTCCAGCACTCTAACCACTACACATCGGTCCGAGGGCAAACAAGGGTGTGGGGAGGAGACAGGTCTGAGGTCAGGTTCAGAATAGTCAAGAGATCAGCTTGGTCAAAAGCACAGTTCTTGTTTGAAGACGTTCCAGCAGCTCTTCCGTCCAGGAGACCATCCACAGGAGACCTTGACTCCTAAGGAGACCTTGCCTGCCGACTGGCTCTTCTCCTGACGGGACAGATTTCTGTCTGGCATTTGAGGTACCATCCCTCCCTCAAGCTCGGAACTCGTTCAGCCTCGACATTAGAGTCTGAGCCTTCATCTGCCTTCACAGCCGTTGTAACATACACATTGTTATCCTCCGCCTGTTCTGACGTTGAGGACATTCTTGGATCGTTCTTTGTCTGGTTCCTCTCCCTTGACCTTACCACCATGGATGACCCTGCTGGGAGCACATGACTCCCGACGGCATCGCTTGCAGGGTTCATTGGAACACGCAAGGCCACTCACCACTACAAGGTGACGATCCAGCAAATGGCTAGTAGTAGCCATTCATAGTCTTAACCTCCATCAATCTGTCTAATTCTCTTTTAAAGCCATCTAAGCTGGCGGCCATCTTGCAAGGACGAATTGCATCGTACAAACTATACGCTGTGTGAAGACGTACTTTTTGTTCGTCTGCCCTGGATCTGCCAAAGTACAGCTTCATCCCTTCGTCTTCTTGAGGCTAGCCTGCCGTACTACATGATTTGCCTATTGGAGGCTGCATGGAAGTTTCCGGTGGCCCCAGAGTACGACGGCTTGCCTTTGATAGGGCCCAGTAATTGAAAGCACATCACACAGTTCTCCAGTCTCTGTGCTAGGTCACTATTACCTTCTGGACCCAATTCAAGTTGCTGTTTTGGCTTACAGAAATTGAGCCTATCTAGGTCCATCAACTTCAGTATTGTCTGCTCTGACTGGCAGCAGCTCTCCAGGATTTCAAGCAGGGAGACATTCCCCAACTTACCAAGTAGTGTAGTGGCAAATTCAGAAGTGCAGGGTCCCTTCACGATAGTCACGGCTGCGCCCTCTCACAGCCACGCCCCTTCTAAGATTATACAGCCTAATATTATAGAATCACCTGGCCAAGTCTGAATACTGCTTTCTGCTACTTGTTAATGCCTTCTCTCACAACAACAGACATCTCTAGGAGCCGATCAGCATGAAAGGGGAGTGTGTTAGCTACTGAGAAGAGTCTTCTCAGTGGCTGACTTCCTTTCACTCTGGCTCCAATCAGCAAGAAAGGACAAGGAAGTGTGTTAGAAGATTCTTCTCAGTGGTTAACACACTCCCCTTTCATGCTGATTGGCTCATAGACATAGGGAACCTGCCAGGAACCTGCTCCCAAAAATGTAAAGGGTCTAAGACCCCCCCAAGACCCTGGATGCCTACACCCCGGCCTTACTTAAAAATGCCAGCAGCAGTGCAGTGGCAAATTCAGAAATCACTTCATAATAGTCACAGCCACGCCCCTCATAGCCACACCTAAGATTATATAGCTTTCTAAAATTTAATCTGGCCAAGCTTGAACACTGCTTTCCGCTTCTCTATCACTGTCACCATTTGACGGTCCTTTCTCACTGTCAGAGATATTGTCTGAATTACTGAATTCAGTGCCTACACATTTATCTCCTGCTGCATGTAGATGGGATGCTACCACCAGGATTCACTGTCTCGTCTTCTGCAATTATTCTCCACAACTTGGCTTTTTGAAGCAGGAACTAACTGGAACTCCTTTCGCTCTGATTGGCTCCAATCATCAGGGAACAACAAGGAAGTAAGTTAGAAGACTCTTCTTAGTGGCTAACACAATCTCCCTTCATCCTGATTAGCTCATAGGACCCTAGAGACATAGGGCCCCTACTGGGACCTGACTCCCAAAAAAGAAAGGTGTCTAAAACTCCCTGAGACCCTGGATGACTACACCCCTACCAGGGATCACACCTGGGACCTTCTGCGTGCAAAATAGATGCTCTAACCACTGGGTTACAGCCCTGTCCCTCTCTCAGTCCTCTCTCGCACACAGAGAAACAGCATCTGAATCCTTCCAAACTTACTCCTGTTTCATACAGAGGAGAACTCCTCCCTGGAGGATGTTCTGGCACAGGAATGGCTCACTTTTAGTCCGTCGGTAAATTACAAAGCACGGCGCTTAATCAGGATTGACACCCGGTTAGGAACAAACAATGACAGCTGAGTCTCCAAAGGAAGAGAAAGAGGCTACAGACAAGGAGATGGCAGGAGTGGTCCCCAATTTAAGGGAGATTTCACTGTCTCAGTCCAACACCACCAGGAAGTGCTGTGGGGTGTAAGCAGAATTGGCCACTGACCAGCAGGTGCTTAAAGCAAGGTGGGTCGAGATGAGGGAGAGAGGTTTGGTGATCCCTGGGCTACTTTGCCTGATCAAACGGTAACCCATCCACACCTCACAAGGGATAGCAGGGAAATTAGACTCAGTTTGCATTTCAAGGCGAATCTATCTAATTCTCAACTTTCCAAAATAATACACAAAGCTGAAACACAGCCAACCTTCAAAATGTGCATTTCTCTGAATTTTGCAACGCAGTGTTCCAGCCAACTCATGCGTACAAAACTGCGCACGCTACGATAAAATGTGCATTAAAATGCATGCATCCACAAAAAATAACATACAACAGTACATTATATTAGGGAACATTGGCTTGCAAAAAGGTATACATCTGGCAAAATTGCGCAGGCACATTGTCTTGCGGAATATAATACACACCAACGCGTGCACATAAGGAGAAATTCACTGATGAATTTTCATGAGGACTTGAGTTTTCAAAGAAAGATATCAGAAACTAATGTGGAAATATGGAGAACTCAATGCTAAGGCTGGAAAAACGAGGAACAGAGAGAAGCCAAAATCAACAGATTGGCCCATCCCTAGTCCCAAAATGCACACACACACCAGTTTCATTCAACCAAAAAAAAGAACAGCATCTCCTATTGAGCAGCTCACCTGCTGTGCCCGCTTGAATGACAAAAGGCAAAGTGATAAAAGTTATCCCAAGGAGGCTTGGTATCCTCATTGTAGCCAAAAGGGTCGGGCAGTCAGGAGACCCTAAATGAGCAGCGCAGGAAACCCCAAGCAGAGTGAGGATCTGCCAAGCACAGCTCTCAGTCCCCCTCTGCCACATTCAGAAAAGGAGAAGGTTTGAAGCCGTCCGGTCTCTCTTCTGCGCCCTCCTGCTGCTGCTGTGTAAAATCCCCGAGCATCAATCCGCAGACCAGAGGAGGCTTCTGAACCAGCCACTGCCGTCAAGACCAGGCAAAGAGATCTCCGGCTCCAGCCTCTGTGCTGCCTGCTGTTAAATATTCATTGCAAAGAGACTGGGGCTCAGTATTTTAACTCTTTGTCTCCGGAACAGAAGCAGCAAGCCTAAAAAGGAGGTGTGATGGGTCCTACTCAGAGTAGAACCATTCAAATTAATGAAACTGTACCTGTCATGTCTATGATCTTCAGTTAGTCGGAATGGGACTAGGAATGAATTCCACGCTTTCCCCTGAAGCTGAATTTTGTAATCCGTCTGTTTTAATTGCTTTTAGAAAAAAATGCTTCATTCATCTGCTTTATATTGTTTTAATTTTTTAAATTGTTAAATTGTTTTTTAAAAGATGTATTTTAAATTGTATTTGTTTTTAGTTACTGTAAACCGCCCAGAGAGCATAATAAATAAATAAAATTATAATGAAGTTTTATTGTTTATTTTAAATGTTTTTAATGTTTCAATGAAATTGTTTTATTGAGTGTTTTAATTATGTATGGGTTTTATCGTTTATTTATGCTTGTAAACTGCTTAGAAGCCATTATGGCAAGTAAGCAGTACAGAAATCTCTCTCTTTTTTTAAGGCAATCAAAACAATTTTAAGAATGTAAAGAGTTGCCATGTCCAACAACCGTCCATATTTAAAGAGGGAACAGGATCTATTTCCAAGGATCTGGTCAATCACAGTCTTGGGCCTCATCTGCACTATACATTTAAAGCAGTATCATTCCACTATAAATAGTCATGGCTTCCCCCAAAGAATCCTGGGTACCGTTGTTCGTGAAGGGCACCTAGAGTTGTGAGGAGACTCCTATTCCCCTCACAGAGCTACAGTTCTCAGAGTGGTTTAGCCGTCAATCCCTCTTCCCAAGGAACTCTGGGAATTGTAGATCTGTGAGAGGAATTCAGGGCTTATCCACATGGGAGCATTACTTCATACTAAAGACACTGTTTTTACCTCCATTTTCCATTTGCACTGTCCATAGTAAGAGCTCAATGCCAGCTGCAAACACGGTATTTTCTATTCACACTGAGGGGAAGGATCAACCATGCAGTTTCCTAATGACCACGGTCTCTAACATTTCCACTCCCTCTGGTTACTTGGCAACTGAGCATGCTCAGTTTGTTCTACCAGTTGGTTTCATTTAAAAAAAAAACAACCCGGAAGTGCAATTATTTGTATTTTCACTGGTACAACACAGCTAATATACAAATCTTTATTTGAGCAGTGTTATGCTTTGCACACAAGTTAGGGGGAAAAGAAAAATAAGCAGCAGTGTAGTGGCAAATTCAGAAGTGCAGGTCCTTTCATGATAGCCATAGCCACACCCCTCCCCTCCCCTCCTTTTTTACTGCTGGGTTGAGAATGAGATCCTTGCTAATGCCTTCACCCACCACAGCAGATGTCCCTAGGAGCCAATTAGCATGAAAGAGGAGTGCGTTAGCTACTGAGAAAAGTCTTCTCAGTGGCTGGCTCACCTCCTTTCACTCTGATCGGCTCCAATCAGCAGGAAAGGACAAGGAAGCATGTTAGAAGATTCTTCTCAGTTGCTAACACTCTCCCCTTTCATGCTGATTGGCTCATAGGATGCTGGATGCATAGGGACCTGCTGGGACCCTGCTCCCAAAAAAGTAAGGTGTCTAAGATCCCCCGAGACCCTAGACAACTACATCCCTGAAAACAAGGCACTGTTTGCAACATAAAAAAAGGCTTTCAAAACGTGGGAGAGAGGCCAGAAGTTGTTTGTCAGCCCACAGGAAATGAAATGAAAGAAGGGAGGAGAAGGGAGTGGGCGTGGAGAGAGGAACAAGTGACACGCCCACCTGAAAGCATCAGAGCACAGTGTCTGCAAGCGCTAGAGATACAGAGTGAAGATGCTTTTTCCTTCCCTTTTCGTATTTTCAGAGGAGTGGATTAGTACTGACTTACAGGGGGAAAAGTGCGTGAGAGCTTCTGTTTGCCGGTAACGTCATGTGAACCATGTGAATTCAAAGGGGATGCGAGTAGCACCAAACGCACACTAAACCACAGTGTAGATGAGCCCTCAGTCTAGAAGGCAGGGCTTGCTACATAGGCAAGAATGAGGTTCTAGCTAGTCCCCACTTACCTGTAAAGGGCACCACAACCAGGGACAAAAGGAGAGGTTCTATTACAGATCAGGCATGACTCTTAAAGAGGTTTGTTTCTTGTTCTGCAACGCTGCCCCATGCTACTGCATTATTGCCATCTGGAGGCAGAGAAGGGATCCGTTGGGCAGTGTCAGTTCAAAAGCAATCTGTCGACCTAACAGGCCAGTAGTTCCAGTTCATTCTTTTTCCAGTGAAAATGGACTGCCTTCAAGTCAATTCCGACTTATGGCGACCCTATGAATAGGGTTTTCATGGTAAGCGGTATTCAGAGGGGGTTTACCATTGCCTCCCTCTGAGGCTGAGAGGCAGTGACTGGCCCAAGGTCACCCAGTGAGCTTCATGGCTGCGTGGGGATTCGAACCCTGGTCTCCCAGGTTGTGGTCCAACACTCTAACCACTACGCCAGTAGCCACTGCTTTTACCAGTCTGCCTCCCCCCTCTCGCAAAAAAATATTGATATTAATATCAATATTTTGAAAGGAAATATTGACAAATGAAAGGAAATATTGAAACAATTATTGTTAGTAATATCGATATTTTAGAGGCTTGTTTTTTAAAAAAATCCATTTTGGAAAATAGCCACGGAAAATTGCTGCATAGAAATGTGATCCACAGCTATAGAGAATAACCAAATTTATGTAAAATTCGGTTCCAAATCCGAATTGGGTGGAATTCTAGCACATCTCAACTGGAGAAACACTGGGGGGGGGGGAAGCCCTCAGAATGTTTGCGGTATGAAAAGCTATAGGGTTTCAGCAGGAAGTTATGGGACATGCCCCTCTTGGAAATGAAGCAGTAGGTGTCCTAAGTTTTTCAGGTGCAGTGTTGAAAGCAGGATGGCAGATAACTGCCCCAATATCATCATGAGCACAATGAAAATAAAATAAAAAATGGAAGTGCATCCTGCTTTGGACACAGAAAGAGAAAGAGAACATCAGGATGTCAAATGCTACACCAGATTGTAGCTTCCAGTGTGAACTTTTGTGGAATAGACATAGCCTTAAGTATAGCTGTACATCATCACTGGGCAGAGTATATTGGTGCAAGTTCATTCTCTCTATCACACACACACACACACACACACACACACAGAGAGAGAACATATTGTAAGTATGATTTGCGAGAAGCAACAAGCAACATTTATCTGGTATATGCAGCTGTTTTTGTGATTGATCAATATGTGCAACATGATATATAGTCTTTTCGCAGGGCTATGTGTAAGTCCTTCACTAAAAGCTGAAAAGCAAAACATTTTTGACCTAGAAGAACTAGATTCTGTATTGGTATTAATTAAAATAAATCAAAGAAAATGTGCAGATATCTGCTTATTTTGCATAATTGTTTTTACTTCGACTAGTAAACAAGTGGTTAGGTCAATGAAGCACTTGGATATCCACATCTACTAGATATCCTAATCGGTCCAGGCTCTGGATTCTGAGATTTTACCATACACATGAAGGACTAAAAGCTTGCAATTATTTACTTATTTTTAAGGAAGCTGAAATTCTTTAAAATGCTGAGTTCTACATCCATTACCTAATTAGCTTGCAGAGCCCTGGGGTGCAATTCATTCAGCCGTGGAAAGGCTGAAGATCGATGTTCCCTACTCAAGATCATAAATGGCAGAGAGCTGAAATATGAACCACAATCTTTCAGGTTCATGTTTAACGCAGTAACCATTAACTCACCATCCCCTCCGCTGGCTGGTAAGGGCATCAAGATCAGCAAATGGAATCCGATTAATTCTGACACCACCTGATGAATATCAGTTTGTGGTAACACAGAGGTGCAGGCTTTTTCACCAGTGTTGTAGAATGCCTTTCCTGCTGAAATACGAGAGGCTTCACATCAGTATTGGCATACCGCTGGCTCTTGACGGCACACCTGTTTAGGTGAACAGTCCTTAAACTTCCTGATCTATTTGTTTTAATTGTTACACTTTTTAACTGGCTTGTTTCATTGTACAATTTAATTATGTACGGGGTTCTTTTAAATTGATTTAACACTTGTAAACCACTTAGAAGCCATTTTGGCATGTAAGCGTTACATAAATTTAATAATAATAATAATAATAATAATAATAATAATAATAATAGACAGTGGATATCCCTTATATACCCAATCAATCACTGCACTCTGCAGATACCATCTTATCAGGACATCCGTTCTGCACAACATAGGAAGCAGACCTTTAGTGTAGTGATACCTACCCTTTGGAATTCCCTCCCCTTAAATGTTAAACAGGTGCCATCTTTTTTTTCTTTTCAGCTCCTCCTGAAGACCTTCCTCTTTCAACAAGCCTTTTAAGTAGAGACCTTATCCCAGTCTGTGTCTGTGTTGGAATAGTATTTTAAGATGATTTTTAAGCTTTTTTAAAAAAGGTGTTTTTTAACCTTTTTTTTAATGGTTTTAAAGATATTTTGTTTTAATATGTTTCTGGGGATGTTTCGTTGTAATATTCTAGTCTAGAGTCTGTTTTATGATGTTTTAGAGTGGATGGACTTCCAGTTGAGAGACTGATGGCATCAGCAGCTCCCCGGCCAAGCTCCTTTTCCAGCTGAGTATTTATCTAATTCTCCATGTGTATATCATCTTAGCACAATATTGCCATACCGGGCTCGACTATTTAATCTTTCAACAACCGACCAGTGTTTGTTTAGTGGCAAAGAATGCCCTCCACTTGATAGCCTGAGAGTTCAAACTTTATACTCGCTCTGCTTCCTTTTGGAAAATCTCTCTCCCACTCTCTCCTTTAAAACTCCCCGGCTGGTTCTTTATCTCGAGAGACGCCCTTTTGCATGAAAGAAAACAAGGAAATAAGACAGCTTCAGGGGCTAGTTAGAGGGCAACTATTCTGAGTCACATAAATAAAGAAGAAAAATACACTCAGCCAGTCATAAGCCGTTTGTTTGAGAATGGAGCTTTCCTAGTCCCTCTGTACTTCTCTAGTTCCCAGGACCAGAGTGCTGCCTCCTCCTTAGTATATCGTGCTAGGGAATTTGCTAAAAGATTAACAAGGCATAAGGCATGGTACTTACCAGAACTGGTTATAAGGCCTTGGGAATTTCCCCCTGCCCCCAGAATGGATCTGTACAAGAGAGAGACACCCAAATGAAGATTACGTAGTTTTTTGTGGAGAAGCAGGTACTAGAGAATATGGAGGAACAGTGTACAAGTCACGATTGGACTCTTGGTTGGAAGGGTGATTTCTCTGTTTTAAAGGGCAATGATAACACCCCTAACCTGGCTTGTGAGCTCTCACTTGCGGAAGCAGCTAGTCGCCCTGTGCCCTCCAATGCATTTGTTCAAGAAAGGCAAAGCACCCAAGGAAATTTGTCATCTGACCCACTGTTACAGCAAATTTTAAAGCAGGCCCTGCATGAGAGTGACGAAATTACCCAAAGGTCTTCTAATCAACTAGAGATATCCACTTCCGAAGGACTCTCAATTCAGGGTTGGCTTTCTTTGATTATGAGGGAAATTGAACACATCAAATCCTTCCTGGATAAGAGTAATAACCTACTAACAACTGTTGCTGAAATTACATTGGAAGTACTTCACAAACTGCCCAAAGCGAGGATGGCAATCCAACCAAGTAAGATTAAGCCCCGCATACAGAATGTTAAGATTCCAAATTCCAGGGGGACCAACAGAAGCCCCCCCCCCAAAAAAGTGGCTAATAAAACCAAGAAGAGCAAAAACATAAATAATCCAAAGGCCCCCAGGTATAAGAAAATGCAGTTTGGCAAACTCTTCAGACATCTCGATGTGGGCCCTCCCCCAAGAGTGGCACCTCAGAGTAATGCATCTCCTCGCAAAAAGGATAGAACTAAGGAATCCGTGACCCTGCAGGTCTTGAACCCAGCTGGTGCGGTTTTCCATCACCCGCCCCTCTTTCAGACTTTGGCCGATGGAACTAATAACAGGACTCTAAGGTCTAATTTTCCTCCAGAAGCAAATCTTGGCCGGAAGAAGCCCTATAATTTTAACAACTGGACTTTAATACTAAATTGCAAGAAATTGGCATTTTGCAATTATCCTAAACCGAGGGCCCTCCTTTCACAGAAGCAGCTGAAACTACACCTCCTAAAACTTTTGAAGGGGATCCAACACCTTATCTGTCTACGACATAGAGCGTGTTGAATACCTATACGTTTCCGCGGCCACCACACGGGCAATGATCACTCTTAGATATCGCAGTGTAGCAAATGAACTATACGTTTGCAGGGAAGCTCTCAATAGTTGCAATATTAAGGTGCTAAGAGTCTTTGAAAATGTGGCACCTCCTTCCTCCTTGATATACCACCTATGCAACCGCCTGAACCCCAGTGGGGTCGAGGAATCATCTAGGCACCGGTTTGAGGCTGTAATTAAAGAGTCTTCTGCACCTACGCATAAGGAGAGAGATGAATTTGAGTGCATGGAGCACATTAATGCTGATGAACTCGCTCAAGGGCCTTTTGTTTTTTCAGATAAGGACATGGATAAGGACTTCTTCAACATGGAGGAGTGCAGGCTACTTGACTCTTTCAGGGCTCTTCCAGCAGAAGCCCAAATAGATATAATACTGAAACTAGATCTTTTAAAATCTCGACTGCTCTCATTTTCTCAAGATGTTAAGGAGTCACGCAAGCACCGAGTCCACTGGGAGGCAGAGAACTCTTCATCATTTTACAATAAAATCAGCCCAATGTCTCCAGGGGGTAGGCTAAGAAGGACACATGGCCCTCCCAGTCTTCAGGTTGCTGCGGAACTCAATTCTTCTATAAGCAAACTTGATTACTCTGATTTACTGAGTCCTTTGGAGAGCAACCTAGTTAACAGCCCTCCTATCCTAACGCATAAATCGTCATCCTGGCTGGAAATGAGACGTTTGGAGGACTGGGAGCAGGGTAGCCCAGAAATTCTAACTCCCCCTCCCAACCAATCAAAGAAGTTTACTACCAGAATCATTTCCAATGTTAGCAGATGGAGCCCTATGGTGGAAGAGATTCTGCCATCCAAGGAAGTAAATGAGACGCAGAAGGGCAGAGACATGCTCAACAAGGGATGTGAGCATACTTCTGCCAATACAAACAAAATGCAGAGTAAAGGGAAGGTCTTAAAAGATCATGCCCCTTGGGGTCTCTCCTCCGGCACAACCAACTTGCACTGCGATGTGCTGGATAACCCTTCACTGCTAGGTACTCTTCAGTTTTCCCCCAGAAACGGTGTGGCTAACCCTGCAGTTGTAGGCAATTTGCCTTGTTCCTCCATTTGACACAAGGCATCACAGCCGGACGACCATTTATCAATAATCTCCTGGAATGTGGCGGGCTGGTCTAATAAGTGCTCTGATCCCTCTTTCGTTACGACATCATATTGCTCCAAGAGACCTGGCTTAGCGAGGAACTAGCCCTGAGTGGCTTTGCTGTCTACTCTCTTGAGGCCGTTCCCAGCACCAGGGGTGGTTGCCCAAAAGGTGGTTTGGCTACATTGATTTCGACCAAACTTGGTATTCAACCGATGAGATTAGAGGCATTGGAGGACATTGCTTTTGCCCTACTATTTAAGCTGTGCTCTGATATCTTTGTGTTGATCAATGTCTATCTCCCCCCCCCATTTCGGAAACAGCTAGTTAGGGAGATATGGTCTAAGATGGAGGAGTCCATTAACAACTTGATGACCAAGTACCCTTCAGCTCACTTTATTGTGGCGGGGGGTTTTAATGCAAGGACGGGTCATAATGACGAAGCTCTGTATGAACATTTTCATCTTGTCCCTCCAGTAGTGGAATCGTCTCATTTGCTACCCTCCAGGCAATCTAAGGACAAGGGCTGCAATTATGCCGCTCTTTGCCTCTTACAGATGACCTATTGCCTCAATTTGGTTTTGCTGAACGGGGGTGTTGCGGGAGACCTTTGTGGTGAATATACCTTTGTAACGTGCTATGGGACATCGACTATTGATTATTCTGTTGTTTCACCCAATTTGCTAAGTCGTGTGTTCAGTTGCAAAGTAGGTACCAGAGGCGAGAGTGATCACGTCTCCTTGGCTCTCACCCTTAGCTTGGGTAATGTGAAGCCGCTCTTGGCGTGCGAACCAATGCACAATTTAGAGGTGGAGAGAAGAGCCTCCCATATTAGGTGGACTCCTACTTTAGCAAATGAGATATCCAAATTTTTATATTCCAATGACAGCCTTCGCCTCCGGAGCGGCTTCGTATTCGAAACTGCTCCTGAGTCAATTCATTTGCTGTTTCAGGAACTGATGAGATCTTTAAATAACTGCCCAAGTTTCCAAAATCAGTTAAGATTTTGCGCTACTGCGCAGGTGTCTAAGCCTTGGTTTGACCATGAATGCGTTGTGTTGAAGAATGCTCTTATGGAAACATACAGGAGGTATAGAGCTCTTGATTTACCAGCATTGCCCATAGAATATCTAGGATTAAAGAGACGTTATAAAATCCTAATTAAAGAGAAAAAGAAATAGTTCCAAAGAGAAGCCTGGCAAAATTTAATAGAAGCTTCCAGACCGAAAGATTCCGCAATGTTTTGGAGACTGGTCTCCAGGGGGTGGCAGTCCACACCGTCGTGTGTTGAATACTATATACCGGCTAGCGAGTGGGAAGCTTATTTTACTAACATTTATGCCAAAAGACAAAGTACTACTTGTTTAGTGTGGGAGGATCTTAATACCCTACCAAAATGGCCCCGTTTCCATCCATGAAATAACAGCACTTATTAAAAAACTTAAGTTGGGCAAAGCTCCTGGTGGCGATAACATCCCCCCGGAATTCCTTAAGGAACATCTAGGCTGGTGGATGCCAATTTTGGCGGCCCTGTTTACCCCTATTGATCAATCAGCCTATATCCCTGAGGATTGGCGGATGGCCATTATTGTCCCCATCTTCAAAAAAGGTAAAAGGTCGGAGCCAGCAAATTACAGACCCATTAGTTCGTTACGTATCATTAGCAAACTATATGCTAGCCATCTCCTCGAGAAGCTAACCACCTGGATGGAGAATGAAAATATTTTAGCTGATGAACAGGCCGGTTTTAGATCAAGACGTTCTACTGTGGACCAGGGCCTTGTTCTCCATCACCTGGTAGAAAAATATACCTCCTCCAAGGGGGGAGCACTTTTCATTGCTTTCATTGATCTTAAGTCGGCATTTGACCTTATCTTCCGGGAGAGACTTTGGGAAAAATTACAGGCCACAAATATTGACAGACGCTTGTTGTGCCTAATTCGGTGTCTATACAAGAAAACTTATTTAAGGGTTAGATATAATCGAGCTGGACATTTGTCTGCCCCTATTCCAACTTTTAACGGAGTCAAGCAGGGATGCATTCTTGCTCCCTCCCTTTTTAATTTCTATATCAACTCCTTAGTTAAATGTTTAGAGGGGGTAAACTCCCAACCCCCCAATTTGGCGAAGAGATTGGTGTCTTCACTCATGTATGCAGATGATATTGTCCTTTTATCCCAAACAAGTGTGGGACTCCGCTGTTTGCTGAGAGCGCTTGCCTCCTTTTGCACAGAAGAATTACTAGAAATTAATCACGCTAAGTGCAAGGTATTAGTCTTCTCCCGAAGAAAGCGTAAGCAACAGTGGCAAATTAATAACCACCCTATCAATCAGGTTACTGCTTTCAGGTATCTGGGAATACTGTTTCACTCCTCGGGTACTTGGAAGGCGCACCTGAACAAGACCGCCGCGATTGCCCAAAGATCGGTAAAGGCATTGCTATCCTTTTTTTTTATACTAAAGGTGGTCAACATGTCCCCTCGGCTGTACAGGTATTTAATGCCAAGGTCACTGCCCAATTACTGTATGGGACTCAGATCTGTGTCGGTGGTAATTACGCACTGCTGGAATCTACCCAATCCAAATTTTTGAGAACAATAATGGGTGTTCCTAGTTGTGTTTCTAATGTGGCTCTACGTCTTGAGCTAGGGATATTACTAATTGAGACCCACCCCTGGATGCATAGATTTAGTTATTGGCTGAAGCTATTATTCTCCCCCACTGGGCTAGCGCCATTGACATTGGTGGATACTTTCCAGTCCAATTGGAAGCAGGCAAGGATTAAAAAACTGCAAGACCTCGGCCTCTCGCTCCAAGAGGTTGGGGCCTTAGGCTACTTGAAGGCCAAAATAGCTATTATCCAACGTCTTAAAGACATTGAATTTCAAAACAATCTGAGCTTGGCTGCTGCCTACTCTCAATGCAAAACCTTTTGCACCTGCCAATTATCTAGCAAATTTGCACATTTTTAAATATAGGAAATCATTCGCCTTAGCGAGATTTAATGTCCTGCCATCAGCGTTGTTGGAGGGAAGGTATAAGGGTTTTTTCCCTCTGTGAATGGGTTTGCCCCTGTGGGGCTGGGGAGGTGGAGTCTGCAAGCCATGTATTATTACATTGTTCCTTATATTCGGACCTCCGTACTATTTTCATCTCCCTAATTTTGCTTAAATTTTCCTCGGGCTCAGAGGCCAACCTTTTATATCACCTGCTTGCAGATCAGGATCACCGGATTACTATGAAGGTGGCCTCGTTCTGCGCAGCTGCTATAGCATGTAGGAGGAAGCTAACATGTCCTCTGTAATACGAGTCCATGGTGATTTTTATGCAAGTTTTATGTAATGTTCTCAAAATTTTAATTGCCTTTTAATATTGAAGCTATTTATGCTGCACTTTATTGCACTGTAATTGGGCTATGTGGTCTTTGACCAAAATAAATCTATTCATTCATTCATTCATGTTTTAGAGTGCTTTTAGTGCTTTGGTTGCCGCCCTGGGCTCCTACTGGGAGGAAGGGCAGGATATAAATCCAATAAATAAAAAATAATAAATTTTCTTTTTTTAAAAAGTCCTCAAAAAAAAATCCATCAGAGTTTTAGTGCAAATTTCTCCTAAAGCAGTGGTTCCCAACCTGGGGGCCATGATCCCCATGGGGGCTCTAAGTAATCCAGACTGGGCCACGAACAGCAAAGAAATTGATTATTTATTATTATTATTTTTAAAAGTCTTCGCTCCCTGGACACTGTCTGCTCTCCACTGCTGCTACAGACGACACCTCCCCCTTGCTCCAGACGAGAGGGGAGGACTTTTGCTGACACTCCAGAGCATCTTTCAGGCATCCCGGCATCCGCCTATAAAACATGTGGCAGACTTGCTTTATAAGATGCTTTTTTAAACTATGCTTTTAAGATGTTTTGTTGTAATATGTGTTAAAGTCTTTTGTTTCTAAGATGTTTTAAAATTCTTTCAGTGTTTTTTGTTTGCCACCTTCTGGGAGGAAGGGCGGGATGCAAATTTAATAAATTAATATGTTAGCATGTTGGAAATCACTTTGGGATGGGAAATAAATAAAATAAAATAAAAGCAGCAAACTGGGTAGATTTGCCCTGAAATGCAAAGCCACACTGAGTTTCTCCCGCAACACTACCAGTGATATTTGTTAGCCTAGCCAAACTTTAAGGGCTGAGCTTTTCTGGAGGAGGTGGAAGAGAAACCCCAGTTTTGGGTGTTCAGACTCTCAACACTCCTTCCAAGCCCTGTGGCCCTGCTCTGGAGTCCCTGTTCTTTTCCATTCAATGGTTCTTTGTCTTCGATAGCAGTGGGGGCAGGAGATTTTTGCAGCTGCCCTGAAAACAAGACAAAAGCCTTCTTTTGAGGACAATTAACCCTCAACCACCTGGTTGAGCAGACGGTCACAATCACAGCCAACTCGTTCAGTGCTATAGCACTCAGCTTGGCACTCACAAACTGTTTCCTCTTGGGGAAGCGTTATGACAGGGATCAACGGCCTTATCCAGGGCCATAGGTCAGTGTTAGAACATCTGCCTTGAACCCAGAAGGTTTCCGGTTCAATCCCCAGCATCTCCAGCTAAGGCTGAGGAAGACTCCCTGCCTGAAAGCTTGGAGACCCAATGAAGTTCTCCAAATGGCACAGACAATCATTTGATGAGCTCTCCAGGATTGTATCTTGCACTGAGCTTGGAAAAGTTACTTTTTTTGAACTACAACTCCCATCAGCCCAATCCAGTGGCCATGCTGGCTGGGGCTAATGGGAGTTGTAGTTCAAAAAAGTAACTTTTCCAAGCTCTGATCTTGCATCAGGCTTCTTCAGAAACAAACTGGAGATTGGTTCATGGATGGCAGCCATCCATGTTGCCTCAAGGTTTCCTTTGCAAAATTTTCTTCCTTTTAAAAAAGTCCTTTTAGGGCGGATGTTCACAAGGTTTCTACTTAGCGGGATTCCGACATTTTCTTTGGGGTGTTGGAAGTGGGGCAAGAGCAACTCCTGTTTGGGTTCTTTTGTTTGTTATCCAGAAGGAAGATAGAGTTCGGGTCCTTCAGCTGGCTAGGCTTGCCTACCTTTCCCTGTGCTCTTCTCTGCCTAACTTCCTTCCATTGTAAACTGATGTTTTCAGGGAAGCTGACCTGCCCCTCCTTCCTTTGTTGTCTTCTTGGACTGTCTGAGAGAGAGGAGACATCTCTGACTTTGCTCTCTCTTCTGAGCCATGACAGCAATACCCAACTTAGTTAGTTAGAACGAAGTATGCCTTTCCTATGTACTATGTATCTCTATAAATAAAGTCGCTTTTCTTTGTTTACTAAGTCTTAAGTCTCAGTAAGGTTAATACACAGGCTGGCACACATGCAGCTCAGACCACTGAGGATCTCTGCATATATATATTTCCAGAACATGGGGCTTCCTTTTCAGTCCCAGAAATCTCTTTAAAATCCAGAAACATATATTTTCCCCATCTTTGACTGCTTGAACGGCATTGGTTCCAGACCCAGGAAACCCAAACGCCACAATCCTACCATTAGGCAGAATGTGGCAACTATGCCAGGTGGCAGATGTTGGGAGAGGCAGTGGAGTCAATCCCCCTGGCTGTTCCTTCTGAGACCCCCAAGCTGTTCCCCTCTGTTGGACGACAGAGCCGGGTGCATCACATGGCTTGTCCTGGGCCCTCTCAATGAGCCTGCTGCTAGGACCACCTAAAGGGTCGTCTTTCCCTATATGAACCTGCCCACACCCTGAGATTGTCATGTGAGGCCCTTCACTACATGCCACCTCCAAGCAAGGTCTTCAGGGTGGGAATGACAAAATGGGTCTTTCCTGTGGTAGGTTGAGGTCTATAGCATGCTCTCCCCAAGGAGGCCTGCTTGGTGACAACTTTACCATGTATCAGCCCTGAGAAAGACACTTTTATTTTCCCAGGCATTGGGCAGCACCAATGATTGTGCCAGAATTTGGTGCCAAGATTTACATTTTTTTCCTCTTCCCTCCTCATCCCTTTTCCTTTTGTGCTATGCCTTTTCAGAAGGTAAGCTCGAAAGCAGGGACTGATTTGCTTTTTTTAAAAAATTAATTTGTAAGCCACTTTGGGAGACATTCTGACTGAAGTGCAGGGCAAAATGTACTTAAAATAAATGAAGTCACACCTCACCCCTGGGACAAAAACACAAAATGGCTAATCCTCCATTTTTGACAATAGAAAACCTAGCACCAGTTACCCAGATCTGTCTCCAGCCTTAAGGGAAACACACAGGTTCCTTGTTAGAGAAACATTGACCCTCCAGATCCAAGCCGAATTCTCTGTCCACAGGTGCATGACCACTCTCCTTCACCGTTCACAGTTAAAACAGTTGCTGGCTGGAAGATCAGATCGGCACCCTCCTTTTTAAGGCTACACTGATAAAGGGAGAGTTTTTTGGCAGCTAGGCAAGTCAAAACAGGCTCACCATCTCTCTCTCTCTCTCGTGAGTCACAGAAGTTTGGGGAGTCTGCCTGGGCTCTGCAGGGCTGGCTCTCTGCAAATAAGGACATTCGCTGGTTTAGCACAGAGATTCGCATCCTTAATGTGGTTGCTTTGAAAGAGGCTCCTGGCTGACGCAGCCTGAGCTGATATTAAATGCAGCCTTGGCAGTGACGACCATACAGCTTAAAGAGCTACTCAGGCACAGGATTGAGGAAAAGGTCTGGCCCCCATGATTCAATCATGGTACTCAGAATTTATGTATTTCACCTTTTCTGCTCATTCTGCACCTGGAACTCACCCCTGCTTTTTTTAAAACAACAACAACACCCAACTCTGCTTTCGCTCTTCCTTATCTGTGGCCATGGCTCAGTGATAATCTGTTTTGCATGCAGAGGGTCCAGGGTTCAACCCCCAGCATTTCGGGGTGGGGCTGGGAATGTCCCCTGCCTGAAACCCTGGAGAGATGCTGCCAGTCAGTGCAGACAATACAGAGGTAGACTGACCATTGATCTGACTCAGTATAAAGCGGCTTCTTATTAGGGGAAGGACCGTAGCACCTGCTTTGCATGCAGAAGGTCACATGTTCAATCCCTGGCATCTCCAGGTCAGGCTAGGAATCACTCCCTGTTTGAAAGCTGGGAGAGGTGCTGCCAATCAGTGTAGACAATATTGAGCTAGATGGGTCAATCACCTGGCTATATATAAGGCAGTTTCCTATGTCCTCAACACCCACGTTTTCCAACTAGTCAGCATTTTGTTGCCACTAAACACACTCAATAGATGGGGTTGGGATCGTTTTCCACTTTAATGTTCCCCCCCCCGAAGACTTTTTGTAACTTCTGTGAACCTTAGGGCTCCCCCCACCAAGTCTGCCAAGACCTCCCACTTATGCACCATGATGCCATTTTATGTAGCCATTTTGGTAACAGAAGTAATGGCACTCAGAACAGAACATCAGAAACAGAAGGAATAATGAGCACTTTTCTGTTTAGGTGGGGGGATTGCAGAGGGAATCGCTCCATTTGCCAAGCCCGTTTCTTCCCAGGGCTGAACCGAGACATTTCATTGCCTAAGGCAAAAAAGCCAGTGCACACCACACACACATACACAAGTCACGTTGCATAATCTCCAAGGCTGAGAAGTTATTTTGGCACCTACGCAGAAAATCCCACAAGCCCTGGGAAAAGGCACGCACAGACACACACTCATCATCCGTTAATTAAATCAACTATATATTTTGGAAAGTTGTTTGTCTGATATGCTTTTGGACACCTCTTAAGATATTGTAACCAAATTTTGCATGATGCTTGCTGGAGAAGGGTTTCACCTATGCTTGGACACCGTTTTGAATCAAGATGGCAGACTGAACTAGACAGATTTGCCCATCCCTACTTTGCCTAAAGGTAAGGCCGGCCCTGTCATTTCTAAATTGAGACTGGGGCTATTGGCCCATCACTATTCACAAGTTACCAAAAGCACATGGCTATGAAGATATACAAGCTCAGAGCTTGTGCCTTCTGTTGTAGCAGCAGTACAAAAATGCCAACTTTGCCACGAGGCAAGATTGCAAGCTGCGGGGGGGGGGGAAATGTGCATGCTTGCATCAGACCCCGAGCCTTCCCCAACACACACACACCACTTTGTGAAAACTTGTTTCAGTTCTGCGCTTGTGGGCTCATAACTGATTTTAGTTGAAAGGTGTCACCTGACCCTGACAGAGAACGCAGGTTGGGGGGGGGGGGGAACACAGCTAAATCCAAGGCAGAACAGTTGGCATATCAGCAGGTGCCAGAAGCTCTCTTTGTTCTTCTGACAAGCACACAGATGAGTGTTGAAGGCAGCAGATGATGATGGAAAAGCAGCCGGCAGGAGCTATTCTGGCAACACTGCTATTATTGAGCGCCATCACCAACGTGCCAGCACTTTGCAGTGAATCAAGATGATGGGGTCCCTTGTCCTTGCACGGCTTACAAATTACCAACATCTGGGCTGGGAGTGACCCCTGCCTGAAATCCTGGAGAGCTACCACCACTGTACATAATACTGAGCTAGAGAGACCATTGGTCTACCTCAGTGTAAGGTAGCTTCCTATGAGTTCTCAGTTACATAAAAGCCTTGAGGAGAACCACCTCTCAGTAGGAAAATAATATCCCTAAGGGATTTCTTAAAAAACAAAAAACCCTACACAAGAAGTATTGGCATGAGATGGAAATCCCTGCAGATGCAAGCTGGGTGCATGATGGGAATATCTCTGAGCCTTTCCTAAGCACAGAATGAGCCAATCTGCTTAGCCATGTGACGAGAGACCCATCCAAGCCTATGAAGCTCTAAGCTGTACAGAAAGGGGATTTCTGGTGATGCTTGACCACCTCCAAGGGAGATATGATCTAAGCTGAGCTCTGAAAGAAAGGAGATAAAGCATAGAAAGTTGTCTTATCCCAATTCAGGCCATTGCTCCATCTAGAGCTCCTCCAGACAACCTCTTTCTTGAGCATGGTTAGGTTACATCCAGTCTTTATTGAGCATTCGTTCGGGTTTGTTTGCAGGGAAGTAAACATTCCATCCTGATTTGCTTGTGAAGGTTTAGACATCTTCCCCTTATCGCTTGTTCACTCCACTCTTTTCATTGCGTTTGCCACTTTTTGCTAACTGCAAGAAAACACTTAAAACATTTTTTTAAAGTGGATGTGTTGTCATAGGATGACTCAATGCACAACCCTAAATGTCCCAGTGTGCACTTGAATGCTGACGGTCTGGAGACCTCCTAACACTGACTGGAAGCGGCTCTCCAGGGTTTCAGACGGGGGTCTCTCCGAGCACTGCCTCAAGGTGCCAAAGATTGCACCTGGGGCCTTCTGCGTGCAAACCAGATGCTCTACCACTGAGCTATGGCACTGCCCCGTAAAAAAAAAAAGAGAGAAAGATTCTAGTCCTCATGGTTCTAAATAAAGGACTGCATTAAATAGGCTGCTGTCTTATCCCCATCAGAGTCCATCGAGCTCAAGATTCTCTACGCTGACCAGCAGCGGCTCTGGAGAGTTTCATACAGGAGTTTTTCCCTCCTGCCCAGAAGGATGCTTGCACTCAGAAGTGTGTGGGTGGAACAGAGCCTTGTTGAACAAATGTGGCTGCTTCAGTCATCTCATCGAAGCGGTGACAGCATGTGAGATGTGCCTATTCTGGGATTCGGAAGCAACAAATAAATTGTTCTAAAGAGCCAGGAGGCAACTGAGACAGCAACAGATGTAGAAATCGGAATGGTAGCAGGAAGCAGAGAAGAGGATTTGATACATGGACAAAATCTCAACCTACCTCTCACCCCCTGGGCCCCTCTTCCTCTTTTTTTCACCTGAAACCCCATGGTTTTACTTTTTTATTATTATTTACCAAAAAAAAAAAAAGCATTTTACCTTTGGAAAAATTTCCAAATTTTTGTGGGAGGTGGGAGGGGGTGTGTGTGTGTTTTTACACAAAATGAAAGCGCAGACTCTATTAAGAGCTTACTTAAAAACAATATAAAATTATTGTCCTGTTTCGTAAAATTGACAGAGAGCATGGCTGGGACCCCCTGCTCTTTGGATCGCTTTAAAGGAAGGGGTGCAAGAAATTCCTTGAGGGAAGATCAATGGATAACTTTTGATAGCTTTAGGACAGCTGAAAGGCTCACAATAGAGCATCCAAGTTCAGAAGTACTCTACCTGCAAATACCATTTGCTGTGGAGGGGGAAATGGGGGGGGGGTTACCTTCATGCATGCTTCCCGGAATCATCCAGCTAATCCTGCCTGGAAAAGAAGAGTTGGGGCTAGATGGGCTGTGGCGCTCATCCAGCAGATCTCTCCTTGTGTTCTATGGCAATGTGGGGGGGGGGGGAGGAAATGAACAAAAAAAACAGGACATGCACGGTGGATTTTTGGCAACTCCCCAAAGAACCGTAATGCAAAGGCTGAACAGCACCACACGCACGCTAGCTGCTGTGTTAACAGCGGAGTCGGAAAGGAGGAGGCGTCTGCCTCCTACCCCAGTAACTCATGAGGTGACCTTGCTCCGCCAGTTGGCGGCGATGACATCACTGGATCCCTGCAAGCGAGAGGGATGACATCAGCATGACAGCCGGCGTGGCCTGTACAAGCAGAGAGGATTCTTGTGAGGGAAGTGTTTTGTTCTAGGATATGAATTTGTTGACAGGGCTGATCATTATTTATTATTATTATTATTATTATTATTATTATTAATTAAACTTATATACCGCCCGACTAGCAATAGCTCTCTGGGCGGTGAACATAGGAAATACAATAAATCATAATATGATACAATAAAACATAAAGACAGACTAAAATCAATTACAGCAAGATTTTAAAATTAAATTAACATTAAATTAAAATGCTTCAGAGAAGAGGAAGGTTTTAACTTGGCGCCGAAAAGAAAACAGTGTCGGCGCCAAGCACACTTCCTCAGAGAGACTGTTCCATCAGTTCAGCTGGCTTGGATTGTTCAGTTGCTGTGGATTATTGAAAAAGAAAATTAACAGCCCGCTTTTTGTCATTTATTGGGAAGATTTATACCATGCCTTTCAAGCAAATGATTCTTGAGGTGGCTATTACGATAGACTGCAATAATACTCAGAGACACAAAAACCCTAAACCCACAGGACCCAGCAACCCTTTATGCAGTGGAGGATGGACGGAGCCAGAGAAAATTTCCTTTCTGCTCTGCAGTCCCAGAGAAGGTGAAATCATAGAATAGTAGAGTTGGAAAGGGGTTATAAGGCCATCAGGTCCAACCCCCTGCACAACGCAGGAATCCAAATCAAAGCATTCCCGACAGATGGCTGTCCAGCTGCCTCTTGAATGCCTCCAGCGTCAGAGAGCCCACTACCTCTCTAGGTCATTGGTTCCATTGTTGTATGGCTCTAACAGTTAGGACTTTTTTGGTTAGGAAGTTTCTGGAAGTGGTGGTGTTTGTTTTCCTGGAATGCAAGCTCCCTGTAGCTGCTCCTTCTCTGGCCGATAGATGGGTGCAAGCTGATCTTCCCTTCACATTGATGTTCTTCCTAAGAGGCAGGAGGAGAAGCCTCCCAGGGACCCTTGGCCTGCTGGCTGGTGGATGGGGCCAGAGTAGGCCTCCCTGCAGCTCTGCAACCCCAGAGCAATTGGAGCTGAATGTTCTTTCTGGCAGGGAGGGGAGGGAAGAAAGCTCCTTACAGAGGCTTTTTCCCTGGCTGATAGATGGGGCCATGCTAATCTTCCCCTTGCGGTGATGCTCTTCCTTGGAGATACAATCTCTCAGGAGCCTCTGATCCCCTGACTGATGGATGGGACCACAGCCTGTTTTCCCTTCTGCTCTGCGGATCCAGGACACCTGATGTTGTTTCATTAAATACTTCCTCTTGAATGTTTTCACTGTAAATCTTGCACACAAATAAATCTAACCTCTATCATTTGCCACCCAAACGGACGATAGAAACCACAAAATACTGAGGGGAAGGGATGGGGGGGAAATCTTCCACTAACTCTGCCTTTGAGATCAGCTGATTGTTCCATACCCACAGCACACACCCAAAATAAAGCAAAGGTTGTGATGGTATGGAGAAAATTGCCCACACTCAGTGTCGAGAATTACTACATGTGAACATTTTATTATGGGAAGAACCAATAGCTCACGGGCACCTGCTTAACGTGCAGAAGGTCCCGAGTTCCATTCCTGGGACCTCCAGATTAAAGGATGAAGAATCAGATTGGAGTCCGAAACATCTGGAGGGCGCTCAGGTCCTGCTTTTGGGCTTCCCACAGGTATCTGGTTGGCCACTGTAAGAACAGGGTGTTGGAGTAATTGCCCTTTCGCCTGATCCGGCAACCAAGCAATCCTTATGTTCTAAAAGGGATTAGTCAAATTCATGGAGGATAAGGCTATCGATGGCTCCGACTGTCAGAGGCAGAGGACCATTGACGGAAGCACAAGTGGCGATCATGTTGTTGCATTCATGTCAGGCTCCCATAGGCATCTGCTTGGCCACCATGAGAACAGGATGCTGGACTAGATGGCCCTTCAACCTGATCCGGCAGAGCCCTTGCGTTCTTAGGCTGATGGAGGCTGATTTACACATACAAGCTACTGGCCATATTTTATTAAGCCAGATTAACATAGGAGGGTTTGGAGTTGCCCTTTTGGCTGCAACACAGGTCTTGGTAAAGGGTTAACTGATATGCAACCAATTCTATGTGTTTTATCCCATAATATAGTGGCAAGTCCAGAAACGCAGGGTCCCTTCATGATAGTCATGCCTCGCCTCCTCACAGCCATGCCCCCTTCCTTGCTCTCCGCCTTCTCCACACTCCTGAGTACTTTCTTCTCTCACAATTACAGATGTCCCCTAAGAGCCAATCACCATGAAAAGGGGAGTATGTTTGCTACTGAGAAGAGTCTTCTCAGTGGCTCACTCACCTCCTTTCACTCTGGTTGGCTCCAATCAACAGGAAAGGACAGGGAAACATACTAGAAGACTATTCTCAGTGGCTAACACACTCTCCTTTCATGGCTGATTGGTTCATAGGCTGCTGGAGATAGAGGGACCCTGCTCCCAAAAAAGCAAGGGGGTCTAAGACCCCCCAAGACCCTGGATGACTACACCCCTGGTTTAGGTATACTTAAAGCAGACCCATTGAAATGTGTGGGCCTCAGTCATGGCCCTTAATTTCAGTGGGTCTATTCTGAGTAGGGTTAATGGGGAATACAAACTTCTGTCTCAAGATTTTTTTTCATGTAACTAAAGAGCACAATCTTGGGGTTATATGATATATTTAGCTACTATGATTTCAGTCCTTGCCAGGCTTTTAACAGATGTTATTGCTGATGTCTCTTGTTTTATGGCAGCTTTTAACTCTGTTTTTAGCTGCTAGGGCAAATTTTAATTGATTTTTATGTCAATTGCTGGAGGATTTTTTGTTTAGGTAGCTACCCTAAACAAGCACAGAAAAGCTTTCTTAAAAATAAAAAACTGTGCTTACGCCATCTTATGAAAAGTAAGCCACTAAAAACAAAACGAAAAAGGAAATTCTTCCCCACCTCGCTACAAGGGCTTTGGACGGTGTTCAGCTGCATGACTGTCCTGTCATCTAAAAATCAGTATGATTCCAGAGTTTTAAGATGCTGTTTCTAAAGCAGAGGCTTGGCTCATTTGGAGATATGAAAAAGATTGAAGCTACTGCCCTTCGCAGGGGAAAAGGGGGAACTGCAGGAACTCTCCATGGTAGCAACATTGACAGCAGTAAATCAAAAGGGAAAGGTGAAATTTCCATGCTGGTCATGATCCTGCCTCTATGAAGACACCATTTGTTATCTGGCACAGTTTTCATTGGCAGCTGGGATGCGGAGAATCCAAGATGGATTCTAGCCCCATTTTGGGACACCCAGGAAGCTGCAAACCGCTAGATCAGACTCCGACGACTCCCAAGTATTGTTAGCTCTGAACAGCAACAGATCTCCAGAGTGGCAGGCAGAGAAGGCTTCGGTGCCAAGGCCTTTTAAATTAAGATACCAAGGATTGGATCAGGGACCTTTTGGCTGCAAAGCGTACGCTCTGCCACCTAGCTGGGGCCCCTTCCACGTTTGCACATGTGCCCAGATAGTAAGAATGAAGCTAAAGTTTGTCAACAGCCCACCCTTTTTACAACAATTATTCATGGGCAAACCTTCGTAGCCCTATAAGTATCTTGCTGCTCCTCGTGACAGGTTGATATACCTTTCTGGTGAGGCGTTTACAGTGGTGGAAACGTAACCAGAGCTCTGCCGGATCATTCCAAGGCCCCATCCAGACCAGCATTCTGCTTCCCTCAGTAGCTAACCAGATGACGGCCATGGAACACAGGAACCTGCCTTATACCGAGCCGGGCCATTGGTCCATCTAGCTCAGTATTGTCTACACTGACTGGCAGTGGCTCTCCAAGATTTCAGACAGGGATCTCTCCCAGCCCTACCTGGAGGTGCTGGGGATTGAACCCAGGACCTTCTGCACCCCAGGCAGATGCTCTACCCTTGAGCTTTGACCTTTCCTCAACAGAAGCCCACATTTGGGACTTGGGTATAATACTTCTCTGCACCGTTGTTCCCCCAGCACAAACCCTTTTGGCTTTTATGAACAGGTCCCTAGAGGAGGGTTAGAACATGACTTTCCTCAGGTTAAAAAAGACTGAAGAAAAGCAGCCCAGGTGAGACTGGGGAAAGCTGCCAGCCTCACTTGTAGAACTGTCTGAAATCGCTTCCATGGCCTTTATAGAGTGGAAAATTGAGATTTAGTATCCCCTCTCCTTTAGAGTTAATATGTTGGTATGAAAAACCCCAATAGGCTGCTGCCAAATCAAGACTGAGCACTTTGCATTTTATCTCTCAAGGCTAAATGAGTTTTACTTGCATTGTATATGCACTGTACTATTTTAAGTGGGTGAAAGGAAACGTGGTTAGCTAGAAAGGTTGTAGCTAATTGCTCTTTTACCGGATATCTCCATTTTGATCATCATCAACAATTTTGGCTTCGATGTCAACGTTTGCCATATCAGCCCAGAGTGTTCAAAATATAAGATGGTGTGTTTGGATTCCAAACCACTCTTTAGTTTCTTTAAAAAAAATCTGACAGGGTGTAAAATGCTTGACTGAATACATCCAATTTTTATTACTAGGACGGGGTAGCCAATGTGGTGCCCCCCCCAATGTTGTGGCCTACAACTCCCATCATCTCTGACTATTGGCCGTCCTAGCTGAGGCTGATGGGAGTTGTAGTTCCCTTCTGATGTTTGGAGCTCCATCTGCCATCCCTGTACTAGGGATTGTTTCTGTGCTGCTGAAAACTGAACTGAAATCCATCTTGCTTCATGCGGGGTTGCATACACTTCCCAGATGCTTTGGGTTACAGTCCAAAACCTCTGGGGGGCACCAGACTGGGGGAAAGCTGTGCTACTGCCCTGCCCCACAGGGAGAACTATGGAATGCTTGATCTGGTAATCTTATTATTTTTATTTATTTATTTATTAAATTTATATCCCACCCTTCCTTCTAGTAGGATCCCAGGGCAGCATCTTGCTGAAGCTTTGGTAGGTCTGGGGCATGTCACTGTCTTGATGGGAACCCCGTGCATGCCATAATGAATTTCATTAAAGTTAGAAATGCAGGGTTTAAATATAAGGGATCTTGTAAGTTTTCCCTGAACCACTCCAGTAAACTGTTAGAAAAGTTTGGGGCTCCCTTACTTCCCTTTAAGAGAGATAGAGAAACACTGTGACAAGTTGTTCTTTACAGAACACAATTTATTTGGCATTTTGGATGAAATGTCTCTCACAGCATCTTGAGAAAAATAAAAGATTAGTATCATCCCATCCCACCCTCTCTTTCTCCTAAAAAAAAAAAAAAAATCAAAACATTAAAACAAAAAATGTCACAGGGACCGACTTCTTACAGTATCAAATTTCTACATAGTATTTCATGGAATATCAAAATCTTTTTACACACACACACACACACACACACACACACACGTGCCACAATTTAATCCAGTCACAGATCAATGACAGAGAAGGGGAGGTCAGCAGACACAGCCTTGGCTGAAAGTGATTTTCTAAGAAAAGGGAATAAGAAGTCTAATTTCTTGCCTTGTACTCTCTCTCTCTCTCCCCCCCTCTCTCTCTCTCTCTCTCACACACACACACACAGAGTGTATCTCCCAAGCATATAGGAAGCCTGGCATTCAGCCTATAACATAAAAGCATAATAAAGAGATCTAAACACAGAAAGCTGCCTTATGCCAAGTCAAATCATTGGTCCATCGAACCCAGAATTGTCTACATCAAGGGGGTGGAGAATATGTAGCCCTCCAGATGTTCTTGAGGTCCTCCCACTGGCTCCAGGCATTATGGCCAACAGTCAGGGATGATGGGAACTGCAGCCAAGCAACATCTTCGAAGGCTATAAGGTTCTTACCTCTGGTCAACACCAATCGGAGCCTTTCCTATTCCTACATGGATATATTAGGCTTGAACGTTGGACCTTTCACATGCAAAGCACACCCTCTACCACTGAGTTATGGCTCTTCCCTTTGGACGTTTTCCCATAATAAAAAGCTCAGATTTAACATGTGAAGTGCGTTCTTTGCATCGACAAGAGGACATCCCCTTAACCGCCAAAGGAATCCATCTCAGAACACACCTGATACTGGCTTGCCTTTGCTTCTTGAGTCGGCTGGAGTTCAAACTGCCCAAGGACAGAGAGTCTGGTAAATAGTGGCAGGGCAGCTCCCTACACCTTCTCCATCCCACCCACCACTCCTGCCTGCAAGTCCTGTCAAAATGAATTGAGGATGTGCAGCGCCACCTCCGGGCAACTAGCCTTTCTAACTGTCGAAATTGAGGGATGATATAGAAACCCTACGCAATCATCTATCTCACAAGAAGCAGAAGTCAACGGAGCAATACTTCCAAACATGCACATTTAGGAACAAGGTCCCGGTCCCATACCAAACACGAGCTTCTGCATTCAATAATGCAGCACCGACAAGGGAGCAGAGGCAGGGGAAACAAAGGTCTGCGATCCAGTCAAACTCAAGCCATTTATGATCTGATTTATTTTAAGCAGGGGAGACTAGAGCAGCCAACTTTCACATTCAAATGAACGGAACAAGAGTATTTTACTCAGAAGGCCCAACAAAAGCATAACAATCCCCTATAAAGGGTGGGGAATCTTTGGCCCTCCAGATATTGCTAAAGGACTACTCCCACCAGCGCTAGCATGCGTGGCCAGGGAAGACAGGAGTTGTAATTCAGCAACATCTGGAGGGCCAAAGGTGCCCCCACACCTGCTGTAAAGTAACGCGGCATCAGGGTTCCATATACACACTTTTCTTTCACCTATTTGCTACCAGAAGCTACAAAAGCACAGGAATATTCACCATCTTTGTTCATGGCAAAGGATACCCTCCCTGCAGCTCCAAGATTAACCGCTGGGCACATTTATGTGCTGATGTGGCAATTAAAGACTAATAGCCCAAATCAGAGATTCGCGGCAGTGGCATGCAGAACTTTTACAGCTAAATCAGCTTTCCCAAAAACAAAAAGGGGCAAAACAGTATTAAAAAATAAGCAGGGAAAGGAAAAGCCAGTTGGACAAGTGTTTGCCCAGCAATAGTAGTGATATGGAAATGGGGGGGATTGGTACCTCAGATACTAATTAGCACTGCAGTTTGATTCTCCCATTTGCTATGCTGCCTTCCTAGTCCATCTGGCAACACCCTTACTCCCGAGAAAGTTCTTCTCCCTCTCTCATAACACCAGAACTCGTGGACATTCAAAGAAGCTGAATGTTGGAAGATTCAGAACAGACAAAAGGAAGTACTTCTTTACTCAGCGCATAGTTAAACTATGGAATTTGCTCCCACGAGACGCAGTAATGGCCACCAGCTTGGATGGCTTTAAAAGAAGATTAGACAAATTCATGGAGGACAGGGCTATCAATGGCTACTAGCCGTGATGGCTGTGCTCTGCCACCCTAGTCAGAGGCAGCATGCTTCTGAAGACCAGTTGCCGGAAGCCTCAGGAGGGGAGAGTGTTCTGCTTGCGGGCTTCCCCCAGGCACCTGGTTGGCCACTGTGAGAACAGGATGCTGGACTAGATGGGCCACTGGCCTGATCCAGCAGGCTCTTCTTATGTTCTTATTAGGTCCTGCTTGCGGGCTTTCCCCGGGCACCTGGTTGGCCACTGTGAGAACAGGATGCTGGACTAGATGGGCCACTGGCCTGATCCAGCAGGCTCTTCTTATGTTCTTATGTTCTTATTAGGTCCTGCTTGCGGGCTTTCCCCGGGCACCTGGTTGGCCACTGTGAGAACAGGATGCTGGACTAGATGGGCCACCGGCCTGACCCAGCAGGCTCTTCTTATGTTCTTATGTTCTTATTAGGTCCTGCTTGCGGGCTTTCCCCGGGCACCTGGTTGGCCACTGTGAGAACAGGATGCTGGACTAGATGGGCCACTGGCCTGATCCAGCAGGCTCTTCTTATGTTCTTATTAGGTCCTGCTTGCGGGCTTTCCCCGGGCACCTGGTTGGCCACTGTGAGAACAGGATGCTGGACTAGATGGGCCACTGGCCTGATCCAGCAGGCTCTTCTTATGTTCTTATTAGGTCCTGCTTGCGGGCTTTCCCCGGGCACCTGGTTGGCCACTGTGAGAACAGGATGCTGGACTAGATGGGCCACCGGCCTGACCCAGCAGGCTCTTCTTATGTTCTTATGTTCTTATTAGGTCCTGCTTGCGGGCTTTCCCCGGGCACCTGGTTGGCCACTGTGAGAACAGGATGCTGGACTAGATGGGCCACCGGCCTGACCCAGCAGGCTCTTCTTATGTTCTTATCAGAAGCGACACAAGAACAAAACTGTACTGAAGATCAGAACAACAGATTAAAAAATTATACATCGATGTTGGCTCTTGGGGAAAAGTAGAGATTAAAGAAGCTGCAAAGGGACCCTTTTAATGGCTCCAGGTGCGGCAGACCTGGAGAGCCTTTAGTCTTCCAGATGTTGCTGAACAGTATCTCCTATAGTTCAGCCAAAGGTTCCCCACACCTGCCTTACAGCCTTGCAACTGTGCAGGTTGCAAAGGCACAGGGTGCAATACACAGGGAGGCCTGGTTGCATACGATGACCGGTTCAAATGCTTGGGTTATTAAGCAAAACCGCCACACCTAAATAGGGAAGCCGCCGGTAAAAATGAATGTTCAAATCCAAGCAAATGAAACCCAACTGAGCTCTGCTACTGAAAGACTTGATGGTACGGTCGGCTGGGTGCCATACTACGCTTCTGTTCCCAGACCCATTGGACAACAAATCCAAGGTCCAGCACTGCAGCCTGGGGGGGAGGGATCAGCTTCCTATCACGTGCTGCTGTTGTGCTCTGCTTGAGATAACAAGCTACTGTAAACATAGGTATAATCAGCACCTCACACACAAACACACACACACATACATATAAAACTAAAGTCAGTACGTAAAATGTATAAAACTTATGAGTGTGCTAAAAATGCACATAACCCGCTTTTATTTCTCATGCTTCAGAAACTCTCAGCATCGTCCGACGAGGAACACGTACCTGTGGCCACAGCTGCCCATCCACACCAGGACTCACAGCTGAGAAGGGCAGAAGTAGCTGCGAGTCCTCTGGATAAAGGATGGCACCCTTTACCCTGCACCACTGGTTTGAGGCATCCTGGGGCCAGGGAGGGAGGAGAGAGAGAATCTGGGGAACTGGCTTTTCTCCAATTGTGTGGCAATTTCTGCAACTAACCAGAGCAGAGAAAGACATGGGCTTGCATCTTGTGGTGGCATCAGCTCTGGCTCTCACTGGCCGCCATGCAAAATGACTAGCCTGAGGTGGTGGTAGGGGGGGAACATTCTGCCATTCCACAAGGTCCTTTTACAAGACTGGTTTCCTTGTAGTTATCCCCCTTGGGGCAACGGCAAAGAGCGCCACTGGGCTGTGGGAGAGGGGCCACTCTGTGATTCTACCCTATGTCAGCCAAAAGGGCCGTGTCTGCAATAGCACCCTCCCCCCCCCCTCCAAAGAGGGAATTTTCTCATCAGCAATTCTCTAATGTTATTGAATATTCGCACGATTGTTGCACGGCAAATTGTCTTCAATCGGTTTATGATTGTTTCCTTTGATAGATACCATGAACATACGTTGCCTCATCTACACTCAGACCAGTAGCCCAGCGAGTCAGTATCATCTATTTGACTGGCAAGCAGCTCTCCAGAATTTCGGAGCGGGGTTTTTCCAAGCTGGTTTTCCCATCCGGAGATGTCAAGGATCGGGATCTTCTGCATACAAAGCAGCAACCTCTTTTAAACCCAGCCTCCATGGTGGATGCAGTCACAAATCTAAGTGAGGAACCGTGGCCAACCCACCTGCCGCTACCAAATTCAAAAGTAGCTGAAGAGGGAAAACACTTTGGACAAGCTGGGGACTGCATCAGGTTGGCTAGCCAGCTGAAGGCTAGAGACCACAAGCCCCGCACACACACACCTGCATGTTCCTTTCCTGTCCCTCTTGGCTTTCCTGCATTTTGTGAGGCAAGAGGAACACATCCCTGAAGGATGTGGAGCTCAACCTTCTCCAACTAACCCTGGCCATTCTCTCCAGCTGGGGACCAGCTAGCAAGGAGTGAGCTCCTCTCTGCTCACTTGAGAATCTCCTCTGTATTTATGAGCCCTCTTTGGAGATCTCTTGAACAAAACTCACCTTTTCAAACTGGAGACAAACCTCTTGGGGGAGGGGAGGCAGGGGGGGAGCATCACTCCCATTCAGAATACATCTGGCACACGATTACCTGGCGATATAAATGCATACTGTGCCTTGGGTTCACAGACTTCAGCAACATTCACCCATGACAACTTTGTCCATGCCGGGGACCAAAGGGGTGGTGGGTAGAAAAAAGCCACCTGCCTACAGAACGTTTTGATTCACACTCAGTGACAGCAGTAACTATTGCGTAACCACAATACTCACTGCTGTGCTACCCAAGGAAGTTACTTGGAATGAAATGTGGTGGGGGGAGTGATCCTGATCAAACTGGACCAATTAACTGAGTCTTTATGGAGTTACTACCACCACACCATCTCTTCCCCAAACCCCAGTCCCTGAAAAATGCACAGTGCGTGTGTAGAAGCCCACTGTGTTTGTGGGTCACAGAGTTTAAACAGCCACAGCCAAGACTTACAGTTTTACAGCGAAGAAATCAGGTTCTCTGCAACCCACCCACCCCGCCACATTTAGATCTCAGTGCCCCACATTCAGCACAGCGTCCAGCAACCCCCCTTTATCCTCACAGTCCCTCATTCGAGGCAGTGGCAGAAGGAACGTGAAGATCTAAAGCTGTACCCAGCGCCCAGCTGCCTCTCTCTCCTTTGGTTCACAGTTCTATCTGCCAAGAAGGGGGAATTTCTCTGCCTTTTGATGAAAGAGAGCCCCGGCAGCACCAGAGTCCAATCTTCTAGGCTCGACGAACATACATTTGAGCTTGGGGGGCAGGAGGGAGACAAAGAGACTTCACAGCAGCTGGCCACTCTGTAACCTTCTGCTTTTCTAAGATCCTGTAGCCCCCACACACACAAAATTCAAGAAACTTCCTCATCCAATGTACATCTCATGGTTTTCCTTTCCGTGATTTACAAGGGAAGTGGAAGAGGCAGATCCATGATTTTATTCCTCCTTATAAACAAAAAAAGTTGTGATGATGATGATTTAAAAAAAAAAAAAAAGAACATCCTGCAGACTCTTTCCATACCTAGTGGAAATGGTGCAGTTTCCATAATCCTTTTAAAAGAAAAAGAAGAGAGGAACCCAATCAGACTGGAGAATGACTGCAATAGCCAAGACGCACAATTCTAAAACTAGAACATAAAAGTAGTGTCCCCCTAAAAAAAAAAAAAAAAAAAAAGTGGAGCTTATTTCCAAAGTTCAGTCCATGACTGTCCGTCTGTACATCTGGTGTGCAAACAGCTGCTCAAAATTTTTTTTCTGCCTGGCAGTAAGATCTTCTTTCCCCTTTATACAATGGTATTCAGAGAACAGTGACTGTGGTGGCTGCCTGAAAGCGTCTCTGCCGGTGTGCTTTCGCTTAAGGGCGTATCGGGAGGCACGAGGAGGGTGCTGCTGTCGGCAGAGTCTTCCAGCTCCACCGGGGAAGGTCCGACAGAGAGCGGAAGAGATTCCTCGGTCAGGGGTGGAGAGGCATCGCCGTTGCCTAGTGTGAGCTGGTTGCTCGGGCCCGTCTGGGAATGGACTCCATCTGGAAATGAAACAAGCAAGGAGGGATCAGGCAGCGGAGGGGGACCGCTACAAGTCATGGCTACTTGGACACGGCCACCTCCAGTTGTTTTGAGAATTCTGTCGAGCAGAACTCTATTGATGGGGAATGCTGCGGCCCTCCAGATGCTGTCGCGCTACAACTCCCATCATCACTGACCGTGCAGTCTGAGGGTGACGGGGAGCCGCACAACGCATGTGGGGGCACAGATCCCCCATCCCTGACGTAGCCCCATCTGCACTATAATTTAAAGCAGTATCATGCCACTGTAAACAGTCATCGTTTCCCCCAAAGAATCCTGGGAACTGTTAAAGAGGTTGAAAGTTGTCAGGGGGCCTCCTATGCCCCTCGCAATGCTACAATGCCTGGGAAGAGGGATTGATTGTTAAAAACCAACCTGGGAATAGGGATCTCCTAACCACTCTCAGCTCCCAGGATCCTTTAGGGGATGCTTAAAGTTGTATGACACTGCTTAAAATGTACAGTACAGATGGGGCCATGGATTAGGATGTCTCAGGACAATTTCACACACTAGTCATCAGCCTGAAAGGCCCTTGATCCTATATGCCCTTACTTGGGAGTAAGCCCCATTAAACACTGTGGGGCTTTCCTCTAGGCAGGTACAGACAAATCTGTCAATGTCAAAACCAGTGTGGTTTAACAGTCAATGAAACTAATTACACTCGGGGCCATAAGAACCGTTGGAAATGTCCTTCATGGGTCCTGAGACAGCTCTAAAGGTTCCCAGCTACCTTTGTCGTGAAAAGGTTCCTGGCGCCGTTTCTGGTGATGTCAGAAACCACATTTGCAAGTATTCCCGATATCCATGGATGCTTCTATATACGCTTGCAGCAATACTCGGGGGGCCAAACAGAGAGTCACTGTTAGCTCTCCTCATCAAATAAGTTTGGGGATGCTAAAAGAGAAGGAGGCAGCTGCAAACATTCATAGAGAGGGCCAAAAAGAGCTGGGCCTGAAGTCCAGAAGAGCCTGGGCCAAGCTGACATAGGCTTAGGAAGGCTGAAACTGCAGGCATTTGCAATGTATCCAGCAACCTCTCTTCCCGGGGAACTCTGAGAATTGTGGCTCTGTGAAGGGGAACAGGGGTCTCCTAACAACTCTCAGCACCCTTCACAAACAGCACTCCCCATGATGCTTGCGTGGGAAGTAATGGCTGTTTAAAGTGCGGGCTCTTAATTCAAACATTGCTTTATGGACCGTGGCCAGGCTCACAGCATCCCCCCACATAAGGTGGGCATTTATTGCCCTGACTGGAAAATGGAGGCTGAGAAACAATCAATGAAGACAGACCAGCATTTTGCCAAGCGACGAATAGACAGCAGCCCTGCCAGGTCAAACCAAGTACAGAACCTGGTTCGCACAGCAGCCAATCGGATGCTTCTGGGGAGCTCACAGGCAGGGCATGAAGCCTGCTGCCCCTCTCCCCACCCTTAACATATTGGGTCAGACCATTCGTCAACCAGCTCAGTATTGTCTCCACTGATTGGCAGTGGCTCTCCAGGGTTTAGGCAGACAGTCTTCCCACTCCTACCTGCATGCTGGGACCTTCTGCATGCAAAGCAGATGCTCTACTGATGAGATTGTGCAGGACAACAGTACTAGAAGGACAACATTCCAGTGGCGTACCTGGGGGAGAACAAAGGATGCTGTCTGGGTTAATGGAAGCCTCGTAAGGTGGAGGTGGGTCGTCCGGATGTTGAATATCTGGATATTTGTAAGCCGTGTATGGCGGTGGAGGGTCATGGAAGTGGAACGCCCCACCTTCCCCGTCGTCAGAAAGATGCAACGGGGTGAGTCCAGTCCCAAAACCGTCTGGGCCGTAATCAAAACCGGGCATCCTGCGACCCAAGTTGAAATGGTGCACTATTGGGGGAGGGGAGAAACACATACGTGCAAAACCAAAATACGTTATTGCAGCACAGCTGCTGACCAAGCAAGTCAATCATCCTGCAAAGAGCAATGCTAAAGCAGGTTACCGTTCTTTGCCTCAAAAGTTGGGCACCAAAAGCTCAGTCCTGTAAGAGTGACTGGCGCAGCGCAGAGAGTTACCATCTCGACAAGAAACTGACACGGTCTATTAAAAGACTCTTGATTGTAGCCCACGCTAGTTCTACTCAGAGCAGACCCGTGGAAATTAATGGGCCTAAGTTAGCCACGTCCGTTAATGTCAGTGGGTCCAACCTGAGGAAGTCTAGTGCTGAATGCGTCCTTCTTCTCCTTGGGATGCACAATGCTTTGCAGACTCTTCCCTGACATTCTTCCTCCCAAGTGAAGGTCTGAGGTAGTTAATATTTGAGTTAGACCACTTCAAAATGCAAGGAGGGGCTCAGCAGATGAAACGCCTCCTCTTTGGGGTGGGGGAACACACCCTATTTCCCCATGAATTATTAAAATAGGGTGGGTCCTCAAATGTATATATTTTATCTCACATGTCAAAGACCTGGGGAAAGAGGTGTGTCTTCAGCATACTACAGAAACTGCATAAGGAAGGTGCCAGGAGCACTACTGTGGGAAGGGAAACTGACAGCAGTGGTTCCCAAACTTCCTTTCCTCCAGGGACCGTTTGAAAACTGCCAATGGTCTTCATGGTTTTTCTGCCTCTTGTAACAGCCGTGCTAGATGTTGTGTGGTTTTTAATTGTATTTTTGTTGCTTATTTCATTGCACATATATTGTATTTTATCGTATTAAGGGTTTGAACTTCACAGAATTCAAATCATGAGTGTTCCTCACAGACACGCCTCGGACCACCTGGATTATGCTCGTGGGCCACAGTTGAGGAACTCCAGAACTTAGGGGCTACCAGATTAAGAAGGGCTTGCCGAGTCAGGTGACTTACGGTTTGCTCCAATCAAGGACTCAATGCGCTCCCTGCGTCGCTGCCGCAACCGGTGAACCATGAAAAGTAGGAGGGACAAAATAAGGAAGGAAGAGATGCAGCTCACAATGAGGCGCATGCCGCTCGCCATGGAGTCAAATAAACTATTGCCATCTGCGAGAGGAAAAGAAAACAGAACCTATTATATTACACAAAAATCAGTGCCAGGTCCAATTGTTTAGGCCGAGTTCTTTTTTGGCCCTTTGCTGGGGTGAAGGGCGAACAGAAATGTTCCTGGGGGGTGAGAGGAAGAGGAGAAGCGGAAATGTCTAGATCGGGGTGGGAAACCTCCAGCCCATGGGCCAAACCTCCAGCCCACAAGGCAGTTTTTCCGAAACCACACCCAACATCATATGTGATGTCAGGTGTGGGGCACGGAGCGAATCGGCTGCAGAAAGCAGGATGGAACTCCCCGTGCAACAGCCGATGTGCTGGGAACTGGCTGGCGCACCTGAGCCCTACACAAAACCTTGCAACAGCTAACGCGCAGGAAGTTCAGTGCAGCTGACCCAACAGGCCAGCACTGAAAGATCAGAGGGACAATTTACCTGACAACAATGTGGCCTCAGATGACTGACAGGTAGGCGAGGGTGGGGGAGATGCAGATTTGGCCCACTGGGCCAAACAGGGTTCCCCGTCCCAGGTCTTGATGGACGTTTTGGCCTGGCCCAGCAGGACTCTTCTTATGACTTTTCTCACAATGGTGCTAACCCACACAGCAAGTCTCTTTCAAACATACAGCCTGCTGTGTGGTGCCACCACCACATTTTAAACCACCTGGCACGCTTAGGTTGCAGACAGATCCAAGTGACCCCGCTCTTGCCCAGCTAGTTTCCCAACGCACCGATAGAGTGACAAGATGTACGCCAGTTTCCTCCAGCAGAAGCTGCATGGTGGGGAAATCAAACCTCTCCACTTGAATTCAGAATGGAAGACACTCAATTTTAACTGCCATGATTTCTCAAAACAATGTAAGAAGATGCTTCCTAGTAATTACATCAACAGGGAAGTCTCCATTCTGAGAAATGTGTAGGCAGCTAAAACCTTTTCACTATTTTCCCCAGTACAAAACCAGGGTAGCTAGTTGCTAATCTGTTGTCCAATGCAGGCAAATCCACTTACTGTAGATAGAGAAAACCAAGGCATTTCAAAAGTAATAATGTAAAAGGAAGTGTTGCGATCTCAACATCTGAAAACCACCATGTGTTGAAAGAATACAAATATTTCACGACAACTAAAAGCTGCTCAAACCAGAACACCAACTGTAGAAAATCCTCTTATTTCAAAGGTGTTCACACTAACATGATTTCGGAGAGAGACGACCAGTAAGGTCAAAGGTAATTCCCTCTTCAGCTGCAAAAGAGAAGTGAGGGAGGAAATTTTGTTTGATTTTTAGGCAAGAAAATATCAATAAACCGAGGGCTAGTATCAGTTTTATGGATGGATGGAAGACCAAACAGCAGCAACGCCATCTTCTGGCTATTTGTGGCTTTGCCAGGCATGCATCACATTTAATTGCTGGACACGGAAAGATGGCATCACACAAAGCAGAAAAGGGACTTGTGCACTTTATCAATGTTTTCTACAATGCAAAGGTAAATGTGCTCCCACCCCATATCTGTGGCTTAATCCAAATCAGCAGACTCCTATAGCACATTTGCCACTTATCTTCCGTGATGCAAGTTACCTTTTCTTTTTTTTAAAGAAAAGAATCAAGGTTGAGTCAGAGCGGGCCAGTCCGTGGCTGTAATGCAGCAGCTCTTAAAGACGGAACCGGAACCAGCTGGTGAGCTGGATCCTTATCTCCGGCATCCTTCATGGGTGACGTTTGACAGGTGGACAGGGTTGCCAACCTGTTATTCCCTTGACATTATACTGTTAGGTGACCAATTTTTGGCCAGGCAGTTTGATTTCAAACTCTGCAGGCAAAGGGATAGCACTATGTAAGCCCTGCCGATCAGCTGATTGATAGGACTTGCCTAGCACTGTAGCACAGGGTTTTGCAGCTGCCACCTAGCAGCTGATTGGCGGTGCCTGCAAATGCCCTTTTGGCCCCTGCCACATCTTTACCATAAGCTTCTTAGAGCTTATGATATCCTGAAGGAGGGCACAGCTGGCTGGCAAGAACCTTGACCTGGAGCACTTCCTCCTAGGCAGCAAGGCTGCACTGCAACACTGTCTTGCTGCACCCGTCCGCCTTTCGATGCCTAGATCCCTGCGTGCAGGAGGGCATGGCTGAATGTGCCTTGTGCAATGGGATAGCTCAGAGATAATCACCACATTTCTGATTCTGGCTTGGAGTCAGAAATTAAACAACAGCCTTTCAGACTGGATGCAGCGGGAAACTGTGGTTGAACAAACCAGAGAAGATTCAAGTCACAGCATGCAAGGGAAGGAAAGAGGGAGCATGAAGCTGCAATGCGAAATCACGGCTTAAAGAGCTGACTGGCAACATCTGAACCAAGTTAATCTGAACTTCCCGTTACAGCTGTAACAAACCTGCTTGCACATTGAAGAGTAACTTTTTTTACATTCCTCCATTTTGGGGGGGGGGGGGAATTCCAGGTAGCAAGTTGCCTGCCACTGAGCAAGACACTATTTCAGGTGTTTTTTTCTAATGAATATTTATTAGGAACTACAGTTTCTTAGTGAGAGTGCTTCACTTTTCAAAAAAGCTAACTTTTATCTTCGAACCGCAATTGGACCAGTGGGAGAAAATAAGTCAGATTAAGTCAGTATGTTGATTTTTCTTTCTTTTTCTTTTTTTTTAAAAGGAAAAAACCCGCTTACCAGGATCTAAACACGTGAACTTGCAGCACTCCTTGGGGTCTTTGCGATACTGCTGACAGCCCTGTGGCCGCTCACACAGGGCTGCCACGCACATCTCCGGCTCGCCATTGTGACATGTGCAACTTAAACAGGGGTCGTCTCCTTTTGGGGTGAAATAGTAGCCTTCGTCGACAATGTTGTCTTTAATATCTACACAGGTTTGGCCTGAAAATCGGAAAAAGCATACGCATGTTAGCTACATCCTCCCTCACAGCTAAGACAGCTTAAGATCCTAGGGCCGTCATCCAACAGCTCCCTCGTCTTTTCAAAGAGGCAATGCTCCACCGCATGAAGTATTTTTGCACTGTACATTGCTTATTATTGTTAGATTTATGAGACACTTGATACCCGAAGGCCTCCAAGCAACTTACAACAATGCTAAAACAAAATATCACACTACAGAAACAAAACCATAAAAACGACACTCCCTCATGCAACCACAGGAAGCTTTTGCAGCATTCTGATAACCAGCAACATCATCGCAGTCTATCAGATGCCTGGGAGAAAAGGTAAGTCTTATTCTGGTGCCAGAAAGATGTCAAAGAAGGTGTAGGTGGGCCTCGATGGGGAGCAAAGTCCCCAGATGGGGAGCCACAACTGCAAAGGCCCTCTCGGTCACCACCTTCCGAGCCTCCCTCAGAGGTGGGACCTGGAGAAGATCTATGGTTCTGGGTAGATTCATACCACGTAGGGCTCTGGTTATGGCCACAATCCACACCGGAGCCACTTCACACATAGACAACAATATCAAGTTATTAATAAATGTTCAGTTGTTCGGTGAAGGTAAGATCATTGGCTGCACATTGGGGGTAGGGGGGAATGATTTCAGGCGGACCTCAAAAGGACCTCAGTGGCAGCAGCAAACATATCAAAGAGGTGGGGGGAGGCTAACACAATGCCTGCCCGTTTTCTTCCCCTGCCCACCCCCCACATCTCTTAAGTCATCCCATTGTCAAGAGAAAAGCCAGGAGCATCATTCTAACAGAAGCCATATTGCTTATGTTTGGCCATAATCTGTTATGAGCCACTTCAGAAGTTGATTGAAAGGCAGCGTAGAAATCAAGGGTGAGAACCCTCCAGCCAAATGTGGCTCTCCAGGCCCTTCTATCTGGCCCTTGGGATTGTCCCAAGGCCACAATCCCTCCCCAGCCACATCCTCAAGTGTTTTTGCCTGGCTCAAATGAGTCCTTGAACTCTGGTAACGCTTCTCTGGGTGGAGGACAGAGAGACGTGTGTAGAAACCAGGCAACACACACATATGTTGTTTTGACGGCTTTTGCCATTGGCCCCCACCCACCATTGGCATGTGTGGCTCCTCAAAGGTTTCCCCGGAAGGAATACAGGCCCCTGGGCTGGAACAAAAAAGGTTCCCCATCCCAGTATAAATCCTTAAAGGCAAAGAAACAAACGTGGCTGCTAACGGGAATGGGTCTGTCTGCCACTTGCACTGCAACGTTTTGTTAAGTGGGGCAAAGGCGATTCTCTCCACTTCCACTGCACCTATTGCAACAGCATCCGCTGCATGGAATGTGCATATTGCCGTGGTCCAGAGAGAGGTCCTGGCCCTGGTTCGTGCTGCACCACAGAAGTGTACTCACTGGGTGGCTTCAGCCTCTCCTGCCCCGGCTATAGTCCAAGCGAGCATCCTAAACAGCGCTTTGCAGAAGTGCTCCTCCACATTTACAGTGTCCATATGTAACCCAGAAAAGAGAACTCACTTCTTTTGCAGAGGAACGAAGATTTCTCGTAGCAGTTTTCAGCATACCAGCTGTGAAAGCCATGGTGTCGAAGGGATGGGAAGTGGGCATACTGAAACTGGGCGCAGAGGATGTTTTCGCTTTCAGACACAGATGTACTAAAGGTAGGGTTAGGCGGCAAAAATACTTCTGACGAACCTGAAATGACCAAAAAAAAACCCTGTATCATAGCAGAAAAAGATGCAGTTACAGAGTCTGTGGACAAATTCTGCTTTGCTGCATGCTGGAACACTTTAAAAAAAATAAGCTTTTAACATGATGCACACCTTATCTACTCCAGGGGTTCCCAAACTGGGGTCCTTGACCCACCAGTGGTCCATGAGCGCATATCCCCATTAAGTACAATATAGGAAATAAAAGAAGCAATAAAAATTACAATTAAAAATCATACAGCGCCTAGCACAGAACTTTTAAGTGGTCCACCAAGACCCTGGGCAATTTTTCAAGTGAACCAGGGAGAAAAAACGGTTTGGGAATCACTGATCTACTAAAATGCTTGATATGCCATATTATAGGTTTTACAGATGCCAAAATATTGGCTAACTTCAGGTATTCAACCCGTATTTACATTCCAAAGTGCTGCACACGCTGACAAGATGTTCAGCAGCTTGCAAAATTAAGCATATAAACCTTGAGTCCTTGAGCCTTGCATCCTAACTCCAGTTTTTTTTAAAACTACTTTTCTTTCAAAATAAGCCCAGAACAGGCAATAAAAAATACAAATCCAGTGGTAGAGCAAATAAAGAGGGACACACATACACACTTGGGTGATCTTCCACTGGTTAGTGGAGACAGTTTTATGCCAGCAGGCTTTTGCCATGCCCGGTGGTTTATAGTTTTTAAACAACATGGCATTTTATTTCCTGTGTCTGTTTCTGTTGTATTTTGTATCAAGTACTGTTTTAGGATAGCATTGAGATTTTCAACTTTTGGAATGTGCCCTGAGTAATAGGTGTGCACTTTAATACTTATTTATTTATTATTTGATTTATATCCCACCCTTCCTCCTAGCAGGATCCCATGGCGGCAAACAAAAGCACTAAAAACACTTTAAAACATCATAAAAACAGACTTTAAAATACATTAAAACATCTTTAAAAACAATGCTTCCGTCTGGACTTGATCCTGTAGGTAGGACTGGCACCACTGTAGCACAGTGCTCCCAATTCCCATTCCACGGTGCTGGTCCAGGACGCATCCGAAGCAGCAGAGTGACTGAGAAGCGGAAGCAAAGTTGCACTCCCCCTGACCCGCTCTCTATAAAGGTCATCCATCAGGGCAACCAAGGCTGACTCAGTCCCATGGTCAGAGGCTGCCGATGTACTGCCTTGGCTTGCCAAGTTACGTTTCAGAACATCATTAAGATCCAGAAAGTATTTATGCAGACAGATAGAAGTATAAGCCCTACATGGTTGCAAAGGCTGCCTTGGAGTGGCTATGAATAAAAGGGAGGCTGTGGCACGGGCCCTTCAAAACACAGAAAAGGCTCAGAGAAGTGAACGCACAAGAGCTGATAGAAATACAGCAAGCAGGGGAAGGGGTGCAGCTCAGTGGCAGAGCATCTGCTTTGCATGCAGAAGGTCCCAGGTTCAACCACCGGCATGTCCTGAAGGGATTCTGCCAGTCAGTGCCGGTAATACTGAGTGAGATGGAATACTCGGGATAAGGCAGCTTCCTATGTGGTTAAGATGGGATGCACAGGGGAGGCAGACAACAAAACGGACTGGAGCGGCCAGTGTGATGAAGGAAGATGGTTTTTCAAAACAGGCACTGTCTTTGTGCCCGTCTTCCTTCAGGAAACTGGCCACAAAGTCAATGCCTGGGTTTAAAAAAAAAAAAAAAAAGCTGCAAGGTCTGTCGAGAGATGGAAAGGGAGGTGTAGTGACACTTCTTGCACAACAGCAACTAGGACACGTTGCGTCACACACCAGCCTCATTGCAAGTGCAGGAAAGTTCTGTCATCAGTCATTTGCTGCCAACAATTCAAACATCCTTAAAAATAGGACAGCGGGCAATGGAACACAAGAACCTGAGTAAAGCTTGTAATGAAAGAGGTCAGAACGCCAACAGAACCACAGAATTACAATCTGCAGATCGGTTTAACAATCAATCCCTCTTCCCAAGGAACTCTGGGATCTGTGGCTGTGGAGGGGAACAGGGGTCTCCTAAAAACTCTCAGCACCCTTAACAAACTACAATTCCCCGGCTTCTTTCGGGGAAGCCATGACAGTTTGAAGCGGGATAAGAGTGCTTTAAACATATGGTGCAGATTCATTTTTTGACGTTTACCTTTATAAGCAACTTCCCAGTGGCCTTCTAGCGAATGATTTCGGTTGGTGATGACAAACTGATATCCAACCCAGAGCCTGCAATTAGAAGTTTTTGAACACCGTCAACTCCAGGGAGGGAAAAAAAACATATGTAAAAAAAAAAAGCAAAACGCTAAAAGGTACATTGAACAACTTAATGGTCTGGCTCAGTATAAAGGCAGTGTCTAGGCTCTTAAGCCCTTATTCTTCAAGAGGCTTCCTATTTAACAAGGCTAGGCCATGCTGAAAAGCAATTGCCACAAACAAGAGCAAATCCAGCAAAGGGCCGCAAAAGCCATGCTAATGTTGTTACAAAGCTCATTTAAACCTCCAAATCCAGTATTTTCCAGCACAATCTCTTAGACAATATCCAGCGGTTCTGCAATTATTTCAAGTGAAGAAAAATCTAGAGGAGTTTGATTTCCATGGAACTCAAGGTGGTTAAGTGTCCATCCGTCATCCAGGCTATAACCAGACCCAGATCTGCTTAGCATCAGCAAGCTGCGTCAGGTGCCTTCAGACCTATCTGTAGCTTGTGAAATGGAAGTAGGAAGAAAGCAGCAGACCTGGGCAACGTATGGGGAAGAACAAGGAGCAATGTGGGGCCAATAAACTCTAGCACAGGGGTGGGGAACCTTTTGTAAGCTAAGGGCCACATTCCCTTCTGGGCAACCTTCCAAGGGCCACACGCTAGAGGTGGGCAGGGCCAGAGGCAAGAATGGGCAGACCAATCAGTGTTAATTTTCCCTTTGTACAGTTGGCTGGTTTCCGCACATTCACACAACCCTCTCTTACCTTCCATCCAAGCAAGCAAGCAGCATTATTAGAGCTTAAGGACACATTCCAGCTAGGCAAAAAACAGTCAGGGTGCAAAGCAGGACCAGTGAGGAGGTCTGGCCTTGGAAGACTTATGAGGGACACAGAGAAAGGCCTGGAGGGCCACACTTGGGTTCCCCATTCCTGTTCTACCTAGACAACCCAGGAGATGAGTGGTCTGGAACTCTGAAAAAAATTTGTCCTGCCATCAACCTACATGCCAGGGATGGGGGAGCCTATAACTTACCAGATGTTGCTGGACTACAACTCCCATCATCCCTGGCCGTGCTTACTGGGGCTGATGGGAGATGTAATCCAACATCATTGGGAGGGCCAACGCCTCTCCACGCCTGCTCCAAAGGGTTCTCCAAACTTCAGGAGTGACACTCGAGGTGCAGGGATGAGGGCATTTTGTGAGAAGGGTCCCCCCGATCATTCTGTTGAGTGCACTGAAGGCCTCTCATTGTTCTTGCTTCTGACCCTTTTAATTCCCCTGCTTTGTGTATTTTTCAGCATTTCTTTTAGAAAAAAATTGAAGGCCTTCATGCATTTTCTTAAATTTGGTACAAAAAACCCCTACCCTCTTTGAAGACCCAAGAGGCCCACAGTAGGTGGAACGTGTGGCCTTCCAGCTGCTGTTGAACTCCCATCACCCCTGGACAACAGTCATGCTGGCTGGGGCTGATGGCTGTTGGACTCCACAGACGCTTCATCCCTCCTGAAGGCTTCACTGTCACCAACAGCCCGGAACTTAAAAACCATCTAAGCCCCTTTGACAGATTTCTTCAACATGCAGCATGGGGGTGGGCAGGACTGAGCCCACTAAGACTGATACAGTCAATGATTAAACGGTACGCAGCAGACACTACTCAGGTCAAAGATGCAAGTATGACTGTGAATGCTGAAAGATGGGGGGAAACCACTGTAAAAACAGGATACAGAGAAATTATGGAGAGAAAAAGAAACCCACTGTCAGCAGGCACCAGAACACATTTGCCGAATGAAAAATAGGGTTTTGTTTCAGGGCGAAATTTGGTTTCTGTGCACACTCACCTACTCTGGTCCTTCCTCCCAAAGGCTTTATCTTCTGAGTCCCACTCTTGCTGCAAGATAAACTTGAGCTCCTGGTCGGTGGTAAAGGTGGCCAGGGACCCGTTCACCCTCTGACAGGTCTGGACGGCGTCCCAGTAGTTCTCACCGCTTAAGTACACCCGGTAGCAACTGGCAGTGCCCTCGTAGTGATGCCATCCTGACGGGCACTTCCCTAGGAAACATGAAGGAGAGAAGGGAAACAATTCCCCCCAAGTAAGGATCGCCACCTGACTCGTTGCGCATTTTGCAAGTTTTGGGAAACGTTAGCGTTGGCCCAGTCCCCACTGAGTGGAAAGTCTATGCGTCTGGAAGGACAGCTGGAGGTTCAGGTGGCCAGGATTCTCTCCAAACACGAGAATTTCTGTGCACGTTAAAAAAAACCCTAGCTTATCTGCAGAGATGGGGGGTAGCTCAGCGGCAGAGCAGCTGTATTGTATGCCGAAGGTGCCAGTTTCAGTTCCCGACGTCTCCATGTAGGGCTGGGAGAGACTCCCTGCCTGAAAACCTGGAAGGCCACTGCCATTCAGTGCAGACAATACTAGGCTGGATGGACCATTAGTCTGACTCAGTATAAAGCAGCTTCCGCTGACCTGAAGGGTTCCAGCCTAACCCGATGTCGTCCTATGTGTGGTGGTTGTATGGAGGAGCACCCAGTCACGGGAGCCTCATGCCGCCATCCGAAGGAGGACAGACCAAGGGTGAGGCACCTGTGGCCCTCCAGATAATGTTGGACTACAACTCCCATCATCCCTGGCCACACGGGCTGGGGGCTGAGGAGAGGTGTAGTCCAGCAAACTCTGGAGGGCAACCCGCTGACTACTCCAGCGTAAATAATACTGAGCTAGAGGGACCAGTGGCCTGACGTGATATAAGGCAGCTTCCTGTGTTCAGAAGAAGAGTTGTACCACCGTAGCACAAGCTTTGCATGCAGAAGGTCCCAGGTTCAACCCCCGGCATCTCCAGAGCAGACTGGGAGAGCCCGCCATCTAAAATCCTAGAGAGCCATGGCCAGTCAGCATAGAGAATAATCAGCCAGGTGGACCCACTGATCTGACTCAGCGTAAGGCGGCTTCCTGTGTCCTGTAAACATCGAGATCCTTTGCCCTGACTCGGCATCTTTCAGCATCAGCCACAGCAGCTCCTACACTCACACAAACCCACAGTGTGTGTTTTCTGCATGCAGCCTTGCCTCTTCCAAATGGGCTAAGGCAGGAGCAGGGAACCTTTGGTCCTCCAGATGTCACTGAACGACAATTCCCATCAGCCCCAGCAAGCACAGCTAACGGCCATGGATGATGGGAGATGTCGTTCAGCAAATCTGGGGGGGCCAAAGGTTCCCACACACACACACCTGGACTAAGGTACAACTGGATACTCTCAGCTTTGGGTGTCCTGTGTTCACTTCAGAGATGCAGAAAGCTAGGGAGGGACAGGTGTTCATTGTATGTACTGGAGACCCAACCCTACGCAACCGCTTGATACTGTAGGACAGCACATTTATTCTGAATATTAAGAGAATCTGACTACAAGAACAGTAACAGACTTAGGCTGCAATTCAATACACACTTACCTGGGAGTAAGTCCCAACGGAACTTACTTCTGAGTAGACATGTATTGGATTGCAGCCTACGTTGCCCTGAGAAGTTAAGGAATCTGCTCCTTTTGGAGATTTCATTTAAGATGCTTTGCACACTGAAGTACTTTTAAGAAGCATGTGCCAAGTCCTGCAGTTGTCAGCTGGCAACTTCAGGGATTTGGGTCCTGCTTCCAAGTCTGCAACTTACTGCTAAACCGGACTGGCTGTGCCACGTTGACCGTGTGAAAGCGGGTCATGTCCCCTCCTCTTCCACGATTGTGCCTGGAATCCACATTCTCCTTCCCGTAGTACGTTCGCTGGTCCCCGGTAAAATCTAAAGTGAGACACATTCTGTTCTTAGAGACAGCGTCGTTTCTTTATTCAATCCAGTTAAAAGAAAAGTATCATCATAAATCCTTCCCAACGTTCAAACTGGCAAAGGCTACTCAAAGCGAGCACACACAAATAAAGATTCTGAAGCTACAGGTAACAGACCAGTGTGTATTACCATCCAAAAGAAAGTGGAAGGAGCGTTAGAGCAAGTGTGGGGATCCTGTGGCCCAAACGCCTTGCCACGGTGGTCTGTACATTGATAACCTCATGATTAGACTACTGTAATACGCTATATGTGGGGCTATCCTTGTGCCTGCTTCAGAAGCTGCAGCTAGTGCAAAATGCAGCTGCCAGGGTGCTCAATGCAGCTTTACACAGATTACACCAGTGCAGTGGCTGCCTCTTTCTCATATACTGTGCATAAGCAGCCTTTCTTTCAATGCAAAAAACCCCCAGGATTGCAAATTCAATTTTCAAATGTGTCCCCAAAGAAATGGAAAACATGAAGAAGCAGGTGGTTACGACCTGGCCGTGCACAACTGTTTACATACACGTTGTGAAATTACAACCTCTGTCATTCTCCTCTGAAAGGTCTCTGACCGAGAGAGGGGGAAACAGGAATGTCATTTTGAGGAGTTCATGGAACAGTCAGCAGAAGTCAAAAGCTCTTTGACCTCTTGTGGGGATGACAAAATCAGCTCTACACACACACACACACACACACACGCACGCACATTCATTTGGTGCCAAGTCAGCTGCCTTGCCCCTTTGTAACCTCCAGTGGAAAATAAATTGATAACAGGGCTGTCAGAAAAATGCCTAACAGCAAAAAAGAACGGGTCATGAAGGGGCACCTAAGACTGGCAGTAAAGTGAAAAATAACTCATCGCCCTAAAGAAAACATGGCCTCGGAGTGAGGAAAAGTTAAACGGAGAGATCGACAACTACTTAAGAACTTCACCGAAGGCCCAGCAAAAAGTGCCCCGCCTTCTGAAACAAGGTGAATGGCCAGCAGGGAGAAGGCTTTCATAAGAACAGCCCTGCTGGGTCAGGCCAGTGGCCCATCTCATACAGCAGCCTGTTCTCATAGGGGCCAATTAGATGCCCCAATGGGAAGCCCGCAAGCAGGACCTGAGTGCAAGAGCGGTTTTCATAGTTAGCAGCCACTGATAGCCTTATCCTCCATCTATTTGTCTAATCTTCTTTTAAAGCCATCCAAATTGGTGGCCCTCACTACATCTTATGACAGCAAATTCCACAGATTAACTATGTGCTTTATCTTTCTTTGGTCTGTCCTGAATCTTCCAACATTCAGCTTCACTGGATGTCCAGGAGATCTAGTATTTAAATGTGTGTGAGAGACAAACTTTTCTCTATCCACTTTCTCCATTCCATGCATAATTTTATACACTTCTATCATGTCACTTGACTCGCCTTTTCTCTAAACAAAAAAGCCCCAAATGCTGCAAGCTTTCCTCATAGGTGACTCTCTCCACCCTCTTGAACATTTTGGTTGCCCTTTTCTGACCTTTTCCCAACTCCACAATATCCTTTTTGAGGTGAGGCAACCAGAATTACACACAGTATTCCAACGGCACCATAGATTTGTCTAACAGCATTACAATATTGGCACCTCTGTAGTGGCACCTCAATCTAATGCCTTTTAGGTCTTCTTTCCCTCACTTTAAGCAGTCTCGGAGAGAGATGTTCGGGAACCCATGTGGCAAGGAAGGAGGTTTTGAGTAAATGAGACTGTCTTCCCCTCTTTGTAATCGACAAGCCAGAGAGCCAGCTAGGTTGGATGAGCTTCAGAGTTTGGGGGAAAGATGCCTTGCCCAGGAGTGCTCAGTGCCAACCAGATCTTAAAGAGGCAGTTTTAAAGTGTTGCCAGGTGAACCATCACTGCCAAGTAAACCTAGGGGTGTGGGGGGAGGAGAGGAGGAGAATCACCAATTGCTGTGTTTAAAATAGGACAAGAGATTTAAACAGCCTTAGCTATAATACACGACCTCTAGGTATTAGAACGCAGATGCTATTGCTATTTGAACTGGCAAAATCTGCCAATTTTTTAAGAAAACAGCAGAACATTATTTCATGTAACTAAGACCTAGGGGTGGGAAACGGAGCTGCAAGCGCATGCTGTGTAAATCCTCCCAGTAATATCAAACATGCAGGCTAGTTAGCGGCAGCCAGAGACTTCATCCCCTTTTTGAGCAAAAAGATCAAAGATACAAAACTACTGGGCCAGAGATACTCCTAGTTATTCGGGGTGGGAGCAGAGTGGGAGATGTTAAGAAAAAGGAAGTGTTTTGAGTGTCAGGGCTTGAATTTGGTTGCCAAAAATAACGTTTGTGTAGAGAGGAGAGATGGGGGTAGTAATATACAGCAGGACTTGGCACCGATTGGGGGAAAAATGAACAGGTTCCCAGAGCCCTTTAACTATTCAGCCTATTCCAAATGTGTCATGTGGATTAAGCTCCCTCGTGTGCAGTGGAAGACAAAAGGGCTCCCATAAATCCACATTTAGGATCCCCCTAATTTTTTGATATTTCTGTTTTGATACTTCTGTTCCGTGCAGTACAGAGATGTTAGGACTTTCAGCCCTTGCACTGCACACCTGACAGTAACAGATGCAAGACCACCACTGTCCGTAAGATCGCTAGCCACTATGGTGATGTTGTATCTCCACTGTCAGAGGTTGTATGCCTCCAAATATCAGTTGCCGGGAATTGCAAGGAAAGAGCCCTGTGGCACTCATGTCCTGCTTGTGGGCTTCCCTTGGGCATCTGGATGGCCACTTTGAGAACAAGATGCTGGACAAGATGGTCTTCGGCCTGATCCTGCAGGGCTCTTTTTACGTTCATGCAATCCTCATAGGATTGGCTTCCTGGAGCGACAGCCAAAGTATCCGTGTTTCCCCCAAAACAAATCGCCCGCCCGACTGACAGTATGGACAGCTGTGATGTAGAGATGGAAAATTTCCAAAAGTTTTGAAGCCAAAAGGGAAAACAAATCAGTCCCTCGTTTCCCGCCTCCTTCACCTATAACCAAACAACGCAATATGTGACATCAGAACAAAACTCAATAAGCCCCTTTAACGCGAAACGGATTCTGCATAACTGGCTAAGTCATTAAAACATAAAACAACTTTCAGCATGTTCAGTTTTAACAGTATAGATGTTCAAGGTTTTATTCCAACAAGTGCACATGCAGCCAGTATTTGAGATGAAGTTGCAAGCTGCAACACCTTTAAGTAGACAAACTGATCTTGTTGTGACTTGATATGTAGAGTAAAGCGAAGTCTGCGAAAAATGTCTGCCGTTTACTCCAGTGCTCTTTTAGGTCTTGCAGCGGAAAGGGGGGCAAAGAAGATGAAAAATGCCACCTTTCCCCCCTTCCCACTCTCCTAAAACCTTATCTGTTTGTGCTGTATAGCAATAAAGGGCTCAGGTTCTGGTCCGGCTGCCCCCAAAAAGAACATTTAAAGCACTCTTATACCATTTTAAGAGGCATGGCTTCCCCCAAAGAATCCTGGGAGCTGTAGTTTAACAGCGCTGGGAATTGTAACTCTCTGTGAGTGGTAAACTTCCTGCCTGAAACATAGAAGAGATGCTGCTATTCAGTGCAGACAATACTGACTAAATATAAGCTAGTTTCCTATATTCCTAGCACTTCCTGAATCAAATTCAGAATGGTAGAGACTGCCTTGACTATTAAGTAGAATAGAAATGTATGAAATGAAATAAATAGGTTGGCACCTACACAAGGGCATCCTTGGCTTCATGCTGTATTTGACTATGATAATAACAAGATCAATCAACAGGCATCCCAACCCTACAAAAAGGAGCACTTCCTTTCCTAGAAAATCCACTCTGTCCCTTTCCTCAGGGGTCCTACCTCGCACCCTGAGATTTGCGACACTAGAAAGCAGAGATTGTAAAAAATGCACAGCAGTATTACTCTTCAGAACATGGTTGACCCTTAAAATTAGAAGTTCAAAACTAATGTTTCCATTCCTCATTACTGCTAGGCCTTTTCTTTCTAAGAAAGATCCCCAAAGCAATACCGAGATGCACCTCCTGGGCTACACTACACTGAAAGTGAGAGGCTAGCAATCAAATCTGACATTTCTATTTTTAATTAAAAGCCACTGTGAAGACAGGGCAACTTAAACCTTGTTTGAACAGCAGCGGGGGGGGGGGGAGAGAAACAGGCCTACCCCTACCTCCCACATTGTTTCCATGATCTAAATGAGAGGTGGGGAACTCCTTTCAGCTCACGGGCTGCATCTGCTTCTAATCCTTATGACAATAGCAGGCGGGGCAATAGTCAAAAATGAATGGAGCAATGAATGTGCATTTTGCCTTTGTACAGCAGGCTAGTTTCCACATACAATCACACAACCCTTTCCAATCCCCATCCGGGCAAGCTAGATGCATTATCAGAGTTCAAGGGCATGTTTCCAACCAGGCAAAAACACTCAAGGATGATATGGCTGGGAGAGAGGCCCCAAAAGCCAGATGGAGAGGCCTGAAGGGCTACTTGTGGCTCCCATGTCTGTGGTTCTCTATCCCTGATCTAAACTTACTGACATAAAGCTGTTATTTGTCTCACAGGAAAACATGCAAACACCTGTGCATTGGATCGGTATTTCCTACATGCATGTTTATCATTTTCTGTGCTGTTGTTCAGCTCCAAGAAACCAAATATCAGAATTTAGCTTTCTGAATACACGACAGAGTGGTTTACTTTGATACGTCTCCTGCCCTCCTCTAATTAAGAACCTAAGAAGAGGCCTGCTGGATCAGGCCAACAGCCCATCGAGTCCAGTGTCCTGTTCTCACAATGACCCACCAGAAGCCTGTGGGATGCCCAAACGCAGGACCTGAGCGCAAGGGTGCTCTCCCCTCCTGTGGTTTGCAGCAACCGGCATTCAGTGGCACGCTGCCTCCCACAGTGGAAGTGGAACACAGACATCACGGCTAGCATTGTCTCCCCATACTCTCCGCCTCTCTTTATATATCCCACCCAATGCAAGCTGGCTTCCTCCTGCCGTGTATACAGAAGCTCCCTGTTCCTAGCTGACTGTGCTCAGATTCACTTATTTAGGCGTACTGTTGTTGCTACGTGCCTTCTGGTCGATTACGACTTACGGCAACCCTATGAATCAGCGACCTCCAATAGCATCTGTTGTGAACCACCCTGTGCATAGAATAGTAGAGTTGGAAGGGGCCTATAAGGCCATCAAGTCCAACCCCCTGCTCAACACAGGAATCCAAATCAAATACTGTTCAGATCTTGTAAGTTCAGGTCTGTGGCTTCCTTTATGGAATCAATCCATCTCTTGTTTGGCCTTTTTTTCCCTACTCCCTTCTGTTTTTCCCAGCATTATTGTCTTTTCTAGTGAATCCTGTCTTCTCATTACATAAAGTACGATAACCTCAGTTTCATCATTTTAGCTTCTAGTGATAGTTCTGGTTTACTTTGTTCCCCCGGCATATGCGGGGGGGTAAAGAAAGGCCGGGGAAGGAACTGGCAATCCCACCCCATATATACAGTCTGTCAAGTAAACGTCGCAAGACGTCACCCTAAGAGTCGGAAACGACTTGCACTACAAGTGCAGGGACACCTTTACCTTTACTTTAACTCTCAATTATTTCTCTTTTCGCAGTCAGAGTTCTCCATCTGCACTGAACACAAATGACGAACACAGGAAAATAGCTGGCAACCGTACACAAATGGCAAAAAAAGTCTCTTATGTAAGCCTACCAGACACTTTGATTACACCACATATTCTACACTGCATATTCTCTCCCTGCCAAGGGATCACTCGACGTTCTGGATTTCCAGCTTCAGTGGGAGCCAGTTTTAAGAAATAATGATGCAGCTGCACACATTAGAGACTTCAAACTTGCTATTAAATGTGACTCATCTATAGGTGTTTTTACATGAAATCTCAAAAGCGTAGAGTCCAAAATTCAGCTAAGAATCAGGATTGTTCAGAAGAAGCATACAGACCAACTGGACAGAAAGCCCAGAAAAGAGCAGTGATCTACTCAAGTAAAAGAGGAGCAGGGAACCTTTTTCAGGCTTTTGAGCAACCCTCCAAAGGCCACATGCCAGTGGTGGATGGGGCCAAAAGCAAACAGGGGAGAGAATCAAACGTGAACTTTACCTCTGTGAACTAGGCTACTTTCTATTACCACCCTTATTAGGTATTGCAAAATTTTCCTGCTTGAGTGGCACATACAAGTCATTTTAGGTGCACTTACTTGGGCAGTCAACTTCATCGCTCTCATCCTCACAGGTGGGCCAGCCATCACACTGCCAGTTCAATGGGATGCACTGGATGGAACCACTGCGGCAAGCAAATTGCCCTGGGATGCAGCGCAGTTCTGCAAAACACAAGGGGGCAGCTGCTGAAGATTTCATACCAAAGTATCCAAAACAGATCTACATGGAAACTTGAAATTACTATACCACTGTAACGAATACAAAAAAGTTTAACGCCTTATCATTGTTTATAAGGCTGCCAGGATGAAAATAATAGTCAAGACACAATCAGAAGAAAACGTTATCAGGTGAAGGGGAAAAAAACACACCTGAAAAACAGGCATAGCTCCAATGAAATCATTACTCTGGAGACCTAGCACTAATTCACACAATGGCCTGGTTTGCACATAATGCTAAATCATGGTTTATTAAGCTACAGCTTCTTAAACCTTGGCTTAGTGTCACCCAGCCCAACAGAGTAACTATGGTTTATTAATTATGATCAAAGCTTGCCATTAACCAAGGTTTGTAGTTGGTTTATAAACCTTAGTTAACATTAACCAGAGCTTAGCATTCCCTGCAAACCCAGTCCTCCTCTTTAACTGTAGCTAAGGAATCGTCACCGGCATAAGCTACAGAGCCATGAGGGAAGGTTTTACTTGGAACAAAGTCCCACTTATTTCTTCCATCCAATGATGCTGCATGCTGTCTGTACCGGCTGGTAAGGAGGAATCCTGCTGACCTTGAGACCTGAGAGTTTCCTTAGGACAGGGAACGGGAGAAAAATTCTGTTTATTCCCTACAGACACTTGATAATTCTGCCATCCTCAGAAGCTCAGATGGGTGGCCCAAGAGATGGCATGCTTTCTGGCAGCCCCTAAGTTGTGGGATTCCCTCACCGTAAAGGTGGATCTGCCAACTTCACTGTACAGGTTTTGCGAATGCTGACGATGTACCACTTTACCCGGCCTTTGACACCCAAGATGTATATTTTTAGGGGCCTACCCTGTTTTCATGATTGTTTCTAATGATGCATTTTATATTGTTGTAACCTGCTCTGGGACCTTAGGATAAAGGGCGGGTAAATTATAAAGATGATGACGATGGCACCTTCCTTTTCTTTGGTGTTTGTTGTTTGCTCTGTTGCCACTATGGACAAGGGGTGGGAGGCTCTTGCTGTGAATGCTCACTGGCAGCAATTCCTACCACTCAAGGTGAGAGCCTGGTTGGGCTGGAGAGGGGGGTGAAAGGTGTTAAACTGCTCAACAGCCACAGAGCGAGACCCTCTTTGTGTGAGGTATAGAGGGGGAGCAAGTATTCAATGAAGGATAAATACTGTATATAAAATACTCTTGGAATCACAGCCCACAAAAGTGACTTTACCTGTGCGACTGTAAACTTGTGTTCACATTATGCATTTTGCAAGTGCTTCCTAAGGAGACAGTATCCAGAGACACAGCCTTCACTTTTTGCGGGCGTGGGGAGGAGATCGCAAGGCTTGCCAATTTTTATAGCACAGATTTTCCAGGCAAGATGGAAGGGGACAAAAGGTTAATTCTAAACTAAATATGCAGAACTAAACTAAATGTAAATGCACTGCCTTCAAGTCGATCCCAACTTACAGCGACCCTATGAATAGGGTTTTCATGAGGCTGAGAGGCAGTGACTGGCCCAAGGTCACCCAGTGCACTTCGTGGCTGTGTGGGGATTCGAACCCAGGTCTCCCAGGTCGTAACACCTTAACCACTCCCAACACCTTAACTACTACACCACACTGGCTCTCAGAACTAAACTAAGGCAATGTAAACACAGCAACACAGGTCAGACCTACTAAAGAGCCCTACAGATAAAATATTAGCAGTAATCCAGGGAGTGATCTTGCTTACAATTCTGCCTCAAGCCTAGCGGTTTGTCTAGGAAAGCCATAGCTCATATTTGCTTTGTATGCAGAAGGTCCCAGGTTCAGTCCCTGGCATCTCCAGGTGAAGCTGGGAAATGTCCTCCGCCTAAAACCCTGGGGAGCTGCTGCCAGTCGGTGTAGACAACACTGAGCTAGATGCAAAGGAAACTTTCTATGAATTGATCCAACGATAAGTGGACATAGCCACATGTCAGAAAGCTATGGGAGCAAGTTTTTAAAAACCTGCACAATCTTGGGGCACATCAGGATCTCTACAAGGTAGGTTGTGTGTTGCTGAATGCCATCTCTCCCACACGTACACCAGGTCTCTGCACACCTTGTACAGCAGATCCACCTGCCAAAACCCATTTCTGAATGCAAACTACAGAATGAAATATTTCACTTATGAATACCTTTAGAACCTAATGAGCCTCTTCTAAATAAAGTTGAATAAACTTTCTAAATAAACTTCTAAACAAAGTTGAATAAACTGTCCTTAGTATTTTTTTTTATAAAAGTATTTATATCCTGCCCTCACAAAACATCAGGGCAGTGGACAGCAATGTAAAAACATTTAAAAGCAATATAAAACACTCATTAAAATGACTGGCTAGTCAAAAAAAAATTAAACAGGTTTCTGTAACATGAGGGACAACTGAGTTCTTCCAGATGATCTCAGTTATTGGACTGGGATATAAGGGCTCAGGCGGTCCTGAAGGTATCCTGGATCTAAGTTATTTAGGGCTTTGTATATCAACACATGAACCTTGAACCTGGTTCAGCAATATATGGGCAGCCGGTGCAGATGTTTTAACAGAGGTCTCGCATGCTGTTGGCCAACTGCCCCATCCCCCATTAGAAGTCTAGCCACAGCATCCTGCACCACCTGGAACTTCTGGACCAGGCCCAAGGGCAGCCCCACCTAGAACGCACTGCAGTAATCCAGTCTCAAGGTTACCAATGCATGGACTACAATTGCCAAGTAATCCCGATCCACATAGAACCATAGCTGGCAAACCAGACAATGCTGGTAACAGGCAATCCTAACCACCAAGGCCACCTGGGCATCTAATGACAAAGATATCTAAGGTAGCTGCTCCGTTAGAGGGAACACAATTCCATCCAGAACACGGACACAGAAACCACATACCCACAGAGCCTCCATCTTCAGTTTATTGGCCCTCACCAGTCAATCACTGCAATGAGATGCTGGTCCAGAGCTTGCAGAGCCTCTCCTGATTCAGACATTATCAGTATCAACAGTCTTTCCTATATTAGCAATTGCAAAACGTCTCTTTACCAGTTGCTGCAAGTCTAACGTGAGACAAAAGCCAGTAGAACGGCTTCATCAAAATACAAAACGCTACCTTTCACGAAATGAAAAACGCTGCAACTTTATGTTGAAATATCAAGACATGAATATAGAAGCCTGTTATTGTTTTACAACAAAGCTGTCAATATCCAGCTGGCCAGGACTGCAGATAAAGGGGATCTGTAGTAGACAGAGTTTTGTGACCATTCAGTTGACAGTCATTAACCTTGACAAGGTCACCTTCACTGTGCGGTACCAAAGGTCCTTCTACAGTTCCAATTAGTTAAGGCTTGCAGCAATAATCTACCAACACTTTGGTGCCTAAAGTGGAATCCATCAAACGGAGATTTATTCTGACAGCATGGAGCTGTTTAAACTTAAGCAGTTTGGCTTTTCACCATAGTTTTATCAGGCAAAGGAGAACTAAAAAATATTTTTATGCTGAAATTATTCTCGCTCTTGCATAACTGCACTTTCCTTTCAAGTTAAGAGTTGACTTAGAAGATCACATGCCAAAAGGGAACTAAAAGACACTAAAATAAAATATGTAATAAGACAAGTAAGTTTCATGATAGCGTAAAATGCTCTCTTCATGAAAGCAGCTTGAGCCAGAGGAAGGAAATTAAAACTCTCTTGCCAGACACACCTCCTGCTCAGAGTAAGCATTGAGGTCACAAAAACAGCTAAGAACTCAGACCTGCTAGACTGCTGTGGATGACAACAAAAGTTACAGCACGGCTAGAACAGCTTTGACTCATATCGAGGGGTGTGTCCCCCAAAATTATCACATCCCATGACAGAAACACAAAGCTAAAAGGCAAAGCTAAAAACTATTCAAATCCAGAAGCAAAGGAAAGGTAGAATGCCAAACTCTGAGATTAGGTTCAGCTCATGAGGAGGAAAGGTGAACACTACTGATTGCTTTTATGTGTTGCATTTCATCCTGTCAAGGTGTTTTGACATTTTTTAAAATATAAATATATGTGTCAATCCTTGCATGAATGGAACAAGTGCCTGAGAGAGGAGGGTTTGAATCCCCGCACAGCCCTGAAGCTCACAGGGTGACCTTGGGCCAGTCACTGCCTCTCAGCCTCAGAGGAAGGCAATGGGAAACCACCTCTGAATACCGCTAGCCATGACAACCCTATTCATAGGGTCGCCATAAACTGGGGTCAACTTGAAGGCAGTCCACTTCCACACCTGAGACCATGGAAAGCCACTGTCAGAGTAGATGGGTTATCAACAGCTTGATATGTGCCATTTTCAACCTGATTTTACTGCATTTACTCATCAGGAGGTGCATGCATGTATTCTATACATGGAATCAATGTCCAAATAGAAAATGTGAAGTGAAAATCTTAGACTTGTTGCAACATCAAATCAACCCATAAAATGCTGTGCCAGTGTTGGGCTATGAATCATTTTGTCATCCCAGGGCTTCAGACCAATAAACTAGCTCACAGGATTAGGATTAGCTGGTACTGTTTTAGGGCTGCCACGTCTCAGATCTGGACATATAATATTATTCAATCTCCCTTTTTACAAATAAAGAACATATGACTCACCTACCAACCTACAATTAATGCCTTGTATACATCACAGCAGCAATTGGTTTGGGAGTGTAGCACAGAAGCAACTAAGCATTACTGTTGCTTTTAAAAGCAGCCTTAACGTCAAGCCAATCACAACTGCAGTCCTTCGTTAAGTATCAGACAATGCAAGTGATGAGATGAAACGCTGATAGGCTACAAGGCAACACCCAGTTCTTAATCCTTATTGCACAAGCACATTCATACATTACAAGCATGCACAGTGTGAAAGCTGTTTGCCTCCAAGAAGTCTTTAGTAGCCCAACGTATGTTAAACGTGTAGACTGATCCTATAGTTCAGCCTTCCCCAACCTGGTGGCTTCCACAGCAACACCCTTTAGCGCCAGCTGCACATCATGCTGGCTTGGGCCGACGCAAGTTGCAATACAAAACGTCTACAGGCACCAAGGTTGGCAAAGACTGAAGATATATGCGCATATATATTCAGAACTCGTGAGCTAAGTCCCACTGAGTTTAATGGGCCATGGCTCTGTACATATTCATATCCCCAAAGGGCAAACTCTTGGAAGGACAGATCTTTCTAAAATAAATAAATAACCTGATTACATTTATATCCCACCTTTCCTCCAAAGAGCTCAAGGTGGCGTACAAACATGGTTCTCCCCCTACCAACCTTATCCTCACAATAATCTTGTGAGGTAGATTAGGCTGAGAGACAGCAACTGGCCCACAGTCACCCAGTGAGCTTCATGGCCGAGTGGGGATCTGAACTCTGAGACCTTCCCTAAGGTGGTGAACTATGCAGCTTGGAGACAGCCTTCGCCAAGCCCCTGAAGCTCATACGGTCCTAAAATACAAACACTCCCAAGTCACCTGCCCACATTATCTAAACCAGAGCAGTGTTCACAAAGCTTGGGTCCCCAGATGTTGGAATCCAACTCCCATCATCCCCAGCCAGCTCAGCCAATAGTCAGATACAGTAGAAGTTGTAGTCCAACAAGACCTGCAGGCCCAAGGCTGAAGAAGACTGAACGAAAGTGGGCCACTAAGAGGACTACATGCAAGAGGTCTGCAGGGCAAAGACTATGTTGTGTTTATGTTTTCACATGCCCTGTCTCACAGTTCAGGGCAGATCCCAAAGTATTTCAGATGAAAATGCATGTGGTATTGCTTAACATCTCTTAGCACCTGGAAAATCACCCAGTGAATCCCATCTGTGAAAAACAATGACTGCCTTTACACCCAAATGGTGAAAACAAACTTCCCAGCCACAGCTTGTCATCTAGGATCAGCCCAGGGCCCTGTATTCCAATAGACAAAACAGACCAAAGCTGTCACCCCTGAAGCAATCCTGGATCCCAACCTCTTGACCACTGTTTATTTCAGCTTTACATATTTCTGCTTTCAGTCTGCTCGCCACCTCCCAATTCTCTACTGCCTGCGATCAAAAATACACACTGCAATGTAGCCACTGCAGGACCAGCGTGAGATTAAAAGGAGCCAGGTGTTGTCACCTTGCGCTGCAACTTTTCACAGATGAAAATAGGGGCATGCTTATAGCACCACAATCGTCATGCCTAAGAGGACTCTCGGGTCTCCCTCCCCAACTACTATACACTGCCAATGCTCTACCACACTTGCTTTACATTATCACTCATTTACCCTGGAATGTATTCCGCTGATTTATAAGCCAAGAGAGTACATGTTCTTATGCTAAAATATGGCTCTCCTCCGATAGGGCATTAACATAGTTCAAAATATGCCTTCGCATAGGGGTACACAAAATGGTGCCCTCCAGATGTTGCTGGACTCCAGCATGGCCAATGTCAGGGACGATGGGAGCTGTAGTCCAGCCAACATCTGGAGGGCACAACATTGCCTATCCCTGCTTTAGCAGCTGCAATGTGAGAAAGGGCAGGCTATGCACCGATAGTTTCATCCAACTATATTCTACTCAGAGTAAACCCACTGAAATTAACAGATTGGAGTAAATTATGCCCTTCAGCTTTGGTGGGTCTACTCTGAGTAAGACTAACACTGAATACAACCCAATGTTCCCTAGTATTCTTGTTCATGCACTTTCATCTGGTAAACAGGGATAGTTAAGAGTAAATGCATTAGCTGTTCCATTCCAAAATTTCCACACAATTCCTTATAGAGGGAAAACTTCCCAAACCTAGTAACCAGGGCTGTGGAGTCGGAGTTGTGGAGTCAGAAGCAATTTTGGGTGGAGTCGGAGTCGATAGAAATGTACCGACTCCGGCTTCAAAATAAATTTTGATTGACAAATTTTTTAAAATATAAATTCAAAATGTCAAAGAAGCTTCCCATGAAGTCAGCTGTATTTGAGCATTTCACCATAACTCAGGATGGAAAACACTGTGTGTGTCAGTGTATGACACAGGACCCAAATGATGACAAATGCTGTGATGCCAAGATCAGCGCATATTCAGGCAGAGATAAAAATGCTCCTACGAGAGCTTCTAATTTAAAAAGACATTTACAGCGTCTTCCAGGGCTGTGGAGTCGGAAGCAATTTTGGATGGAGTCGGAGAGTAGAAAAATAGAGGAGTTGGAGTCAGAGTCGAAGGCTTGGCGTACCGACTCCACAGCCCTGCTAATAACATGACTATTGAGCAACTATAGTGAGTTAACACTACTGGACAAGTTTGAGGGAGTTAACATAACCATCAAGTCAGCTTCTGACTTTGTTGGCCTGTATTTCCAACAGCTTCCGTGTCGCAATTGATGGGATGAGCCTGAGGCATGCAGATTTTCAGCAGTCCTCACGTCAGCAGGTTTTTATGAAAGACATCTCGACATTCTAGCAAGTCGTGTCAAGCCAAATGTCAAGCCTATATTGTGCATGTTATGGACTTGAGGGCCAAAGTCTGAGAAAGATTCTTGAATTCTCCCAACTTTTTTTTGCCCCCAAACCAAAGCAACAGAATTACATACAAAGAGTTCTTCGGGGGGGGGGTGCACAAAATTTAATAAAATACATCAAGGCCTTCAAGGATTTTTTTAAAGAATTGCTGAAAAATATATGAAGCAAGGAAATTAAAAGTGTCGGAAGCAAAGAACAATGTGAGGCCTACAGAACGATCGGGGAGGGCTTCTCACAAAATCCCCTCATTCCTGCACCTCAACTGTCACTCCTGAAGTTTGAAGAACCCTTTAGAGCAGATGTGGGGAACCTCTGGCCCTCACGTTGTTGCTGAAGAACAGCTCCCATCAGCCCCAGCAAGCATGCCCAAAGTTCAGGGATGATTACTGTTCTGCCAGTTCCAGTGCATCTCCATCCCTCTCTTCCGAAAAGAGGGGCACACGACTCTAGTCAAACCCCACCCCTGTTCCATGTAAAGACCTGATGGGATCAGCTTGAGTGTATTTTTTTTTAATTTGCTTCAAGGAGATTTCACAACTGATCGGCAGACCAACCGATCAACCCGTTCCTCTTTCAGCGTGGCCAATGGGAACGCTTTGGGGTAGGTGACTAATGTGCTCAGAGCCCTATTCTAGGTCTGGCATTCTATAAGCCAGGAGTGGGAAACCCTGGGCCCTCCACCCAGCAAGCATGGCCAGTGGCCAGGGATGATGGGAGTTGTTGTTCAGCAACATCCAGAGGACCTAAGATTCCCCACGCCTGCCATAAGCCAATTACACACTGCACAAAATATTTTGGGTTGTATTCAACTAAGTCCTACTCACAGTAAACCCAATGAAATTAATGAACCTGAGTTAGTCACTTCTATTAATTTCAATGGGTCAACTCTGAGTAAGGCTAGCAGTGAATACCACCCCTTGTCCTGAATCTATTGCCAATCTATTTTGTTGGCGGTTCCTGCATTCTAGTGTTACAAGAGAAAGAAATAACCGCTCACTTTCTCCATTCCACTCCTAATTTTATAAACCGCTTGCATCCCATGCCTCACAAATCCAGCGTAGCATGCAGAATACATTAGACATTAAAAAAACAGGAAACCATGAGTCCATGTACAGGACGGCCTTGCAAATAAGCATGCAAGTTACTAGCCTGCAAAACCATTAACTAGTTTGCGTTTCCTTGCTGGTGGCAGAGGAGAGGGCTTTCCTCCTCCTACAGCTAGCACAAAACCAAGCAGGCTGGCAGGAGGACAGACAGAGTGATCCATCCCTTCTTTGTCAGCCTATTCACTCACCTGAATCAGTAACGTGGGTTATACGGGGGGGGGGGATGAACTGGAAACAGTTTCCTATGCAAGTTAGGGTACATTTTCTGATGCCCTAGAACAGGGGTGGCCAATGTTCTGCCCTCCAGGTGTTGCTGGGGTCCAACGCCCATAAGAGTCATAACTCAAAGGCAGAGCACCTGCTTTGCATGCAGAAGTCCCAGGTTCAATCCCTGGCATCTCCAGGTAGGGCTGGGGAAAAACCTTGCCTGAAACCCTTGAGAGACACTGCCAGGCAATACTGAGCTAGATGGACCAATGGTATCACTCTGTATAAGGCAGCTTCCTACATGCCTATGTTCTATGGCCACTTGGATGGGCTTTAAAAAGAGGATTAGACAAAAACATGGAGGATAAGGATAAGTTCTACCTCTATGGCTGGAAGCGAGGTGCCTCTGAAGACCACCTGCTGGAGAGCACAAGCGGGGAGAGTGCTGTTGTACTTGGGTCCTGCTTGTGGGCTTCCCACAAGCATCTGTTCGGCCACTGGAAGAGCAGGATGCCAGACTAGATGGGCCACTGGCCTGATCCAGCAGGCTCTTATGTTCTTAATGGTCAAGGACTATGGGAGTTTGAGTCCAACAACATCTGGAACTGGCTAGCTCTGCCTTAATGTTCCTTTTATTTTTCTATAGTAAACAAAGCTAAAACCTTTGCAACTGGCAAGCTGGCCTAACGTTTGCAATTTGTAGTCGCTCATTGTTATTAAACTTAGGAAACGGAAAAATTTCCACAGAAAAATAAAGCAAGAGAAAGTTTCCCATTTTGGGAAGTTTTGTGCTCCAAATCACTGGCCTACATGAAATTCCTGGTCACCTATGACTACCAGACAAGTTGTTAAATACAAGGGTGGGACAGGGCAAACTACTCATAGGTATCTCAAGTCTTTCATAAGATTTCAAATATGGCAGTTTAATTGAACGGGGGGCATTTAAAGAAACCTTATAGGAAAAACATGGCCCGAACAAAATTCAAAAAGTCCCCTGGGTAGGTTCAAGTCCCTGTCCAGATCAAACACTCACCTGAAAGAAGTCGCGCACCTGCAAGTTGTCTTGCACCTGCAAGTTGAAATGTAAAAGAAAACTTACAAAAGGATAAGAGACTTAAATGTGCCAATATCAGAAAGGTCATCTGTCCCTTTAAAAAAAAGGTATGAAGACATTTAATTAATGTACTTTAACAAGGTACACATTAAAATGGTAAAATATAGAACCAGGCGTCTTGCATGAGCACAACGTAGACTTTCCAAAGGAAAAGTCCTACTGGGAAGGAGGTGATGGGCACTTTAGAGGGCACCTTCGATCTAGCCAAATCTTCCACCACCACAGTACTCTGTAATGCACGCTGACTATTAGCTGCATTAGTACACATCACTGCAACTGTTGTTAATAGTTTACTAAGAACAACCCAATCTCACTCTTTGCTCCTTTCCACCAGCAGAATCTTGGCCTACCAGGAAGTCCAATTTGGCACACACAGGCAAAGAAAGCCTGTAAAATGCAGCAGCAGTGGGCAGGGGAACAAAGGGGAGAAAGTGTTCCCTTCGGCTCCAGCTGGTAAAATGCAGCTGTCTTTCCCCCATAAGGGAGGGGAGGAAGAAGCACTTTGCCAGCCCAATGATCAAAAGCGCTGAGCATTGGGCTAGCAACTCCCTTTGTGCTCAAGTTCCCAAATGCCCGTCAGCCAGTTGGCTGTCAGGTGCTTAGTAATCCTTTGCAAGGGATTTTGACAGGTTGGCAGGACAACCCACCTGCCAATCATGTGACATCTTAATGATGTTATGCGATCGACAGGTGGACAGCCCCGGCCACCTGTCAAATCTGGCCCACAAGTCCAATCCTGATAAGGAGCTGGCCCATGGGGCCAAAAAGGTTCCCCACCACTGCGCTAGCACAAGGAGAAAACAAATTAAAATTCCTGGCTTAGCATTTTATGTCTGAACCGGGGATCAGGGAAGGTTTCGCCAAGACAGACCGTGATCAGTAAGCCAGGAACAAAATGGGGCTTCCCGGAAGTAGTGCTGGCTGGTGGTTGTCTCTGAGGGAGCTCTGCCTCAGAGGAAGCTTTTTTCAGGTTAAAAGCCAGCCAAGAGGAATCTTGGACTGGTTTAAATGTTCTCCAAGGTATAGGAGAACCGATCAGATTTTCCACAAGACTTCGTTGAGCTGTCGGCGGCTGGAATTGATCAGGAAATTCCTGAGATAAGAAGGCATGCCGATCGGCTGAAGACGGAGTCAGGATTTCCACGCAAGCTGTACTGGAAAAAAGCGAAGCGTTCTTTTTTCTTCTTAAAAAAAAAACGTTCTTAACCAGCGAGCCTACTTCTGTCTAAATCTTATCATTCGGCTTAAATTACTGCAATAAAAGGGATTTGTTTACGAATCAGCAACTGAGAAACCTGGGTGAGTCATACTTTTTCTCTTTTAAATATAATTAAGGAAGAAAGAAAATGTAAACAACTTATATACTTTTTTTACGACAAAAAGCTGGCCTGAATTTGGAGTTTTAAAGTTTAAAAACGGATGAGAGGTAATTATTATATTTTGGACTATTTTTCTCTTTGGACTATTTCTCTTTGGACGAATCTGCTGCTCGTATATGTTACTAATTGTTTGGTGTTGGCAACCAGAATTGTTTTGCATTCTTGGATGTAGATAAGAACTGTGCTGTGCTGGCTGGACTTCAATAACAGGCCTGGAATATTAACTCTTTTGTTGGTGGAGGAAAAAAAAAAGAAATAGACTGCCTTTAGGTTTTGAAACAGTGATTAATATCAGAAATTAAAGGCTTCTCTTGAAAATGACAACTAGAAAAGCAACTAAGGCCCAGGAGCGAAGAGGTTCTACTGATCCACAGGAAGGGGCTATACCCCCAGATATGTTTCAAAAAATAATGGAAGGGATTAATGATATAAAACAGGAAATGAAAACTGAACTGACAGATATAAAAGACTATATTAAAACACAAGTGGATGAGATCAAAGGGACAATTGGGCAAATAAAGGAGGATGCAAAAAACACTAAAGAAAAGGTACAAATCTTGGAGAATAGAACAGATATATTAAATCTGGAATTAGAAAAAAACCTGGATTATATGGCTGTGACTGAAATGAGAAATAAAGAACATTGTTTGAGATTCCGTGCAATTCCTGAGGAAACAGGTGAAGACATCAGAGATAAAATTGTTAATGCTCTAGTAAAATTTCTGGATTTGAATGAAGATCGGATGGAATTTGAAATAGACAAAGTGTATAGAATTAATTCCAGATATGCAACAATGAATAAAATTCCAAGAGATGTGCTTGTTCATTTTATAAAGAAGACGACCAGAGATATGGTATTACAGCAACACTTTAAAAATACCTTTAAAATTGATGGTAAGGAAATACTGGTGATGAAAGAAATTCCTATTAGACTTTTACGTAAGAGAAAAGAATATGCTTTCCTTACAGAGAAACTTAAGCAACGCAAAATTCAATTTAGATGGGATGTTCCAGAAGGAGTGATCTTTACATTCAGACAACAGAAATATAGATTGAATACTGTTCAAAAAGCAAGGGACTTCTTGAGAAAAGCTTCAAAAGACATGGATGAAGATAAACTCAAAGATATGGATATAATTCCTGGGAAACAAAGTCAACAAAGATATGCAGAGGAAGGGAAGGAAGATGATGGATTAAAAGGAGCATCAGGCACATTTTAAAATACACGCTTAAAGATGGATTACAAATATCTAACTTGGAATATAAATGGAGCCAATACGGCGCAGAAGAGAAAGAAAGTGTTTCATTATTTGAAAAAATTAAAATTGGATATAATTTGTTTACAAGAAACTCATATTAAGAAGAAAGATTCCAAATATTTGATTTGTAAAAATTTGGGTGAAGAATTTATTTCGGCTGGACCAAAAAAAAAAATGGAGTTGTTCTCTACATTAACCCACAATTGCTTCCTAAATTGGTATTACTGGATGATAGTGGTAGATTTGTGGGGGTTGAAATTACTCTACAGGGTACAAACATTTTGATAGTGGGTATCTATGCCCCCAATGAAGATAAAACAAGGTTTTACACAGGACTTATGGAAAAATTGTCAGAGTTTTCATATGACCATTGGTGTGTTATGGGTGATTGGAATGGAGTAATCTCACCAAAAATTGATAGGCTTTCTGAAAAAAATATCAAAGAGACACAGGGTAAATTACCGAAGATTTGCTTTGAACTGATGGAAAATTTAGAATTGGTGGATACCTGGAGATATATAAATGATAATGCAAAGGAATTTACTTATTTCTCAGAAAGACACAAAACATTCTCTTTTTTTTTTTTTTCAATAATTTTTATTCAGATTTTCATAAAACATACAAGACAAAATCATAAAACATTCAAAGACAAAAAACAAAATCAAAAATAGTTAAACAAAAAGAAAAAAAGAAAAAAAAACAAAAACAAAAATAAAAAATAAAGAGTAAAATATTGACTTCCCATTTGTCAAAGATCAAATCAGTTATAAGTCTATAATATATAACAATCCTGTCTCTTAAGTCATATTATAAAATCACTTTCCTCCAGTAGTTATCTTACTTAATCATCAAATCTCATAAACATTACTTTATTCTTTCCACAAAAAGTCAAAGAGAGGTTTCAATTCTTTAAGAAATATATCTATCAATTTTTTTTTCCAGATAAGCATATCGATTAATCCATCTCATTACTAATTATGATAATCTTATTGTCATAACCATAGTCAAAATAAACATTTCAATTAATCCATCACATCAGAATCTGTTAGGTTCAGTAATTTCAGTAGCCATTGTTCTATTATCCCTATTAGTTCCATTTTCCATCTTCCATCTTCAATAGTCTTGTTAAGTCCAGTAATTTCAGTATCCAATCTTCCATTATCAGTATTCCATAATAATCTTGCTGTCAAAGCCATAGTCATATAGTAAGAGTCTGATGGGAATTACCTCTATCCCAAATATTTTCTTGCCATCCATTCTGAATAGGTTGCTGAAATACTGCTGTAAAATCATATCTCTGTTCTTTTTTTCAAAATACACTGGGTCATCTCTTGAAAGTTTTTCCATTGTCACATGGCTGCAGTTAATTCCATAGATTTTCTCTATATTGGGCTCCATCACATCATTCCAGTCCAGAAGATTATCCATGCCATTGATAACTTTATCTCTAGAATCTTCATTAATTTCTTCAGAGATAACATTGAGTTCCAAACAATAGATTTTATTTCTAAAGTCCATAGACTCCAAATCTTGTTCCTGTTCCACGTTTGTTCCAATCTCCGGGATCTCCTCTCTCACAGGGACCCCTGTTCCAGTCTCCAGGGTCTCCTCTCTCACAGGGACCCCTGTTCCAGTCTCCAGGGTCTCCTCTCTCACAAGGACCCCTATGTCTTTAATCTCCTGTGTCTCCAGACAATAGATTTTGTTTCTAAAATCCATAAATTCCAAATCTTTTTCCTGTTCCACGTTTGTTCCAGGCTCCAGGGTCTCCTCTCTCACAGGGACCCCTATTTCTTTAAACTCCTGGATCATTTTGCACAATTCAATTTTCAGCTCCTTACAACCCTGTCGCAGGGTTCGTTTCGTTATCTCAATCTCATCCATTATTTTCTGAAACCTAGTTACTTCCAGATTCTCAGCCACTTTTTTGATTGCCATTTTAAAAGAAAAATATAAGAGAACCACTTCTTATTTCAGCAACAATTGGGTTAATACTCCAAACTTGGTGACATCACAGTATAAACAGAGCAGACAGCCTTATCTCTCCATGCTTAAGTAAACAAAATGCAGTTCCCAGGATCGAAACAATTAATGGCGGTCGTCAGGAAACAGATTCGTCAAAATAAAATAGACCAAAAAGAGAGTAGTCTCAGACAATATAATATTCTTCAAAATAAAAATCTGGAATAGAAATCCCTCTTCTGTGTATATCTTTAGAATGCAAATCCAGGACAGCTTTTTGCAACAAAAACAGAGATAAGCTATTAATTAGTGAGTAGCAGAGAGAAGTTATGGCTCCCCAGTGAGATGTCAAAAACCGATCAATCTGGCAAATCTCTTTTAAACAGCAACAATTTAAGTCAAGTAAAAGAAAAATATAGAAAGAAGGGTGCTTGCCTGTTAGTGCGTTCTCTCTTAGAAGATAAGATGAACGTTCGCTTTATCAGATAGAGCTTGTTGTTGAAAATCCGTCCCACCTTCGTCGGCTGGACCTCGTCCCATAAATTAATGAGATCTGGTCGTCCCAACAAAAATAGGCTTTGAGGTTAATCTCTTCGTTTCTCCCTACCCGGGAGAAGTTTAATCAGTCAAAAAAAAAAAAAAATCTGACTGATATATCTGAATAAGCTTCTTTTGAGGCAGGAGCCCGTCTCAAAAGCAGGCACAGGCTAAGTCACCCTTCCCGGAAGAAAGACACAAAACATTCTCGAGGATTGATATGATTTGGATGTCTAAAATTTTAGCGAAGGATACTTTTAAAATGGATGTATTACCAAAAACTTTTTCGGATCATAACCCTGTGATATTAACTTTAAAAAAGAAAAATCTTGGATTTAGATGGAGACTAAATGAATCTTTATTACAGAATGACAAAGTAGTACAAGAATGTAAGAAGAAATTAAAAGAGTTTTTTGAACATAATTTACATAAAGGAACAAGTGAAAATATCGTTTGGGATACAAGTAAGGCATTTATGAGGGGATATTTTATTAAATGTAACTCTGAATTAAAAAAAAAGAAACAACAGAAAATGCAATTAATTTTGGAAGAAATAAAACAAAAAGAGGAAGAATTGAAAAAGAATCCAACTAAAGTTTCTATTGTAAATCAAATTAAAATGTTACAGAAGCAAGTATCAATGCTGACAGTTAGAGAAATTGAAAGAAAACTAAATTTTGCTAAACAAAGGACTTTTGAATTTGCAAATAAACCGGGGAAATGGTAAGCATATAAATTAAGAAAAGAACATCAAAAAAATATTATTTTAAAGATACAAGAAGGAGATGAGACGTTGACAGATAATGTAAAAATTAAAAAGATTTTTCATCAATATTATTCAACATTGTACAAATGTCAGGAAATTCCATCTGAAAAAATAGAAGAGTATATATCTAAACAGAATTTGCCTAAAATTACAGACTTTCAGAGACAAGCTATTAATGGCCCTATTACGTCAAGAGAGATATCTGAAGCTAAAACAAAATTAAATTAGGAAAGGCACCAGGACCAGATGGGTTATCTGCAATGTATTATAAATGTTTGGAGGAAGAACTCTTACTACCTTTACAGTCTACAATGAATCTTATTCTGCAAGAGGGAAAGATACCGGATAGTTGGAAAAATGCTAATATAACATTAATACCTAAAGAGGAGCAAGATTTAACTAAAACAAAAAATTATCGACCAATATCTCTATTGAATAATGACTATAAAATTTTTACAATGATCTTGGCAGAAAGATTGAAAATAATATTGCAACAATTTATTCAGGAAGATCAATCAGGGTTTTTACCTAAAAGACAATTACGTGACAACGTCAGGAATGTCTTGAATGTTTTGGAATATTTAGAACAACGAAATGATAAACAAGCAGCTTTGATTTTTTTAGATGCTGAACAAGCATTTGATAATTTGAATTGGAAATTTATGTTTCAGGTTTTGGAGCAAATGGATTTTGGAGACAATTTTATAAAATGGATTAGATCGATTTATACATCTCAGAAGGCTCAGATAATTGTTAACGGAGATTTAACGGATTCATGTGAAATACAAAAGGGTACAAGACAGGGATGTCCTTTATCTCCCCTTTTATTTATTCTGGTCTTAGAAGTGCTGCTTAGAGATATAAGGCAAGATAAAAGAATTTCGGGATTAAAGATAAAAAAAGAAGAATATAAATTGAGAGCATTTGCTGATGATTTGATAATTGTACTAGAAAATCCTTTGGAAGGAATTAATGTATTGATGGACAAATTAAAAGAATTTGGACCGTTAGCAGGATTTAAGATTAACAATCAAAAAACAAAGATGTTGGTGAAAAATTTAACTTTAAGGGAACAGAAAGTGTTAATGGACAAGACAGATTTTACAATAGAAAAAAAGTTGAAATATTTAGGTATCATTATGACAAATAAAAATTCAAAGTTGTTTCATAATAATTATGAAAAATTATGGACAGAGATTAAGAAAGACTTGCTAAGATGGGATAAACTACAACTGTCATTAATGGGTAGAATATCTGTGATAAAAATGAATGTATTACCGAGAATGATGTTTTTGTTTCAAACAATACCTGTAATATCCTCTGATTTACCTTTTAAACAATAGCAAAAAGATATCTCTAAATTTGTATGGCAAGGAAAAAAACCAAGAGTTAAATTTAAACTACTACAAGATGCCAAAGAAAGAGGAGGACTGGGATTACCAAATCTGAGACTTTATTTTGCTGCCTGCTGTCTAGTCTGGATAAAGGAATGGATCTTATTGAGGAATAAAAGACTATTGGATTTGGAGGGTCATAATTTGAAGTGGGGATGGCATGGATATCTATGGTATGACAAAGTAAAAGTAAATGTAGCCTTTAACAATCATTTTATAAGACGTCCTCTGTTGAAAATATGGAATAGATATAAACCAAGGTTTTATTCGAAAATACCATTATGTGTCTCAAGCCAAGAAGCGTTTTATAGAAGAGAAATGGCTGGAAAAGAGAAATGGTTAACTTATCAAGAACTATTAGAAAATGTACATGGAGAATATATAATGAAAGAGAGAGAACAACTGACAAAGGAAGGATATAGTTTTCAATGGTTCGCTTATTTACAATTGTTAGAAAGATATAAAATGGACAAGAAAATGTATGGGTTTGAAATAAGTAAATCTGATTTTGAAATAGGATTGTGTACAAATGATGAAAATATAATTGCGAAAATGTATAAACTCTTATTGAAAATGGATATGGAGGAAGAACAAGTAAAAGAGTGTATGGTAAAGTGGGCAAAAATTTTTGGTTATAACATACAAATGGATCAATGGGAAAATATGTGGAAAAAAGGTTTGAAATTTACACTATGTTATAATCTTAAAGAAAATTTTTATAAAATGATGTACCGTTGGTACATGACTCCAGAAAAGTTGTCAAAAATGTATAGTAATGTTTCTAATGTTTGTTGGAAATGTAAACAACAAGAAGGATCATTTTATCATATGTGGTGGTTGTGTAAAAAGGCAAAATCATTTTGGGCACAGATAGGTAGGAAGATGCAAAAAATTCTAAAGATAAATATTCAGTCAAAACCAGAATTTTTTTTATTGGGTTTTATGGATAAACAAATAGAAAAGAAATATGGAAGAATAATATTGTATATGATTACGGCAGCAAGATTATTATATGCACAAAAGTGGAAAATGGAATCAACACCAACAATGGAAGAATGGCTATTGAAATTAATGGACTTAGTAGAAATGGATAAATTGACATGTTTACTTAGAGAAAAATCGACAGATACATTTCTTAAGGAATGGAACCCTCTCTTAGACTTTTTGTTGAAAGATCAAAATAAAATGATGATACTGGGATTTGACGATTAATTAAGACAGCTTATGGAGAAAAGGGATTCTGTATGTATACATTAAGGGACAGGTTTGATGTATATTATATACTTATAGCTGATCTGCGACAAATCGGAAGTCAACTATTTTATCTTTATTTTTTGTTGTTGTATTGTTATGTCTTTTTGACTTTGTTTTGTTTGTTTTTGGAAAAATTTGAATAAAAATTATTAAAAAAAAAAAAAAAGTAAGCCAGGAACAAAATGTCGGCTCAGATTGTGGTTTGTTTGGAACAACACAAACCATGATCCCTGGTTGGGCACAATGCTAGGCCAGGGATCGTGGTTGGCTTCCTCCATGAGCTAGCGGGAAGGAACAGAGCATGTGAGACCGGCATGTACACAGTAAGCCATTAACTATGGTGTACAGTGCTCTATGTGAACTGGGCCATTGCTTTAGCAACACGTCAGGCCCTATATCAGTTCTACATGTTGGAAATGGTCAAACTACATCTGAATATACCCTCTGCCAACATGCCTTTGATCAGAATACTGGAGCAACAGAGTCTTCAAAAAACACACAACCCATATGGATAGTTCTAGTACTAGTGTAATGACATGGCCAAGAGCATCCTGCTTCCCACAACGGCCAACCAGATGCAACTGGGAAGCCCATGAGCAATCTTTGGAGGCAACAGCCTTTCCAGCCAATAACTGGAATTCAAAGGTATATTTGCCTCTGAACCTCCACTTGGCTAATCATGGCCAATAGCTGTTGTTCTCCAGTGCAGATCTACCCTCAGCCAACAAAGCCACTAGATGCCTTTCAGGAAGCTGCTAGTCCTACCCCTCACGTCTGCCCCATGGAGATGATAGCACTGTTCTATCTTTAAGAGCTGTTGTGAGGATTACTGAGGACAGTATTCTGAACACTCAGAACACTAGAAATCCACTACATACAAGCATTTAATATGGTGACGTGCTAACAAGCGGACCCAAAAGACTTGTCTGGGTTCCTACATCCCAACAGGCTGCTCTTCAGGCAGTGTTAATTAAATGCGCTCCATGCCCCGTTGTTTCCTCTTCAGCTGCTCTTAAGTGCACATGTCTGAACGCAAAACATACGATTTGAAAAATTAAAGTCCACTGCCAATCCTTGTGACAGTATAAAGAAACATCCCTTAGAGAAATCTTAAGGGGAGAAAACATTGTAGGAGACCCAAACGCTAATCACCGAGACCCTATGATTGGCTGTACCGGGGGAAGACGGGAGAGAAAAGATGCTCAGATTGGGCGGAGTGTTTTACTATTTATTTATTGCATTTCAACCCCACCTTTCTTTCATCCTCAAACCCAAGGCCGCGTACATGTGGTTCCCAGGGAATCTCCTATCCAGGCACGGACCAGACCCAAACCTGCTTAGCTGCACTAAGGCGGTGGCCTCATGTGCCTTCAGATCATAGCCTAGTCAATTTTGCCAAGTCATGTCCTCAGAGAAGCATTCAACTACTGCAGCTGTGCACCATATAATATACTACACACATAGAAATTCTAGTACAGGCCAACTAGAATGGTTGACCAAGCCCTGACGCACATAATCTGTGTTTATGAAGAAAGTGACATATTATGTTCATTTAAAAAAAGGAACAACAGTGTCACAGATATGGTACACACTCTGTATTGGGACAAGGGTACACGGTCATGTTTTGTTGCTGTGAGTTCTCTTAAGCAATTTCACCACATTTGTTGCTTTGAAATAAACAGCGATAGGAACATAGGGAGTCAGGCCATCGGTCCATCAAGCTCAGTATGGCCTGCACTTGAGTGGCAGCGGCCCTCCAGAGTTTCAGGCAGGAGACTCTCCCAGCCCTACCTGGAGATGCTGGGGACTGAACCTGGGACCTTCTGCATGCAAGGCAGAAGCTCTACCCTTGAGCTATTTGTCATAGCATTTTGCACTAATGCACAGAGGAGCCCTCTTGAATTACATGTTGGTGGCAGACAACTCTCTGCGAAAATTTCAGCCTTACAGCCATCAAAACACACGCAACCCAGAGACACAGAAGGAACAAAATTAATCAGAAGGTAACAAAGCATGCATGCTATCTATAAAAACCACACAGGGCGGTATGAAAACAGTTGCAGTACTTAGTCATACGAGGTATAAGAGAGAGAAGACGCCAGGTAACTTTCCGTTCGAAAAAGAAATCAGGGGAACGAAAGAAGCTGCCTTATACAGAGCAAAACCGTTGGTCATCTCGGTCTACCCCAGTGGTTCCCAAATGGTTTTCCCCAGGGACCACTCAAAATTTGCAGAGGGTCTTGGCGGGCCACTTAATGATCTCTCCGCCTGATGTAGCAATTGTAATGCGCTGTGCTAAATTGCTGCATAATTTCATTGTATTTTACTGTATTACAATTTGAATTCCATGGAATTACAGTTGTAGTACAATAAAATTCAATATAAGAAATAAAAACAGAAATAAAGAGGCAGCTAAAAATCAATATGAATATTTAATGCGGACACACCACGGACTGACTGAACAGAGCTTGTGGGCCACAGTTTGGGAGCCCTACACTGCCGGGAGTGGCTCCCCAGGGTGTCAGACAGGGGTTTCTCTCAACCCTACCTGGAGATGCTGGGGATTCAACCTGGGACCTTCTCCGTACAAAGCAGATGCTCTAACCCACTGAGCTATGGCCTTTCCCCCAAATCATGACTAGGTCCATAGGATGACTCTGTGAGGGCTTTCCACATCTATGGTTCATGGACTGAACTGCAATTCCCAAATCAGAGGAATGAATGATCCTGCCTTGGAGCTAAAAGCGGAAGGGTTGTTTGCTCTTTTAAAAAAGTGATGCACAGACAGATAAATAGCTATACTGGAAATCTATTGCCAGAAGTATAGATGTATGTACCCACTGGATCATATGCTTTCGATTTGAATGAGCCTAGCGTATTTGGTATGTTTGATGTCTTACTGGTCTGTTTATGCATATATCTTGTTTAGTCAATATTCTTACTGCTATTTCAAATAGTTACACATAAAACACTCTTTCTTGCATTGCTTTTTCAATGCAAGTAATAAACATTTTGATACCTAGCATAGGACAGTTTATAGGAATGAGCACTGAGCAAAATGAACCATCCACAGCAGCTAATACAATTATTTTATACCGCCTAATATAAACATTGCCAAACTTACACTCCACTCCTGAAAAATCTGCCAATATTCAAGATAAGACTAGCTCAGCCATCCATAACCTGGTGCCCTTTGACGCTTTGGACTACAGTTTTGGACCACAGCTGTGCTGGCAAGGGCTAAAGGGAGCTGTAGTCCACGGCATCTGGAGGTCACCAGGCTGGCAATAGCTGAGCGACATTATGCACATTCAATGTAATGTGAATCAAGCTTGGCTGTTCAGCGTACATTTTATAGTTTCCCCCCATTAATTCGATAAAATGAATTGCTGACGCTTAAAAACTGACAATGCTCAGCAAGAATCAAGAAGCTTCAGTTTTACTTACAGCCTCAGCACTGGGGGATGGGAGAGGAAAGAACATGCACGAACACAGCCAAGTTTTCTTAATCTTGCTCTTGCAAGGTGGTGGTGGTGGTGGTGGTGGAAGAACCAGATTCCAAGAAAAGGGAAGCTGCAAAATGTTCACATGCTCCTCTATCCAGGACTGTGTGTATCCTGCTGTTGATGTGTAAGCACAAAGGAAGCTGCCTGGGGTTCAGGATTCATCAGTCTCAGCTTCTAAATGTTGAGTCTTGATAGCTGCATAGATAGGCCTGAAAGTGCACAGGCACTGCCTGGAAAAGCGGCCATAGGCAGAGCTTCCATGCCCTGCCAAATATCCCGCAACTAGCACAAGTAAAATTCTGTAGTCTAAGCAATTCTCCAAATCAGCTAAATTTGCATTTTTGTTGGCACAGAATGGATCATAAATGGGGGGAGTGCTGCACAGCACAGAAGACGCAGCCCTGCTTTTATGAAAATTACAAGTACCTGGAATAGAGGGCCTGAAGAACCAATGAGACTGCAATTTACTGCACACTTTTTTCCCCAGAGAAGACCCCACTGAGCTCAGAAAGGTTTACTTCCCAGTTCCCAGTGAACGTGTGCAGGGTCAGGGTGCATGGAAACTTTTATCCACCCAGTTCTGACATACAGCACGACACAATTATTTCTTGTGCTGCACATACCACGGAAGAGCAAAGAGACAAAGACACTGGAGTGGCACACAGCCTGATCTTCTGGTAAACAAATGAGTCACCACTGGCCCACAGTTCCCCTGTTTAACTAAGTCTAAGTACATGTAACTGAAACACTATATATTCTACCCTGTCTATCCCAGCCTCCGTCACCCTCACCGGTACCACATGTGACCTGCCCTCTTATATTGTGTAGAACAGTGTGCACACTGAGGCAGAGCTTGGAAAAGTTACTTTTTTGAACTACAACTCCCATCAGCTCCAGCCAGCATGGCCACTGGATTGGGCTGATGGGAGTTGTAGTTCAAAAAAGTAACTTTTCCAAGCTCTGCACTGAGGGCACTACATTCATATTACTAGTCTAGCAGAGCACATAATGGCATGCCCAATCTCACAGGTAAGGAACCTCAGGTCCAGGGCTCTCTGTCTGGTCCTTGGAGCTCTCCCCAGACCATCACCAGCCCCATTTCGCACTCTTGAGTATTTTTGACAGGCTGGAACACGTCCTTGAACTCTGCCAGTGCCTTTTGCATGTCTGGATGGAGGATAGAGATTGGGGGGGGGGTGAATGTGTGTAGAAACTAGCCAACAGTACAAAGGTAAGATTTACATTCTTTGCTCCGCCCACATTTGCCTCTGTTGCCGGTGCACCACTGCCATGTCCCCCCCCCCCCAGGACTGCCCAGAAGGGAATGTAACTCTTGGGCTCAAAAAGGTTCCCCGCCCCTGCTCTACCTCAATCTACCACTTGGTGGCTATGTACTCTTTGCACCCGAAGCAAGATTGGGGAAACCAGCTCAGTCTGAGACTGAAAGGGACAGCAAGGATGGTGGGCGGCTCTAGCCTTTTTATAACACTAAGAGAGAGAATGAGAGGGAATGATACCATGTTGAGACCTGCCTCCTGGGCCAGCCAAGATGCACAGTATGGGTGGTCAGGACAAAGCTGCCCAGGCACCCATCCAAGTCTGCTCAGGCAAGACTCGTCTCGCACTTGGAATATTTCAACACTCAACACACTCAGGACCGCTTTGCATGGAGCAGCATTTTGACAACAGCAAATCATTCAATTACATTTGCGCAAAGCCTCACACAAGGCTCACCGCAATTTTTCAAAAGCATTTGCTTAGAATATTCTTAGAAAGCTGCCTTATACTGAATCAATGGTCCATCTCTCTCAGTATTGGCTACGCTGACGGGCTGCAGCTCTCCGGGGTTGTAGGCAGGAGTCTTTTCCCAGCCCTACCTAGAGAAGCCGGAGATTGAACCTGGGACCCTCTGCGTCCAAGGCAAATGCTCTACCAGTGAGCTACAGCCCTTCCCTTACTCTATACCACCCTTGTAACAAACGGGATGTACAATTTGTCGTAATGCTAGGTAAGATTGGTGCATCGTTCACCCAAGGGTTTTTTTGTTTTTGTTTTTTAAGGAGGGTCAATTTGAACATAGCTATATTATTACTGCTATTGCCTGCAAAATTAGCCTAGCCCAAATGAATTCACACCTTTTGCCAAATGTAGAAACCGGCTAAATACTTCTGCTGTGCTGTACAGTTGCACCAGGCAACAGGATAAAGTTTTAAAAGATCCTGTAGGACAAAAAACTGCAACAGAAGCAAAAATGTTACCAAAAACAGCATTAAATGTAATTTTGCATTTACTTAAAGATTCAGTCTCAGCTCCTGGTTCCTAAAAAGATTTTGTAATTAGCTGACTCAAAATTCTTGATGTCATTTGGCAGCGAGCTACTCTCAGTAGACAGTTATGTAATTTTTCTAGTACCCTAAATCTCATTTGGCACACCAAATTCTTATGTGTACTTTAATTGACTGCACCACCTCTACCCTACTTTGCAAAGAGGGGAAAAGAAAGAAGAGCTGCATTCAGGATCAGGAATAAGCCACAGCAAATATTGAGCTCACATGTCCAGCCTCCTCTTCCACCTTCCTCTAGGTGCAAGCAGAAGCAATTAGCAGCTTTGACTTCTGGATAGCAGTACACCACAGTTTCCTGGTGAATCTAAATGCAGTAAACTATGGTTCGTATGCAAAGAGAATCAGACTGTGATTTGTGATCCTTGTTTGCGGGCAAACTATGGCTTGACCAAATCAATGTTTACATATCTGGAATGAACACCATCAACAGTCTGCCACTTACCAGAACCAGGAGGATTGTGTGATCCCACTCCACCACACCATAGTCTGGAAGATTGCCTGAATGCAGGCATTGGTTTAATACATATGATTCCTAGGGAAAGTCACCTGGGGAAAAAATTAAAACTGCCTAGTTTCATTGTTACTGCACTCATTCATTATGCAACCAATTTTCTGAAACTATTTACATAAAGAAATTGAAAGTTTTCTGTGGAGAAATACAGTAGTCTGGGGGCCGGGGGAAGAATCCCAATTTGGAAGATGTTCCACCTCACAACATTGTTCAGTATATAACATCTATATTAGGGCATTGGTCTTCAGCTGGTGTGTTGGGATCCACTACTGGGTGACAGCCTGATCTAAGGTGGATCACAACATCAGCACTACCACCATGGAAATATATGGTAAAAAGAAATGGGTCCTCAAACGCAAGTTTGGGTTAAAGGTGGGTCCCTGGTCAGAAAAGGTTAAATAATGTGCAATTTCTGAGTTCTCCAGAACTCTTCATCAGGCTGGACAGCAAACAGAGCAATTGAAAGGGGACAGGATCAGCTGATGTTGAAGCCATGGTCATCTGGTCCACAGAACCAAGGTGTACAGGGGGAGGAGGCAGCAGACATCCAAATGAGGCTGTTTTAGGTGCTATGAAGGTGTCAGGCTGCAGTAATGCTGCCTGTCCCCAGGAAATGTAACAATGATTTCCCATCTCTGAAAACACAAGCACTGGCTGTCACCCAAATCTGTCTCCAGCCCCATGAGAAACAGACTGGTTCCTTGGTAGATGGAAAGCAGGAATCAAAAGAAACTGGGCAGTCCTTTATATGAGCAAAAGGGTCATATTTAATTTTAGGTGGTGTGTTAGGCAAGAAGGCAACAGAATCCAAACTGAGTAGCTTTATCTAGCAGGTAGAGGAAAAGTACCATCGGAAAATAAAATCACATCTTCAGGCGGTATAAAATTCTCTTCTTCCAGTTTAGGATCCCACTGTTGAATGACTAAATTCAGTAGTAAAGGTAGGACTTTATTCTCTATGGGAACATTCCCTTCAACTGCTAGGCAAAGCTACCCAATTTCGCTTCAATTGACTTTCCTTTCTCTACGTACAGCAGTTAACGTTCCACAATAACCCTTCTTCAAATAAGTGAAAGCAGACTGTTTTAGAAAGTCACGTTATTCAAATAGGCCAAATTCATATGAGCAGCTTAAATTATATATATATATATATAAGACAGTTTTGAAAGCAACAAACAGAACTTCACTCAAGCTTGCTCTGGATCCCTATAAGGATTCTGTTAATAACCTAATATAAATATATAAACGTAATTGTGATTAACAAAACAGAGGTTTTTATTGTATTAACAAAACATTTCAGCTTCCGCCTTCATCAGTTGCCAACATACAAATGCTGTTACCAAGGTGGCAGTTATAGAGCTTTGAGGATGGAATGCTCAGAGGGGCTTCATTTGCAGAAGCTAAGGAGTGGCGGTACTGTCCTCCAGGTTCAGGCCATGGGCTGCCAATGTGTCCAGAGAGTATATCCAAAAGTTCTCCCTTTTGGTCAATGGTGCTGGATCTGCTGGCATCTCTATCGCTGTAATGGAAAAGTCCAACAGGCTGTGACCCTCGATGTTAAAATGCTTTGCAACAGGTTGCTCCACTTTTTTTGTCAAAATTGCCGACTTGTGGTTCCTGAAGCGCGTGCGTAGGTCAGTTGTGGTCTTTCCTACATATTGGATATGACATCCTGGTCTTTTGCACTCGATGACGTAAACTATATTGCAGGACCTGCAGGTGATGTTCTGTTTGATGTAATATGTCCTGCCTGTCCTAGTGCTTGTAAAAGTGGCTGTCTCCCTGAGGTACACACAGGTGATACAGCGTTTGGAGTGACAAGGATGTCACTTTGGCACGGAAGAATCCAAGTTAAGGAAATTTAAAAGAAGGAAGAAAGCCACTGCTGTGAGCACCATTTCCTAGTTGGGTATGTATCTCCAGGCATCCACAAATCCATTGCCAGCTCCCCAGATGCAAGTGCCCCTACCTCTGCAACTACACCGATTCCTCCAGGCTTGAAAAACATGGCAGAAACAAGAAACAGCAAGGCTCCATTCCAAGCAGCAGGAAAAACTCATACTAGTGTTGCTTACTCTTTCCATTTCTGGCACAAATGAAAGACAACCCTGGCTCACCTCCCAATCCTTCGTTGCATCCCAGAACATGCAGGGGAGGAGACTGGTGGCAACCACAAATGACACCTAGCTGGTAAGCCAAGCCAGCATTGATGGAGCCCCTGTGTATCTAACCCTGTACCGCTCCAATCAACTGGGATGAGAGTATATCCAGGTTAATGAGAAAATGAGATTGAAATCAATTTTTAATTATACCAGCAATGGCAAGCCTTGTAGCCAATGATGATTAGCTGAGACACAAGATTTTAACAACATTATTTCCTCCAGGTAACTTTGATTATTCCATGTTGTGGGGAGATGCTATGAAAGGGATCAACAGGGTATTAAGCAACCTCACTGAATAGCCTTCTAAAAATGCCTAGTGACCCTACATAACACTCTCCAAACTATTAATAAGATTAATATTTTTTAAAAAGCTAGCTGTTAAAATCCTCACTGAACAGTAACAGCTCTCTGAAAAATATGTAAAACATTAAATTGCCCTGAGCAACAATAATCTAAAACAAAGTTCTACACAATCCAACTGATGAAAGATGACTTGCCCTAATTTCAGGCATTAAATTGAACTTTTCAGTTTTCTCAAGCCCTTATTCATCTTAAAAGAATCTTCAATGGGGGAAAAAGTAGGTTTCTCCTTTACGGAAATTAATTAAAGCCAATGTTAATTAGCAAAGTAGGTTATTTTCAAATATAGCAGCACAACGAAGATGGGTGCCAAAATAAAATCTTTGTGGCACCTTATAGGCTGAAAGATACGTGATGGCAGGCCTTCATGGACCAGAGCACACTAGATCACATGCATGAAGATAAGAAACGGTCTTATATTTATTTATTTAATTAATTAATTTGTATCCCGCCCTTCCTCCCAGCAGGAGCCCAGGGTGGCAAACAAAGCACTAAAACACTTTAAAAGATCATAAAAACAGATCTTAAAATACATTAAAACAAAACAGCATTAAAAACTTTTTAAAAAAACAACCTTAAAAAAGGGTTAAAAACATTATTAAAAAACATATTAAACAGTTCTGACACAGATGCAGACTGGGATAGGTCTCAACTTAAAAAGCTTGTTGAAAGAGGAAAGTCTTCAAAAGGCGCCGAAAAGATAGCAGGGATGGTGCCTGCCTAATATTCAAAGGGAGGGAATTCCACTAAGTCAGACCATCAGTCCATCTTGCTCCTCCACACTGACTGGCAGCTGCTTTCCAAAGTTTCAAGCAGGGATCTTGCCCGGTCTAATATGGAGACGCCAGGGATCGGCCCCGCAAATTTTGGCATGCAGACCATGCCCCTAGCACAGGGTTATCTTCAGTTGGCAGAGACAAACTGAGATGGATGAGACCATCTTAACAGCAAGGCCAAAAGGCCACAAAATATACAAGTTACATAAAGCTCCAATGTATACAAGTTAAGCCAAGGGGCCACCCACAGTAACTCTGTAAGGCCTCACAGCCCTTTTATGTTTTCTGTTAACAATGCTCTGCTCCTGAAATGTTTAACAAAAGCTGTGATGTTAGGTACAGTTACTCAGTGCTGAGAGTTACCCAAGAGAATGTGTCTCCCTTACAGACCTGCTCGGTCACCCGAGGAGGCTCTCTTTAGCAGCACATGAAATTCAACTCGTGGTCACCTGGAGTCGGGTCTTTAGTGTGGGACCACCTGCCACTCTTTCTCCTGAAATAAGCCATGCAGAGACAATTGCATGTTTTGGGCACGTGCTAAAGATTTTTCTTTCCGCTCAAGTCTTCCTCGAGTAGCCGCTTGTCATGCATTTTACTGTTATCTCACTGTAAAGTTTGAAGTGTATCATATGCTGTTTAGCTTGGCTGCTGGCATTGTATGGCTCTTAGTCTTTTGTGTGCATACCTACAAAATAGAAGCTTGCTTGTGTAAAGATCCATTATACAGCTTTCTTACATACACTTTTTCATGTTTGTGTAATGAAGGATTGAAGCCATGAAAGTACATAATTGTGAAAAAATTGTTTATAACATACTATTGCAGGTTTCCCCAACCCAGAGCCCTCCAGATGTTTTGTACTCCAATGCCTAGTGGGCCCCAGCCATCACAGCAACCAGGTTGGAGAAGGCTGTACTAGTCAGTTTTCTCAGTTGACAAGTTTTTCTGTTTAAGCCTATGTAACACAATGACGTTACGTTGAACAAAAGCTGGCCTTGGTCCACAGGTATGCACAGATGCTGCAGCAGGCTGTACGTGCAAGTTTACACATGCATATAATAGTCAAACAGACGGTAGGCAATATTTGCTTTTAAAGCATCAATCACCTGAGATGTATGCTCAGTGGTAGAGCACATGCTTTGCATGTAGAAGGCCGCAAGTTTGATAGGGGGGCGGGAATACTGTCTGAAACCCTGAAGCACTAGTGTCAGCCAGTATAGATGATACTGAGGTGAACAATAACTTGACTCAATAAAAGGCAGTTTCCTATCAGGGTGAAGAGAAAAGAGAATCTGGATTAAGTCTGCATTTCCCAAGCAGAGACCTGGCACAGTTAGCAACAGCAAAGCCCTATCAAGAAATTAACAAGAAATCAGTCATTGCAACTTGACCCACAATTTGCCTTGCTCCTTACATGTGATGGTCAATCTCAAATAGCAATGCACAAAGATCTGGTAACCTTTCTCTTAATTGACACAAGCCTTGTTATTGCTAAAAAAACAGGAAGGTACTTGAACCCAACATCCTTCTAGTGTGGAAACTTGCACTGATGGAGAAACGAATGCATAAACTAAAGACACTAAGAAAAGGAACACTAGCAGACAAATCTCATGAAACTTGGTATTATTTATGCAAGTAAAAAGAAAGAAAATAACTGCAGACCACTGGCTACACATGACTGGGTAATCTAGGAGGATTCCTGTAAAACAGCTGTGGGGAACCTTTGGCCCTCCAGAAGCGGCTGAACTACAACTCCCATCGGCCCCCGCAAGCATGGTCAATGACCAGGGAAGATGGGAGCTGTCATTCAGCAACAGCTGGAGGGCCAAAGTTCCCCACACCTGCTGTAAAAAAACAAAAAGATACTTGTGTATTGATAACTGGTCTTGAGACCCTTATATCACAATAGCAATGGATCATTACTATTCTCTTTGTTTTCTTGCTATTACTCTTATTATTTTCTGTCCTAAAAATCAAATAAAAATATTTTGCAAAAGGAAAAACAGCAATGCTAACCATGAGCAATCTGTACACATTAGAACAACAGGAACTGTATATGAAATTCTACCTGCTGAATGTGGGGAATCCCAATTTCATAGCAAATACTTCAAATGCAGACCCACACACGAGCCTGCTTCTGCACATCTACCATACTTGCTTGACAGGGGAGAATAAAAGGAACACCAAATTAAATATATAGCAATATAGGAAGAATACCAGGGCAGATTTATCAAAAGGCAAACTAGGACTACTTAACTGACAGAAACAGAGTCTGAGGACACAAGTTCGGGCCAAAACCTCATACAGCTTAGCAATTAGTTCATACAGAAAATATTTGAGAATAATATCACACATCACATATTAGCCAAACGAGGAACATAAGCAAGACAGAAACCTCAATAAAATAATCCTTTAATTAAAAAAATATCCTTCATGCTAGAAACCTCAATAAAAAGTCTGACCTTAAGAAAAGTAAGGAGCGAGGAAGAAATCTAATGACATGACCTTCGGCAACTGCCTTGGGTTTCCAGATATTTTGTAATACAGCAAACTTCTAAGGATCTTGTTAACACTCTCCTCCATCGTTGGCCTCATTAAACTAAGCAAGCAAAGTGTTATTGTTTCACTAATTACACAGTTTTAAATGTTATCTCAAAGGTTCTTCCTGAAGGAAGCACTAGAGCAAAACAGCTCTGATCTTTCCCTTAGGGACTGACACACTTCCAATCGCAGATCGCTGGAAGGGAGAGTCAGTCACCACCGTGGACAGCTCAGCAAAGCTCCACATGGACCACTAGTTCAACAGAAAGTCTTTTTTTAAAAAAACTGTTTGCAGCAGTGAAGCCTCACAACACACACAGCACATAAGCCAGGAAAGAAGAATATGGAGATAGGAGATTAATGCCTTCTCCTCCCAACTGGTCACAGATACCTCATCCACTATTTTTTAAATCTCCGGCTGGTGTTTTCTCAATACTCCCCACCTCCATATCTCACCAGAGCTGCTTCTCTTCTTTGGCCCACAGGTAAAGGCTACATTGCAGCGGTAAACCAAGAATGTTGGCTTAGTAAATGATACTGGGCATTCAACCCTATCTTTCCAACTTTGCTTCTCCCCTGGTGTGAGCACATAAACAAACCAGGAAGGGGATAGATTAGTGTTGCACCCACAAGCCAGGACTTCTAGCCAGCTTTAAACCATGGTTTGTTGTTGGCTTACAAACCCTAGCTTCTTAAGAGTAAAACAAAGCCACAATCCTGAGTTAGACCATAGTGCTAAGCCAGGCATGGGGAACCCTTGGCCCTACAGATGTTGCTGAAGTACAACTCCTATCGGCCCCAGCAAGCATGGCCAAAGGCCAAGGAGGATGGGAGTTGTAGATCAGCAACATCTGAAGGGTCAAAGGTTCCCCACACCTGTGGAAAGCTATCCCCTACCTGGTGGCTTGTTGAACTCACCTGTGCACCAGGAAGAAGCAAAGCAGAAGCAAATGGCTTGCAAGTAGTTTGCATACAGTGTCTTGTTAAGCCAAGGTTCTGAGCTTACCATGACATGCAACACAACCATAAAAGTAGCTGTTGCCTTCCTTCTCCAGGCCACTGAGGAAGGGTTGTAGCTCAGTGGCAGATCATCTGCTCTGCATGCAGAAGGTCCCAGGTTCAATACCCAGGATCTCCAGGTAAGGCTGAGAGAGACTCCCTGCATGAAAGCCTGGAGAGCTGCTGCCTGTCTGTGCAGATGGACCAATGGTCTGATTCAGGATAAGGCTGCTTCCTATATTTATAACAGAGCAGGAAACCAAAGCTCTTACCAAGCAACTCCTACTCTTCCTCCAATGCCTATCTTTATTTTGAGAGGAACTTGGCTGCCACTGTGGTTAGCCAAAAAAGGGGGGAGAACCTGAAATGGACTTTTTTGGGTGGAAGGAAAGAACAGGTTGCCTCTGTATCTGGGACTGAAACTACATACCAAGGTGCAGCTCAGGAATCTGACGGAATTATGGATGGAGGGGGGGAAATGACAATTTGGCAGGCAAGGAGGGAGAGTTTTGGGGGAAAAGAAAAGTCCTCTTGAAAAGAGATGGTAAGAAGAGGGATGGGATGGGAAACAGTAGATTATTTGAGCTGAGGTCATTGTATAGTAGGCTGGCAAAGGAAGGAGAAATTTCAAGGTGCTGGGTCTCAGGCCTATATGAACATTTAAACATTGCCAGAAAACCCCAGAAGGAGCACTCTGACTTACATCCACACAACAGCAAGACAGTTGTTCTGAGACTCAGGACTGAGATCTCATGAAGTATGGCCCTACCTGTTCAAGACTGTGTGTTGTTCAGATGATGACTACCCAACCCTTACCTCCTACACCAATAAAGAGTTCTCCTATGCTGGCAGAGGCTCCCCAAAGAGCCCCCTCCTCTTCTTAATGCATCTGGGAAGCAGTATCCTGAAAGGTGTGTATGGTGTCAAGGAAAGAAGGGTGTGAGCAATCAGGTGATGGCAGATAAGGAAGTGGGGCATGAAGGAGAGCACCACCCACCATCCGGACCAGAGATGCTCTGTGGTGCTAGCCAGCAGAGTGGGATCTCTGCACCGCAGTCCTTGTCCAGCAACTGCTAGTCAAGAGTGCACAGTGGTGGGCTAGAAGAGTCAATGGCTTGCCACAGCATAAGGACAATTTTTATATTCAGTAAGCTCCATTCAACAAACTAAGACTTGCTTCACAGCAAAACACACACTGTTCATCGTAAAAGGATTTAACCAGCACAACTTGTGTTATGGAACACAAAAAAACTAGAATCGTTCGTTTTGAGTACACTAAAGGGGACACGGGAGACAACATACAAGATGTCTCAACTGTGTGAAAAACTTGATCTTCCCGATTACTACACAGCCAAGATTACTTAGAGGGGCATAGAAGACCCCCTCAATTCTGCAAAATGAAACCCTTCAATAATTCACAAACAGGTTAGCTACAAGTCAACAACTAGGTATCGAACAAGAGACTGAGCAGCATGGTTTTAAACAACATGATGAGGCAATAATACAGGAATGTTGCCTTCAATGTTACAGGATAACAAATAAACCCATGTAATACAACGGCCACGTGACACTTTTTTGCTGTGCTGTGGGGGGACTCAAGGCTTTAAACCAGGGATGGGGAACCTGTGGCTTTCTAGATGCTGTTGGGCTCCATCAGTGTCAGGCAGCAGGGCAGTGGACATGGATTATATTATGGCAGCTGTAATCCAGAAACATTGAGAAGGCCACCAGCTCCCCATCTCTGCTTTAAACAGAAACACACAGAGGCACACATACCAACCACTCAACTTCATCTTAACCTTCACTTTAAAGTGCAAACTAGAAAAACTAAGAGACAACAACAACCCAAAGACATCATTAAACAACAAAGACTCTGCTCTTTATATTAACAGGAAATGATCACAGAATCGTAGAGTTGAAAGGGTCCAAAAAGGCCATCGAGTCCAACCCCCTGCTCAATGCAAGAATTCACCTTAAAGTGTCCCTAATGGGGCTGTCCAGCTGCCTCTTGAATGCCTCCAGTGATAAACCACCAAGTTAGATTCCACTGACCAAGTAATGTAAAAAAGAAATACCTACCAAAATTTAAACGTCCCGGCTATTTGTGAGACAGCAAGACAACACAGCTGATGTAGTGTCTACAGCAGGGTAAGTGTGGGGAACCTTTGGCCCTCCAGGTGCTGCTGAACTACAGCTCCCATCATCCCTGGCCATTGGCCATGCTGGTTAGGGCAGATGGGAGTTGTAGCTCAGGAGCACCTGGAGGGCCAAAGGTTCCCCACACCTGATCTGCACCAAGAACAATATGCAGGAGTAGACTATTGAACACACAAGACCCAGAGATCAGAGGCAAAGGTCTTAACCTGTACAGGTACCAAGGCAGATAACAAGTTATCACAGAAAGGTGTTTCTGCCGTGGTCACTTCTTCCTTCAACTATTACCATGCACAAAGGGCAACATATTTCATTAATTCAGGGCAAGATATTCCATTTCATTTCACTAGTTACATTTAAATGATGAACCCAGGGCCTGATCTAATGAAGAGATATATATTGCATGTAAAAAAAAATCCAGCGAGCTGCCAAAGTTTCTTTAGAATTTTCACTGCACAGAGTGGTAAGCGGTGGTAACGCAGCCGAAGCTCTGCTCACGGCCGGAGTTCGATTCCAACGGAAGGAGGAAGTCGAATCTCCGGTAAAAGGGGTCGAGGTCCACTCAGCCTTCCATCCATCCGTGGTTGGTAAAATGAGTACCTGGCATATGCTGGGGGGTAAAGAAAGGCCGGGAAAGGAACTGGCAATCCCACCCCATATATACGGTCTGCCTAGTAAACGTCCCAAGACATCACCCTAAGAGTCGGAAACGACTCGCACTACAAGTGCGGGGACACCTTTACCTTTTTATCGCTGAAGAGGCAAACCAAAGGCCTATTTAAAATCCGGCTTGCCTCTTCAGGAGCAAGAAGCATCAAGGAAACCTTCTTTCATTATGAGAATGGCTCTCTGCCACAGACATGCAGTTTTGTTGGTCCAAAGTCACACTTTCCACGTACAGGCATAACCCCAAGTTGTAAAAGATGTACAAGACAATCCAGTCAAAACTTTTTAAAAGCTATTGTTCCAAGCAATAAGAGCTCCAGTTGTCAAATCCATGCATTTTATGGTCAGGTATAAAACTTCTACAAAACACAAAAAAAGAAAGGAAAGAACAGCCCATGAAGAACTCGATAATACTGCAGCAACACATAAGCCTCTTTCAAAGGAAGCCACCTGAAGACTAGGGCATGTTCTAAAGGTTTTTAAACGTTATAATTACATCTCAAATGTTATACTCCATAATGCTATATTGCATCAGCAGCTAAGCAAACAAGCCACAACTAGGCTCTGTGAGATCATCATTCACATTCTCAGCAATATTCATATTTATAAGAAGCACAGGCAGTAAAAACCTGTTAATTCTGCATGCAGCGAGGTTATGTAACATGACAAAAGCATTTTCAGGAAGCAGATTAATTTTTTTAAAAAAATGTCCCTCAAGTCCTGAAAAGACTATACAGTTGGATGTTTCTCCCAGTTCCTGGTCATGACCACAATGCACATATAACAAACGTTTACATAACTCAAGTCACGTAACTTTGAAAATGCTACTTGATATCCTTTGTATCAGGAAACAATCTCTTCCAAAGAAACATAGCTGAGCCCCAAAAGTAAAGTCCCAGCATTCATTTCATCTATACATTATATTTTTCCCCACAGCTAGGTGCAAGGGGGAGGGGGGATTTAACAGCCACTTTTTCTCAAAGCTATCTGGAATGCCATGTTGCACTGCAGAAAAATGAAACAGAACAACAGAACTGGGTCCCATCAGTCAATTAAAACTCCAGCACAAGACAAAGCTCTCTGTTCTGAATGCGTCGGTCATTAGTCCTCTACCGAGTAACTTCTGTAGGCAGTGAGAGGTGGACAAAGCAGGCCTTTTTCCTGAACTGAGGACAATTATCCAACATCAGTCATAAGAGTAGACCTATTGAAATTAATGAACTTAAGTTACTTTACTAATTTCATTGCGTCTCCTCAGAGTATGACCTCTGTTGGATAGCATCCTGATTTACCTGCAAAACTACCCTTTTAGATTTTTCCTTGCACTGCAATCTGCAGACAAATCTTGGGAACACACATTGCCCCCCCAAAAAAGGACACTGTAGAAAACAACCTAGTTTTCCCTCACTGTTCCCCTCACTGTTCCCCCCCCTCTCTCTCTCTCTCTCTCTCTCTCGCTCGCTCTCTCTCTCGCTCTCGCTCTCTCTCTCGCTCTCTCTCTCTCTCTCACACACACACACACACACACACACACACACAGAGGTGAGGTATGGAAAGGCCCTTGCATCATTCATCAGCTTTCTGCAAAGGAAACAAGTTTCCCAGGTCTGAAGTTTCCAAAGTCAATATTGCTTTCAGTTACGTAGGAAGCTGCCTTATACCACGTCGGACCACTGGTCCATCTGGCTCACTACTGTCTACACTGACTGGCAGTGCTCTCCAGGGTTTCAGGCAGAGTTCTCTCCCAGCCCTAACTGGAGACGCCAAGGATCGAACCTGGGACCTTCTGCATGCAAAGCAGACGCTCTGCCGCTGAACTACAGAGGGAACAGCAGAACTAAACGAGAAAAAGACACTGCAACTAGAGTTACCAAGACCTGTAATTAACTGCCACAACATCCCATTTGGAAGACTCTTTTTCCTTTTCCTTCTTGCCCATGTGCCCCAAATGCATGGCTCATCTCCCAATGCTTCTCTCACGTACATCACTTCACCGAACATTATTTATATTTATTTTATTTATTTTATTACATTTTTAGACCGCCCTATAGCAATAAGCTCCCAGGGCGGTGTACAGCATAATAACATGGCACTCAGAAACTCGTCTCTCTTTTGAGGACTCACTTTTTAAGCCATTCCCAAGCCCTTGAAACCCCATAATCTTTATTGCAGGCAACTATTACTGCAGCTTCCCCCCTTCTTCTTCCTATGTCAACATTCGGCCCTGGTATCATTTAAAAAGATAATCCAGGGTATCCCACAAGTTTTCATGCCCCCAAGCAGCCCTGAAGTTCTCCCATCCCATGATCTCATGGTCCCACACACTGAGCTCCCCTTGATGTTGCTGGACATGCTCCTGAACTGGGCACATCACAACGCCTGACTAAACCTCAATTCCCTATCTCGTGGCAATGGATAAATAAATGCCACATTCCCTTGAGGTGTTCACCTCTGTTCTTTTTGACCACTGCCATGTTGGTTACACACACACCTCATCCTAGGGAACAACACATCCCCACTACCTGCCTTCAGTAAAGGCAGCCCACAGATCGCAATCACTCCTTGCAAAGGCCTGGAAGAGATCCCCTCACCCCAAGTATTTTACAACACTCCACAGTTCTCTGAGAACCCCCCAGAGGCTCCCCATTATCACCACTCCACGGCAGAGGTGGACAGAACCCATCCCTCTCTTCACTTAGGTCATACCTCAAATCTCAATCACATACTACAAAGTCAAACCCTCAAAACACCTTAGCCCCTTATCCCAAGACTGTAAATTCCCCCCTCTTAATTATAAAATGCTGAAATGCTCTTACCCCCAACTCCAAGGGGAGAGAGTGAAGTCTCCCCTTTAGGTTCCACTCCAGAGCTGCCTACCTGCAAGTGGACCCCCCCTTATTTACAAAATGCACAGATATTCTCAGGGAAACTGCAAGAGAGCAAGGGGTCTCCCTGTTATCCCCAACTCGAAGGAAACAGGTTGAAGCCTCCCCTTAAGGATTCCTGCGTTGGGCGGGATTCCTGCACTGAGCAGGGGGCTGGACTGGATGGCCTTATAGGCCCCTTCCAACTCTATGATTCTAAGGTTCCACTCCAGAGCTCTTCCCCCCCACCCCAAAAAAATGCCAGTAGGTCCACAGTCCTCACCCTTTGGCCTCTTCCTCTCTCCCCCATCACACAGTCATACCCTAAACTACCCCACAACCTAAACTCCCCCTTACTTACAAAATACATACTGTATAGTCTTAGGAGCAAAGAGCTTCCCCATTACCCCCAACTGCAAGGCACGAGGATGAAGTCTCCCCTTAAGGTTCCACTCCAGAGGCCCCCCCCAAAAAACACAAGTAGGTCTAGAGCCCTCACCCCTTTGGCCTCTTCCTCTCTCCCCCACCCCAAGCCTCCCACTACAAAGTCACACACCCTAAACCCTACATTGCCCCATATCCTGAACTTCCTCCCTCGCTCCCTCCCTTATAAAACACATAGATGGTCTTGGGGAAACCACCAGGAAGGGGGGGTCCTCCCTATCACCTCCAAGGCAAGAGGGTGAAGTCTCCCCCTTAACGTTGACCCCCAAATGCAAGCAGGACACACACACTTCAGCCTCTCTCTCTCTCCCCCTCTCACACCCACCCATCCACTTTTTTAAAAAAATGTCCCTTCCCGGCCCCCGTACCTGGCCGCAACGGCTCGGTGATGCTCAGCACTAGGAGGAAGAGGAGGAGGAAGGTGCCGCTGTCTGCCTTGGGCACCATTTATCCTCCGTTCATCCTCACCCGGCGCAGCAACATAAACCCCCCCGCGGGAGGGGGGCGTCGGGATGAGGAAAAAATAAAATAAATGGAGGAGGCGGAGGAGGCTGCCTCCCTCGTCGTCGTCGTGACGTCGTCGCCACTGCCGAGAACCAGTCGGGCGTCCTCTCCTTCCTCCGGCAGCAGCTGCCGCGTCTCCCTCACAGGCCGGGGAGGCAGCCGAAGGGGTCCGTTCGCCCGCCTGGCTGGCCTGGCTGGCTGTAGCTGCACGCACAAGATGGCGGCAGCATCCCCATTCCCTCCCCCGAGGTGCTGCCTCCTCCCACCTCCCAACCGCCGAGCCTCGCTTCGCAGCCAATGGGGAGGAGGAGGAGCCTCGAGGGGCGGGAAATCTGCATAGGCACCGCCCAACCGCCGAGCCTCGTCTCGCAGCCAATGGGGAGGCCGAGGAGGAGGAGCCTCGGGGCGGGAAATCAGCATGCGCGCATGGGTAATGAGCAGGCGGGGAACTGCTCGCTGTAGCCCAGAGAGGGAGCGCACGCACGTCTTAAAGTCACACACACTCCACGAATTTGCTCGCGCGATGCTTGTGCGTGGTCTACCGAGTATCCTCCGTTGAGTGGTTTCCCATGGTGGTCCCGGTTCATTCATGTGAATGGGTCTCCTTCTGAGTAGGACGACGGTTGAATGGCACCACTGAGTTCAATGGGGTTTATATTCTAATACCAGGGGTTCCCAAACAGTGGATGGCAGAGGTGTAGTCGTCCAGGATCTCAAGGGGCCATAGAGGCGTTATTTTTTTGGGAGCAGGGTCCCTATTTCTCCAGCATCCTACAAGCCAATCAGCATGAAAGGGGAGTATGCTAGCCACCTAGAAGAGGCTTCTAAAATGCTTCCTTGACCTATCCTGCTGCTTGGAGCCAATCAGAGTGAAAGGAGGTGAGTCAGCCACTGAGAAGACTCTTCTGAGTAGCTAACCCTCTCCCCTTTCATGCTGATTGGCTCCTAGGGATATCTGTTGTTGTGGGAGAAGGCATTAACAAGAATCTAATTCTCAACCCAGCAGCAAAATGGGGTGGTGGTGGAAGTGAATGTAATTATCATGAAGGGACCCTGCACTTCTGAATTTCCACTACACTACTAGTGGGTGCAAGCTTCACCCAGGTGGTCTGTGGCCTTGTGGCTGAAGACATGGAGGCGCATCCATTGCCTTAAATATTCGTATGGATTTTTAATTATATTTGGGGGGTTTTATTTCTTATATTCTGTTTTTATTATGAATACAGTCAAATGCAATCTATAAGATATAAAAGAAGAAATAAAAAAATCAGTTAAAAACCATGCTGCTTCTAGCAGAGCACATTACAATGGCTACAGCAGGCGGAAAAATCATTAAATGCTCCACCAAGACCTCAGCAATTGTCAAGTGGTCTGTGGAAAGAAGTTTGGCAACCACTGCTCTATAAGGCAGTTGTAGGGACTCTGTGGCCCTCCAGTTGCTGTTGCATTCCAACTCCCACCAGCCTGCCAATGGCAACCGATGATGGGAGTTGCCGTTCCGCAATTTAAAATTGTTGGGCCACTGGAAGACGGAAAACTTTCATAAATGCAGCTGCATGTTTGGTCTGTATCCACCGAAGGTGACTCAGAGTAGACCCACTGCAATTGGTGGATCCAAGTTAGCTCTGTTCATTCATTTCAATGAGTTTACTCTGAGCAGGACTACCATTTGCAACTTTTCAAAGTGAAACTTGAGCTTGATGGAGGATTGTCCCTGCGCGACAGGCAAAGTGCCTGGGGTGGGAGGTTATAAAACTTTACAGAACTCCAAAGGGGATGGTTGCAGAATCCAAGGGTTTCACAGAGTCCTGAGGGTCTTCCAGACAACCTCTTCAGGGAACGGCCGTAGCTCAGGGGTAGAGCATCTGTCTTGCATGCAGAAGGTCCCAGGTTCAATCCCCAGCATCTCAATGTAGGGCTAGGAGAGACTCCCTACCTGAAACCCTGGAGAGTCGCAGCCAATGAATGCAGACAATACTGGCTCCGCCTCTCATTGGCTCTGACTCCGCCTACTGTTATTCTCCTCTGCCTTCTGCCCCACCAGTCCCAATGGGCACCAACCCCCAGTGCCTGAAAAAAAATGAATTGGACTGCCTTGAGGTCGATCCCAAGTTATGGCAACCCTATGAATAGTGTTTTTTTCATGGTAAGCAGTATTCAGAGGTGGTTGACCATTGCCTTCCCCTGAGACAGTGACTGGCCCAAGGTCACCCAGGGAGCTTCATGGCTGTGTGGGGATTTGAACCCTGGTCTCTCAGGTCATAGTCCAACACTCTAACCGCTATGCCACACTGGATCTCTCCCCCAGAGCCTAGGGGCATTTATTCAGAACTGAGCCCAAATGCAACCCAGGTGACCTCCAAGGTTTCAGCTCTACAATTCTACAAAAGCGCATGCCAGGGTACATCAGGACACTCTGTTCATTTATACATTCCTTCATTTAAAAGAGAAGAAAACAACGAGTTTATTTCTTATGCTTTCACGGCAGTAGAGCCTTTGCAAAATGTGCCAGCATTGCATTTTTTTTCTGTTCTTTTTTTCTCTAACTTGTAACGCGATTGTTTGCTGTTCCCAGAGGGGAAAAGCGCTATTCATGGCTTATTTGCATATGACTGATATAAAGTGAACCAGAGCGTACACATATTTCCCATGCATAAAGCTGTGAAAATTCCTCCCTACTCTTAAAATATGAGGGTTATAGCAAACAAGACTCAGAGCAGACCCATTGAGATTACTCAGAATTAGTAACTTGGATCCATTACTTTCAACAGGTCTATTCTTAAGTATAAATTACTTGGATATATATCCGCATGTGGTAGCCTGGCCATACTTAGGAAGCAGCCTTAGACACAGTCAGACCATTGATCTATCAAGCTCAGTATTGTCTGCACTGACTGGCAGCATCCCTTTAGGGTTTCAGGCAGGGGTCCCTCTCAGCTGTACCTGAAGATGCTGCGGATTGAACCTGGGACCTTTTGCATGCAAAGCACTGCCTTCCCTTACAAGCAGTTATTAAAAATGGTGATATTTTCACAGATCCCAATGGAAGAATATGAGATCTTCCAAGGGGTATGCCCCAGAATCCTTTGCAATGTCACAAAGGATCTTGGGGCACAACCCTCACAGGGCGGCACAGGGCACAACCGATGGGGCACTGCACTGCCAAAAAGCAGAACTTATAACCAGCCAGAACCTTCAAAGAATTGAGCCTCTAGTGAAGGGTTGTGAAAAAATAATCTTTATTTATATATGAAAATGCATAGCCTGCCCTTCTTGTGATGGACACCATTTTGTTCCACTCTAGTAGCGGGCCTTTATTTGTGGTTGCCCCAATCCTTTCACATGCTCAGAGAGGACTTACGGGCCAGGAGAAACCAGCCTCTCACTTCAAGCTAGGCTATGTAGCCTCTCAGAAACAATAGGTACTTCCAGACTCTCAGTTTCTGGGTGGGATTCAATCACCTGCAAGCAAATTCAGGTTGTGGAATTACAGTTGATTGGGAGGTCTTGTGTAACAAACCCGTTTTCCCAAAAGTTCAGACTTTTTTCCAATAAGGAAAGCAACGGGGGAAATGCAGTGGAAAGTGTGGAAAACATGTGCATCAGCAGAGGCTGTGAATGCTCTGGACTTGTGTCTGAATGCTGTAGTGGACTGGATGAGAGCCAACAAACTGTGCTTGAATCCTAGAAAGACTGAGGCTGTTTGGGTAGGTGGTTCCCATGCAGGGACGTCACTAGGGCGGTGCGGCAGGTGTGGGCCGCACCGGGTGACACCACCAGATGGGGTGACACCCAGAGCCGCCCCCCCCCAGGCACCGCCTAGGCACCAATGAGAGTCTTCACGTGGCTGGCTGCCTTCCTTGGCTATTAGAAGGTGGAAGCGGCGGCAGACAACAAGGCGGCCGCGCGCTGCCGGGCCCTGTCATTCGGCTGCGCGCTCCTAGAGGCTGCGCGCGCACGGAGAGAAGGCGCTGCGGGCCGCACCGGGTGACACCAACGCTAGTGACGCCACTGTTCCCATGTTTGGGAGACAGGCAGGTTACCTGTTCTGGATGGGGTCAAGCTTCCTAGCCTAGGGTCATTCCTGGATTAATCTTATTGTTAGAAGCCCAAGTATCCTCTGTGGCTAGGAGTGCCTTTTGCCAGTTTTGTCTGGTTCATCAGCTACAGCTGTTCCTGGACAGAAACAGCCTGACCTCTGTAGTCCATGCGATGGTAATCTCGAGGCTGGATTACTGCAATGTGCTTTATGTGGGGCTGCCCTTGGCCCTGGTTCAGAAGCTCCAGCTGGTGCAAAATGCAGCGGTCAGATTGCTGATGGGAGGCCATGGCCAGCAACACGGGACACCGCTTTTAGAGCATCTGCACTGGCTGTCCATCTGCTACTGAAGCAGATGCAAGGTCCTTGTATTAATTTACAAAGCCCTGAACAACTGAGGTCCAGGGTATTTGAGGGGCTGCCTGAACCCTCATATCCCAGCTCGATCACTGAGCATCTGCAGGAGCGGCTCTGATCGTCCCGACTTGGTAATGCTCATTTAACATTGACGCGAAATCAAACAAGGATCTCATTCTCTACCCGGCAGCAAGAAAAGGGGGGGAAGGGAGGGGCTGTGACTATCATGACCCTGCATTTCTGAATTTGCCACTTACCTACTGGTTACAAACATTGGTGCTCTACTCCCAACACAACCCCACCCAGGCACAGCTCTCTCCTCAGGCCACGCCTCTCGCCGGCCCTGCTTCGCACCTCCTTGAGCCTTTTTTGCCTGGCTTGGAATGTGACTTTGAACTCTAGTAATGCCTCTCGCTTCTCTGGATGGAGGACAGAGGGGTGTGTGTGTGCGAGTGTGTATAGAAACTAGCCGTACTGGACAAAGGCAGAGCTTGGCAAAGTTACTTTTTTTGAACTACAACTCCCATCAGCCCAATCCAGTGGCCATGCTGGCTGGGGCTTATGGAAGTTGTAGTTTAAAAAAAGTAACTTTGCCAAGCTCTGGACAAAGGTAAGGTTCACATTGATTCCTCCACCCACTTTTGCTTCTGGCTCCACCCACCACTGGCATGCAGCCCCCAGAAGAGAAAGCGGCCCCTTGGACTGAAAAAAGGTTTTCCATCCCTGATCTGCCAGGAGACTTATATCTACCGGTGTCAAGAGGAAGATTCTGAGGCCTTCATATTCAGGAGGAATATAAGACACAAGGAAGACGTTATACCTACCAGCAGTGGGTCTGCAGAAAACTCAGAAACACCAGTACAAAACTTATACAAATATGTAGTGTAGATATATATCTCATGTCACTCAAGAACAGTAGATCTTACTGTTTTGTTATTTTATTCACTTTATTTTATTACCCTTATATCTCTCATGCTCCCCCCCCCAGGAGCTCAAGGTAGCATACATGGTTCTCTCTCACCATTGTATCCTCATGACAACCCTGTGAGGTAGGTTAGGCTGCGAGATGGTGGCCGGTCCAAGGTGACCCAGTGAGCTTCATGGATGAGCAGCAATTTGCACCCTGATCTCCCAAGTCCCAGTGTGACACTCTAACCACTACACCACACCGACTCTCAGGGGGGTAGACCTGGGGATTGAATAGGAAATATATGTATTTATTGATTGATCAAAGTATTTATGGACCGCCCTCTCACAAAACATCCAGGAGGCGTAGAGCAACATAAAATTCACATTTATAACTCTGTCCACTGTTGCTCCTGGCCTTGTCCACCACTGGCATGTGGATTTCCCCTCGCCCAGAAGAAAATGTGGCCCTCCTGGGGAACCTGTGGCCCTCCAGATGTTGCTGGACTCCCACCTCACTTCAGCCCCAGCCAGTACGACCAACAGCTAAAGAAGAAAGGAGTTGTGTTACAACAACATCTGGAGGGCCACAGGTCCCCCACCACCGCAATGGATAAATAGATGACATGTCAACATTGCATACTCCCGTTGCCCCCAAACCTTCACATCAGTGCATCCAGAGTCAAGGGTGAGAGGATGGATTAAGACCGCCTCATTACTAAGCAGGATGTGTTTTGCGTCCACGCAGCGATTTGCTTAAATGTTGTTATGAGCGCGCCCTTGCCCACTGAGCGATGATTCCTAGTTATAAAGAATGGCAGAGCAGCTGACCTCACAGCGGCCCGCTCTTAATAACACACCTCTCATTTGGCAGTTATATGGAAAAGGGTCGTGGAGGTTGCCTCATCTTCCCGACAGCCTCGGTAAGAAGGCAACAGTAATAAGGAAACGTAAGATAAATCGCCCCCTTTGGGTGCTGGCGGGGGGCAGCTTTATGTTAAGAGCAATCAAATGCGGCCTTCAGAAAGCCTTCGTATCCAGACGGCAACAGTTTCAAAGCCATCCAAAAGCTATTTTATAGTTGAGATCTGCAAGATGTGGCATTTTTTAATTTTATAATTCCAATCATTTTGTCATTAAAATAATTTTATTTCATAAACGGAAACTGCTGCTTTTATTTCTATTTTGCATATTTTTAGGTTAACTTCTTTTTAACTCTGTGTCTTTTTAACTCTGATCGATAATTTTAGTCATGTCAAGAACATAAGAAAAGGCCGCTGGATCAGGCCAGCACCCTCACAGTGGCCAACCAGGTGCTTATGAGAAGCCCGCAAGGAGGACCTGAGTGCAACGGCGTCTCTTCTCCCCTGCAGTTTCCAGTGACTGGTATTCAGAAGCAGGCTTCCTCCAACAGGGGAGTTAGAACATAGTCATCATGGTTAGCAGCCATTGATAGTCATCCCATTTTATTTCATGTAAACTGCTTTGAGGTTTTTACGATGAAGCAGTATAGAAATTCTGTTAAATAAGCAAAAAATAAATAAAAATACAAGCCTACCTTTGTTTCATTGTGCATTCATTAAATCCACTTTTCTTTGGTCACTGTGAGAGTAGGATGCTGGACTAAAAGGCTGTTTGGTCTGATCCAGCAGCGCTCTTCTTCTTATGTTCTGTTCCATGGAATGACTTGGTGGCATTATTATTATTGTTAAGTTGCTTTTTTACAACATAAATACATAGCGTTGTAATCAACTCAGAGTAAAGGTAAAAGTGTCCCCGCACTTGTAGTGCGAGTCATTTCCGACTCTTAGGGTGACGTCTTGCGACGTTTACTAGGCAGACCGTATATATGGGGTGGGATTGCCAGTTCCTTCCCTGGCCTTTCTTTACCCCCCAGCATATGCTGGGTACTCATTTTACCAACCACAGATGGATGGAAGGCTGAGTGGACCTCGACCCCTTTTACCGGAGATTCGACTTCCTCCTTCCGTTGAAATCGAACTCCGGCTGTGAGCAGAGCTAGTCATATCTATTAGCTTCAACAGCTCTACTCTGAGTAGGATTAGCACTGAATACCACCCATTATACCATTAACAAATCCATACAAAACACTTACTATTTCTTCATAGATTAGACAGACAGACAGACAGGTAGATAGGTAGATAGGTAGATAGATTAGATAGATCACAAAAGCTATGGTCCCAGGCTATGGTCTGAAGACACATGAGGCCAGAACCCTGCTGGTTAGGTCTGGTCAGTGCCTGGATGGGAGACCACCTGGGAACCATATGTAAGCCACCTTGGGTTTCTATGATGAAAATAAAGGTGGGTATAAATGTAATAAATAAATAAGTAAATAAAATAATAAACAGCCACAGGAAGCTTTGGCAGCACAAATAGCAAAACATCAACTCGGTCCATCAAAAACCTGGGGAGACAAGTAAGTGTTTACCTGAAAAGATGTCAGCGAAGGCACCAGGTGGGCCTAGCTGGGGAGAGCGTTCTGAGGTGGGGAGCCACAACTGAAAAGACTCTCTCCCTTGTCATCACCCTCCAAGTCTCCCTCCAAAGGGAGACCCAGAGAAGGCCCTCAGCTGAAGATATAGATCATACTAGGAGACTGTGACTATGTGCGACAATTGTGTGCCCTTTCATTAAAGTCCCTGAATCACATATGCCTTACAGTGTTGCCTTATGACATCAACCGATGACATCAGGTATTCAAAACAGTGCTTGGGAGACCACTCAGCACTTGCAGACTCTTATCTCCTGAGATGACCATCACAAGACCCAAAGGAATGCACCACTAAATTACATTCAGATGGGAGGTAGGCGTGCCCACCCTTTGTGTCATGGACGATGCCGCTGTGCTTAGGAAGAAAGGTTATATTCTAGGGCATACTTTGGGTGAAAGCTCCTTTGCCAAAGTGAAATCTGCCTACTCGGAGCGTCTGAAATTCAATGTGGCCGTGAAAATTACAGACAGGAGGAAAGTTCCCACCGAGTTCTTAGAAAAATTCCTCCCCCGGGAGCTGGAGATCTTGTCAACAGTGAACCACTGTTCTATCGTCAAAATCTACGAGATCTTTGAGACATCAGGCAAAGTCTACATCGTGATGGAACTCTGCGTGCAGGGAGACTTGCTGGAGTTCATCAAGGGCAACCGAGGCTTGCCAGAAGAAGTCGCGGGCCGGATGTTCTGCCAGCTGTGTTGCGCCGTCAAATATTGCCACGATTTAGATGTGGTGCACAGGGACCTGAAATGTGACAACATCCTCCTGGACAAAGACATGAACATCAAATTGTCAGATTTTGGGTTCTGCAAGCGGTGCTTTCGGGATGGGGGTGGGAAAATCATCCCCAGTGAGACGTTCTGTGGCTCGGCGGCTTACGCCGCTCCGGAGGTGATCCAGGGTAGACCGTATCACCCCAAAGTTTACGACATGTGGAGCCTGGGCGTCATCCTGTATGTCATGGTCTCTGGGTACATGCCCTATGACGATTCCAACGTCAAGCGGATGGTCCGACTACAGGAGGAACACCGAGTGCTCTTCCCAGATTCCTTGAGCATCGAATGCAAAGATCTTATTTTCCGCATGCTGCAGCCAGACGTCTCTCACCGACTGCGGATTGAAGACGTCTTGAGCCACCCTTGGGTGCAGGGGAAGCGCCTGAAGTCACGCAAATTGTGAGAGTAACCCAGCCGGTAAAGAGCAAACATGAAACATAACAGGGAGTACTTATTGTTTTTGCAGAGTGCAGTAAATTGTGAATTCCTTTTCCTTGAGCTGCACTGCACTGCTCTCCTTACGAGGTCGATATATTATTTACGTGTTTATTAATTTGCTACTTACCTTTTTACTTTTTAAAATTCAATGCCAGCTTTCCGCCAGAGCCCATTTAAAACAGCAGACTGCATTCTAAGAGATATGACTTGAAAGGAAAAGGGAATGGGGAGGGCAGAGGAAATATAAGCAAATTTAGGTACCAACTCTTTCATAGTGTTATATAATGAGGTCACACATTGACAAAGTAGAATGGAGGCAGTTCTCAGTGTGTGGGGGGAAATAGCAGTGAGTTCCAGCAAAGTCGACGGAGGGGTCCTCACTGTTTTCAGCCATGTAGAATCTGTTCTGAGAGGAGACCAGCCAAATGGCAGTTGGTCCCACCAAAGCCGATGGAGGGGGCCTCACTGTCTGACCTCTCTCTCTGAAGTAGCCATGTAGAATGGCAGCTGATGCAGCCAGCTCTGGGAAGGGTGAAGATAAATAATGAGGCCTTTCTGACTCCGTTTCCTCAGTTGCAGCCAGGTAGAAGGGCTGCAGATTTAATTATTCCAGTCCTTTGAGACCACCTAAATGGTTACAAGGTATTATGTGCAGGGGTATAGTCATCCATGCTCTCAGGGTGTATTAGACCCCTTACTTTTTGGGGAGCAGGGTCCCTATGTCTCTAGCATCCTACAAGCTAATCAGCATGAAAGGGGAGTGTGTTGGCCACCGAGAAGAGTCTTCTAGCATGCTTCCTTGTCCTTTCCTTCGGACTGGAGCCAATCAGAGTGACCGGAGGTGAGTAAGCCACTGAGAAGACTCTTCTCAGTATCTAGCACACTCCCCTTTCATGCTGATTGGCTCCTGGGGTGTCTGTTGCTGTGAGAGAAGGCATCAACAAGGATCTCTTTCTCAACTCAGCAGCAAGAAAAGGGAGGAGGGGTGTGGCTGTGACTATCATGAAGAGACCCTGCACTTCTGAATTTGTCACTATACTACTGATTATTTATGGGAAATTAAGCATCCTTTCCTTTCTGAACCTGCCACTACTATAGCTCTGTTCAGTGGTAACCATTAAGACTGAGGGGGCGGAAGACAGGGAGTCCCACAGTGGGTAGAGTCACAGCCAATGAGAGGCAGAGCCAAGTTATTCTGGCTTTGTGTCCCTCCACCTCCCTGCTGAGTTCTACAAAGAGCAACACTGAGATGGAGGAGGAGGAGGAGGAGGATGGCAAGCAGGGCCACCCCCTAGATTGATAGTAAGAAAGAAGGTGGGCAGACCAGGCAGAAGATTGGCAGGTGGGAGCTTGCTGAGGGCAGACTGAGTTTGGTGGGGCGGTGCACCACTTGCCCTAGCGGACCAGCCTCCACTGCTTGTAGGTTCTGGGAGAATCCTCACTATGTTCTAGATCCTTTTCAGGAGACAAACCTCTGATCCAAAGCGTTGAACATAATTTGCATGAATCCTGCGATGCTAGGGTTGCCAGGTTCAGGGCCTGAGACTGATCCTGTATCTTTAGGAGAAGAGAAAGTCAGCCAGGTGCAGGTGTTCTTGCAACCCTGTAAGGGGAAAAACCACAAGGTGGAATTCTCCCTTCCCCCTGCACAACTTTTAAAGATACAGAAGACATCTTGGTTGCCAGGCAGAGCTGCGTGAAAACCAGTTAGCAGTACAAACTGTTCCATTGGCCAAATGTTTTGCATCAGCGGAACATTGTTGCACAAGAGAATGCAAAAGCAGCTTGCTTTGTATGCAGAAAGTCCCAGGTTCAAAGCCTGCCATCTCCAGTTAGGGCTAGACCACTGTCTGAAACCCTGGAGAGCTGCTACCAGTCCGTGTGGGCAATACTGAGCTAGGTGAACAATGGTCTGACTCTGTATAAAGCAGCTTCCTAAGGCTGTTATATGCCTCTCTTTAATTGCAGTTAAAGCGAAAATCAATAAATGGATGCATCATACATTTTTAAAAATCAGGAATTCAGAAACTACATTACATCCGAGTGGAATACATTCACCACATATTAGGTTCCATCCAGAGTAGACCCATTGGGTTAGTAAAATGAGAAACTGAAATTGACAGGCTCGCCCATCCCTGTGAACAGAGGAGATCTTAAAATCTATATCCTGAAACACATATGCCTCCTATTGTCCCAGTTTCCTGGGGTGAATCCTTCTTTTCCCAACTCTGAAAAACCACCATCCCTATTTTGTCCCTATTTGCTATTGGGAGAGATGGAGTGGGTGATATGTTAATCCCATAGCGCTGTTAAGTTTTTTGTTTGTTTTAAGACAATTCTCCTAGATCACATACGGTATGGCCGAAAGAATTTGCATTTCCTTGGAATAGAATGAAAGGCCTCATCCACCCAATACATTTTAAGCAATTGCATGCCACATTAACAGTTGTGGTTTCCTGCAAAGAATCCTGGGAACTGAAGTTTGTGAAGGTTGCTGGGAATTATTAGGATACTCGCAGAACGACAATTCCCAGAGTTTCCTAGGAAGAGGTATTGAGTGTGATGTGAATGGGCCCTAAGTTTTTTTGACACGCCCAGGCCTACTGGATAGTAGTCATTCAATGCTTTAGATGTTTTAAAGTGTTTTTAGTGTTTTTGTTTGCTTCCCTGGGCTCCTACTGGGAGGAAGGGCAGGATATAAATTTTATTGGTCTTAATCATGATGATGATGCAAGTCCTACTGAGAGTAGACCCACTGAAGTTAATAGACATGACTGACTTCAGTTCATTAATCTCAACGGGTTTACTCTGAGCAGGACTTAGTTGAATACAACTCAATGTTTTTTGGGGGGGAAACAGAGCACGGAGATTTGCTTTTCCTCCCATCTCTGTATATTGGCTGCTCTTTGCATAGGAGAACAGGACAAACCTTTTAAAGCCTCCCCAATACAAGAAGATGCCACTACTTTCAGGTGACACGCAGGCATGTTCGTACCTCTATTTACCCTTGGTGTCCGTATGAATTCGCTCCAACATGAGCCATATTCATGCATGGTCAGTCAACACTAACAACAGCTCTGCTTTGTGACATCACAAAAGAATGTTCAGGGTTCTGAGGCAGGACAGCCCAAGACATTTCAGATTACCATCCTGGAATGCGTGTGAATGGGGGTGGGGTGCCCCCTTAGGATAGTAATGCTCAGCCATCTTGAACATATTGGTTAGACGCTGCCTCAGGTACTATGGATGATGCTGAAGTTCTTAAAAAGAGAGGCTACATCATGGGAATCAATCTTGGAGAAGGGTCATATGCCAAGGTGAAATCGGCGTACTCGGATCGGCTGAAATGCAATGTTGCGGTCAAGATCATTGACAAGAGGAAAGCTCCCCGGGACTTTCTGGAGAGGTTTCTTCCTAGAGAAATTGAGATGCTGGCAAGAGTGAAGCACCAGGCCATCATCAAGACCTACGAGATCTTCGAGACCTCTGAAGGCAAAGTCTACATCGTGACCGAACTCGGCGTACAAGGAGACTTGCTGGAGTTTATCAAGAGGAGAGGAGCCATTCCTGAAGAAGTTGCTCGCAAGATGTTCCACCAGCTAGCTAGTGGTATCAAGTACTGCCACGAGATGGATATTGTCCACCGAGACTTGAAGTGCGAGAACCTTCTCTTGGACAAAGAGTTCAACATCAAATTGACAGACTTTGGTTTTTCCAAACAAGTAACCCGCGACGATGATGGTAAGGTGGTCCTCAGCAAAACTTTCTGTGGTTCTGCTGCCTATGCAGCCCCCGAAGTGCTGCAAGGCATCCCCTATCAGCCCAAGGTTTATGACATCTGGAGCCTAGGAGTGGTTCTGTTTATCATGGTCTGCGGCTCCATGCCGTACGATGACTCGAACATCAAAAAAATGCTCAAGTTGCAAAAAGAGCACCGGGTGCATTTCCCCAGGTCAAAAGTGCTGTCGGTTGAATGCAAAGATCTCATTTACCGCATGCTCCAACCCGATGTCTCCCGTCGGTTGTGCATCGATGAGATTTTAATGCACATTTGGATGCAGGAACCCAAATCCATTTCAGACACCGTGCTCATGAAAACGGGGGAATGCTCCTACCATCATAATCAGATAAAATCCATGTTTGGAAAAGAGTCAGGGCCAGAGACCTCGGACAATGAACAAGTTATCCAAGAAGAAAGACACGCTGATCTGGATCTCCTGTCTGACAAGATGCAAAGGACTTCTCTCTGAAAAAGCCAGGGACCCAGCAACAAGCAAAGATGAAAGTGGCTTTCTGTAGCACTACCAGTTTCAAAAACTTCTTTAACGACTCTGTTCTGAAAACTCTTTGGAAAGAGATCAAAGCAATTTGGGGGGGGGAGAGGTTTTTCTTCCATCAAGTCCTTGCAGATTTTCTGTCTTGGAAGCCACAAGAGCCAACAACATCCACACCTCTCAACATCTGTAAGATACACCACATTGGAAGTAGAGAGAATAGCTTTATCTCACCATTGTTGATCTTCAATGAACATCCACATCATACATTTTAAAGCACTCTTATACCACTTTAATAGTCATGGAGAATCCTGGGAACAGCAGTTTCTTAAGGGCGTAGCTCTGGAAGGTCAGCACCCTTAACTACAGTTCCCAGGATTCTCTGGGGGAAGCCATGACTGTTAAAGTGGTATAAGAGGGCTCTAAATGCATGGTGTGGACATGATTGTTGCCATGCCCTGATAAGGCTTGGTCTGCTACCCCTACCAGGTTGGTGTTATGCTACCTGCAAGACCAATAATTTGACATCTAACACATCAGAGGTCCATCTGCTGTAGGGCCAGTCAATTTCTCTGTGATGAAGGCGTGCTTCAAACAGACATCAGCCCTTTGGATTGTCTACATCTTTGCAATGGCAACTTCTGCCGCACAAGATACCTGTAAGGTACGTGCACTGATGCTTCCACACAAGATAGCAATCTCAGTGAAATTAAGGTTTAAGAAGATCCAGATCTAGTAAAAACTATAATCTAAAACTGTGCATGCATTTGGTTTTTTGTTTGTTTAAACAGATTCCTTATTCAGTGTGGGCAGGAATTACAGCTAAATGACTCAGGCCTGGCATCAACATCCAACCCCATCACCAAGTATCCCTGGGCAGCCTGCTGGGGGCCCAACCCCTGGAAGAGCCCACTGGCACTCACACCTGCCTCTCAAACAGAGAGCCATCCACCTAGAATATTTTGCCCACCTAGAAATATATTTTGGACCGGTACCAGCCAAGATATTGTCTGTGCCCCTCCCCGCAACACACCAACCCCCCTGGGACAGAAGGAAAGGAGATCCCATCCATGTTTTACTCAGAAGTAAATCTCTCTCTTTTTTCCAATTGAGCTTACTGCCCAGCAAGCAGGCATACTATGGCAGCCCCAGAGGCAGAAATGTGACAGCAGCCCCTACATTACTTTCCAAAGCTGGAAGTCACTAAAAGGCTCTAGAACCTGTAGCCCTCCAGATGTTGCTGAACTATAACTTCCATCATCCCTGGCCATTGGCCAGCCTTGCTGGAGCTGGTGGGAGTTGGAGTTCAGCAACATCTGGAGGGCCACAGGTTCCCCACACCTGCTCTAAGATTTATTTATTTGCCTACATAGTTCCATCCGTGTGCATGTCACTATACAGAGTAGAAGGGAAAAGGTACCTTGCCCTGAGGAGCTTACAGTCTTACATTTCACACAGGGGAAATGGGGGATGAGGAAGAAGGAAATGGATTCCAGTATTGAGCAGGGGGTTGCAGTTGATGGCCTTATAGGCCCAACTCTACAATTCTATGATTCTGTGGAAGTGGGGAGACAGAATCTAGCAACAAAAGTGATTGGAAATGGCTCCCTAGACCTTTGGCTGTTTATTTCTTTCAGTTAATTATCAGTAGTACTCATAAATACATCATTAAAAGCATATATATCTTTCCTTGTCATTTTAATTTCCAGCAGAGTTCCTGGTTTGTTCCATAGTCCTGATTTGATATTTGGTAGGAAGTTAGAAAGCTGCCTTATACCGAATCAGACAGTGGGTCCATCTAGCTCAGTGAGGCCTACTCTGACAGGCAGTGGCTCTCCAGGGATCCAGATAACGGTTTCTCCCAGTCCCAGCCCTACCTGGAGATTGAACGTGGGACCTTCTGCATTCAAAACAGATGCTCTACCACTGGGCTACGGCCCTTTCCCATCTAGACTTCTTGGCCATTCCTGACTCGCATCAGACCACCGCCCGTGGCCCCAGAACAAGGGATGGGTGAGAAACTTGATCCAGTTCACATTTAAAAGCTACCCTACCTAATCCGCACTTTCCAAAACAATACACAGACCAAAATACAGCTATCCTTTGACATTTGCATTTCTTCAATTTTTGTAGTATAGTTATTGAGCCAAGTAATGTATACAAAAGTGCACATATTTGGAGAAAGGGTGATTAAAGATGCATATATATTAGTGAAAATAACGACACAAAATGCATTATTTGAGGGAAAATTGCTTTGCAAAAATGGGTGTATTGGGGAAACTTGCATACAACAGCGTTTCAGTGCAAATTTTGCTCCATGAACAGTACACATTTCTGCAGGCCGTTTCTCACACTGTAAAGCATTTTTGTACGTAACTGTCACAAATATATTCGTCCTTGTGCACGCTTTCCCCCAATATAATCAATTTTTGTAAAACATTGCTTGGTTGAAGGACTGTGTTGCAAGATTCGTATAAGTGTGAATTTTGGAGGACGGCTGTGCTTTGGTTCTCAGATTGTTTCAAAAAGGGCTAATTCAATAAAGTCAGCTTTAAATGTGAACCAAATTGAAATTCTCGCCCATCCCTAGCTCCCAATGCATATGCACATTTTTACCATGCACTTACACTCATTCACGGATAACACATTGTGGGCAGGGGACTACTGGTGGCCCCACTTCCAACATTCGCATATTTAGCGCTAATGGGAGAAAGGGGTCTATGTATGCATAGTTGTATACATGTAGGGCTCCATGCAGTAGGGAGCCCTTGGATGAAGAGGGTTTCCACTCACGTAGAGGAGCTCCACACACATATGGCCCCTCTAGATGTCACTCCAGGGCAGAAGCGCAGGGTCCCTTCATGATAGTCGCTCCATGCCCCCTCACAGTCATGCCCCCTTTTCCACCTTCCCTTGTCTCCCTTGCTCTTCATGTCGTCTCCGGGTCCACCAGACTCCAACAGATGTCCCTAGGAGCCCGTCAGCGCCCACAGCCTTAGCTACTGAGTAGAGTCTTCTCTGTTGCTGACTAACCTCCTTTTACTCTGATTGGCTCCAATCTGCATGAAAATGGCTAACATGCTCCCCTTTCATGATGATTGGCTCATACATAGAAACCTGGCTGGGACCCTGTTCCCCCAAAAGTAAAGGGTCAATGACCCCCTGTGACCCCGGATGACTACACTATTGCTCCAGGGCAGTCACGAAGCCTCTGAGCACTCCCCCATCTCACTGCACGCTCGGTCTTGAGGTGAGAGTGGCTTCCTTTTTATCCCTTGAGGAGTACATACAGCTGAAGGAGGAAATTGGAAAAGTGACATTCTTGCCCACTTCCTCTTTCTACTCTATGTGCTTTTCAATGCTCAGATTAATCCTACTGGATCCAACTTTTACCCAGATCACTTAGGAAAGTGAAACGAGTGGGGGCCAGAGCTCTGTTTCTCTGTGGGAGGAGGCTGAGTCAGCAGGGTGGAATGAGAAGTGGGCCATTCCCATGGCACTCACTCAAAAACCCAAATGTCCCCATGGGCTGAAAACGGTTGGTGATCCCTGCCTGAAGCCTATCAGGGTAGGCATCAGGGACAACGTTCCAGAGTTGGAGAGAAGCCACCTTATCCCTGGTGGCCACCCAACTCACCTCCAACGCCGAGGAGCAACCATAGGTCTCCGACAATGTTCTTGACAAGCAGGAAGGTTCCAAACTAGAGGAAGGGTCATAGCTCAGTGGCAGATCATCTGCTTTGCATGCAGAAGGTCCCAGGTTCAATCCCTGACATCTCCAGGTTGGGCTGAGAGACTCCCGCCTGAAACCCTGGAAAGCTGTTGGCAGTCAGTGTAGACAATACAGAGCCAGATGGACCCAATGGTGTGATTTGGTTAAGGGCCGCCTCCCATGTTCCCCGCCCCGTAGTCTCAAGGCTGCTCAAACTTCCCAGTGGTTGCGCACATGCACATTATTTATTTGAGGAAGGGCCATCTCTCACCAATAGAGCATCTGCTTTGCGTGCAGAAGGTCCCAGGTTCAATCCCTGTAATCTCCAGGTAGGGCTGGGAGAGAATCCCTGGAGAGCCACCACCAGTCAGTGTAGATGAGCTAGATGGACCAACGGTCTGCGGAAGGAGACGGTACTCTCATTGCCTACCTGAATTTCTGGACTGGTGGATTCACACAACTGTTCGGCCAGATCAGGCCACGGGTTGATGTTATCTCATGCGCTCATCCAAATGCTTCGCCACAGAAACGAAGGAGGCGAGTCGGACGTCAAGGCTTCAGACAGGCTCGCTCATGAACTGCGAACCGAGTTTACAGAAGGCGTCATTACAAACGATGGCGGGATTGCTGTCTTGCAATAAAGGGTAAAAAGGGCGCACTAAAGAGCCAAGGTCAGCCCCTGATATCTCCAGTTAGAAAGATCAGATAAGCACAGGGGTGGTGAACCTTTTTGTAGCCAGAGGGCCACATTCCCTTCAGGGCGATCTTCTGGGGGCCATATGTCTTTGGTGGGTGGGACCAGAAGCAAAGCTGGACACAACACCCAATGTGAAGGTTCCCCTTTCCATGCACACGTCCTTCTCTGTCTTCCAGCAAGGCAGGCAAGAAGCGTGATCAGAGTTTGAGGAGACATTCTAGCCAGGCGAAAACACTCAAGGGGGGTGCAAAGCAGGGCTGCTGAGGAGTGTGGCTCAGGAGGGGGTGCAGCCTGGAAAGAGTCCTAAGGGCTAATTAAAGAGGCCCGAAGACTGTGTTTAGTCCCTGGACCTGAGGCTCCCCATCCCTAGGACAACAGGTGACAACAGAAAAGATCTCAGGAGCCTGCTAGTTAATTTTAATATATAGAACAGCAGGGGTGTAGTGGTCCAGGGTTTTGGGGGGGTCTCAGACCCTTTACATTTTGGGGAGCAGGGTCCCAGCAGGGTCCTTATGTCTTCAGCATCCTATGAGACAATGGAATGGGAGTGTGTTAGCCACTGAGAAGAGTCTTCTAACATGCTTCCTTGTTCTTTCCTGCTGACGGTAGCCACTCAGAGCGAAAGGAGGTGAATCAGTCATTGGGAAGACTCTTCTCAGCAGCTAACACTCTCCCCTTTCATGCCAATTGGCTCCTAGGGATATCTGTTGTTGTGGGAGAAGGTATTAACAAGGATCTCATTCTCAACCCAGCAGCAAAAGTGGGGGGGGGCATGGCTGTGACTAACATGAAGGGACCCTGCACGTCTGAATTTACCACCATGCTACTGTATAACAGTCATCTTAATATGTCCATTGATTTTGGTTACCTCAAAACATGGAATTTGATTTCACTCTTCTATGTGTCAAATTTAATGAGATACAGAATTCCGAAAATGACGTTGTATGTGCCCTCTGCATCTCCAATGCATTATGGGAATCTTTTGAGAAGCTGACTTAGCAAGGACAACTTACCTCATCCATTAACAGGGCGTTTCACGTTGAACCATTGTATTGGCTACGTGGGTGGCCACCTACAGGGAAATTATCATTCAAACGCCAATGAAGTTTTCTGTACTTAGCGTGGATGTATTCCATAGATTCCCCTTGGGACTGTTCACTTTCACCAGCAATTCAAACACATGCTTGAGAAACGAATCCAATGTCTGAGCACCGGTAGAGGAATTTTGAGGGGTTGCTTGCCGGTATCATGAAGAAAACATCAAACGCTGCTGTACCTATAAACCAATCTGCAAAACCCAAGAGTTTCCCTTCCATGCAAGAGTTTCCCTTCTTCCTTCTTCCTGTAAGGCAAGAGCAGAGATTGGTTGGTGATTTTAAAAAAAAGTAATGCCTCATCTCAAAAGATAATTTCTCTTGATTATTCCTACTAGCTACTAGTTACCATATACAGTAATATCTCAGTTAATGAATCCTCCAGGAAATTTTAAGGAAGGCTTTTCTGAAGGTGAAACTGACCAGTTTTGCTATGCTGTGGATGTTTCAAGCCTGTGCCCCTGCTTTAAGGTGAAACTGACAGGTCTGTGTCTTTGCTTTGCTATGGATAATCTTTCAAGCCTATGCCTGTGCTTTAAGGTGAAACTGGCGCAGCCTGTGTCTTTGCTTTGCTATGGATAACAGCCTATGCCTGTGCTTTAAGGTGAAACTGGCGCAGCCTGTGTCTTTGCTTTGCTATGGATAACAGCCTATGCCTGTGCTTTAAGGTGAAACTGGCCAGCCTGTGTCTTTGCTTTGCTATGGATAACAGCCTATGCCTTTGCTTTAAGGTGAAACTGGCCAGTCTGTGTCTTTGCTTTGCTATGGATAACAGCCTATGCCTTTGCTTTAAGGTGAAACTGGCCAGCCTGTGTCTTTGCTTTGCTATGGATAACAGCCTATGCCTTTGCTTTAAGGTGAAACTGGCCAGCCTGTGTCTTTGCTTTGCTATGGATAACAGCCTATGCCTTTGCTTTAAGGTGAAACTGACCAGCCTGTGTCTTTGCTTTGCTATGGATAAACTTTCAAGCCTGTGGCTTTGTTTTGCTAGGGAGAAACTGACAGGCCCGTATGTTTGCTTTGCATTAAAGAGATCTCTGGCTTTCTCCCAGGGCTGGGGAGGGAAGGATCCAGTATGATTCAGAGGAGGAGGGGAGGGGAAAGGACTGGGAGTGGGTGGGTGCTGGGTAGGCACCCCTGAAAGCCCTTACTGAAGCTAGCCCCACTATCTATGAGTGGGTGTAGGAACCTATCCATGTTCTTTCCATGTTATTCCTACCTCTGGTACCAAGTTTCTGTTAAAGAAGTAATGTCCAGGAACTCATCTGCTTTGTTAACTGAGGTGTTGCTGTACAAGAGATGAACAAGGCACATTAATTCACTAACTACTCCTCTTACCTCCGCTTTGTGACATCACATGGAGACATCACCCATTAAACAATGCTCAGAGTTCCATGTCATCCAGCTTCCAAGAACCAGGCAATCCCCTGATGACCCAGCATGGAATACACACTAAGTGGCTGGAAGCATATGTCAACCATGTGACCGAACTTATCTTTACTGCTGCCTATAGCATCATGGACGATGCCGCCGTCCTTAAAAAAAGAGGCTATGCCATGGGGGCAAATTTAGGAGAAGGGTCTTACGCAAAGGTGAAATCTGCCTTCTCTGAACGATTGAGATTTGATGTTGCGGTAAAAATCATAGACCGAAGAAAAGCTCCTCCAGATTTCCTGGAGAGGTTTCTTCCAAGAGAAATAGACATCTTAGCCAAAGTGAATCACCGATCCATCATCAAAACCTATGAAATCTTTGAAACGTCAGATGGCAAGGTTTACATTGTGATGGAGCTGGGTGCCCAAGGGGATCTACTGGAATTCATCAAGACCAAAGGGGCGATGCCTGAAGACATCGCACGGAAGATGTTCCGTCAATTATGCGCTGCCATTAAGTACTGCCATGATGCCGACATTGTCCACCGGGACTTGAAATGTGAAAACCTGCTTCTGGATAAGGATTATCACATCAAGCTTTCGGACTTTGGCTTCTCCAAACGCTTGACTCGCGATGAAGAAGGCAAAATTGTCCACAGCAAAACCTTCTGTGGCTCTGCAGCTTATGCCGCCCCGGAAGTGCTACAAGGCATCCCCTACGAGCCCAAGGTTTACGACATGTGGAGCCTTGGCATCATTCTGTACATCATGGTCTGTGGCTCCATGCCTTACGACGACTCAAACATTCGGAAAATGCTGCGGCTACAAAAGGAACACAGAGTGCATTTCCCCAAGTCCAAAAACCTGACGGTGGAATGCAAAGATCTGGTTTATCGCATGCTCCAGCCCGATGTTAACCGTCGGCTTCGCATCGAAGAGGTCTTGAGCCACGTCTGGATGCAGCCTCTTAGAGCCAGGGCTGTTTCGACAACTTCTGTTGCAAAAAACGGAGAGTGCTCCCGGACTGTGGGTGAGCAGAAGTCAGACCACAAAACAGAAATGGAAGCCAGCAATAAATCCGAGTCCAAATTGGTCACACCAGCCCGCCTGGAAGCAGTAGAAGAAGTAGAGGAACAGTTTGAGAAGGAACAGCAAGACAACATGGAAGAGATGCTGGCCCAGTTTCAGGACACAGACATCTAACACCCCCGGGAACCAGCGGATGGATGCTCATCAACTCTGGGAGTAGACAATAGGTACCCCGAACATCCAGTCAAATGGACAAGGTGGTTTTGGTGGTGGTGGTGGGGAACATAAGAGATTAATGGAGGAAGCGATTAGAAAAAGAGACTAAAATGAAAAGAAACTTCTTTATAAGCACTTTTATATATAGAAGAAAGCAATGCTATTAAATACTTTTCTACATTGATAAATATTTTACTGTAATTGTCAGCTGCCTGTGAACCCCAAAGACCCATACTTCTGAAAAGGGCAGTGTTTTCAAAGCACCTTGGAATTCCCTCAGGTGCCTTTGAAAATGATGCGCTTGCATTCTCAGAGAGCTAAGAGAACCTCAAAGCCTTTCCCAGAATCCGTTTCACCTTAGTTTGTGTACCAACAGAAGCCCTTTTTTGACTCAACCCTGGCCAAACAGAAAACAGTACAATCTATATATTTTTTTAAAGAAAAGATAGATGTCAATGGGGAACCCCACATTTTAAGAGGGGTCAGCTTTCTTAATATGACTCCTGTTGGAAAGCCTTAAACCAGTCAGAGGCCTCTCTATTCCCATCTCTAAACTGGGATAATCATTGCTTGCTAAGCTGCCCCAGTTTGATTTGCTTGTTTCAGGTGTGGAGAATTTTTGGTCCTCCAGATGTCGTTGAACTACAGCTCCCATCATCCTTGGCCATTGGCTATGCTTGTCCGGGCTGATGGGAGTTGTAGTTCAGCAACATCTGGAGGGCAAATGGTTCTGCAACCCTGGGTTATTTTGATGTAGGAAATTTGGGGCTTACTGTGTTACAGTTTCAGCTCCCCAATCCAAGCTAATTAAGGTGTCCCTGTCCCAAAGGATGTTGTACAGCAGGGGCAAGCAATCTGTGCTGTTGGACTACCTCATCCCTATGTCCTTGCTGGCTGGGGCCGACGGGAGTTGGAGCCCAACAACATCTGGAAGCCCACATGTTCCCAATCCCTGCTCTAAAGCTTTGTGATGGAGAGGAATTCAATCCAGTAAGGTTGCTCTGGTCCACAGCAGCCAGATGAAGAGATGCCCCAACAGAGCCTTACATGGAATGGAAAAAGAAAGCCATGGAGACTTGCCAGTTAGAGTCAGAGCCACTCCACATCACACAGTTTTATCTCATGTTTTGGAATGGTGATGGGATTGCATTTTTGCCTTTTCAAACAAGATGCACTCACATGGCAGAACCTCCAGCCATTTCCCATCGCTGTTTCTTAGAAAACATTTGCTGCTGGACTGGCAAATTTGCCAAGGTTGCTTAGTTGCATCTGTCATTTTTCCAAGTGCAGAGACAACTTAGGTTTGGGGGTTTTTTTTACTGACCCCCAGTAATAGCCAGGAAGGTTGATTTGGCAATGCTTTGCCTATTCAAACTTACCATCCTTGCCCCACTGAGGTCTACATGAAGAAACAAATGCAAAAAGTATGTACAGTAGTAATGCAGGAACAGTATCTCAACGAATCCTGACCTGCTCAGATCTTTTGCATTGCCCACAGCCATTTTTCCCAGGTATTTCTCCACTGAGAATAAGCCCATCAACTAGGGCTTGGGAACCTGTGGTCCTCCAGACATAGCTGGATCACAACTCCCATTAGCTTCAACCAGCGCTGCCAACAGCCTGGGATGATGGGAGTCTAACAACCTCTGGAGGGCCACAGGTTCCCACATCTCTGCCATAGACTTCTTGGTTTAAAGTAGGTGTGGGGAACCTTTGGCCCTCCAGATGTTGCTGAACTACAACATGCTTGCTCAGGCTGATAGAGTTAGAGTTGAATTCCAACAGAAGGAGGAAGTCGAATCTCCGGTAAAAGGGGTCGAGGTCCACTCAGCCTTCCATCCATCCGTGGTCGGTAAAATGAGTACCCGGCATATGCTGGGGGGTAAAGAAAGGCCAGGGAAGGAACTGGCAATCCCACCCCATACATACGGTCTACCTAGTAAACGTCACAAGACGTCACCCTAAGAGTCGGAAACGACTCGCACTACAAGTGCGGGGACACCTTTACCTTTAGTTCCCCTGATGGACCTCCCAAATGTGTCATTTGCTAGGTTGGCCATTAAGAATCATCATGCTTTAAGGAGACCAGGCCTGGAAATGTTATAAACATTCTCAGTTCTCCCCTCTTCCTATACTGCCTACAAAAACAAAGCCGATTTAAGTGACAGATCAGAGATACCTTTGCCTTACTGTCTTTATTCTGTTTATCATGACAATACATGATGTGTAACTAATCCTTTTGCCTGTTTTTATTTTACAAGAATCAAAGCTAGGATGAAGGCAAAATTGAGTGCTGCTATCCTGAGTTAATAACCCATGCTTTATAAGATCATGGGGTCACATTATACCTTTGGATATAGGCAAGTGATATGCACGTGCGGTGAATTCTAAACACCACCTATCTCAGCACACCGGCAATCATGAACACATTGTTATCTTATTGGCTCACAGCAGGTGTGGGGAACCTTTGACCCTCTGATGTTGCTCAGTTACAACTCCCATCATACCAGGCCATTGGCCATGCTTGCTGGGGTGGATTTGTAGTTTGGCAACATCTGGTCATAAACCAAGAAAGTCACGGCTGTTTTGGTTTTGCAATATTTTTTAGTAAAGCCAACCCTGCTCAGTTTCCAGGATATCACACCTGAGCCGTTGTATAAATCTATGGTGCAGCCACATTTGGAATACTGTGTACAGTTCTGGTCGCCTCATCTCAAAAAGGATATTATAGAGTTGGAAAAGGTTCAGAAGAGGGCAACCAGAAGGATCAAGGGGATGGAGCGACTCCCTTACAAGGAAAGGTTGCAGCATTTAGGGCTTTTTAGTTTAGAGAAAAGGCAGGTCAAAGGATACATGATAGAAGTGTATAAAATTATGCATGGGATTCAGAAAGTGGATAGAGAAAAGTTTTTCTCCCTCTCTCATAATACTAGAACTTGTGGACATTCAAAGAAGCTGAATGTTGGAAAATTCAGGACAGACAAAAGGAAGTACTTCCTTACTCAGCGCATAGTTAAACTATGGAATTTGCTCCCACAAGATGCAGTAATGGCCACCAGCTTGGATGGCTTTAAAAGAAGATTAGACAAATTCATGGAGGACAGGGCTATCAATGGCTACTAGCCGTGATGGCTGTGCTCTGCCACCCTAGTCAGAGGCAGCATGCTTCTGAAAACCAGTTGCCGGAAGCCTCAGGAGGGGAGAGTGTTCCTGCACTCGGGTCCTGCTTGCGGGCTTCCCCCAGGCACCTGGTTGGCCACTGTGAGAACAGGATGCTGGACTAGATGGGCCACTGGCCTGTTCCAGCAGGCTCTTCTTATGTTCTTATGAGCATCCCATAACCTAGCCAGGCTTCTCATAGGCATGCGAGGGCAAACATCTGACCTTCCCATGCAGAGATGTGCATTGCCCATGTGCCATTAATAAAATGTAACTGAGAAGCAACCTGAAAGTCATTCCATTGATGAATATAAAGCGGGAAACTAGTTCTCATTTATTCATCAGAATTTCTCCTTCAGCAATGACTAGATTAGCATACCCACCAATTCAAATGTGCGCCACGCCTTTATTGAAAGGCTTTCGGTGTTCAATAAATAAAAAAACACTCCTGTACAGAGAGAATGAGGGACACCCAAACACAACCAGCAGTCCCCTTTGTAGAACCATCCCAAATACATTACAAGGGCTCATGCCGCATATGCTATTTTGTCCTTGGGTCCCAGGCTCAACTGGCACGGAAGATTACAGCAGGACATTTTTTGCTCAGCAAAAAGGCTTATTCCACTCTTGCTGCCTGCTAAGTGCTGGAGCAATGCGGGATTACAGGGTAGAAACAATCCTAAAATCCAGGCAGCCCTCCTTGTCAATACTGCACATATTTCACCATCAACGGCCTGTAGGCAAAAGAGAGAACAGTCTTCAGAAAAAATCCGACGCTTTGCGTCTTTTAGGGAGCTGCAGCAGATTGTCCGTGATCGAGGTAGGGTCCTGGGCCACTGGTGTCCTGGAGGTTGGGGTGACGGTGGGTGTATTCACCCCCCCTGCCGGAGTCTTGTAGCCAGGTGTGCCCAGGTGTGCAGGGGATGGGGTGTAGCTGGCTCGGAGGGCTTTGTCTGTGAATTTGCTGGCAGTCCTGTTTACTAAGCGCTGCATGGCTGGAGACATCGCTGGGTTTAGTCCTTTCGGGGTAAGGCTAGAAAAGACAGGCATTTTTAAAAAAGAATTTCAGATGAGAGACGACGGCATTGGTTTGCTAGAGGCGCGAGACTAGATAGGAGCCCATCTGCACTATATAATATACAAAGCGCTGTCATGGCAGTCCCCAAAGAATCCTGGGGGGAAACGTAGCTGGTTAAGGTGCTGAAAGTTGTTAGGAGATGCCTACCACAGAGCTCTAATTCCTCAAATTCCCTGGGAAGGGGGATTGATTGTTAAACTGCTCAGAAAATTGTGCCTCTGGGAGGGGAATAGGGGTCTCCTAACAACTCCTGGCATACTTCACAAACTAGTCCCCAGGATTCTCTGGGGGAAGCCATGACTGCTTAAAGTGGTACAACAGCACTAAATATGGATAGTGCAGATGGGGCCTAACTTGAAGGGCCATTTCTAGGGCTGAAGGTCTCGGTAACAGCCTAAACACAGAGGTCAGGTTTGGCTCAGAACCACAGTGTCCCTACACAGGATGGAAGGTGAGACCTGAACGTTCATGATTCACCCAGTTTCCGTTATCCTTCCACCTAAAAAAGGATGGAAATGAATGCAGGAATATAGCATATGTACCAGGACAGGTGTACAAGCGAATCAAACTTCATTTTATTGATAATTATTATATTTCACTTCTGCAAATCCTAATGGGAGACTGTTTTACTGGCTAGGAGCGGAGTAGAAATTTTAGAACTAATAAATCACTTCCTATCCTCACAGTCTGAAGACCAAAGCCCAAGTCTCACTGTACGTAATTTCTAGTCATATCTATGCTACATGTGCATAGAGGTAATTGTGTCCAATCTCTTGTTCTATGAAAGCTCTACAGTGCAGGATGCAGGTACAACATCTGGCCCTATATCTCCAAGTAAGGAGCAGAGCTAGGAGATGTCAGCAAATTCACCTGCTCACCCTTCCCTAACAGTCCTACTGACCGTAAGACCTAAGAGTCCTGGCAGAATTGGGAGAATTGTGGCTCACTGAATGACTTTCAGCCCACAGATCTTGGAGTGAGATCCCGATTCTTTCCTCTGAAGTTGGGTCATCCAACATCATGGTGACACCAGGTGGCTGGATTAACTGCTCATACTCTCTTATGCTTATCTTCATATTTAGCCGAAATATGCTTCCCTGCAATTTCCACCCACTGGTTCTATCTAGTCATTGCTGTTGTTATTAATTAAATTTATATTCTGCCCTTCCTCCCAGCAGGAGCCCAGAGTAGCAAACAAAAACACTAAAAGCACTCTAAACCATTTTAAAAAAAAGACTTTAAAAACATTAAAACATCTTTAAAAACATCTCTTTCAAAAAGCTTTAAAACCATCCTTAGGAAGCAATTCCAACACAGACGCAGACTGGGATAAGGTCTCTACTTAACAGATTTGTTGAAAGAGGAAGGTTTTCAGGAGGCACCAAAAAGCTAACAGAGTTATTTAAGGGGAGGGAATTCCAAAGTCTCAGTGCCTCAAGACTAAAGGCCCACTTCCTATGTTGGCAGAACGGACCTCCAGATAAGACGGTATCTGCAGGAGGCCCTCAACTGCAGAGCTCAATGATCGACTGGGAATATAAGGGGTAAGACGATCTTTCAGGTATCTTGGTCCCAAGCTGCATAGGTCCGAAAACCAGAACCTTGAACCCAGTAGGTAATGGGCAGCCAGGGCAATTTTTTCAGCAGCAGGGTAACATGTTGGTGATACCCTGCCCCAGTGAGCAGTTGTGCCACTGCAATTTTCACCAGCTGCAGCTTCCGGTCCAACCACAAGGGCAGCCCCACATACGAATGCATTACAAAAATCCAGCTTCGAGTCATGTCCCCTGGAACAACAGAGAACAAGTCTCCCCCAGGATACGTGATGAAAGCGTGGCTTGAAATAGAAAAAAAAAACAGACTATTGCTGAGCCTGCTGCACTGGAGCTGCATCTGCAATTATGAATCATAGTTCAGTGGGAAGAGCAAATGCTTTATGTGCAGAAGGTCCCAGTTTGATCTCCAGCATCCTTCGAGCTCAGGGAGCGGGGCTGAGAAAGTCCTCTGCTTAAAAGCCAGGGTGTGGCCACCAGTTTAAGAGCAGATGCTACTGGACTAGACAGCCCAATGGTCTGACTCAATGTAAGGATGCTTCATATGCTTATGTGCCTGTTCGGTGCAAAAAAACCCTAGCATTCTGAGCACAGAACATGTACCCCTGATTACACCCTTTACCTTCAAGACGTAGCCTGGTTCGCTCCTAAAGGTGCAGGAAGTTCATCTCCTTCCACAGCCAGCCAGAAGAAGAGAGAAACAGCACCAAGACATCCAATGTCTATTGCCCAAACCCAGGGCAGCCGCCCCAGCTCTCCAAAAATGGCAAAAGTCTTCCCGTTCTCCCACACTGTGTTTTTCCTCCCTCTAGCGCGCTGCAATTTAATTCCAGGGGAAAAGCCCCCTGAAGTTAGAGATGGCTCACCTGGCGAGGTTCTCCGTGACTCTTCTTAAAGCTTCCTGCTTCTTGGCACGGTTTTTAGCGGCCGCCTCGTTGGCCATCTTCAGCCCGAGCCTCTCCCTGCGGCCAGGCTCCAGGATCTGGGGAAAAGCAGCCAAGGCGGTTACCAGTGCCACATCTGCCCAGCCACAGTTGCACTTCTCCCTGACGCTTTTGCCAGGAACACAATTAAACCAGAGGAGGGGCAGCTATGGAACATGCTGGATTCCAAACCTCATCCCGGCATTAGGCACTACCAGGACAACACTGAAGCTCTACAACAAGGGTGGGCAACCTCAGGCCTGGGGGCCGAATGCAGCCCACTCTGTCTTGCCCTCGGAACTCTCCCCAGGCTGCACCCCTGGGGGCCCTTTTCACACCCTGAGAGTTTTTGCCCGAGTGGAATGTGTCCTTGAACTCTGATAATGTCTCTTGTCTGGATGGAGGATGGAGAAAGGGTTGTGTAGAAACTAGCCTTCTATACAAAAGTACAATTTATGTCTATTGTTGCTCCCCGCCCACTTTTGCCTCTGGCCCACCCATGACTGCCATGTGGCCCTTGGAAGGCTGTCCAGAAGGGAATGCAGCCCTTGGGATAAAAAAAGGTTCCCTGCCCCTGCTCTGATGGGAGTTCGGCTCCAGCAACATCTGGGGGGCACCACATTGGCTAGAGTGTCACTCTGTGAGGGGAATAGGGGTCTCCTAACAACGCTCAGCACTCTGTAACAAAACTGCAGTTTTCAAGATTCTCTGGGGGAAGCCAAGCCTGCTAAAATGGTATGATACTGCTTTAAATGTATAGCGCACACGGGGCCTTTGACTGTTTGACGACACACTTTTCCTCTCCGCCTTTGTCCCACTTATCGCAGCAAAGACAGAAGAGCTCTAAGCCTTTGGGGCCCAAATGGCTCCGCAATGGATGATGGGACTGAAAAGGCGGCAAAAAGATTCCCTATTTACATCATACAAAAAAGAGTCCCATGGTTAGAACAGAGCTAACTGCCTGCATGAAGTGATAGCTGCAGGTAACAGGCACACTTTGTTCCCTGTGCCGCCCCCCTCCCCCCAGCGACCAGCACACCTGGGGTGCAGAGAGACAGCAATTCACGTCTGGGCTTTGATCCACCCCAGAGTGGGCTAACACAGCAAGCGTTTCAGATTCTAGGGCAGCAACTTGCCAAACATGGCGTGCTATTTAAACCTATTTTTGCCCAGTCAAAAGCTAGAGAGTTACAACCACACTTGTGCACATCTGGATTCTGTAGAGTTTACACGACACACGATGTTGAGAGTCCCAGTTTCATGCTTCGAGTAAATACCTTGAAGGCCGGGCCAGGGGTCCTGTCCACATACGGTGTGTCTGAGCCTTCTAACCGCAAAGGGGTGCTTTCTATCTCACCCCATGTCATGAGAGGGGAGTCGTTCACACCTAGGAAGGTAGTTTCACAAGTTAGTCTGACAGGATGGACAAACAGCAGGCTCTTTGCTTAAGTTTCGCCAGTCAGTGCTTGAACTGTGGTTGTGGTGCGAAGGGAGGGAGGCCCTAAATGAAATCCATGAATCCTACTTCCCTGCCCTCAAAATGTGAGCCAAATCACAGCTCCCCACGTAGCCTTCTGAAAAAAGTAGGTAAGCAGGTCAGTAACAAAGATTTAAGGAGTTAGGCACCCTCTGCCCCCACGCCAGTAATTCTAGTAAGGCTGCAGTGTCCCAGGTGCTTAAGGCCCCAAAAACGCTTATGGCAAAGCCTCTTCAACACTCATTACATCATCAGTTCAGTTGTGTGGTTGAATGTGTGCGATTTCTCTCGACTATGTCCTCAGTATTACTACAGCATGACTTGAATCACTAGGTAAATATTTACTCCATAAGTCATCCCTCTGCTTCATTCTGTTGGGAGCCATAGCTATGTTTTCTTTCCCTAGACCTGAAGAATTAACTCCTATATCTGTAAATGTAATTTCCCAATGAAGAATTTTTCTCACCTTGTTTGCGCACTAGGGGCTAAGCATTTAGCCACATTTGCTAACAAAAGATCATTTCTGCCTTGTTGCTAGTTTACAAAACAATGCTCAGTGTTTTTTGCTTGTTTTTTCCTCTTACCAGGAGCAGGGGAAGGCGTGGCCACGAATCCGTATCCGTTAACCTTTGGAGATTCCTGGGGGATAAGTTCCTTCCCATCAGGGCCTACTTTACCCTGCTTGTACTAGATTTCAGAAAGAGAAAATGGCATTTAGTAACCATCACTTACACAGCACTTTAAAAGGTTATTATTTATTTACTTCATTTGTTGGTAGCCTCGTACCCAATGGTCTCTAGGCAACTTACAGCAGTTAGCATTTTATAACCACTTTTTAAAAACTTTTTAAATATTTATACCTCCCTATCTGAAGGGGCTTGCACTTTTAAAAGCCCACTGTTAAAAACAATGAAAATCAATAGAGGCAGCAGAGGGGTTGGACTCGATGGCCTTCTAGACCACTTCCAACTCTACAATTCTACATAATCCACTCCAATCAGAGAAGAGCTGCTGCAGAAATATAGATCACCCACGAAAACCCTGGAAGAATTAAAAAAATAACCTGCCATCTAATAAGTTGGTGCTTCATGAATCTTAGGGACCGCACAGGGGGCACCAAATGTTAGTGATAGAGATTTGCATGCAGAAGGTTTCAAGTTCCGTTTCCAACATCTCCCATTTACAAGGATCAGGTAGAACAAGGGTGGCAAACAGACGTTGCTGGACTACATCTCCTGTCCAATGGTGGGGCTGGCTGGAGCTAGTGGAGTTCATGAATATCTGAAGGGCCAAAGGTTCCCCAGCCCTGAAGTAGAAAGTGGTGAGAACGGCCTCTCTGCCTGAGACTCTGAAGAGCTGCTGCCAGTCAGAGAAGGCAATACCAGGCTAGATGGACAAACCGTCTGTCCTGTCCTATGTTTCCATGGGTTTCAGTGAGGGGGCATTAGCTCATTAGTAGAACATAGACTTTGCAAACGGGCGGCCCGAGGTTCAGTCCCCAGCATCTCCAGGTAGAAAGATCAGTAAGTAAGTGATGAGACACTCTTCTCTGCCAGACACCATGAAGAGCTGCTACAATCAGAGCAGACAATCATGGGCTAGAAAGACCATTGGTCTGACCTGACAGAAGACAGCTTCCTAGAGTTGTACCTGCCTGATGATATTTTGGCATACAGTGTGCAACAACTGGAAGCCCCCTCTCCATCATCACAACTCACTTATCTCCAAAACCAGGAAGCTGAAACCAGATCTTAGAGATTGGGAGGATTCATATGACAGGAAGTGGTCCTTCTATTTTTTATTTTTTTTACTGTTCCCTGTACCTCTCAGAGGCAGACCATTATTAATCCCCGCTAGAGAGATGTGGAACTTGCAACTCAGTGAGTTCAGAACTGAGCAGAGAATGTCTAGAAGTAAATGGGCTTTCACTCAACTTGCTTAAATTGCTCTAAGGCAGACCACACATCAAGTTTTTTAAAAAAAATCTGCTGGGGTGGGTGGGGTTTGTTTTGGTCTAGTTCGTAAACTGAAACGTCTGTTTGATTGTTTTATGTTTGGCCAAACACCTAATTGGAAGTGTTCATTGGCCATATTTGCATGTCATGCTAAAATCACGATTTAGCGCTGCCCCTCTCCTGCCGCTGGATGGCTGAGAGAACAGTCTGACCTTGCTATAAACTAGCTTATTTTGTCACCCAGACGAGGGGCTGTGGTTTAAGAGTAATTCAGTGTTAAGTTGGCTTGTTTGAAACTGAGCACGATCCCCAGTCTGGATGACATGGAAAGGCATGATTAAAAGAGGGGAGAAGTAAAAGTTTCCGAAGTTGTCCTCCCAGCTGCAGAAGGAGGGGGGCATTTGCATCAGGGGCTCGCTGCGGCTCCCTCCTGCTCATTCACCATGGTTTGGTGCAAATGCAGTCACTAACAACGAAGCGGAGTGAAATCTTCTGCAGCAGACTCTCTCCACTGGAACTGACCGCACAGGCTTCTCTTTCCTATATATGTTGCGTTTAATTGACAGAATAATTTTTAAGAGGCTTTGCTTTCAAGCTAGTACGGTTTGATTTTCTTCTCTCACGCCCGCGTGCATCGGGAGAAAATGTACAGCTTCTTTTTATCAGTTTGTAAGCTTGGGGAATCTGGGAGCACCCCCCTATTTTAAAACCAATAAAAAGGATGTGGAAAAAGTTAACTCGACTCTCCAACCTGAGCATTGAGGGCTGCCGCTTGCTGGAGCTGGGATTTGCTCAAGGCTTGGCTGAATGGATCCTTCAGGAAACGGGTGTTTCTGTGGACAACTTCCCGTGGCTTTTTAAACACATTCTCCTCATCGGGAACACCTGGAAAAAGCAAGATTTTGGCATGAGGCCGAGGCTGGCTATCAGACTGGTCAGCACAAGTCCTGCCATTTTCAGATTTAAAAAGGACAACATACCCCTTTATTAGCTCAGAAAACGATAAATGAACACTGAAAATGAAGAAAGGAACATACGCCTTCCCACAATTCCAGTTTCATCCTCCTTCAGTTCTTACACCATGGTGTGGACAAAGTGGATCCAAAGATTCTTCCTGTAATATTAGAACTGACTGGAACTGATTGGTAGGAGATTCAGGACCAACACAGGAAAAAGAACTTCTTCACATAGCGCATTATTAACCTATGGAATTCGCTGCCACAAGGTCTGACAAGGGCCACTGACTTAAGATGGCTTGAACAGGGGGTTAGAGAAGTGTAGAGAGCAGATCTATCTACAGCTACTATCCATGATATCTATATGGAACCTTGGGGTTAAAGGCAGCATAACCCCCCAATACAGGATCCTGGCTGAAGGCTCCACAAAAGCATCTCATTGGTCAGCGTGTGTAATAAGACACTTGACTAGGGAGAACTTCAGCCTGACGCAGCAGGCCTCTTCTTATGCTTTCACTGGCTGCATTTCACTCATAATTCAGCCAGCCTTTCTGGCTCATTGTGGTTTATCAGGTACAAGCAGTGGGCTTGTACGTGCAACCTCATCACTCCCATTTTGCTCCTCCCTTGGTGTGAGGAGGATAAAGAAACCAAGAAGCCTTGGCTTCATGTTGTGGTCCAAGCAAGGGATCAGGGTTTGCTGCTCCCTGATAAGCCGCAATCAGCAAGCCAACAACAAACCAGGGCTTCAGGTTTGGTAGCAATCGTGGCTTGCTAGACAAAGTTGCCGGAGATGGAAAGAGGAAGCGACTACTGAAAAGTCTGCACAATAAATAAAATATTAGATGTAAGGCTCTCCCTATTGGTCCTCATTTTATAGAAATCAGGGAGGAATGTGCCATAACTCATAAGAATGGAAGCAGAGCCTTGCTGGATCAGGCCAATGGCCCATGAAGCCTAGCATCCTGTTCTCACAGAGGCCAACCAGATACCTCTGGGAAGCCTGAAAAAAAGGACCTTTCATTATGTTTTCCTCGCATTATCCATTACATTGTTCAGTTTTTACACAAAAAAGGAGCATCCCCAAGCAAAGACAAGAAAGGTCAGAAATTTACACACAGAATAGGAAGGACCTGAGACATGCCAGCTAAGACCTGATAGGGATATTCAAGTTCATTCTTTGCGCATCTGCCCTCTCTGCATTTAAAGCGGGGCCAGGGCCCCCAAGTTATTTAATCTATACCCCATGTTTCAGCCAAGAGTGGCTTCCAAAGCAGCAATAGCCAAGATGGCAGAGTGGATGATGAAGGGTAGTAGGTTAAAACGGTGTATGTTTTATTAGATTGGTTTTAATTGTGTATCTTAATTTAATTGTACCCACTCTGAAATCATCTTAAAATAAAGGGTGGGATTGCAAATGTTATAAATAAATCTCTTTCTTTGGCCACAAACATTCTTCCTGCGTCTGGGTAGGAGAAAGTATGAAAAGTAGCTGCCAAGCACAGGGTTACCCAAATGGGCGGCTAGTACCAGTTACGCACACACACAAAATTAATATTGAAAAGGTACTGCAAGATAAGATGTACAGGGCAAGAGCTCTAGGGAACCCAACCCTGTGTTCTTACAGCGATCAGTCCATTTGGATGTCTCCATTTGCTGGAGACAAATGTGACATCACCTGCCTCACCTGGTGGATAATACATGAGGGAATTCTTAGCTTTATATTCCCACGTCTCCACCCCAGCTTTCCCGTTAGCCAGGGCCTGCTGCTCTTCTGCTGACGGAAGCATCAGCTGCTCCTGGTGCCGCTGAAAGAGAATTTTAAAAGATCTTCAATGAGCAGGGGCACAAGCGGGAGTACAGAAGGTTAAATGGTGCAAAATAAATGGGCCTGCAATTTTCTTGGGGAGTACAGAATTATTTTACATTATTTTGGTGCAGAGAATGCACATCCCCAATTATGTATTAATTACATTTCTATTATTATTTACTAGTTTAGATACTGCTTAAAGCCAAAAGAGGCTTCTATCCCAACTTCCTTCAAAAGAACTTAAGACAATGTACGTGGGGTATACACCGGTTCATCTACAACAGGTGTGGGGAACTTTTGGCCCTCCAGATGTTGAACTACAACTCCCATCAGCCCCAACAAGCATGACCAATGGCCAGGGATGATGGGAGTGGTAGTTAAGCAACCTCTGTAGGGCCAGAGGCCCCCACGCCTGCTCTACAGGTTCCAGGCAGTCCCCCACCACCAGACATACTTAGCTTCAGTGAGATTGCCGCAAAAGCTTCAGGCCACCACTCCTTATAGATGGGATCACAATCTAAAACCCCTCTGGCTTAAGAGAGGGCCATGTTGGTCCCCTCTGGCCAACAAAAGGCAAGCTTTCTACATCAAGCCATTAAATTTTTTTAGAAACATGAAACTCCTTCCCCCACCTGGGCAAATTCGTCTTCTGCTTCGTAGAGCCACGAATGCCTGGCTCTCTCTTTCTCTTCGGCAACATCCATGATCTGCTCAAATGAAGCGTTATCCTCACTGGTGTGTTTTGCCAAGAAGCTGTCCAGGCTGGGCAGAGCATCTTTGCTCTCTTCTTCTTCCGGTTCACCTGCAGGAAACAGGGAGGCAAACACAGACAGACTTCTCAGTCCTGACTTCATTCTTCAAAGAGTGGACTTCCCCATGCCTTTAAACAAGGCAGTGATGAGGGTACCAGAAGCTATGACATGAGGTGACAGCAGTTGTTACTAGAGGGAAGTTTCCCCAGGACTGGCCTTCACTGAGGCACTGGGATGTAGCTGTGGGCTTGACACAATTCTGGCAACTCCTTTTTAAAAAGTGATTTTTTTTTAAATAGTAAGCCCTCGTGGTTGCGAGTTTAGATTGGAACGTGAATAAACTTGGGATCTTTCGGCATGTAAACCATGTCCTCTTCTTATCCATGAACTGTAGAGATACTGGAAAGAATCACTCCATATTCTTCTGACGCTGAACCCAAATGGCACCCACACAAACAAAATTAGAATTGCTTACCTTCCTCCGGAGTTTTCACTGGGAGCTTGGGTTTATTCAACATGGAGGAGTCACCAGGACGAACCTCAGGTGTTTCAAAAGTGGCAGGAGTAACATCTATTCAAAAGAGGGGGGGGAAGGTGATTTATAAGTTTCAGGAAATCATTGCTGGGTAGTGTAGCACTAGGCTCAGGTTCAAATCTCAGCTGGGCCATGAAGCACACTTGGGCTATGCATCCTCTAGCCAGGCAACTACAGGGTTGCTGCGATCATAGAAGGGGGAGACCAGATACGCTGCTTTAAGCGCCTGAGAAAGAAAAATAATGAAACGCAAAACAAAAAAAGTCTGCTGCCACTTCAAAAGCTAACTTCTTCCATAAGAACAAAAAACATAGGCCTGACCAGGGACCTTTTATATTAGGGCTGGAGAATCCGTGGCCTTCAGCTCCAGCCAACATGGCTAAAGGCCAGGGGTGATGGGAGTTGGGAGTCCAGCAACATCTAAAAGGCCACAGATTCCCCGGTCCTGTTCTATACACAAAGGATATGCTCTGTCACTGAGCTAACAGTCTCTCCCTCCTAAAAGTAAACCATTGGGGGGGGGGAATGTCTGCTATTGGCATAAGCTTTCCATGCCACCAAAGAGATGGAAATGTAACAAAGATGATTCCAAAATGAGAACGTTTCCAGTGGGAATTGTTCCTCCTAAGGAACAGCATTACACACAAGATTTGGCGCTGTGTATAAAAATGCTCTATCAGGCATTCTCTGAAAATCATAAAAAAAAAAACCACACTCACCAAATGGCAAAACAACATGTTCAGAATTCTACGATAAACATCAACACAAAAGAGTTCAAGTGCCCAAAGAAATTCTTACACGGTGCAGGGGTGTCCTTGGAAGATCTCCCCAAGGATGAGCCAAATTTTATGGCTATTTGTCTCATTTTCTCCAGGTCACCACTTTCTTCAGCATCTAGATAGTCCTTCTGAGCACGTAGCTTCTCAACATCAGGGAAAAAATCCCTTTGGATGATTTTCTCCAGACTCTGTAATACACCAAATTTACAATAATGTTTCTCATACAATTTTTTTTGGGAGGGGAGGAAGGGGGGGTGCAGAGAGATAAAGATTTAAAGCAGTATATAATTGTGGTTTGCATTGCAGGATCCTGATAAAATGACTTAAGTGCAGCAGCTTGTTAACCCAAGGCCTGTTAAGTCTTCAACCCATGTGCTATATGCATCGCCATGATGAAGCTTTACATCTTACAAGGTATCCAAGAAATGCCTTGTTTGTACCCAAGGAAAAAGTTTTGCCCAAATGCTTTTAGCCCAGAGGGCAACTGGCCTCCATCATTCTGTCTCCAACAGTGAAGGGAAAACATAGCCATTCCGACTACAGCCTTACAACCTCAGTCAGTCTGATCGCTCTCACAGTGCAGATGAAGAAAGGACTAGTACAGGGAGAAAGCAGCTTGATTTAGCCCACTGTTTATTTATTAATTAAATTCATTACCAGCCCTTCACCCTGAGGTCCCACGTCGGGTTACAAAAAATTTAAAATATATCCTTAAAAACAATTTAGTTGAGTTCATGTCAAGAAATCCAAGTTCAAATCCCCGTTCAGCTATGAAGGTTACACTAGGCTACTCAAATGAACTTTCTGCCTAGCCTACTTTGCAAGGTTGTTGTGAGGATAAAAGGTGGGGTAGAAAAGAAGAATGTATACAGGCTTGAGCTCCTCAGAGCAGAGCAGGGGTGGGCAGACTTCGGACTTGTCAGATCCACTTTGATTTTTTACTAGAACCCCAAGATCTACCAATCAGAGCCAGGTCCAAAAGACATGAAGGTAGAATTAAAGGAACTGTGCCTTTCAGCAAACTCCGAGCCTAGAATTTTTTCCCCCAACATTGTAACTGAATGAAGCTCACAGTCCTTTCACACAGTTAGCTTTCTTCCTTTCAGCTGTCTGACTTAGGTGGGAAAAGCCATTTTGCTGTTGCTGCTGTTAAAACAATTGGGAGTCAGAAACGCTTGCCAATCTACTGCAGATCATCTAGGGTGGTATTCAATGCTAGTCTTACTCAAAGCAGACCCACTGAAATTAACACACATAACTAACTTAGGTTCATCAATTCCAATGAGTTTACTCCGAGTAAGACTTTGATGACTCCTGATCTACCTTCTACCCTCGCCTCCCTTGCAGAAAATTAAGTTTCCTGTACTGATTTTGAAAGCTTTACCAATTTATCTGCATTTCAACATTGATGACTTAAGGCAGGGGTAGCTAATGCACTGCCATCTAGATATTGTTGGACTCCACCTTCCATCAGGCCCAGCATGTCCAACAGTCAGGGATTAAGGCAGCTGTAGTCCAGCAGCATCTAGAGGGCACCACACTGGCAACCTCTGATTTCAGGCATGTCTGTTTTTAAATTGTTTTGTAGATTTTAGGTGTGTTTTTATTTACAATGTTATTTATACACTGCTTAGAGAGCTCTCTGATTAAGCAGTTTATAAATCTTCTAAATAAACAAATGCAGGATACAAAGTCCCTATAACAAACAAATATCCAAAGGTTCAAGTTGGGGGCATTCCACTTCAAAGCCTGGCAGTCTAGCCGCTCCACACCACCACCTTTCTATTCCCCACTTCAATGTATTTCTTTATTTTCATGGTGTTAACATCCTACCCTCCTTCCAGCACCTCCCAACTCAGGGTGGCTTGCCTGGATTCTTTGCCTCACACACACACACCCAACTGTATCCCCATGCCATAATTTTGTTGCAAGAAGCCCAGGAGACTGAGCTGAGAAAAGGCGAGTCAGAGGCAACACGGAAGTATATAAACTTATGCATGGCATGGAGAAAGTGGATAGAGAGAAGGTTTTCCTTGCTCTCCCGTAACACTGGACATCCAATGAAGCTGAATGGTGGAACATTCAGGCCAGGCAAAAGAAACAACTCCTTCACACAGCACATAGTTAAACTATGGAGTATGCTCCCATAAGAGGCAGTGATGGCCACCAATTTGGATGGCTTTAATAGAAGATTAAACAAATTCATGGAGGATAAGGCTATCAACGGCTACTAGCCACGATGGCTGTGGTCTGGCACCACAGAGGCAGCATGCTTCTGAAAACCAATTTCTGGAAACTGCAGGAGGGAAGCATGCTCTTGCACTCCGGTCCTGCTTGTGGGCACCTGGTTGGCCACTGTGAAAATGCTAGACTAGATGGGCCAATAGCCTGGTCCAAAGGGCTCTTCTTATGCTCTTATGTAACGGGTGGTATATAAATGGAATAAACAACATGACAACCACCCTGCAAGGTAGGCTGTACTGAGAAATATCCAGTGGCTGGCCCAAAGACTTTCTTGTTTCTTCTTCTTCTCCTTACTCCCTCACTGTAATCTTGTTGCAAAAAAAAAAAAAAAAGCCTAGGAGGCTGAGTTAACAGGGCGGGATCTGTAAATGTAACAAATAAAATAACAACAACCCTGAGAGGTAGGGTCGGCTGAGGGGAGGAGCCACACACAGCGACGTCATCCAGCGAGTTTTGTGGCTGAGGAGGACAGCTCTGAATAGCGATGCCAGGTCTCCGGCAAACAGCCGGAGACTCCGGCCCCGCCCCTGCTTTTCTCACCTCCGGCCAGAATTGCCCCCATGTTGTTTAATCTCCGGCTATTGTGGACTCCCAGGAGCGAGGAGCCAGTCATGCAGACGCCAATTTTCCCCTTGCTTCTTCTATCTGCTTTGCCTCCTCTCTCTCTCTCTCTCTCTCTCTCCTTTGCATGCAGACGTGCACACCTCAGGGGAAGGACTCCATTTGCCTTCCCAAGCACCACCTCTCATTCTCATTCGCTGCCCCTGAGGCCCAATGAGAGCCGAACCCAGGCTTCTTCCGTGGCGTGGAGCAAATTGGAGCAAGTAGGAGGTGAGTTGGCTGGCCGGCAAATGCCCCGGCTTTGAGGGTTTTAGGGAGTTCTAGCTGCTCTAGAGCTGATGAGCAGCTGTGGCCGGGGAGCAGTGGCATTCCAAGTGCAGGCAATAAGAGGATGACACATCGGGCGCTGCCTCTTTTCCAGCTCCAGCTCACCCAGGATAGCGTCCCACCTTCCCCCCCCCCGCATTTAGAGGCATCCTCTCTCCCTGTCCTTGACTTCCCTCCCCTTTCTCCCCTCCCCCTTTGATTTCTTTGTCTGTTTATTTATTTATTTTTATTTTGCGTGAGAAACATTGGTATTTCTCTCCCTCCCCCTTCTCTATCCCCCCTTCCGCTTCTTTCCCTCACTGATCCCAGGGCTCCCTCACCTCTTCTCTTGCATGCTTGGGAGCCTTTTTCTCCCAAGCACCAGCAGCCTGTAGCAGACTCACTCTCTGCTCGGGGTGGAGATACATGGGCTGGTGAAACCAGAAATTGCTCTCCACCCTTTCTTTCTTTCTTTCTTTCTTTCTTTCTTTCTTTCTTTCTTTCTTTCTTTCTTTCTCTGTAAGTGTTCATTTACTCAGAAAAACTTGCTGCAGCCTTGTGCCCCCTTTGGGAACCTCCTATGATAGTTACTTCCAAGAAAGCATGTTCTTCCTCCAGGATGAAGACTGCAATCCTAAACACGCTTGGGTGGGAGAAAGCCCACTGAATTTTGTGAGGATTGCTTTGGAGTAACTAGGCTTGGGATGGGCTTTAGAGTCTTTTCCTCTAAAATGAATTGGGTCAACCAGAAGAAAGACTTCATCTTATTTTTCTGTTCTAAACATCTCAGGGCAGAGACCCGTCTTTTTTGCTTGCTATAAACTGCATTAATTATTATTTATAATAATCTGCAATCGCTAGGGGCATTATCAGGGGAGGTTGAGCCCTGGGTCTTTTCTGCTAGACCCAGATCTGCTACTCCCCACTTTTTAAAAACACATGTTTATTTTTATTTTGCTCATAGGGCAGCAAACTACAGTGCCAGTGAGATCCCAGGCTGCATACACACCGTACATTTAAAGTGTGTGGCTTCCCACAAAGAATTGTGGAAATGTAGTTTACCCCTCACAGCTAAAATTTCAAGCACCCTTAACAAATAACAGTTCCCAGGATTCTTTGGGGAAGGAGAAACATGCTTTAAATATATTGTGTGTACACACACTATTTTAATTTGCCCAGAAGCACTGTATACATTTATGCAGATTGTTGCCCGGAGTTTTTCAAGAACTTAGCAACAAGGGTGTAGTCGTCCAGGGTCTCGGGGAGTCTTAGATGCCTTACTTTTTTGGGAGCAGGGTCTCAGCAGAATCCCTGTGTTTCCAGCATTCTATGAGCCAATCAACATGACTGGGGAGTGTGTTAGCCACTTAGAAGAGTCTTCTAACATGCATCCTTGTCCTTTCCTGCTGATTGGAGCAAATCAGAGTAAAAGGAGGTAAGTCACTGAGCAGACTCTTCTCAGTAGCTAATAAACTCCCCTTTCATGCCTATAGGCTCCTAGGGACCTCTGTTGTGGAAGAATGCATTAGCAAGGATCTCATTCTCAACCCAACAGCAGAAGAGGGAAAGGTGGGAGGGGTGTGGCTGTGACTTTCATGAAGGGACCCTGCACTCCTGAATTTGCCACTGCACTGCTGCTAGCAACACCCTTGGCCATTATACAGCAGATGCAAGTAACAGTCTCCCAGCCCTTTTGGCTAAAGGGTGGGGTATAAATGCCTTAAATAAATAAACACAAAAAGCAGCTACTCAGAGGAAAATTCAGCAGAGGATTAAGGGTTGTTTTCACCACTGCCATCCAATATAATCATCCCCCACTTCTTACTACAAACCAATACATGTCTACTCAGAACTAAGCTCCATTGGGTTCAATGGTACTTACTCCCAGGTAAGTGTGTATTGGATTGTAACTTAGTTACAAGCTTTGAACTAACTTCAGCTATTTAATTGTTTACACATGATCAGGTGTGTAGGTGTATAAATTCCTTTAAAATGTTGTGGGTTTGGCTCTGGTAAGTTTACCACTGGCAACCTTATGTTCTTTTATTTCAATTTTTTTTAAAAAGGGGGGGGCTTTGCTTGTTTTGTTTTTTTAGGCCTTCTGGATGGCTCTGAATTGCAACTCCCCAGGACCAGAGGCATAACTGGAAGTCCTATGGTTCCCTATGCCTGGTGTATTCCTTCCATGTGTTAATTTTTATTTTTTTGTTTTGGTATTGGGGCCCTACTTGTTAGCTTCTAGAGGAAACTAAAGCAGCTCACAACAAGAAATAATGCACATCCAACTCACATTTAAAGTGCATGACTTCCCCCAAAGAATCCTTGGAAGTGTAGTTTCCCCCTCGCAGTTAGAGTTCCCGCCACCCATGACAAACTACAGCATCCATCTGTGCTCCCATCTAACATCTCTGCAACACTAAGCTCCTTTCTTCCTATAATGGCCTGGCCTGAGGGCACGTAAACCCTTCTTGCCAGAAGCAAGTAAGCTAGATTAAATGTTCCCTGAAAGTGTTGAACTATGGCTTGGCAGACCAGGGTTTGAATCCTCAGACAGCCATGAAGCTGACTGGGTGACCTTGGACCAGTCACTGCCTCTCAGCCTCAGAGGAAGGCAATAGTAAACCACCTCTGAATACCACTTACCATGAAAACCCTATTCGGGACCGACGAAGGCAGTCCATTTCCATTTTGCATCCATGCTCCCTAAGCTTGTGAGAAGGAATGACCTTGTCACTTCAGCTGGACTTGGGAACACCCTCTTTTAGGTAAGATTTCTATTTTAATTTCCAATCAGAGAATTTTTTTTTTAATTGTATGCTCCAAGCAACTGTGGTTGATACTTAATGTATCATGCTTAATGGCATAATTAGGGCCCACCCATGACATCACTAGGGCCCACCCCGTGATGTCACTAGAGCCCGCCCCATGACATCACCAGGGCCCGCCCCATGATGTCACTAGGGCCCACCCCGTGACATTACTAGGGCCCGCCCCCGTTTTCTCAGATTTTTGGATGGTTCCGACCTGGCAACCCTAGCTCTGAACCGGGTATAGTCCGCCACTCTAACCACTACACCACACCAGCTCTCTCTACTCACCCACAACAAGCCAGGTCCCCCGCCGGACCCTCCCGTGTTCGCTCACCTGGATGTAGCTGTCCTCGTCCAGGACCCTCTTACGGCTCTTGGGGGCTTCCTGGGCCGCCTCCTTCGCCACAGCCACGGCGCGTGCCTCGGCCTGGACAGGCACCAGCGCCCGGGCCGAGGCGACGGAGCCTGCCACGGGAGCCGGCTCCTCCATCTCTCCCTGGACCCAGAAATCCCCCGTCGCCCCTGGCAACGGGGAGATAGAGGCTCCTTCCTTCGCCGTACACGCAAGGCCTTGGCGAGCGACGCGACGCCACTTCCGGAAACAGCGACGCAGACGCCAGGAAGTTGATAGCTTACTCCCGCCCTTCCTTTCTCAGCGCGCCTCACGCAAAGGGCGCGCGAAAAGGCTTAGGGGATTTGTAGTCTTGAGCGTGTAGTCACGAAACAACCCCGCCCCCGGGGTCGTGTCACGCCAGCCACAACCATAGAGACGGACCAAAATAAACGTTACAAAGGACCGATAACTTCCGGGTATGTTTGGAACCCTCCATGAGACCAATGTAGTTGCATATCGATACGTGAGCGGCGAAGGAGTTCAGTTTGAACCGCCTGGTCTAGATTTTAAAAAAGATTCCTCACATCTGCAAATAATAGTGACAGTAGTGAATCAAGATTTGGTTAAAAGAAATAGGGATTTTAGGTCTTGTGTGGATCATTGCTATTTTCATGGAAATGAACCCTATTAATGTGTAGACTTTTACAGACAGTGGCGGCTGATGGCTCCATGTCAGTAGGGCAGTGGAATCCGCTCCAGGTTTTAGTCCGAACTTTCAAGGAGCTGTCCAAGGTTTCAGCAACTTGGAAGTTCTTTGAAAGTTCAGACTAAAAGCTGGAGTGGATTCCACTGCCCTACTGACATGGAGCCACTAGCCGCCACACTTTCTAGAGCTTTGTCCTTGTGTCTTCTCTCCACTGGTGTTAAGTTCCATTGTGCTCTTTGGGGTTTATTCGCCAGGTAAGCATATATATAAGATTGCAGCCTTGGGATTCTCTCCCAGATCTTTGTCACTCCCCATCGCCATTGTGTGTTGCCCATTATTAGAGAAGGAAGAATCCGTCAAACAGGAGGTAGTGGCCACCAACCTGGATGGCTTCAAAAGCGGATTAGACAAATCCATGGAGGATGTGGGTATCTTCGGCTACTAGCCATGATGCCTATGTTCTGCCTCCACAGAGGCAGTATTTTTCTGAATACCAGTTGATGGGAATTGCAGGTGGGGAAAGAGCTACCGAACTCAGATGCTGCTTGTGGGCAGTGATGGCTGGTGGTTCCATGTCAGCAGGGCAGTGGAATTCCCCTCCGGGTTTTAGTCTGAACTTTCTAGGAGCTATCCAAGGAGCTGAAACCAATTCCCAAAGTAGGTTCAGCACCGTGGGCAGCTCCTTGAAAGTTCGGATTAAAACCAGAGTGGATTCCGCTGGCATGGAGTCACCAGCCGCCGCTGTTTGTCGGCTTCCCTTTGGGACATCTGGTTGGCCATTGTGAGTACAGGATGATGGAGTAGAAGGACCTTTGGCCTGATCCAGCAGGCCCTTATGTTCTTACGTCTGCATGAAAATTCCTGAATTTCCACGCACATTTCTCATACATATGTATATGTATATATGCATATGTAATAGAATGCCTTTTTGTATTGCATTTTTCACTAACATGCATGTTTTTGTACATAGTCTTTGGTTGGAGAACTGTACTGCAAAGTTCAGAGAAGTGGAAATTTCAAACGAGACCTCTGTTTACACATCGCTTCGGGAAATGCAAATTTGGAAAGTTCTCATTAAAACACAAAATAAACAAATTTCTCCCCCCATCTCTAGGTATTTTAATTTTTACATTCTTGTGGACCATGTACCTATAATGTGTGCTAAAAGTGAAAACATGTAAGATGTGCCAAACAGCCGTGTTTTAAAATTTTAACTGTAGACGGAAACATTTACTTTCCAAAACTTTCCTAGTGACAAATTTTCTTCTGGGCATCTCCAGTTTTGGTTGCTGGCAAATGAGCTAATTCGGACACTTTGTCAGTCCCAAGGACCAAACTACATGTTATGTTAGTCACACTTTTTTCATATAAAAATGCGGTCAAACCATCTGCTACTATTTCAAAGAAAAACAGCTAGAGGAACCTAATCCAGAATATGCTCCTAATCCAGACCAGACGAGTTTCCTACTGAAACCGCCCCCCCATGTTATTTCGCCTCAAAGGTGCTGTTGAATGCAAGCAACAGCCAGAGCATAGGCATTATAATGTGTAGATTGGCCCTGAGTCTAGATAGATCAGACTGAAAGTCTTGCAAAATTTGCTTACTGGACCTTGGATCTGATCTGTCTTGGAGGCTAAGGTTTAGGTAACTATTATGAGAGCTGCAAAGCTTGCCTCAATGTGGAAATGCATTTTGCTTTCATTTAGCAAGCTCAGTTTAGTCCCTGGACTGTTTACCTTCATTGTCAATAACTCAGGTGAAGAAGCCTTTTGACAAAGAAGAAACGGACCAGAATGTGATGGAACGTGAAAAATTACCTCTCGAGAGAAGATAAACCTTAAGAACTGAGTGTTCCTCACGCAAACAGGAGTAATTAGATGTGGCTGCTAAATTAAAGAGATTTTACTAGCTTCTCCTCTATGCGGTTTGTATTACCTTTCACACAGACATGCCCACACACACTTTGGACAGCTAAATGCATACTTGCAGGCTCCCCTTGTCTTCTTAAATTCTTATGCCAGATTCCTGCCGGCCTTTCCTGCATAGGACTGATCCCCTATTTCAGGCAGGCTGTCCACCAGACAACTGAAGTCATCTCATTCGTTGCTGCTCCTCAAGACGAACTCCCAGCCCTACCTGGAGAGACCAGGGATTGAACCTGGGACCTTATGCATGCAAGGCAGATGCTCTACCACTGAGCTACCACCCTTCCTCTCCCTTGCTATATACCTTCAAGAATCAAACAGGACTTAGGGATCATTTATTTTTATTCATCCTACAATGGGATAAAGCATTACATTTTTTCTTGAAAATATACCATCTTTTATTTTGCCTCTTAATAAATCCTCCCTGTTTTGCATCACTGTTCCATTTCTCCTCACTCTCTCCCGTTGAGATGCGCGGAAACCAAAGGGCCACCATCGCTCGCCAAATTCAGCCCAGGCAGACTTCACTCCCAATCATCAGCAGTTTCCCTCGGAAGGCTTCTTGGCCCCTTGAAGGACCAGCGCTGAAGCTCTCTTCTGGTGCCGCCATTTGGCTCGGCGGTTTTTAAACCAAACCTGTACATTTTGTAAAAAAAATATATATGTAAATGTATTGCCTTCAAGTCGATTCTGATTTATGGCGACCCTATGAATAGCGTTTTCATGAGGCTGAGAGGCAGTGACTGGCCCAAGGTCACCCAGTGAGCTTCATGGCTGTGCGTGGATTCGAACCCTGGTCTCCCAGGTTGTAGTCCAACAGGACCCCCCAAAAAAGAGAGGAACAGTTGGTCCATAATCCAACAGAGGATTAAAAAAAAAGTTATTCCAAAATCCAAGTTACAAATAGTCAAGATATACTAAATACTATGACAAATGTACAATCTGGCATCTCTGCCTAGAAAAACAAAAGGCTCATCTGCACTATACATTCAAAGCTGTATCATGCCACATTTATTATTATTATTATTGTTATTGTTATTGTTATTGTTACTATTATTATTATTCGCTTGTCCCCTGAAGGTCTCTAGGCCAACTTACAACATTAAAAACAAAAGTAAATATAAAAACAAAACAACAGAGTAACAACCCCCACATAGCCGCAGAAAACGTTGGCAGCACCATTCAGTTCTGTCCTACTCATCACAACCCAGGGTCAGCAAGAATCTTACCTCCGGTGGTGGCTGGAAGACTATCCATGAGAAAATGTGGCTCTTGGGCTGGATAAGACTCCTCGCCCCTGATTTAAGGGGTAAAAAAAACCTGCTGGCTGTTATCCAGTGGTGGCTGGTGTCCCTTGGGACTGGTGGGGCAGAAGGCAGAGAGCCCAACAGTAGGTGGAGCCAGAGCCAATGAGGGGCGGAGCCAACTCATTCTAGTTTTGTCCCCATCCTCCTCCCTGCTGAGTTCTAAAAGGGCAACACTGAGATTAAGAAGGAGGAAGCTGGCAGCCAGGGCCATCTCTTAGATATGCTGTAAGCGAGGAGATAGGCAGGTAGGAGCGGTGCTTTTTTTGTGATGGTACTCGCCAGTACAGAGTACTGGCAGCTCTTTTTTGTTGTTGTTGCCAACAACAATCATTTTGTGCCGGTGCACATGGCACTTTTATCAAGGTATGAGTACTGGCACCTCATGTTTTTACACCTACCCATAGAAAAGCACTGGGTAGGGGGATTGGCTGAGGGAAGACTGAGGTTGGTGGTGGGTTGCTGCTCTACTCACCCTAATGGACTAGCCTCCATGGCTTACCTCTACCCTCTCTTCTTTCAAGTGGATGCGGTTGGCCAGGTGCTCTCTGGTGATGACGTCTGGATATTGGTTCTGGTGGAAGAGGGCTTCCAGGGCCTGCAGTTGGTCTTCAGTGAAGATAGTGCGGTGACGGCGGGTCCGTCGCTGGATCTGGTGGAAAGTTTGCAGCTCGCTCTGGCTCCCCCGAGTGTTCTTGCATGGCCTGCCGACGGGATGGAAAACCCGCATGGGCCACGGAAACCTTGTGTCTGCTAAAGGGAAAAATTGGGATTCACTGGGTTTGCCTTTTGTGCAAAAGCAATGAAAAATAAAATAAAATAAAAATGACCCATCCACACTGTCACACTTATGCCAGGCTTTGCAGCGATACAGGGCTTGCCTGGGCTTGGTTCCCTTTGAAAGGAGGACACTGGAGGCCTATTGGCATTTTGTAATATTGCCTTTATTTACAAATAGACAGCTTGCACACAGGTGGAGGAACACTGCTGAAACACTTCAGCAAGACAGCCAAACCCTGCTGCTCCCACATCAGATCTCTAGGGTAGCAACAGGGAGCCTTTGGCTCTTCAAATGTTGTTGGACTACAGTTCCCATTGTCCCTATGCTGGTTGGGGCTAATGTGAATTGGCATTCAACAATGTCTGGAGGACCACTGGTTCCCCATCCCCACACTACAGAGTGAGGGCTTGTTCATACAGTAGCTAGTAAACACACAGCTTTTGCCATTGCGATACATTTACAAGGTTCACACATCCTACCTTCAAATCCGCTGTTTTCCGTTCACACTAGTCGGGTGTTCCTCTGGGAAGGATTGGTGTTGCTGTTTCATGCCCCCACCCCAAAATTTACATGTTTACTCCCTCTGCTGTATCACTATTGCTAAGGAAGGGGAAGGTGTTTTTTTGTCAGTGTTTCTTGTCAATTGCACACCTCTCCCTGCTGAAGTCCACAGCTTCCGGGTGCAATTGACACCATGGTGGTTAGAGGGGGGAGATGGTTTTTCTTTGGCTGTTTCATTGTTTCTTCTTGTCAATGGTATGCCTCTCCCAGCTGAAGCCCAGAGTGTTGGGGTGCAATTGATATGAAACTGATTAAGGGGGGGAAGGAAGGCTATAACAAATTCTGACATAGGAGAGGGAGGCGGAAGTGTCTTGTTAAGCAGCCGGAAACAAAATGGAATTCATGGACAGTTTAGTGGGCAGAGAAAGGGGAGTATCTGAAAGCGAGGATCTACCCACCCAGCAAAAAACATCAAAGCAAAGTGCCTACATGGAGGAACGCAGCAAAGCAAAGATGGTTTTTCCTTCACTTTTCGCATTTTCAGCGCATTAGGTTAATATGGATTTAAAGGCGGAAAACTGCATGATAGCTTCTGCTTGCCTGCAACGTCATGTGAACCATGCGAATTAAACGGGGATGAAAGTAGCATCAATCTCACAGTAAGCCACCATGCGTACAGGCCCTCAGCCAGAATCCTAAGATGCTTACAGCAACTAAACTGAGCTCTCTGGCTATCCTCCTGTCTTTATCAAACTGCAGTTCCTCCTCATTTGCAGATACTGGGCACTTCCAGACTGTCATTCTTTTCGGGTGGGATTCAGTCCCATACTGGCAAATTCAGGTTGCACAATTACAGTTGGCTGGGAGATCTTCTTGTGCAACAGATCCACTTCCCCAAAAGATCAGACTTTTTGCAACAAGCAAAGTGACGAGAAAACGCACGGAAAGTGTGGGATAACACTTGCTTTGATGCAACGTCGTTTAACCTCTCTGCAATCAAATCAGGAGGGATGCTCATTAAATAGCCAATGCCGTCTAATGTCCTTGCAAACAAATTAGGATCAGTGCTCAAGAAACAGGCCATCTGGAAAGTGGCCTCTGTCTGAAGAGCATTTTTCATCCTTTAACCTTCCCCTTTCCAAAAAAACTCCACACATTTGGGAATGGCTTTTATTTTATTTTTTGCATTTCTTAAAACAATTTCTTGGGGAGGGGGGTGAGATGATATTGTCAGTTTCACAACTACCCCTTATCTGTTTGCCAGTGAAACTGACAATGTGTTATTTGGCAGCAGTTTCCAACCTTGCCAGTTTTACCAGAGAGCAGAGGGAAAGCTTAGAATAACAGTGAGGTATTATCAGAGTGTAATCAGTGGTGTAGTGGCAAATGCAGAAGTCCCTTCATAATAGTCACAGCCACACCCCGTTCTAAGATTATAGAATAACCGGTCCGGGTTTGAATATTGCTTTGTGCTTCTCTATCACTGTCAGTGTTTGACTGTCCTTTCTCACTGTCAGAGATATTGCTTGAACGACTGGATTCGGTGTCTACACGTTTATCTCTTGCTGCATGTAGATGGGATGCTACCACCAGGTTCACTGTCTCTTCCGCAATTACTCTCCACAACTTGGCTTTCTTAAGCAGGAACTAACAGGAACTCCTTTCGCTCTGATTGGCTCCAGTCAGCGGGAAGGGACAAGGAAGCAACTAAGAAGACTCTTCTCAGTGGCTAACACAGTCCCCTTTCATTCTGTTTATTTATTTATTTATTTATTTATTATTAAATTTGTTAGTCGCCCATCTGGCTGGTTGTCCATCTGGCTGGTTGTTTGGCTCATATGATACTGGAAGCATAGGGAGCCTGCTGGGACCTGGCTCCCACAAAGGTAAGGGGTCTAAGACCCCCCTGAGACGTTGCATGACTACCCTCCCCTGTGTAATATGGGCATGTGAACGTGCAGCGGATTTGTGGTGACATTTAAAAGCATGAACTTGTGAACAGCAGTAAAGTGCATTGCCTGAAGCTGGGAAAGGGTGTTTAAAGTGCATTAAAAATCCCTATTGAGTGATGGATTAGTTCATTTATCTTTGTCTGTCCCCTTACCCATGACACTTAGGCACCGTCTGCACTGTGCATTTAAGGCAGTATCATTTTGTTTAAAGCAGTATGATGCTGCAGTGTGAATGCCTGGTGTGGACGTGCCCCAAATATGGTGTGCACATGTCAAGTAAGTTTATTTTACATTCAGTTGTTGCTAGCACATGTCCACAACCATGCGATATATTGGAATTGCAAAGGTTCGGCATGGTGTAAATGTGCAAGTTCGTTACACATTTCTCCCAAGGCTTTTTTTTTTTTTTTTTTTACAGAAAGTACATTCTAGGAAGACAGCAATAGGTCAAGCCCCAATCACGACTCTTTCCCAGGAGAGTCTGGTTACGCCAGCTTAAGACCTACCTACGTGGCCATAGAAAATCAGATGGCAATTCAGGAGCAAGGGAAATTTAGATAATCAAAACAGATTGCACTGCAAGCAGTCAAACCAGGCAAAGTCTGAAGACACACGTTGCAGCCACCTTGCTGAAGTTAAGCGGGTCTGGGTCTGGATGGGAGACCCCTAGGCAACCACATCTACTGCCTTGGGTTCCATGGAACAAAGGCAGGATGTAAGTGAAATAAATGCCTAAAAAAAAAGAAGTGAAGTGAGCATCCTCTGCTGCCCTTGAACAACATTGAACCATAGGAAGCTGCCTGGGTGTATTCTAACATGCAGCTAGACACATTTTGTGCAGTGTCGGGAAAAAATTGTGCAGTGTGAAATACTTTTTTGCGCAGTTGAGCCTATGGGATTTAATAAGGAGCTGAGAAGTTTCTAAAAAAAGAAATAGATGAGAAAAGATGAAAAGAAACTGAAGATATAAACTGGTTTCTTTCAAATCTTCATAATCTTATACTACTTGTTAGTGCTTTTTTTTCTGGTAAAAAATGAGGTGCCGGTAATCGTGTCTTGATAAAAGCACTGTGGATGCTCACAGAAAATGGCTGGCATGGGCAGCAAAAAAAAAAAAAAGAGGTGCAGGTACTCTCTACTGATGAGTATTGTCACCCAAGAAAAGTCCGGCTCATAGTACATCATGGGACAAATGACTTGACTAATTGGCGGCGGGCAGTGTGCTGGCTGCTTGTGCAGTAGGAATAAAAGCCTAGAATAAACCCTGGAAGCTGCATTAGAGTCAGACCCTTGGTCCATCCAGCTCGGTATTGCCTACACTGACTGGCAGCAGCTCTCTAGGATTTCGGACCGGGATCTCTTCCAGCCCTACCTGGAGATGCTGGGGGTTGAATCGGGGTCCTTCTGCATTCAAGGCAGATGAGTTACCACTGAGCTACAGTGCTCAGCATCTGCCCCAACCTTGTTGAGAAACACACAAGGCAATGAGTTACAACAGGGATGACCCTCCAAATGTCACTGGACTCCAACTCCCATCAGCCCCAGCCAGTATGGCCAATGATTAGGGGTGATGGGGGTTGTAGTCTAGCAACGTCTGGGTCCAAATTCCTGTGTTATATAGTCCAAGGGCCATAACACTATATAGCTTCCTAGCTGTGCTGAAGGCAGCTACACAATGAAACTCTCCGCCATGAGGTCCATCACACAGTGACATCATAAAACAAAAAGGTGGTGTAGACAGTGACATCATCACCTTTTTGTTTTATAAAGGTTAGAGTGTTGGACTAAGACCCGGGAGACCATGGTTCAAATCTCCACGCAGCTATAAAGCTTGTTGGGTGATCTTGAGCCAGTCACAGTCTCTCAGCCTATCCTACCTCACAGGGCTGTTGGGAGGATAAGATGGAAGGGGAGACTCATGCACCTTTGATTCACTTGGAACATAGAAAACTGCATTCTACTGAGTCAGACTCTTGGTCCATCTAGCTCAGTATAGCCTACACTGATGGGCAGCACCTCTCCAGGATTTCAGACAGGGTTCCCTTCCAGCCCTACCTGGAGATTCCAGGGATTGAACCTGGGACCTTCTGTATGCAAAGCAGATGCTCTACCCACCGAGCTACATCCCTTCCCCTACAGGTGAGATTTAAATGTAATTGTCGAGTCCAGCTTGTTCTGGAATCTCCCCCGGATGAAAGCAGCCAACTTATGAGTGCTGTCAGAGCCCCAAAACCTCATCTTTCCTTCAGAGAGGTCTCCGTGAGTCCCTGGCTCATCGTTTAGGAGGGTTGGGACTCTTCTCATCACCAAGTTCTCCTTGGGGTTACTGGGTAAAGTTCTTCCTTCTCTCTCCCTGGATACCTGCTCCTGGAAGGAGTTTACTTCCCTGGCTTGCCACTGGGTTTTAAAAAAAAAGTCCTCATGAGATGTCATCTGCACATTAAGTGTGCATTTCTCTGAATATACCCAGGTTTGTATGCAGTTTTGCCTAACAGAGACGTTTCTGCCAAGCAATTCCCCCTCATATAATGCATTTCTGGATGTTATTTTTCACAACCACGTGCCTTTCTGTGCACCCTTTACACCCAGCATTTTGTAAGCATTACTTGGATGGAGAACTATATGGGAAAATTCAGGGAAGGGCAAATTTCGAAGGATCGCTGTGTTTCGGTTCGGTTTTGTTTCAGAAAGTGCGGATTCGGTAGATTCTCAAACTGAATCACATTGCCCACCCCCCACCCCATCCCTCACTGCTCCTATTGCCTCTAGCTCCGGACAGCAGGCAGAGGAGGGAAAGCACATCCCACACAGCTGTGGGGCTCTGCAGAGGCAAGGTTCAGCTGGGTCAGAGCCTCTGACCATTCCCAGCTTGCAGGCGGCCTCTATCAGTAAGAACAAACAAGCAAACATGAGGATACTCACCGAGCCAGTTTGTAGCCTCTTGCCATGAATAGGTGCTGTTATGAAAGCAGCAGCAACAGCCACATTGCCCAAGGTCCATCTCTACCTCTTCCACCTCTTCCTCATCCTGCAGAGACCCAGCGGCAAGGCCCCCCAGCGTGCATAGCCCTTTGGGTTCACAGTCCAAGATCCCTCGGAAGCAAAACGGGAGAAGGACTGGGGGTCTTCTCTCTGCTGGGCCAGAGAGGATATTCTCGATGGAGAAAGAACATGGCTTTTTGAGGGTCCGCTTCCCGAGGTCTACATCTGAAGGTGTTTCAGCAGACATCAGGAGACTTCAGCAGTGCCTGGGAACCAAAACAGGCTGCCCTTCTACGGGAGAGACCTAACTCTTCAAAGATGGAACCTGGGAACTTGTTTTGAAAATAACAACCACTAAGAAAACATGCCTAACAATTCACCTTGTTTGTGGGGGCCTGTGCTTCTTTAATTCCAACCTCCTGTGCCTTTTTAAATTTTATATACACTTGCAGACAAGCAAGATCACCCGCCCACTTAAGCTAGCAGTTTGATAACCAATGGCATCCTAAATATATACGTATATATCTATATAATCCTTCTTGGAAAGAAAACCATAAACCCCTGCTGGAATAAAATAAATTCTAACTAATCTTGACAGCTTTGTGAAGGGTTAGTGTGGATCTAAGATTTAGCTAATCCGACAGAAATGACTCTGGAAGGAAATCTGATTTCTCTATCTCGAGTGTAGATTTTAGGTGGTTATGACGCCCATTGTGTCTGAATCCTCCAGTGCAAGACAGGGGGAGAAAAGCTGTTTTTCAGGCCCACAAATGGCCCAGAAGGATTAACTCCTTTTTAAAAAAGAGAAGCAAATGATCCTTTTCTTTGGCCAAATGAAAGCCTTCCCATCAAAAGGGAACTGTCATATCGCACAATATGGAGAGGGCAGCAGTACAGAGAGAGTTTAGCTTGATGATCAAAAGTCTACCCCGAAAGCCAAAACACTTTGCAAGCTGAGGACTTTTCCTGAAAGCCAATTTATTTGCTGCTTCCGAGATCGAGAAAAGTTGTCAAGTTGTGTGATACTCTCCCAAATATACATTATCTAAAACAAGATTTTTAATATATAACAAGGCAATCCTGGCCAGTTTTTGACAATTTCATCTCGGGTCAGGACTGACTTGCACATATATTAAAAAGATTCAACCCGTTGTTTGCGAGGAGAGAGGGAGCGCAGAATCAAAACCTCACAGCCAGTAGCATAGTGGCAGATTCAGAAGTGGAGGGTCCCTTCATGTTAGTCACAGCTGCGCCCCCCCCTTTTTTTTTCTGCTGGGTTGAGAATGAGGTCCATGTTAATGCCTTCTCCCATAACAACAGACGTCCCTAGGAGCCAATCAGCATGAAAGGAGAGAGTATTAGCTATTGAGAAGAATCTTCTCTGTGGCTAAGACACTCCTCTTTCATGCTGATTGGCTCGTAGGATGCTGGTGACATAGGGACTCTGCTGGGATCTGGCTCCCAAAAAAGTAAGGGGTCTAAGATCCGCCGAGACCCTGGATGACTAGACCCTACTCACAACTTTTTGGATAGCTTTTGGATACCCAGGCCTTTAAATATATTTTATATCTTTTAAATTCTTAATTCTTAATGTGCAAGTGATAGTAATATTTATTTCTGCTTTTCTTGTGATTGTTTTTAGCTTGCTGTGTCAGGAGTAGGAAGCCTTTTTCAGCTCAAGGGCTGCTTTCCCTTTGGGGCAACCTTCTGAGGGCCACACACTGGTAGGTGGGGCCAGAGGCAAAAGTGTCATGCAGTAATGATGATACAGAGCTGGAAGTGCGGAAGCACCAGCCAGAGGCGGCTCTTGAGCTAGGCCAGTAAGGCCATTGCCTTGGGCCCCACATTGAAAGGGGCCCCCTGGGGCGCTCTGAGTCCTTCCCCAGCCTAGCATCACGCTGACTCTTCTAGATGCCTCCCCTCCCCTCTGTATGTTGTGTGTCTCTCAGCCAGCCGTAAAGCAGACTGACCCTTGCCACTGCCAACGTGGAACCTGTATTGCAATGTTCCTGATGCCAAGACTGTGCTCACTCACCCATCGCCACCAGCACCGTGAGGCTGATCGGGCACCGACCTTTGACATTCACACCTCTGTACTTGACAAAATGGCAAGCGCCATTTTTCGCGCCCTTACTGCTTGCCTTTGATGGCTTGTTGTGGGGCTCAAAGGAGATTCTGTGGCTAGAACTGTGATCTGAGCCTTGGCAGAAGAAGCTGGGGGACGATTCCTTTAGGGCTTTTGGCATCCTTAAGATGGTTCTCTGCTGATCTGACTGCTGGAGATCAGGGGACCATCAAGGCTGTCAGACAGGAGCCCCCAGAAGGACCTCTTGGACCCCCAGAGCCTGTAGGGCCACAGCCCAGACACTCACAGGTGCCTTCCCCTAAACATGAGCCAGCAGATGTCTTCCACAGCACATTAGTGGTCCAATGGCATGCAGAGTGCCGCAGGAGGGAGGCTATGGAACGGAGGAGGAGTGCCCGTCTCAGATCAGAGCTCTCCTTAATACTAGAACTCGTGGACATTCAAAGAAGCTGAATGTTGGGAGATTCAGGACAGACAAAAGGAAGTACTTCTTTACTCAGCACATAGTTAAACTATGGAATTTGCTCCCACAAGATGCAGTAATGGCCACCAGCTTGGATGGCTTTAAAAGAAGATTAGACAAATTCATGGAGGACAGGGCTATCAGTGGCTACTAGCCATGACGGCTGTGCTCTGCCACCCTAGTCAGAGGCAGTATGCTTCTGAAAACCAGTTGCCGGAAGCCTCAGGAGGGAAGAGTGTTCTTGCACTCGGGTCCTGCTTGCGGGCTTCCCCCGGGCACCTGGTTGGCCACAGTGAGAACAGGATGCTGGACTAGATGGGCCACTGGCCTGATCCAGCAGGCTCTTGTTATGTTCTTATGTTCTTATTAGGTCCTGCTTGCGGGCTTTCCCCGGGCACCTGGTTGGCCACTGTGAGAACAGGATGCTGGACTAGATGGGCCACTGGCCTGATCCAGCAGGCTCTTCTTATGTTCTTATGTTCTTATTAGGTCCTGCTTGCGGGCTTCCCCCAGGCACCTGGTTGGCCACTGTGAGAACAGGATGCTGGACTAGATGGGCCACTGGCCTGATCCAGCAGGCTCTTCTTATGTTCTTATGTTCTTATTAGGTCCTGCTTGCGGGCTTCCCCCGGGCACCTGGTTGGCCATTGTGAGAACAGGATGCTGGACTAGATGGGCCACTGGCCTGATCCAGCAGGCTCTTCTTATGTTCTTATGTTCTTATTAGGTCCTGCTTGCGGGCTTCCCCCGGGCACCTGGTTGGCCACTGTGAGAACAGGATGCTGGACTAGATGGGCCACTGGCCTGATCCAGCAGGCTCTTCTTATGTTCTTATGTTCTTATCAGAGGGTTGGCCCTTTGAGGCTCAGAAGTGCTCCACCAGGGGATGGAGCCTGGAGGAGGTCATCTGGTCTGGAGACAGAGGCTTACAAGCCCTCAGTCAGCACCCAACCTTCATCAGAACAAGTTGCTTACTCAGAGCTCTCCTTGGTTCTGCAACGTCAGCCCAGCCTTGTTTTATGGGTTACTGGAGCCTTTCCCAAACGTTGAATGTAGCTGGACTACAGTTCCCATCATTCCTGACCATTGGTCCTGCTGGCTGGGGCTGATGGGAGTTGGAGTCCAACAACGTCTGGAGACCCAAAAGTTGGGAAATGCTGGGTTATTGTATGGCTTTTGTTGTGATGTATTCATTTTACGTCATCCTCTGTGGTCTTAAAAGTTTGTAAGTCGCTTGGAAACTGGCAAGTGAGATGGCAAGTGACTAAGAGCCCCTCCAGACATCCTTTTGATTGTGCATTCATGATGATTTGTGATCATGATGGTATCGGGGATGTTACATGCAAGCCTGCTTTCAGTACAACCGGCCCCATCTGCACTCTCCATTTAAACCAGGACCATACCAGTCATGGCTTCCCCCAAAGAATCCTGGGAACTATCTTTTGTTAAGGGTGCTGAGAGTTGCTAGGAGACTGCTGTTGCCCTCAAAGAGCAACAATTCCCAGAGGAGTTTAATAATCAATCCCTGTTTCCCAGGGAATTCAGAGAACTATCTCTGTGAGAGGAATGGGGGTCACCTAACAACCATCAGGACCCCTCATAAACTACAGTCCCCCTGGATCCTTTGAGGGAAGCCATGATGGTTTAAAGTGCTATGATATCGCTTTAAACGCAGAATGCAGATAGGGTTTTCTGCAAACATTTCAGGGTGGACATACTGCTTGGTTTCCAGTCCCTCAACTTCCTGCTGAAATCCTGTAACTTTTCATTCCACATATTTATTTATTTATTTTATTTATTATCACATTTATCTCCCGCCTATCCTCCAAGTGGCTCAAGGTGGCATACGTGTTTCTCCCCCTCTCCATTTTATCCTCACAACAATCCTGCGAGGCAGGTTAGGCTGAGAGTCAGTGACTGAGCCCAAGGTTGCCCAGTGAGCTTCATGGCCAAGTGGGGATTTGAACCCTGGTCTCCTGGGTCATCATCCCGACACTCTAACCGCTTCACCACACTGGCTCTCTGTTCTGATGTTGTGGTGGTAGTCTCGCTTTTGTTGCCGTATAGCACAACAACGGTGCTCCTCCAGGCAACAATAATGTGGTAGTAAAACAGTGTCGACATGTGGACAGTCCAGTATAAATCCACCACTAATGCACTATTATTGTGTCAATAACAAGGGTCACCTCCACACCATACATTTAAGGCACATTTATACCACTTCAACAGTCCTGGCTTCCTCCAAAGAATCCTGGGAAGTGTAGTTTACCCCTCACAGAGCTACAATTCCCAGCACAAGAAAAACATAAGAAGCTGCCTTATACTGTTTTATTCAGGCCCCTGGTCCATCTAGCTCAGTATTGTCGACACAGACTGGCAGCGGCTCTTCAGAATTCCAGGGAGGGAATCTTTCCCAACCCTACCTGGGGATTGAACCTGGGACCTTCTGCACGGAAAGTGGATGCTCTTACCACTGAGCTATGGCCCCTCCACCCTTAACAGCCCGTAGTTTGCAGGATTTTTTTGCGTGGAGCCATGTTCTTTCAGTGTGCTTTGTGTGCTGTGGATTTCATCACGTTACAAAAGGCACTTGCAAAATAGCACCACTCGGGGGGGGGGGGAACTAATGAATTGAATAGATGATGATGAAGAAGAAAGGATATTTTGTTGAAGAGCAACCTATTTCCCCACAGGTATGAAAGCAGGATGGGGGGGGGTTGTACCAGCAACATTCATACAATCTGAAGAAGATTAATTCTCTCCTCCATACACACACACACACACACACACATGCCCCATGTGCAACAAAGATTTTCTCCTGTAACCCCCACCCTGAGACTGCCCTTCCCGCCTCCCTTAACCATAGAGGGCCCTATGCACTTAGCCTATTAGTCTTCCCACTGATTGCTTTCTTTCATTCTTCCTATACCTTTCACTTTGGGGAAAATAGACTGGTAATGCTCCTTTTATCAAAGAATTATGGGATTTAAGACCCAGATTTCACAAAGAGGACTTTTGATAACAGCCGGTAATCAAAACCCAATCGGCAGGCACTGCTTTGCGCCCTGGTCCCTGGAAAGGGCGAATAAGTAAGCGGGGGATTTATACTGATGTTGTGTTTACCGAGATAAGATCGCTCGGGTTATTCCATATTAGAAAAAAGGAAAGAAAGAGGGAAATAAAACAAGAGAGGTTGAAGGGAAAATGTAGACAAGCCGGAGACAATGTGCAGATATGGATGAAGAGAATAGATAGAGGGGCCTTTATCGTTTTTGTATGGGGTAAAAGAGATTCTAAAACCATTATAAGGATTAACCAAAAAAAAGAGAAGACGTTAATCTGCTTTAGCTATTCATTTGTCAAAAGTGAATTCATAGGTTTGGAAAATCCTTCCTGTGCTGAACTCCAAGATGGCCCCCCTCTCCTCTCTAGCAACAGGGCCCTCTGACCGGGAGGAAAAGAAGTGCTTGTTTTCCCCAGTAGAGTTCATTTAAAATAAAACAGAACATCGGTCCTTAAAGAATCATTTGAATAGCATAACTCTGGGGTGGGGGTGGGGTAAGCTTTTCAGCCCAAGGGCCGCATTCCCATCTGGGCAACCTTCTAGGGGCCACATGTCAGCGGTGGGCAGGGCCAGAGGTCAAAGTGGGCAGAGCAGCAAATGTGCAAAAGGCTAGTTTCTATACACACCCCTCTCTGTCCTCCAATCAAGAGGCATTATTGGAAGTGAAGGGAAAGAGGGTGGGGCCGGGGAGGGGATGTGCCATGGGGGCAGTCCCAAAAGCCGAAACTTTGGGTGACCGTTGGGACTGTAAGGGTGCCTCCTCCACCTGCACTTAACCACAAACGTTACAAAACACCATTAACCCTCCAGTGGCTTGCCAAAGAACAGCACACCTGAGTGCAGCGATGGGCGAGAATTTCGATTCCAAATTGATCAAGCTTGCACTTCCTGAAACAATATGATGACTAAAAAGCAGCCATCCTTCTGTACTCGCATTTGCTCGAATTCTGCAATGCAGTTTGCCGACCGAACAATGTTTACAAAAATGCGCATGTGAGAGGAAAGTGTGCATAAAAATGAATCTGCGAGTGAAAATGACATACAAAAATGCCCCCGAGGATGAGAAATGGTATATATTAGGAGAAATTCACATTAAAATGCTGGCGAACTTTCATGAGGATTTAAGAAAAAGATATCACAAATTGCTGCAGAAATGTGGAGAACTGAATTTAAGATTGGAAACTGAGAGGACTGAAATTGACAGATCTTTCCATCCCTACCTGAGTGAGAACTGCGCCGCTGGAGCCTCTCATTGCTTGGAGAAACGGGGTGCCCAGAGCACTGTCATTTTGCCTTGATCATTAGCTCAAAGCCAGATGCATCTACTTTCCATTCAAGGAAAACAAGACGAGGCCTTGTCGTTGGTGCCACTACAGGAGCTGCCTGGTTGGCACTGACCCATGACAGGGCCTTTCCAGTGGTGTCTTCCTATTTGTGGACTGCCTCCTCCAATGAGGTGCGTCTGTCACTATTGATTTTCAGGAGGAAGTTAAACACATTCCAGTTTACCCCGGCATTTGGTGGCTGAAGGGGACTGTCCCTGGAACATGGAGGTCACTGGATGGAAGAATGTTTTAAAGCTATTATTGTGTTTTAGAATGTTTTTAAACTGTTTTAAAAATGTTTTTCTTTCTGATGCTGATTGTTTTGTTTTCTTGTTTGCTACCCTGGGTTCTTTTGGGAGGACAGGTGGGATATAAATGTAATAAAAAAAAATAAGAGTTGACATTAGACTTAGGAATGAGATGCACCTTTAGCCTACATTTCAAAATCCACTTTTCAATTTGTTGCCACATATATTTTTATGATGGTAGCACCACTGTTGAAATCCAGCTTAGGTCTGGCTGAAACCCCGTATTAGTTATTGATCCACCTGCGGAAGACCAATGATCTAGAGAAGCTGGAGGAAAGAGAAGCTGGGCCCTTTTGAAATCACTCCTGCTACTTCCAATGTCCAGGCTGTGAGTGCCAATGTCTACATAGCCAAAATGGCAAAATCTACACATAAGAGGGATGCACCCGCTGGCATGATGGAAAAACCCTGAGGTGTGCAGAAATACAACAAGGTCACATCCACACCATACATGTAAAGCACATTTAAATCACATGGGTTTCCCCAAAGTGTCCTGGGAACTGTAGTTTGTTAAGGGTGCTGGGAATTATAGCTCTGTGTGAGGTAAACTACAGTTCCCAGGATGCTCTTGAGGGAAGCCATGTGCTTTAACTATATGGTGTCAATATGACCCAAATCTATAGGGGGAAAGTCAGGGGGGAACCCCCAAAAACATTGCAGTGAGGACTGAGTATGTTCAGTGGAAATGCTGACTGAGTGTTGGGGTGGGGGGAAGGAATAGGATAGCTGGAATCCTGAAAAAAGAACAATGTTTTGTTGTACACAGTGCAATGCTATTGTCTGTGTGTTTAAAGTATTGATAAGCCACACTTTTGATAAACGTACATCAAGGTGGCTTACAACATACAAGCCACAATCAAATTTAAAAACCCATAAAAACATCATTAAAAATATGAAAAGCATCAATAAATAATGCCTTGGTTGGAGGAAAAAAATCACATTACAAAGGCCTGTCTAAAAAGTTCAGTTTTCAAGGATGTCTGAAAGAGAGTAGAGGTGGTTCCCACTGAGTTTCTATGGACAGGGAGTTCCACCAGGCAGGGCCTGCCACACTGAAGACTCAGTCCCTGGTGGGGGCCAACTGAACCTCAGGGGTATGGCCGCATGGGGAACCACCAAAAGTGCCCCATCAGAAGGTCTCCATATCGAGATGGAACACATGGAGTCAGGAGGTCCTTAAAGTTGTGGTTGCAATCATCATCTTACATTAGGGATGGGGAATACATTTGATTTTGTTTGCATTTTAATAAGAAACGACCAAATTCACAATTCTACAACACTTGCCAAAACACTATGAGAACTGAGACACAGCTGTCCTTTGAAATTCACACTTCCCCACATTTTGCAAGGCAGGACTCCAACCAAACAATGTATAAAAATGTATATATTAGGGAGAAAGTGTGCATAAAAATGCATATACTACTGAAAATAACATAAAAATGAGGACAATTATTAAGGAAAATTCCTTGGAAAAATGAGTATAGCTGCATACAAAAATGTCTGTGTTAGGAGAAATTTGCACTAAAACGCTGATGGATTTTCATGAGAATAATTTTTTAAAAAAAAACAGCCTGCAAATTGCTGCAGAAATGAGGGGAACTGAATTTAAGAGGAAAAGAGAAATTGACATTCGCCCATCCCTATCTAGCCGCTCTAGAATAAATGCTATCTGGGCAGCTCGCAAAGCAAAAATCAAATGCCGCACAAAACAATCAGAAGCAGAACTAATTCACTCAAACACAGTTTAAAGCTTAATTTTGTCTCAAGGCTGACTAGTTCACATTAAACACATTTATAAAAGGCATTTTCAGGGAGCACAAATAGAGATGAGAAAAAGAGAGATTTACTAGACACAGGTTCCAGATTGGAGAGTTTGCTATCTATCTGCCTCTCAGTCACTCATTTGTTATCTCAGGATAACACTCCATGCATCTGGCAAACTGGGCTCTAATCCATGAACATTTCTGTCACAGTGAAGGTGCAACATTTGCCTACTGAACTCCCTTCTGAGCAGACATATGTAGGATTGTCCTGTAAATCTGTCTTCAAGGTGCCACAAGGCTCTGTGTATGTGTGCGCTAACTAAAGGAGCAGATGGCAATTGTTCTTGATCTCTGGCTGTGTCCCCCTCCCCTTCACGTGTATAGTCATCTGGGGTCACAGGGGTCATAGACCCCTTACTTTTGTGGGGAGCGGGATCCCAGCCAGGTCCTTATGTATGAGCCAATGAGCATGAAAAGAGAGACTGTTAGCCACTGAGAAGAGCCCTTGTCCTTTTGTGCCAATTGGAGCCAATCACAGTGAAAGGAGGTGAGCCAGCCACTGAGAAGACTCTTCTTAGTAGCTAACACACAGCCTACCGTTTCATGCTGATTGGCTCCTAGGGATGACTGTTGTAGTGGAATGTGAACTCATGAGACAACAGGGAGAGCGAGGGAGACAAGGGAAAGTGATAAAGGAGGCGTGACTGTGACAGGGTGTGGCATGACTGTCATGAAGGGACCCTGCACTTCTGAACCTGCCACTACACTATGGACATCTATGCAAAGATACTGCAGCAGGATAACTCCTATGAATAAAAGTTGACAAGTGAAGCTGTATTCTGTAGAATACATAAGATTCTTCCCCAACGTATTGTTCATGGTGCTCTGTAGTCATCTTTCTCTGTTTTGTGTATTTAAGTTAAAAAAGAAATATAAATACTTATAAAACAACAGCAATCATAATACTTGTAAGGCATAGTAATAACAATAATTGAAAACCATAGATTGGGAAGGGCCATAGCTCAATGGCAAAGAACCTGCTTTGCGTGCACAAGGTCCCAGGTTCAACCCCTGGCATCTTTAGGTAGGGCTGGGAAAGATTCCCTGCCTGAAATTCTGGGGAGCTGCTGCGACAATACTGAGACGGACGGGACCTTTGGTTTGACTCAAGTATAAGGCAAGGGCTGCAAGGACCAGAGTCGTCCTATGAACACTAGATGGGGCTGACGTGCCCTGCAGTCTCTCTCTTTCACGCACACACATGCACACACAGAGACAGATTGTCCGGGCAGTTTCCCACGTTACCCTCCATGCTGCACACTCTATGGTAGCAGCCTTCCTCCTCCTCCTCCCAGCCTTAACCTGAAGCTGTGCGGATGCTCCCGGGGTTCTGATCTTGCTTTTGCGCGCCATCCCCGACCATGAGCGCAGAGCAGGCGCTTGAGGAAGGCCTGAGGTTCTATAAGGCGCTGCTGGGACAGGCGGAAGGACTCAGGGGAACCTGCCAGGTTTGTCTTCTCGTCATGGAGAAACTCAAGCAGTTTGCAGGGTAAGCTTGCGGGCTGAAGTGGACGCACGTGGTTTTTGCAGAGGGGCGTGCGTGCGAGCGCAAAACATGATTATGAATACAGGAAGCCGCCTTATCCTGAATCAGACCATTGCTCCATCTGGCTTAGGATTGGCTACACAGACTGGCTGCTGCTATCCAGGGTTTCAGCGGCAGGAGTCTCTTTCAGCTCAGTTGGAGATACTGGGGATTATTATTATTAGTTGCTGTTGTTATGTACCTTCAAGTCGATTACGACTTACGGCGACCCTATGAATCAATGACCTCCAAGAGCATCTGTCCTGAGCCACCCTGTTCAGACCTTGTAAGTTCAGGTCTGTGGCTTCCAGTCACATGCAATCCATCAGCAGTTAAATAAATGCAGCTACGTAAATGAGCTCTTGAAATTAACACTGTAAAAAAATGCAATCCCTCATAATAAAAATGTGTGCCAGTTATTAAATTGCAGATAATTTTATTATAAGGGATTGGATTAGCATTCTTCTTTTCATCATTCTTACTTTAGTGGACATACATAGTAAAGAATATAAAATAAAATAAAGTTTTAAAAACAAAAGAAATTAACATTGTATCTGATAGAGAGCAAAGAGGATTGAATCTTTAACATAATCCAGAACTATATACAACACTGAAAAAAGAGGTGTTGGTTTCTATATTTCTGTTATATTTTGTTGTTGTTATGTGCCTTCAAGTCGATTGTATGGTGACCCTATGAATCAGCAACCTCCAAGAGCATCTGTTATAAACCACCCTGTTCAGATCTTGTAAATTCAGGTCTGTGGCTTCCTTTATGGAATCAATCCATCTCTTGTTTGGCCTTCCTCTTTTTCTACTCTCTTCTGTTTTTCCCAGCATTATTGTCTTTTCTAGTGAATCCTGTTTTCTCATGATGTGCCCAAAGTATGATAACCTCAGTTTCATCATTTTAGCTACTAGTGATTGTTGTTGTTGTTATGTGCCTTCAAGTCGACTATGACTTACGGCGACCCTGTGAATCAGTGACCCCCCGATAGCATCTGCCGTCAACCACCCTGTTCAGATCTTACAAGTTCAGGTCTGTAGCTTCCTTTATGGAATCAACCCATCTCTTGTTTGGTCTTTCTACTCCCTTCTGTTTTCCCCAGCATTATTGTCTTTTCTGAATCATGTCTTCTCTTGATGTGTCCAAAGTTCGTACCTCAGTTTCATCATTTTAGCTTCTAGTGACAGTTCTGGTTTAATTTGTTCTGACACCCAATTATTGGTCTTTTTCACGGTCCATGGTATGTGCAAATCTCTCCTCCAACACCACATTTCAAAGGAGTTGTTTTTTCTCTTATCTGCTTTTTTCATTGTCCAAGTTTCACATCCAAACATAGAGATCGGGAATACCATGGTCTGAATGATCCTGACTTTAGAGTTCAGTGATACATCTTTGCATTTGAAACAACAACAACGATAATAATAATGCCTGCCCTTCACCAATAGGTCCCGGGGCAGGTTACAAAATCTAAACTACAATATTAAAAAGAATTAAAATAAATTTCAGTCACAAGAAGCATACATTTCAGGAGCCGACGGCCTGGGTTAAAGAGGTGTGTCTTTAGCATTTGTCAAGATCTGTATAGCAAAGGTGACAAATGCACCTCTGGATTGAACCTGGGACCTTCTGCATGCAAGGAAGATGCCCTGAGGTACGGCCCTTCTCCTATTATTATTATTATTATTATATTTTATTTTATTTATTTTTATTTTATTTTATTTTTTATTATTATTAAACTTGTCAGTCACTTGTTATACAAAAAGATCTTCAAACAACCTAAATCATATTTAAGAGCATACGTTTAGGCAAAAATACATCATAATGCAAAACACATTTGCACAAAATAAATGCAATTTATAAAAAAAATTGCACAAAGACAACTGCCAATAACAGCACAATTAGCCAAAATTGTAGTGGTGGTTTTGACTTCTGAAGTATAAGTCCCTCTGGAGTGACTATCCTGTGACCTGCAAGCGTAATACTCCTTAGTGTTTCAGTTTGCCCACAGTCCTGTGTTTGTTGTCTGTGGTTTGACAGTCTGAGGTTCTATAGGTGTAGATTTCCCCATCATGGGTTTGCAGTGAGGGGGTGGAGCATTTTTTTCTGCCTGCATGGCGTGCGGATGTTTAAAGGTATTGGAGAGGGGCTGGCGCTTAGTGGTAAAACACATGCTTTGGATTTTTATTTATTTATTTATATTTCAGAAGATTTATATCACACTTAATCAACAAACAAGCAAATCTTGCAGCAGTTTGCATCAAATAATATAAACGATTATTAAGCAAATACTGATAAAAAATCAGCAGGTTTTGAAATCAAGCAGTCATAAAATAATAATTAACAATATAGATGCCAGCAGTTTTAAAAACAAACTTAACATAACAAAAGTACATGTTTGGGTACGCTTGCCTTAATTTAAAAAGTTTTTAACAGGCATTGAAAACAAGGCAATGAAGACGCCAATCTCGTCTTCGAGGGGCTTTGTACGTTCAAGTGTTTTTGCCCTTTTGAGTGGTGCTGCTCCAATTACAGCAAGAGAATGCTTGTGGCGTGCTGTGAATGTTGACCTGCACTATACAAATGCGCCTCTTTTGATTTAAACCAGCAGAACTGGCAAAACGCACGTCTAGTCACCAGACTGGACCCTCTCTCACTTTCTTCCCTTGGGCCCCATCCACACAACCTCTCTACGGGAAGGCACATAAGGCAAGTGGAGAGCACTGTTTAGTTCTCACTGTTGCCTCTGATTGCATGCTCAGAGCGGGCAGGCGAAGAGGCAGCGACAGCCAGGTGGAAGAGGTGCCGAACGGCCAGGGAGGGACTCTGCATGAGGGCAGTGGGCCCCATGAAGGCTTGCAGGCCTTGATGGGAGGCTAACAGTGGAGGCTGGCCTGCTGGGGCACATGGAGCACCGCCCCACCAACCTCAGCCTGCTCCCAGCCTGTTCTCACCAGGTTTTCCTACTTAGCCAGTGTGGTGTTGTGGTTGGAGTGTCGGACTGGGGCCTGGAAGATGAGAGGGTTCAAATCCCCACTTGGCCATGAAGGAAGTTGTGGTCCTACACCAGCTGGAAGGCCACGTGTTCCCACCCCTGTGGTGTATCGATGCACCATAGAAATAATTATTTGAACAAACACGTTATAGGGTAACTGAGGTTTAACCCGATCACCAAGCTGGGTTCTCATCTTTTTCAGAGCTTCCGTGAAGAGATGTAGAGATAAACATCTGGAGGAGGCTTTCCAGCAGTTGGCGGGAATGGGCAACGGACTGTGGGAACTGGACCATGGCAATGTGATGCCTCTGGTGCGCTGCGTACTCGCTTGCCAAATGGAGACAACGAGCAGCTCTGGCTCTTTCCATCGACTCGAGAAGGTGTGTGTGTGTGCCAGTTGGATTCAGGGGCAGCACAGCGTATAGACGAACCATGAAATTCCCTGCCACGAGCTATGGTGATAGACGGTCACTCGGACGGCTTTAAAAAGGGATGGGGTGGGGGAAATCATGAAAGAAACGGCTATGAGTGGCCGCAAGTCTTGGTGGCTGTAGGCTACTTCCAGGATCAGAGGTTGTATGATTCCTGGGCACTAGATGTTGAGGCACAACAAAGGAGAAAGCTGTTGCACACATGGCCTGCTTCTGGGCTGCACATAGGCATCTGGTTGACCACTTGGGGAAACAGGATGCAGGAATCGATAGACCACCGGTAGCCAGCATGGTGCCAGTCCAGATATGGCTGAACTCCAACTCCCATCAGCCCCAGCCAGCATCACCAATCATCAAGGATGATGGGAGTTGTGCTGTAGCAGTGTCTGGAGCGTATCACATTGACTACCCTTGAGACAGACTTTTGGTTCAATCCCGTAATACTCAAGTGCTCTTCCCGTCAGATAGGCCGTTTTCTTGGTTTTCAATCCGTCATTGGCCAATAGACCCAGATGTGCTTCTTTCTACGATCCCTGAAAGGCGGCCTGTCTAGGAAACCTGACAGTACAAACTGGTAGAGGACAAGGAGATTGGCCTCGTCATTGCAGCACTGGGCTCCTTCTGGGAGGAAGGGCAGAACATGAATTTAACAAATAAATAATAAACAATAGTTCAGAGGTGCAGAAAAGCCCAGGACATTTTTTTGACCCCCAGGAGCAATTGGATCTTTCAAAGAGAGGAACAATTTCTAACTTACATGAGAAGAGCTTGGCTGCTGGGTCAGACCAAAGGCCCATCCAGTCCACCATCCTGTTCTCAGGGTGGCCAACAAGATGCCTCCGGAAGCCTGCAAGCAGAATTCACACTATTCCTGTGATTGTAATTTGTTTTAACTGTTTGCAGTATTGAATGTTAAACTGTCATCACTTGCCCTGGGACCTGCTGGTGAAGGGTGTTTAATGAATGTAATAATAATTATCACAATCTTCATCATCTGAGTGTGCCAGTGCTCCCCCCCCCACTTGAGAATCCCAGCCACTGGCCTTCAGGGGTATAATGCCTCTGAGAATGGAGGCAGACCTTAGCCATCGTGCCTTAGTAGCCATTGACAGCCTTATTATTTGCAGAGAATAATTTTTGACATCTGTTATGGAAGCGTTGGTGTTTCAGGCATTACTGGAGCTATAAAAGATTTCCTAAAGTAAAATGTAGGATATGTGTATGTCTTTGGGGGGAGATGTCAGTAATCATTTGATGAAAGATCTGGCTTCTCTCTTCTCCCTTAGATCGTTGTAAAACTGTCAGAAGAGAATGGGCCCTTGGTCTCTGAACAGGTGAATCGGTGTATGGGTGGCTTGACTGAAGGCACAGAGGTGAGAGAGAGAGAGAATTGGTTTATTTCACACCCTTGAAAATACAGCCCTCTTCAGATGCTGTTACTTTCCTGGATTAACACCCAGGAGTATAGTCGTCCAGGGTCTTGGGGGGGTCTTAGACCCCTTACTTTTTTGGGAGCAGGGTTTCTGTGACTCCAGTATCCTACAAGCCAATCGGTATGAAAGGGGAGTGTGTTAACCACTAAGAAGAGTCTTCTAACATGCTTCTTTGTCCTTTCCTGCTGACTGAAGCCAATCAGAGTGAAAGGAGGCAAGTCAAACACTGAGAAGACTCTTCTCCGTAGCTCTCCTCTTTCATACTTCCCGTCTCCTAGGGCTGTCTGTTGTTGTGGGAGAAGGCATGAACAAGGATTCTCAACCCTGCAGCAAAAAACTTGGGGTGTTGCTGTGGCTAACATGAAGGGATCCTGCACTTCTCAATGTGCCACTGCACTACTGTTAACATCACATGGAGAAACGCTGGCGCCTCGGCCCTGCTCTAAGGGGACCAGAGGTTTTGCCCCCTTCCATCAGACAAAAGAGTGTGAGGTATCAACTGCTATCTAAGGAAGAATACCAGGAAGGGAAGTTCAGGTGCATCCTTCCCCAACCTGGTGCCCTCCAGACGTTTGTTGGGACTACAACTCCCATCAGCCCCAGCCAGCTTGGCCAGTGGTGAAGGATGACGGGAGTTGTAGTCCAGCAACATGATCCTCTCCTAACCGTTGTTTGGGAAGGGTCATTGCACTCAGTGATTAGAGCATCTGCTTTGCACACAGAAGGCCCCGGGTTCAGTCCACAGCATTTCCAGATAGGGCTGGGAGAGGATTGCTGCCAGTCAGTGTAGGCAATACTGAGCTGGATGGACCAATGGTCTGGCTTTAAGGTGTTGGACTACGACCTGGGAGACCAGGGTTCGAATCCCCACATAGCCATGAAGCACACTGGGTGATCCTGGGCCAGTCACTGCCACTCAGCCTCAGAGGGAGGCAAGGTAAACCATCTCTGAATACCGCTTACCGTGAAAACCCGATTTGTAGGGTCGCCATAAGTCGGGATCGACCTGAAGGCAGGCTATTTCCCTGTGTTCTTATGTAATATCCCTCTTTCCCTTTTCAGGCAATGTCTTCTGGAGATCTCCAGACAGGTCAGTCTCTTGACATTTCTTTCTACCCCTGGCCTCTTCAGTGCCACATTTGATACCCATGGAACGCAAGCGATTAGGAACTTATTCCCCCAAAGTGCTAACTTTCCAGGTGCAGGAAGCAATCCAAGGAGCACGCTGTGACGTGGTACATCCTCGCCGACTCAAGGATATTTATAAATATACCCCCCCCCTTTTTTAAGAAGCTGCCAGAAAAAATTCTAAGCTGCACTAAACTCAGCAAAAAAAATTGCAACTCTCTCAGTAATACATTGGAATCCTTTATGGAGGAAGGGCAAGTTCTAAATTTAAATAACAACAATGGAAGAAACGTCCCTTAAGTAAAACAACTTAAAATGTATAGAAGATCTTCCTGGGAGAGTTCTTAATTGGGAGGGGGGGGAAATCAGGCTGCGTATACACCATACATTTAAAGCACAAAGAATCTTGGGAACTGTACTTCTGTTAAGGGTGCTGGGAATTGTGTAGCTCTGTGATGGATAAGGTACAGTTCCCAGAATTCTTGGCAGAGGAGAAGCCATGCGCTTCAAATGTATGGTATATATGCAGCCTCAGCCTTTTTCTTCACATACTACATGAGTTACAGTGCAAAATAACTTAATCAGCAGACTCTTATTGCTCCAGTTCTACACAGGCACAGACGATCATTAACTAAGATCTTGTTAAATTGTCCATTTATCACTGCAGAAGGCAGCGCACTGAAGCGAGCGAGCATAAATCCGCTCCTATATTTGGAGTTAGTCTGTGCAAGAAAGAAGCTCTAAGGATTCCATAATTTTGGGGACGATTTTAAATTGGTTCTTCAAAACTCTTTTCGGCACTGGTTAGGCCTCATCTTGGGTCTTGCGTCCAGTCCTGGGCACCGCACTTTAAGAAGGGTGCAGAGAAACTGGAACGGGTTCAGAGGAGGGCAACAAGGAGGTTCAGGGGACTGGAAACAAAGCCCTATGAGGAGACGCTGAAAGAATTGGGCATGTTTAGCCTGGAGAAGAGAAGACTGAGGGGAGATATGATAGCGCTATTCAAGTACATGAAAGGTTGTCACACAGAGGAGGGCCGGGATCTCTTCTCGATCGTCCCAGAGTGCAGGACACGGAATAATGGGCTCAAGTTACAGGAAGCCAGATTTCAGCTGAACATCAGGAAAAACTTCCTAACTGTTAGAGCGGTACGACAATGCAACCAATGACCTAGAGAGGCGGTGGGCTGTCCAACACTGGAGGCATTCAAGAGGCAGCTGGACAGCCGCCTGTTGGGGATGCTTTAAGTTGGATTCCTGCATCGATCAGGGGGTTGGACTCGATGGCCTTATAGGCCCCTAGCATCTCGCCGATTCTATGATTCTAACCAGGGATAGCCAACATGGTGTCCTCCAGATGTTGACCATTGGCCATGCCGGCTGGAGTTCATGAGAGCTGGAGTCCAGCAATCTCTGGAGGCCGCCACATCGGCTACCCTGTTCTAAATATTGAACATGCCGGCAGCAGCACTTCTTTGCTCTCTCACTCCTCAGTGTGCATGTTTGTTGAGGGGAGCGCGCTGGGACGAAGCTACTGGAGAAGCAACCTCATGCCGCTCCTGAGATGTGTTGCTGCCACGTTTGATTTGATACTGCAGGAGCAGGGAGCCAGGAATGAGGAATGGCATTACATCACGGCTAAGGTAAGAAGCTTATCGCAGGCTGCGGAGTCGGTGTGGCAGCTCTGAACTTTTGAGGAGCTGTCCAAGGTGCTGAAACCCATTCCCAAAATAGGTTTCAGTATTTTGGACAGGTCCTTGGAAGTCCAGACTACAACCTGAAGCAAATTCCACTGACACGAAGCCACCACCGTCCAGGGCTTTAGGCTGTAATCCTGGATGCACTTATTCATTCATTCATTCATACATTCAGTTTATATCCCACCCTTCCTCCCAGTAGGAGCCCAGGGTGGCAAACGAAAACACTAGAATATCATAAAAACAGACTTTGAAAGTTATTAAAACACAACATCTTTAAAAATATATTTTAAAAAATCTTTCAAAACATCTTTTTTAAAAAGTTCGCATGGAGGTAAGTCCCACTGAACTCAGTGGGACTTGCTTCTGGGTAGGCATGTCTCGGATTGTACTGTTACTAGATTTTCAGGCCAGTCTGATACATATTTATTCCAAAGGAAGCACCAGTGAGTTCAGTGGGATTATAAGTGTGTATAGGAACATAGGAACCTGCTTTATCTGAGCAAGACCATTGTTCAGTCCAACTCAGTGTTGTCTACACCGGGTGTGGGGAACCTTTGGCCTTCCAGATGGTGCCAAACTACAACTCTCATCATCCCTGGTTGTGGGCCATGCTTGCTGGGGCTGGTGGGAGTCTGGAGGGCCAAAGGTTCCCTACATCTAGTTCACCCCAATGTTCTTCAGCCTTGGGTCCCCAGATGCCGCTGGACTACAGCTCCCATCACCCCAGCCCAAGCTAGCCAATGGTCAGGGAAGATGTTGTAGTGACTTCTGGGGACCTAAACCTGAAGAGCTTTGATCTGCATGGACTGGCAGCCGCTCTCCAGGGTTTCAGAAAAGGTTCTCTCCCAGCCCTACTTGGAGATGCCGGGGATTGAACCTGGGAACTTCTGCATGCAAAACAGGTACTCTCCCACTGAGCCACAGTCTTCCCCTTCAAAGGGAGCTGCTGTATACTGAGTTAGACTCTTGGTCCATCTACTTTCTCCATCTCCAATATATTATCCACACTGGTTGTTTGTGACTCTCCGTAGTTTCAGCAGAGGGTCTCTCCCAGCCCTACCTGGAGATGCCGGAGGTTGAATCTGGGACCTTCTGGGGCAGGTGGCTGTGCATTTGGGGAAACAGCCTCACATGCCAAATTGGGACCCATGCTATTTAGGCCCAGAGGCCAGAGATTCCCCAACCCTAATAGGAAGGTGGAAGTCAACACCTGCTCCGAGGAGACACAGTGACATTAATACACATGCCAAGCTTAGTGTCATGAATTTCACTGGGTCTACTCTGAGTAGGACTACAACCCATAGACTGAGATCCTATCCAAGCAGTTACCTGGAAAATAGGTGCTGCAGAGTAGGCTTTTCATCTTGCCATAGAGAGGACAGACAGGCCTGTAAACCTTAAACATGGTTCTTTTACTTCAGAACATAAGCCGTGACTTGCTACAGCAAGAAGCAAGGGAGAAAGGGTGAAAGTAAAGCTAAACTCACAATTCGGGAAGGCAATTTTCTGTTCCTAGGCATAGATTCATTAACCCTTTCATTGGCTGCTGCTTCTCAATACAGTGGGTGTTCACGGCAGACTGTCGCTTATTCCGTCCTGCTGAACACAGTGGGATGGGCTTCGAAGTACTATATTAGCTGGATTGGACTCTTTGAGCAGAAGAAAATGGACCACCTGATATGTTTCATCTTCTTTGTTACCTCTCTAGATGTGTCTGCAGCTTTTCAAATGGATGCCAGAGGAGTTTTTGCCCCTTGCGTGGGATGAAACCGAGAACAACAGGACTCTGCAAAGGATCCTGAGCTCTTTGGTGCAAACCATTGCGCGAAAGGTGGCTGTTTATTACCTTCTCTTAGTCCTTGATGGTCTCCTTTAAAAAAAAAAAAGAATCGCACTTGTCAGTCAAGGTGTGTTTAAATTTCATTGGCAAGGAGGAAGGCATACTTAAGACCAGTGGAGACTGGTGACTCCGATGCTAGTGGGGTACTGAATCTGCTCCGGGTTTTAGTCCGAACTTTCAAGGAGCTGTCCTTGAACATTCAGACTAAAACCCAGAGCAGATTCATTGCCCCACTGACATCGGGGCCACCAGTCTGTACGGTTTAAGACTCTGGAATGCCCTTAAGACTCTGGAAGTGTGTAACTTAAGAGACTCTGAAGTGCCTTGTTGGAGGATTCAGGAGAGACGAAAGGAAGGACTTCTTCACACACCAACACATAGTTAAAACTGTGTAATTTGCTTCCACAGGAGGCAGTGATGGCGACAAACTTGGGTCGCTTTAAAAGAGGATTAGACAGATTCATGGAGGATAAAGCTATCAACGGCTACTGGCCATGATAGTTATGTTCTACCTCCACCGTTGGAGGCAGTATGTCTCTGAATACCAGTTACCAGGCAGGACAAGTGGGGAAAGCACTATTGCACTGTGGTCCTGCTTGCAGACTTCTCATAGGCATCCTGAGAGGACAGGATACTGGACTAGATGGGCCACTGGCCTGATCCAGTAGCCAGGCTCTTCTTATGTTCTTATCAGATCACATTCTACCTAGGCCAACGAGCTCTCCAAGGGACCCCATCACCGGGCAGGCACTGGATGGCCCACCAGAAACTGACCGGTGACCCACCCAAAGGACCACAGTCTACTTTCTTCCTCATGAAGAGGACAATGAAGACAGTCGGCAGTATGGAAAACTAGTCCTTTGTGGAGAGGTTGAAGGATCTGGATGTGTTTGACCTAGAAGAGAGAGGCCTGAAGTCACATCCATACTGGGGATGGAACGTTCTGTCCATTTCAGCTCTCTCCGTTTCTCATTTTTCCAAACATAAAGTCAATTCTCCAAATTTCTGCAGCAATTTGTGATTTTTTTTTGAAAAAAAGTCCTCGTGAAAACTCTTCAGCATTTTTTGTGCGAATTTCTCCTAACACACACATTTTTGTAAGCATCTTCTCCTAATGTAATGCATTTCTTTATGTTCTTTTCGATCATGTATTCATTGTTATGCACACTTTCCCTTAATAGATGCATTATTGTAAACATTGGTTGGTTGGTTGGAGAACTGCATTGCAAAATTCTGATACATGCAAATTTCGAAGGATGGCTGTGTTTTGGTTCTCAAATTGTTTCAGAAAAGGCGAAGTGGATAGATTTGGCTTTAAGTGCGACAGAAATCAAATTTCTCCCCCATCCCTTGTTTATTTACTTATATTTATATATATCCCGCCCTTCCTCCTAGAAGGAGCCCAAGGCAGCAGTCCACACCAAACATTTAAAGCACTATTATGCCACTTCAGCAGTGACGGAGAGTCCATAGAACTAGTTTGTTAAGGGCGCTGGGGATTGTAGCTCTGTGAGGTCAGAACTGTAGCAAACTACGGTTCCCGAGATTTTCCATAACAAAGTGGTATAATAGCACTTTAAACATGTGGTGTGGATGTGACCTGAGAAGGAACATATAATAGCACTCTTCAAATCCCAGAAGAGCTGTCATGCAGAAGAGGGCAAAGGCTCATTCACTGCTGTCCCAAAGACAAGATCTAGGGGAGCTTTAATTTACAGGATGGTAGAGCCAGTGTGGTGTAGTAGTTAAGGTGTTGGACTACGACCTGGGAGACCAGGGTTCGAATCCCCACACAGCCATGAAGCTCACTGGGTGACCTTGGGCCAGTCACTAGCTCTCTGCCTCATGAAAACCCTATTCATAGGGTCGCCATAAGTCGGAGTCGACTTGAAGGCAGTACATTTACATTTTAGATTTCGACTGAACGTTAAAAGAAGCTTCCTGATGCGCACAGCAGTTCAACCGTGGAACTGGGATCAGTCTCTTCTGCTGAAGTCTTCAAGCATAAACTGGACAGGCATCTGTTGAGGATGTTTGGGATTATATCTCATATGGCACTGTTATTAAAATCAGCGGTATACTTGTTCCGCCAGTAAAATATTTTGCATGGTTGTTGCGCCCCTGAATGCATAAGCAGTTTGCCGGTCACTTTGTTACAGGATAGATTGCGTCATCTGTTGCACAATGAGTTTCTGCTGGTGCAGCTGCAGCTCTGGATTCTTGTGCAACATTAAAACGCACCCAGTTGGCTAACGCAAGAGCCCTTGCAGCAGTGGGCAGAGAGTACTGGATAGAGCTCTTTGGGTCTCTGAGGTTTCTGCCCTGAGGAAAGGGCTGGACTCTATGGCCTACAGAAACCCCTCCAACTCTACCATTCTAAAATGTGTACCCCTTTGTGCAGAAAATCATCATCATCTTGTTTACGATGTTTGCCTCTCCCTCGATCTTAGGCAGCCTGCAAGGACACCCGTCTGCTGGCTGGCACTGCGGTGGGTATGTTGGTCAACACAGCACCTGAGTCCCAGAAAGGAGCCAGCGCGGTCCTGGGTCTCTATCAGCTGCTGAGTCTAGATGGATGTCCCATTGAGCCAAGGCAAGATGCAAAAGTGGATGACCACAAAGGTACGTACAGGCTTAACATTTCTTGGTGCACAAATTGCTCTGTGTTTCGACTTGTGAGCCTACTAGCTTGCCTTGCATGGACCCGTTTGGGTACAAATGAAATGCATCTCCAAACATGCTCCATCTACAGACACAATGTGGCTTTCCCACAATCCTTGTGTTGACGCTCATTGATAAGACTGACACATCGTGGCATTTGTCTAAGTGATGCTAACCCAAACCTTTGTTCTGGTCAGTGAGGATTCATCACAGCATTGTTTTAATGTGGTTTTCTAAAATCCTTGCTTTGATAGTCATTGATAAGACTGACACATTGCTGAGTTTGACCAACTGATAATAACCCACAACTTGGTTCTGATCAATGAGGGTCAATGAGGGTTCATCACAATACAGTTTTTTATGTAGTTTTCCAGCAAAAATGTGTTGTTTTCTAGCATCTTTTCTTCAATGGTCATGCTCATCTAACTGAAGATAACTCTCCATTTTGTTCTGGTCAACGAGGGTCAGTAAGAGTTCATCACAGCATTGTTTTATTTATGTGGTTTTCCAACAAAATTTCTAACATCCTTTCTTCAATGGTCATTGATAAGACTATCGCACTGAAGAGCTTGCCAAACTGACGGTAACCCACAAGTTGGTTCTGGTCAGTGAGGGTTAATTTTGGCTTTTAGGGACATAGGCACACTGGGTTCAGCTGAGGCTGGTGACTAAAGATGATGGTTGAAGCAGAGGGCAAAGAACAGGAAAGAGGGGTGGGTGGGTAACAGAGGGCAGGTCGTCAAGAGTCTTGGGGTCTAAAACTTGGGGGGGAAGAATCCTGCAGATAGAGGATAGCAGATACATATTTCTGGCAGATTAGGGTAGAGCTTAGTGGTGGAGCCTGGTTATGTCTAGTGACTTAGGGGTGAAGCCTCATTTAATATCTGAGCGGCTAATCAGGAGGTGGCTCTGCTAGTGATTAGCTATGGCTCCACCTACTGTTGGCCTCCCTGCCTTCCGCCCTTCCAGCCTCGATAGGCCTCAGCCACCATTGCCTATTATTGTGCAGCTGAACAGGGCCAGCGTTATTGTGTTAGTCAAGACAATCCAATCCAATGTACTGCCTTCAAGTCAATTCCGACTTACGGCGACCCTATGAGTAGGGTTTTCATGAGTTTGAGAGGCAGTGACTGGCCCAAGGTCACCCAGTGAGCTTCATGGCTGGGTGGGGATTTGAACCCTGGTCTCCCAGGTCGTAGCCCAACAACTTAACCACTACGCCACGCTGGCTCAACTAACACGGTGTTAGTCAAAGCACCATGTTAATGCTAGGAAGCACTTCTGTTCTTGAGCCCATCACAAATAATGCTCCTTCGTATCTTGATGGGCAGGATAAATCCGACTTGATGATGCATTTATTGACTGACAACGGATGATGGTTGCTGTTTTTTTCATGCCCAGGCAAATGCCGGTTTGGGGCACTCATTGTATCCCCATCTTCTTGGAGCTCGGATGGATTGGAGAGGATGGTGCTGACCCGCGGCTTATTAGCCTGCTGCAAGAAGAAGATCCTGAGCTGCCAACTGGATGATGGCACATGGCAGGTAGAGTTTGTTCTGTTCCAGGCTTCCAAAAGCCATACGGCAAATTTTGGTGAGCGTTAGGGGCTCCGGGGAAGGGTGGTCCCTCTTGGAGTGTTAAGCCCAGCAACCTCTGCAGTGGCAAGGAAGAGTCTAAGGCAGGTGTGGATTGATGGGAAGCTGCCTTATGCTGAGTCAGACCATTGGTCCATCAAGCTCAGTATTGTCTTCACTGACGGACAGCAGCTGGCCAGGGATTCAGGCCAGGGTCTCTCCCAGTCCTATCTGGAAATGCCAGGGATGGAACCTGGGCTCTTCTGCATGCAAAGCAGATGCTCTGCCCACTGAACTACGACCCTTCAACCTGTGGTCCTCCAGATGTTGCTGGACTACATCTCCCGTCACCCCTGACCATTAGCCACGCTGGCTGGGGCTGATGGGAATTGGAGTCCAGTGATATCTGAAAGGCCACAAGTTGTCCAACCTTGGTCTAGGAGAGAAAGCAACCATTGTGAGGCTCACCTTTGTTCTCTTGCCCCTTCCCGGTGTATATCAGGGGTGTGTTGGTGTACATGCTGTGTTTTCCAAGGGTTCTGGAGGGGGGGGGAGGCAAAATGTATCATCCAAGGGAGGATTTGAACTAGCAACCCTGGGAATTTTTATTTTATTTATTTATATACTGCTTGAGTGTAAAAAACACACAACCTCTAAGCGGTATACAAAAGATATTAAAAGTATTGACAAAACAGTAAAAAACAAGTAATTGACAGCATTTTTTAAACAGTTAAAACAGGGACAGGCTAAACAGATTAAAACACATCAGCATCTGTTTGTCTGGATGGGCTTGCCTTAACAAAAACAAGCGTTATATTTTTATTGCCTAAGCAAAAAAGTGTTGTATTTTTAAATGTGCTCGGGCCTGCTTGCGTGGCCAGCACCAGAGGGCTCCCTTGACTACGTCTGTGTTCCTCCTGCGTTGGGGGCGTGTCTCTGCGTCTGATTGGCTTGCCGGGGTCTTTGCCTGTTCTAGCACTTGATTGGCAGTGATGATGTTCCCATGGATGCCAAGGGGGCGTCTGCAATTTTGGATTCCCCCAACTGGTCTCCATTTCCTCTCTCAGACTGGCTGAGTATAGGACACACAATGGAAGCTGGTCCATTAGGGCAAGTGGGGCTCTGCCTTCAGCCAGCCCCCACTTGCCACACCTGCCTGTCAGCTCCCTCCTCGTTAGTCTCAATGTTGCCCCTTGTAGAACTCAGCAGGGAGGAGGACGGGGACGAAACTAGAATTAGTCGGCTCCGCCTCTCATTAGCTCTGGCTCCGCCTACGGATGGGCTCCCTGCCTTCTGCCCCACCAGACACCACTGCATAATCCCCCTCTGGTGTAGTTAGGATATAGGATTGCTCTGTATGTATATTATATACAATTAGCATTAGGAATAACCTTTTTATATTGCTCTTCGAATTACAGCATGTGGCTCTTTTGGCACCGCAAAGGTTTTCCACTTAAACACATTGGGCACTGAGAACCAATGTGGTGTAGTGGTTAGGGCATTGGACTAGCACCTGGGAGACCAGGGTTCAAATCCTCACTCAGCCACAAAGTTCATTGGATGACCTTGGGCCCAGTCACTGTCTCTTAGCTTAACCTACCTAATGGAGTTGTTGTGAGGATAAAAATGTGGAGGGGAGGAATCACCTCGGAGGAAAGGTGGCATGTAAATGTAATATGAAATAAATTAAAAAATGACGATTTTATTATTAAAATTCCCTGTCTTCTTCCAATACCATTTTGAGGTTGTTTTTTTGTCTTGTTTTGTTTTCCTTAACACCCATCCTGAAAATTCAACACTTATTGCTTTCTCCTCCACTCCATTTTTCCTTAATCTAGTTATATCCCCTTCTGCAGGCCTGTCTGTTGCTGGATGTCCTGTTTCCGGCTATTTTAGTCCTGAGAGAAGAGCCAAATTACTGCTCTTTCCAAGGTAGGTGGAGCTGTGCCTCTGCCCAGTTCAGATTTTGCATCCAAAGAACACTGTGGAAGTAAAATAAACAGGATGCAGAGGATTCTGGGTATCTGAAAATATTGGTTCTGCCTGTGTCTGGAAAGTGTAAAAACTTCTGAGCATAGGAAAACAACTGATAGACCAGATGGCTGAGCAAACATGCCTTTGTGTTTTTTGTCTGTCCTTGAAGCACATTCTTCACGACAGTACAGTAGGGCCCCACTCATACAGCGGGTTACGTTCCGGACCCCCGCTGTAAAGCGAAAACCGCTGTAAAGCGGAACCCATTGAATAGAATGGCGCACGATGCCCGAAAACCACCATAAAAGCGGAACAAGCACCGTATGAGTGGGGCTTTAGTCTAATTGCATCTAATTGAGACCTCTGTATTAGCGAATCGCTGTAAAGCGAATCGCTGTAAAGCGGGGCCCTACAGTATAACCAGTTTCAAAGTGTTACAACTCTAGTTAGCAAGTACTCCCTTAGCAACATGGCCCGGTACTCCCTAACAACCTGTCCTAGCAATTTATCGATAATCAGAATGCTTTGAACTAAACGAATTCCATGTCTGTTACGCATGCTCAAAATGTGAGAGTTTCATCTACTGAAGTCTGTTCTCTGAAAAACTATAAAGGCCTGCGCCATTTTGTAGAGAGGCAGAGTCAGTTGCCATTTTCTGCTTGGCTCTACAGCGCTGCATGAATGAACTTGAAATCTACATCAGTTATAAAAGTCTCCGAGTGAATTCCTCCACAGCACCGAATTCCCAAACAAGAAAGACATAGTCGGTGATGCACTGAGGTCATATTTAGAACAGGGGTGGGGAACCTTTCTCAGCCCGAGGGCCACATCCCATAATCAGCAACCTTCCAGAGGCCATATGCCAGTGGTGGGCGGGGCCAAAGGCAAAAGTGGGTGGAGCAACAGATGCCACTCTTTACTGCTAGACTACTTTCCAAACACAAGACAAGTCAGAGGTTTCTCCACAGACTCATCTCTCCACCCTCCGTACAGGCAAGCAGGAGGGATTATCGCAATTCGAGGACACGTCGAGCTAGGCAAATGTGCTCGTGGAGGGTGCAGAGCAGGGCTGGAAAGAGGCAGAGCCTAGGGAAAGTCTTGAGGGCCTGATAGGGAGGCTTGGAGAGCCATATACACTGGAGGGAAAACCCCAATACCGAATCAAATTAATTCTTTATAGACCCTTGGCAAAACAGAAACATTTTCATCAGGCAGCGAAATATCAAAATTGTAAGGAGCCTTTCTCCTTTCAATAGGAGCAGAGTTCCAAAATACTGGTGCCACTATGCTGAAACTGGTAGCAGGCACCAGGGCCTCAAATGCCAATTTTAACACTTGGCTTGCAGTGTTTTCTCTGTGGCGGGTTTATTTTGATCCGCATTAGGAACACAGGAAGCTGCCTTACTAGCTCAGTATTGTCTACACTGGCTGGCAGCGGCTCTCCAGGACTTTAGACAGGGGTCTCGCACAGCCCTGCCTGGAGATGCTGGGGATTGAGCCTGGGACCCTTGGCACACAAAGCAGATGCTTTGCCACTGAGTTATGGCCCTTCCCTTTAAAAAAAAAGAGTAAGATTCTAGTCCTCATCGTCCTAAATAAAGGGCTGAATTAAACAGGAACATGAGAGGGCTGCCTTGTATGAAGTCAGATATTGGTCCATCCAGCGCAGTATCATCTATGCAGACTGGCAGTGGAAATCCAGGCTTTCAAACATGGCGTGTCTCCCAGCCCAACCTAGAGATGCCAGGGATTGAGCCAGGGGCCTTCTGTGTGCAAGACATGTGCAATTCCCTTGCCATCAGTTCCCAGATGCCCCTTTTGTTGCTGCCGTCCATAATTAAGCTAGGAATGTGGAACCTGTGGCCCTCTGGAGGTTGCTGGACTACAACTCCCATGGCCCCTGACCATTGGCCATGCTGGCTGAGCCTGATGGGAGTTGGAGTCCCACAGCATCCAGAGGGCTGCCAGTTCCTGCTTTAAAGCATTGTGAATACGGAACCAGGGAGCGACAGTCTTTTGGATGTGATCTTCCCCAGCCCTTTCCAAATGAACTCTGTGCAAATTATCCCGGGCCTCCATTTGCAGTGTTTTATCTATGGCTTCGGCGTGTCCGAGAAAGTCTGGATGACATCTGGGAAGCGAAGGGGGGCCGAATGCTGGCAGACCGTTCTAGACTGCTTGAGACACTGAGCCACTTCCTCTGGAACAACGCAGAGAGCCCGGTAACTTCTCTTAAATTCCCTTTTCCATGCTTACATCATGCCATTCGCTGTCACAGCAGCGCTCAGGGAGGCTGATGTTATTCTTTAAAAAAAAAAAAAATCCAGAATAACTACCTTCCACAAAGACATCCTCTTGCAGCGGAAAGAGCTGAGCAATTTCCTGAATGCTCCGGGGAATGTAAAGGGTAGGGCTGCAAAGTTTAACACATTTTAGCTGATTAGAGGGGAGAGCAACTGACATGGTGCCCTCCAGGTGTTGCTGGACGTCCAACTCCCATCAGCCCCTGCTAGAGTGATAACTGGCCGTGGAAGATGGGAGTCGTAGGCCACAACACAAGAAAGGATATACTACCCAAAACAACAACACTCAACTCAAAAACTAAGTTGGGTAATAATAATAATAAATCAATAAACTGCCTCCAAGTTGATTCTGACTTATGGCGACCCTACGAATAGAGTTTTTGTGGTAAGCGGTATTCAGAGGTGGTTTGCCATTGCCTTCCTCTGACAATAACAACAGTGACATTTATTTATTTAGTTGTTACGTTTATACCCCACCATTCTTTCACCGTGGAACCCAAGGTGGCGCACGTGTGGGTCCCAGTTGGTGGAACTCCTTAGTCAACGGGAGTTTTGTGTATCACGCGGAGACATTTCCACAGGCGTCTTTCTGATGAAAAGTGGCAGTCTCCACTTTGGAAGCCTTCTGACTTATCCTAATGACCCTCAACAACAAACTGGCGAGTATAGGATGGCACCCATTTTTTAAAAAAAGTCGTAAATCAACTAACATTTTTACCCAGTGAATTATCCCGCGAGAGTCAGTGGCCGCCACAACTTGGATGGCTTTAAAAGCAGATTAGAGAAGGCCATGAAGGATACTGCTATCGATGGTTACTAGCCACAGTGGCTATGTTCTGCCTCCACTGTCGGAGGCAGTGTGTCTCTGATTACCAGTTGCTGGGAATCACAGGTGGAGAGGGCGCTGTGGCAATCAGGTCCTGCTTGCAGGCTTCCCAGAGGCATGCGGGACTAGATGGGCCACTGGCCTGATCAAGCAGTGCTTTTCTTATGTTCTTCATTGGGTGGAAAATTGTGTGTGTGTGTGTGTATTAGTGCAAGCACGTATGGAAAAAACTAAAGATGGCAACCACCAGGTTAAGAGAGGCAATTTCCCTTATCTCACATGTGGGCAGGCCTCTTTTAAGATGATACTTCTGACGATCTGTGGGCATACTGTCTAAAAGCAAAGGGAGTCTACTTCTGACTTCAGAATTTCTTTTCCCCATTTGCAAATGTATGCAAATGTATAGTTTAACCAACTAAAACACGTAGGATTAATTGATGTAAAGAAATTATCAGGTCCTAACCTCAGCAAAGAGTAAGCTGTGTCTGTTCCATGCATGGTAATTTTGCTTCCCATCTCCTTCCTCCGATATTCAGGTGGAGGGGGTATCTGAGTTCATTCACAGCTCCTTCCAGCTCCTCTTGGAGATCTATAGTCTGGAGTGCGATCACTTTGAAGACTCTGAGAGACCCCTCTATGGGCAATTCCTGCAGAGAGTCCTCCTGATGCCTTGGCAGGCTAGAGCCCGATATTTTCCTCTCATTTCTATTCTGCCCTATCTGGGCCCTGAAAAGGTAAGTTTGGGGAAAGGCCCTAGCTCACTGGCAGAGCATCTGCTTTGCATGCAGAAGGCCCCGGGTTCAATCCCTGGGATCTCCACATAGGGCTGGGAAAGACTCCCTGCCTGAAACCATGGAAATAATACTGAGCTAGACGGACCGACGGTCCAACTCCGTATAAGGCAGTTTCCTACGTTCTTAAGTGTGTGTGTAAGTGAGCCCATGGTACTTTGCAAATGGAAGGGGATAAGTGGTTAGTTGCTCCCTTTGTTCATTTAAAATACAAAGTAAAAAAATAGGGTTATATCCACTGTTATTCAGAGCAGACCCATAGAATATAATGAAGACAACTAACCCTGGCCCACTTACTTTCATGGGTCTACTTTGAGTAGAGTTAGTTGAATACAACCCATACCCATTTTATTGTAATACCGCAAACCTCCTTCTTGTTTCTCAGTGGCCTTGTTTTGGCTCCCATTGTTGTTGGCACTTGCCACCTGAGTTTGCTATTAGAGGGACCCATATGCTGCACTGAGCTCTTTGTCAGAGTGGTGTCTTGCCAGAGACAATTTATTATGCCAAAAGCTAAGGTGCTTTACGGATCTGGAGATAATACTTGCACAAATGGAGTGAAAGTTACAGATTTATTAGCAATTAAGAAAAGCATACAGGCAACAGAAATAAATCAACCTCACGTTCCTTCTACTGTTGGGAACCCTTTCTTTGCTCAGGTTCTGGATACCTACAAGGATCTCTCGCAGCACCTCTTGAACTGCCTTTCAACCAACCACCTGTGCCCTGTCGCCTCCGATTTGTACAAATCAATCCTGCAACTGCAGCGCAAAGCTTGGGCTGAGGGACAGGAGCATGTCCCGGAGGAGGAAGAGCTGGCCCAGAAGTGGGGCCGTCACTGGCTGCCAGCCCTCTCCAGCGCCTTGACCTCTCCCATCTCTTCCCTTCAGAACAACACCTCCAACTATCTCCTGGGCTGGACCTTGCGCCTTTTCCCTGCCTCTTATGCTTTGCTGGCCAAAAGCTTTAGAAGCAGGGATCCCTCTCAGCTGCGGGCCTGGGTCACTTTGCTGAACGTCCAGAAGACGATTGTGGGGGTCTTGCCTGCAGATCCAGAGAGCCTGGAGAGGCTCTCCTCCTGCCTCTTCTCCAAAGAAGAGAACGTTCGCCTAGCAACATTGGGCCTTCTCTGCTCTGCCCCCAGGACCAGCCAGGCCTTATCTGAGATGGAGGTCCAACTCCTGAAGGAATCCTTGCCATTGAGCATGAATTGTGACTCCTCATCTTTCCGACAGTTCCTCCAAGCCATGGTCAAGAAGGCTCTGGTCAGGTTAAGGGACAGCTCCCTCGCCGTGCTTCGGCAGAAAGCAGTGGGTGAGAAAGAAGGCTTGGCTGGGAAGGATCCAGAAAGGCCCCTGGGACAAGCGGTGGGTGAGTTGGCCTGTTCTTCATGCACCTTTTTTGAGGCTGTGCCAATCTCAGGATGGTCTGCTAAGGTCCAATCTGCCTTAGCAATCGCTGGAGTTACCTATGCAAAGCCAAAGATGGAGCAAGGGTTTTTTTCCCCCATGAGTAGGTCCTTGGAAGGAGGGTGTCTGCTTAAGCAAGTAGTGGGGAGCCTCCAGCCTATGGTTCTAATTAGGTCTGCCACGCCTCCCCATTTGGCCTGCAAAGTTGCTTTGGCCAGGGTGCATCCACCTGCACTGCATATATGTTGTCAGATGTAGGGCAGGTAAAGATGCAACTGGGCCAAAGGGGGGGGGTGGAGGTTGCAAGCACAGACAATCAACTGATCATCAGGGCTTCCATGCACAGCACTGCATAAAAGCAGACTACTAGATGCCATTGTGGTGCTTTAGTGATTGATGCGGGGGGGGGGTCTCATCTGTCAAACTTGGCCTTCTTGAGAGCTTCCCATTAGGGTGTCTGGTTGGCCACTGTGAGAACAGGCGGCCGAACTAGACGGCCCATTGTCCTGATGCCACGCAGCCTCTTCTGATGTTCTTAAATAACTAATTGCTGCCTTCCTTTCTTCTAAGACTGTCCTAATTCTCAGGCAGCGTTTGTGGTCGGGTGCTTTTCTGCCTCCCCTCTTCCCTAGCCTGATATTTCCAACCTTTCCCGTCACCCTGCTTAGTGTCCCCCCCCCCCGCCTCGTTAAAATCTCTTTCCTTCCACAGAGTTTGTTGAGTGGCTGCTGCAGCTTTGCATCTCTTCTCTGAGGTCGGGGTCCAGCTTCCAGAGGAAGAAAACGGCCCTTCTTCTCCTGGCTGCCATCATGGAGACCTGCACAGACACTTGGAGTCCGGAGAGAAAGAAGGGGCAGCCTCCTCGTACGTTGCTCTAGGCCAGGGGTTGGGAAGCTGTGGCCCTCCAGTGAAATGTGGGTGCATCAAAAACAAGTTAAAATCCGCTCACGCTTACTTCTCTCTCATACACACTGGTGGTTAAAACAAAGCCCAGGCAGTCTAGGCTTGCATCAGTTCTAGAAAGCATATAAACGTTAGCTTTGAAGCACATACAGGGAAGGCAATTAATACATAACTAATAATAATAATAGATCTTTTCAGGCATTCATAATGGGGCTTAGCTAAATACAGAAAGAGGAGAGAGTGTGCAGTAATGCACGTCACAAAGGTTTTGCTCCTGTTATATTCAGTGTGGTTTCTCCACTTTTCAGCCTGCTTATTTTCTCTCTCCTATAATATATGTTTCTGCAGGCAACGTGGTTGCGCTGCTAAGCTGGGCGAGAAGCCAGGGCTGCTGGGACTTTTTCTCAAGAAGCCACGCCTTGACACTGCTGAGCTGCTTGCAGGACAGTACGAACGAGGTACATGGCCCACCCCTCGTCACTTGACTCCTGGGCATTTCTGTCTCCGAACAACAACAGGAATTGCAGATGCGTCGGGGGATTGCCAAAGCAGCTCCTGTGGGCACAGTGGTGCCCGTGAGTTCTTGCTCTGGCAGCCACAAAGTCTCAGTCATGAGGCAATGAGGGTGGTTACCTCTTTCTTCCTTGGGAAAATACATGGAGCTGAAGGAGGAAGTTGGAAAAGTGACACTCTGTCTCACTTTCTTGTTCAGCTGTATGTGCTTTTCAAGGCTCAGATTAATTTCTGCCGTGTCCGACTTTTACACAGCACTCTTGGAAAAGTGAAGTGGGTGCACACACGCTTTGTTTCTTTAGTGGGGGAGGGGAAGAGAAGTGACCAGAGGGTGGCACCCGCAACACTCTTTCAAAAATCCAAATATGCCCACAGGCCTAAAAAGGTTGGTGACCCCTGGTATATGGCTCAGCTTCAGAGTCTAGTGGTGTAGTTTGGGACCAGCTTCTAGGTTCACCAAACACAGAATTGGCTTTCTTTCTTTCTTTCTTTCTTTCTTTCTTTCTTTCTTTCTTTCTTTCTTTCTTTCTTTCTTTCTTTCTTTCTTTCTTTCTTTCTTTCTTTCTTTCCTTCCTTCTTTCTTTCTTTCTTTCTTTCTTTCTTTCTTTCTTTCTTTCCTTCTTTCTTTCTTTCCTTCTTTCTTTCTTTCTTTCTTTCTTTCTTTCTTTCTTTCTTTCTTTCTTTCTTTCTTTCTTTCTTTCTTTCCTTCTTTCTTTCTTTCCTTCTTTCTTTCTTTCTTTCTTTCCTTCTTTCTTTCTTTCTTTCTTTCTTTCTTTCTTTCTTTCTTTCCTTCTTTCTTTCTTTCTTTCTTTCTTTCTTTCTTTCTTTCTTTCTTTCTTTCCCTCTCTCTGTCTTTCTTTCTTTCTTTCTTTCTTTCTTTCTTCCGTCCTTCCTTCCGTCCTTCCTACCGTCCTTCCTTCCTTCCTTCCTTCCTTCCTTCCTTCCTTCCTTCCTTCCTTCCTTCCTTCCTTCCTTCCTTCCTTCCTTCCTTCCTTTCTTCCTTCCTTCCTTGGAATTGAAAGTTCTTGCTAACCCCAGATTAAATATACAGCACACCTGGGCAACTCAGAGAAGAATATAAGAAGAGCCGAGTTAGATTAGGTCAAAAGTCCATCCAGTCAAGCATCTTTTGCATGCTGGCCAAGCTGTCCCAAGTGATGGCCGTTGCAGTATGAGGGTTCTGGCCCAAACGGGAATTCAGAGTAAAACCCCAGGTTCCAATAAGACAAGAATGCTGGTGTGCAATGAACACTAATGCACTTTTAAGACAGTACTTGCTGCCTAACTGGTAATGAGTCCAGTGAAGATAACTTTACCTCGGGGTCACAGATCAAGATCTTTCTCTCCTTTTGATTGATTGATTGATTGTAACATCAGACACCCATTTCTGAATAGGTTTAAAAACTTGCAATGTCTTTATCAGTTAGCTGGGTCCAATGAATGTTCTCACTTTATCTACTGTGGGTCTCCCATTCTGTGAGGAACACAGGAAGCTGCCTTCTGCTAAAATCAGACCACTGGTCCATCTAGCTCAGTATTGTCTACACAGACTGGCAGCAGCTCATCAGGATTTTAAACCAAGGTCTGTCCCAGCCTTACCTGAAGATACCAGGGATTGAACCTGCAGCCTTTCTGCGTGCAAAGCAGATGGTCTGCCATTGAGCTATGGCTGTCTTCCCCATTTCTCTCTGTTCTCCACCTGGTTCTCTCCCTTATTTCTCTGCAGATCCGTGAGTTGGCATCGGAGTTGCTTGTCCGCTATTTTCCACCAGCTTTCCCAGAATCCATTGCTGTGGCTCTGTTCGAGCAAGCAAAGGAAGCCATGAGCAGCCCCAGAGTTCCGGAGGCGGAGGCAGGAGCAGTGCTAATGAAAACTATCCTCCAAAAGTAGACTCTTTTCTTCTTTGAAACTTTCCTTTTTAACAACACCTTTTCAAATTTACAGAATTTACCCGTCTGCACCAGTGCGCTCGTGGGAGGTCTGGATTTTGGTTTGTTCTCTGTTGCTCCAGTACCAGACTATTCATCCTTCCTGTACACAAACACTTCCTCCTCTTGGGATGGTGGAGGTTGTTTGCATTTCCTCGAAATCCTGAGTTTGTAAAGTTACAAAGTTACCATTAGGGCGCTCACCATTAACCTTGATTTAATATGCTCCAACATGATAAGAAAAGGTCAATCCCTCTTTTCAAATAAATAAACAGCAGAGGCAGTTAGCAAAGCTACTATAGTGAATTTGTATGAATTTTAGCATTGGAAATGACCATAGAGGCAATCTTGCCCAGCCCCCATCCGATGCAGAAAGTACAGTAAACACAGATGGCTGCCTGGCATCTGCTTAAACACCTCCAGTGATGGAAAGCCTGCTGAGTGTCAAACAGTTCTTATTGTTAGGTAATTTAGCCTAATGTTTTGCTGATATCTGCGCTTTCCACCCATTGGTTTTGGTCAAACCTTCTGGAGCAACAGAGAGCAAGTTTGCTCCATCTGCTGTGTGACAGCCAATCAGTTAATTGAGGACCGCTATCACGTCTCTCCTTAATCTAGATACCACCAAGCGACCCTAGTACTTTTGGGGAGCAAAGGTGGGGAACCTTTTTCAGCCCAAGGGCCACATTCTCTTCCAGACAACCTTCCAGGAGTCTGCATGCCAGTGGTGGGCAGGGCCAGTGGCAAAAGTGGGCAAAGTAATAAATGTGAATTTTGCCTTTGTACAGTAGTCCAGTTTCTGCACAGCCCTCTCTGTACTCCATCCAAGCAAGCAAGCGGCATGATCTTATTTTGAAAGCACATTTCAGCCAGGCAAAAACATGCAAAGAGGGTGCAATGCAGTGCTGGGGGAGACACTTGGGAAGGGGTGTGGCCTGAGGAGAGGGCTGAGGGGCAGATAGACCTGGATAGACATAGTTGGCCCCTCAGGCTTGAGTTTCCCCCATCCCTGTTTTGGGATATACTTTATTGTTGTTCCTCAGCATCTCATCTCTTCCTTGTCCAGAGCATCTTAATAAGCATGAGTGTTTGCTTTGTTGAGGGAGGATTCCTAATCTTCCTCTTCTAACAGCCTTTGCTATTTTTGCTCCACCAGATCAGACAGTCTTATGTTGAAACGAACCTTGCCAGAGGCAATGGAAGAACCGTCTGTTCAGTGTCTCTCTCTGGCCTTCCTCAAGCATCTCCTCAATGTGCTGGGTGTACATTTTGCCAGAGCTCGCCACGATTTGTTACTGGCAGCCCGCACCTCATCAATACACGGTCAGCACCTTAGAGTTTGGGTGTTTGCTCAAAGGAGGCAAGAATCTTTTGAGAGTTTGGGGGGGACAATGACTGCAACAGGGCCTTCTCGGTGGTGGTTTCCTGTTTATGGAACGCCCTCCTTGGTGAGCTGCATCTGTCCCCCTCTTTGGGGGGTGGGTTAACATTTTAACGTTTAGGGGTTTTTTTAAGAATTTTCCTCTTCACCCAGGAATTTGGTGGCTGACACACACTGAGTTGTATCCATCTAAGTTTTACTCAGAGTAGACCCATTGAAATTAATGGACCTAAGTTAGCCAGGTTCATTAATTTCAGTGGGTCTACTCTGAGTAGCACTAGCACTGGATACAGCTCTGGCACCATTGGAATTCTTAGTGGCCCTACTACTTTGTTTTTTAAAATTTTCTTGAAAATGTTGTTTTTAATTGCTTTATTGTCTGCCACCCTGAGGTGCTTTTGGGAGGAAAGACGGGATAAAAATCAAAATACTACTGCTACTAATTATTATAATCCTCACAGAGCTGTGAAGCTGACTGGATAACCTTGGGACAATCTGTCTCTCAGTCTTGCCCTACCTCACATGGCTGTTGTGAAGATATTGTGGGAGAACTCTAAAGAAAAACTTTAGTGGGGGGCGAACCCGACAGAGAACAGCCCCTCCCACTAAGAGGCATGGAGTGTTGCCTGGCGGTGGGGGGAGAGACTTTAACCAGAATGTTGTGTCCCAGCAGGGGTGATTTCTGCTCTGAGGCGATGTCTGCTCGAAGTCCCAGAGGTGGCAGCCTCTGTGTTGAAGGCAGAGCTGGTACAGCATTGGCGGTTATTCCTTGGCAGTTTGGTGAGCACCGTGAGGAATGTCAGCAGTTTCCTGCTAGGGGTGTTACAGAGCAAGCGGTCATCGAGCTTTGACCAACAAGGTGAGACCAGCCGGGGGTAGAGGGATGAGAGCCAGTAGCCAGCCCACCTGGCTGTTTGTTTATTTATTTATTAAATGTATATCCTGCCGTTCCTCCCAGAAGCTGCTAAGGGTGGCAGACGAGCAACAAAGCACTGAACACATCTATGAAACATCTTTAAAACAAAACAACTTTTTTTAAAAAAAAAAATTTAAATTAAAACTCTTTAAAACCATCTTTAGAACAATTTCAATGTAGATGCGGACTGGGATAAGTTCTCTACTTAAAAGGCTTGTTGAAAGAGGAAGATCTTCAGTAGGCACCGAAAAGATAACAGAGATGGCGCCTGTCTAATATTTAAAGGAAGGAAATTCCAAAGGGAAGGTGGCACTACATTAAAGGTCCATTTCCTATGTTGTACGGAGCAGACCTCCTGATGAGATGGTATCTGCGGGAGGCAGTCACCTGCAGGGCACAGTGATCGACTAGGTATATAAGGCGTAAGACAGTCTTTCAGGTATCCTGGTCCCAAGCTGTCTAGGGCTTTATACACCGCAACCAGCACCTTGAACTTAGCCTGGCTATTGTCATTTTACATGGGTCTCAAACCTGTGTGCAGGGATCAGGGATCCTGCTTGATGGGGAAGATTTTGATCAGGTAAAGTGCTCAGTTAAAACCTCTTTTCCCCCATCACCATGCCCCTGACCTAGTTCACCTTCTCTCTCCCCAACCCAGCTGCATCAAGGATGGGCAACCTCAATCCCCAGGGTCCAAATGTGGCCCTCCAGGCCTCTCTAACTGTCCCTTGGAACTCTCCCAGGCCACACCTCTTCTCCTGAGGCCACATCCCTCACTGGCTTGGCTTCCTGACTGTCTGCCTGGCTGGAGTGTGTCCTTATGCTCTGATCATTCCTCTTGTTTCTCTGGAGGGATGATAGAGAAGGGTGTCTGAGTGTGTGTAGAAACTAGCCTACTGGACCAAGGTAACATTTACATTCATTGCCACTCCCACTTTTGCCCCAGGCTCCACCCATCATTGGCACGTGGCCCTTGGAAGGTTACCCAAGAAGTGTTGTGGCTCTTCAGCTGAAAAAAGGTTCCTCATCCTGTATTACATTTTGGAAAGAACAGGTTCCTAAAGTGTAGTTTAGCCGCCATTTCTCAGCATTCCAGGCATGACTTCTCCTCCTTGATTCTGTTTGCAGCAGCTGCACCTTCATTTGCAGAAATGGGGGATGCGATTGGTTTCCTTATCGAGCAGGGAAAGGGCCCCGGACTGCACAACGAGGACGACTTTGTTCTACTCTCGGAGGAACACAGCCTGATCCTGACCTGCTGCTGGGTCTCAGTGAAAGTGAGCAGTTTTGACAGTGCTTCCATGCATATGGGAGGGGGGGATGGTGGAAACCACCAAAAACACAGGAGGGGGAACCTTTTTCCTATGAAAGGCCGTTGACCCGGGAGAAAAGCACATAGCTGATGATGTGCCCCTCCACCTTTAATTGGTATGCACCTCCGACATCAATCGGCCGAGCTGGAGCAACAGGTTGGAAGGTTGCGTTGCTCAGTTTGGAATGGTGCTCTAAACAGTTTGCAGTCCAGCTTCTGTGCGGGAAGGGAACATTGTCAAGTTTGGCTGGGATCAGAACCACAGAGAGCAACAGGGTGAGGGCTGGGGAGAGATCCCAGTATGTTGAGAAGCTAAGCAATGAGGAATCCAGAGGAAGCTAATGGAAGCTTGTAGAGTAGTGAATGGACTCTGGGGGCGGAGGAGGGAGAACCCAAAGAAGTGAAGGAAGTGCTGAAGAAGGCTTAAGGAATAGATGAGAGGCAACAGAAATTGAAGCGGGATGGGGCTAGTTGGAGAGGAGGATCTGAAGGAACTTCACAGCACTTTAGATGAGGAGGGGCTATTCTCCTATGGGGTGAGAGAGGGGAGTATTAGGGAGGCTGGTCAGGGGACTGAAGAAAGTAGGACAAAGTAGAGAACAGGCTGGAAAGTACCATAAAGTGCCATAAAGACTAACACTGCACCATGCAAATTGTGCACGTATCCTAGCTCTCTGGGGGAATCAGATGCATTGGCCACATCTCCAACACCGAAGAACGGAGAATTACCTTATTCGTTAGACTTTCCCCCACCTTATATTCTTTTAACTCCCAAGGAAATTGGGCTGCTTTTGGGAGGCCTAGCAGAGAAGATTCTGCCTCTAGCACCCCCTGCTGCATGTGGACACCTCCTGCCGCTCCAGGTTGTAAAGATGGCCGCTGAGGTGTTCCAGGAAATCTTGCTGACGTGCCGGCACTGGGTAAGACCAACTTCCTGCTGGTACCACTAAATCAAAACGGGCTTGAATCTAAGGCTGGGTGGGAGAATCACTTTGGGATTCCAATTTTTTAATCACTGAAAAGCCTGCTTTGTTTCATGTGTTTTGTTTTGGTATTTTAGGTGGTTTAGAATACCGCTTACCATGAAAACCCTGTTCATAGTTCGCCATAAGTCGGAATTGACTTGAAGGCAGTCCATTTCATTTTAATTTTTCTTCTTTTTTTTCCCGGAGGTGGTGGCAGCAGGGGAGTGATCCTCAGCAGCTACTCTTGGTGGCTGCCATTTGGTTTTCCCCCAGAATGACTTGGTGCAGTGTCATTCTGAGGGATTTGGGGAGGGTTGTGTGTGTGAGAGGGGGGAATGGTGGACATCACCAAAACATAGAGGCTACCAGTGAAGGCTGCCATTTTGTTGTGGTGGCTACCATTTTCACCCTCAATATACTCCCTAACAAGGCTGGCTCAGGGCATTGTGGGGCAAACAAAATGGTGACCACTTGGAATGGCTGTTCATGCCTGCTGCTGAAGGCAGCTAGTGTTTCAGTAGCTCTGCTAGATAACAGATGCAAGTGCGTTCTCTATTGTCTTTCCAGTGCTTGGTGAAGACGGCCCTCTTCCAACCATCTCTTTCTGATGGTATTACTAAGGCTACATCCACACCAGACATTTATTCCATGTTAAACAGTCATGGCTTCCCCTAAAGAATCCTGGGAAGTGTAGTTTGTGAAGGGTGCTGAGAATGGCTAGAAGACCATTATTTCTCTTACAGAGTTACAATTCCCAGAATTCTCTGGAAAGGGGCTCACTGTTAAACCACTCTAGCCGCTGAAGCTCTGTCGGCAATAGAAGTCTCCTAACAACTCTCAGCACCCTTTACAAACTAAACTTCCCAGGATCCTTTGGGAGAAGACATGACTGTTTAAAGTGGAATAAATGTCTGGGAATGTAGATGTGGCCTCAATCAAAACAGGCTCACATCACAGAGTTCCAATTCCCAGAGTTCCCTGACAGTTAAACCACTCTGGGAATTGAAGCTCCATGACGTGAATAGGGGTCTCCTGACTACTCTCAGCACCCTTAACAAACTACACTTCTCAGGATTCTTTGGGGAAAGCCATGTCTATTTAAAGTGGTATAATGCGGCTTCAAATGTATAGTGCAGATGGGGTCTTACTTTACCTCCTCTCCTTCCCTCCTATTTATTCCTCTCACTATCTGCATGTCTGGATTCTTGATCAATGTTCCCTGGATTTTGACAGTTGCCTTCTGGCTGCTTTCTGCTGAGCAAGAAAAGCTGACTCTTTGATTTCTTTTCTCTAGGGAGCAGTAGAAGGCTGCAGCTTGGGGTTCACTAAATTCTGTACCACCTTGCTAAGCCATCCTGACCCAGAGCTGCAAGATATCCCAAGGACCGTGCTAGAGCAGGTACCAGTTTGACTGCTTTAACGTCATCTATCAGTTAAAATGCGGAAAGCTGCCTGATATCGAGTCAGGCCATTGGCCCATCAAGCTGAACGTTGCCTTCGCTGCGTGGCAAGTCCTGTCCGGGGTTTCCGGTGGGGGACATTTCCAGCTCTGCCTGGAGCTGTCAGGGATTGAACCTGACACCTTCTGCATGCAAAGCAGGTGCTCTGTTGCTGACTTGCGGGCCTTCCCCTTGGAAAATGCAGGTTGGCCCTGTGTCTCCACATGTTGCATATGTTCTGATCCTTCGGTTCTTGGAATCTAAACCTAACATTTAGCTAGGGCCAGAGGTAACCAACGTGGTGCCAGTGGAGGCTAGCCCATTAGGGTGAACAGGGCACTGCCCCACCAACCTCAGATTGCTCATAGCCAGACCCCACCTGCCTTCTTCCTTACTTGGATCCAGTGCAGGGGAAGGCACTGGCCGTCATCTTCTTCCTCCTTAGTTTCATCAGTGTTGCCATTACAGAACTCAGTAGGCAAAATGGAATTACTTGCCTCTGCCCGTCATTGGCTCTGGCTCCAACTACTGTTGGGCTCTCTCTCTTCCGCCCTGCCAGCTTCAGTGGGCACCAGCCACTACTCCTTGTGCTGGACCCCAGCCCCCATGATCCCTGACCATTGGCCATGCTAGCTGGAGCTAATGGGAGCAGTAGTCTAAAACATGTAGAGAGTCCAATCTGCATAACATAGAAATGAGGCCTTTAGTTCTGTGGCGCCTACCCTTGGGAATTCCCTCCCCTTAAATATTAGACAGGCGCCATCTGTGTTGTCTTTTCAGCGCCTGCTGAAGACCTTCCTCTTTCAACAAGCCTTTTAAGTAGACACCTTATCCCAGTCTCCATCTGTGTTGTCTTTTCAGCGCCTACTGAAAACCTTCCTCTTTCAGCAAGCCTTTTAAGTAGAGACCTTATCCCAATCTGTGTCTGTGTTGGAATTGCTTTTAAAAGACTTTTTCAAAGCTTTTTAAAGATGTTTTGTTGTTTTGGCCAGGATCCTCCTGACCACAATGCACCAAAAGAAATAAAAAGATGTTTTAAAGATGCTGCCGCTATTATTATTATTATTATTATTATTATTTAAATATCTGTCCGCCCCTTCCTCCCAGAAGGAGCCCAGGGTAGAAAACAAAACTACTAAAAGCTCTCTAAAACATCTTAAAAACAAAAGACTTTAAAACGTATTAAAACAAAACATCTTTAAAAACAATTTTTTAAAAAAAATCTTTTTTTAAAAAAGTAGTTCCAACATAGATGCAGACTGGGATAAGGTCTCTAGAGAAAAGCAGTGTTTTCTCGCTTGCTTGCCGCCCTGGGCTTCTTCTGGGAGGAAGGGTGGGATATAAATTTAATAAATAAATAGACATCTAGAGGGCACCTTATTGGCTACCTCTGAACTAGGGTCGCTTAACCACTTCTCACCCTTGGGTTTTAGAGGTTCTTCTCTTCTGTTTCACCTTTTTCTCCCCAGGGCTTGGCTTTATTAAACAGTCCGAGGAGTTGCTCCGTCACGCGCAGGGCCGCCGGTTTCCCCATGCTCTTTCTGTGCATTGTGGTCGGGGAAGACCCCGCCAAGCCACGCCCTCTTCTGGCAAGTTGCCTTGAGAGGCTGCTGGCCTTAGCTGGTGAGCCTCTCCCCAAAGACTGGGACCAGACGGTGGACTTGCCTCAGGTAAAGAAACAGAACTGCTTACCCAGGAAAGTAAACTGAGTTTCTTTGCAGCCCCAGAGCAGAAGAAGGCCTGCACACTTAAACACACGGCCCAACCCGATTTGGAAGGGTGCTAATCAAATCAGTAGCAGCTGGTATGGATCTTATGAGCCTAACAAACCGTACCATGAGATGGTCCTTCCGACTGGATTAGACACAGGCCCCGTCTGCACTATATGCTGAAATCAGGCTCATGCCACTTTGAACAGCCATGGCTTCTCCCATAGAATCATGGGAGCTGTAATTTTGTTAAGGATGCTGAGGGTTGCTAGGAGACCCCCCCCCCATTCCCAGAGGTCCCTGGGCAGAAGGGCTGATTTTTAAACCACTCTTGAAATTGTAGCTCTACGCAGGGAATAGGGGTCTCCTAACAACTCTAACCCCCCTAACAAACTATAGCTCCCAGGATTCTTTGGGGGAAGCCACGGCTGGTTAAAGTGGTATAATACTGGTTTAAATGCAAAGTGGAGATGAGGCCACACACACCATAGAATCATAGAATAGTAGAGTTGGAAGGGGGTCTATAAAGCCATCGAGTCTGACCCCCTGCGCGGTACAGAAATCCATCTTATGGTGACTGTCCAGCTGCCTCTTGGATACCTCTAGTGTTGGAGAGCCTCATTTGGTCTGATTCAGCAGGGCTCTTCTAAAGATTTAGCAACAAGGACCTCCAGATACCAAAATCCAGGTCCGACCACAACGTGCTCTCTTTCTGTTTATCCTGCGTAGGTGTCAGCTGTTCATGTGCTGCAAACTCTGGTCCGTGGCTCTGGACTTGGCACGGCCCTGCACCAGTACATCACGCCCATGGTGACATTGTTTCTTGAGGCACTTGGCTCCCCTAGCTGGGCCATGAGAAATGCCGCCATCCAGCTCTTTGGTAAGCTCTTCCCTTCCCAATACCCCGGGGGTGAGGAGCCTTTCTTAGTCCAAGGGCCACATTCCCTTCTGTACACGCCCATATCCATCTATAGATATATTTACAGTTGAGGCTAGTCCACTAGGGCCAGTGGGGCACCGCCCCACCATCCTGAGTCTTGATTCCTCCAAGCCCACCTGCCTCCTTACTTACAGGCAGTCCAGTGGGTGTCCCTGGTGTCTGCTCTCTCCTTCATAGTCTCAGTGTTGCCCTTGTAAAGCAGGGAGGAGGATGGGGACAGAACTAGAATGAGTTGCCTCTTGCTGTCATTGGCTCTGTCGCCTGTCTATGGCTCTGGCTCCGCCTACTGTTGGGCTCCGTGCTTTACGCCCTACCAGTTCCAATGGCCACCAGCCACCGCTGGGTATGTATCTCTTTAGATATGGATACATTCCTATAGAGAGATAAATATAAATTTTCCATCAGTGTTTTCTTTATTTAATCGTTTATTATTGCATTTATATCCCGCCTTTCCTCCAAGAAGCTCAAGGTGGCCTACAAACATGGTTGCCCCTGCCCCATTTTCTCCTCACAACAACCCTGTGAGGTGGGTTAGGCTGAGAGGCAGTGACCAGGCCCAAGGTCAACCAGTGAGCTTCATGGCCGAGCGGGATTTGAACCCTAGCTTCCCAGGTCCCAGTCCAACACTCTAACCACTTTGCCACACTGCTTCTACCACCACTGCGTGACCTGGATACAACCTTATGTCTTCTTTTTCCTGCTTTGTATTTCTCTTAGGTGCCTTGACCGTTCGTCTGCTTGGTCAAAAGCGGAGTCAAGAGGGCAGATGTGATCAGGATGGGGTGAGCCCTGAGGCCCTTTTCAGCCGTTACCCTCATCTGAAAAGCATCCTCCTCAGGGAATTGGCTATGGCTGCAGAGGTGTCTGTCTCCAGCGGGCCCCAGAGAGGGAAGTTTCACCTCTGCCCCTCCCTCTATGCCGTCCTCACCTTTCTGGCAAAACTCCATCCTAGCACAGATACCCAGAACAGGTAGGGAACCTAAACCAGGGGAAACAGCAGACACCTCCCGTGGGGGGATGGGGGGCACCAAGGGTCAAACTGAAGTCAGTTTTGTGCGGGGGGGTTTTAGTTTATATACCACCGTTGAGGAACTTTGGGCCCTCCAGATGTCACTAGACTAGACTACAGCTCCCATAATCCTCAGCCATTGGCCGTGCTGGTTGGGGTTCATGGGAACTGAAGTCCATCAACATCTGGAGAACCAAAGGTTCCCCAGCCCTGTTATATAAACACACACACACACACACACACACAGAAAAGGCTAGATAGAGAAATCTATAGATATAATTCAGAAGTGGGGAATCTTCGGCCAGGGGGCCAAATGCGGCCCTCCAAGCTTCTCTATCTGGCCCTCAGAACTCTCCTGAGGCCACACCAGTCACTGGCCCTGCTTTGCACCCTATGGATTGTAGCGCTAAGTTAAAGTCACTTAGCAGTACGCTTGTTCCGCCGGTGAAATGTTTTGCATCGGCAGAACGTTGTCGTGCAAGAGAATGCATAAGCAGGTGGCTGGTAACTTTGTTGCATGATATATTGCGCCTTCTGTTGCACGACAAGCGTCTACTGGCGCAGCTATTGCGCTGGATTCCCCTTTTGCGCAGCGCTAAAACTCGCCTGTCGGCTAGCGCAAGAACCTGTCCACTAGTGGACAGAGAATGCTGGATACAGCTCCAGGTGTTTTGGCCTGGCTGGAACATGCTCTTGAACTTGGATCATGCCTCTCGCTTGCCTGGACGGAGGAGCAGAGAAGGGCATGTGCAGAAACTAACCTACAGCACAAAGGTGAAATTTATGTTCAAGGCTCCGCCCATTTTTGCTCCAGGCCCTGCCCACCACTGGTATGTGGCCCTCGGAAGATTGCCCAGAAGGGAATGCGGCCCTCGGCTGAAAAAAGTCACCTGCCCCTGATATATTAAATACAGTTAGCAAACACATTCTCCGATTATGGATTCGTATATAGCCAAAATGACTTGGTGGGAATTCCAAGGTTGGCATGGAAATAGAAGGGGGGGAAATCTAATGGAGCAAAAGAAAAAAAAACTACCTCCAAAACATCCCAATGAGGATTGAGTATGCTCAGCGGGCATGGAATGCTGACTGAGTGGTGCGTGGGTGAGGGGGATGGAAAACTGGGTGGAGGCAGGGCAGAATGGAATGGAGTCTCCTGGAAAAGGGCATGGCTGATGGGCTGGAACCCTGAATGACGGAAACACTCCACGCTGCAACATTGTGTTGCAGGTCCCACTTGTACATACCGTGTGTGCCTGTGTGTGTACATATATAAAAGCTGATGGTTACACCCAGAAAAGGGTGGCCCTGCCCTGTGATCCGGAAGGAATCCAAGCCAGAAATCTACACCTCTTGTCAATCCTTCCTCTGCAGAGACACCGTCTGCTTCCTAGAGCCCCTCGTTCAGCTTTCCGGAAACCCCATTTACGCCGTGAGGTCGATGGCAGCCAAAGCTCTGGTGCCGCTTGTTCCTGCAACGGAATATGGGGAGGTCCTTTTCCAACTGGCCTCAGGTTTACCGCTGCCGGGCGACGCGCTGTGCCATAACACTCTGCATGGATGTCTGCTGCAGATCCAGGCCTTGCTGGCTCAAGCGCTTAGCGTGAGCTGGTAAGTAGCTTCCTAACAGTGCAGACCCACCACGTGTCTCCTCAAGAGGTAAGCCACACTGAATTCAAGGGGAGCTTACTCTGAGGTAAGCATCTGTAGAATAGCACCCTAATCCTGCATACATGCCATACACCTAAAGCACGTGGCTTCCCCGAAAGAATCCTGGGAACTGTAGTTTGCCTCCCACGGAGTTATGATTCCCAGCACCCTTAGCAAACGGCAGTTCTCAGGACTCCTGATACGTGCTTTAAATGTGCTTTTAATGTATGCTGTGTTTCATTTGCACACCTTCTGTCTATATCTGAGTTGGGTGGGGAGGATCTTCAGGTCCAGGGGCTAATACAGCCCTCCAATAATAATAATAATAATAATTATAATAATAATAATTATTATTATTATTATTATTTCCCACATTTCCTCTAAGGAGCTCAAGATGGTGTATAAACATGGTTCTCTTCTTCCCAATTTTATCCTCACAAGAGCTCTACAAGAGCCTCTCAGGCTGAAAAGGGTGTCCCACCCTTGCTCTATATCGGGTGTGGGGAACCTTTGGCCCTCCAGATGTTGCTGAACTACACCTCCCATCATCCCTAACCAACGACCATGCTTGCTGGGGCTGATGGGAGTTGTAGTTCAGCAACATCCAGAGAGCCAAAGGTTCCCAGTGCCTGGTCTACTTGATGTCAGGGGGGAAAGTCTCTGCTAGGCATCCTTTAAGGATGACTGATGATGCCATCAGTTGGTTTGTGCCCTGATAATACGGTGTTCTCCATTTCCTTTCAGTCTGCTCCCTGATAGGCTGCTCTCCATCTCTCGCCAGATGGAAGACTGTATCTGGCTGCTCACGTCCAGACAGCAATGCCCCCTGGTCCGCACCGCCTACCTCCAAGCTGTCTCCCTTCTGGTTGGAAGCTGTTCTGAAAGTTTTACACAGAGAATTTGGGAGATTGTGAGCAGTGAGCTGGCCAACACAAAGCCTATACTGAAGCCTGGCTTATCTCAAGTCCAGGTATATCTGTGTTAGCCAAGGATGTGGTCATTTGGGCTAAATGAACAAACAGATAGGCAGGGTGATGGTGGTAATAGTGGAAGACATTAGTCCATCTGGAGGTGCACAATAAAAATCGGAGGATGTGAGGCAGGAGTCGCCAACCTTTTGGGGTGGGTGAGCACGTTTTAAATTTCGAGAAAGTGGCGTGGGCACCAGTCACAAAATGGCTACCATGGGGCATGGCCTAACACAAAATGGCTGTCACATCTAAAAGTTCAGAAGAGGCAGGAACATAAAATGGGGCAGGCATGCCCCCAATCCTATCCATTGTGGATTTTTGAGGGTATATTTACTTAGACCATTCACAGCCGACATGGTGGGTACTGGCACCTATAGATGCCCCTATATAAAGAATAGGGATGAGATGGGATTACTGAAAATATCTGGGGAATATTGATGCCCACAATGGGATTTTAATATTCTTGCTACTGCAGAAATATTTAGTCATGTTTATTATTTCACTATCTTTCCAAAGACCTTAAGGCATCATACATGGTTCTCTCACTTTCAGTTTTACCTTCACAACAACCCTGCAAGGTAGACCCAGAGTCACACAGGCTTCATGGCTGAGTAGGGATTTGAGGTCTCCAACCATCCTTGTCCCCATCTGCACTATACGTTTAAAGCACTATTATGCCACTTTAAACAGCTCTGGCTTCCCCCAAAGAATGTGAAGGGTGCTGAGAGTTGTTAGGAGACCCCTGTTCCCGTCACAGAGCTACAATTCTCAGAGCGGTTTAAGCGTCACTCCCTCTTCCCAGGAAACTCTGGGAATTGTAGATCTGTGAGCGGAAGAGGAGTCTCCTAACAACCCTTGGCACTCTTCACAAAACCACACTTCCCAGGATTCTCTGGGGGAAGCCATGACTGTTTGGAATAATAAGTGGAATCATAGTAGAATGAATGCATGGTGTGAATGTGGCCTGTGACCAGGTGAGCGGGCACAGAGAACAATCTGCTGTCCCGGTGCTACCTGTTGACAGGGAACATCAAGACCCTTGCTGCTTTCCATTATTATTACTATCGTTATTATTATTCCACATCAGATTTGAGAGAAATTTCTGAGCGGTTTACAACATTCTAAAACTATCCCAGATAAAGCTCCGGTACAAAAAAACCACAATAACAAATCCACGTTTCAGAAGAGCACAGACCAATTAGGGAACATTTTCAAAAACCATTTTAAACTTTAAACTGGACTTGGACAGGACACCCCTTCCAATCGAGGATGGCCCTCTGCACAGTCGGCCACCTGGCCAGCCTGACCTTAAATCTCTGCCAATTTGAACACGACGATTGCAATCCACCTCTCACGATACTGCTTTAAATGAAGAGTGCAGATGGGGCCAACCCCCAGGCGGCTACACCATACTGGCTGTCTGAATACACCCGAACCCGCGCCCGTTCTTAGCTTTTCTTGCTTCTCTCCCAGATTGGTTCTGCTGCATTCTGCCAACGGGCTGTTGGCTTCCTTTGCTGTGAGGCAATGAGATCAGGGTGTCCTGAGAGAGTTGGTGAACTTTGCTTGCTCCTACAAAGCGGAAACATCGATGTGCAAGTCGCCCTCCTGACCTGGGTGATCGAAAACGAGGAGCGAAGCGGCCTGAATTCTAGCAAGGGGCTGCAGCTGACGCTATTGGTGAGGTTATGGCTTTATGGTGCCGTTTTTGCAAGGGAGGTGGGTGGGAATCCTGCTTTAACAGCCTCCCAAACCTCTTCTGAAGCAGCAGGTGAGGAACTGTGGACCAGGGATCCAGGGCTGACTTATCCAGTAGGCACAGTGCCTAGGGCCCACAATACTTTAAGGGGCCCACAAAAATGTTTTAATTTCTTTTAAAATCAGAAGAAAAAAATGAACTTTTAGGGTCGAAGAAAATGTTTTAATTTTTTTCTCACATCAGGGAAAAAAGGAAACTTTTAGGGCCCACGAAAATCTATTAAATTTTGTCTAAAACAGAAAAAAAAACATGGAAGTATTTAAAGTTATATCAAAAATAATTTTTAATATTGATATTATTATGGAGGAAGGGGCCCACAAAGGCAAAAGTGCCTAGGGCCCACGGAAGTCATAATGCGTCCCTGCAGGGATCCCCCATCCTGTTTTAAGTTTCATTTCATTGATTCATTTGTTTTGTTTTTATGTTAGTAAATTCATTCTGCAATAAGTCTTTGCCGTGCTCTATAAATATATGTGTATACATCCTTAACAAGTGTTTTGGTCACCGTCCTTTGGTCATCCCCTACAATGGGAGGGGGGTGTTCTGAACACCCCTCTCCTTTTCAAGCCCCATTGAATTTTCAAGTGTATCAGATTTGTACAATCTTCCATCCTTATTCTAAACATGTTTCTCTTCTGTTGACTTAGGAGAAACTAGGTCATGTGCTGAAAGAGAAGACTGATAGTGTGCTTCTGAAGTTATACCTGGAAGCTTTTGTGCACCTCTATAGTAACCTGTCCTCTCAGAACCTGCCTTTTTCTCACAAGCCACTGGGTGCTGTTCTCACAGAGAGCAAGGAAATCCTGCTGTCTATGGTGGAAAGTGATGATCTCAGCCCAGAATGTCTGAGATATGCGCTATGCGTTCTCTCTTTGCTCCTGACTCCGAGGCAAGTAGATTAATTTATCAGTCAGGATCATTCAGAGCATGGTGTTCCTGTTCTCTATGGCTAGATGTGAAAGTTGGACAGTGAAAAAAGTGGATAAGAAAATAATCAACTCTTTTGAAATGTGGTGTTGGAGGAGAGCTTTGCACATACCGTGGACTGCAAAAAAGACAAATAATTGGGTGTTAGAACAAATTAAACCAGAACTATCACTAGAAGCTAAAATGATGAAACTGAGATTATCATACTTTGGACACATCATGAGAAGACCTGATTGACTAGAAAAGACAATAATGCTGGGAAAAACAGAAGGGGGTAGAAAAAGAGGAAAACCAAACAGGAGATGGATTGACTCCATAAAGGAAGCCACAGAGTGGAACTTACAAGATCTGAATGAGTCATAATCACCTTGAAGGCATATATAACAACAGTTCGAGATGGGGAAACTGTGACCCTCCAGATGTTGGTGGACTACAATATCCATCATCCCTGACCATTGGCCATGCTGGCTGAGGCTGATGAGAGCTGTAGTCCAGCAACATCTGCAGGCCCTCAGTTTCCCCACACCTGTTCTAGGTTCAAAAGTGTCCAAAGGCACTCATTTCATGAGCCTGAGAGGTGACTGAATTCAATTTGCAAAAGTCATATGCTAGGAAAATGATCTCATAAAATCCTAAGGACCAAATAGTAGAGAGATATTGGGTTTTATTTTATTGTTGTCTAATGTTGGCTGCCCATTAGCTACTGGGCTAAGGTCAAAGTGCTGGTTTTGGTGTATAAAGCCCTAAACAGCTTGGGACCTGAATACCCAAAACAGCATGTCACCTTTTATATATGTAGTTGATCACTGTGCTCTGGAGGTGGGGGCCTTCTGCAGATACCATCTTATCAGGAGGTCCGTTCCACACAAGATAGGAAGCAGACCTTTAGTGTAGTGACACCGACCCTTTGGAATTCCCTCCCCTTAAATATTAGACAGGCTCTTCCAACAAGCTGTTTAAGTACAGACCTTATCCCAGTCTGCTGTTCGCTGTGCGTTTGGATACCCCTTAAGATATAACTAAAATTTGCATGATGGCTGCTAACATCAAGGGGCAGTTTTTTGTCTAGGTTTGGATATCGTTGGACACCTCTGTGAATCGATAGCGACTGAACCTTTCAAAACAGCACTGATTTTAACCAAATTTTGCATGGTGGTTCCTGAGATCAAGGAGCCAGTGTCTATGTTTGGGTACAGTCAGATGCCATCAAGATGGCGGACTGCACCTTTCACTGATTTTAACCACTGACTTCAAAACTATGCTGATTTTTTGGGGGGGTTGTTTCTTAGAATTCCTGAGTAACACCAGGTCCATGGCTGCTAGTATGTCATATAGGATGGGATCTGGCTGGTCGGAAAGAAGTGGATTGATGTTGGAATTCATTCTCTCGCTTATTACGAACGTTCTTTCCTCCCATGACAGCGCTGAGGATTATCCTTTGTTGGAACAGTGGTGCTCAGTAATAGAACGGTGTAGTGACCCCCTATCTTCAGAGGTGCTCAGAATGGCTGCAGCAAAGTCACTGAAAATCGCAGGAGTAGAGTTGCTCCAGAAAGCCGGGGAATCCTCCAGCTCATCCCTACGTGCCATTGCTCTGCGGTATGTACCTACCGAGTGAGGGTACTGGTGGCCAGCTTTCTTGGTGGTGGCTCCCTATTTGTGGAATGCCATCCCTAGTAAATGCCGTCAACAGAATGTAGCCAAATAGAACAAGAACAAAGCCCTGCATCTAGAGCACTAAGAGACAATTGGAATGGAGCAGACAATATCATTCCTGCATTGATTTACTTTGTTGTTGTTGTGATATGCCTCCATAAGATTGCGACTTATGTGACCCTATGAATCTTTTTTGGATATATTCATAGGGTTTTCATGGTAAGAGGTATTCAGAGGTGGTTTACCATTGCCTTCCTCTAAGCCTACGGCACCCGGTATTCCCAGGCAGTCTCCCATCCAAGTACTAAACAGGCCTGACCCTGCTTAGCTTCCAAGATCAGACGAGATCGGGTGTGTTCAATGTAGTATGGCCGTAGACAGACACTGAGTCATTATTAAACCCTTTATGTCAGGTACAGAGAACCTTTGACCTTCCAGTTGTTGCTGAATGACAACTCCCATGGGTGGCGGCGGGTGGCTCCATGTCAGTGGAATCAACTCTGGATTTTAGTCTGAACTTTCAACTATCTGTCCAAGGTGCTGAAACTATTTGGGGGGAATAGGTTTCAGCACCTTGGCCAGCTCCTTGAAAGTTTGGACTGAAACCCAGAGCAGGTTTAGTTTCAGCACCTTGGACAACTCCTTGAAAGTTTGGACTAAAACCCAGAGCAGGTTTAGTTTCAGCACAGTGGACAACTCCTTGAAAGTTTGGACTAAAACCCAGAGCAGGTTTAGTTTCAGCACAGTGGACAACTCCTTGAAAGTTTGGACTAAAACCCAGAGCAGGTTTAGTTTCAGCACAGTGGACAACTCCTTGAAAGCTCAGACTAGTACCCAAAGAGGATTCCACTGCCCCACTGACAAGGATCCACCAGCCACCACTGACTTCCCTCATCCCTGGCCATTGGCCGGGCTTGCTGGGGCTGATGGGAGTTGCCGTTCAGCAACATCTGGAGGGCCAAAGGTACCCCATACCTGCCTTACGTAGACATTGGCAGTCATTATTCAGGGTTCATTTTGTACATAACCTCTCCGCATATTAACAAGGGATAGCAGGAGCTGTATAATTTGCCTAGGTCACTTTACATATATGTTTTTTTATCAAAATTAAGAAAAAGAAATTGTGGGTGGTTTTTTTTAAAAAAAATATTGAATAACTAAAGTCTTGCTTTTGTATTTGAATTTAATCGCCTCCTCAGCCTGACTGATGCGGCTGTTTGCCTGCTTCAGGACGAAGACCAGGAGGTGAGGCAGGAAGCCTCTATTTTTGCCAGCCTCGTGGTGCAGCAACAGCAGATTGCCTCAGGCCTTGCGCCTCAGAGCAGTTGCGTTTTGCTTCAGAGCAACAAAGGCCTCCTTTGCCTCCTGGAGTTCCTGCTGGAGAAGTTCGGGAATTGCCCAGAAGCCTTTGCGACTCTGGTGCGTCATCTTCCCACAGCGGATCTCAGCGAGGCCTTGACAGAGCTGGAGGCCCAAGGGTGAGGCATAGGAGGAGGGCATGGAGAACTTTGTCGCAGATGCGGAAGAGGAATGAATTTTTAGTTTTTGTAGGAACATTGGTGACTGTTTTGCACTGAGTTAGACCCACGTAGGCTTTGGAATGTTGAAAGTGTGGCAAGAACAACTGTTTGGGTTCTTTTTCCATTTCAGAAGGAAGATAGAGTCCAGATCCTCCAGCTGCCTAGCCTTGCCTATCTTTACCTTTGCTCTTCTCTACCTTCCTCCCATTGTAAACTGATATTCTCAGGGAAACTGACCTCTCTTCTGACCCTCCTTCCTGTTTACTTCTTTTTCGACTGATCAGGGAGAGAGGAGACATCTCTGTCTCTGTTCTCTCTCCTGAACTATGAGGGCAATACCCAAGTCTGGGCATTGCATCTCCAACTTAGTTGGATATGGCTTTCCTATCTACAAAGTAGCTTTTCTTCTTAAAGTCTCAGTGATTTAAATGCTGGGTAAAAGCCTGCATACTGGCACACGCAGCTCAGAATGCTGAATTAGGCTGCATTCACACTGTACATTTATTCCACTATTATTCCACTTTAAAAAGTCATGACTTCCCCCAAAGAATCCTGGGAAGTGTAGTTTGTGAAGGGTGCTGAGAGTTGTTAGGAGACTCCTAATCTCCTTACAGAGCTACAATTCTCAGAGTCCCCTGGGAAGAGGGATTGACTGTTAAACCACTCAGGGAATTGTAGCTCTCTGAGGAAAATAGGAGCCTCCTAACAACTCTCAGCCCTCTTCACAAACCACACTTCCCAGGATTCTTTGGGGGAAGCCATGAGTATTTAAAGTGGAATAATAGTGGAATAAATGTCTGGTGTGAATGTGGCCTTAGCCTGCATCCGCATGACATGAACCTCTCCCCAGGCCACATATGGCCCTCACTGGGCTTTCTTTACACCCTGGATGATTCTGCCCAACTACAATGTATGCTGGAACTCTGATCATGCCTCTTGATTACCTGGACAGAGGATCGCAAGGGTGCGTGGGCAGGTGTGGGAACTAGCTTACTGTACAAAGGTGACATTTACATTTGCTCCTCCACCCACTTCCCTCTGGCCCCTGGAAGGTTTCCTAGAAGGGAAAGTGGCCCTCGGGACGACAAGGGTTCCCCAGCCATGCTTTACATCAGGGAATCAAATACGGTGGCTTTCCAAACACATCACTCTCTTTTTCAGGGGTGCCAGTCTTTATAAAGAGGACGAGCCAAATGTTTACGCAGAGCCCGCAATCCTTTCCCAAACGCTGCTGCCGTTTCTTTTCCAGCTGCTTGGGAGAGCTTCCATCTCTCCGAGGCTTTGGGAGGCAATGCAGCGCTGGCTAAAAGCCACTGGGCCCGTGGTCTTCTGCAGCCTCCATCGCTGCAGGCTGTGGTGGGGCCAAGGTGAGTGTTGAGTTCAAACCAGTATCCTAGCCAGCCAACAGGCCACTTATCCATCAACAGATTTATGGGAAGCCAAGAACTGACTCTAAGCCGGGGTTGGGAGCCTGCGGCCTTCCAGATGTTGTTGGGCTACAACTCGCATCACCCTCGACCACTGGCTTTGTTGCAGGGACCACCTTATATTTTAATATCTTGTTCAGCGCTTAGAAAACTCAGGCTGCAGGTTGGATACTTTGCTGTTTCCTCACGTGAACGACGACAAAACTTTCTGCAAGCAGAAACATAGCATGTCAAGGAGAAAGGTTCACGCCCAGCCATCCTCTTCAGTGCTAACTTACTCCTTGCAGTATTTTTTTTCATTGTTGCTTCTTTGTGTTTTAACCTCGGTGAGTATTCAAAGCAGTCTGAAGTGGGTCAGTTCGTTCTACCACTCCAGGCTTCGGCAGTCTCATTCTGCTGCATGAAAAAAACCACGGCCCAGGAATGTAGAAGTTGAGGGAGAGATCAAGGCTGAATAAGGAATCCTTGTGCTTAAAAATGTATAAAAAACACCCTTGCAGATGGCTCTATTGTTTGGAACACCCTGGGGATTTCCTCTCTGCCTAACACAATGGTCTCAATCAGCCTCCTGCAGTTTGGTGCCCTCCAAACGCAGTGGCGTCTAGTGCCCATTGAGACTGGTGGGGCGGAAGGCAGGGAGCCCAAGCAGTAGGCGGAGTCAGAGCCAGTGGCAGACAGAACTACCCCGATTGGTTGTAAGTAAGAACACACTGAGGCTGCATTCAGCCATGGGGCTTATTGCGTTAATTTGACAGGTTAAAATGCCAGCGCTTCTGTCCTGATTTCTAAAATCCCTTTCACACGGCAGTACCTGTTGCGTTAAGGAACGGTGGCTTTTTCAGCCGATATACCGGCATTTCGCGCAACCGTCTCTCACACTGCTGCAGCAAACAGCGCCTTGTTTTCGTCCCACACCTGCAATGCACATGCACACTGCAGTTCCCCCGTGATTCACTGCTTCTTTGGGTCTGGACACGGGCGTGTGTGGGGAAAAGGAAGGGAGCGCTGCTACCTGTGCCTGTGCTGGAATACTGGTGCAATTTTCGTCAGGCAAAAAAAAAAACCTGGCACGCACCTAAAGGGGAGGAACACATTGCATGCTGGGATGCCTATGATATGAGCGGCTGAAGCTAGCACAACGCTTCCGCGATCTTCCGAGTTCCCAGGCTTGCAAACGGATTATTTCTGGTATTATTTATCACAAAAATTAGTGCTAAACTTCCACTACATTTCTGGAACTAGCTTTCACATTGTTTGAAAGGTCAAATATAATGCACAAGTTACCAGGTAAGAAATTGTTGGAATGCAATAAAGTGCAGTGTGAAAGCAGCCTCAGGTGGGGGCAGGCTAAGGTTAGTGGAGCAGAGCCCTGTCCCCCCCCCTCTAACAGAGTAGCCTCCACTCATGGTGCCCTAAATACAGTTGACTCGTCACAACAATGAATGAATGGGGAACTGATGGTCAATTACCGATTATTGGACGCTGATGGTCACGTGGGGAAGCCCTATTTTCCTAGGCCTTGTTTGCGTCCCCTTTTGTTTGTTTGTTTATTGCATCTGTATCCCACCTTTTTCTTCAGGGACCTCAAGGTGGTTTACATGGTTCACCCCCTCCTCATTTAATCCCCACAACAACCCTGTGAGGCAGGTTAGGCTGAGAGATATAGCAACTGGCCCAAGGTCACCCAGTGAGCTTCACAGCCCAGCAGGGATTTGAACCCAGGTCTCCCAGGTCCTAGTCCGACACTCTAACTGCTATACCATACTGGCTGTCATCTGCTGAGTTCTAAAAGGGCAACATTGTGACTAAGGAGGAGGAGAACGCTGAGAGCCAGGGCTACCCCCTGAACTGGTTGTAAGAAAGAAGGCAGACAGGTGGAGGCCGGATGAGGGTCGACTGAGGTTGGTCGGGCAGTGCCCCCTTTGCCCTAATAGACCAGCCTCCACCGTAGATGTATTCAACTACAACTCCTATCAGTCCTGGTCAGTACAGCCATGGGAATTGTAGTCCAAAAACTTTGGAGGGCACCAGTTTGGGGAAGGGTTGATCTCAGCGTTCAACCATATCATCTTGTGTTTTTCAGCTGACAGCATTTCTCTGCACCTGAAGGCTCTGGGTTGCCCAAAGGTGGACATTGCCGTCACAGCACTGCTGGTCAAAGCTGCCCTTGTAGTGCACATATTGGAGGTCCAGGAAAGGAGAAGCCAACCCAGCATCGAAAGGATAGGCTTCACTTCCCAGGAGCTGAGATGTGCAATTTTGTCCATTCAGAAGCTTCTCGCTCAATGTGGAATGGTCCTTATGATCGACATAGAGATGGAGCGATAGCCATTCTGAACATCTGTTCCAGTGAATCACCGAGGCCTTTTTGTTACCGCGATGGAGAAAGAGCTTGGAGATCGCCATCACGCCCTCTTGCCTAGAACACAGGGCCTTGCTATCCCAAAATTTTGTTGAGGCAGGCCACCTCCAAATGGCCACAAGCAAGCAAAATAACCATCTTTCAGCTCAAAGATGCTTGCAAGCTTCTACGTTGGTAGCCGTGTGTGTCGGAGCTGAGCTATGGGTACCTGTTGAGTAGGAGGTGGAAAGTCAAGCCAGGAAAGACCATTACTGCCCAAGCAAAGGACAGGAAGCCTCCATAGGTCTTCCTGTTCAGGCAAGCCAATGGTCAGCCTTGGTGGACGAAGTCACATCAGTACCCGGTAACATGAAGGTGCAAGGAAGCTTTGGCCCTCCAGATGTTGCTGAACGACAACTCCCATCTTCCCTGGCCATGCTTGCTAGGGCTGGCGGGAGTTGTCATACAGCAACATCTGGAGGGCCAAAGGCTCCCCACGCCTGCTTTACTGGCTAGAGAAATGTTCCCATTTGCAGCCCAGGGGCTCGCTACAACAGGGCAACTGTGCAAATAGCCAGGAGTTCCAAGTACTAGGCGCCAGGAGTTCCAAGTACTAGGCACCAGGAGCTGCTGACATGAGCAACAAAATTGTCCTAGACCAGGAGAGGGAAGTGTTCGGACCTCCAGATGTTAGATTCCAACACCCATCATCTCTGGACATGCTGGCTTAGGCTGATAGGAGTTGTTGGAGTCCAACAATATCCAGAGGGCCCCAGGTTCCTTAGCCTACTAAATGGCACCCTATTCCTCCAGTTGCCCAAGCACTGTGCTTCTAGGATAATGAGGACTGTCTGCAGATTAAGAGTGCTACATCGGAGTGAGTTTTTGCTGAGACACCGTTTCAGATTTCCCTCATTTGCCTAAACCATACCGCATTTGGTCCAAGATTCGCTTGCTTGGTTCTCGTTATAAGGAGCTCAAGATGGCACGGAAGGCTGAGCAAAATGAACCTGCAGCGTATTTTCTCATTTTAATAAAGTGGTTTTTATCAGGCCATGGCTGTCAGTTAATGCATATTCCTAGGACTGTGCGTGGGTTTGGTTTTATTTATTTTATTTTTGTTTTATTATTACAATTTACAGCCCACCTTTCCACCAAGCAGCTCAAGGTGGCGTACATGGTTCTCCTCCCTCTCCGTTTTATTCTTGCAACAGCCCTGTAAGGTAGTTTAGGCTGAGAGATTGTGACTGGCCCTGGGTCACCCAGTGAGCCTCACGGCCGAGGGGGGATTTGAACCCTAGTCTCCCAGGTCCTAGTCCAACACTTTAACCACTCTACCACATTAGCTCTCAGTTTTCAGTCTTAACAGCCTTAAGAGCCTGATGTCACGATGAGCCACAGTTTGACTTAAACTAATCGTGAATGTGCCTCTTCCCTGGCCCCTGCATGGCTCAAACAAGCCATAATGTAGTTTGTTGCATCATCCAAACCTGGGCCACGGTGGATGGTTTGTCTCAAACAAACCATGAGCGGGTAAGCCTGAAATAAACTACGGCTTGTTCGAGCCCCGCGGACACTTTGAAGACACTACAAAGGCAAAATACATTCATTCACAATTGCACCATGACTCAAGGCAGGGCCAGACAATCTTTTTCAGCCAAGGGCCGTTTCCTTCGTGGGAAACCTTCTGGGGGCCGCATGCGGGTTGTGGGCATGCGACGCTTAACTTTATACAGTAAATTACATTCCAGCTATCCAGAAACAGGTTGGGATTACAGGTGGCACTAGAGGCAGATATAACCACTAATTTGTGCACAGCCTATGTCACACAGGTTGCACAACTACAGTTGATTGGTTGGTCTTGCACAACAAACCCTCCACCCCCCCCTAAAAAAATCAGACTTTTTGCAATAAGGAAAGCAATGGGGAAATGCCCTTGGAAATGTGGAGTAACGCTTGCTTTGATGCAACATCTAACCTTCCCACAAACAAATCAGGATCAATGCTCATTAAACAGAGCACCTAGAAGCACCAAAGGTGATGGGAGTCGTAGGCTAGCAGCATCTGGAGAGCTGCAGTTTCCCCTCTTCCACCAGATTTAAGGTATGGATCACTGAACATTTTTCAATCCTATATCCACTAATCGTGGAGGAAGCCCCGGTGAACTGAGTGGGGCTTACTTCACAGTAAATATCGCAGACTCCTCCAAACTGGATACCCTCCCGGCTTTTGGAAGTACAAATCCCATCATCCCTGACAGTGGGCCATGCTGCCTGAGGGTGCCGGCAGTTCTTGTCTGAAAGGCCACGTCCCCTACAGACCCGCTTAAGTGTTGAGATCAGACGATCAGAGGCGGATTCTGGGCGCTCCGCTCGCGGGGACTTGTGCGAGCCAGAGCTGGGGCCGCTCCTCTTCCTCTGACCGAAAGGTGGGAGGAAACGCCACCGAGCGAGAAAAGCTGGAAGAAATACCGCGTGGTTTCGCCAGAGCCATTTCCTCTTCCTTCCGCTCCTCCTCTTCTTTTTTTTTAATAATAATTATTATTACTATCATTTGATTAAATGCCTGGAGCGAAATCTCCTCCCGCGTCGCCTCCTCTTTGCAATCTGTGGCATCTGAACTTTGCACACGCTCAGGGGGCGCTCCCCGTAGCTTGATTGCTCCCGAAGTCGCGGAGGTAGGAAGCGGTCAGAAGAACGGCGGGGACTGGGCGGCCCCCTACCCCACCCCTCGTTCTTCGCTTTGGGGGCGTGTGAGGAGGAGGAGGAGGACGATGAAGGCGTGAAACCCTAAAAAAAAAGTCAGAAGGCAGCGGACAAGGAAGACGGGGGTAAGATAGATTCATGGGCATAGATCCATTTGTTTTTAGCAAAGCTCTCAGGGCGGTAGGAAGACATCAGCACAAACGTCACACTTGTCCAAGCCACAGTTTTGGAAAACTGAACCTAAAACCTCAGCAAAAGCAGATTTTTTTTTAAAAGCCCAGATAATTTTTATTACTTGTTAAAATACAGTCTGCGTCTGTGTTGGAATTGCTTTTTAAGATGCTTTTAAAGCTTTTTTAAAAAGCTTTTTTTAAAGATGTTTTGTTTTAAGATGTTTTTAAAGATGTTTTCTTTTAATATATTTTAATGTCTGTTTTTATGGTGTTTTAGAGTGTTTTTAGTGTTTTTGTTTGCCACCCTGGGCTCCTACTGGGAGGAAGAGCGGGATATAAATTATTATTATTATTATTATTATTATTATTATTATTAAGCCTGGGGAATTCTTGGATGTGACCCCTCAATTGCTAAACTGATTTGATTGCAATAGCAATCCTCTAAAATGCAAAGAGAGGATTAGGGATTTATTGACAGCAGCGCGGCTTACTTTGGCCAGGTTCTGGAGAGATCTTGTTGGAGCGACAATTGATTACCGACATAAGGAAATTTGGCAATTGGCAGTAGCGGACGAAAATAACATAAACTAATAGTTTCAAGGGGTCAAGCAAAAAATATTTTATAGGGGAATGGTATGATTTTGTTTGTTTTGTTAATGATAAAACTAATATGATTCCATCAATACAATGTATAAGAATATAGAATGCCTAATACAAATTGGCCTAATTTCTTAAGTGGTATTTCAAAATATATAAACTGATTTTGTTCAGTAAACCATACACAGATATTTGAAATGTATGACAGCTCAGCTCCTCAGCATATATTATTATTATTATTAATTTCCATTTATAGACCGCTTACTATCTAAGATCTCAAAACAGTTTACAATAGAATACACAAGGTACAATAAAAAACATATCAAATTAATTTACAAAGCAAAATATATAAACAATATACATATACATAAACATATACATAAACACAGCATAAAACTCAGAATTCACCAAGGGAATTTTACTCTCCTATAGGAATTAATAAAAGTCAGACATGCTATGGCCATATTGTGCCCTTATTTTCCATCTCATTGAGAAACAAATATAATGCAAGTGGTCTGATACTACACGGTTATGGGTTCTGCTACTTACCTGAATACTTACCTGAGAAGACTTCCTTTGTTTAATTCTAGAGTTTTTCTTTAGTTGTTAATAAATAAAACTGAAAGGGACTTTTGGGTTCTGGGATTTTAATGTGGAATATGACCTCAAGCGAAATCATTACCTGTATGTGATGCATGTTGTGGGGCCATGTTGAATCCGCTCACTGCTTCTCTGGAATAATTGTGTGTCTTCTTTCTGGAAAATACAAAATGTTAATAAAAACTATTTAAAAAAAAGAAAAAAGAAAGCCTGGGGAAAGTTTCTGGTCCCAGAGAAGAAGAAATTAGAGCATTCGAGCATCCGCCTTGCATGCAGAAAGTCCCGGATTTAATCCCCGGCATCTCTAGGTAGGGCTGGGAGACCCTCCCCATGTGAAACCCTAAAAATCTGCTGCCAGTCAGTGCCGATATTGCGAGCTAGGTGGTGCAGTGGTATAAGTGGACAAGCAAGGAGGGAGGCACCCAAAAGTACTGCAGACAGGGAGCCCTCAGAATGCCTTGCCAGTGAAAAGCCAACGGTGGAAGCAAAAGTGTTTTTATTGCTGCCCAACGCGTTTAGGGTGGAAAGAACCCTTTAACAAGGGCAGTCTGTAAAAGCATATATATACACAGCATTAAAGTCAATTGTCAATCATACTATAAATATTAATATATTTATACATTAACCTGTTAAAAATGAACAATTCCATGATATACGAAACACTGGCTGCAAAAGCTCTAATCAATAAGGAATCATAGAATAGAAGAGTTGGAAGGGGCCTCTAAGGCCATCAAGTCCAACCCCCTGTGCAATGCAGGAATCCAAATCAAAGCATTCCCGACAGATGGCTGGAAAAAAGGGACAAGTGAGATGGAACATAATACAAAATAAAACTTAACTTAAAAACTTCACATATGAATACATGACACCAAAATGAATTCAATGAACTCGAGAAATTAAAAAAAAACCCAAACAATTTTTTTGGGGGGGGAACCCTAAGGGAGTCGGCATCCCCAAAACAGCCCATTGTGGACGGAGTGTGTTCACTGGCTATGGATTTTTTTAAAAAATGGAAACCCATATGGGGGACAGAGTGGAGTATTGTAGAAGAGAGCATGGTTGACCTACTGGAAAAATGAGCAGGGGCACTTCACGCTGCAACAATTTGTTGCTGGTTGCTTTGTTTAAAGCCTTTATTTTGCTTTTTTAATAGGTTTTTTAAATGTTTCTCATCAGTTAGCACCCACTGCTTTGGAAGCCTATATAGGATGGAATCAATGAGTGAACGCAGCATTCACCTAACCGAAAGGAATCTTCAGCAATATGTAATGAAGCGGAGAGAGGGGTGATATTAAGAGATGTGAGAGCCGTGCTTCCTGGTGTGAGCATAGCAATGTTTCAAAATTGACCCTATTTTCAGCTGTGAAATCAGGCATGCGGAACCTGTGGCTCTCCGGATGTTGCTGAACTACAACTCCCATCACCACCAGCAAGCATGGCCAACGGTCAGGGATGAAGGGGGTTGCCGTTCAGCAACATCAGAAAAGCAAGGGTTGCCCGCTCTGCTTTGATCAGATTGATACGCACGGCTACATGCTGTCCATCCACACTCGTTTCAATGTTCCAAGATTCTGTTTGTGTTTTGAAATGCAGGGACCGACACGATGACCACCAAGGCGAAGAGGATCAAATTTTCTGACGAGGAGAAGTTCTTGATCCTAGAAGAATTCGCTCTCCGCAAAGACATCCTGATCGCAAAGAGCGGCCGCTGCAGCAACACCACCGACCGCCAACGAGCGTGGGAGGAGATCGCTGCGGCTGTCAACTCTCTGAACCCGCTGATACAGCGCACGCCAGAAGAGATCCGCAAGAAGTGGAAGAACATGGTAGTGGATGCCCGCAAAGGGCTGACAGTGGAGAAGCATCCTTTGCTGAGGAGGCAGCCCCGGGAGCGTCTCTTCCACAATATCTTTGCTCTCCTCAATCAGACGGACAACGCACTGCCCAACCCGTTGCTTTATGGCTGCAGGTTGAGAAACGAGCCTTCAGGCAGCCCTCCCGGGAGTGCGTCGCCAACACGCAGGACCGAGGTGCCGTCAGGCTCACCGTGCATTTTGTATCTCCGCAGCAACAGCCACTACCAGCAGCCTTGCAAGATCGAGGCTCTCCGAGACTCCAAAGCCAGCAAGGAGTCTCTGCGGATTGAATCGCCAAGGCAGAACCTTGGCGCAATTGCACCGCTGCAATACGGCGAGGGGCTCGATTGTCATACAGAGGGATGTCAAGAGAGTGAGGGAAAGGCATTGGGAGAGCCCTGCAAGGGTGTCTCGTTGAACTGTGTTCATCACGCGGATGAGCCACACCATGGACAAATCCCCAGGATGCATCTGCCCCTGAGCCATGAATCCGGGGGGTCTGGTGTTTATAGAATTCCGGGACCCAGGATCTGCTCATCCGACCTCACTCTGACTTGTAAGCTTGAGCGCCCCCTAAGCCCTGTGCAGGAATGGCCTTGCCTCAGGGCAGCTTGCAGCCCCCTGACACAAAGCAGTGGTATCAGCAGCTTGGGTCCCGAAAGCACCCACTCCTCAACAGATGATAACGGTGAGGGTTGCTACCAAATTCCATAGAATTCAGAGGGAAATGCATGCATGTTTGTTACAGGGGAACCTTTGTCAGTCTGAGGGCCGCATTCCCTTCAAGGCAACCTTCCAGGGGCCACATGCCTGTGGGTGGGCGGGGCCAGAGGCAGAAGTGGGCAGAGCAACAGATGTGAATTTTACCTTTGCGCAGTAGGCTAGTTTCTAAACACGCTCGCGCACCCATCTCAATCCTCCATTCAGAGAAGCAGGAGGCATTATCCTAGTACAAGGACATATTCCAGCCAGGCAAAAGCACTTGCAGTGCAAAGTAGGACTCAGGGAGGGTGTGGCCTGGGGAGAGGGGGTGTGGCATATGAAGAGTTCCACAGGCCAGATAGAGAGGCCTGAAGGGCCGCATTTGGCCCCCGGGCCTAAGGTTTACTTATTTATGTTTATAAACATGTTTGTATACCACTATTTCATTTCAGAAAACATCAAAGTAATTTACAGACTGAATCACCAAGGCAGAACCTTGGCGCAATTGCAACGCTGCAATACGCAATTGCAATTTTAAAAGTATAATAAAAACCAGTAAAAATCCAGTAAAAACAAGATCAACAGTTGTACAGCATATTTTTAGACATATATTCCTTCCTTCAGGGCACCTAAGGTGGCTTATATAGTTCTCCTTAATCCAATTTTCTATCCTCACAAACAACCCTTGTGAGGTAGGTTCATCATGGCTGGCCCAAGGCCACTCTGTGAGCTTCATGGCTGAGTGGGGATTTGAACCCTACCCTATGCTACACTGCCTCACTGTGTTGAGTTACCTCACAGCATTCAGCTCCGCTCATGCTGAATTGCATTCCAGGAAAGCCGGCAGATTCAGCCGTGCTTTGCAGCTGATCCGAGGAGAGTGCCGGCTACATGTCCATTTATTTTATTTTAGTACATTTACATCATGGGAATTCAAGGGTTTCCTAGGCAATTTCTCATCCTGGCACTGAACAGACCTAGGCCTAGTTAGCTTCAATAAGGCGTCTGTTAGATGTGCTCTCAGACCGTGCTCTGGGGCTGCGTAAACAGCATTAAACCATTAGTGTTGTTCTCATGCAAGGTTGTTGGTGGGTTTTTAACTGTGCAGTTGGACCCCTAAAAAAATGGGAAGTTTGGAAAACAATTGCGCCGTTGGATAGCTGATAATGTGCACTTTGAAAAATGGGGAGGGAATTAGTTATGTTAGACATATGTGTTCATTGAGTACTTAAAGGACAATGTCAGAGACACGAATTATGTAAGGGCAGAATGCACTCAGTTTCCATACTTAGAATCATAGAATAATAGAGTTGGAAGGGGCCTATAAGGCCATCAAGTCCAACCGCCCAGACTATATTGAAACCCATCTTTTTGGCTGGAGCCTCCTCTTCTTCACCTTCATCTTTGGCCAGGTAATGCCTTGCTGCATCTTTGTAAATGCCTTTAAAGTACTCCTGGTTAGTTACTGAACTGGGGCAGATTCAGTCGGCACCTTGTTGGCGCTGGCCCATGACAGGCCCTTTTCAGTGGTGGCCTCCTGTCTGTGGAATGCCTTCCCCAGTGAAGTGTGTATTAATTTTCAGAGAAATCTGAAAATCTTTCTGTTTACCCAGTCAATAGATGGCTGAAAGGGACTGTTCCTGGCAACCTGAAGATCACTGGTGAAAGAATGTTTTTAAGCTGTGTTTTAGCATATTTTAACCGTTTTACAATATTCCCAGTGATGTTTTAAAATGTTTTTAATTTGTTTTGGAATATTTTTAATTGTTTTTAGTATGTTATTTGTTTTCTTGTTTAATTGTTTTGTCTGTGTTTGACACCCTGGGCTCCTGAGGGAAGAGAGGCAGGACATAAATTCTATTTTTTTTATTATTATTTTAAATGAATCATCGCTATGTAGTAGATAAGAACTACTGACTCCTACAGAAAAATCACAACTTATACAGGGTGTAAACAAGGAGCAAAGCAAACTTTGTGTTCAGCTTTCTTTTCTTTTTTTAATGTGGGGTATCCAAGGAAGAATTTGTGCAGTTGGAAAACCTGCGTTTAAAAAACCCTCTTCTCATGCATGCATATTTCACTTGCACTGAACAGCAGGTTCTGTACTTCTAAAGTTGCATATGCTGGAAGTATGTGAATGCAGCTTTCAGACTGTAGGACCCACGAGTGAAAGTACACCTATATTGACGGTTGGGGGAGGACATCTGTGGCCTGTAAGTGAAGCAAGCAATTGCAAATAAGGCAGTATGGTAGGTCAGATGGGCTTGTTGAAGTCTTGGCTGTTTCGTCAAAGTTCAGCCTTGCTGGCCTTTTGGACAGTTTGCACTGGCTCTCTGCTTTAATTCTCTTTTTCTGGGCTTCTCTTTGCCCACAGCTGAAGATTCGCAGCCTGACCAGAGGGGTTGCAACATGCCAACCGGAGGGCCTTCGAGAGAGCTTTCGGAGAAGCAGAGCCGGCTATATGCAGAGGTTCTGGAGTTGCAGAAGGAGACCCTGCAGCTACAGAAGGAAAAGATCCTCTTGGAGAAAGAGAAACTGTTGCTGGAAATCCTCAAGCTCAGACGTGAGCTGGGCATGTGAACAGGTTAACTGGGAAGTTCTCTTCTCTAATGGCGCTTTGCGCCAGGTCCTTGACACAGCTTAGACAGAGGGAGGGAAGGGCTTAGAGCCAGACTCAGTGCGGGAATGTGTGAAATAATCACCATCGCCGTGCCTTTGAGCATGCACAGAGTGCCTTCTTCATCACCAAGCACCCACCAAGCACCGCTTGGCATTGGGATCAGGCTTAAATCCTGGCACCTCCCGCCTCTTTAGCCCACGGAATCTGTGGCCCTCCAAATATTGTTGGACTATAGCATGCATGATCCCTGACCATTGGCCATCAGCAGTCATTGGCCATCCCTGACCATTGGCTGGGGCAGATGGAGTCCAACAGCCCTAGAACAGGGATGGTGAACCTGTGGCTCTCGCTAGACTCTTAATTCCCATCAGCCTCAGCCAGTGCGGTCAAGGGCCAGGGGCGGCCCCAGGCTTCCCCCCCCCCGCCCCCGCCCTATCTAAATGTGCTATACTGAGTCAGTCTGTTGATTCTTCCATCCCAGTAACTGTCTTCTCAGACTGGCAGCCATTTTCCAGGGTCTCATTCTTTCTGAGTCCTCCTGCATAGGAGGAAGGACCAGAGCTCATCTCTTGCACGCAGAAGGTCCCAGATTCGACCCTTGGCGTCGTCTCTAGCTGCTGTTTTTACAGGATCAGGTCACAGCAAAGACGTCTGCTTGAAATGGTCAGTCAGAGCAGTGGGTAGATCAGGGACGGGGAACGTGGCGCTCTAGCTTGTGGTTGGGCTCCACCTTCCAGCATCCCTGATCTTTGGCCAGGATGGCTGGGGCAGATGGTGGCGCTGGAGCCCAGAAACATCCTGGAGGAGTGGAGGCTGCCCCATTGGGGCAGTGTCCCGCCAACCTCAGCCTGTCCGCAGCCAGCCCTCAGCTGCCTGCCTTTCTTGCAATCAGCCCTGGTTTGTGGCCCTGCCTGTCATCTCAGTGTTGCCCTAGTACGGAGGAGAGGATGGGGACAAGACTAGAATGAGCTGGCTCTGTCTGTCATTGGCCCAGGCTCCTCCCACTGTGGCTCTCCCTCCCTTCCGCCCTATTAGTATCAATGGGCAGCAGCCACCACTGATCTGGAGGGCCAAAGGTTCCCATCCCTGGTGTGGAAAAATAAGGGGCAAGATGGACCTGATATAAGGCAGTTTGGTATGTACCTGAGACCCTTTTAACTGAAGGTCCTGGGGGTTGAATCTAGGCTCTTCCTGTGTGCATGTGTTTCATGAGCTATAGAACTCATGGATGCATGTGCGCCATGAGCTATAGAACTTCCTGCATGCATGTGCATCATGAGCCATAGAATTCCCCCCCCCTTCAAAAATGGGTCAATGAGTGGCTGGAGGAGGGCCGCATTCCCCTTCTGAGCGACCTTCCGAGGGCCTTGTGGCAGCAGTGGGCAGGGCCAGAGGCAAAAGTGGGCGGGGAAGGAGATGATACTCTTTACTTTGTGCAGGAGGCTGCACCCCGGTCGTGCAAAAGTCAGAGGTTTCTAAAGATATGAAGGCCCAGAAAAAAAACTGGGGGGGGGGGGAAACGGTGGGAAACTCTGTGTGTGTGTGTGTTTTTGCCCAGTCTTTCCAGGCCTTCACATCTCTAGTTTCTACACAACTGTGCTCACACCCACCTCTCCATCCAGGCAAGCGAGAAGCATTAGCACAGTTCGAGGACATGTTCCAGCTAGGCTGCCCATCAAAAAAGGAAGTTGTGGAGCAAAGCAAGTGAATGGGGTAGCCTGGGGGTGGAGGTGGCCTAGGGAGAATTCCGAGGTCCAGACAGAGAGGCCTGGGGGGCCACTTTCACTCCCCCCCCCAGCCTGAGATTCTCCACCCCTGTTATTGCATTGGCAGAACAGTCCATTATGTGGACAAGCCTATGCGCATGCACATTAAATACGTGGTTGTCCGAGCGGGAGGGGGGAACATGGCTTGGCTTCCCTCTCATGCAGTCATGGAATGTGTTTGTGGGGGGGGAATGGAGGTATCTGCCTCTTGACCTTATTTTAAAAGCATTGGCTGATCCCTGAAAATTCTCATCCTAATAAACAAGAGAGGATAAACACAATGAATGTCTCTTTGTTTTTCGTGGCCTGTGGGTTTCTTCCCCAGTCTTCTTTCATAAAGTTTCTCTCTGTAAATCTCATGGACTAGAAACTTGTTTTTATTTTTATGGATCCCAGGAGTCCAATAGGAGCACACACAGAGAACGCAAAGAGATATAAATGGATAGCTATAGATATACAATTGCACCCTTAAGCCTTTTTAAAATATAAAGAATTGTTAGCCTTAACTTTCCATCAAAGAGAAGGAGAGAGAGCTGATATACATGTAGGTATTATATACATATGTATGTCTTGGCAATCTAAGATACTAGGTTGTAAAACTGATCTTTATGGCAATGATTAAACCATGGTAATAAAAAAAAGACAAACCACAGTCTGCAGGAGGAAAGGATAACAGGACTAGCAGTAGATAATAATATTCAGATAAAAGCTGAAGAAATAAGAGAGTTTCTCCTTGGCACCTAAAAGATCACAAGGTTGGTGGCAGACCGATAAGAACCTAAGAAGAGCCCTGCTGGATCAGGCCAGTGGCCCACCTAGACCAGCATCCTGTTCTCACAGTGGCACCAGGTGCCCATTATGGGAAGCCCACAAGCAGAACCTGAGCGCAAGAGCGCTCTCCCCACCTGCCATTTCCAGCAACTGGCATTGAGAAGCATGCTGCCTCCAACCATGGAGGAAGAGCATAACCATCAGGGTTAGTAGCCAATGATAGCCTTATTCCCCCATGAATTTGTCTAGTCCTCTTTTAAAGCCACCCAAATTGGTGGCCATTGCCGCCTTTCGTGGGAGTGTATTCCATAGTTCTGTGCTGGGTGAAACAGTGCTTTCTTTTGTCCTAAATTTTCCAACATTCAGGTTCATTGGATGACCCCAAGTTCTAGTGTTGAGAGAAAGAGAGGGAGAAAAACCTTTCTCTATCCAAAGAGATTCTAAAAGAAATTCTAAAGACTGGAGCCGCTACTGACAAGGCCCTGTCGCCAGATTCAGCATCCAACTAGCCATGGGAAATGGGTGGGGTCAAGAGTAGGGCCTCTGTATATTAACTGAGTTAGGGGGTGAGGAATCTGGCTTTGTGGGACTACAACTCCCATCGTCCCTGACCACTGACCATACCGGCTAGGGCTGATGGGAGTTGGAGTCCAACAACACCTAGAGGGCCAGAGGATCCCCCGCCCTAATGTAAGGGAAGAGGCAGGTTTGTGAAGGAAAGCCATCTTAATGCTGATTTATAATTGATTGTCACAGCCCTTTTTTGCTTCTACTCTTCACAGGAAGAAGCAATGAGCTATAAATGTCCTGATCTCCCTCTTTCAACAAGCCTTTTAAGTAGAGACCTTATCCCAGTGTGCGTCTGTGCTGGAATTGTTTGTTAAGATGTTTCTAAAGATGTTTTTAAGGATGTTTTGTTTCGGCATGTTTTTAAAGACATTTTAATATATTTTAAAAGTCTGTTTTTACAATGTTTTAGAATGTTTTTAGTCTTTTTGCTTGCTGCCCTGGGCTCCTACTGGGAGGAAGAGCGGGATAGAAATGTAATAACTAAACAAATGATTGTGGGTCATGCTTGGCCTGTCGTTGGGAAAGGCCCGTAGCCAGTGGTAGACCATCTGCGTTGCACGCAGAAGGTCCCAGTTTCAATCCTCAACATCTTCAGGCAGGTGTCATGTCTAGTCCTCATTTGGTACCAGACACAAGGTCCTCAGAGGACGGACCAGCCACCCCACAGGATGACGATTTGAGAAGCAGGCAGAGCCCTGCGTCCAATGTTGAAGATCTCCTTGAAGGGCCTTCCAGGTTGAAACCTGATGAAGAATCTCCAGAACTGTGAGAAGATAAGATGGAGCAGCTCCCTGTTCTCAAGAGTGCTGGTGCCAAAAATGTCAGATCCAGGCTGGAGAACATCATCACAATAAGTGCCTGTAGATCATTGGTCTACTGGTGAGTAAGCAATCCCTGATGCTCCTTCACTGCCACCAGCTGGGATTAGGGTGTGGTTTAGGAGGCCTGAGCCTTCCAGTGTTTGGAAAGGACGCAAGTCGCTGCCTCCTTGTTTTGTGGTTTCTGGTTCTAGTCTCCTGACCTTGCTGTGTTGTACCTGGCTCAAAGTCCAGTGATATTGTGGTGCAGTGGTTGGACTGGGACCTGGGAGACGATGAAGCTCACTGGGTGACCTTGGGCCAGGCACTGCCTCTCAGCCTAACCTACCTCGCGGGGTTGTTGTGAGGAGAAAATGGAGAGGGGGAAACCATGTACACCATTTAAGAGCTCTTTGGAGGAAGGGTGGTATAACAACAACAACAACAACAATAATAATAATAATAATAAAAATATTGACCTGGAATTTCCCCTTCACTTTGTCTCTGGACCTAAACTGATTTTCTGTGCTTCACCTTGGTTTATTTGGTCTGTGCTCCATCTCCAACCGTGCCTTCATTGCTGAGTACTTTGGTGAATGCTTTTACCTCATGTAGACCCTGGGGCAGCCCCTGGAGTATGACAGGAACTGCCCCCCCTTGCCTGAAGCCTTGGAGAGCTGCTGCCAGTCAGTGAAGACAATACTAAGCTAGATGGACCAACTGGGTCTGACTTGGTAGAAGGTGGCTTCCTGTATTCCTGGGACTAGTGCGTCTTTTGATGTACCTTTGTATGATCATGAGGGTTAGAAACTTCCTTTAACAAGAAAGATAAAATTCATTCCAGCAGGAAATGTCCCCTGCCCAATACAGTTGCCTGACAATCAATGCCAGGGAGCACCCACCCACCCAATCGTGTATCGTCACCCCCCAAGAAGAGGGGAGGTTTGACCCTACAGCAAAGTTGGGTTGAACTTCTAACAGTTAAGTTCCTGCAGGATCAAGTCAGTGGCCTGTCTAGTCCTGCAATGTGTTCTCACAGTGGCGAAACCCGATACCCCAGTGGGTATCAGCCAAATGCAACAGCACACTTCCACTTGAGGTTCCGAGAAACTAGCATGGAGAGACATACTGCCTCCAACCATGGAGGTAGAACATAGCCATCATGTGACCATTTGGACTAGCCTTAGAGGAAGCGTTCAGGAGAGAGCCTTCTCGTTTATCAAAAGACCATTCCTAGAATTGACTCCCATGGATGAAACATCAACTGTCCACACGGGCTATTAGCTAGCACTTAGCTTTGTAAACACTGTGACGGCACGTACTGGCACTTTAAGCCTACTAAATGACCAGGCATCTACCGCAGTATAATGTTCCCGTGAGCCCAGCAGAGGGCACTAATACGTAAGCTGATGGAATCGCTTCCTTCCAGGGATGTGGCTGGACTCATTTAGCAGTGAGCTGTCTCGATACAGAGTCAAAATACTTGCCTGTCTAGCTCAGTATTGCCAACACTGACTGGCAGTGGCTCTCCAGCATTTCTGACAGCCCTACATGGAAACACTAGAGATTGAAATCGGGGCCTTCTGCATGCCAAGCATGTGATCTGAGCTGCTGTGGCCCTTTCCCTGAACATAGGACAATGCTTTATATATATATATGTATTCATTTGTAAAGTTTCTTAACCGCACTTCACCATAAGGTCCCAGGGTGGGTTACAACAACAGAATATACGGTTATATAAAAAAGACAAAACTGTTAGCAATAGTAAAACCATTCCAAAAATGAACAGAACGATGCAAATTCAGGAACAGAGGTGGGCCCCACAAAGCAAAGTACCCTGAATGTTAACGTCCAGGGGAAAGAGGTGTATCTCCAGGTAGGGCTGGGAGGCACCCCTGCCTTATACCCCCGAGACCCTCTCCCAGTCAGTGTAGATTATACTCAGGGCCGGCCCCAGGCATACCGGGGCCCTTGGGCACCAGCCTGCCTTGGGCCCTGGCACATGCACACACACCCCACCTATCTACCTACCAGGCGGGCTGAGGAGTGGGAGGTCGAGCAAGTGAGGGGGGGAGGGTGAGCGAGCAAGCGGGCGGGAGAGAGAGAGAGCGGGGGAGAGGGGGAGCGAGCGAGCAGGCGGGAGAGAGAGCGGGGGAGAGGGGGAGCGAGCGAGCAGGCGGGAGAGAGAGCGAGGGAGCGGGTGCAGGTTGGCAGGCCAGCGGGCGGGCAGCTCCCTCCCTGCGATCCGCGGCAGGGACCCTGCTGCGTATGGGGAGCGCTACTCCCCCACCATAACAAGGGGCCCTTCAGGAGCCCCTGTGGGCCACAGGGCCCTCAGCCAGGGCCCCACCTGGCTGCCCTTTGAAGCCAGCTCTGATTATACTACACGGGCCAATTAGGTCTGATTCTGCATATCTCTGTGTATTTTTAACTGGTCGAATAGTTTTCTTCCTCTATACTATAAGGTTGGTTTCAAATATTGTTGGTATTTATCCTTATATTTATATACCACCGTCCATTTCAAGAAACATTATACAGAAACTTCATCATGTTTTTTTTGTCATTCTGAATTTAATTTCAATAACAAATGTATCCTGCTTGCTTGTAATACAACCTCTAAACGGTTTACAAGAAATATTAACGTTATTGTAAAAGCATCATAATGAAAACCATTTAAAAGATCATTAAAAGGAACAGAAAACTAAAAAGAGATGAAAGCATGTCAGTGTCTACACATCTGGTTAGGCGTGCCTAAACACAAATGCTTTAAGCAGGTGCCAAAAAAGAAAGAAAGTACAGCGCGTCTTCCTTGTGTACTGCTCTGAAATCCATTTTTGGGCTGGCAGTTTATATGTATTTGACAGAAAGTAAATAAATAGCTGCAGTTTATTTCTATTTTTATGTTTCTTCATCCTACACTCCCTCCCCCACACACAACATTCAGCCCTTGATCAAATAGGATCTGCTCTGAGTAAGGGCCTCAACGTATACCGGTCTGCATTTTGCAAAACATGCTCCGCTGTGACTTTGGGCAGGGGGAGAGGCAACATTCCAGACATCCATCAGGGATTCTCCTGCAAAGCACAGCCCCATTGTTTCTCCCTGCCAATATCGCTGCAACCATTCAGGTGTACCCAGCTGACGTTGGAGCTGCAGGAAATGGAACGAGCGGCTGAGGTTCAAGGCTCGAGATGTCAAGCTAATTTGCAATGTCACCCTCATCTCTTCACTTTGCACCAAAAGAACCCAATGGACTCCTTTGGAAGGGAAATGAGGCTTTAGAGGGACAGAGATTCATACTGTCCAAATGTTCCCATTGATGGGGACTGAGTCTTCTTTGCTGGCTGCTGGCTGTGTATTTTAACTTTTTTCCCCATTTTATTAAGACATAATACAATGATTTTTTCCCAAGTCGGAATAAGATATCAGGTTGACAAAAAAAAAAAAAACCATAAGAAATGGGGGGGAATACTCATTAATATTCATGAAAAAACAATTCTATGTCGCTGCCATTGTTCCAAATAATATATATGGATGAATGTGTTCCTGTGTTTTCTTACAACAATACATAACAAACAATTTTTCAATAATAATTCATTAGATTGTCTACCTTTCCTTATTTTTGCTGTATTAGTTAGCTGTAATAGTTTGTTTAACCATATGAAATAACTCCCAGACTCCAAGAATACTGGCTTTGGATGTGGAGGATCCAGTGATAACATATTGTTATACGAGCAGCTGTTAATGCATGAATGATCATTTCCACTTCTCCTGTTAAGGATGGATCTTTTAAATAACCAAATTATAAGTAATGGGCCTACAGATAATTGGTAGCCTGTTGTAATTTTGATTTCATTTACTACAAAAGTCCAATAAGTCCTTATTTGGGGACATGACCAGAATATATGAAGCACATCAGTAGGTTGATGTTTTACATCTCCAACAAGTATTTGCCTCTAATAGGGAGTAGAGGATGCCACAAGTCAGATCTGAAAAAAGGATGGAAGAATAACCAAAAAAAATGGATTACAGCAAGCCGGCAGTGTTGTTATCAGGAATTTCCATAATCGATGAGCAAAAGAAGCACAGGAATTCCATACTCCATAGCTAGTGCAACAGCTGAGGCTTTTAACTGCTCATGTTGTATGAAATAAAGGGCTCTCCCAGATGACCTGTTTGTTGAGGATTCATCCTGATTTGCTCGCACAAAGCTTATGTGGAGGTCAGACTATGCCCGATCTTTTATCGAGCATTCGTTCTGGTTCGTTTGAGGGTTGGTTATGTGCAAATGGGCATTTGCCCTGCATTTATCCTGATTTGCTCGTGGAGTGTGTATGTGCCTTCCGGTTAATCATTTGCTCATCCCACAGTGTATTCCCCTGCCACTGTGCTAGCAATACAAAAGTCCAGTTTAAAAAAAAAACTGATTTGTTGCACCAGGGCAACAGAGAATTTTTATCCACATTAATTCTGCAAACCCAAGTTTCCAGTACGCTCTTGAATCCCTCCCGCAAAATAGCGACTGGTACCCTGTGTTACTTTCACAGACAGTCCATTCCCCAAACAGAAACATGAAAGGTTATCGAGCCAAAAAGAGAGAGCCATAGATCATAAACACAGTCAATCTGTAACCCAGACCTACCTATTCAACCAGTTCTTTCCTCTCAGCTGTCAGCTCAGTAGTAATACTTTTTTAGCGCTGGCGCCACTTCTTATTGTGCTAAAAGTTGCCCTGACATCACTTCTTCTTTTTCCCAGTTTAACCTTTAGAAAGAATTCTTCGGTCCTTGGCTTTGTCATTACGGTAAATATTCCAGTGGATGTTTCCCACATAATGGGACACGACCCAGAAGAGCTCAGGCACAATGAAGTCCTGTCAGTTTTGCTGGGGTTTGATAAGCACACCTATATTCCCACAATGAAATTCTTTCTCTTGAAAGGCAGATGCCCTTTGCTTCTTAAATCGAGGATGGGGAATCTCAGCCCCCAAGAGCCAAATAAGGGCCTCTTGTCTAGCCCGTGGGACTTTCCCCAGGACACATCCAACATCGTCCTTCGGTTTGTGGGTCTGGAAGCAAGCCTACTGCACAAAGGCAAAATTGACATTCATTGCTCCGCCCGCTTTTGCCTTTTTCGACTGAGATACGGCCCCCAGCAGGCTACCCAGAAGGGAATGCGGCCCTCGAGCCAAAACAGGTTCCCTGTCCCTGTCTTCAACAAACACGGGAGCCATTGCAGTAAGCTGAAACAGAAACTGTCTTCCATTTTTTGCAGCGGCAACAGAGGTAGGTCGCACCTTCCTCAGAGGTACATATGGGTTTTTTAAAGAGATTGAATGAGACATCCTTGTGCTTTGAAACCATATATTGTCAGGTGCCCAATATCAAAGAGGTGAGGGGAAAGGAGTGTTGATGTATAATGGCAGTGTCACGCTGAGGTAAAAAGCGGCTTGAGAACTGCACTTAATTTCTCCTTTTGTCCTTCAAGCTCGTCCTTTACCAAAACAAATAAAAAACAGCCGTGGCCGAGGTTCAGTCTTTTCTCTCTCTGTTGTCACCCTGCTTGACATGTCATATGAAGATAAAAGAGAGTGGAGGACACACGCAGTTCTCCTGCAAAGACTCCTGCATCCAAGTCCCCTGGCAGCCAGCAATGGAAGCCACCGTCCAGAATGTTCTAGAAGTGGAAAAACAGAAAAATAGGATAGAGTCAGTTGCAGTTCCATGGCTTCCATTTCTGACACTGCGGCCCCATCTGCACTAGACATTGAAAGGAAAGCAATATTCTACCATGGAAAACAGTCCTGGCTTCCCCCAAAGCATCCTGGGAAGTGTAGTTTGTTAAGGGTGATGAGAATTGTTAGAAGACCCCCGTTCCCCTCAAAGAGCTACAGTTCCCGGAGTGGTTTAACAATCAATCCCTCTTCCTGGGGAACTCTGGAAAATGTAGCTCTGTGAGGGGGATAAGGGTCTCCTGAGAACTCTCAGCACCTTTAACAAACGATACTTCCCAGGATGCTTTGGGGGAAGCCAGGACTGTTTACAGTGGTATTATACTGCTTTATATGTCTAGTGCAGATAGGGCCTGCCAATAGTGGTGGCTTGTGCCCACTGAGCTTTGCAAGGTAGAAGGCAGGGAGGTTGGCAATAGGTGGAGCCATGACCAATGCAGGCTGAGACAACTCATTGTAGGTTTGCCCCTACTGAGTTCTATCATGGCAGCCCAAAAATGACAGGGAGGGCCAATCACCTCGACTGGATGCAAGTAAAAAGAAACAGACAGGTGGGGGCTGGCTGTAGAGTGTGTGTATGGGGCAGCTGAGGTGCAGGGCAGCAAATCCACTCTGGATTTTAGCTCAAACTTTTAAGGTGTTGTCCAAGGTGCTGAACCTATTTTGGGATTCGTTTTCAGCACCTTGAAGAGCTCCCTGAAAGTTCGGGCTTTTAAAACTTGGAGCACGTTCCACTGCCTCACTGACATCAGAGCCACCAGTCTCCACATCATTGACATCTGTTCAGCCAGATCATGACAAACATCAGGAGTGTTCACACATTCCAATGAGTGTGCAGTCTGTGTACCCATGTACACAACAGTTGAGCTGAGCACATATACAGCCATTCACAGGATACCTTGAATGAGTGTAAAGCCTGTGCACACCAGGTGTGGGAAACCTCTGGCCCTCCAGATGTTGCAGAACTACAACCCCCATGCTGGCCGGGGCTGATGTGAGTTGTAGTTCAGCAACATCTGGAGGGCCAAAGTTTCCCCACATTTGGTATAGACAATAGTTGGGCTGTACAAACCAACAAGTGTGCACCTTTCACACAAGCGCTTGTACATGCACAGGGACAGCTTCTACCTGCATTCGGTGTAACGTGTGAACAAGCCTCTTGGGGCACCCTAGATAGTCACCCACCTAGCCCCCTGCAGACCGTCTCCTTGGCACCGTTTCTTGCTGCTCAGGGCATCCCCTTGACATTCCACACAGACCCGCCTCTCTCTCACCAGCTGGCTGCTCCAGAAGTGCAGGTGGCAGGCAATACTCACCTGTTTCAGGCGGAAGTAGGTGCAGTAACTGCAAAGCACAAAGAGCAAGCAAGAAAAGTGTTTTAGCTCCGTGTTTAGCTAAATGGCCTTCAACCCATTCCCATCCCTCCCACCCCCCCCACTAGCACATACACAAACTGGGGTTTAGAGCTGGGAGAGACATTTAGTCCAGTTTGCATTTAAAGGTGAATCTACCTAATTCACACATTCCAAAAGAATGCCACAGTCCTTTGAAATGTGCACTTCTGCAGATTTTGCAATGCAAACTTCCACAGTCAAGTACAGTATACCAAAATGCGTACACTGGGGGTGTGAATATTTGTGAAAATAACACACACAAACACATTGCGCTGGGTGAAATGGCTTTGGAAAACAAAATATGCAACTTAGGCAGAACTGCATAAAAAAATGTGCCTGTTAGAAGAAATTCGCACTAAAATGGTGCATTTTAACAAGGACATTTAAAATATACACTCCATGTTGTGAGAATGTGGGGAACTGAAGACTGAAAAAATGAGAAACGGAGAGAAATTAAACCAAAATTGTCAGATCTACCTATAAAAACTGAGGTCACCTTCCGAGTGTCAGGATTTTGCAGAAGCAATTCAAGCACATGGGGAGATCTACACTTGTGCAACGAAAGTGGATTAAGATGCTCTGTCACTCTGGCGCAATAAACTCACATTTAAAAAATGACTTTTTTGCAGTGAGGGAAGTGATGGGGAAACGCACCGGACAGGAAGAACGAACAAACGATTAAAGTGAAAGAAAAGGGAGGTATAAACATGCTCAGGGGAACCCTTGCTGGAAAAAAAACGGAGGGAGGAATCCTAAAGGGGTAACAAAACAAAACCCTAGTGTTTCACCTGGCAACCTGATTATTGAGTGGTATTTCCCAGTCTGCTGTTGAACCCCTCCCACAAAATACTGGAGGTGAACTAAACGAGTAGAGCATATAGCTGGATTGGAGCATTCAATAACGAGTAATAGGCAGTGGCAGCTGATGCCCTTTGGTGGAGCAGAAGGCAGGGGAGCCCAACAGTAGGCGGAGCTAGAGCCAATGGGATATGGAGCCAACTAATTCTAGTTTGGTCCCCCATCCTTTGCCCTGCTGAGTTCTACAAGGCCAACACTGAGACTGAGGAGGAAGGGGGAACTGACAGGCAGAAACATGCCCTCGACTGGCTGTAAGTTAGAAGGCAGGTAGGTGGGGGCTGGCTGAGGGCGCATTGAGGTTGGTGGGGCACAGCCTCATGTGTCCTAATGGACCAGCCTCCATTGGGCAATAGGGTGCCTGGGTGGTGATCTTTAGCATGAGAATCTGAGAGATGTTGGAAGATGAGGCGCAGCAAACCTGAAGAAGCATGGATCGTCTGTGGCCCTTTCCAGGCATTTTTTAAAAAATGGTCCCTAACCTACAAAATTTTTAAAATTCGTTACTAAGTGATTCCACGAGGACGGGGAAGAAAAATCGGTTTTGCATCCTTAGTGTGCTGTTTAGGGCCCTAAGTGAACAGGAGGAAGATGGATATACAAGTCACACATCACAGAGCATCGTTGACTGCTAGGAAACGGGATTGGTCAGGGAAGAGGCCCAGATGCATTTGTTGTTGTTCTCTGATTATAATACGGTCACCGCATCAAGCAGGGATACCCTCTAGGGGTGACCAAGAAATGCTAGTTAGGTATCCCTCCTGGGATTCATCATCCAAAGCCTCTTATTTGCTTCTGTTTATTCCTGGCTCTCAAACAGCATTCTTGGAGGTGAAATGGAGCATCCTGTTCTTCTGCAGGGGTCCAGGCTAGATGAAAGGCAGTGATGGCTGGTGCCCATTGAGACTTGTAGGGCAGAAAGCAAGGGGGCCAGCAGGAGGCCGAGCCAGCGCTAATGACAGGCAGAGCCAACGACAGGCAGAGCCAACCAAAGCTACATTCAGACTAGGGATGAGAGAGAAATTTGATCCACTTTGCATTTAAAGCCGAATTGTTCAAATTCACATTTTCCGAAACAACATGAGAACTGAAACCCAGCCATCCTTATCAAAATTCGCACATCTGAATTTTGAGGTGCAGGTCTCCAACCAGACAATCTTTGCAAAAATGCATATGTTAAGGGGAAAGTGCTTAAAATGAATATGTTAGTGAAAACGACAGGCAAAAATGCATTGTATTAATAGAAATTGCTTGCAAAAATGTGCACATTAGTCAAAACTGCATACAAAAATGTGCTTATTAGGAGAACGCCACATGAAAATGCTGAAGAATTTTCATGAGGATTCTTTAACAAAAATGCAAATTGCTGCAGAAATGTGGAGAACCGAATTTAAGATTGGAAGAATGAGGAACTGATATAACTGAAATTGACAGATCCTTCCATCCCTAATTCAGACAGCACTTTATTCCATTTTCCTGACATTTCTTTATCTGTTAATTTGCATCTTATGTGATCTTTTATACAATGGAAAAGCCACTTCTGGAAATTTAGTAGAATCAAGTGGAAGTTTAGTGCTCATTTCCATGTTAATTGTTTACAGAAAAGAACAGACGCATGTCAGAAGACTCATCTCACTCCCCTTTCATGCAGATTGGCCCGTAGGATGCTGGAGACATAGGGACCCTGCTCCCGAAATAGTAAGGGGTCTAAGACCCCCCGAGACCCTGGACAACTACACCCCTCATCCTCTCAGTTAATGATGTATATGGATAGCTCAGGGGGCCTCAGCTACATGGAACCCTACATCTGCCTGTACGGTGAGTACCTATAGATCCGCCACTAAGTGTGACTGGATGCAGAGGCAGTTGTGACTGGTGCCCGCTAGGAATGGTAGCGCTGTGTTTTGGATTTGCGTATTGTTTTGGAAAGTGTGGATAAGGTAAGTTCGGGGTATACCTTCATTAACCATCTGGAAGAGTCAAATGCTACCTGTCTCACAGCCTTTGCTCACAGCTTCACTGTGACTGGCATCTTTTCCGGCAAGCTGATCGTGAACTAAAAGGACCTTTCTTTGAGGTTTAAGCTGTACTTTTTTAAAAAAGTCAGCCAACCCGTGGCCCAACCCGTGATGCCAACCACAGCCAAACAATTAACTTTGTAACTGGCTGCCAAGTTAACGGAGTACTCAGAGACGTACTGCAACCTCTCCCCACAGCAACGGAGTCCGGCTGTATTCCATGTTACGTTTATACACACACACCACACTTTTTTGCTTGCCTTTTTTCTTTGCTTCCTCTCCAGAATAATCTTCTGCTAATAGTCCTGCTTAAAATTCCATTCCCCAATTTTATGAAAGCAGCTCACTGAATTACGTGAGGGTGGGTGGGAGAGGGCGGGGGAAACAACATTCAGGATCTCAAGATGAAAGGAGGAGGGGTGTTCTTGTTTTGAAGCCCCTCCTCTGTCTGCTGAGAAACCAAAATACCTTGCCAAGGGTCCAGGGTAAAGGCAATCAGGGCTTATCCACACGGCGAATTACTGTGTATCTGGTTCTACTTGCATCCTCTTTTAATTTGCATGGTTCACATGACGTTGCAGGCAAGCAGAAGCTATCACACAGTTTTCCCCTTTAAATCCATATTAACCCAATGCGCTGAGGGCAGGGCCACAAGGAAACAGCTACACTAATCCTTCCCAAAGGATCCTACTTGTGTGAATGGAAAACAATGGATTGGAAGCCACCAGTGAGCAACAAGTGTGGACCTTGAAAATCTATTACGATGGTAAAAGCAGCGTCTTTAGTACGAAGTTCAACTCCTGTGTGGATAAGCCCTCAGTGAGATGGTGGGAATGGGAGGAAGGTTTACAGCATTTGGGGTTTTTAGTTTATTTATTTATTTATTTATTTATTAAATTTATATACCGCCCGACTAGCAATAGCTCTCTGGGCGGTGAACATAAAATAGCATAAAAATACAATGAATAACAAAATAATACTAAAATACAATCATCAATCCAATACAATAAACATTTTAAAAAGTAAATCAGTGTAACTTAAAATGCTTCAGAGAATAGGAAGGTTTTGACCTGGCGCCGGAAGGAGAGCAGAGTCGGCGCCAGGCGTACTTCCTCAGGGAGACTGTTCCATAGTTCGGGGGCCACCACTGAGAAGGCCCTAGATCTTGTCATCACCCTCTGGGCCTCCCTGTGAGTTGGAACCCGGAGGAGGGCCTTCGTAGCAGAATGTAGTGCACGGGCCGGTTCATATCGGAAGAGGCGTTCCGCAAGGTATCGTGGTCCCGCACCGTATAAGGCTTTATAGGTTAATACCAACACTTTGAATCTAGCCCAGAAACATATTGGCAACCAGTGCAAGCTGGCCAGAACAGGTGTTATATGCTCGGACCGCTTGGTCCTTGTCAGCAATCTGGCCGCCGCATTTTGCACTAGTTGTAGCTTCCGAACTGTCTTCAAAGGTAGCCCTACGTAAAGCGCATTACAGTAATCCAAACGTGAGGTTACCAGAGCATGTACCACTGATGTAAGGTCCTCTTTACTCAAATAGGGACGTAGCTGGGCTACCAACCGAAGTTGGTAAAACGCATTCCTTGCCACCGAGGCTACTTGAGCCTCAAGTGAGAGGGAAGAGTCTAAAAAGACTCCCAGACTACGAACCCGGTCCTTTAGGGGGAGTGTAACCCCATCCAGGACAGGGTATATATCCACCATCCGATCAGAGAACCCGTCCACCAACAGCATCTCAGTCTTGTCTGGATTGAGCTTCAGTTTGTTAACTCTCATCCAGTCCATTGTCGCGGCCAGGCAACGGTTCAGCAAATCGACAGCGTCACCTGAAGAAGATGAAAAGGAGAAGTAGAGCTGCGTGTCATCAGCATACTGATGACAACGCACTCCAAAACTCCTGATGACCTCTCCCAACGGCTTCATGTAGATATTAAAAAGCAGGGGGGACAAAACTGACCCCTGCGGGACCCCATATTGGAGAGCCCGCGGTGTTGAGCAATGTTCCCCAAGCACTACCTTCTGGAGACGACCCGCCAAGTAGGAGCGGAACCACTGCCAAGCAGTACCTCCAACTCCCAACTCCGCGAGCCTCTCCAGAAGGATACCATGGTCGATGGTATCAAAAGCCGCTGAGAGATCAAGGAGAATCAACAGAGTTACACTCCCTCTGTCTCTTTCCCGACATAGGTCATCAAACAGGGCGACCAAGGCTGTCTCAGTGCCAAAACCGGGCCTAAAACCCGATTGAAATGGATCTAGATAATCAGTTTCATCCAATAGCGCCTGGAGCTGGCCAGCAACCACCCGTTCCAAGACCTTGCCCAGGAATGGAACATTCGCCACTGGCCTGTAGCTGTTAAAATTGTCTGGGTCCAAGGAAGGCTTTTTCAGGAGTGGTCTCACCACTGCCTCTTTCAGACAGCCCGGGACCACTCCCTCTCGTAAAGAGGCATTTATCACTTCCTTGGCCCAGCTACCTGTTCCATTCCTGCTAGTTTTTATCAGCCAGGAGGGGCAAGGATCCAGTACCGAAGTGGTTGCACGTACCTGTCCAAGCACCTTGTCCACGTCCTCGAGTTGAACCAACTGAAGCTCATCCAACAAAACAGGACAAGACTGTGCTCCGGACATCTCACTAGGATCTACTGCTATAACTTGAGAGTCTAGGTCCTGGCGGATACATGAGATCTTATTCTGGAAGTGATCGGCAAACTTATTACAGCGGGCCTCCGATGATTCCACCGTGTCCAGAGGGTTTGAATGGAGAAGCCCCCGGACAACTCGAAAGAGCTCCGCTGGGCGGCAAAGAGATGATTTAATAGTGGCAGCAAAATGATGTTTTTTAGCTGCCTTCACTGCTCCTACATAGAGCTTAGTCGAAGCACTAACCAGCGCATAATTGTATCCGTCGGGAGTTCGTCTCCATCTCCGCTCAAGCCGCCTCCTATCTTGCTTCATCGCTCTCAGCTCCGGAGTATACCATGGAGCTGTATGAGCTCTACACAGGAGAGGGCGTGCAGGAGCGATCGTGTTTACAGCCCGGGTCATCTCCGTATTCCACAGAGCGACCAGGGCTTCAGCAGGAGCGCCAGTCCCATCAGCCGGAAAATCCCCCAGAGCCCTTTGAAAACCTAGTCTTAACCTAGTTAAGAGAAAAGACAAGAAAGAGGAGACATACTAAAGGTATATAAAATTATGCACCACGTGGAGGAAGTGGACAGAGAAAAAAGGTTCCTCTCTCATCTCTAGAACTCAGGGACATCCAACCAAGCTGAACGTTGGAAAATTCAGGAGAGGCAAAAAGAAGGACTTCTTCCCCCAGCGCATCGCTCCCACAGGGGGCAGTGTTGGCCACCAACTTGGATGCTTTTAAAAGAGGATTAGACAACTTCAAGGAGGTTTTAGGCTCTCGATGGCTACTAGCCATGATGCTTATGTTCTACCTCCACTGTCAGGAGCAGTATGCCTTTGAATACTAGTTGCTGGGAACCACACATGGGGAGAGTTCTGTCGCATTCAGGTCCTTCCTGCAAGCTTCTCATAGGCATTGATCCAGAACAGGTTGCTGGACTGGATGGACCACTGGCCTGACCCAGCCAGACTCTTAAGTTTTTAAGGAGCAACTGTTTGGATGTCCGTGTGTCCTACTTTACAGAGGATCATCTTCTGTTTGAAAGGCGGTCTGGTCCACATCGAATTTAAAGATACAGAAGAAGGGACAGCCAAGGCTTTGAAGTTGCCCATCAGCAATGAGCAACCTGGACAGCAGACTGAGCAGGTGCACGGGTCACCTGGTCACAGCCTTCCCCACTTTGGTGAGATGCATTGTATTCCCATTTCACATATGGGGCACTCCAGATGGTTTTTTTTTCTAGTGTGCATTCATGATGACTTGTGCTCATGATGGTATCAGGGCAGTTATACAGGATCCTGCTTTCAACACTGTTTGCACTTGCAAATGTTTTTGGGGTGCACACGTTGCTTCATTTCTCAGTTGGTGCATGTCCTGAAACTTCCTGCTAAAATCCTTTATGCCAGAAATGTTCCAAGGTTTGTTTGTTTGTCTCCTGCTTTTATTGTGCTATAGCACAAGAGTGCCGCTCCGGATGGCGATAAGGTGGTAACAATGGGGAAAGCCCCGCGGTACAATTAATAAATTATGTGTGGATGGTTTAGTATATATATCCCCCCACTAACGCACCATTATTGGTCATATCTGCACTATACGTTTAAAGCACTATTATACCACTTTAAACAGTCCTGGTTTCTGCCCAAAGAATCCTGAGAACTGTAATTAATTAAGGGTGATGAGAGTTGTTAGGAGACCCCTATTCCACTCACTGAACTGCAGTTCCCAGAATGGTTTAACGATCAATCCCTCTTCCCAGGGTACTCTGGGAATTGTAGCTGTGCAAGGGGAATAGGGGTCTCCTAACAACTCGTGGCGCCCTTAGCAAACTACAAGTCCCAGGATTCTTTGGGGGAAGCCATGGCTGTTTAAAGTGGCTTGATGTTGTTTTCAGTTTAGAGTGCAGATGGGGCCCATGTCTGATCCACTTTGAAGGGCCATTCCATGGGAGAGATTGTTAGGCCCCAAAGGCCCACACTAGCTGCTACTGATTAATACCCTGCAAAGTAATGACAACAGAAGATTTATGTAACTTTAAAGTTAACAATGAGGACATTGAACATGTCAAGAATTATCAATCCCTTGGCAGAGTCGTTATCCAAAATGGAGACAATAGTCAAGAAATCAGAAGAAGGCTAGGACTGGGGAGGGCAGCTATGAGAGAACTAGAAAAGGTCCTCAAATGCAAAGATGTATCACTGAACACCAAAGTCAGGATCATTCAGACCGTGGTATTCCTGATCTGTATGTATGGATGTGAAAGTTGGACAATGAAAAAAGTGGATAAGAGAAAAATAAACTAATTTGAAATGTGCTGTTGGAGGTGAGCTTTGCGCATACCATGGACTGCGAAAAAGACCAATAATTGGGTGTTAGAACAAATTAAACCAGAACTGTCACTAGAAGCTAAAATGATGAAACTGAGGTTATCATACTTTGGACACATCATGAGAAGACATGATTCTCTAGAAAAGATAATAATGTTGGGAAAAACAGAAGGGAGTAGAAAGAGAGGAAGGCCAAACAAGAGATGGATTGATTCCATAAAGGAAGCCACAGACCTGAACTTACAAGATCTTGGAGGTCACTGATTCATAGGGTTGCCATAAATCGTAATCGACTTGAAGGCACATAACAATAACAAAGTGAATCAGGCTGGGGGGGGTGCGCGCGGCCACACGCACACATGCAGGACGTCTGTGGCTGTCAAAGTGATATACTGCTTTAAAGTTATAATGCAGTTAGGTCCATTGTACCAATCACATGTTGTACAATACCAGCCTGAAGAACAATTTGTTCTAAATTTGCATCTCTACATCTAAATCAGCATGTGCACATTTTATGCAAATCAGTGGCCTCTTTTTTTTGGCAACTCATTTCCTCTCTCTTTTTGGCAATGCGTAAGTGTCAGCCCCTGCATACAGCACAATGGGCCATGTGTTCCCAAGAGGATTTTGCGGCCCAGTTTCCAAGCCACGCCTACCTTGGCCGCTTCTCCCTCATTAGCATGTGAGGTCTTCTCCAGGGCTCCTTAAAATCCCTTTTAAAAGAATCAGGCAGAATCTTAGCCACCTCTGTCAAAAGACCAGTGAAGAGAAAAGAGCACATTAATGGATTCCAAACACTCATCGCAGCAGTCTGGTGCAGACCATTAAGAGCAAACTGAAAATTAATCAAAATGGCACATTGTTGACAGCACAGCTAGAGCAAAGCTCTGCTTCTCAAAATTGCAATCCGTGGTTATTTTTTAGTATTATAAGAAACACCATAAATTTACATGCTGGCATTTACCGCCTTTCAGTACTTCAAAATCTGAAAGCAAATTAATCAGTATTTAGTTTTTTAAAAATATATCCATTCACATTTGAATAAGTCAGATTATACCCTTCATTGTGAATTATTTTTAATTACAGTCATCTTCGAATCTCAAAACATGTGTCATTCATAACATAATAACACTGGCTTTATGCTATGAAATATAACGCTATCTAAATCCTCAAAATAATCATCAACTGCAAATAGATTTGAGGAGAACAGGCAGGGTAGAACAGAGACAAAATGCCGCCCTGGGCTCCTACTGGGAGGAAGGTGGGATATAAATTAAATAATAAACAAATAAATAAAATTTGTAGTATAATTAGTGCCCAAGGCTACTTAACAAACGAGGTTATAAAGCTACAGCTTGACCCCAGTTTGCTTTAACTAGCTTTGGTTAGAACAAACCACAGTTCCCTGGGCTAGTGCATACTGTGAAACTGTGGCTTGTTCCATCCCAAATGTAGAAATTTTTGCTCTCACTCACAGAAAAGAAGTGAGCCAACTCAAGGCTTACTGCAACCATGGACGTTTTGCTTGAGATGAAGGACAAGATGGCACCCACACCCAGGGCCCATGCCATGTACAGATGATCAGACTGGCAGCTGAAACTTAAGGCCAAACTAGACAGGGCTTTTCTCATCTACTGTGGTATTGCATAGCTAAATTTTGTTAAGCAAATAGCTGATATGGAGGGGGATGAGCTGGATGAGGAACATGGGGCAGGAGAACGTATTAATCCAGGAAGACTGGGGAATCTCAGGCCCAGGAACTAAATGTGGCCCTCAGGGGGTCTGTATTCGGCCCTCAGGACCTTTCCCAGGCCATTCTCCCTCCCACAATCCATAACCTCCATAAGTGCTTTTCCTGGCTGGAGTGTGCCCATGAACTGAGAAGATACCTCTCACTTGCCTGGATGGAGGATAGAACGATGTCTGACGTGTCTCTGACTTTTGTTCCGCTGGAATTGCTCTGTCCACTTTTGCCCCTGGCCCCACCCACCACTAGTCTGTGGCCTCCAAAAAGCCACAGGTTCCTCAGCCCTGAGATGATAGTCTGAACCAGGCCAGCTACTCAGACTACTTATTTTTCGTTGGGCTTTGTAGACCACACTTGCTGCATTATATATATCAGACAGGCACTTTCTCTGTTGTCTTCTGAGCACCTGCTAAAGGCGCTCCTCTTTCAACAAGCCTTCTAAATGGAGATCTTTTGGTATGTGCATTAGATTTAAATTGATTTTATGTATGTGCTGTTGTTGTTTTATACTGGCTTTATGTGTTTATCCAAGACACTGATATACTGGTTAACCAACTTTTTTAAAAAAGTTTTTAGATATGCAATTGTTTTAACTGTTTTTACATATAGCTCCGTCTGCACTTTACATTTAAACCAATATTATGCCACTTATAACAGTCACAGCTTCCTCCCAAAGAAACCTGGCAATTGTAGTTAAGCGGAATTGACTTGAAGGCCATCCATTTTATTTTTTCAAGTATGTTGCAGGTTGTTAGGAGGCCCCCTATTGCCCTTGTGGAGCTATAATTCACAGAGGGGTTGAACAGTCTGCCCCTCTTCCCAGGGAACTCTGGGAATGGTATTTCTGTGAGGGGGACGGGGGCCTTCTAACAACTCTCAGCACCCTTAACAAACTATAGTTCCCAAGATGCTTTGGGGAAGCTACCACTGTTTAAATGGTGTAATAGTACTTTTAAAGTACTAATGCAGACGGCGCCTGTTTTATATATGGACCTTTAGTGTTGCAGTGCTTACCCTTTGGAATTCCGTCCCCTTAACTATTAGACAGGCTCCATCTATGTTATTTATTTATTACATTTATACCCCACCTTTCTCCCATCCAGGCACTGACCAGACCTGACTCTGCTTACTTTCAGCAGGGAGCTGGCCTTATGTGCCTTCAGACCATAGCCTGGGACGAGGCTATCTGTTATCTTTTCGGCACCTACTGAAGACCTCCCTCTTTCAACAAGCCTTTTAAGTAGAGGCCTTATCCCAGTCTGTGTCTGTGCTGGAAATGCTTTTAAATATGTTTTTAAAGCTTTTTTTTAAAAGATGTTTTGTTTTAATATATTTTAAAGTCTGTTTTTAAGATGTTTTAGAGTGTTTTTACTGTTTTTGTTTGCTGCCCCTGGCTCCTACTGGGAGGAAGGGCAGGATATGCATTTTAATAACAATAACAATCTTCATCACCATCAACATCTTGTAAATTACTGTGGGTAGCGATGCATATGTGAATTAAATCATCATCACCATACCTTTTGCTGTATCGCACACTGGGCTCTCCCCAAGGCAACCTCTCCTCTGCTTTAGGTCTGGGCAGGGGGTCCCTCCATTCCGAGGTGGCACGCTGACCTGACGCGTCCGGTCTTTGCTGCCGGGGCCACATAAAGAGCGGCACTTGCTCCAGAGGCCCCAGGGACCGACCACACAGTCAACAGCTGCTAGAGGTGAGGGGGAGAGGAGGGGGAGAGGCGATAGGGATGGAGGGGGGCAGGAGGCAAGGAAACAGGGGAGATGTTGGCAAAGGCGGGGGGAGAAGAAGGATGGCAGAGAGACAGACAGGGAAGGGGTGAGCAGGGACAAAGAAAGGTTGGGGAAGAGAAGAGGAGGAGAAGGACAAGAGATCAGTTTTGTTGTAGAAATAGGCACAGAACATTATTCAGTTGTAACCAGGGATGGATGAATCCATCAGTTTCAACTCTCTCGGTTTCTCATTTTCCTAATCTTAAATTTAGTTCTCCGCCTTTCTGCAGCCATTTGTCTACTTGATTCAGGGCAGAGCTTGGGAAAGTTCCTTTTTTGAACTACAGCTCCCATCAGCCCAATCCAGTGGCCACGGTGGCTGGGGCTGATGGGAGTTGTAGTTCAAAAAAGTAACTTTCCCAAGCTCTGCTTCAGGACAATGGATGCCGCGCAAGGGAGAGGCAACCCATCCTCAGCCGGGCCACAGAGAAGCAGATGTCAGCACATCTGGAATTTCTCACAGACAAAGGATTCAGACCGACGACAAAAGCAGCATGATTTGGGGGGTTGCGTTTTATATTTAGATTGGACCACTCTGTGTGAAGGCAGATGAAAGCTCGGCTCCAACAACGACACTCTCATAAGAAGAAGAAAAGGACAGAGCATAAAGAAATGATTTATATGTATACATAAACGTAGATTGTCTGCCAGATGCATAATGTCACATATAAAAAGCACACACCCTGAAGAACGTAAGAGCCTGGCTGTTGGATCCGGCCAGAAAGCCCATCTAGTCCAGCATCCTGCCAGATGCTTATGGAAGTCCTTGAGTCCAAGAGCCCTCTCCCCTCCTGCAGTTTCCAGCAACTGGTATTAAGATGCACGCTGCCTTTCACAGTGGAGGTAGAACAAAACCATCACAGTTCGTAGCCGCTGATTGCTTCCATAAATTTGTCTAATCCTCTTTTGAAGCCATCCAAGTTGGTGGCCCTCAGTCCCTCTTGTGGGAGCAAACTCCGTGGTTTATTTATTATGTAAATTTGTAGGCTGCTTTTCCATATCAATACGATCGCATCAGCTTACACAGGGCAAAAATGCAAGCCACTACCCTCAGCAAAAATCAAATACCAAATCATACTCAGAAGAAAGTGCCATTGGATTCCGGTAAGTGTATATTGGACTATTGCCCAAATCTATTCAACGGTCTGCGCTGGAAGCTTCGACAAAAATGCAAGTCACTACCTCAGTAAGAATCAAATACCAAACCATTCCAAAACATAACAATCCAACAAAACACCTCAGTTTGACTACATAAATATTATAACATTTGAAGTCATCATAAAACAAACTGTCCATCAACTAAAACATATCCGGAATAGAACAGGAAGGGGTGGAGTCGGGTTGGTAGGGAGAAGAAAAGGCTGGTGGTGTGGCTGGAATAAAGAGGATTATTGGCCTCTGGTTTCTCTCTTCAATTGCCTACAACACAACACCTTTCCTTATAGGGGAGTCTCTCCGTCCCCCTGATCATTCCGGTTGCCCTTTTCTGAACCTTTTCCAACTCTACAATATCTTTTTGGCAGCCAGAACTGTCCACGGTATTCCAAATGCTGCCGCACCATGGATTTATACAACGGAGTTACGCTGTCGGCAGTTTTCTTTTCAGGGATTTTTCTTTCCAGGGATGAGGAACCTCTGGCCGTCCAACCCCCATCAGCCCTAGTCAGCAGGGCCAATGGTCAAGGATGATAGGAGCAACATCTGGAGAACCACAGGTGACCCATCACTGTTCTGGCCCTTTCCATATATTACAGGGTGGGAAATCTGAATAGCACAGCCCCACCCTCCACACCCAATGACTAATACAACAAGAATAAATGAGGTGGGTTTTATAATTGATACAGGAAGTAGCATTCCTTCTTTCTTAGCGCAGAAATTGGTTTGCCTGAGTGCAGAGCTTTCCACTTCCTTAGTGGGCTGGCTTTTGCACTGAACTATGATTCCCTAGGAAATCAGCCATGCCATTAGGGCAGGACTGGAGGGCAGATGGCTGGCACCTCACTCAGCAGAAGGAGCAGGAGAGCCCCTCTGTGCATTGGGGCTAGCATACCATATTTTGAAGTATGTGAAGCCATGCACGTGACATTCTATAGAGGGAAGCCTCCGCAGACTATTTACTCCAGAGTCTAAACTTCTCTAAGTGCAAACCCCCCTCCCCTGGGAGCAATCCATCAGATCCTCTGATCTGAAGCTGTGAAGGGTTTCCAAAAGATACCTATCAAGTAGGAATGGACAAGTCTGTCCATTTTAGTTTCTCTCGTTTTTCCAATGTTAGACACAGTTCTTCGCATTTCCGCCTCAGTTTGCAACTTTTGTAAGTCCTCATGAGAATTCATCAGTGCAAATTCATTAGTGCAAATTCGTCCCGATACACACATTTTAACAAGCAATTTTCCCTACCATAAGATGCATCTTTGCATGTTATTTTCACTAGTATGTGAATTTGTATGGATGTTTTCCCCTAATATGCACTTTTTTGTACACCAGCCAGTGTGGTGTAGTGGTTAGAGTGTTGCAGTACGACCTGGGAGACCAGGGGTGGGATCCCCACACAGCCATGAAGCTCACTGGGTGACCTTGGGCCAGTCACTGCCTCACAGCCTCAGAGGAAGGCAATGGTAACACCACCTCTGAATACCACTTACCATGAAAACCCTATTCATAGGCTCGCCATAAGTCGGGATCGACTTGAAGGCAGTCCATGTCCATTTTATTTGGCTGAAGAACTGCATCGCAAAATTGAGAGAAGTGCAATTTTTGAAGGATACCTGCATTTTGGCTCAAATAGTGTTTCAGAAAGTGCAAGTTAAGGAGTGTTGTATTAAACTGAACTGAACTGAATTTCCCCCCCCCATCACTTGCACAAGCACAGGTCTGCTTTGCCTTTCAACCATTCACATCTTCCTCTAGTAAAGGGCAGCTTTCCACCAAGCCAAGGCTATATAGCATCCCTACCCACCCAAAGCACCAACTCACCTGACATCTGACAGATGGCGTGATAATCTTCACAGCAATCGCCTGTTTTCTCACAGTAGGTATCACAGTAACATAGCGCTCTGCTCCGAGACAAATCAGAACAATTGTTATTCCGACCCGGGCAGCATTTGTGGGTCTCCCGGTTGCCACATCCACCCTCGGCACATCGAAGAGGTCCACTTGCCAAAAGCCAGTGTAACAGACTAGCCAATATCCCACGCGGATGCTCAGTTTTCTCATGGCGGTTGCCTTGGCTCACCTCCCGACAAAACCAGCTGTTAGGAATCGCTGAGTATGGGTGACCTTTGCCACCAGGAGGTGGATGGAACAGCGGCTGTCAAATCCGACAGCTCTCAAAATGTTTTGCCCAATTTCGTGCTTGTCTGCGTTCGCTGCGACGCCAAAGCCAGGCCCTCCATGGAGGAAGCAGGCTTCTCCTGCAAAACATTAAAGTGGCATAATGTCCCACAGCAGAAATGACTAGGTGGACGCCCCAGCAGTCTCATCTACAGGGCTGACAGCAGGCGAGAGAAGTGAAAGGTACCTCTTTCAGAGTCCAGGGTTGGCAAATGGTCATCAATGACTGAGCATTGGCATCTGGGTTGCTGGAGCGATTGTTGCTGCTTGAAGAGAAGCCCCCAGCCTTTCTTCTTTCGTGAACGGGTGGCAGCAAAAGCTGTCTCTCCTCAAGTGGGCTCCGAACTGGGTTGCCTTTTATACAAGCAACAACATCTATGGGTGTAAAGTTCCCAGTGCACACAAGGGGATTGGCTGGACATTGAAACGAAAAAAGTTATCCCCCTCCTTTTTGTTTGAGTGTAAAAGTTTCTCCTGGGTCTTAAAGCCAGAGTTTACTCTGATTTTGCTTCTCGCGGAATCTGGACGATTAAAAGAAGGCAAAAGATCCTCATGGTGGATTCGAGAGGGTGAGCTTCTAGACGATCTGTTCATTGAGCATTCATCCGGATTGGTTTGCAGGGAGATGAGCTGACATGGGCTATTTAAAGATCTGCTTGAGGGAAGGTTAGGTGATGTTGCTTAAGATTGGATAAATAAAATAATAATAATAATAATAATAAATTTAATTTTTGTGTCGCCTATCTGGCCGAAACCACTCTAGGCGACGTACAACATTAAATTCAACAATACATAATAATACAATACATAATAAAATACAATGCAGTCAACAATAACCATTTTAAAAAGCGGCAGTACAGGGCCATCAATAGACAATTTTAAAACAATATAAAGAAATTAGCCCACCCCGGGGACCCCAAAGGCCTGTCCAAAGAGCCATGTTTTTAAGGCTTGGCGAAATGTATCTAGGGAAGGGGCATGGCGAAGATCGAATGGGAGGGAGTTCCAGAGAGTGGGGGCCGCCACTGAGAATGCCCTCTCTCTAGTCCCCACCAACCTAGCTGTTTTCATTGGTGGGATGGAGAGAAGGCCCTGTGTGGCTGATCTGGTCAGGCGGCTTAGTTGGTGGTACTGGAGGTGCTCCTTCAGGTAAACTGGGCCGAGACCGTATAGGGATTTAAAGGTTAAGACCAACACCTTGAATTGGGCCCGGAAAACAACTGGAAGCCAATGTAGATGAAATAACACCGGCGTGATGTGATCACAGCGGCGGCTGTTTGTAAGCAGGCGTGCCGCCGCATTCTGTACCAGTTGTAGTTTCCGGACCATTTTCAAGGGTAACCCCACGTAGAGCGCATTGCAGTAGTCTAATCGAGAGGTGACCAGGGCATGTACCACCAGTGGGAGCTGATGAATAGGAAGGTAGGGTTGCAACCTCCGTATGCGGTGTAGTTGATACCAAGCTGCCTGGCTCACTGCCGAAATCTGAGCCTCCATGGACAGCTTGGAATCAAGAACAACCCCGAGGCTGTGGACCTGATCCTTCAGGGGTGATTTTACCCCATTAAGATTCAGGTCAGCAACACCCAACCTTCCCCTGTCACCCACAAGTAGCACCTCAGGATTGAGCTTCAGCCTGTTTCTTCCCATCCACCCACTCACGGATTCCAGGCACTTGGACAAGGTCTCTACAGCCAACTCCGGTGAAGATTTAAAGGAGAGATAGAGCTGCGTGTCATCAGCATATTGGTGACACCGCAGCCCAAAACTCCTGATGATAGCTCCCAGCGGTTTTACATAGATGTTAAATAGCATGGGAGAGAGGATAGAACCCTGTGGTACTCCACAAGTGAGGGGCCAAGGGTCTGAAACCTCATCTCCCAATGCTACCTGTTGATGCCTGTCAGAGAGAAAGGAACGGAACCACTGTAAAACAGTGCCTCCTATTCCTAATCCCCCCAGGCGATCTAACAGGATACCGTGGTCAACGGTATCAAAAGCCGCTGAGAGATCGAGGAGGACAAGAAAGGTGAATTCTCCCCTGTCTAATGCCCTCCTCATATCATCTACCAGAGCGACCAAGGCTGTTTCAGTACCATGTCCAGTCCTGAAACCCGATTGGTATGGATCTAAATAATCCGTTTCATCCAAGTGTGCTGACAATAAATCCATCATATTTATATATCATATAAATTATCAATAAATGAGAAACACAGAGGAACCGAAATTGGCAGATTTGCAGGTCCCTAGCAGCCAGATGAGCCAGCGACAGCAACATTTGTTTAAAAAAGGAGAATATTGTGGCACCTTTAAGAATGAATAGATATATGATGGATTTCTAAAGCATACTAGCCTAATATGGCAGATGGGTGCACACAAGCTCTCTGTGGGTGCGCCAGAGTGTTGCGATTTCCGGGAGGGATTCAATCACATGCCGATAAATTCAGGTTATGCAGTTACAGTTGATTGGGAGGTTTTGCCCATCAAACCCTTTCCCCCACAAGATCAGACTTTTTGTGATAAGAAAAGTGACACAAAAATGCACTGGAAAGTGTGGGATAATGCTTGCCTTGACGCAACATCACCGAAACCTTCCCGAAAACAAATCATTATCCAATCTTAAGTTCAGTTTTAGTCAAGAAATCGGAAGAAGGCTAGGACTGGGGAGGGCAGCTGTGAGAGAACTAGAAAAGGTCCTCAAATGCAAAGATGTATCACTGAACACCAAAGTCAGGATCATTCAGACCATGGTATTCCCAATCTTTATGTACGGATGTGAAAGTTGGACAGTGAAAAAGGCGGATAAGAGCAAAATCAACTCATTTGAAATGTGGAGAGCTTTGCGCATACCATGGACTGCGAAAAAGACCAATAATTGGGTGTGAGAACAAATTAAACCAGACCTATCACCAGAAGCTAAAATGACAAAACTGAGGTTTATTATACTTTGGACGCATAATGAGAAGACATGATTCACTAGGAAAGACCAGAATGCTGGGGAAAACAGAAGGGAGTAGAAAATGAGGAAAACCAAACAAGAGATGGATTGATTCCATAAAGGAAGCCACAGACCTGAATTTACAAGATCTGAACAGGGTGGTTTATAACAGATGCTATTGGAGATTCCTGGTTCATAGGGTCACCGTAAGTCATAATCAACTTGAAGACACATAACAAGTTCAGTTCTCCACATTTCCCATCAGTTTGTGAATTTCTCCTAATAAACACATTTTTTGGTAGGCAGTTTTGACTCTTGTACACATTTTGCAAGCAGCCTCACCTTATATAACGCATTTTGTACGCTGCTTTCACTGATATATGCATTACGTCTTACCCATTTTTGTACACATTCCTTTGGTGAAAAATTCCCTTGCAAAATTTGGAGAAGTGTGGCTTTCGAAAGATGGCCACGTTTCAGTTCTTGCATTATTTCTGGAAACTGTGAATTACGTAGGTTCACCTTTAAATGAGAAGTGAATTTCCCTCCCCTTTGTAATACCTACACCTCTGGAAGAGGGTCTCTCCCAACTCTTATTGATGGACATTGTGGCTTGGGTGGTTCTCTGTTGTATGTCACTTTGAATACTTGGCAGAAAGGAAACAAATTGACAGACAGACAGACCCAAATATCGCTTCTTGATCATCTCAGAGTGCAGGATACCGAATACTGGGCTCAAGTCACAGGAAGCCAGATTTCAGCTGAACATCAGGAAAAACTTCCAAACTCTTAGAGTGGTACGACAATGGAACCAATGACCTAGGGAGGTGGTGGCCTTTCCAACACTGGAGACATTCAAGAGGCAGCTGGACAGCCACCTGCCGGGGATGCTTTAAGTTGGATTCCTGCATTGTGATGAGATGTCTCCAGCAACCATTTGAAAGAGCCATGGACCAGTTGCTGGGAGTAGCTCTGTTGTGCTCTGGTCTTGCTTGTGGGCTTCCCATACACATTTGGTTAGCCAAATATGAGGTCAGGATATTGGACTTTGGCAAGATCCAGCAGGGCTCTTCTGATGTTCTTTAAAAAATAAAATGTTTTATTTTAAAAATGTTTTAAAGATATTTTTGATGTTCTGTTCTTTGTTTGCTGCCCTGGGCTCCTTCTGGGAGGAAGGAGGGACAGAAATTATTATTATTGTTGTTATTATAAAACTGGGCTCCCTGTAGGCACAATAGAGCTAACAAACCCGACACAGGATGGTGTGTGTCTGTGCCACTCAACACATTGGTAAATACAGAGTTATTCTTTTACCTGGCTGATAAGGAAGCTAAGGAGGACACTTGCTGCTTGCCTACAGAAAATAAATCTGCCCTGTAGCTGATATCATGTATGCCAAGTAAGGAGCAGGTAAATGCTTGGCCCAGAAGGGCTTTTCAACAGTGCTTTGCCAAGTGTCTTGCATGATGCCGACGATCAGCTGATTGACAGTGGCGGTGACCTTCTTTGAACTATTGACACGTGTCAATCGCCTGACATCTTTATGATGTCAGCTGACCGACAGGTGGGTGGACCCGCCCACCTGTCCAGAGTTGGCCGGTGGAGATGATGTGGGCCAGCAGCTGGATCCAGTTCTCCACGACTGGACAAGACCTTTAAGTTGGATTCAGCGTTGGTGTTCTTAAGTTCTTTAGATGGCAGGTTAAACTAGACCAGTAGACTTCAGACTTTTCAGACCTGGGACCCACCGTTGACCTAAACACGCATTTGGGGACCTATCTGTTAATTATTATTTTTTTTGCTGTGTATTTGTATGGGGCTAGTTTAGATCCGATCCTGACCCACCCGTTGAAAACCAAGGGTTGTGTCTACATGAATTGCAGTACAATTCCTCCCTCCCAGGCCTTTCCTCTGCCCCCACCCCCGACTGGGATGGGATTTTTCTCCCCTGTAAGGCTGAGAAGGTTCAGAAGCTACAAGATGAAACGAAAACAAATCAACTCATTAAAACAGGCAACTTTGGTTTTATTGGTTGGCGCCCTTGCTGGAGGGCTCAGACATTCCAGATTCATTCTGGTGTCGGGCTGCTAGTGCAGAGAGTGATTAGAAAAAAAAATAAATTCAACTCAGAAATCCTTGGTCTGTTTACAAAAAAAATAATAATCGCAAGCTATAAAAATCCCCACCCCCATCATTATTTGCCTTGGCTTGCCATGTGGTCAGCGCAAGAACGTAGCCTGGATGCATCTCAGTCACCTGCTATCAAAGTCCACGGACCTTTGGCCCTCCAGATGTTGCTGAACTGCCACTCCCATCATCCATAGGTGGCTGGGGCTGTTAGGAGTTGAAATCCTGAAAACGCTGGAGGGACAATGCTCCCCCATGGCCGTCATAGGAGGTGGAATTCCCTTTGAATGTAAACCTACGTTCAAATCCATTCATTGTTTGGGGGGGGGGGAAGGGTGAAATACTGTAAGGTCACGGCCAGGGAACCCAGTTTCTGTGAAATGATGCAGTAAATTAGATCTGCTTCAGGGGATGGGGGAATGTGTAGGCCTCCATCAGCCCCAGCCAGCACAGCCAATAGTGAGCAACGGGAAGAGCTCACACAGCAGCTTCTGAAGGGTTCTGCATCCCTGCTCTACCACTTGTGGCCTCTGGGTCATATGGCTACACACAGTTTTGTTCCAAAGGTTTCCACCCAGTCCATAGCTTCCTCAGACTAGACATATAATTTTATGGTATTGTGACATACTTCTTTTTTAAAAAAAATGTGGTGGTAGAGAAGATCTGCCTCCACTTTGTTCCTTTAGCCTGGGGATAGCCAACGTGGAGCCCTAGATGTTTTGAACTGCAACTCCCATCAGCCCTAGGCAAGAGGGTCAATGGTCAATGGCCACATCCGCACTATACATTTATTCCACGATTTTCCCCCTTTGAACAGCCAATGGCTTCCCTCTCAAACAATCCTGGGAAGTGTAGCTTGTGACAGATGCTGAGAGTTCTTAGGAGGCCGGTTCCCTTCCACAGAGCTGCAATCCCCAGAGTTCTCTGGGAAGAGGAACAGACTGTTAAACCACTCTGGGAATTGTAGTTGTGTGAACAGGGGAATGGGGATCTCCCAGCCACGGGTATAGTTGTCTGGATTTGCAGGGGGGGGGGGTTACAGACCCATTACATTTTTGGGATCAGAGGCGCAGCCGGATCCCTATGTATGAGCCAATCAGCATGAAAAGGGAGCCTGTTAGAAAAGAGTCCTTGTCCTTTTGTGCTGATTGGAGCCAATCAAAGTGACAGGTGAGTCAGCCACTGAGAAGACTCTTCTCAGTTGCTAACACACAGCTTCCCCGTTCATGCCAATTGGCTCCTATGGGCATCTGTTGTAGTGGAGGGTGGACTTGCGAGATTACAGGGAGAGCAAGGGAGACGAAGGAGAGTGGAAAAGAGGTTGTGGCTGTGAAGGGGCATGGCATGACTATCATAGAGGGACCCCGCATGTCTGAATTTGCCACTACTCTACTGCTCCCAACTACTCTCAGCACCCTTTACAAACTACCCTTCACAGGTTTCTTTGGGGGAAGCCATGACTGTTGAAAGGGTAATGAATGTATGGAGTGAATGCGGTCCATGTTGGCTATCCCTGCTCTAACCACTTCCTCCATCAAGAGCTGGCTGCAGCTAGCTAACCAACTCTGGCACAGAAGGGGAAAGGGAAAAAGACACACACACCCCAATACAAAGACATAAAAAATTTGGCACAAATCTGAAATGGAATTATTGGCAAGTTTCCTTGGCACCTAGGCAAAAGACAGGGTCACCATCCCCTCCCAATGCAAGCAGAAATATGTCAGTGTTGTGTCCGCCAAGTCTCTGTGTCTCCTCTAGGGAATCATCATGGCCCTCAAACCAAAAGACAAAAAAGGGGAGGGGAAGTGTCCGAAGAGGGGAAGACTATTTGAAAAGGTGTATCTAGTCAACCAGACGTTGGGTAGGGAAGAGAAAGGCGCTGGTACTTACCTGGCCTCCTAGCAGCAGCGTCGCTCCGCTTACAGGGAGGAGGCAGGGTGAGGTTGGAGCGGTGCAAGCACACTGGCAAAGCCAATCCGGTGCTCCCATTGTTGTGTTGCACTTGGTCAACCTCAATGCCACTTTGCCCTCCTCTCCCTCCCGGGAAGCGGCAGAGGCGTCAATGATGGGAGGTCACGTAAGTGCTGCCAACACCCCCTCCCCATCGAGCATCCCTGTGTTTAACTAGGGAGTCCTTTTCTGCCTGGTGCACCAAGAAACAGTCCACAGGGGGAAAATCTCTTTGCCATTTGCTCTGTTTTTAAATTCCTTCCCTCCAATAATAAAAAAAGTAAACAAGTGAATTGTATGGAATGAGTTAATATTATAGGGTGTGCAGGCGGGAGTCTTATCCCAGCTCGGCAGAAACATTTACAGCAGCAGACAAGGACTTCTTCATATAGGCCAGAGGAGAGGGTCCCACACTTATTATTTTTTAAAGCTTTCATTAACACAAATCAGAAAAATAGTAATAATGACAAATCTGTGGGATGGGGACAGAGAAAAAGGTGGAAGATAAGCATGAGTTGGGGGAGAATGATGGCTGTGGCAGGCCACAGCCCAAGCCCCAGTATGGACTGCTCTCCAACCCTTGACCCACTGTAGTGGCCACCGCTGCCCCACTTCTCCAGGGGGCTGGGAGAATCAGGCTCTCCTTGGGCCAGTGGTACCTGATGTGCATTGGGAGTGACGGGGTGGAAGGCAGGGAGCTCAACCAGCTGGAGCCAACTCATTCTTCCTGCTGAGTTTTCCAAGGGGCGACGCTGAGACTGAGGAGGAGGAAGTTGGCAAGCAGTGCCACCCCTCCCCATCCTACCTAAACTGGTTGTAAGAAGGCAGGCGGGGTCAGGGTCAACGAAGGTTGATGGCGCAGTGCCCCATTCGCTCCAATGGACCAACCTCCACTGCTGGGGCAAGGGGGCTTCAGGGTCTGCCCTGTCTTTGACGCTCGGCTGTACTGCTGGTGGCAGAAGTGGCAATTCCTTCTCTTCCTCCAGCATCCAAGCAGAGCAGAGCTGGGGAACCTGTGGCCCTCCGTCTCCTGTTAGACTCCGGCTCCCATCCAGTCCCAATAGGCAGGGATGGTAGAACTTGTCGTCCAGCAACATCTGGAGGGTCAGAGGTTCCCCAGCCCTGCTTCGATTGTGAAGACAGCCTTCACCTTTCTGCCCTTCGGCTGTTGTTGGATATCTAACTCTCCCATCAGCCCCAATGGCTAATGGTCAAGGATGACGGTAGTCCAAAACAGCTGGAAGACACCAGGTTGCAGAAGTCTGCTCTAGGGACTCCAGCTTTTTTGGCTTAGAACCCTTGCAAAGATAGTTGCGCTGTTGAAGAACGAAACATGGAATGTATTCAAGTAGTGGATTTTTTGGGGTGGGGTGGGGTCATTCCCTCCAACTATTTTCCCTCTTCCTAGAGAAGTTGGGCCTAAAATATACTATGAGCATCTAAATGGGGGGATGGGTGCAGGAGAGACTAAAAACCATCCAAAGTTCTGACCCCCTATCCCCCCCCCAACAAAGCTTTCTGCGTTGGCACCATTTGTCAACAATTCCTAACCTTTCTCACCTGGTAAATCGGACTACAAGAGCTAGCAGCCCCCATTTGCTAATCACAGAGGACTTCTCCATACCCAGTGTTCACCAACGGAAGAGAGCCATCAGGCAAAAAAGAAAAGACACCAGCAGAAAGAAAACACAAATCCCACCCATCCCATCCGCTAAACCAGGGACAAGAAACCAGAGCTTGGAAAAGTTACTTTTTTGAACTACAACTCCCATCAGCCCTAGGCAACATGGCCACTGGATTAGGCTGATGGGAGCTGTAGTTCAAAAAAGTTACTTTTCCAAGCTCTGCAAGAAACCTGGGGCCCTCCAGATGTGGCTAGACTCTCGACTCCCATGAGCCCCAGCCAGCATGGCCACTGTGCAGGGATGATGGGAGGTGGGAGTCTGGCAAACTCTGGCGAATTCATGGGTGTGTTTTTTGCACAAGGGAAGAATCTGCTTGAATGTGTATGCTAGGAGTGAGTGTTTCTCCCTCAGATGGCCACCAGATAACCCCCCTGCCGCCGCCACATTCTCCCAACTTTGGCAGGAAACAGCCTAGCTGAAAATGGCACATGGATCCATTCCCCCCCCCCCGCCATTCCATGTCCCTCCCTCCCCAATTTTCCGCTTTATTGTATAATCAGTAATTTAAAAAACAACAACATTGCCACAGTTCATTCTGACATAAATAAACGTGTCGTCAAGCTTGATATGGAGACAGCAGCTCAGGGACTTGATCAGTGTCTAGTTCACATAACGTGGAACAGGAGGAGCCCGTCCCCCCAGAATGGCTAATGTGTTTGGCTTTCCCCCTCCTTCCCAGCTGTTGCCTGGCAGGTGAGGTGGCGGTGGTGCTGTGGGTGCAGCCAGTGCCGTTGCCAGCGACGGCTCAGTCGGTTTTCCACACCTTGTTGAGTACCTTGACCACTTCATCGTAGATGATGAACACAATAGCCACGTCTAAGCAGACCCGACCCAGACGAGGGATCGTGCCCTTGTAAAATCTACAAAGGAACAAAACAAAAGGAGCGAAGGGGTGAGAGGTCATTTCAGGGAATCCACGAAAGGCCCCTCGAGAGGCAGACTGGTGTAGTGGTAAGGGCCATTCTCCAGGAAACAAAACAAAAAAATCAAGCAAGACTCACGCATGAGGTCCTTCGTATTTCATGATCTGATAGGCACAGTCCCAGGTGCTCTTGTACTTGTGGGCCTCAAGACCCTATAGGGAGATTTTTTTTGGTTGGGTGGGGTTAGAAGAGAAGAGATCAAAGAGATAGATTAGTTACATCCCTTAAAGCAGTGGTGGGGAATCTCTGGCCCACAGCCTCATTTGGCCCTCCAAGTGGCTCACAAGGGCATTTCCAACAAATTCTACCCAGCCGCCCACCATATGCCATCGCCCATCAGGCATTTTGATCTGCCCCATCATTTACTGCAGCTTTCCTGGGGCTGAAAATTTTACATACCTTTTATGGACAATTCCCACCAAACTGAATGCAAAATACAGTAAACGCAAAAATATGTAAGCTTTGGCTCTGTCCCCACCAACCATTGGACTATGGTCCACGGCAGGCTGGCCAGGTTTGAATCCAGCCCTCTGGCTGAAGGCGGTTCCCTATTCTGCTTCAAAGAAATTAAAATACAAGTGCTGATCCGTATACATTTTTATTGTCTCAGGAGTATGCAGGTCGTATGAAAAAGAAAACAACCAGCAGAACTGTCCTGTTAGTTTGTCTAATGCTTCTTTAAAACCAGCATCACTAAACTCTGCAAGAATTCTGGTGCATGATATAGGAAGGTACATGATGTAGAAAGCTAGCCACCTAACTCAGGTATGGGGAACTTTTAACCCTCCAGATGTTGCTGAAATACAACTCTCAGCACCCCTGGCCATTGGCCATGCTTGCTGGGGCTGAGCAACATCTGCAGGGCCAAAGGTTCCCCACTCCTGATGTAGCTCAATAGGGTGTATCCACGCTAGTCCTAATCAGGGTAGATCCACTGAAATTAATGAACCTAAGTTCGTCATATCTATTGTTTTCAATGGGTCAACTCAGAGCAGAGCTAGTATTGGACATGACCCAGTGTTACCTACCCCAACTTGGGAGTCTTTCCCAACCTTACTTGAAGATGCCAGGGGCTGAGCCTGGAGCCTTTGCATGCAATGCAGATGCTCTACCACTCAGCTATGGCCCCTCCCTGTATTTAAGCTGCGGACTCTCCAGACGGGGCAAGCTGGTCACGCCTAGCGTGACTTGGCCGATTTGCTCGATGCATCTGGAACTTGGGCTTCTAAACTTTTTGTTGATCTAGCCCAAGTACACACATGGCCCCCAAGGCACAGCTGCTGTGGACTCTCCTAGGCAACAGCAAATTCCATGGGGTGAAACACAGTTCTAAGCCAAAGCCAGCCTGCCCCTTTAAATACACGGCCGGCAGCGGAATCTCCCATGCAGGCATTTTGGCATACCTGCATCCTTGTCTTCACGACATCTAGTGGTGTGTTGCCAAAGACACTGGCTGCTCCAGCAATTGCTCCAAAGACGCCAGTAACGAGGGGGTTGATGACTTTGTTTGGATTATCTCCTAGAAAAGGAGGAGGAGGAGGGAACAAACAAACAAACAAGCGTGTCAACTCTGAAACAGACATCTGGCTTAACTTTAAAAAGTGCATTCTGTTGTGCTTATTAGGCCTGTGCACAGCCCTCCCTCCCCCAATCTGGAGTCCTGGATTGCCCCTGACCTGGTCTGACCCAGAAAACGCCTGGCCTGGAACCCGCCCTGAAAATTCAGGGATGGGGTTAATGTTTAAGTAGAGTTTCAAACACCAAGGAAGACCAAACAAGAGATGGATCAATTCCATAAAGGAAGCCACAGACCTGAACTTACAAGATCTGAACAGGGTGGTTTATAACAGATGCTATTGGAGGTCACCGATTCATAGGGTCGCCATAAGTCATAATTGACTTGAAGGCGCATAACAACAAAATTAACCATAGGAGCAGGGGGCGCGGGGGAAGGAGGAATCGCTGGGTCTCCTCAAAACTGAAGAGCAGGAAGCATCAATCTTGCGGAGTGATGATTCCCTGCAGGGAAGGCGCTTGCAAGGAGCACCCTGTAGCCCATAGGATTGAATCCTTTGCTGACTATCTGGTGAATGGAGAATTCAGTCTCACTGGGGTCTGTTTCCCCAGCATGTCCCCTGTAGGGAAAACACTGGCAAAGTAGGCCCCTGCAGCCTGCCTGATGCCTCACCCTGTGACAGCCCTAGATTACTCTGGGCGGCCCAACCCAGGGCTATCTTGACCTGACTCTGCCCAAGCCTGGATCCTGCCCACTCTGACTCTGCCCACTTCAGTTCAGGCTTTGGCCAAACCCAGCACACAGCCCTAGTGCTCATTTCTTTGGTGTTTATACCGTATTTATAGGATGCATGAATAGCTGCAGTGGCGGCTCCCCGGCTGTGGAAAGCTCTCCCTAAGGGAGGCAATGCCAGGCGCCTTCTCTGTCCGTCTTGAGGAGACAGGCAAAGACTCCTTTTCAGTATGCTGTCTTAGTCCTTTTAGTTTGGGTTTTAAATTTTGCATTTTGCACTTTTTAAAATTCGTTTTGTACTGGACGCTTTTAAAACGCGTTGTAAGTCACCTAGAGACCATTGGGGATGAGGCGACTAACAAATTAAACAAATAAAAAACGGTTTTGTACACTATATTGAAATCTTTTGGGTGGTGATTTTTTTAGAACATATTATATAAAAAACCCATAAAATAAATAAAAATGCAAGCCATTCACTTGCAAGACTAGATAAGCTGTGATGCTCCAGACATTGCTGGATTGCAGCTCCCTGACCCCTGGCCATGTGAGCTGTGGTTGATAATGGGGCTGCACATTCAACACTACTCTCCTGGGTAAGACTGCAATCCAATACACACTTACCTGGGAGTAAGTCCCATTGAACCCAATGGAGCTTACTTCTGAGTGACATATATTGGATAGCACGTTAAGTGTTTTGTTAAGAGGCTTAAACCTCTGGTGACTAGGACCCTAGCCCTTGAGGGCACCCAACGGAGGGTGGCAGGCAGGAGTCTATAAAGTTCCCCATCCTGTTTTGTTTCTTTTTTAAAAAAGAGAAAAAACAGTCAATAAGAGTCGAAGTAAAGACTGTTTTTTTCTGCATCTAAAGATCTGCTCTTTGTTAACCTTTGTGGTTCCTCCCGCCGGCATGCTTAGGGAGTCCAACTTATTTTATTTTTAAAACAACACTTCCTCCAAAAGGTGACGTTAAAAAACACAGAAGGAGGAATAGGCAGGCATCATTTGTTTGGGACAAAAAAGGCCTGGCGCTCACCACTCCTTAGCTATGCAGCAGTGAACAGGAAGTTGGATGAACTGCGCCCCTTAGTGGCTCAAGTATAAAGAACAGGGTATTATTTACATACTGTCATTTTATATAACGCCCACCCAACAACACTGTTCTCTGAGTGGCTGAGGGCACACAGTGACAAAACAAAATTAAAAAGACACAATATACTAAAATAATAATTTGCAACATAAACGCATCCAGCAAAGAGCAAACACAGTTAATTAACAAATAAATGGTAATTCAGATTATTATATATTACATACACTTTTTTTTTTAACAAGGCCCAGAAGAGTAACTTCAAATGACCATAAAGGAAAAAAGAAGCCACGCTGGAGAGACATTCCACAATTGGGGTGCCACTCCCATAAAGGCCCACACTTCACTTGGCAGGGATACCTGGAGCAAGGCCTCTATAGCCCTTCAGGCCTGTGAATTTTGGGCTACGACATCATTTGGAGCCCACCCAGGCGAAAAAGTGGGGTGCTGCGGTGGGTGGAAAGGATAGGCCGCATAGAAAGACGATCCAACAAGTGGGTTCCAAATACCTTTATACCAATTCCTGAGAGCTGTCATGACGAAAAAGCGAATGGCCTGGTTGGATCCCTGCTTCAGGACCGTCGCTGTTAAGCCTTGGTAAGTTCCCTTGAGGCCTTCAGCAAAGAAATAAAATAAAATTTAAGACTAAATAAAATCAAAAAATTAAGAGGAAGGATGGGATTACCTGTAAAACTACTTCTGTAAAACTAACCCTGATGGCTGTATTCTACCTCCACGGTCAGAAGCAGCATGCTTCTGAATACCAGTTGCTAGAAACCGCAGGTTGGCAACTGTGAGAAAAGCACGCTGGACTAGACGGATCCCTGGCCTGATCCTGCAGCCGGGCTGTTCTGGTGTTCTTATCCTCCAACGTAACTTTCTAATGGGATTAGCAGCGAATATCTTGACACTGTTTCATGCAGACATATAAATGCACCGTCTGTTGCTCCAAAGGGTCTTCAAGTGCCCCCAAACCACTTAGCCTGAACAGGTTATTGGCATAGTAAAAAAAAAAAAAGCATGAACGAGGGAGAACTGCAGTCTTTTGAGAAGGAACCTGGTTCCCTTTTCACATTCCGCATGGAAACGCCAGCCCTCTGTGCGAGACTGAGGCCCGCGTCTGCACAACGTATTTAAAGCAGGACCATACCACTTTAAGCCACCATGGCTTTCCCCCAGAGAAGTGTCATTTGTGAGAGTTGTTAGAAGACCCCTATTCCCCTCACAAAGCTCTAACTCCCACAGTGGTTTAACAGTCAGTTCCTCTTCCCGGAAAACTCTCACCTTGTTCCCGAACGATCTCCCGCACTCCGTGGAAGAAACCACGATACTTTGGCTGTGGAGAGCACTGATCGTGGATAAACTTCACCTGCGGAGTCATGATCATTAGAGAACTAACAAGTAAAGACAGATTTTAAACTCACTCTGCCCCCCACCCCCGGACTGGGCTTGGTATATTTCTGCAAGATGTCATTGAAAGAATAATAGCGTTTTAGCAGTGGATTTACACTAGATTGTCCACACATCTGTCCATTTCATTAGTACTTCTGCAATGCTACCTGAGTGTTATTGCATTATTGCTGCCTGAAGGGGCATTCTTGCGTTATACAACAATGAAAATGGGACAAAAAGTCAACTGGAACATTTGTGGTATAAAAAGCTACAGGGCTTCAGTAGGAAGTTCATTATTATTATTATTATTATTATTATTATTATTATTATTATTATTATTATTACATTTATATCCCACCTTTCCTCCAAGGAGATTGAGGTGGCATATCATCCTCCTCCAGATTTTATTCTCACAACAACCCTCACAACAACCTTGCGAGGTAGGTTAGGCTGAGAGACAGTGACTGGCCAAGGTCACCCAGTGAGCTTCATAGCCGAGCAGAGATTTGAATCCTGGTTTCCCAGGCCCTAGTCTGACATTCTAACCATCTAACCACACCGGGGTGTACACTGACTGGGAATGAAGCAATACGTGTGCCCCAAAATTTTTGCAGGTGCAATTGGTATTAAAAGCGTGACTGATGTCAAAAACGTATATTGCTGACAACTCCAGTTTAAAAGGTCGGCGATTCGTAGGGTCGCCATAAGTCGAAATCGACTTGAAGGCACATAACAACAAAACCAGTTTAAAAACCAAGAATCCTGGAGTAGCAAAGTTGGAAAAGATTTATCACTGCCAGACAGACAACACTGAGCTAGTGAGATCAATGGTCTGGCTCTTGCATCTTAAGAGAGAGAAACAAACATCCTAGGGACCTTTGCCTGATCATCCAGGGAGGAGAGACCGTTCAATGGCTACTTCCTATAAATTATAGTCAAAACTGGAAGCTCTGGCTTTAAAAGAGTATTAGACAAATTCATTCACTGTTGGGGACAGTATGCCTCTGAACATCAGTTGCTGGAAGCTGCAGGAGGAGAGAGTGCTCTTCTGCTCAAGTCCTGCTTGCAGGCTTCCCACAGGCATCTGGTTGGCCGCTAAGAGAATAGGACGCTACATGGGCCACTGGCCTGACTCAGTAGGGCTCTTCTCATGTTCTTAGTGGGTGGAAGGTTTTGTGTGTATATGTTTATTAATACAAGTACTCAGAGAGAAAACCCCTGCACATGTTAACAGACATGTCTGGTTTTACCTTGATCGTTTCCATTGGGCACACCACAACCACAGCTTCAGCCACGCCAGCACCCAAGCCGGCCAGGAGGCCACGTTTGCTATCCAGCTTCCCTTCTGCATCTCTCATGTGATTGCTGAGGAATTCAAACATGCCAAACCTGGAAAGGAAGACGGCCCGCCAGAGGTGAAAAAGAGAGCACAACACTCTTGCCAACATTATTTCCTTATTTACTCAATTTCTTAGTCGCTTGCTACTTAAGGAGACTCTAAGCAACTTTTAAGAGTGTAAAGCAAAACATAACGTCAGGGGGGCGGGAAAAGTTACAATTAAAAAAACATGCAACAGGTAAAAAAATACCAACAGCAAAAAATATTTAGTGTTTAAATGGTAATAGTCCTTATGTCGTTTTAAATGTTGCCAAATTGTCATTGACGCTACAGCTAAAAGGCTTGGAGATTCATGGTCCATGCAGCAATTAGTCTGCAACATTTGTAACGCTTGTGGATAGTCATGTTTGTTTGCAACGACTGGTTGTAATGTTTGATTGTTTCAGAAAAAACATATAGACAACAAAGTCATTATCATCGTCAAATGCCTAAAAGACGTAAAGGTTTACCTGGCACCAAAAGGATATTAGGGATGGCGCCAGGCTAATCTCACTGCGGAGAGCATTCCACAAATGGGAAACTACGCTTATGCAGAACGAGATAACTATTCTCAAATAAGATGCAGCACCTCTTGGTTCCCTACTTGAAATCACCAAGGTAAAACTATAAAAAGGGGGAGAGGCAGAGGAGGAAGTAAGAATAAACCACGGTCAGGGCTAGTTCCAAGTTTTAAGGGAGGTGTGAGGAACCTTTGGCCCTCCAGATGTTGCTGAACTACATTGCCCATCATCCCTTGCCACATCTGTTTTAAGGCAAGGATGGGGAACCTGTGGCCTTCCAGAAGTTGTTGGACTACAATTCCCATCACCCGTAGCCCGCACAGCCAATGGTCAGGGATGATGGGAAATGTAGTTCAGCACCATTTGGAGAGCTACAGGTTCCCCATCCCTGCCTTTGGCGGAATAAACTTGATTTGTTACAATGTTACAGACGTCTTGCACTTTTATGCAATTTTTGTAGAACACTGCGCTTGTGCCATCCAGAATTGACTCATAATAATTGGCAAGAATGTTCAGGTCATCCCAAACTTCCTGCAGTTCCAATTTCAGCGTACTGAAAGCTAAATGGAAATGTGATTACCTCACGGCTGCCTTTGGTATGGACCCATATACCAAAGAGCTGAGACCGCGATAAAGCCCTTTGATGCCATGGCCTTGGACCGTCACCTTCACGCAGTCCACTGAGGGAGAAAAAGAGTAACATGATTAGGAAAGGATTTATTATCAATAATATTGCTTCACACTTTTTTTTTTTGGAATGCCATCTTCCAACTTACACCAGAACCACATATTACCGGATGGACTAGACTGAATCCAGTGGGTCAAAGTCTAACACCTGCTGAAGACATCATCCTATACCAGAGGTGGAGAATCTGTGGCGCTCAAGAATCATCCCTTGGCATGGGCTGTGGCTGATGGGAGTTGAAATCCAACATCTGGAAGACTGGCCACAAATTCCCTATCTCAGTCCTATACAATGCTGACTGTGAGGCCATTTTATTGGGCCTTCTGAGGTCCAAGTCATATTTAAGTATGGTTAAAAACAAAAACAAAATTTTGCCCACAGTTTCAGTTGTGAGGTAAAAATTCCCCACATCGTCAAGTTTCATAAGAGACATTCCACCTTTCATTATTATTAATTTTATTTATGAATTCCTTCCAAAGAAGCATCCCTTCTTTCAGACATCTTATGCTATTTGAATTTTTTTATTTTTAAGCAATCTGTATGTTGGATTGATGTTTTTACAGTTGCTTTTACTGATTTTATTTTTATATGTTGTATTCTCCTTGATATATTCTTATGAAAGTGCAGACTATAAATGTGCAAATAAATAAATAAATCCCAAACATATTTACAATTTAACACATATTAATATTTATGATACGTATTCCCCATCCCCTCAAGGCTCTTCACCACACCATTTTCATCCTCACAACCACCCTATGAGGTAAGCCTCAGAGATGGTGACTGGCCAAAGGACACGCCACAAACTTTTTTTTATTTGGAGGAAGAGGTTTCTAGAAGAAGCTGAGGTAGCTTAGCCACAGCTGAATTTCTCATAGGTTTTTAAAAAAGCTTTTCCTAACCTAAAGAGTCTTACTTTCCTGTATCTGAAACCTTCTACTTCTTGTCTAAAACATCAGGAAACTTCAACGAACAAGACAAACAGGTCCAGCGCCAGGTTGGACTGGGCCCTCGGGCACCACACCACAGCTGCGGCCACCCTGTCTCTCACGTCGTGACATCAGCATGCTGAGGAAGCCCGCACCAGCTGCAGGTGTTGTTGTCTGGGAGGGTGGTGGAGCACCAGCGCCACAATCAGCATTGGGTTGCAGGGCATGATTTGTGCCTGCAAATCACACTCTGTGACCTGCCACCATCGTGGATTGCGGAGTTCCACCCTCCCAGCCCCAGCCTGTAGATCTAGAAAGGGGTGCTTCGGGGGCAATCTGCAATCTGCATTGGGTTGTGGGGTGTGATTCGTGGAGCTCCACCCTCTCAGCCCAAGCCTGTATATCTAGGCAGAGGCCCCTCAGGAGTGGTCAGGACCCTTGGCCTGTGCCCCACCTGGCCATCCGCTGGCACTGGTCCTGAAGGCAAACTACTGTTCCCATTTAAATTCTTCTGACATTTTAATATTTTAACCAGCAACAAATCCCCATCCACCCACCCCCGTTTCAATACTCTTGTCTAAATATAGCCTTTTCTTTTAGTCTCCTTGGAGGATTTGTCATCTCCAGACATTTATCATCAGCACCAACTCTGTACACTTTATCTTTCCCAATTAGATCTGGCTTTCCACAAGACCAAGATGCATAACAGAGTCACAATCAAACTGGGACTTTTGCTGGGCCGTAATTAAGAAATATTCTCTTCTGATCCCAGTATCAGAACTCCATGTAGTGCACACTAAACAAATTAAACATTCTGCATTCAGGCAATCCAATTTCTGTGCCCCGAATAAAACATGAATTCTACTTTCTGTATCAATTATAATTCACATCGATCAGGCTGATCAAGGATCGTTTGCATAAGTACATAAGAACAGCCTGCTGGATCAGGCCATTGGGAAGCCCACAAGAGCACTCTCTCCTCCTGTGGTTTCCGGCAACTGGTATTCAGAAGCATACAGCCTCCAACTATAGAAACAGAGCATAGTCATTATGGCTAGTAGCCATTGATAGCTTGATACTCCATGCATGTGTCTAATCCTTTTAAAAAGCCATTTAAGTCTGCCAGACAGAATAGACTAGGCTAGAAGGACAAACTGTCTGACCTGGTATAAACCAGATGCTGCTTCAACCAACTGGCTCTCTGGAGGTAGTTAAGATCAGCCAGAGGGCAAGCAGCCACTTGGGAGCAAACATTTCTCTGTACTCAGCAGCATCTAGTGCGATTACCTACACGAGGCGCCACGCATTTATCCTGCCAAATGCCCAGTATTCCTTGGCTACAACTTACGCTCAACCTCCCTCCCTTTCACACAGTGAATTTGTGACTACTGAGAAACGATGGTTTATGGCTTTCCAAAAAGCAATGGTTTATAGTTAGCTTCTCGATCCTATTTGGAAACTATTAACCATATTTTTTCAGCACACACATAACAAGAAACTATAGTTAGCAGTGGCTTCCTGGCTTGAAAGGGGGGCGGAAGAGAAAGAGAGAGGGAGGGAGAGGGAGAGAGGGAGAAATAACACATGAACAGCAGCAGGATGCCGGAATGACTCATGTCCTTTCCACATCAAGGACCACTTCATTCAAGCATGGTCTTAACCTGGGCACACAGCTGCTGTCTTATGTATCCTGATCATCCCATGTGCCTCCCTCTCCTGCACTGGCTACTGATGCAACCAGCCACTCTGCTGCTGCCTTGGAGAAGCCATGCAGGGCGGTGCCAGCACCAAACTGTTATGCTGCAGTACAGCCTGTACGATTGGCGCAAGGTTACACTCCGTCGTGCCCCAGCCAGGCTGGACCTCTGCCATCCTCTTTAGCAATTCAGCTGGGCAAACAGGCTACGCGATGAATCACTAGGCACTGTCTACGGCACACGAGGTCCCCCCTTCTCACTCAGTCTCTTCCTTCTCATTATCACGCTTTGGATGCCGCTGGCACACTGCGGGAGAGCAGTGTGAACTCAAGGCTATTGCGAGGGAGGGGGCGTCCATCAGGCTTAACAGATCAACTATACTGCATGCCACAGGTTAATGCCGCAAGATTGTGGTGACCCAGGAGGTGTAAGGGGAAAAGCAGGCTCGAGTGCTAACACATGTGTCTTGAATGCATAAGGTCCCAGGTCCAATTCCTGGCATCTCCAGTCAGAAAGAAGGTGAGGTCCCAGAGGTAAAAGAGCCTGATAAAAGCACAGCCAGCCACAGTAGACAGTGCCAAGTTATGTGGACCCATGGTCTGACTCTTATGGATGCGACTGACGCATCAGATCCTGGCTTAATAAGCCAGACTATGCACATCGTCCCTTTGCTCCCCTTTTCATGTAAGAGGTGATGTGAAGATATAAGCCAGGAAGCCACAGTTAACCATGGTTTCCTGTTACAAGTGAACTGGGAAAGCAGGGCTAATAGCTTTCCAAACTAGCCAGGATTCATAAGCCAACTATAAACCATTGCTTCTTGGAAAGCCATTAACAATTGTTTGCTAGTTCACATGTAAACAGGAAACTATGGTTAACTGTGGCTTGCTAGATTGTTTCCCCACCCACGCGAAGGCAGAGAAATATGTCCACCCACCTGCAAAATGTGGATCTTTCACAACTGCACCCCCAAATCAGACTAGCCAGGGCCATTTTGTTGTTTTTTGGGATTTGTGGGAGGAGAACAGCTACACAACGGACAGTGGAAAGATCCGGTGGATTTCTGCCTTGCCCTGCCACAAAGTGCCTTTGTGACTTACCGATGCCTTTGTAGCGTGGCGGGTTCGCTTTCTCATCCAGCTGGAGCTGAGTTTTCACATATTCTGTGGGGAATGTAATGCAAATCTCAATGCCGCCAGCAATGCCACCTAGGGATGAAAATGCAATGAAATAAAACACCTTGTTTCCACAAGAATCACATCAAGGGCCTTTCTTGTTCTGCTCTGGTGAGCCGATGTCAACCCACACAAAATAAACATCCTTCAAAACAAAACTTCTTTTAAAAAGTACCTTAAAAAAAACAAAACAATTCCAGCACAGAGGTAGACTGGGATAAGGTCTCTACTTAAAAGGCTTGTTGAAAGAGGAGGGTCTTCAGTAGGCACAGGAAAGATAACAGACATGTGCCTGTCTAATATTTAAGGGAAGGGAATTCCAAAGGGTAGGTGCCACTACACTAAAAGTCCGCTTCCTATGTTGTGCGGAACAGACCTCCTAATAATGGACCTCCTGGGCTCCTGCTGGGAGGAAGGGTGGGATATAAATCAAATAATTAATAAATAAATAAGATAATATCTGTAGGAGGCCCTCACCTGCAGAGCACAATGACCGACTGGGTATATATAAGAAATAAGGCAATCTTTCAGGTATCCTGGTCCCAATCTGTACAGGGCTTTATATACCAAAACCAGAACCTTGAACGTAGCCCGGTAGCTAATAGGTAGCCAGTGCAATTCATTCAGCAGTGGTGTCATGTTGGTGATACCCTGCCCCAATGAGCAGTCTCACTGCCGCATTTTGCACCAGTTGCAACTTTAATGTCTGCAGGAGCCCCTCACCTGCAGAGCGCAGTGATCGACTGGGTATATAAGGGTTGAGATGATGTTTCATTAAATACCTTGTAAAAGCATAAACTGTAAAAAGCAACTGCAGCGGTACAGAGACAGTTGTTGTTCCCCAGGAAAACCTAATCCTGAAGGTCCCAAAAAGTGCCTAAAATGAACAACTGATGGCACCTTGGAAATCACAGAGAGAAGGGGGTTCCAAACCACAGGGGCGACCATACCTTTGGGTCACAGCCCACAACAATCTGTGGGACAGAATGCCACCAACAGGGTTTGCCAACCTGGTGACCTCCAGATGTTTGGGGCTACATTTCCCATCAGCCAGCTAAAAACATTTGGGGTGCAAAGCATGGGCGGTGAGGATTGTGGCCCACTGAGTGTCCTGAGAGGGTGAGATGGAGAGGCCTGGAGGGCCTAGCCCCTGGGCTTGAGGTTCCCTTCCCCTGGTCTACAGGATCTACACTTTCTCCCTCCCACACAAAGATAAGCAAGTAACGCCCTGCGACAGTGAATAAATCACTTGTTTACATGCACTGTGTTTGGAAAAAAAGGAGGATATTTCATTCCCTTTACAGGATTGGTACACATATTAATCTTCCTTAGGTAACAGTTGCAGAACACTAGAGAGACAGTTGCCTCTGTCTTCACATCCTCCCACATATGCTATGCTTGGCTACTGCCGCCAACAACTTTTGTCAGTTGCTTTCTACCCTTTGTGATCAATTTTCACGCTAGATTTCTTCCAAACCGGCCAGCCTCTGACTTAACCCAAACTCTCCGACTCTCCTCCTCCTGCTGAAAAATTCTACCTTTTGCACAATTAGAGGAGCTTGCAAAAGTCATTAGCCAAGAATATCACCCTTGATGGGGAGGAAGAGAGGCAGCAAGTGAAGAAAAAAGATCTCAACCGCCTACAGGAAGAGAAGCGAATCAGGCCAGTGATCTATTTCGGCCAATAGGGCCCCACTTCTCAGCGCCCCGCTTTTCAGCGTTCTGCTAATACAGCGCCAGTGAGGCGATCAGCTGGAAGGGGGATGGAGCTCCCCGCACTACAGCTGATCTCCTCCTCTTCTGGCGCAATCAGATGCCCGCACTCCAGCTGATCCTGCCGGAGGAGGGGAAGATCAGCTGATCTCCTCTTCTGGCGCAATCAGATGCCCGCACTCCAGCTTATCGTGCTGGAGGAGGAGAATATCAGCTGTAGTGCGCTACAGCTGATCTTCTCCTCTGGCGCAATCAGTGGGTTAGGTTCCAGACCCCCGCGCTACAGCTGACCCGCTTTTCGGCGGTTTTTGCTTTTCGGCAGGGGTCTGGAACCTAACCTTCCATATGAGTGGGGCCCTACTGTATTAAGAAGACAGCCCTAGCCCAGGGGCAGGAATAGGGAAGCCTGTGGCCCTTCAAATGCTCTTGGATTACCACTTCCATCATCCCTAACCATGCTGATTGGAGCTGATGGGAGTTGGATTCTGGAGGGAACCATGTCAGCAACCTCTGGCCCACACCTCTGGCTTACCATAAAAGCATAATTGCTCTGCTAGATCGTACCAAAGGCACAGCATTCATTCACACATATACACACGGTCTCCGGCCAGAGGGAGCATGCAAACCCAATGCTCTCTGCAGCTCATTCTGCTAAACCATGGTTGAGCACAATCTCCCCTGATGTGGCACCCTCCAGATGTTACTGGACTCATCAGTCCTGGCCAGCACAGCTGATGGAAGTTGGAGTGCGGCCAGAAACGGAGGGCATGAGATTTGGGGAAGGCTGGTTTAGCATGAGATCTGAAGCGAGATTGATTTGGCAGTGAGAGAGACACACACACCCCCTAGAAGGAGAAATATCAGACAGGCAGTTGGGGAAAACTTGGACTGGATGAAGGGGGAAAAGAGTTAGAGATGTAAAACTGGGTACCATCGATTCATAGGGGATGCCGCCAGCCACGGGTCTATCAGCAGTACAGCCGTGAGCCAAGAACAAATCCCCAAGTGACCCGAACAAAGATCTTATATTCTGCTTTTTTTTTTAAAAAAAAAAAGGTTAATCATCTTTAATTGTTTGATATAGACCTTTTGCCATTTTTTGTTTTGCGTTTTTTTTGCCTGGAAGAATGAATTGGACTTGCAGCAGAAGTTTTATTTAATTTATTTATTGTAGAAATGTCTATACCACACTTAACAGGCATTCCCAGGGCAGTGTGCAAAAAAAAAAGGGGGAAAAAGAGGAAAATGCAAAATTCTATTGGCTACAACAGAATCCTTCTGTCTAGCCTAGTTTGAGCAGGAGTGGAGGAAGGACAGAGGAGGGGCCCCTGTTGGGCACCAGGGAAGGCCTCTGGGGGTGCATGGGTGCCCATGGCCATCACGTTGGTGACCCCTGCCCTATTTCTTTCTGGATGATTTCTCAGCTGCTCCCTAATCAAACGCAAGCGCCCTGACACATCCCCACATCTTTCAGTTCTGCATGTACATCTTGCAAAGATATGAAGCCATCTCTCTCGCATCATAGTTTTAATGTACAGAATGTGCACAAGCACGCACTAAAAAACAGCATATGTGACACACTATGCAAGCAGAAAGAAAAATAAAAGCATGCTCAGTAAATGTAGCGCGTTTCTTTAAAAGTGCCAAGTTGCAGCAGGGAGGAGAAAAGCAAGATATAAAGAGCCTTTCAGAAGCTCTTTGTGGGGGCAACAATGCTAGCATAAAAGCATTTTGTGCGAGAGGACAACTCCACCCCCCAACCTACGTCCCCGCCTAAAGGCAAAAGGGCCATTTTGGATGAATTAACTGCTGGATACTTCTAGGTTAGGCCTCAACAGACAACACAGATCAACAGCACAAAAATCCAACATGAGTAAACAATATACATGTATCCAGCTGGTAGGGACTGGTGAATCTGTCAATTTCGGTTTTTCTCACTCTCCCGTTTATGGAATCTTAAATTCAGTTCTCCACATCTCCTCATTGCTTTCATTTTATTAAGGCCTCTTGAAAATTCCCAAGTAAAAATTCCTTCCAAAATGCACACCTTTGTATGCAGTTTTCCCTACTGTAACCGATTTTTCAAAGCAATGTTCCCTAGTGACAATGCACGCTTGCATGTTATTTTCACTAATATACATAATATCCCAGTCTCTGAGAGGTGTGAGACTTCCAGGGGTTTCTGCACTTACCTAGGGTTTGGTTTCCTTGGAACGAAGGTCAGCGGAGACTATGGTGTCATTTATTTATTTATTTATTGACCCTCTGGCTGGTTGTCCAGCCACTCTGGGCGACGTACAGAATAAGAACATACAAATGCATTAAAACATTAAAATCTCAAACAGTAGTAATAAAACCTAACCCACCCCAAAAGCCTGTCTGAAGAGCCAGGTCTTCAAGGCCCGGCGGAAGCTCATCATAGCAGGGGCATGTATGGTTTTATTTACAACATGAGCGTAAGATGGACAAGTTCTCAGCATTTACACTCCCACACAGGGCCAGAGCCAGGTACACCTGAGCCCTTGGGCACCAGCCTGCCCCCGGCGCGCATCCCACCTATGTCTATTGCTCCTGTAAATGATGTGCGTGCTGCGAGCACATGCCTGCCATCAACTATGATGGTGGCGGGGGTGTCAGCCCCTTAGGGAAACCTCCGCCGCCATCTTGGCTGATGGCAAGCATGTGTGGACATCACCAGACAGGTGAAGGGGGAGGGCTACCCTTGTTCCTATGGCAACACATCTTCTCTTGGCCAAATCCTTAGACATGTTAATAGGGGCACTTGACGGACTTGGCCGGACCTATTAGCTTATGAAAGGAAACTGGCTCAACCAGTTCAGCAGCCCTTTCTACTGCAAACCTCACCCCTACATATAGAGAACAACAGGCAGGGAGGGCACTCCCAGATATCATCCAGACCAACCCCACAGTCCTATAACAATATGCATTTATAGGTACACTTTGCCCTAGTATATGCCTTTTTGCACACATTCCTTAGCTGGATAACCAGATTGCAAAATTTGGAGAAATGTGAGGTTTGATGGATGAACGTGTTTTGGAAATGCAAATTTGGTAGGTTCACCTTTCAATGTGAATGGAATCGAACTTCTTCCATCTATACCAGCTGGTTGTTCTTTTCCATCTATCTATCTTGTATACTTGATCACCGGGCTGACCTCTTAACACCAGGGCTGTGGAGTCGGTACGCCAAACCCTTGACTCCGACTCCTCTATTTTTCTACTGTCCGACTCCGACTCCACCCAAAATTGCTTCCAACTCCACAGCCCTGAAAAGGGCTGTAAATGTCTTTTTAAATTGGAAGCTCTCATAGGAGCATTTTTATCGCTGGCTGAATATGCGCTGATCTTGGCATCACAGCATTTCTCTTCATCTGGGTCCTGTGTCATACACTGACACACAAAATGTTTTCCATCTTGAGTTATGGTGAAATGCTCAACTACAGCTGACTTCATGGGAAACTTCTTTGACATTTTGAATTTATATTTTAAAAAATTTGTCAATCAAAATTTATTTTGAAGCCGGAGTCGGTACATTTCTACCGACTCCAACTCCACCCAAAATTGCTTCCGACTCTGACTCCGACTCCACAGCCCTGCTTCACACCACAATCCAATTTTTAAATCTCTTCTTTCCTAATCAGCTCCAACATCCCCATCACCCTGCTTCTCCTAATCACTGCCCCGGGTCTGCCACCCACATACGTCGTGTCTCATGGTTTTGCACCACCTCATCCCCATTGCACAAACAGGCAATCCATTTTTTCTTGGGCAACTGAACCTACTCGCCTACTCTCTGGAACAACCCAATCACATCGATCACAAGGTCAGTCCTGTGCTCACAGGTCTGGTCTTCGGGAGAAGGAACCACAGATCAATGGAAAAGCACATTGCTTTTTTTTTTTCCATACAGGAGGTTGCAGGTTCAGTTCCTTTCAGTTAAAACAATCTAGAATAGCCTCCCAGAAGTTGGGAAGTTCCCTTACTTGTATGGCATTGTACAACCCAATATGCAAAATTAACATCTGGCCTTTCTCCAAGGATCTGAAGGCTCGGGATGTAAGATGATATAATTTTCCCTTCTTGCCACATGCAGCACTGTTTCCATTCCACTGCAGTTTGTCCTTCAGCAAGAAATAAGACCACATTCACACCATACATTTATTCCACTATTATTTCACTTCAAACAGTCATAGCTTCCCCCAAAGAATACTGGGAGCTGTAGTTTGTTAACAGCGCTGAGAGTTGCTTGTTGCTGTTGTTATGTGCCTTCAAGTCGATTACAACTTATGGTGACCCTATGAATCAGTGACCTCCAAGAGCATCTGTCATGAACCACCCTGTTCAGATCTTGTAAGTTCAGGTCTGTGGCTTCCTTTATGTTGCTAGGAAAAATCCTATTCTCCTCACAGAGCTAAACTTCTCAGAGTGGTTTAACAATCAATCCCACTTCCCAGGGAACTCTGGGAATTGCAGGTCTGTGATGAGAATAGGAGTCTCTTCTCAGCTCCCCTCACAAACTACCCTTCGCAGAATTCTTTAGGGGAAGCCATGACTGTCTAAAGTGGAATAACAGCGGAATATATGTATGGTGTGAATGCGGCCTAGGTTATGTGTCTTGCTGTCCACTGTAGCAAAGTTCTGCCACTTATATAACTTACGTAATTGATTATGTAACTTAGGTTATTATGTTATTCCACCCGATTCATTTCAACGCAAAGGAAATGCGATGCTAGCGATGGTGGTGGGGATGTAATCAATTATGTATTCTTTGGACTAAAAGCAACAACAGCAGCAAATACCGATCATATTCACTGGATTGATTTTCCTTCCAGGCACAGGATGAATAAGCAACGATCTCCAATTTCCACTCTCATTTTTGTTAGAATTCTTTTTTTTTTAAACCACATTTTTATTAATTTCCTGTTTCTTTTTCTAGAGATCCCCACAAAGGAAAATAAATAATAAAAATAACTGTGACACCTAAAATATGATCACGAACACTGTCAAAGGCATGTTCCACGTTGGGGGGAAATACAAAACATTTTGTCCATCAGGAAAAGTGGAAAGTCACAATATGCAGTTGAAAAGCCAAGAAAGGAGGAAGAAAAGTCATTAAGAAGAGGGTGTCGAGATAACAGTCATTTTCCAAATGTTCCAATAATGTGGTGAGGGTTTCCATGTAAAGGACACATCCATTGTGTAAGAAATTTTGGCTGAACATCAGGAAAATCATCCTAATTGTTAGAGTGATACGACAATGGAAACAATGACCTAGGGAGGTGGTGGGCTCTCCAGCGCCGGAGGCATTCAAGAGGCAGCTGGACAGCCACCTTTTGGGGATGCTTTAAGTTGGATTCCTGTGTCAAGCAGGGGGTTGGACTTGTTGACCTTATAGGCCCTTCAAAGTCTAAGATTCTATGATTCTGCAAAATAAAAAGATGCCAAGTAAAGTAGTCTGGAGGTTCTTGTGAGGCTTTTTTCTGGTGGGTTATCTTTTCCATAATCGCTGTTTTCCATAAATTTCGATACCATATCACCAATAACAGATTCTGTGCGGTTTTCAGTTGGGCAGCTATGGACATACAAGCAGCAAGTAACATGTAAATAATCATTCTCTATATAATATCTATATAATAATATCATTGGAATTCTCACACATTCTTCTCAAGGCAGCATGCACGGTCCTACCCTCCTTCTTCCACATTTATCCTCACAACAACCCTGTGAGGTGGGTTAGGGTGACAAAGAAAGAATATTGTGATGGCAACATATTTTGCGAGCTGCCAAATCCTATAGCCTTCCCCCCTCCCCAGCCTGTATAACTTCAAGCGCAAGATTATTCCATTTGACATAGAATCCTATGTCCCCAAGGAGTCCTATGTATGTCAACGACTTACAGTGCAGTCACGTATTCACAATAGCCAAGGGAGTGGTGTGGGGGTTCAACCTGTTCTGGCTCAGCTTCAAGTCCTCAAAGCATTCTGCTGCAGCTCTGAGAAACTTTGCCCCTGTGTTGAACAAGACCATTTCTTTAACTCTCACCGTGCAACACTGAATGGGGGTTCAAGCAACCAGCCCCCTCCTGCAACGTACATTGCTCCAGTAATACAAGCAAGAAAGGCTTTTACACCCACTCCCAAGATTTAGGCAATCACCCACCTCACAATTAATACACGCTAACTTTCTTTTTCTTAAAAAATCCACATTAGTCTTTCAAAGGCTGGGTGTGTCCACATATTTGTATGCCACTGTGCATCCCTCCATAGGCAAAAATAATCGTATCAGACCCTTCTCCAAGGATCTCAAGGTAGCATACATAGTTCAACCTCCATCCTTCCATGTTTATCCTCACATCAACCCTGTGAGGTAGGTTAGGCTGACAACGAGGAAGCGATAATACCACCTGGTTGAATATCCCCCAGTGAACTTCACTGCTGAGCAGGGATTTGAGCCAGACAAAGAAGAAGCAAGTCCCGGAGCTTACTTGTAGAAAGAAGTTAATTGTTGTTGCTCTATGCATTTTGGAATACAAAACTCCAAATGCTTTAAAATCCCTTAGATCCAGAAACACCCTGTATTGTATACCTGTACTGAGAATCCAACTTCACCTCTGCAATGACCAACTCTCTAATAAACATATACCACACTGTGCAATGCCTAACTTTTTAATCAGTATACCACACTGGTTCTCAGCAGCAAGACAATAACTAAAGCTTTCCCCATTGTCATGTTCCAGAATAAGGACTGCCCGGCTGCCTGTGCATCTGAAAAGGAGCAGTTTTGATGTGTTGTATTTTAGTTTCCAACTGGCTGGCTGGTGCACACACACACACAAAACTCCCTGAAACCTGACCTCTCCCGGTCAGTGAAAATCCGCCTCCACACTCTGCCCCTGTCAACAGGCCAAGTCACCCTTTGGCAGACTATCATTTAGGGAGAACATGCTACCCAAGCATGACTCAGCTTAAGAAGCGCAGTCTCACAGTCATTGGCTTAGCCAGCAGTAAGCCCAGGCAACGCCCAAGCCATGAAATTCAAAGGAAACAGGATCTGCATCAGCTGAGCAGCCTTCTATTCGGGTCTCATGATGACAAGCTGCCGGCAGGCCCACAAGGAAAAATATTCTGTGCATGCTGAAAATCCAGTTTTTGAAAAATTAGAAACTGGCCTGCAGGGTTGGATTTCTGCATTAATGGTGGCACACAGAAAATACACATCAGATTATTCCTCCATGAGGAATAATGATCAAGGGGATGATAATAATGATCAAGGGAATGATCAAGGGGATGGAGCGACTCCCTTACGAGGAAAGGTTGCAGCATTTGGGGCTTTTTAGTTTAGAGAAAAGGCGGGTCAGAGGAGACATGATAGAAGTGTATAAAATTATGCATGGCATTGAGAAAGTGGATAGAGAAAAGTTCTTCTCCCTCTCTCATAATACTAGAACTCGTGGACATTCAAAGAAGCTGAATGTTGGAAGATTCAGGACAGACAAAAGGAAGTACTTCTTTACTCAGCACATAGTTAAACTATGGAATTTGCTCCCACAAGATGCAGTAATGGCCACCAGCTTGGATGGCTTTAAAAGAAGATTAGAGAAATTCATGGAGGACAGGGCTATCAATGGCTACTAGCCATGATGGCTGTGCTCTGCCACCCTAGTCAGAGGCAGCATGCTTCTGAAAACCAGTTGCCGGAAGCCTCAGGAGGGGAGAGTGTTCTTGCACTCGGGTCCTGCTTGCGGGCTTCCCCCAGGCACCTGGTAGGCCACTGTGAGAACAGGATACTGGACTAGATGGGCCACTGGCCTGATCCAGCAGGCTCTTCTTATGTTCTTATGAGGCCATGATTATAATGCCAGAGATGGTCAAGACAGCCACTATAAGATTTTTAACATGGGGAGACGAAAGATCCAACATAGTTTGTTGTTGCTGTTATGTGCCTTCAAGTCGAATATGACTTCTGGCGAACCTATGAATCAGCGACCTCCAACAGCATCTGTCATGAACCACCCTGTTCAGATCTCATAAGTTCAGGTCTGTAGCTTCCTTTATGGAATCAATCCATCTCTTGTTTGGACTTCCTCTTTTTCTACTTCCTTCTGTTTTCCCCAGCATTATTGTCTTGTCTGGAGAATCATGACTTCCCATTATGTGTCCAAAGTATGATAACCTCAGTTTCATCGTTTTAGCTTCTAGTGACAGTTCTGGTTTAATTTGTTCTAACATCCAATTATTGGTCTTTTTCGCAGTCCATGATACGCGCAAAGCTCTCCTCCAACACCACATTTCAAATGAGGTGATTTTTCTCTTATAACATAGTTTGAAGCTATATTAAATGGTGCAGGTGTGGAAAAAAAAACAGTTGGATAACTTTAACTGATTTATATATAATATTTATATCCTGCTAAGTATGTGAAATCCCTGAGCCGTTTACATAAAACACCGTAAGATCATTTTTTTAAAAAGAAAAAGGGGAAAAAACAAGAAATAAAACAAAAATTGAGCCCATCATGCTGTGGGCCACTTTTTAAACCTTCTTTATTAATTTATGAATTGCCTTTTATATGAGTGACAAGGCAACTTAGAAACATATTCACTAATAGGCAAAAAAACCTTGCAGTTTAAGAAAGCACCTATGAAAATGGCCTGCCCTGAAGTCGATTCCGACTTATGGCGACCCTATGAATAGGGATTTCATGGTAAGCAGTATTCCGAGGGGGTTTACCATTGCCTCCCTCTGAGGCTAGTCCTCCCCAGCTGGCTAGGGCCTGCTCAGCTTGCCACAGCTGCACAAGCCTGCCCCTTCCTTGGCCGCAACTGTCGGCTGGGGGGCAATCAGGCTCCTTGGGAGTATGCAGCTTGCCCACGGCTGCACAGGTGGTACCCTTCACAAACTACGCTTCCCAAGATGCTTTGGGGGAAGTCATGACTGTCTAAAGCAGCCTTTCCCAACCTGTGTGCCTCCAGATGTTGTTGGACCACAACTCCCACCAGCCTCAGCTAGCATTGCTAATGGTAAGGAAGATGGGAGTTGTAGTCCAACAACATCTGGAGGCACACTGGTTGGGAAAGGCTGGTCTAAAGTGAAATAAATGTCTGGCGTGGGTGTGGCCACTTGATTAGCCAAGCCAAGCAGCTGTGAGTTGGGCTTTTAGAACACTGACGGTTGGTTTTTACTGAACATGCCCGGGCTTATCATTAACATCAATGTTAAATTTCTTAAATTAATTAAAAATAAGCTAGGCATTTTAAAAAAAATTATAGCAGAATATGAAGGTTAGAGTTAGTATGGGGCAAGGGTAATAGGATTACAGGTACTCTGTGAACATGGCTGATTTTTAATTAATTTCAACAAATTATGAGAACTCTGACAGAAAAAAGTCCAAATGGGGTCTGTTTTTTTAATCTCTTTTTACACTTTGAACTCTCTATTCTCTCTGACCGTTTTGTGTATTGCCATAAAAAATTAGCAGGTTATTAAGTAAGCATTTCTGAGTTTAGGAGTATAAGTTTTGTACGGTTTTGTTTTGAAATGAGCTTGGGGGAAGCATCAGAATGGCATGGGGGGTATTTTCAATTTAACATTGCAGAATGTGAAAAATCCATGCTGGCTATAGCATATAGCCACTCTCGGGGCTATATAATCATAAAAACAGTTAAACATAGCTTTAAAGGCAGTCTTCTCACCTACAGAAAAAAACCCAAAGATAGGTTTTAAAACTTAATGCAAAATGAACACTTGAGGCAGAGACCTTTTCATCCAGTTGGTAAAGCTCATCAAAGCAAAAATGCCTTCAATCATTTCTGGAATATACAGATAGCAGGGCAACCTGTCCCTGGGGAAGGTTGCCAAGTGGGAGAATTCACCCTCTCACTTACCTTTGGGGAGAGTTAACTCCCAGGTGTTTGCAGAGAATAAACTTTTATAAACCATAAACCATTTTGCTCTTCCTCTAGGGCCGGCCCTAACATTAGGGGCAAGGGCCGATGACAAGGTCTGAGGAATCAAGATATGTGCACACCACATAACCTGTCCTGCATGCAGTAAGCTAGCCTCTTGCTCTCAGGTGCAATGGAGGCCGCTGTTCCATTTCTAGAGTTGAAATAAGATTCAGCTTCCAGTCTCATCAGCTTTTCTACAGGGAATCAAGAGCGGGGATGCCATTTTGTCCTTTGCCTCAGGCTGGCTCTGCACTCCCTCAACCTGGGGATCGGTCCATTTCCAGTCCATGTTAATTTCACATGCTTTTAGGAAAAAGCCCCTTCCAACTGATTTCTACATTAATCTGCGATTCTCCCCCAAGTCCCTCCCCAAAAAATCTGCAATAAAATATGTATTCAAATACATGGGTTGTAACCATTGCTAGTCCTACTCAGAACAGACCCATTTAAGTTAATGGAGATGACTAACTTAGGTCCATTAATTGCAATGGGTCTCCTCTGAGTAGAACGTGGCTGGAGAGAACCAATGTTTATCACAGATTGCATATCTAATCTCAGTGTACCCATCTGTAAATTTATTTAAACCTAAATACAGATTTTAGTGCTTTGCGATAGGGTTTTCGAGCTGAGAACTGTATTGCAAATACTCAGAGAAGGATGAAATCCAAAAGGATAATTGCATCCTGATCTGTACATTAGTCTCAGAGGTGCAGATCAGAAGAGCTCGCATTGCAAATCAGATTTCACAAGCATCCCTACTTGTGACCTCCATGAATTCCAAAATAACTTCAACCAGTGGACACGTTTAGATAGGCCAAAGCAGGAAAATCAAAGAAATGATACAAAAGATGCCTTAAAAATGTTTTCCATGCACTTGAGACACACACCTTAAACAAGGTGGTCTCTAATATATCATCAACAACAACAAAAAAGCCAGTTTCTGGGAATCACAAGTTAGAGGAAAGGGCTCTTGTGCACAGGTCCTGTTTGCAGGCTTCCCACAGACATCTGGTTGGCCAGTATGAAAATAGGGCACTGGACTAGATGGGCCGCTGGCCTGATCCACCAGGGCTGGTCTTACGTACTTTAAGAACGTAGCATCAGAAAAGAGGACACATATTCACATATGCTAGTTTATAGTACAGATGCAGATCTGGAAACAATGGCAATAATTTAAGCAGAAATGCAATAGATCTCACTATAACGGACAGGACGGGTCACATCCACACTGTATATTTATTCTACTATAATTCCACTTCAAACAGTCGTGGCTTGCCTGCAAAGGATCCTGGGAAGAGTAGTTTGTGAAGGGTGCTGAGAGTTGTTAGGAGACCCCTCTTCTCCTCACTGGGCTACAATTCCAATAGTTCTCTGGGAGGAGAGACTGATTGTTAAACCACTCTGACAATTGTAGCTCTGTGAGGGGAAGGGGGGTGTCTCTCAACAACCCTCGGCACCCTTCACAAAACTACACTTCCCAGGATCCTTTGGGGGAAGCCATGACTGTTTAAAGTGGGATAAATGTAATGAGGTGAATGTGACCTGTGACTAGGTGAGTGGGCACACAGAACCAGCTGCTGTCCAGGTGCTAACTTTTGACAGGCAACAGCAAGATCCTTGCTGCTTTCCATTATTATTCCACATCATATTTGAGAGAAGTTTCTGAGCGGTTTACAACATTCGAAAAATATCCCAGATAAAACTCAAAGACAAAAAAAACCACAGTAACAAATTCACATTTCAGAAGAGCACAGACCAATTAGGGAACATTTAAAAAAGCATTTTAAACTTTACACTGGACTTGGACAGGACACCCCTTTAAATAGAGGATGGCCCTTAAATCTCTGCCAATTTGAACACAAAGATTGCAATCCACCTCTCAAGAGAGATTTCTACAGAAAGAAAGAAAAAACAACCCTGAGTGGATTTGGACAGTCGTATTTAGCTACTTATCCTGTTACTTGAGGAACAGGTTTTGGATCCACTCTCCGCCCTCGGTTACAGCAGCTCCGTTGCTTCTCCACATTTTTCTCACACTCCAAAACCAGGGAACTCTCTCAGCTGCACGACCTGAATCCAGTAGAAGATTAACTCCTCTTTTAAAAAGCGCTCCCATTCTTAAAAGGCAACAAGGTGCCAAAAAAATGCCTCTGGACACAACTCTTTATTTTCTTGTTAGAAAAGAAAACCCGCAATCCAAGTTGGCCCCCGTTCCAGCTGTCCAATCCAGATTTAAAAGGTCTGCTTTTTCGACTCATCGGAGAAAGCCACATGGCAGCTGCCAGTTCGTTACTTCCCACACGTGAGATTCTCCAGCACTGAAGGTTAGAAGCCAACCGTCTTGGGTTGCATTTTGGACTACGTTGCTGGGGTATCGTCGTGCTGTCTGTGGCATGCCCACCGCCCACCCCAGTGACAAAGGGGGCAGTGGTGCTTGGCTCTGGAATGAGGCATTTATTCCACTTTAGACAGTCATGGCATCTCCCCCAAAAGCCTGCAAGTGTAGTTTGTTAAGGGTGCTGAGTGTTATTAGGGGACTCCTATTGTCCTCACATTTGGCCCCCAGCTTCTGACCTAGGGCTTTAAAACAACCTTCTCCCCCCCACTCCCCTTGTAGCATTAACACACTACAGCAGGTCCCTAAGAAATGCCACCAACAACCTGCACAAAAGTCATCATTTCACGTTTGCTCCAAGGATCTCTTAGCTTTTCCATTTCCTCCTTGTGTTAGCAGCTCCTACAGAGAACCGTCGCCATTTGCTTCACTGAGACGGGAAAGAGATAGAAAAACTTGACTGGAAATTGCCCCAAAGCTCTGCCCTACCCTCATTCCAGCGCCCCCACCCCAGACTCACAAAGCCCTTGCGATTAGCTTATGAAGTTGCCAGTAACGCTCACAGGCACGAACCTACGAGTTAAAAGCTCTTCAAAATTACTACCCAGCACACGCTGATGTAAGGGGTTCCTGCTTAAACCGTATTCCAAAGCTGGACAGAGATTTCAACCAAGCCGCACAAAGCTTTCAATTGTGCATTCAATCCAGGAACTATATTCCAGATTCTCCCACAATCGTTATTTATATATCCACCGTCGGAGGCAGTCCGAATGCCAGTCACTGGGAATCACAAGAGGAGAAGAGCACAACTGTGCTCGGTTCTTGCCTGTCAGCTTCCCGTAGGCATCTGGTCAGCCACATGAGAACTGGATGTTGGACCAACGATGGGCCTTTAGCATCATCCAGCAGCCAGGCCCTTCTTACATTTTAATTTTGCACATTTGCTTTATGTTTCTTTGTTAAAGGCATCTGTGTGGGAAAGGGATGGCCCGTGGATTCTCAAAACAGGTGGTTTCAATGCATAAGTCAGCCTTGCTTTATTCCACAGGCATGTTAAAAAGGATAACTCAGCGGAAGAGCACATGTTTTGCATGCATCGCAGACCCAGGTTCAATTCCCGGCATCTCCAGGTAGGGTTGGGAAAAAGACTTCTGCCTGAAACCACAGAGAGCTGCTGCCAGTCAGTGCAGACAATACTGAGCTAGGTAGACCAACCATCTGACTGGATATAAAGCAGCTTCCTATGGTCGTACTAAAATGAGAAGGTATTATTAATTTGATTCACCTAAGCTCCCAGGTCAGGTCGCTACTATTTAATATACAACACTAAAGACAGTTTAAAACAAATTGCCATCACAGAAATAGGGTGAAGAAATATACCATCTCCAGTGTCAAAGAATACACCAAGGCTTTGCCCATCTCTCACCAGCTGTTTCCAGGGCAGGTTACAACAATCAAAAATTTGGTGTTAAAAACGGTTCCAGCACATTACAGTCACTGCGTTCTGAAAACATCCATCTCAGGTGTCAAATGCCAAAGGAAAGTGGTTCATGTGATGGAAACCTCAGAACAAAGATGAACCTCCATAGCAAGGAAATTCCACAACTCAGGGAAGACCAAAGAGAATGCCCTCTTCTGGGCTACCACCCCCTGAGCTTCTAAGGCGGAACGAACTACTAGCAAGGCCCTCTCTGGTGTTTGGGAGGGCAGCTATGAGAGAACTGGAAAAGGTCCTCAAATGCAAAGATGTTTCACTGAACACTAAAGTCAGGATCATTCAGACCATGGTATTCCCGATCTCTATGTATGGATGTGAAAGTTGGACAGTGAAAAAAGCGGATAAGAGAAAATCAATTCATTTTAGATGTGGTGTTGGAGGAGAGCTTTGCGCATACCACGGACTGCCAAAAAGGCAAATAATTGGGTGTTAGAACAAATTAAACCAGAACTATCACTAGAAGCTAACATGACGAAACTGAGGTTATCATACTTTGGACACACAACGAGAAGATATGATTCACTCGAAAAGACAATAATGCTGGGAAAAACAGAAGGGAGCAGAAAAAGAGGAAGTCCAAACAAGAGATGGATTGATTCCATAAAGGAAGCCACAGACCTGAACTGATAAGATCTGAACAGGGTGGTTCATGACAGATGCTATTGGGTGTTGCTGATTCATAAGTCATAATCGATTTGAAGGCACATAACACGACACAAGTTATTTTAAGGCAGAAGTTCTCAAACTGTGGTCCATGTGGTTCGCAAGCTTCATTCAGGTGATCCACGGCATGTCCACATTAAATATTCATTTTGATCTTTAACTGTATTTGTTTTGTCCCATTTATTTCTTGTATTTTATTGTACTCTATGGAATTCAAATTGTAATACAGTATCAGAAAAGAGGCAACAGAAATACAATTCAAAATAGTACAGCACCTAGCACAGTGCGTTATAATTGCTACAAGAGGCAGAAAAATCATTCAGTGCCGAGACCCTCAGCACTTTTCAAGTAGTCTGTGATGGTGGTGGGGCATTTGGGAACCGCTGATTTAGGGCTCTAAACCCTAGCGTGCGCACCTTGAATTGTGCCCAGAAAGAAACTGGCAACCAGTGCAGCTGTTTTAAAACCGGGGTTATGCGAGTTCTGAATGGAAGACCAGCTAGTAACCTGGCTGCTGCAGTTTGGTAATCAGAAACTCTCAAAATTGCACTGTCTCATATGTAAAATGTTAAATCAGCCTTTCCCCAGATGCATTGTCTGGGGCTGATGGGAGTTGTAGTTCCAAACATCTGGAGGGCACCAGGTTCGCGAAAGCTGTGCTACATCACAGCTGGGATTTTGCTCTCCGCTTTCCCTTTTTTTGCCTCTTAAGAGCCTGAAACTGCACAATCATCAGCTCTTTGACGCCAGGGATGAGGTCCTTAAACACTCCTAGAGGAGCATTAAAAGGGCTACCTACTGAGGCAGGCAACAGAAGCCATTTTTCTGCTTGAAACAACAACAGAAGTCCCACTGCTAAAACAAAAGAGTATGACACTGTGCTTTTTCATTGAAATCAAACTCTGATTAAAGCAAAACTGTTGAAGGCTCCCTCATTTAATGTCTAATGAGGATTTGCATTTGTCACTTTTGCAAGAAAGCGCTTCCGAAAGGCAGGATATAATTACATAAAATCTATGTTGCTAAATAAAGGCTACCAGTGGCTACTAGCCATGATGGCTATAATCTGCCTCCATAGGTAAAGGCAGTATGATTTCAGTTTCTGGAAATCACAGGAGGGGAGAGTCCTCTTGCACTCAGGTCCTGCTTATGAACTTCCCTTTGGGGCATCTGGTTGACCGCTGTGAGAACAGGATGCTGGACTAGATGGGACACTGGCCTGATCCAACAGGGCTCTTCTTATGGAATGCATTCAGCCAGATTTGTTGCAAGCAATGCAGAATCCTACTGCCAGCTTTGAAGCAGGAAGAAGCCTCCATTCAGCCAGGTGGGTGAAAGGGCAATCTCCGCGGGTGCCGGGGATCTCCGGCAACGTTTGTCACCGCTGATGAGACAGCCAGCCATGACCTTCAGCAGCCTCTCCTTTGACACCAGCTAAAGATTAAGCACACAGAGAAATCCAAGCGCCACTCATCTCCTGCTGCAGTGATTGCAGAAGAGGGGGGACTCAGATTAGGACTTCTGCCATGTCGCAAGAATGGAATCGACCGGTTAAAGTCCTCAGGGGAGGCAGGGAAACAAGCAGGCTGTAACCCTGTTCTGTGGCTGCCCTAGCACCACATTATTCGGAACCATTTTGAGAGAGTCTCTGATAGAGGCAGTCGGGGTGCAGTGTGGTGCAGTGGTTAGAATGCTAGAAGAGGAGCTGAGGGATCAAATCCCCTTGGAAATTTACCATCTAAGACTACACTGAAGAAGCGTCTTAACTTTCACGTACAGACACCGCTCCAATGCATTGTTCAGACAAGCATACACACATGCACAGTTTCAGGGACGTAAATTGGGTAGGAGTGAGATAGTGCATGTTAGCCACACCCCCAGCACAGATTGGCCCCAGTGACTGCACGTTGGTTAAGTGAGGAAATGGCAACTGCAACAAAGTGTGATAGCGCAAAATGCTTCTGTTCAGAATACTCTATTGCCCCTCCCCCCAATCAGTGAGTCTGTGGCCACTGAACACACTCAGCCCCCTTTACATGCATTCCCATTTCATTGCCAAACTCTTCACCCACCCACGGGCCACTTGAAAATTGCTGTCTTGGCAGACGACTTAAGGATTTTTTCTGCCCAATGAGGCAACGGTAATGTGCTCTGCGAGATGCCTTCGTGATTTTCAGTTGTATTCTTCTGGGTTCTTCTATGTCTTATACTGAATTTTACTCTATTACAATTTGAATTCGAATTGTAATACAGTAATACACAATTTAAGAAAAGCTACAATTAAAAATCAATATGAATATTTAACAGACACGCCATGGACCAGCTAAATGAAGCTCGTGATCCACAGACCACAGTTTGAGAACCCTGAACTACAAGGAGCACCAACACTCACTTCCAAACATGGAAACAGAAGAAAGGGCAAAGGGGGACCCACGGCTGTATGTGCACAGAGCAACTACAGGTGAACGGCAACTTTGGCCAAACAGGTATCCCGCTTAAGTGGAAGGCGTTAAAAAAGTAACTTAAGAAAGGTGGTGTCAAGAGAGAAAAGTCCTGGCAACACGTTACTGAGCAAACAGAACAAAAACAATGCATAATTAGACGAGAAAGGAACAGAGAGGTTTTGTCTTTTTGTTTCAGGCCTTGCTCAGGGCAGAGAGACATTCCACTAAACACAGAGGAAAAACTCCCTCAGAATTACAGAGTCAATCAGACCTTGTGCTACCTCCCTAAAGATCATGCCACTCTCTCTGGTTGCTAAGCAACACCTTCCTCCTCTTGGCTAGTTGGCTTTAACGCTAACATAATTAACCCTGAAGTTACTCACTGAATGATCTCTGCTGTTACACTTCCAACAGAAGGAACCCTATGTGTCTACCAATGCTTTACATTTGGAGAGTCGGACACAGATGACTAGAATGGGCATACCTTCTCCTTACTGTTGTCATCTCTGCCAATCTACTTGCAGTTTCCATCCGGGCTTATTTTCCTATAATATGAGCTCTTTCTCATATTAATATTTGTGCAACTATTTAAACTTTGTTAGGAGGTGAGACGACTAGAGCGCCGGTGGCGGAAATCCCGCTCCAAAGATGTCCGGACACAGGTCAGAGCAGCAGTAGCTGCCTACCAAGTGGCAATAAAGGTAGGAAAGAAGGCCTTCTTTGCTGCCTCTATTGCGTCTGCGGAGTGCTGTCCCAGGAGGCTGTTCCAGGTGGTCCGAAGCCTGGTCGGTCCAGTTGCTCAGGAACCCTTGGAACAGTCAAAGGCCTCCTGTGACTTATTAGCAAAACACTTCGCCGATAAAATCGAACACTTACGGAGCTCGATCCCGTGCGCCGTGGACACAGTGGATGAACCAGAGTTGGCCAGTTGCATGCCGGTAGATTGGGATCGGTTTCGGCTTCTCCCTTCTGAGGAAGTGGACAAGGTGCTTTCATCTGTGAAGCCAACCACTTGTCTTACTGATCCTTGCCCTTCGTGGCTCCTTGTGAGCTGCAGAGAGAAATTGGGCGAGGGGATCAAAGCGGTGGTAAACGCATCCTTGAAAGAGGGTGTGATGCCATCAGCCTTCAAGGAGGCAATTGTAAAGCCCATCTTAAAGAAGCCCTCCTTGGATCCCCAAGTATTCGATAACTTCCGCCCAATTTCGAATCTGCCATTTCTGGGCAAGGTCATTGAGTGAGTGGTGGCCAACCAGTTGTCAGCACACTTGGATGAAACGGATTATTTGGATCCATACCAGTCGGGTTTCAGGACTGGTCACGGAACTGAAACAGCCTTGGTCGCTCTGGTAGATGATATGAGGAGGGCATTAGATAGGGGTGTCAGGCCCAGGATGTGACTCAGGAACCAGACCAACGGCTGTAGTTAATTCGTGTTTTATTAGGGTAATGTCCAAACAAAGACTGCGTTTTCTCATGAAGCAATACAGGGATACAGGTCCTGCGGCATTGGGAGAAAGTTGACAGAGCAAGGGACTTCTTCCCGCCTGTTCTTTAAGAAGGGGCCAAACGGGCGCGCAATCTTTCGCTCCTCCTTAACTGCCACTCAGGTACTGCCCGCCTTCCCCCCCTTCTCTCCTGTCTTTTCAGCTGTCTGCGTGTGCGCGGTGAGGGGGGAAGCATCACCCCCTCCTCTTCTGAAGTTTCCGATTCCAGGATGGGGGATAGGGGAGGGGCTGATGGTAAACTGCCTCCCCGCTTTTCGGCTGTGAGCAGACCTCCCTCTTTCCCCTCTTGCTCTGAGCATGAAAGAGGGGGAGGCGTGAGAATGTCCAGGGAGGGCTCAGGCTCCCCGTTGCTAAGCGACCTTATCACTGGCAGTTCCTCTGTTTCGTCTTCGCTCCAAAGGGGGGAAGTTCCTCCCCCTTCCCTCTGCCATCCATCCGAATACTCTTCTCCCAACTCTCCGGGATCCAGCTCCCCGGGATTGGGACCCCAGCTCTGCCTTCCGACACCATCCCCCCTCCCAGGCTGTGCCCCCCTCCCCTTGTCTGGCTTGGGACGGTGGGGAAAACGTTGATGGAAAAGTTTTACCAATTCTGGAGCATGCACATCAGCTGCATCTTCCCATGATCTGTCAGCCACCCCATAGCCTTTCCAGTGAATCAAGTACTGCAGCTTGTGGCGTCTGATCCTGGAATCTAAGATCTTCTCAACTTCAAACTCAAGCTGCTCATTTACCAGGAGTGGAGCTCCGGGAGGTTCCTCCGGCCGTAACTCACTGGGAGGGGCGGCTTTCGTTAAGAGGGATTGATGGAACACAGGATGTATTTTAAACGTGTCAGGCAGCTTCAGTCGGTACGCCACAGGATTGATTTGAGTTTCTATTTCGAAAGGACCCACCCTCTTGTCTTGTAATTTTCTACATTTGCCCGGCATCTGGAGGAAGCAGGTGGACAGCCATACCTGGTCTCCCGGTTGAAGGGGGGGGCCCTCCTTCCTGTGCAGGTCAGCAACTCGCTTGTACTCTGTTTTGGCTTCGTTTAACTGCTGTTTCAGTGTCTGTTGCGCCGCTTGCAATTCCTTAAGGAAGTTCTCAGCTGCCGGTACCAGCATTCCTTCTGAGCTGCTTGGAAAGACTTTAGGATGGAATCCATAATTAGCGAAGAACGGGGTTTGTTGAGTGCTGGAGTGCAGAGAATTGTTGTAGGTGAACTCTGCAAAATGCAAATATGATACCCAGTCAGTCTGTTGATAGGACACATAACTTCGTAAATATCTTTCCAAAATGGCGTTCAAGCGTTCCGTCTGCCCATCTGTCTGGGGGTGATGGGCGGAGGAGAGTTTTAATTCCGTCTGCAACTGTTTCCACATTGCTCTCCAAAATTTGGCTGTGAACTGAGTTCCTCGGTCTGAGACTACGCTGTTTGGCAATCCATGCAGCCGGTAGACTTCTTTTATGAATAACTTGGCCGTTTCTTTAGCCTCTAAGGCCCCTGCACAAGGAAGAAAGTGTGCCATTTTGGTAAGTAGATCCACCACTACTAAGATGGCTGTCATTCCTTGGGACTTGGGTAGATCAGTTATAAAATCCATGGAGAGGTCCTTCCAGGGTTCGTGTGGGACAGGCAACGGTTGTAACAGTCCTGCTGGTGTCCCTGTTTGTGTTTTTGTCCGCAGACAGACAGAGCAGGACTTTACATAACTCTCAATATCCCGACGCATTTGAGGCCACCAGAAGTCCTTGGCCACGTTCTGAATGGTCTTGTAAATCCCAAAGTGTCCCGCTGTGATGGAATCATGACACTGGCGTAGGATTCTGAGCCTTAATTCCCCTTCTGGCACATATCTGGCGGTTTTGAACCATAACAGTCCATTTCTCCAGTGAAAGGTTACTTCTGAGTCTTGACCTTGTCCCGTCTCCTGCTGATATTTTAGCATGTCTGCATCTTCTTGTTGTGCCTTTTTGAGTTCCTCTTCCCATGAAGGCTGGCATACTCCCAATGTTAATTTCTCTGGCGGGATTACGTACTGAGGCTGGTCCTCGGATTCACTTTCTTTGTATTGTGGCTGTCTGGATAAGGCATCCGCTCTCTGGTTTTTGGCTTGGGCATGGTAAGTAATCTGGAAGTTAAACCTAGTGAAGAACTGGGACCATCTTATCTGTCTCTGGTTCAGCTTTCTGGCTGTTTGGAGGCTTTCAAGATTCTTGTGGTCGGAGCGCACTTCAATTTGATGAGAGGTCCCCTCTAGGTATTGTCTCCAGTTTTCAAAAGAGTCCTTGATGGCCAGCAGCTCCTTCTCCCAAACTGTGTAGTTCTTCTCTGCAGGCTTTAACTTCCGAGAGAAGTACGCACAGGGGTGCAGCTCCTTCCCTTCTTGGTCTAATTGTAGCAGGACCCCCCCGATGGCAAAATCTGAAGCATCTGCTTCCACTACGAAAGGGCGGTTCGGATCAGCAAAGCGCAGAATGGGCTCAGTAGCAAACCTTCTCTTCAGCTCCTCAAAGGCCTCGGTGGTGTTCTCTGTCCATTGAAACTTCTTCTTCCCCCTTAAACAGTCAGTCAGAGGAGCAGTTAATTTGGAAAACCCTGGAATGAACTTTCTGTAATAATTGGCAAACCCCAAAAACCGTTGTACATCCTTTTTGGTGACAGGTTGGCCCCAGTCCAATATGCAGCTTACTTTCCCTGGGTCCATCTCCACGCCTTCCGCTGAGATTCAATATCCAAGGAAGTCTAGAGACTTGAGGTCAAATCCACATTTCTCTAATTTAGCATACAGGTGATTTTCTCTCAGTCTCTTCAACACCGTCTTCACATGCTGGTCGTGGTCTTCCTGGTTCTTTGAGAACACCAGGATATCATCTAAGTAACAGATTACATACGTGTCCAACAAGTCTCTAAACACATCGTTCATGAATTTTTGAAAAATTCCTGGACTTCCACAAAGCCCGAACGGCATGACCACGTATTCATACTGTCCGTAAGCGGTCAAGAATCCTGTTTTCCATTCATCACCCTCCTTCATTCTGATCAGATTGTACGCTCCTCTCAAATCCAACTTCGTGAAGATTTTGGCAGAGCGCAGTTGGTCCAGCAACTCTAAGATCAGGGGCAGTGGGTAGCTGTTGGGGATGGTGATCTGGTTCAATGCGCAATAGTCGTTACAGGGCCTGAGTTCCCCCCCTTCTTTTTCACAAACAATAGTGGCGCTCCAGCAGGGGATTGTGAGGGGCGTATGAATCCTCGCCTCAGGTTTTTATCCAGGAATTCCTTCAGGGCCTCCCTCTCATTCTCTGTGAGAGAGTAGATTCTCCCTGATGGGATGCTGGCTCCTGGCACTAGGTCAATCGCACAGTCGTAAGGGCGGTGGGGGGGGGGTAAAGTCTCTGCCTCTTTTTCATCAAACACATCTTTGAATTCTTCATACTTTGGCGGCAGGGTCACTTGCTCGATCTCTTGCACTGCCCCCGCTAAGGTGTTCTTGATTCCTTCAGGTTGACAGTTCTCCTGGCAATACTGTGAGGTGAACCACACCACCGCCTCCTTCCAACTTATTTTGGGTTCATGCTTTGCTAGCCAGGGCATTCCCAGAATCACCTCAAAGTTCGAGAGATCTGACACGTATAGCGAAATGAACTCTTCGTGCCCAGGGATTTGAAGTTTCACTTCCCCCGTGGCTTGTGTCACCCCTCCTGACTTCAGGGGTCTCCCATCGATAGTCTCCACAGCTAGGGGAGCGTCCAGTTTCCACCGGGAAATTCCATGACGCTTGACTAACTTTGCATCAATAAAATTTGTGGAGGCTCCACTGTCAATTAAGGCAGTGGAATTAAACACCACTCCTCTGGAAGTTGTAATCCGAATAGGCAAGACCAACACCCCCTTTGAGGGAGGTTGGATCGTTGGGGGGCCTTTATACAACGCTGCCCCCAGTCCACCAGCCTGCACGTGGACTGGGTGTTCTAGTTTCCCGACGGCTCGGCTTTCCCCCCTTTCAGTCCACAGTCTCTGGCCACATGGCCCGGCTTTGAACAATAAAAGCATAAACGTTCCCGGCGTCGTCTTTCCTTTTCTTCTTCCGACAGTCTTGGCCTAGCCCCTCCCTGTCCCTCAGTTGCATTACCTGCCATCCCTGCAGTGGGAAGGGTCTTGTTGCTTGTTCTTTAAATGTGTTTCAGAAAGCCTTAAAGACCTGGCTCTTTCAGCAGGCCTTCGGGGTATCCGGGGAGGGTTAATTGTTATAACTGAAATGCCTCCTGCCCAGTTTTAATATTGTTGCTGCAGATGTGTTGTTTTTATATTGTATTACTGTATTTTATCAAATGTATTTTAACAATTTTGTAAGTCGCCTAGAGTGGCCATTGGCCAGATAGGCGACGAAGAAATTAAATTTATTATTATTATTATTATTTTGCTGTTAGTAGAAATGTTTGTTTGTCTGTTTATTATTAAAATTGTATCCCGCTCTTCCTCCCAGAAGGAGCCCAGGGCAGCAGACAAAACACTCTAAAACATCTTAAAAACAGACTTTAAAATATATTAAAACAAAACCATCTTTAAAAACATCTTTTAAAAAGCTTTTAAAAACATCTTAAAAAGCAATTCCAACACAGAGGCAGACTGTGTTGCTGTCAACTGTGTTGCTGTCAACATAAACTTTTCTTGATGTTTCCAGGAGCCACTTTGACCAATGTTTACCGTGGAAAAGTGGCATGGGAGGCTGGTCACCAGGGCACGCTGGAGCAGAGCCCTACCGTATTTTTACTACTATACTGCATAAGTGCCTGCCATATATTTGTGAGGGAGGAGGGGAAGAAAACCCGAACACCTTTCCCCTCTGAGCTAGCTGACTTTAACAGAATTAACCCTGAAGTTACACACTGAATGATCTCTGCTGTTGCACTTCCAGTGCAACACAGCCCTAGCAGTATTTTTACTACTGAATTGCTGAAGAGCACACAACATCTTTGCAAGAGAGAAGGATGGGCGAAATCCAGAACAAATTGGCCCTGTCTCCGCTGACCCCCTGGGCTATCGCAGCAGTCGATGTACTGTACAAACAAAATGGTGGTGAGCCATGTGGAGCCGTGAACTCGTCGTTACAAGCCGACACGAAACAGCTCTTCAAATCCACTGGCTTTGGGTCCATGCAAGCAGGAATACTGACATGGCTCAGACCAATACCAGAAGGAAGATGGCCCTAGGAGCTAGGGCAGCATGCTGCTTTGATCTCAGGCGCTTCTCTCCTCGCCCTGCTGTTTGTTTGCTCTGCAGACAATGTTTTCACTTCTCTGTGTAGAAGCTTCTCAAACGGCCAGCTCAGCAGATCGAGGGAAAGCCAGCAAGAGAGGCAGAAATCAAGCTGATGCTCAGGAGGCCGCAGGAAAAACAGCTCAATCAGGGCTAGACTTGAGGATGTTCACAGGAAGCTGCCTTATAGAGTCAGACCATTGGCACATCAACTTCAGCATTGTCTTCACTGACTGGCAGCAGCTCTTCAGGGTTTCAGGCAGGAGTCTCTCCCCCCAGCCCTACCTGGAGATGCTGGGGATTGAGTCTGGGACTGTCTGCATGCAACACAGATATGCAGTAGTTAGAGTGTTGGACTAGGACCTGGGAGACCAGAGTTTGAATCCCACTCAGTCATGAAGCTCACTGGGTGACCTTGGGCCTGTCACTACATTTCTCAGCCTAACCTACCTCACAGGGCTGTTGTGGGGATTAAACGAGGGGGAGAATCATGTACGCCTTGAGCTCCTTGAAGAAAAATGGGATGTGAACGAAAACAAATAAACAAACACTGAGCAACAGTGGTTTCCCAAAGGCCATCCAGGTGATCCCCTTCTGGATCAATTCCCCTCTCACCCCTACCCGATGGACCTACCTGACACCAGTGGCAACAGCAAGCAAGCACTGGTGCTTGGTAGCTGGCAGCCAGCAAGCCACCATTTTTTAAATTTCCCACAATGCTCTAAAGCAATGTTCCACAAACATCCCCCCCCCAACGGGCCACGTGAAAATTGCTGAGGGTCTTGAAGGACCACTTAACCATTTGGAATTTGTACTGCTAGTTTTCTTTCTTGATTTTATGGTATTGCAGTTTGAATTCTATAGGCTAAAATGCAATATAAAAATGCATTATATTTAATGTATATACAGCCCACTTGAATGAATCTCGTGGTCCACTGGCGGTCCAGGGACCACGACCTGGGAACTCCTGCTCTGGAGCAACACTATGTCAGAGGCACTGAGGGAAGTTTAAATGCAGGCCTGGCACAGAAGTGGAGCTGTTTAAACGGGAAGGCCAAGGAAGATGTCGGCGGTGGACCCTGCCAAGATGCTGGCGCCCTAGCAGTTGCCCAAGGACAACGGGTGCCGGCGCCAGGCCCGAGCAAGCTAAACACAAGACAGGAAGAAAGGCAACACGCGGAGAAGACTCTTTGCTCAGGGATGTCTGCACGGCTTTGTCCACCGTACTGGGGCAGAAGGAAAAACATTTCAGTCCAAAGGGATACAGGAAGCCGCTTTATACCAAGGCAGATCATTAATCCATCTAGCTCAGTATTGCCTACACTGACTAGCAGCAGCTCTCCAGGGTTTCAGCTCTCCGGGGATTGACCTCGGGATCTCCTACTTGCAAGGCAGATGTTCTGCCACTGTGTAACAGCCACAGCACCTCCAAACGTGGAAGCAAACCACAGCCATCACGGCTAGTAGCTGTTGACAGCCTAATCCTCATTTAATGTCATCCAAGTTGGCAGCCGTCGTTGCCTCCATTTTGTATTTCAGCGCCAGGGAGGAAAACTTTTATCAGCTTTTGCGGTTGTCTTCTAGGAGCGGTTTTAATGCTGGTTATTTCATCCTCCCTCTGCTGCGATTGTGTCTCCTCGATTGCAGTTTTATTGTCGTTTTTTAGTGCTCTGATTTCGTACGTCCACTCCCAGCAATTTGGCTGAAAAGCGGTAAATAAGAAACCGAAGTACATTTTTTTAAAAAAGGTACAAGGAAGGAAAAAGATACAGGTTTGATGGGCCGCACACACACACACCCAGGCTGGCTAGATTGCCATTGTGGCTTGTGGGCCTTCTGCCAAGACAGTGCTTCGTTGAGGACAGCAGATTTGGTCCTGAAACAAATGATGCAATAAGAACAAGCCGCTCTCCCTCACTGCCAACACCACCAACCCTACAGATCAGAGACGGGGAAGCTCAGGCGCAGTGCCCAAATGCAGGCCCCCCAGGGCTCTCTATCCGGCCCTCAGGACTCTCCCGCTTATCAGCTCTGCTTTGCACCTTCCACTAGTATTTTTTGCCGGTCCTTGAACTCCCATAATACCTCTTGCTTGCCTTGATGGAGAAATAGAGAGGGACGTGCAAGTAAATTAACATGTGATGCTCCACCCACTTTGGCTTCGGGCCCCGCCCACCACTGACACGCGGCCCCCAAACCGTTGCCTCGAAGGACTCACAGCCCCCAGGCTGAAAAAAAACTCCTCTACCACACTACAGATCAAGGCTTGGGGGAAAGAAGTAAGTCTGCATGGCTGAGATGCATCAAACAGACGAGGAGCGGAGAGGGAATGCATTTCATTCTGATCAGATGCCTTTGCTATAAATCAGACAGGAGGATTTCAAATTTACAGCACAGCATCAGTCAGTCAAGGCAACCCATTTTTATCTTTGCTTTCTGGTGGGTCAACGCTACAGCTGCCTGGGGCCTGTCAGTTAAGCTGTTACAGTTGGAGGATAAAAAAAAGCCATGCACGCCCAGAACACAATGCACGCACAAGACTGGCAAATATTAAGCTGCAGCCGTTCTGCACATAAGTTATGTCGCCAGGCTTGGTAAACACGGAAGATAACCACATGGAGGGTGAAGCAACCTGTCCTGTCCCTCGCTTTACAGGAACTCCGGGCTTGCATTCCAAGGATCTTTCTCAATCTCATTACTAGCAAACAAACAAAAAGTGCATTAGAAATTCAACAAGGTATTTTCTAGCATTTGAGACAAAGGGTATGCAAGGGTCAAGGCAGCTTTTATGCATTCCCACTGATGCCCCCTCCAACTCTGATATATCAGACCAATGCCCCATCTAGTCCAGCAGCGGGGAACCTTTGGCCCTCCAGATGCGGCTGGACTACAACTCCCATTGACCCTAGCAAGCACGGCCAATTGCCAGGGCTGATGGGAACTGCAGTTCAGCCACATCTGGAGGGCCAAAGGTTGCCCCACACCTGATGGTGGTCCAACATCCCATTTCCCATAGCAGCCAACCAGATGCCAATGTGAATCCCGCAATCAGGATGACTGGAACTGCCTTCTCCCATTTGGGGTCCTCAGCAAGTAAGAACGCAACTTAGCAACTACTTCAAGAAGCCGGCTCTGCCCCCTCCCTGATGCTGTGACGGAAACGTCTGAAAACCATCTTGTTCCAGACAGCCTTTGGGAGGGACTGACGGTATAGCCTGAAGCTGATTTTATGCCCCACCCCTCCTTTTTTAGTTTTACCTCTTTAGTTCCCTTTTACTACCACTCCCCAGGATTTCTTAACCATTTCACACATTTTCATATATTTCAATGGTTTTTTAAACTGTGTATGGTTTTTTGTGAGCCACCCTGAGTGCCCTATTGTAGGTTGGAAGGGCAGGATATAAATATTTTAAATAAATACTATTATTATTGTTTATTACGCATCTTAAGGTACCAGGGTGCATTACATAAAAAAATAACATAACACCAAATAAAACAAATACCATACAATACACACTACAGTACTTAACATATGCTATATGCCCGATGGGACCATGTGTCACCTGTCTTAAATATCACTGCACCGGCTGCCAGTGAGCTACTGGGCCCAATTCAAGGTGTTAGTACTAGCACATAAAGCCCCAAATGGCCATTGATAGCCTTTCACTCCATAAATGTGTATAAACCCCCTTTAAAGACATCACAATATCTCATCGTAGCGTAGTTCAACAATGCACTGTTTGAAGAATAGGGAAGGGAGGAAATTCAATGCAGTTCGCATTCAATGGTGAACCTTCCTAATTTGCACTTTCCAAAACAATGTGAATTGACATGCAGCCATCCTTCAAACTGTGCAGCAACTTATGCATGTTATGCACCCTGTGCCCTAATATAATGCATTTCTGTACACAATGATTGGTTGAAGAATTGAACTGCCAAAATTCGAACACGCGCAAATTTATTGATTTATTTATTAAATTTGTTAGCCTCTTTTCTACACACACGCACACACTCAAAGCAACTTACAGTTAATAAAAAAAAGTAAAAGATGAAAAATATATAAGAAGTTAAAAACAAAAAACAGTACAAAAGGCTAGGAAGGCTACACAACAGAAGGCCTCCAAAATTAAGAACCGAATGCCTGGGAAAAGAGAAATGTTTCTGTCTGGTGCCTAAAGATGGATAATGATGGTGCCAGGTGTACCTCCAAACGGGGCCACCACTGACAAGGCCAGTACTTGTGTTGCCACTCTCCACACCTCCTTCAGAGGGTGCATACGAAGAAGGGCCTCCAATGCAGAGTGCAGAGTCCAGGTTGGTACATAAAGGGAGAGACAGTCTTTGAGATATTGGGGTCCTGAGCCATATAAGGCTTTATAGGTCAAAACTTTGAATTGAGCCCGGAAAGCAACTGGTAGCCAGTGCAGTTGCACCAGAATTGGTATTATGTGCTCAAACCATCTTATTCCGATGAACAGTCTGGCGGCTGAATTTGGCACCAGCAGCAGTCTCCAAACTGTCTTCAAAGGCAGCCCCACATATAATGCATTGCAGTAATCTAACAAGATTAAATTTTGAAGGACTGCTGTGTTTCAGTTCACATATTAGTTTGAGAAGTGCAAATTGGGTAGTTTCTCAGTAAATTGCAGCAAACCAAAGCAAATTTTCTCCCCCATCCCTAGCACTACAAGCAGTGAATCAGCCAGCAGGGCTTCTCTTAGGATTTTCTTAGGATTATTGTTATCGGCCTATGGATTGCCCCAAAGTAGACTCTTTGTTCACCATTATCCATCCTTCTCTATAAAGAACAGCTGGAATGGAGTGCAGGGTTCAAAGGTGCACTCTCCATTTGTGCAAGCAAGGGTAATGCCCAAGAGGCCACATATGAAGAAAGCGTATCTGAAACCCATCACAGAATCCTCTGTAACATGCAAACTATGGAATTCCATCCCACAGTGGGCGGTGACAGCCACCAACTTGGATAGCTTTAAAGAGGATTAGACAAATTCATGTTCTACCTCCACTGTCAGAGGCAGCTTCTGAATACCAGACGGGAACTACAGGAGGGGAAAATGCTCTTGCACTCAGGTCCTGCCTGTGGGCTTCCCAAGAGGACATCTGATTGGCCGCTGTGAGAACAGGATGCTGGACTAGATGGGCCGCTGGACTAGATGGGCCACTGGCCTGATCCTGCAGGGTTCTTCTTATGCAAAGGATCCTTGATGGATGGGTCAGACTAAAAAGCATTCCTTGGCAGCTGAAAATCTGAATTGCCCAGGACTAGGCTATGTACAAACTCAGCTTTTCAAGGCAGTCTTTGTTCTCTTCACAGCTACAATCAATCCTTTCTGACAACCATTTTGCTGTATGCACTCTGCACTCACTTGCCCACCAAAAGCCACATCTTATAGATTCCCTGTTTCTTCCCCCTATGAATCTTTCTCCTAATCCTTGCATACCACTCCTCACCCAAAACTAGCCCAAAATTCTGCCAGATCAACAAATCAAGATTCAGGACACAGCATGAACTCTCATGAGAACCGTTCCTTTAAATGTTTTCTGGGCATGTAAAGGAGAATCCTCTTTTATATTCACAGCGCCAACCCTTCCAAACTGAAAAATGATGGGTACATGCTTGTAACGTCAGCCAGCTGTCAGACAGAGGTGCCTGGTAACTCGTGGGAGGGTGGTGGATCATTCCAAACCACACATGTGCAGACAACTGTCAAGATCCCTCCTCAAAGGAAATGGGTTTAACCACTACCTCCATGAGATACAGAAAGGTAAAAGCCAAGCAAAGGTACTGGTTGCAATGGGAAAAGACCTGACTCAGTGGTAGAGCACCTGTCTTGCATGGATAACAGAGGCTAGACAAAAGGAAATTATGTCCCATCACAAGCACAACAGTAACAAACACACTGGGATCAGAAAAGCTAGAATGATGTAACGCTAAATTGGTAACACAAATATAAAAGTGTATATATTTTTATAGGACCGGGGGTGGTGGTTTGGATGATGTCTGTGGGAACCCTCCAAGCCTTGAATTCTGTGGTTGAGAGACCTGCTGTATTGCCCAAGCCAGGTTTTGGTCAAGTTGATGGGCCTGATTTACATGTCTGGAGACTTGGTGGAGAGCACAGGTGTTGCCATAGGAACGAGGGTAGCCCTTCCCTTTCACCTGGCTGGAACACATCCTCCCATCCTAGGGGGAAGAGGTAGTTCTTTTGTGTGTTTTTCATCTGTGGAGCTGGAAGAGACAGACAGACAGAGAGCCCTGCCTTGCTCTGTGTGCTGAACCCCAAGCTACAGCCATGGGAAGCCACCCCTAGAAGCCTAATAGGGAAGCAAGATCTATTAGAGTGTTGGAGGTGGTATACATGTGCCTCCCAGAGAGATACTCCACCTTCAGAACAACAGACACACAGGCCCGCCGAAGCTTGAGTCCTGGAGACTCACAGCCGCCGGGCCGTCCCACCCACCCCCCGGGAGGAAGGAGAGGCAAGAGGGACGGCAGCAAGCCGCACCAGGGGAACGATAACCTTTTACCTGCTTGTCGCCCTCCTCCATGGTCAACATAATTTCAGTTTTCTGACACTTTCATACAGCAGGGAGGGCAGCTTACAGGCTTCCCTTGGTGAATTCTGACTTTTATACTGTATGTATATGTTTATGGATATTGTTTATGTGTTTTGCTTTGTAAATTAATTTGATATGTCTTTTATTGTACCTTGTGTATTCTATTGTAAACCACTCTGAGATCTTTCAGATAGTAAGCAGTCTATAAATGGAAACAACAACAACAACAATAAAATACATCCTAAAGACACCACAGTCTCTGCTGACCTTCATTCCAAGGAAACAAAACTCTGAGTAAGAACTGGAACCCCTGAAGTCTCACCACTCAGAGACTGGGGTGCCCACAACATTACACACTGGGCAACTTCTTGGCTGGGTGAGACTCCCTGCCTGAAACTCTGGAGGGCTGCTGACAGTCAATGTGGACAATACTGCATTGGATGGAGCACTGGCCTGACTTCACATCTTATATTAGGGGAAGGCCCATAGCTCAGTGATAGATGCATTCGCTTTGCATGCAAGAAGGTCCCCGATTCAATTCCCGGCATTTCCAGGAAAGAGTGGGAATATCTCCTGTCTGAAACACCAGAGAGCTGCTGTCAGTAGACATTACTGAGCTGGATGGACTCATGGTCTGGTTCAATACAAAGACAGCTTCCTCTGTTCCTGACCATTGCAGCGTTTGCTCCATAGAGTTAGATATGAAGCATTTATAACCAGATGAAGGCATCTCTGAACTAATTTCCACTGCCTAAAAGGAATGATGGCTCCCTGCTGGCAAGAACGCTGCTGATTGCCTTCTCTGGCAGCACCCACTTGTTTAATGCAATTAAACCCTGGAAGAATGCTAGCCAGACTCCCCATTTGCTTTCAGATCTTCCACAATTTGCTTTACGTGGGGGAGAGAAGCCCCTTCCCCCCCCCCCCAAACAGCCGTCCGTTCAACAGCACAGGACTGGTGTGAAAACACAAACTCCCCAGCATCCGTCGCTGGGAGTGCTGAAACAATTCTAAAATTAGGGAGAATATGCATTCTAATTTGTAGAAGGAAATATGAGTTAGGGCATCCTTCCTCCCCCCCCCCCCAAAAAAATCTATCTCGGCTTAAATATTCACACAAGGCTCGAGAGAGTGGAGTCATCCTATAGGATGAAACAGCTTTAAAAGGAAATTCAACAGACTTACACAGGACATCTATTAATGGGCATTAGCAGTTGAAAGCATCAGCGAAGGGCCATAGTTCAGTGGGTAGAGCATGTTGAACCCCTGGCATCTCAAGGTAGGGCTGGGAGAGAGACTCCTGCCTGAAACTCTGCTGCCAGTCAGTATAAACAATACTCAATACTGAGCTAGACAGACCAATGGGTCTTACTCTGCATAAGGCAGCTTCCTACGTCCCTATCAGTCCTGGCCAACATGGTGACCTCCAGAGGTTCTGAATGACAGCTTCCTCAGCCCTAGCCAGCATGCCCAAGGATTTTAATGCAAACCTAATTCGAACCTTGCAAAACTATACAGAGACCGACACACAGCTAAGCTTCGAAATTCGCCCTTTTCTGAATTTGTCAATGCAATTCTCCAACTAAATAATGTGTACAAAAATGTGTGTATCAGGAGAGAGCGAAAATAACATATTAAATGCATTATCTCGGGGGAATTGTTTGCAAATGTGTACACACACCACACTTGATCTTAGCTAAAAGGCCGAGAAGCAAATGTGTATATTGAGCAAAACTGTATACAAAAAATGTGTATATTAGGAAAAATTTGCACTAAAATGCCAAGCAATTTTCATGTGGACTTTAAAAATAAAAAATCACAAACTGATGTCATAACATGGAGAACTTTATTTTGGCCTGGAAAGATGAGAAATTGAGATCAACTAAAATTGAACGATTCGTCCGTCTCTACACTTCCCATAGCGTCCTGGTAATCACCCTCCCATGCTATTAGAAGCAACAGACTAAGCGTCTAACAGTGCAATCCTAGCTATGTCTACTCAGAAGCAAGCCCTACTGAATTCACTGGGGCTCACTCCGAGGTAAGTGGGGAATATATATCTAACTCAGTATTCTGAATGGTAGAGTTAGGGAACCTTTTTCAACCCGAGGGCCGTGTTGCTTTCTGGGCAATCTTCCGGGGGCCACGTGCATGCCAGTGGTGGGTGGGGACAGAGGCAAAAGGGAGTGGCGCAATTAATGAAAATTTTACCTTTGCATAGGAGGCTAGTTTCTACACACATTCACACATACCCTCTCTATCCAGAGAAGCAAAAGGCATTCTCAGAGTTCACATTCCAGCCAGGAAAAACACTCCAGAAGGGTGTGAAACAAGAGCAGTGAGGAGGACAGCCTAACGAGAGCTCCAAGGCCAAATAGAGAGGCCGGGAGGGTCGCATTTCACACACACCCCGAGCCTGAGGTTCCACACCTCTGGTCTGCACTGACTGGCAGCAGCTCTGCAGGACTCCAGATAGGAGCTTTTATTAGCCTTACCTGGAGACACCGGGGATTGGACATGGGACCTTCTGCATGCAAAGCAAGTGCTCTACTACAGAGCTATGGCTTTTTTCCCCCGTTCTCCAAGAACCCCTGGGGTACAGTCTGAAGATAGACAGATAGATAAGAGTTTAAAAAAAACCCTGAGGCCACCACTGAAGTGGCCCCACCTGTAATACCCATCAGTCTGACGTGCACAGGGACTCTAAGGACCAAACAGATTTGTATGGGAGGAGGCAGCCCTTCAAATAACTTGGTCCCAACCCCTTTAGGGTATTAAAGGTTAACGCCAGCATTTTCCATCGAGCTGTCTCATTAGCACCAAGCAAATATGCTTATTTGCCTAGGCCTTTAAAGTTTTCATTTATTATTATCATCATCATCATCTAGATTTCACTTCACCATAAGGTCCCATGGCAGGTCATAATTTAAAACACAACATTTAAAACAAATTACAGTCACAAGGCCAGGGTGGGTCCAAAGAAATATACATCTTGGTGTCAAAAGCCAGGGCAAAAAGGTGCATCTTCAGCATACAACAGGAACTATGAAACGAAAGGTGGCAGGCACACCTCTGTTGAGAAAGTATTTCATAACTTGGGGGCTGCCACAGAGAAGGCCCTGTCCTGGGCCACCACCACCCTAAACTTCTGAGGGTGGTAGAACTATCAAGAGGGCCCCCTCTGCTGCTACTGTGTTTGTTTTATTATTGCATTTCTGAACCAGTATTTTGATCCTGTTTTTACACAAACTGACCTGGAAACATGGCTGTCTATGCATTTCCTAAAAAATAAAATAAAATCTGGCTGGAATTCATTGTTAGTCTTGTTCAGAGTAGACCCACTGAAGTTAACAGACATGACTAACTAAGTTCATTAATTTAGTGGGTTTACTCCGAGTTGGACTTAGTTGAATACAACCCTCTGTCTTCGACCAATAGTCGTTTTGACCACCATTCAAGGCTCTCCAAAGCAGTATCCTAGGAACACAGACAGCCAGGCAAGTCTTTTGAAGCAGCCAGATATCTATGTCCAGAATAATCTGTTGTCCAGAGACAACCAGCAGTCCACGAACTTCATTCAGGTGGTCCTTGACATGTTCAAATAAATATTAATATTGGGTTTTAATTGTATTTTCACTGAATCTCTTCTTTCTCATGTTGCAGCTTATCATACAATTTGAATTCTATGGAAGGCAAATCGGACTACAATACAATTAACTATAAGCAATAAAAATCATACAGCATCCAGGACAGCGCGTTACAATTGCTACAACAGGCAGAGGAATCATTAAGTGGTCTGCCAAGACCCTCAACAATTTTCAAGAGATCCATGGGCAGCAGTGTAGTGGCAAATTCAGAAGCGCAGGGTCCCTTCATGATAGTCACAGCCACACACACCCCTTATATTGCTGCTGGGTTGAGAATGAGATCCTTGCTAATGCCTTCTCCCATAACGACAAGATGTCCCTAGGGGCCAATAAGCATAAAAGGGGAGGGTGTTGGCTGCTGAGAAGAGTCTGCTCAATGGCTGACTCATCTCCTTTCGCTCCAATTGGCTCCAATCAGCAGGAAAGGGCAAGGGAGCATATTTGAAGACTCTTCTCATTGGCTAACACGCTCGCCTTTCATGCTGATTGGCTCGTGGGATGCTGAAGACATAGGGACCCTGCTCCCAAAAAAGTAAAGGGTGTAAGACCCCCGAGACCCTGGACGACTACACCCCTGTCCATGGGGAGGACGTTTGGTAATCTCCACTAAATTGGGTTAAACATTCAAGGAATACTTGGCCCTTCTAGGAATCGAGCACCCAACAAGATTCCCGCTTTCAATAGCATTAGCACCTGCCAAAGTTTTGGGGTGGTAATACAGCTTCATTTCCAACTGGTGAAGCTCCTGTTAACTTCCTGATGACACCGCCTAACTTTTCACACCACACACGCTAGAGTGGGCTGGGGGGTGCTGTCCTTCTTTTGTTTCACTTTAGCCCCTCCAGACAGCAAGAAAGTGAAAGCTTTGCAGAACAAATCCATCGCTAATGCACAGTTATTGCTTCAAGAACATGTTGCAGAATCCATCCACAATAAAACCCATTAACTGTCCCACTTGACATGCCGCTGGTCTCAAGGCTCAGAGGAGCTGCCCGCGGGAGACAAGGGAACCTCAGGGACTAGGAACTTAGGGCATCTATCAGGGAAGCGAACAGCAGAACGGCTTACAGAGGGCAGCCCATTCCAACCCACCAATCAGCTCCTAACAGCAGCAAACAACACACCCGGGGAAGGGAGGGGCGGAGGGGATGAGGAGCTTGTTGTTTTATCTACTACCGGTTGCAAAAAGGCAGGCAGGCAGGCAGCGAAACAGACACACATTAACAGAGCCAAAGTGGCCCAGTTTGATCTTTGCACGAATCCCTCAACCAGCCCAGCTTGCTTTTAAAAAGGGATCTTGCACACACACACACGCGCGGAAAGATCTCTCCAAACAAACCCAACACAAAAGTGGCGCGATCAAGTTTCCACAAATCTCTTTGAAGCGGGAAGTTGAGTTAGAAACTTTACCAGAGACGGGGTGGGTGGGTGAAAAAAGACGCGACTGGGAGGGAAATGAACCCCACGCAGCGTGCAGTTTTGGTTGCCCGTAAAATAAAAATAAATCCAAAAGCAGCCACCCCGTGAACAACAAATTCCCCCGCAGCCCGGTTGCAACTAAACAGAATCCACACTGGTTTTGCTCGCAGTTTTGCTTCTCTCTTCCCCCCCCCCGTTTGCTTACCTGCCAAGATAGCTTTGCCCGGATGGGTAAGTTTCGCTTTGCCCGCCGGAGCTGCTGCAGCCAGGCAGCGCGGTCTGGGGAAAGGGTTAACGAAAGACGGTGCCGTCGAGGAGGAGGAGGATGGAGACATAATCGTGGAGCCACAAGAGCGAGACACAAACGGGACCCGGAGAGGAAGGGGCTGTTGGGGAGGCAGTTTGCAAAGCGCAGCTCTTTGCAAGGGGCTGCAAATGTGACTCGGGGGAGTCGATCCTGGAGTAAAGGAGGGAGGGGGAGAGACAAGCCAGATCTCTGCCACAAAGTCCTGCAGCCGCCGGCGCTCCCCAGCCAGGCTTGCTATATGCAGGGGGAGGGCCGATCATCAGAGCCGGGCCACCGCCCCCTTTTTCCCAAGCGGAGGTGTGGCGGCCGCTTGCCACGCAACGTCACAGCCTTGCAGCTGACATGCGCTTTTAAGGAGGGGCGAGCAAAACAAAAAAAAAACCACCTACCACCGCCAGCAGCACGCTTGCAGGGGAGGGGTGATTGTTCGCCTTGTGCGATCTGAGCCGGCGACCTGGGCTAGGGTGGCTTGTAGCATGTTTCTGCGTTGCTGTTGTTTGCGAAAGAAAAGAGGGCTGGCAGAAAATGATGTTGATGAAGGAACTGCCTGGAACAAAGGACCTCCTGCTTTGCATGGAAAAGTGGCCCAGCGGTTACAGCACCTGCTTTGCATGCAGAAGGCCCCGGATTCTAAACCCCTGCATCTCCAGGGGGGAGGTCCCCATGGCTCAAACCCTGAAGTGATGTGCAGACAATACTGAGCTGGATGGACCCAACGATCTGACTCAGTGGAAGGTAGCTTCTTTTTAGGGGAAGAAGTGGAGCACCTGCTCTGCATGTAGAAGGCCCTAGGTTCAATCCCTGGCACCTCCAATTGGGCTGGGAGAAGCCCCTGCCTGAAACCCTGAAGAGCCGCTGCCGGTCAGTGTAGACGGTTGAGCTAGTCTAAGGATGGGGGAAGTCTGGACCTCCAGGTGCTGTTGACTACAACTCCCATCATCCCTGGTGACTGGCCGTGCTGGCTGGGGATGATGGGAGTTAGAATCCATAAAAACCTGAAGGGCTGTAAGTTCGCCATCCATGACCGACATGAATGTTCGGACACAGTATATAGTGAATGACCATAGCTCAGCAGTAGAAGATCTGCTTTGCATGCGGAAGGCCCCAAGTGAGATCCCCGGCATCTCCAAGCAGGGCTGAGGGAGAGACTCCTGTCTGAAACCCTGAAGTGCTGAAGCCACTCAATGCAGACAAAACTCAGCTAGAGGGACAAATGGTTTGACTCCCGGGAAGGCACCCGCCTATGTTCCCAGGTTGTTTCTACAAATCCATGTTGAAGGCACTTATGGCAAGTGATGGCAAAGATCCTCTGCTTGAGACCTTGAAGAGCCACTGCCGGTCAGAGCTGGCCACATTGGACTAGGTGGGCTAGTTGTGTGGCCAGAAGGTAGCTTTCTGTCTTCCTAAATCATCTGCTGCTGCTACAGTTCTTGAAAGAAATACCATTTAAGGTGGCATGGAAATTTCTGCAGAGGGAGGTGCTCAATTTCAGATCTGACATTGACACATATGCAATGGGGTTTTTTTTTTTAAAAAAATCAAATTTGCATCTCACTTTTATTTACAAACTAAACTTAAATTTTAACACACAGCTTCGCATGGTAGTGATTACTGCCGCAGGATCACCACCACCACCACCCCACTCCATGCGCCATGCCTGAATGCTGGACTCAGCACTGAATTTATTTTTTGTTGTTTTAAAAATGATATTCCTGTGTGTCTGTCTCACAAAATAAGACTCTCATAAAATAGATGAAAAACACAAACAAGAAAATGAGAGCAGAGATGGGTAAGCTCCGGCCTAGGGGCAAAAGGGGGCCCTCCAGGCCTCCCTGTCTGGCCCTTGGAGCTCTCCACAAGCCCCAGGCCACACCCCCTGCTGGCCCTGCTTTGCACCTTCCTTGAGTGGTTGTGCCAGGCCTAAATGCGTCCTTGAACTCCGGTACTGATTCTTGATTGTTTGGATGGAGGTCAGAAGAGGGTGAGTGTAGAAAGTAGCCTACTTGTACAGAGCTAAAATTTACATCCATTGCTGTCTGCTTTTGCCCCTGCCCCCCACTGCCATGTGGGCCCCAGAAGGAAAAGGTTGCCAAGCCCTGCATTAGAATCTCACACTAGGCCTGAAGGGACCAGGGTTCCAATCCACTTAGGCCAAGAACCTTGGGCTCAGGTTGCAATCCAAAACACTCTTACCTGGGTGTAAGTCCCATTGAACCCAATGGAGCTTACTTCTGAGCAGACATGTACTAGATTGCAGCCTAAGGCACACTCCCTCAGCCGAACCTACCTCACCAGGTTGTTGTAAAGATAAAATAGGGAAAGAACCCAGTTAAATCACCCTTGAGGTCCTTGGAGGAAATGCAGGAATAAATAACATCCCAATGCATTTAAAACAAAGATATAGTAGCAGAAATAATGCAACAGAGCCATTGGTACCCAAATGGATGGGATTTCAGTTCTTCTTTATACCAAAGGCACAGTTGATCAAAACCATCTGAGCAGAGCCTTACCGTTAGGTGAGGAGAGGGGAACCTTTGGTCCTCCAGATGTTTTTTATTTATTTATTATTTGATTTATATCCCGCCCTTCCTCCCAGCAGGAGCCCAGGGCGGCAAACAGAAACGCTAAAAACACTTTAAAACATCATAAAAACAGGCCTTAAAATACATTAAAACAAAACATTAACAAGCAATTCTAACAGTTTGTGTTGCTGAACTACAATTCCCATCAGCCCTAGCAAGCATGGGCAATAACCTGGGATGATGGGAGTTGTAGTCCAGCAACATCTGGAGGGCCAAAGTTTCGCCACACCTGCTTTACAGCATGCCCAGTAGCTCTGTAAGCAAAGTAAAATATATCTTCTCACTGTTAACAATATTAGAACACAGATCAGACCAAAGACCTATCTAGTCTTGCATCCTGTTCTCACAGTGGCTAACCAGATGCCTATGAAAAGCTTGCAAGCAGGACCTGGGTGCAAGAGCACTCTTCCCTCCCAGGTTTTCATATCATCTGCAAATCTGATAAGCATTCCCTGCACAGCCTCATCCAAGACATTCAATAAAAATGAAGAGCACTGGACCCAGGACTGAGCCCTGCAGTATCCTGCTTGTTACCTCGCTCCAGTTTGAGAAGGAACCATTGATAAGCACTCTTACGATTCTGTAGCCAACTGTGGATCCACCTGATAGTTGTTCCATCCAGCCCACATTTAGCTAGCTTGCTAATCATCATGGGGCACTTTGTCAAAAGCTTTGCTGAAGTCCAGGTATGTCCACAGCATTCCCACAGTCTACCAGGGAAGGTTATCCAATCAAAAAATGAGGTAAGATTAGTTGGGCAGGATTTGTTCTTGACGAATCCATGTTGGCTTCTAGTAATCACTGCATTCTTTTCAAGGTGTTTACGGACTGACTGCTTTATAATCTGCCCCAGAATTTCCCCAGGGATTGATGTCAGGCTGACTAGTCTGTTGTTCCCAGGTTCTTCTTTTTTGCCCTTTTTGAAGATAGGGACAACATTAGTTCTCCACGATTTTCACAAAGATAATAAACAGCAGTTATGAGAGTTCTTCAGCCAGTTCCTTCAATACTCTAGGATACAGTTCATCAGGCTGTGGACATTTGAATTCGTTCAATGATTTAGGTATTCCTTGACTGTTTGTTCGGGATGGGGCTCTTAATATCATGATTTGGGATTTCAAACATGCTTATGAGTTCTGGGACTCAGTTGTTAAGTTTAATTATTGGTCCAGATATATTTTTGGACTCCTGGTTGTGTTTGTTTTCTATTTTTGAGGACCAAAATGTGGATATACTTTGTAAGACAATGAATTATTCATTTATTGGAGGCTGCAAGATTGGTCGTCACCCAGAGTTGGAAAGATATTTTGACCTACCAATTATATAATTGATTTAGAAAGTCTTTTTTGTAGCCATTTCTGAAAAGATAAACCACCAGTTGTAGATGCTGAGGGGAGAAGCAGATCCAGTGGCATTTTTGGAAGTGTGGTGGCCATTCGTGACATATAAATAGGCAGATGGATGGACAGTTCCCAGGAAATATTTTATCTGCTGCTTCCGATGATGAAGTTTGGAAAATTTCTTCTAGATTTCCTGATATACTATGTATGTAGCAAGGATATTATAAAACGCCCTCCCTTTGGACAAATTAGATGCTGTATTTTCTAAATCTGTCGTTTTTGTGATCATAGTAATGCATTCTGTATTATGTATAAGTGAGAAATAAAAACTGATGAATGAAAAACACAACGCACTCTGAAAATGTGAAATGTGCGATATTGTTACTCTTGCGCATAAAGGTCCACACACCAGCTATGAAGCAGGTCACTTCCTTGAGCTGGAAACAGGCAGGGAAAGAGGGAGTCCTTTATTCACATCCTGACTTCCATTTTAAGGGCTAAAGCCAGTCACTCTCCAAGTAGGTGCTGCCTCCTAGCGTGCCTTAGGGAAGATACGTCTGGGAGATACAAACTCAGGCTAAAGGCAGCAGCCTTGATTATAGCATGCAAAACAAACTAGGCATCTTCCTCCTGATGTCTGGGCTCCTACTGGGAGGAAGGGCGGGATATAAATTTAATAAAGGATGATAATAATGTCTCCCATTAATGGCCTTTGCCTTTAAAGCATTCCTCTGTAACTCCATGTTATCACATTTCCCAGAACTCTCAGTTAGCCTTAATGAAGCACAGAGGGAAGTACTGTAGTTCCGTGACAGAGCGTCTGTCTTGCATGCAGAAGGTCCCAGGTTCAATCCCCAGCATCTCCAGGTAGGGCTGGGAGAGGGTCTCTGAAACCCTGGAGAGCCACAGCCAATCAAGGTAGACAATGCTGAGCTAGATGGACCAATGGTTCGATTCCCCATAAGGCAACGTTCTGTGTCCCTAGGGTATACTATCAGTACCATAACCGGCCCTGGTGGTACCTTTTCTGATCTGTGGTATGCATTCCAGTTGAGCTTCTAATATAGTGTTTTTAAACAACTTCCAAGCATTTTCGAGTGATGTGACCCTCTGGACTTTGTTTTTCAGCTTTCTTTTTACCAATCCCCTCATTTTTGTGAAGTTTCCTCTTTTGAAGTCAAATGTGACCGTGTTGGATTTTCTTGGCAATTGGCCATTTACATGTACGTTTAATTTAATAGCACTATGGTCACTGCTCCCAATCGGTTCGACAACACATCTCGCACCAGGTCCTGGTCCCCACTGAGGATTAAGTCCAGGGTTGCCGTCCCTCTGGTCGGTTCCATGACCAACTGGTCTAGGGAATAGTCATTTAGAATATCTAGAAATTTTGCTTCTTTGTCATGACTGGAACACATATGCGGCCAGTCTATGTCCGGGTAGTTGAAGTCACCCATTACTACCACATTTCCTAGTTTGGATGCTTCCTCAATTTCATATCTCATCTCAAGGTCTCCCTAAGCATTTTGATCAGGGGGACGATAGATCGTTCCCAGTATTAAATCCCTCCTGGGGCATGGTATCACCACCCACAACGATTCTGTGGAGGAGTCCGCCTCTTTTGGGGTTTCGAGCTTGCTGGATTCAATGCCTTCTTTCACGTATAGAGCGACTCCGCCACCAATACGTCCTTCCCTGTCCTTCCGATATAGTTTATATCCAGGGATAACCGTATCCCACTGGTTTTCTCCATTCCACCAGGTCTCCGTTATGCTCACTATATCAATGCTCTCCTCTAAGACCAAGCCAGTTCTCCCATCTTGGTTCGCAGGCTCCTAGCATTAGCGTACAGGCACTTGTAAGCAGTGTCTCTCTTCAAGTGTCTTTGGCACTTGTGGTTAGGCCTGTGGTAATTTTGCTCTTCTGAATTTATATCCTGTGCCTCTGCTCTCACAATGCCTACTTCTAGGCCTACCCCTTTTAAAATTTCATCATTTCTTTGGTTTTTATCCCAGGGGGGAGGTTTATTCCGAACCGGACCTTTCTCAGCTCCTGTCGGGTTTCCCCCCTCAGTCAGTTTAAAAGCTGCTCTGCTACCTTTTTAATTTTAAGTGCCAGCAGTCTGGTTCCATTCTGGTTCAAGTGGAGCCCGTCCCTTTTGTACAGGCCCGGCTTGTCCCAAAATGTTCCCCAGTGCCTAACAAATCTAAACCCTTCCACCCAACACCATCGTCTCATCCACGCATTGAGACTGCAAAGCTGGGCCTGTCTGGCTGGTCCTGCGCGTGGAACCGGTAGCATTTCAGAGAAAGCCACCTTGGAGGTCCTGGCTTTCAGCATCCTACCTAGCAACCTAAAGTTTGTTTCCAGGACCTCACGGCTGCATTTCCTCATGTCGTTGGTGCCAACGTGCACCACGACCACTGACTCCTCCCCAGCACTGTCTACCAAACTATCTAAACGACGGGCGATATCCACAACCTTCGCACCAGGCAGGCAAAACACCTTGCGGTCTACACGCCCATCACACACCCCACTGTCTATGTTCCTAATGATCGAATCACCCACTACAAGGATCCCTCCACCCCCTGGAGATATATCCTCGGCACGAGTGGATAGCTGCTCATCCCCCAAGGAATGGGTCCCTTCTAAGGGATCGTTTCCCTCTTCCTCAGCTGGATGCTCTCCTTCCTTGAGACCATCGTTCTCCATGATAGCAGAAGAGCTATCATCCTTGGAGTGGGACACAGCTATAACGTCCCTGAAGGCCTCCTCTCTGTCTCTCTCAGCTTTTCCAGGTCAGCCACCTTGGCCTCAAGGAAATGAAGTCGTTCCCGGAGAGCCAGGAGCTCATTGCACCGAGAGCACACCCACGACTTCTGTCCAACAGGCAGATAGTCGTACATGCTGCAGGCAGTGCAAAACACTGGAAAGCCCCCCACCCCTGCTGGCTTCTTACCTGAATAGTTTTGTTTAAGGTTTATTACATCAATGGGTTGGAAACTGCGGTTTGGTTGAGGTCAGGGAACAGATGGGCAGAGTGGGGGGCCCTGGCATGCTCGCCCTGCTGCCGAACTCGCTCTGCTGCTTAACTCGCCTTGACGCTTTGTCAGCTGGGGCCTTGACGCTTTGTCAGCTGGGGCCTTGACGCTTTGTCAGCTGGGGCCTTGACGCTTTGTCAGCTGGGGCCTTGACGCTTCGTCAGCTGGGGCTCCCTCTAGCTCGTGGAGCAGGCTCAATATTGATTCCCCCTGAGGTCGATGGAAACTGTTCAGGGGTGAATAAAGACCTGAGGATCAAAAAGGGCCCAGGGATGGAAAAGAGGTTTATAGTTATTGTGTGAAAAACTTGTAATTTTTAGCCAACCATTTTTATGCTGTTCTAGACACAAGCCAGTGCCTTTGCCACCACTACAAGGGAGTATTACTTGGTAAAGGTGCTTATGAAGTCACAAGTATTCCCAAATTGATACCACTGTGGTTCATGGCTTTCAAACATGGATAAATGGGAACTGTGCTTTTAACTTTTAACCTTCTCTTGAGGAGAGGGGGAGAAGAGAAGGCAATATTAAGGAAGTAGTAGTGGTGGACTTAGAACATTTAACAGTAACCACATCACTGAAAATGCAAGTCAGTTGGCAGATCTGATGCTTAACAGTTTACTAGCACAGAATTTGAGGCTTATATCACCTTTCATCATTGCAGAAAAGCTGTTGCACTTTCACAGCTATGGGCGCCAAGTTCATTTACTCTAGTGTTGACATAGAAACAGGCCCTCCTCTTAACTTCTAGAAGATGGTCGAGAAAAGGATTGTGGGTGTTATGCCCCTTTGTGTGGTTGCCTCCTGCACCGCCTTTGAGGCACAGTCAGCTGACACAGCATCTCCCCTCCAGCCCCATTATTTCAAACCACACAGTGGACACCGGTTTGGTTTATGTTTATAATTGGACTTTCATAATATTCATGATTAGCACAAGATTCATAGCCATAAATTATACATTATCTAGTTTTAAGTACATAAAATGTTAATGATATATGTCTCTGAAAAGTGGCACAAAGTAGTACATCCTTGTTGGCATTCTCTATCCGGGAAGAAGAAAAAAGCAAGAGTGTGCAATGGGCAGACCATTTAACCTCGAAGAATCCTAGCAGAGGCAGGGAAAAAACCACAATCTGAACTGTTGTCACTTCTGAAAAGCATCTCCAGACGCCCAGAGGGTTTACAGCAGAGATGGGGAACTTGCGGTCCTCCAGATGTTGTTGGGCCTCCAGTTCCCAGCAGCATCAGTTGGCGTGACCAGCGGTCACGAGGGATGATGGGAGGTGCAGTCCAGCAACTTCCAGAAGGCCGCAGGTTCCCCACTCCTGGTTTAGAGCTTCAAATCAAATACAGCCAGCACAGGCAGGAAGACTCGCTTTCAGGGCCAAATTCCAGTCACAAAAGCAGGTGTAACCCTCCCTTCCCTAATATTTCATGCTCCTTTCATACCAACATGGCCCTCTTTGCAACACACACACATTTACAATACTATGGCTGCCCAGGCAACACACTCCCAAAATTTGCTTGTCAAAAACAAAGAAAATAAGTCACATATCCAAAGTTACGTTGTTGAAAATGTGTACCATTTGATGCCAATGAGTTATCATGCTTAAGCTGTTATGTATTACAGGAAAAAAAATCTGGGAAGTGTCTGCTCTGCGGTATGATCCAATTTATTCTCCAAGAAAGTTATTTTTTAAAAAAACTATTCCAGAAGGCATAGATGCTTTTTTTTTTTTTTGCAACGTTCTATAAACTGCTCTGCCATTCCCCCCTCCCATACACTTAATTTATTTCCTTTTTGCACAGTACTACAAACAAATGGGGAGGAAGTATGAGTTACATACAGTTTTCACATATCCCACCAGTAGGGTTCTGAACCCAATTCCTTGCTATCTAAGTAGGTGCTTGGTTAGTTACAGTACTATAAGAGCATTAACAGCTTGGTGCTAGGAGGTTCCTCAGCATGGACATGGCCAGCAAGAGGATTCTGCAATGAGAGACATCCACCCATCACCACCACCACCACCCCTTCCAGCCTCAAGAAGTTATTGCTGGGTTGTTGATCTTGCGGAAGTGTCGCCGCAGCTTCAGACACAGCCTTGAAAATGTCAGTAATGAAAACAAGAGGGAAAAAAGCTGCCCTTTTTGAGGTTGAAATGTAACAGGACATAGCAATAAATAACACAGTGTCCTTTGGATGTCTCTGAATGGAGTGGGATTGCAAAGGCAATTCAAGCCAACACAGGGAGTCATCTGTGCCTTCTTGGACAAAAAAAAAGGGGGGGATGGGAAGAAGATGGACCAGAGACAGTTAAGAGGTCTCACAGCGCAAGTTACATATTGAAACCGTAAACTGGTGGCTGGGTGAATCCTGGTGCCGTGTATCCATATGGGAAGTTTGCCTGCGGAGGTACTGCGTTGGGACCCGCCGTTAGCATCAGCTGCTGGCCTGAAAAGGAAGGCAAGGAGAGTCTGTTTAAGTGGCATGGAAGCTAGAGACTTTGTATATCCCAAGTCATGCTACCCAACCGGAACCAACAATCCCAGTTCAAAATGCAGGGCTGTGTTGCTTTGTTTCAAAAAAGGGTTGAAACAGAAAAAGCAGGAGTAAACTTCCAGCTCTAACAAACAAGAGCCGGAACATCCCATGAAGCTGCTTTATACCATTTGCCAAATACTGTCTACTCTGAAAGGCAGAAGCTCCAGGATATCAGGTGGGGAGTCTTTCCCACTATTGATTCCAAATATATTTTTTTTGAAACTGGTGATGTCAAGGATTGAACCTGGGATCTCCTGCATGGTTTTGAGAGCCAGTGTGGCTCGAGTACCAGACTATGACTTGGGGGAAGGAGACCCGGGTTTGAATCCCTATTTGGCCATGAAATTCACCGAGCAACGTAAGGCAACTGTCACCTCTAATTTACCTTACAAGGGTCAAATTGTGGCAAATGGGGAGGAGAGAGCAAAAAAAAAATGCAATCAATAGTTCTGCTGTTGAACTCTGCCCCTTCCAGACTTAACTACTGAACTCTGCCCCTTCCAGACTTATAAGGAGGGCAGATACTCAAGGCAGCGGCAAAGGACAGTCCTTGCACTGCCATTTAGGCAACACATTTAAGCTGCCTGCCCCCTTTTCATGATTGGGAAATTGCCAAGACGTTGCTGAGAACTACTTGAATGAACAGCTCCCACATTATATAAAAATAGCTTGCGGGGTCTGGGTTTTATAGTAAATTCCTCCCTCCTCCTTTCCTGTTGATAAAGCAGTGATTGAGTGTGGGTTTGTTTTGGTTATCTGGTATCATACCTTTTACCTCCTGAATAACTACATTAAGGAAATTTTCAAAGCTCAAAACAAACAAAAACATAGTACAGACATTCTGCATGGCCAGAATTTTAAACACACTGCAGTTAGATGTTAGTTGTATTTCCCCAGCCTACGCTTATTAATTCTGCCACAGACCAGACACACATTTGTTAAAACACTACTAAAAACTACACATGCCTCATGCAAGGGAATACTGAACTCCCATTTAAAACCATTCCCAATAGAAAACTGACCTCACCATCATGAACTTCCTTTAATGGAGGGACCTAGAATGCAATTGTCAATAAAGTCTAGCTTTTGACAATATATATATATATATATATATACATTTCTGGAAAAGAAGCACCATTTTCTTCCTTAATGGGATTTTGTTTTTCCAGAAGATTTCACCTCGTCACCCATGGCAAGGTAGGTTTCCCTCTACCATAGCTCAGAAGAGTATCAGAGGACGCACCAAGAATACCCTTGTCATCTTGAGATATTGCACCTCTAGAAAAAAGGCAAATCATTCCAAGCAGAGAGATTTTTTTCTACTGGGGAAAAAAAGGGGGGCACAAACGAACTCTGGTGTAACATTTCGTATCTTTGGGATGGCTCTGAGCAATTTTTGTAGGTGAATACATTTTTTTTCTGCAATGGGCCAGCCATGCAATTTCTGCTAAAATTTCAGGGGCTGGATCTACCTAAGAACTCAGCCTTCACTCATACATCATAAACAAGAAATAAATGTGAAAGACTGTTCTATCCAAACACTGGCTTATTATATATGCACCTAAGAAACCTGTTTGAAAAAGACCCAGAATCTGCAAACACGCTAGATTTGTATCCTACACCGGATAACTATGAAGGAAACCCTAGTGCAGACACTCAAGTTTACTTCAGTAAACAAACTGTGCTGCATTGCTAGTTCTACAATGGCCAGAGAAAAATTACATCAACTGGATTTCTTCTGGAATACCTCTATTTTGAATTCTAATGTGATGATTGCATGACAGTCAGTAGCACTGACAAAAGTTTAGTAAGATCCTATGGAGGCATCTCAAGTACTTTGATTCTGCATTAACACATGAGGGGAGAGGGAGTGAAGTACCAATCTTGAATTTTTAAAAAAATATATTTCCCCCCCGTTAGGGCCTAACAAAAAGAAAACAAGTCTTCACCTACCAAATACTATTGGAGTGGGTTCAGTTACTTGTTCCTCTTCTTTCCTTAGGCTTTCAGAAGCATCAAGTTTATCCACCTAAGTTATAAAGTGAACAGGAAATGCTCATGAAGGAACTTCTTAGAGCCTGTAGTATGTGACCTTCTACAGTACAGGTGCCCCACACCCAGTTATTTCAGGTCTAAGATAGATTCCATTCCAGTCTTCATGATGTTTCAGGGTGTCAGCGAATCTAGCACAACCTTCTGCTAGCCATCAGCTTTCAGAACAGAGCCCAGGTCAAGCATTTCCTTAACTGTCAGAGATCAAGTTTCTTAACAGCATAGCTTGTGGTATAAACAAAATGGACGGTCAAATTCACACACACACACAAAGGAGTAGCAGGGAGTTACAGGCTACATTCACCTTCCAAACATGTTATCTGCAAGAGCCAGTTCCAACATTCCATCAAACAGCAAGAGCCACGGCTAGCCCAAATTAGCAGCTGGCTTGCTCCAACAGCCCCCTAGTGTTTTTCCAACTCAACTGTAGAGCACTGGACTGCTTAGGGGAGATGAAGCCTGCTTCTTATGCTGGGTATGACGGTCTCTAGGGGCAAGTCTAGGCCTCATCCCAATGCTGTCCCTGAGTGCATGTCATTACTTCCTCCCTTCAAAGGTTATGGGATGCATTCTGCTATCCCCCACAATGTACCTTAGCAGTATACTTGTTCTGCTAGGGAGATGTTATGCGACAGCAGAATACTGTTGCACCAGCAGAATGCATAAGAAGGCTGCTGGCAACTTTGCTACACGATAGAGTGCAGTCTGTTGTGCAAAGAGTTTCCACTAGCGCAACCAGTAGTGTAGTAGCAAATTCAGAAGTGCAGGATCCCTTCATGAGAGTCAGAGCCACCCCCCCTTTTTTTTTTGCTACTGGATTGAGAACGAGATCCTTGTTAATGCCTTCTCCTACAACAACAGACGTTGTTAGAAGCCAAAAAGCATGAAAGGTGAGAGTTAGCTACTGAAAAGAGTCTTCTTATTAGCTAACTCACCTCCTTTCACTCTGACTGGCTCCAATCAACAGGAAAGGACAAGAAAGCATGTTAGAAGATTGTTATCAGTGGCTAACACACAACTCTTCCATGCTGACTGGCTCACAGGATGCTGGAGACACAGGGACTCTGCTGGGACCCTGCTCCCAAAAAAGTAGGGGGTCTAAGCCCCCCTGAGACTCTGGACAACTACATCCCTGAGCATGGCTGTAGTGTTTGTTTCCTCTGTTGCACAACATTAAAACTCACCCTCACACTAGCGGACAGAGAACACTGGATATAGTTCAATGTACTTAAGGGTGTGGGGGGGAGAGACATAACAGTCTACCACCACCATAGGGTGATCTGACCACTAGACAGAGGCAGGAGGAAGGGAGACACTGACCCTTTGCCTTCTTGTACATACTCAATACACTGCCTGTGTCTCCACTTCCTAAACCCAGCTCCTTGGGTGGAGGAGAAAAGACCAAAGAGCAGCATGGTCCCCATCTCTGCCACACAGCTTTCAGATGGCCGAGGGTGGGCATGCGATTCTTCAAGGACTTGCTTGGTTTGTGGGAACGTGAGGCAAGGCTAAGCTTGAAAAGCAAAGCCTGTCCTCAACCGCTTGTTCTACCTCCTCAATGCTAAGAAGATGGGATCAAAAGTAGATGTTAGGAGGAACTGGAGCCCTCTACCAGTTCCTCACCTAAAAAATTTGCTCGGCCTCATACTGGTATCACAGGAAGATTTCACTGCCGACACCCAGATTAACAGCAGAAGTCTTGTTGGCAGGACATCAAATATAACATTCTGTCTGATCTGAGACTGGTCATGCCAACTAGTGAGTTTGTGCATTAATAGCTATCATTAAGGCTTTACCAGCCTCTCATACTAGCAACCCAGGAAGATTTCTCTTTGCTTTGGATAACTAGGTAAGTCCCTGACGGGAATTTAAAGCACCCCAGAAGTTTGTTTAGGTTCAAGCTGTCATGTCAGCCTGGCTGCCTCTCCTTTATGTATCACTCTAATGCCACCTTTTCTGATCCTTTGTATGTGTTCCTAGATGGCAGCGACAAGTAAATTTTCTGCTCTGTGGCCAATTACCCCCCAAATTCATCACTGCTTAGAGCAGCCTAAATATCAAGGAGGTTTACTCAAGAGGAAGTGACCTATGTCAGAGCTTTATTTCTTGTGAGGATTCAAGTTTCCAAGACTGGAAGAATGGTTTGCTAAGCCAGTTGTTGTTATGTGCCTCCAAGTCATTATTCATGCTGTTGGTTTTTGCCCTCAACTAGTTGCCATTCATTTGGTGGAGAGCACAAATTCTTCAGTCTATCTTATTCAGGGATCAAGTTGCAGTTACATTTTCCAAACAGAGATCACTCCTGTAAGCACTTCAAATAGGTGCAAGTGCCAGTCAGCAGCTTCCCTGCCAGTGTGTGAATGCCAGAAGGACTTGGGGAGTCTTCCAGTTCCATGTCTTGGTAGGGTTAGGGGAGAATTCCTTTTAGTTTTATTGCACTGTAGGTCTGTTTTAATAGTATATAGTATTTCTGATTCCCATTTTTGGAGGAAGAGCAGTTTATTAAAACAATTCAAAACAGGTTAATTTTCTCCAGGCAGCCACCTCAATATTATTAACATAATTGGTTCCATTAAGAGAAGAAATCTAAATTATCTTGGCTGCTGTTGCATTCAAACACTTTTTTTTAAAAGGGGGAATATATTTTCTGGGTCTAACCCCAACAATCATACTGCCTTTTTCTAAGCTAATATATAATATTCCTTCATAATATTCCTGCCAGCCACCATTTATCTTACGTACTGGCTTGAGACTGGATAAGGCAGCTCCAGTTTTCCTCAGCAGCTACCCATTCTCCTGCATTTGCAGCAGCTTTGCCCTTTGGAGCTACAATCAATGGTTTTATTCTAGCCTTGAAATTGCTGCCCCCCCCCAAGAAAAATCAATGACGGGGCTGTCAACAGAATAGCAATATCCTCCTAACAGGAGCTGCAGCACTCATTGTGGATGTTACCAGACCAGAGGTAGCTCCCTTTAGATTTGGGATGAATCTTCTGCCCACAGCCTGTTGCTTAACCGCCTTTGTATCTACTGGGATATCCATTTCTACCCCTACATTTTTTAAAGAGGCGTTCAAGGTTTGTTAATAGGAGGTATGCCTTCTGGTAGAGGGACACACATCTTGCCGTTAGGTACACATTTACATGAGGGAAGTTAAAACGTATTTACACGGAGAGGGGGCATTCATTCTCCAATTCATTACAACCTCTGTGTACTAGATTAGTTCTTATTTGAAATCCAGTCTTATCATGCATGCTCTTTCTGGAAGACTGAATTATTTAGTAGACACTTATCACTTGTAAAATCCAACCAGAATCAGAATACAACTCAGTAATATCCCAAGTGTAAAAAAATGGTAATGGGGTTCTTATGATGAGAACATCATTTTGCACTCATCTGTCCTTCCTTCCGCCAAGACAGATTAGCTTGTTGGGGGCCTTGCCACTTCTCTAAAGGGGGCACAGGAGAAGCCTCAGTTACTTTGATATTGTCGACATTTTTCAGACGGCAGCTTTCCCCAATAGTTGGGGCACTGTAGGCAGATATGAATATGGGCTCCTGCTGGGAGGAAGAGTGGGATATAAATCAAATAATAAAATAAATAAATAAGAATGAAAAATGGGCTTTTGTGCCTAAAATCATTTATTTTGACCCACTTTACAAGCTAGTGGGTACACTGCTGGAATATTCCAACAGATAAAAGCAAGCGAGGTCTGGTTGGATTTTTGCAAGTTATTTGTGAAGAGAAATTTACTACAGCATTAGTCAGATCAAACTAGATTATTCTGCTTTTCAGCAAAAGCTACAGTTAGACTCCCATAGATATGTCTTAGACATGTTTTAGGGACACAAATTTTACAAGCTAGTGTAAAACCAGAGCGACTGTCACCTTATTAAACAGACCATCAACCTGCAAGAAAATTCAGAGGGGAATACTTAAAATCAATAACCCAGGAAATCAATTTCAAGAAAAAAAGCAAAGATCATACAACATTTTTTTAGTGGGGGGATGTGGGGGGAGAGGAAGAGGAAAAAGGGAAAAGACATTCACACAGAAAAGAAGCACATTCAGCATTAAAACCTTTGGGAAACTACTATTTTACTAAGCAGATGTGTAAGTTTGTACACATGGAGAGATTACGTACCACCACAATATCTAACCTGCAATACGCTTTCAGAGATGATCTATTAAATGGGTTGCATTGTACATATCCATCACTTACACTGTATTTGTCATATACCAAATGCGGAGAACCTTTGGCCCTCCAGATGTTGCTGAATTACAACCCTCATCAGCTCCATCAAGTGTGGCCAGTGACCGGGGATGATGGCAGCTCAGCAACATCTGGAGTGCCAAACTGTGTAGTGCAAGTATCAGTAAGTACAATGTTTAAACCTGGACTGATGCGAGGAAGGGCAAAAGGGTAACCAGGCTTTGCTGTTGCTATTTTGATATGGCTTTAATTCTGGTGAGGAAGAGAGTGTTTTTAAATATCCATGTGCTTATAAACAGGCCGAGTATGAATGAAGTCCCTTTGGCCTGAAATGCAAGCTTATCAATTCCAGACCTCCAAGACCCAGGCATCTTTCAGCATGCATCCCAGGGGCTATTAGACATGTTTAAAGAATAAACAATAGAAACTGCAGATCCACGCAGCTTATGTGTGCGCACAAATTAGTTTCTGAAACAGTATTCTAGGGAGGGACCTGCATCCCCAGTGGGGAGGTTTTACAACCAAGTGAGCTACTACACGTGAAGTAGTTTGAACATCTGAAAGTGAAAAAGAATTGAGATTGACCAAAAAGCAGTCGGTCCATAACCTGAACAGGCTGGCCTTGAGGGTAATACTGCTATAAACTGCTTCATGACAAACTGTAAACCTTAAAGTTAAGAGGCAATGGGAGTAGCCCTGAGTAGTTTTGGCTATTGCATTTGGCCATCTGTAGAGGAAGACCAGAAAAAAGGAAGTCTTGTTAACTAAGGGTTGGCAAGTTCCAGAGAACTGATGCAGTCGACTAGTTCTTTTTACAGTCCCCTTCATTTTTCTAAACTGGATCTCAAGATTGCTGCAAGTCCCCACTTCACCCCCGAACATTCTTCTTAATATGGCATTTTGAGAAGCTTTGTCAGTTCTTTAAGTCAAGGGATACACTGAAGCATCTCATTTTTAAGGGCAAAATGAAGCATGTCACCCGGGACTCTAGAATAAAGCAACCAGTAAGCCTTTCTGAAGAAACCACACTTACTTTGGTCAGGTATTCCCTCATCACCTGGATAAAATAAGGCATTGCAAAGTCCATAATGTTGTGCCTCCATGCCAGCTCAAGGACGACATCCGGATGCAACAAATCGTAACATGTGAAGAGAGAAGCTGCAAAACACTCCTTTTTGTCTTCCTCCAGAAACCACTGAAGTAGCTTCTCTGCCAATTCAGCATCTTTGGACTCTGCGGCATACTGCATGGCATCCTATAGAACAGCAACGTCATGAAACTTTTTACAGCAATGAAGTAATTACATCGAACACCTCACATGATGTTAAGTGTAGAATACATAGGCACAAGAGTTGGATGTAGGACTATTCAAATTGCACAGGCATTTAAAAATAGGATTCTATCCCAAATATATACAAGGAGGAACTACCAACATTAAAAAAAACAGACCTTATAAAGGTGATCTTTCTTGCAGAGTTCCACACTCTGTTTCCATCTGTTATTGCCTTTGTACAGGTAAGCAGCAATACGCCTGAATTCAATCAACTCGTGCTTTTCTAGACGTTGAGCCAGTGTAATGTTATCGAAGTTATCGTAGGCATCAATGGAAGCTCGCAATCCCTATTTGAAGAGGGAGAAAGTTGTAGCCAGACACTTGGAAGAGTGAATGGCGTTGCCACAAACGCAGCTAATCCTACAGTGCTGTAGCAAAGGGGCGGCTGGAACTTTTAAGTGAGACTTCTGAACACAACAGGCAAAGAACAAAACAAAAATTTCCCATATGTTTTAAGTAACAGGCTATAGATATATATCAGCAACTGTTAGGCAAATACTTAAAGAGCGCCTAGGGTCTTTTTAATACAGGAGTGGGGGACTTTTTCACCCCGATACCTTCTACATAACCTTGGGGGAGGGGCACATGCCAATAGCGCAACAAACGCAAGTTTTATCTTAGTTTCTATGCAGACCCCTAGCTTTCTTCCACCCAGGGAAGCAAGAGGCCTTATCCAAATTCAAGGACATATCTCAACCAGAAAAAAACAACACAGCAGGGAAGGGGGTATGGCATGGGTAGAGTCTTGGGGGCCACATAGGGAGTCTTGGGGGCCACATAGGGAGTCTTGGAGGGCCACGTTTGGCTGCTGTACCTAACTCTCCACACCCCAGGGCTTAATACAAGTTACTTACTTCCCCTAAGTGTGGGAAAGCCCAGACTAGAGCCCCTCGGCACCTACTTCTTCCACCAGCTAGATTCCTGGCTGTACTTGGCACTATTTTCACAGAAGTGAAAATGGATGGAGCCAATGCAAAACATTAGGTATTTTAAAATAATAAGTTAGGTGGTCATTTTGCATTCATACAATATTCATGTTTCTATACAAAAATGCCATAATCGCTAGTCCTATGAGCTCACCTGGTAGTCTTCTTCCTCTGTCAGAAGATTGTTCAGTGCCTCATTGACTCCTTTATTATTATGGTTCTGGACTGAGCGCAAGTAAGGTTTCACTAGAGGCAGCTGATTAACCTAGAAGACAATGCAATAATTTAGTCAAAAAGTGGCTGTAGTTGAAGGTCCTCCCCTCAAGCGCATCTCGGTCCATCTAATTAGTCACATTAAACCCTGGCAACCAAGTCCTCTCTCAAAACAAAACCATACGTTTTGCAAAAACGTTCTGTCCCTAATTTAAGATCTAACCTGGCAGGTGCAGCAATAGGATTTGGAAATTGAGAAAAACCAGCAATGCCAAGCTCATAGCATGGTAAGAGATGACACTCTTTTGCCTTGAACATTCGATTTGAAACCAAAAGGAACCTAGAGAGACTTTAGCCCATTTTTAAAAAGTGTGCCTCCTCCAATTCCCTGTGTTCCATCCACCTATGTTTCATCTCAATCACTGAGATCTTCTGATGGGGCACTTTGGCGGTTCCCCAAGCCCCTGAGGTTCAGTTGGCCTCCACCAGGGACCGAGCCTTTAGTGTGGGAAGCCTTGCCCTGTGGAACTTCCTACCCGTAGAGATTCAGCAGCAAGCATCCCTCCTTTCTTTCAGGCGTCTCTTGTAAACTAAACTTTTTAGAAAGGCCTTTGTAACATGAATGTCTCTCTAACCAGTGCAGTACTTGTGGATGCTTTTACTAGTTTTTTAACAATGTTTTTATTGGTTTTTAATTCTATGATGTTTTTGTTTGTTGCAATGCCACTTGATATACTTTTGATGAAAAGTGAGGGTTATAAATATTTTAATGAAGAAATGAACAAACCGACCTTGGAGAAGAAGCTGACTGTCCTGGTGTGATCCAGCCGTGAAGATAACACAAGGAGAAGATCATTGATCAGCAGGGGTTTGTAGTCCAAGTAAAACTGCAGGGCTTTGTAATACAGCTCCACATTGGCCACCTAAAAAGCAAGAACAAGCGTCGAGGTAATGGGTTGTCCCTAGAAAAAAAAAAAATTTCCTGAAAGTATTAGTTAATAATCCTGACACTACAACCACCTTGTCTGGTGCTCAAGAGCTTCGCAGCTCTGCATGGCAAAGTAAAAAGAAAAATGGTCACAGCAACAACTTTTGCAAGCTTTGCCATGCTCTCATCCTCAGAAGAGATAATCATAATTGCTAACTGTGATGCATGTCTAATGCTCTGTTGGGCTGGCTGAAACTGTTAATATTTGCAAAAAAATTAAAAAAAACCAGTGTGTAGACTGCAGAAAAAACAGTTATATACATTAGTTGTAAAGAGGAAATAGCAATAGCAATCTACATATTGTACAGTGTCCAGTCTTCCCAGGACAACTTTCAAAGTAGTCCGAGAACCAGTTGCTGGAAACCATATGAGGTTTGAGTGCTCTTGCGCTTAGGTTTTGCTTGTGGGCTTCCCACAGGTGTCTGGCTGGCCACTGTGACAACAGGATGCTGGACTAGATGGGCCCTTGCCCTGATCCAGCAGGACTCTTATGTTCTTATGAGAAGCAATGTTATAGCTGGATGCAGAGAAGCTTAAAGGGCTACAGGAGAGGAGCACATGGGGTCAGAATCCAAGAAACGTTCCAAGTGTCTGTAGATTATAGCTGCATCTTTTAGTAAATCGGCCACTTTCTGGATTTTCAAGACACACATACATTTGAATACTTGAACTTAACGGGCGCAAACCTCAACACAGTTTTGGGTACAGGGTGTGGAAGAGATCAAGCAGAGTAGTTTTATAATTACAGCTGCTTACCTTTGCAATTATGTCCTTGAACTGCCCTTCCTTCCAAGCATCTGTAGGATGGTTCATCATTGTAATTATTGCATTGTCATATTCTTCGTATTTGTCATAGAGGAAAACCAGCTCTCCCCAAAGATGGGCCTGTTCTGCTGCTCGAAGCACCTTGTGGTGGGATGAGAGTCAAGGTAGCCATTTACAAGTCAGACAGTAGCCAAAGCAAGAGGCAGAGGAACACACTCCCTTCTGGGAGGATGGGCGAGTTGTAAATTTAATAAATAATAAATAAATTCCACTTGCTCTCTTGTTTTCTCCTGGGCCCAATTTAAGCATGTCGGTGAACACCGTTAAAGCCCTAAATAGCCAGGGACCAAGCTATTTGAAGGACTACCTCTTTCCACATGGACTTGTCCAGTATTCAGTCACTGGATGCCTTGCTATGCATTGCGCTGCCTGTGGATATCAGGCAGGTGAGAGAGTAAACAAGTTGGGGATCTTTCCTACATTGCCCCTACCCTTCAAAATATTTATCTAAGCTCCCTTACTCTGACTTTCCCACCATACCAATAAAAACACTGAGGTCTTTGGAGGTTAGTTTTGTGCTACACTGTCCTGTTGGGTGGTTTGTTGTTGCTGCTGTTCTGTCCCTATTGCTCCAATACTATAATTTTTATTCTATTTCAGTTGACGTGAATTTGTAGCATACTTGTTGCAAGAAAAGCAGGGCCAGTGTTTTCACAGGCATTTTAAAGTGTATTTTAACAGTATTTCACTATTATCTTGTATTTTGGACGTTGTTTGGTTCTTTTATTGTTTGTTTGTTTTTGGTTCTTGATTTATTTCATCATCATTTCATTTTCATCATTTTATTTGTACGCCGCCTTTCCACATAAAATTGTGCTCAAGGCGGCTTACAGCAAGGGGAACAAAAATACATCTCAAAAACAATTGCAAAAACAATTTCCTAATAACAAAAAATAATAAAACAGTGACATAACAAATATAATAAGCAAAAACAACTTGTCAACATTAAGACAGTCAGTAAAAGAACACTTAGGAGAATACGGCTGGCACCTGTAATAGCTTTCCGAATCTCCCGGGCTGCTTCCTCCCGCATCTCTATTGAGGCTTGTTCACTGTACCAGGCAGCATGTGGAGTATTTATTGTATTTATTGTACTTATACACTGTGCTTGTTTTATCTTTTATGTACACCGCCCAGAGAGCCTTCGGGCTTAGGGCGGTATATAAATTAAATAAATAAATAAATAGCTTGCATTACATAGAATTTACTTAATTGCAGTTGTCATCAAATACCTTTGGAATATTGACTCTGGACCAAAACAATTCCAAATGCTCTCTCATCTTCTGCGGTTTGTATTTAGAATACAAGATGGCAAGTTCGGTGAACATCCCCATGTGAGCACGCTCTAGGCCTAGAGCAGCTTCTAAGAGGGCAATCAGCTCTTCAAAGTATCCACGATCCTAGGATTCAAGACCACAACATTTTAAGAACAATGTACCCCACTCGGGGGGGGGGGAGCCTTAAAATTATACAAAGCCATTTTAACTGTGCTAACAATCCAAAAAGGAACAATTAAAAAACTAACAGAAGAGAGAGCTCAACTTAGATATGGGATGTTCTAATCTGGCAACGATCAGCAGAAAGTGGCTTTAAAATGCAGTTTATATGAAGCAGCAGCTAACAACTAGACAAATGACTGCTGATGGGAATATGACACACTGCAGACATATTGGTGTATCTGCACAGGAAGTTGACGTAGTTCTCTAGCCTCCTGGTCAGTGTATAGAATGTTCTACTGGATCGGAAAAAGCTCAAGCCACAACATTAATTCCTGGATTTAATCTTCTAGAGATATACTTACCTGCTTTATCCCTATACATAGCGGATGTCAATTAATGTTGGTTTTTGTTTGCGCTTATGGGGTTGTTGGAAGAAAGGTGGGATTATAAAGTGTTAAATACTATACTAGCACTCCCTATCAACAAGGAGCCAAGGGCATTTTAAAGGCAGTTAAAGGAATCCAACCTGATAATAGCTTATCAGCTCCTCAAGCTCATCAGCATGGATTACTATGTGTAAGCCACAGATCTGTGCGAGCCGGAACTCCTTTCCATCCACACAGGCAAAGCACACCTGCAAACAAGAGGAGAAAATGCTGTTAAGGAAACTGTCCGAACAGCTTGCCTCTTAGATCAAGATTTTGCAAATTTAGACTCTACAGTAGAATACAGAAAAAATGTTGCATATACCAATCCCCACTAAAATAGATTACAGCCTTGCAACCTTTACAGATTCCTTAGAATGGCGGCTTTACGGCAGCTCTTGGCGACAGCCATCCGTTCAGCTGTTCAAGAACTCACCACAGTCTTAACATCTTCCCTCAAAGGACAACACAAGTTACCTCTTTCCATGTTCTGGTGCTGTTGGCTTTGCGGGCACTATCAACAGCTGCCTGGTACTCTCCAAGATGAACTAGTGTAGATGCCAGGCGGGCAAAGTTAGAGACATTGTTGTAGAGAAGTTTGGCCGCATCATACATCCCCTCCTCGTAGCAGCGATCTCCAACCTAAAGAGACAAAAGGTCTGTGGCAATGAAAGAACGCCAAGCCACAAGAGCCAGAGAACTTCAAATCTAAGTCAGAAGTCAACTAAGTTGGCAGTGTTAGTATTTTATTAAAAAAAAATATACCTGCTGTATATGAGCGTTGTTAGGGCCGCTGACAAACTCTTCTAGCTCCGAAAGCCTATTGGTTTTTGCCAAGGCAAATATAAGTTCAGTCTCGACGTAAGATTCTCTTGCCTTTTTCCTAGCCATTTGCAAGAATTTAACCAAATCCTCCCAGTTATCTTAACAGGGAGGTGAGGGAAAGAAAAGGAAAAAAGAGATTAGTTTCCTTGCATTTATTGCCTTCAATCCTTGCAAAGACAGGTATGGAACAAAGCAAAAATATGCTCCACCTCTCAGCAGTATAAACAGAATATTTATGTACAGCAGGGCCCCGCTTCCCGGCGTTACGCTAATGCGGCAGCTTTCCTCCCCTCTTTTAAAGCCGATTTTGCAGCATTTTCACGCAACGCGCCCCATTAAAGTCAATGGGGTTCCGCTTTACGGCGGGGGTCCGGAACGGAACCTGCCGTATAAGCGGAGCCCTACTGTATCCTGACTAGATATTTTAAGAATCCATTCATCTGCAGTCAGATGCCTTTTAGTAGTTTTTAACAAGGCTCCCACGATGACATGTATGGTCATGCCATTCTTTTCAGAGTTAGGTCTGGTCAGTCTGGCTTTCTGCATGGCACAGGGAAATTTTATACAATTCAGCGCTGTCAAATGATGGTCTTCCAGAAAGACTCCACGTTCCACAAGTTCTGCTAAGTCGAACTTTCACTTACCATTTCTGTTCGCCGCTTGGACAACTTCCATGTAGGCAGAAGGATCGTCAGCCTTTATGTATGAATCTATGGCTTCCTTGACCAAGTCCTTTTGGAGCTGTGCTCTGGCAAGCTGGCTCCAAACCGCTGGCTCATTACATCTCTCAGCAAATTCATAAGCACGATCCAAGTTGCCAATGTGCTCTATCAATACCTAGAAGAGGTTACAAAAACCAAGTTGTCTTAACAAACGTCTAGAGGACAGTGTAGTGGAGAGGGAAAAGGAAATATCCCATAGCCTGAAGTCATCAAGCATCTTTTATTTATTTATAGTTGGTTATATTCAGCCCTTTCTGTTGTTACAACCACCCTGAGACTGGTGTAAATAGATAAAATCCATTAAAAAAAAAAGGAACGCAGCACCGGACAACAATTTATATGTGAAGCCATGTTCATATAGTAGCGATCAGTGTTTACACACAAAGACGTGTTCTACAGACTACTGTTGGGGGAACTGCATTATACAAGAGCAATTGCTCCCCATTCAAGCAGTGCTGTGAACATGTTTGCATCTGGGAGATTTATTGGGCAAGCAGGAAGCTTCCATCTTTATAAAGAAAACAGCAAGTGCTCATGCACATGTAGGCAGTTTCTAGCAAGATGCTAGACATCAGTAAACAATTCAACAAGATTTATACAGTTCTGCCCAATACACCAAGAAAGCAAGTCACCAAGTGTTATTCATCCTTCAAGTTAGACTCCCTTCTTGCTCCTTCAACCTTCTTCCTCTTTGTTCTCAACCAAGGCCACGTGCAACATTTTGCTGATGTTTCATCCATGAGCATTATCAGAACTTTATAAAGTATTTTAGATAAAGTAAGACCTCTGGAAGACAGTACTGTGCCTCACCTGAATTGCAGAAGTATTAACATCAAATTTCCTAAAGATGGCAAAAGCTTCTTCATACAGCTCATTGCTGATAGCAATATTTGCAATATCTGGGGCGTCATAGTTGTCCAGACGGCTGATGTACTCCATCACACGCGTTCGGTCTGCTTTAATGGCCGTCAAGATTAGGAGATTCTGAAGATTCCTTTGAAGGCAACAGTGAGATGATCAGGCAAGAAGTAGGTCCAGCTTGCAGGCTTCCCTACTAATTTTTTTTAGGAGTCATGTACCAAAAAGAAAAACAATTGCATGTAGACAGCAACAGCCACTTTGGGGGAAAACCCCTCCCAGCACTGATTCACTTGAAATAAAAACTAGCTTCTGAAGTCAATGCAACTTCACAATGCAAATATAGCAGGCATAGATTAGATTAGATTAGATTAAATGATTTATATCCCGCCCTTCCTCCCAGCAGGAGCCCAGGATGGCAAACAAAAGCACTAAAAACACTTTAACACATCATAAAAACAGACTTTAAAATACATTAAAACAAAACATCTCTAAAAACATTTTTTTAAAAGCTTTGAAGACATAAAAAAGGTTAAAAACATATTATTATTTTAAAAACATACTAAAAAGCAATTCCAACACAGTCACAGATTGGGATAAAGTCTCTACTTAAAAGGCTTGTTGAAAGAGGAAGGTCTTCAATAGGCGTCGAAAAGATAACAGAGGTCTCTCCCGATTCAGATGTTACAGAGAAATAAAGCTGGGTATCGTCAGCATATTGCTGACACCTCACCCCAAATCTCCTGATGACCGCTCCTAAGGGCTTCATATAGATGTTAAACAGCATGGGACACAAGATGGTACCCTGTGTCACCCCACAGCACAAGCCAGGGGGCTGAAAGACAATCACCCAATGCTATTTTCTGAAAACGACTGTGGAGATAGGATCGGAACCACTTTGCTCCGATACCCATCTCACCATGGTCAATGGTATCAAAAGCCGCTGAGAGATCAAGTAAGAGTAACAGGGATGCACTCCCCCTCTCCTTGTCCCGATAAAGGTTAAGGCGACCAAGGCCGATTCAGTCCCATAATCAGGCCTGAACCCAGACTGGAATGGGTCACGGTAATCTGGAATGGGTCAAGGTAATCTGTTTCATCCAAGAGTACTTGCAATTGCTGCGCCACAACCCTCTCAATCAACTTCCCTAAGAAGGGGGTATTTGCAACCAGTCGGTAATTGTTGCAAACCAATGGGTCCATGGTGAGCATTTTCAGGAGCAGTCTAATCACCGCCTCTTTCAGGGCAGCTGGAACCACTCCCTCCTGCAATGATGCATTGACCACACCCTGGATCCACTCGGTCAAACCCCCTCATCAAGCTTTAATAAGCCAAGAAGGGCAAGGGTCAAGAGGACACGTTGCTGGCCGCATCCTCGCAAGCACTTTGTCTACGTCATTAGGTCACATCAACTGAAACTGTTCCCAAGAAGCTGCAGCCAAAGTTGCCGTACAGATAACCACTTTCACTCTGCACAGATAACCACTTTCACTCTGAGGGCCACGTTGCCTCATGGAAAACCTCCACGGGCCAGTGTGCAAAAGTGAGTGTAAAGGACCAAAAGCTCAGTAATAACCCATTAATATTTAATTTAACTTAAGTCCATTAATAATTTATTTACTCTTGTCATTAATTAGCAATTCGTTTATTTATTGTCTTTATTATAGGCAACACTCTTAATTCATTGGTATTACCTTCCCAAGCCTACCCACCCCCAGAGGATGATCACTTTGGAATTTAAAATGCACGATACATTTTGAAAAGCTGACATGTATTCATTTCACAGTTTAATTGATTCACAAATCAAGCAATGCTCAATAAAAATTGTTGCTCGCCAAGCAATTGGAACGGGATGCTAGCTCAGCAATCCAAATGCCCCAGCAACCAACTAGGCACCACTCTGCCCGCATCTACGAGGAGACCACCTAGCTCTCTGATCTGCCACTTCAGACGCCTTGAGGCAGCAACCCCCCAACAGAGCTGGCTTTCCTTGCAGTTCCCAAGTAATAGCACGGTGATGGCTGCTCAACGCACAAATACAGTTGTGTGCCATGTTAAATCACAAGAAAAGGCTCATGGATTGTTTGAAGCAAGGGGTGAGAAGATGGCGCAGGTTGAGGAAGAGCACACTATGGACCAGTTGGGTTAAAAAAATTGTGCAGCCACGATTAAATGGGGGAGGGCATCTGAAACTGCTTGGGGGCAGATTAGATTTGCAGCTATACAGTGTAATCTTTTTCACAGTAAAGCTTACACTATGGAGTCCAACACAAAGTTGTCCTCTCCATACATATTTAGTGTAGCAGGGAGGACTTCCCTTTTCTACCTGTGCTCGCTGAAGACTGAGTTATCCAGAACTATCTTCTCAAGCAACTCAATGAGCTCATTGGGCAGGTCAGCAGTCATGAAAGCTTTGACAGTCACAGAAACCTCTTCTGGATCCTGCGTTTCCGATAATGCTGTTTGCACAACCTGATTATTTGGAAAAACAAGTGTGTCTTAGAATCATGAAGAGAGCATACTAGTAGCCTAGTTTTAGCCAGCTTGAAGGAAAGGAGAGCAACAGTGCATTTAGCCTGCCAGGAACGAAGTTTACAGTTTATCAGAGACATAGATGGATTGGAAGAAGTATGAATATCAGATTATTTTGGTTGATTAGCTTGTATGTAATGCAGTATTATCATTATTTATTCCATTTATATCCCACCCTTCCTCCCAAAAGAGCCCAGGGTGGCAAACACATTAACAAAACATTTTAACAAAAAACGTTCTAAAAACAATTAAAAACATTCTACCATCTAGCAATCTCCTCTATGAAGAGGAGCTGGTTCCCCCCCTCCCCGCCCTGAAAGCAGGCTTCTACATAGAAGAGTTTAAATTGTTTGGGGAAGAGGTTTTATCAACACAGAAGCAAAGAAAATACAAATGACTCCTATGGAGCAAGGAGGCAGGCACAGAGCATCAGGGAGGCAAGGCTAATCTCATTTAAAGGAGAACCACAGGGGAGGAGGGAATGCACAGGATCTTTGGCAACTGCTACGCACTTCAGATAATGCCATCGTGAAAGAACAGGGGATGTTTTTTGTTCTCTTTCAACCACCAGCCAGTAGCTTCAATCTATTTTTGCAAAGTCAGTCTGCTTGGTGTACCTGGTCAATGAGCGGTCTCCTGAACGGATTGTTTTCCTCCAGAACGTTCACCCACAGGTCTGGATCTTTTCTGCGTACTAGGTATCGAGCTTCACTCTTAAACAAGGAGTTCTCATTGCAGACCTGAGAAAAACAAAAGGAAAAGGAGAATAAACCCACGAGTATGTGTTTGGAATAAAAGCAGGCAGCTATTTCATTGCAATTCCACATGCATGATACAATCAAATCTACACAGATGATACAAACATGGAGGGCGGGGAAGAACATAAAGCAGATAAATTACAGCCAGACAACACTGAAATACCTTTATGAGCTCAAGATCACACTGCCCCCTCTCATAAGCAACACAGGCTAAGTGCGGGTCCCTCTTTTCACAGTATTTGCCTACAACACAGCTGTCGTAGAAGGGGTTATCTCGCAGAAAGCGCTCTGGGTTGTTGTTGCTGTCAATGTATATTTTAGCCAGTGCATTGTGTGTCGCTGGTTCTTCACAGCCTTCATGAATCCGAGACTCGAGCCAAGGCAGTAGCAACTTAAGCCTTAAATAAGAACATAACCAGTGAATTTACTGTCCTATTAGTCTTCAACCTTTCCATACCTAGCAATCAGCCAAGACCCACCTCTAATCTGCATTGTAGGGCTCACTTCCATCACACACACCCCTCCCCTCTTTATCTAAAAAAAAAAAGGGGGGGGAGGCTTAAAATGATGGAGGTCCCCTTGCAAAGTAGCTAACCAAAAGCTAAGTGGCAGCATTAAGTCAGCCCTCAGTAAAAACCTCCGATACAGAAACGAACACAAGGAGTTTTGCCAGTTGTGCTAGTTCCTTAATTATCATGCTGGCCAAACAAAAGTTATCGCCGCAATATGGATTTTGGAATTTCTCTAATGGAACAACACAGCTATCTTTAATTTGTGTGCAGCTTAAAAAATATCAAATTTAGCCTTTCTACACTAGGATCCTGAATTGGAGGAGGATTTTATACCACCTGAACATGGAGCTTAATTCTGAGGGAACATTCCCTTCCAACTGCTAGGTGAAGCTACTCAAATTAGGTTCTAATGACTTGTTGCCTAGCACATCACCTAAAATTTCCACTTTCATTAATATAAATGGCCACCTAGCTTCTTGTTTTCCACCTACCAAGGGACTGATGTGTTTTGCCTATGGATGGAGACAGATCTGGGTCACTGCCAATTCTTGCATTTCCAGAGATGGGTAATCAACATTTTTACGCTTCTTGTTCCCAGCACGCCTTGATGAGACCAAACACCTGCACAGCACTGAACATCCTCACTTGAATGTCTGCTATCTCCTCCCCCCTTACTGCAACACAATGCAGACTTCATGGCTTGACTGTCAGCCAATTTTTCTTCTCCCACATTTCTGCTTACCGTCTAGCCCAATGAAGAGTTCTCCAGAACCAGAAGGCTTCCACACTATGGGGGTTGGCCTAACCAACATATTGCCCTAATATGGATTTTGTAGTGGTTTTGAACACAGTGGTTTTTAAAAACTTATACAGTTGGAAAAAAGTCTAAGAAGGTTTAGAAAGAAAGGAATTCTGAACCAGAACTAACATAGTTCTCTCACAGATCTCACCTATTTCTTTTTTCTACTTCAGCTACCAATTCATCTGTTGAGAACTGGCCTCTCACCACCATGATCAAGTTCTTAATGACATCTTCAGAACAATCCACATCTAAAAGTCCTCCAACCACTGCTGGAATACGACTTGGGTTTACCTAGAACAATTAATTATCTTTAGTTTCAGCGCTTGCAAGAAAACAACAGCTTAGAATTTATACACACAGGTCAATTACAGATTGCAACCAACTCAAAAGCACCATTTTAAAAAAAAAGTATTGTTGTGGACCCAAGTTTAACTTCATTTTAAGTACACCTCTAAATACTTCCCCAATCATGTTTTCTGCTGAATGCTTAGTTTTTCTGTATCAGGGATGGGTAACCTTTGGCCATCCAGATGTTGCTGATCTACAACTCCCATCAGCCCCAGCCAGCATGGCCAATGGTCAAGGCTGACTGGAGCTGTAGTCCAACAAGATCTGGAAGGCCAAAGGTTACCCACCCCTGGTCTATATGAAGAAGCATGGAAGGATTTGCTGTGACTGGTGCCAAAAGACATTGTTAAACAGTTATAAAACATGTTACCATTAAGTGGTATGGCTCACAGGTGCTGGAATATTACCTTTTGAACGTAGATCTCAATGTATTTCTGCAAGTTGTTGCGATACAAGTAGAGGACCAGGTCATGGACAAAGTCGAATCTATCACAGACAATTATGAGGGGAAGCTGGTCTGTGAGCTTGGCTTCCTATAGTAGGTGAAGAGGAGAGAATTCAACAAGGCCAAGAGAGTGACAATAAAGAACAAGCATGAACACAAGTCCAAGAGAGGAAAACTTGAAAATAAATTTGGTTAATCATAAAAAGTCAATGTTGCGGTACATGGACTACTGACATTACACAGGCAAGCAGTGCAGTTGCACTTCTATTTCCAGAAGCTTCACAATTCGTGGGCGATAGCATCTGATATGTTCAGGACAGAAAATCACCAAGCGCCACTATATACATTTTTATTATTGGAATGTAGTGGTTTAGCCCTTTTCAATGTAGAAGGGAGTTTATAGTAGAGTTCAGTAAGCAACATCATTGTCTGTTAGCTCTGTTTCTCCTTTGCACCCCAAAAATGCTCTCTTTAGTACATCTCAGAATCCTGGCCTCCCTGTCTGAACAATATGGTGCATGCCCCCTTCTCTTTATACCATCACACTGTGTTTCATAGCAGCCTTCCTGTACTATAGCTCTCTGCTCCCTAGTCATTTTACCCACCCTTTATCTCATTTATTTATTTATTTTATTTAAAATACTTATACCCCGCCCTTCTTCCAAGGAACTCAGGGCGGCTCACAATTAAAACAATAAACAATCAGAACAACCAATATGCATGTTAAAAACAATTAAAAATAGATTAAATCAAAATGGATTAAAACTATAACATTTTCAGTTAAAAGCCCGCCTAAATAAAACAGTCTTCACCTGGGCGCGAAAGGACGATAGCGAGGAAGCCAACCGAACCTCGCTGGGGAGACAATTGGACCCTTGGATGATAAGGGAGTCAAAGGTGTACTAAAGAACGATAAGGAGATTGCAGAGAAGCTAAATGAATTCTTTGCATCTGTCTTCACAGTGGAAGATATAGGGCAGATCCCTGAACCTGAACTAACATTTGCAGGAAGGGATTCTGAGGAACTAAGACAAATAGTGGTAACGAGAGAGGAAGTTCTAAGCTTAATGGACAATATAAAAACTGACAAATCACCGGGCCCGGATGGCATCCACCCGAGAGTTCTCAAAGAACTCAAAGGTGAAATTGCTGATCTGCTAACTAAAATATGTAACTTGTCCCTCGGGTCCTCCTCCGTGCCTGAGGACTGGAAAGTGGCAAATGTAACGCCAATCTTCAAAAAGGGATCCAGAGGGGATCCCGGAAATTACAGGCCAGTTAGCTTAACTTCTGTCCCTGGAAAACTGGTAGAAAGTATGATTAAAGCTAGATTAACTAAGCACATAGAAGAACAAGCCTTGCTGAAGCAGAGCCAGCATGGCTTCTGCAAGGGAAAGTCCTGTCTCAGTAACCTATTAGAATTCTTTGAGAGTGTCAACAAGCATATAGATAGAGGTGATCCAGTGGACATAGTGTACTTAGACTTTCAAAAAGCGTTTGACAAGGTACCTCACCAAAGGCTTCTGAGGAAGCTTAGCAGTCATGGAATAAGAGGAGAGGTCCTCTTGTGGATAAGGAATTGGTTAAGAAGCAGAAAGCAGAGAGTAGGAATAAACGGACAGTTCTCCCAATGGAGGGCTGTAGAAAGTGGAGTCCCTCAAGGATCGGTATTGGGACCTGTACTTTTCAACTTGTTCATTAATGACCTAGAATTAGGAGTGAGCAGTGAAGTGGCCAAGTTTGCTGACGACACTAAATTGTTCAGGGTTGTTAAAACAAAAAGGGATTGCGAAGAGTTCCAAAAAGACCTCTCCAAACTGAGTGAATGGGCGGAAAAATGGCAAATGCAATTCAATATAAACAAGTGTAAAATTATGCATATTGGAGCAAAACATCTGAATTTCACATATACGCTCATGGGGTCTGAACTGGCGGTGACCGACCAGGAGAGAGACCTCGGGGTTGTAGTGGACAGCACGATGAAAATGTCGACCCAGTGTGAAAAAGGCAAATTCCATGCTAGCGATAATTAGGAAAGGTATTGAAAATAAAACAGCCGATATCATAATGCCGTTGTATAAATCTATGGTGCGGCCGCATTTGGAATACTGTGTACAGTTCTGGTCGCCTCATCTCAAAAAGGATATTATAGAGTTGGAAAAGGTTCAGAAGAGGGCAACCAGAATGATCAAGGGGATGGAGCGACTCCCTTACGAGGAAAGGTTGCAGCATTTGGGGCTTTTTAGTTTAGAGAAAAGGCGGGTCAGAGGAGACATGATAGAAGTGTATAAAATTATGCATGGCATTGAGAAAGTGGATAGAAAAAAGTTCTTCTCCCTCTCTCATAATACTAGAACTCGTGGACATTCAAAGAAGCTGAATGTTGGAAGATTCAGGACAGACAAAAGGAAGGACCTCTTTACTCAGCGCATAGTTAAACTATGGAATTTGCTCCCACAAGATGCAGTAATGGCCACCAGCTTGGATGGCTTTAAAAGAAGATTAGACAAATTCATGGAGGACAGGGCTATCAATGGCTACTAGCCATGATGGCTGTGCTGTGCCACCCTAGTCAGAGGCAGCATGCTTCTGAAAACCAGTTGCCGGAAGCCTCAGGAGGGGAGAGTGTTCTTGCACTCGGGTCCTGCTTGCGGGCTTCCCCCAGGCACCTGGTTGGCCACTGTGAGAACAGGATGCTGGACTAGATGGGCCACTGGCCTGATCCAGCAGGCTCTTCTTATGTTCTTATGGGGAGGGAATTCCACAATCTAGGGGCAGCCATCGAAAAGGCCCTATTCTGTGTCTCGGCAAGAAGAACTTGCGAGAAAGATGGGATAGTAAGAAGGGCCTCACCGGATGATCTTAAAATCCAGACAGGTTCATAGAGGGAGACACGGTCTAACAGATAGCCTGGACCTAAGCCGTATAAGGCTTTATAGGTCAAAACCAGCACTCTGAATTGTGCCCGGAAACAGATTGGCAGCCAGTGGAGCTGGTATAGCAAAGGAGTAGTATGTTCTTTGAACCCAGCTCCAGTTAACATTCTGGCTGCCGCTCTTTGTACCAATTTAAGTTTCCGAGCAGTCTTCAAGGGCAGCCCTACGTAGAGCGCGTTACAGTAGTCTAATCGGGATGTAACTAAGGCATGTGTTACCATAGTCAAGTCTGACAGGTCAAGGAACGGGCGCAGCTGGTGCACTAATCTTAATTGAGCGAAGGCACTCCCGGCCACAGCAGAGACCTGCGCCTCCAGGCTCAGAGTCGAGTCCAGGAGTACTCCCAAGCTGCGAACTTGAGATTTCAGGGGGAGTGTAACCCCGTCCAGCACAAGTTGAATCCCTATTCCCTGATCCGCCCTCCGACTGACAAGGAGCACCTCTGTCTTGTCAGGATTTAGTTTCAGCTTGTTCGTCCCCATCCAGTCCATCACTGATACCAGGCAGCGGTTTAGGACCTGGACGGCTTCCTTGGTTTCATTAGGTGGAAAGGAGGAATAGAGTTGGGTGTCATCTGCATATTGGTGACACCGAACCCCAAAACTCCGGATAACCTCTCCCAGCGGTTTCATGTAGATATTAAATAGTATGGGGGACAGGACTGAACCCTGGGGGACCCCATAGGACAGTGGCCAAGGGGTCGAGCAGGTATCCCCCATAACCACCTTCTGGGTTCACCCCTCTAGGAAGGATCGGAGCCACCATAGCACCATGCCTCCAAGTCCCATCCCAGCGAGGCGACCCAGGAGGATACCATGGTTGATGGTATCGAAAGCGGCTGAGAGGTCCAGTAGAACCAACAGGGACACACTCCCCCTGTCCAGTTCCCTGTGTAGGTCATCCACCAAGACGACCAAAGCCGTCTCAGTCCCATAGCCGGGCCTGAAACCAGATTGAAATGGATCTAGATAATCCGTCTCATCCAAAAATCTCTGGAGCTGGGCGGTTACCACTCGTTCTATTATCTTGCCCAAAAAAGGAATATTGGGGACTGGACGATAATTACCTAATAATGAGGGGTACAGGGAGGATTTTTTCAGCAAAGGTCTTATTACAGCCTCCTTTAGACAGGGTGGTAATCTGCCCTGTTGTAGAGAGGCGTTGATCACTTCCTTGACCCACTCGACCAGTCCCTTTCAGGATGGGCAAGGATCTAACATACAGGTGGTATTTTGTCCACATCCTCGGGTTGAACGAGTTGAAAGGAATCCATTCTAATTATACAAGTAGAGGCCGAAGTTACATCCACAGGGACTGTATTAATTTTGGCGTCTAAGTCAGACGGAAGGAAAACACCTTTCCATAAGAGTGCTGCTGAATCAGACCAAACGTCTTTCTAATCCAGCATCCTGTTTTCCCACCAAGGCCAACAAGCTGGCTATGACAAGTCCACAAGCAGGAGGGAAGGTGACTAGACCTCTCCTGCTAGTGTTCCTGGAGCAGCTAGTATTCTGTGGCACATTGCCTCTGATACTGGAGGCAAGATACAGCCATCATGGTTTAGTAGCCATAACCTCCATGAATTCATCCAACCCTTTTATAAAGCCAACTTGTGGAAGCGAAAAGTGAATTCCATAGGTTAACTATGGACTGAAGCAGCCCTTCTGCTTGTTTTTCTGGTGTGAAGTCCTCCTACCGTTTGACTCAACTGGATGACCTCAGGTTGTATTGTGAGAGATCACCAATGTGGTATTGAAACTAGCAATATCAAAAAGGCAGCAACAATAAAATTAAGGCCTGAATCCCTTTGGGAGAGATAGAAATGTTATTAAATTTATATCCCTCCAGAAGGAGCCTAGGGCGGCAAACATGAAGAAGTTCACTGTAAAATACAATAAATATTATTTAAAACATTTCAAAACTGCCCTGGGCTCCTACTGGGAGGAAAGGCAGGATATAAATCTAATTAATTAATTAATTAAAACAATTTCAAAAACATTTCAAAACATATAGAGCATCTAAAAACATTTAAAATCAATATGAGCAAAGCGCCAGTCAAAGGAGAATTCAGAAGCCTTCAGAAATCTATATACTCTTCTTTCCAGTCTTCAACCATCATATAGCTGACCTGGAGGCTAATCAATTCCTCAACATCCCTTTCACAAATAAATCTGTGATCACCCACAGGGAAATGAAACTCTGGATACGTTTCACACTACATGGCAGAACTTTTAGTATGCATGCCACCAGTGCAAACCTTCTTCAACAGCTGCCTGCAGCATCCTTAGAAATCTGGAATGCATGAATAAAATGTAATATAGACTACTTCTGATTATGTACCCACGAGATATATGTATGCAATTCTATTTGGTTGGCGTCTTCTCTTTCTGCTCTGTGTGTGGCCTTTGTTTTCTTTGCTATGAGAAAAAAACCCATTTTTTTTTTTAAATCCCTTTCACAGGCAAGCTGCAATGGCAAACAAGGTGTAGTGGCATTTAAGTCAGTAATCGTGTGCCCTGTTTAAAGTTGCCATTTGACTGAATATAGCCATGTGCAACCAGGAAGCAATCAACCTTAACTATAACAAGGAGGATGCTACCAGATTGAAAGTCACCTTGACATTATTTGATGAAGAGTGACACATAAAAAGTCTACACGGAAAATAAGATACCAGTACTCAGTTTGGCACTCAGGGAACATTACCTTCAGGAAATTTTTCACCCGTTCTGGATTATAGCAGTTGCTTTCCCGGCAGATCCTTTCTACCTCTTTGATTTGGCCAGTCTTGCAAGCTGCTTGGATATATTTGAAGTGGACATCTGGGTCCTGACTGAAGTTCACAATCGAGCCCAAGAAATAAAACAGCCCTAGAGTGAGTGAGTGAGAGTGGGGACGACGACAAGTGGTTAAGATGGGGGGGGGGAGAGAAGAGATTATTCAAGTTACAGAATTGACAGCTCAAATGAAAGGCCCCTCTGCAAGCATCAAATACGAACATTTTCAACAGGACATGGGTCAGGGAACTACAGCGTTTGAAAATCAAAGGCCTAACTAATTATGCTCTAGTAACCAGTAGTTAAAATAGCCTTAATCTGTGCTATAAAAATAGGAAGCAACTTCTAGGAATAAGTATTTGTCTTCTTCCTCCCTCCCTCCCAGTATGTTTAATCTCTCTCTATATATTACTTTTCTACCTCTTATAAACACTATGAAATCAATCCCAGTGATGGTATTTAATATGCTAGCCATTATTCCAGACAAATGTTTTAAGAGTTAGGATACACTAGGACCATTAAGGCAACCAACGAAGACATGGCTTTATGCTGCAGTAATTGTCACAGAGAAAAACAACTGGATAAGGAAAGATGAATTTTAATATCACTAAACTACACAAATTTACTTACATGCATGTTTATTCTGCAGAATGTGTTCTACTTCTTGCTCTTCAAGACAGGAGCTATTGAAGGCCCTGCCTTCGCAGGAGCTTATCAGGAGCTATTGAAAACCCTGCCCTCAAACACTGCCAAGGGTTCTAAAGCATTGCTAGACACTGTCCGCATTTTCACAGGGGCCAGAAACATGTGTAAAAATTATCTCATATTCTATATTTCCCAGTGCTTCCATGAATACAGTCCTCCACCTCCATCAGGCAATATTTTGGAGTCTTTGGTAGAACAGGTTTATGGCAAACAAGCGTTATTCTCAGCTTCCCCTGACTTACCTTCGTAACTTTTAAAGGATTCAAACAGCTCCACAAGAGACTGGGTGCCCAGCTGTTCGTGATACTTAGAAGCCACTTGCACACAGAGCTGAAGGTTTTGTCGAATGTTAGCAGACAGCATAGCACGCAGACACTCCACAGAATCTTCAACTGACAGAGAGCCAAAGAAATTCACAAGCCACTAAAAAAAAAAAAGCAAAGAATTTAGCAGATTCACACTATCACATGAAACCTGTGACATAGTAGCCATTCAACAGTATTTATTTCCTAACCTGAGGTGTGTATTAAGGAATTCAGGTCCATAACCAGTTTTTGGTTGTTTCAGGAGTGTATTTTTCATATAAAATAAATAAAAACTAAGGTAGGGATAGAAGGCAGAAGAGAAGCAGAAGGGAATCAAGGCGATATACATGGTTCTCTTCTCCTTCCTCCGTTTTATCCTCACAACCACCCTATAGAGAAGGTTAGGCTGGGAGAGAGTGACTGGCCCCAGATCATCAGTGAGCTTGACAGCCAACAAGGGAGTAGACCTGGGTCTTCCCACCCCTAGCACTATTCTCTAAACATTACATCACAATGGGTCATCTAAGCAGTGGCTAAAGATCATTATGAGTAGAAGGGGACGATCTGCCAGATCTCTAAGTAAAGGAAACAACCAACCAAAGAACAGTGAACAGTTCAGAAGTGAGCGTCAAACCTAAGTGGTTAAGTGCATATATGCACTCAGCTGCACCTTATCTTACCTCCGGGTTCAAAAGATGGGTATGAACAACAGCACGCTTGATGTCATAGAGGTCAGTGTAGTGTTCCAATGCTCTCTGCAACAATCCTGCTTTTTCACAGAGTTGCGCAATGTGGGCACGATCATAATGTGTGAACATCTGATTTCCCAGGATGGCGTCTGCAACCTAGAGATTAGCAATAGTGTGTTTTATAAAGAGATGGGCATTTTTAGTACTCTTAAGACCCTAGGAGATGAACTTCTTCATGGAGCATAAGGACAGAATGCCACACAGCACTGTGCTTAGCAAAAACAACAACTACCTCCGACAAGAGGGAATGAGAAAGGGCAGCTTCAGGAAAAAACAAACCCATTCAAATCCAGGAAAGGAGAAGCTTACCTGTGGAGCATGAATGAGGTTCATCTCAAGTAGACGGGTCTGAAGGTGGCCTTCAGCAGGACGGTTATTTTTCAAGGCATCCAACAAGAAGGAGGTACACTGCTGAATTAAGCTGTTCTCCATGAATACATCAACAATCTACAGTAAAGGAATTAAACACATGGCTGTCAGACATATAAATCATTGCCAAAGTGTGCTACAAAACCATTTTTTCCTTTATGCATGCTGGGATGTTGTGTTGATTCTACACATGGCTTTAGGAAATTTTAGGTCTAAAAAACAAAACACATTTCCCTCATCAAATACAGATTTTTAAATTCCCTATTTTTCTGTTTCCCCAACAGAAGAACAAAGCCAAGTTCAAAGTTTCCAAAAATACTGCCTGCTCCATTTCAAATCCAGGTGTCCATCACCTATCAAGTAGGCTTAATCTGGTTTCTCTTGTTAAAAACTACTGTGTTGTTTCCAAAATTAGTTTTATCCAGTTCAGCATGTTTGTGCTTGTCAAAAAAGGAGTCGGAAACACTGAATCTCAAAATTGTACATTTGGACTGTCACAACTCATATATACTAATATTTTGATAACTTATTTTAACTATCTTTTAGGAGTATAGATAACAACTTTCCAATCAGATAAATTGATTGCTTTGCCAGCGAATGAAAGCCATCCAAATTAAATGAATTAAAGGACCACAAGAGAAACTGTAGATATTTAAAGACAATGAGTAATGATTTAACCATATTAGGACTAACGGGGCATTTCATCTCAGCTTCTAGGATTGCAACAGACTGATGCTAGTGTTTACCTGATTGATGTTGGCTAGTGGCTCCTCATCCTGTACCAACATCTGAGCAAACTGAAGGCCCTGATCTGGACTGACTCTCATCACACTTCTCAACAAGAAAATCCAATCTGGCGTATAACCAACCTAAAAAGTCATATTTTAAGACATTAGTTTTGCTTTAACTCAAGATGGTTTTGCTACTATGGATACTTTAAAACAGACTAGGCCTTAGCATAACTACGTGCAGACTAAGCCCAATCCATCCAACTGCTCAGGTTTTCACAGGGCTTCATATGAACCTGGGACAAGAAATTGATCAGCCACCATTATTCATGTTCTAGTAACCTGCAGATTGGACTGCTACAGTGTGTTGTATGCAGGGTTGCCTTTGCAGACACTTACAATTGGTACAACGTACAGCTGCTCAATGGTTGTAATAGGACCAGTTCAAAGGGAACACACCTCACCAGATCTATTGTTGCTGCATTTGTTTAAAAACCACTACTACTTCACACTAGTTGCACACCATTCAAGAGCTAGCTGCAATCGTTAAAGCTCCGTTCAGCTTGGGATTTAGAACTACCCACTCCTACATGTCCAGAATGTTGGCATCACTCTCCAGGCACCCCCACCTTTAAGGATATCTGGCACTTTATGATCAGGGAAAGAACTCTTCATTTGTAAAGTGGAATGCTCTCCCCAGGGAGGCTCACCCTACACTGAACCTTATGCTTTTATGACACTGGATGCTGCAAAAGCCCAGGCCTTTAAGTCTTTTGCTCAGTTCTGAATTCTGCCAATTTTATATGGTTTTAATGTTAATTGCAACCCACCCTGAGAGCTTTGAAACAAAAACATGGGGTATATTGACATTTTACAGAGATGGGAAATCATGTTAACGTGAAGAGCTCATCATAATCCAGTCCTCTGCAGTGAAACACATTCAATACCTTTTGGAATCTAAGAGGAAAGTTTCATTCATCTACAAGAAATGCCTTGAGGTTCCAAGTCTTGTTTGCAATTTTTGCCAACAGAAAAGTCTACTGAATGCTCTCAAGACCATATGACTTAAGCAAGTGAAACTTAACCAGGTGAGGCTGTTGCATATCACACTCCAGATATCCTGGAATGTTCCAAGGCCTTTTCTTATCTCAGTAAAGATAAAATTAGCTATGTGTTCAAAGAAGCTTTTGGCTTGCAAAGTAAGCATTACTCAATCACATACCTCTTAAGAGGGAGGAAAGATAGTTACCTTTTTGGCATAAAGAACAATTTTCTGGAATTGACCAGTTTCTGCAAAACACTGAATTACTTTGTTTGGTACGTTCGCACGGAGATAAACACTGAGGGCAAGAGTTGGGTCAGCAGTCTTTACTAAGTCTCCCAGCTCCTCAGAGCATTCCAGCTGAAACAGAAACAACATTTTAGAACCAACACAGACCCAAGTGTTAAGTTGCATCTTGTTTGGTAGCATGGAATACAAGATTGCAACAGAACCAGCAAGTTGAGGCTATTAACACCACAACCACCTCAGCAAGGGCTGCCATCCACGTCCCCCATTCCCTGCTATGGCAAGCAACTGCAATTGTTACTGCCTGTCTGAAGAGATGGGGGGTGTCTATTAGAATCTCAGTGATTTATTTTAAAAATGCACCCAAAAACTCTTCATTGAATATTGTTTATATTAATACACCAAAGCAAACCAAAATAAAACCAGAAAGGGGGGGGGACAGAATGGAAAGAGGAAGATGAGTGTGTCAGTGTTCAAAGATTTTGATTATTTCCAGTTCACAGATCATAAAATACCTTTCAACTAGGGTTAGAGTTCAGTATTGGTTTGCTATGCAGCTTGATATATCTCTAGTTTCTGTAATCTAATTCATGTACAGTGGGCAAGGACAGGTCTTTAGTCCACTGGTGGGTTGTTAGGACCGTGTTTACTTTCCCAAAGTTGTAAGATGATATGCTTGGTGACCAACCTGGCATAACTAATGCATTTCTGCTGCCCTAGGGTAAGCTTCTACATGACAGGGAGGTATCCCATCAGTGCTATGTTGTGCGTAGTTAGACTTCAGAGCAAGAAGCCAGCAAATCTCTCAGCTGGGCGCACAAGATATCAAGAAAGTGCACTGCTGTCACCAACACACTTTTTACTACTTGGATAATCATGCCTGAACAGGAACGCTAGTTTATTTATTTATTATTTTATTTATAGCCCTCCCTTCCTCCCAGCATGTGCCCTGGGCAGCAAACAGAAGCGCTAAAAACACTTTAAAACATCATAAAAACAGACCTTAAAATACATTAAAACAAAACAACGCTAAAAACATTTTTAAAAGCTTTAAAAACATCTTTGAGAAAGGGTTAAAAACATTATTAAAAAACGTATTAACAAGCAATTCTAACACAGACACAGACTGGGATAGGTCTCAACTTAAAAGTCTTGTTGAAAGAGGAAAGTCTTCAAAAGGTGCCGAAAAGATAGCAGAGATGGCGCCTGCCTAATATTCATCGTTATGCCAGCATACAGAAATAGGACCATGAGTGCTTAAGCAGACTTTGTGCAAAAAGTTTTTAAGATGATATATGCTCACCTTATCTTCTTTTAGCCATTTTTCTAAGAGTTGTTTGCGGCCTTGCTGAAGAACAGGACGGCAGAGTTCCAGAGACTCAAATTTATTGAGCTGTCCTTGATCAAGGAGGATACCAAAGTACTGCAGCAAGGGAGAGGCCTGCCCAGGTTGGGCAGGAACGCTCTGGAACTTCCGGATGGTATCACTGGTGCGCAAGATTCCCTGAACATTGACACATGATTTTGTAAGAAGTCTACTTCAAGGATAGATCTGAGACGGAGAGTGCTCATTCCCCTTGCCATTTTAGAACTCCCAAGACCAACGCAAGAGTCTTGCTGGAACAGTCCCATCATCCCATTCCTCACAGGGACTAACCACATGCCTCAAGCAAAGCATCAAGGAAAGGGGCTGTATTCAACTCAGTCGTAATCAGACAAGACCCACTAAAATAACAAACCTTAGTTAACCATACCTATTAATTTCAGTGGGTCTACTCTAAGTAGGACTAGCACTAGCTAGCACTGGACACAACCCAATACCCTCTCCTGCTCCACCCCCCACTAGTAATTTGTATTCAGGCATATACATATATTCAGAAGAATGTCTGCTTTTGAACAAGGAGGCTCTGTAATAGTGACCGATGGACTGATCCTCCGTGAATTACACAATCCCCATTTAAGGCTACAATCCTGAACAAGTTGGGGTTACCAGTTCAAATCTCAAGTGAAGACTCTCCACAATGGATCAGTTAACTGCTAAAGCCTCCCCACCAACTTTTACTTTTTGTAATCCACCCTGGGACCATTTGGAAAAGGCTACAAGTACAAATAATAAGGGGGGGGAGTGTATAGACACATGAACACGCCTCTCCCCCAAACACAGCCGACTTCACAGAGAAGTGCTCTAGTAAAAGTTGGGATTGCCAGCTGGTTTAATGATGGTCAAATGCTACAAGATGTATAGCGCATCACTCACCTCCCATGTAAAAAAAGAAAAGATGCTTACCTTTGGTGCAGATGCGGCCACTTTGGCTGCTTCTGCATAGTTTCCCTGTGCAAACAGAGTATTAAATTTCCTGGCAAAGAGTTCTTCTGCCCCAGCTAAGTTACTCCTGATCGCCATACGCAGACCCAAATCAGGATTCTGGAGAACATTGGTGGCATAGTTTACAATGTTATCTTCTTCCACACAAACAGAGAGTACCTACAGAGTGACAACGAGTGCACTGTAAAGTCTAAGGAGGACAAGACACAGTCTACCTTAAATGATGGGCTTACAACAGAGGTTTTGCATATCTGGAGGAAAGTTGCAAACACAGAAGAGTTTCTCTTGAAGTTTCCTTCCCTTCAGGTGCCTGCTTAAAACTTTTTTGTTTAGGCAAGCCTATCCAGACATATAGACCTTAATCTGTTATAACTTTTTTCAGCTAGTAGCTGTTTTAATAGTTTAAGTATGTTTTTAATTACTTGTTTTTAAACGCTTTATTGGTAATTTTAATGTTTTTGTAAAAAGCTTAGAGGTCTTTACATTCCAGTGGCATATAAGTTTTGTTAGGTTTTTTTTAACAATAAGACTAGGTACTTTATTTATTTACTGGGTATCAGGCCAACTGCTACCTGTCAAGTACCGGACAAAGATACCGTTCACCACTGAAGTTCATTTTAAGCTTCTTAATAATGGAGACTTTTCTTTAAAATAACTGCTCAGTTGTCATTTGAATAGTTTCATTGCTTGCATTAGAACTTTTGATGGAGAAATTGATTCTGTTGGCACTGTTGCACTGTTTTATACAGCAATCATTGAGGAACTGATGTTAACTGGAGAGCTATTCTATCTGTTGACAAGAGCAGTCAGCATGTGTGGGGGAGCCAACACTTGCAGTGCCAAATTGTGATCAGGATCATTAGAGAACATATGCTTGGCAACTTAGAGGTCTTACTTCAGGACATTACCTTGCATCTGTCTCACAGCTTTGAACCAATGAGTTCAAAACCTTAAAAAATAGGGCAGGCACAGCAAAGTAGTTACTTAAGAAAAGTCACTACCAAGTTCCGATCAAGAAGTCAAATTTAGAGGCTAAATGAAAACGTTCCAGTAAGCAGACACTGAAGTGACAGCTTATCCGTAGCTCAGAAGTTTCATGCGTTATTCTTACCTGTCCTTTTTTATTTACACCAATAATTCCCGAGGTAGGTTCATGGGGTGCAGTTACAAAGATAGTGTCTGCACTAATACGGTTCATGTAGATACACACTCCAGATTCCAAGTCATACATATGAATATATCCATATTTTGTGATGAGATAGATAACACCATGCTTTATTCCAATCTACCAAACGTACAAGAAAAGGACAAGATTAAGCAGAACAGTTCAGAAGTTCTTCACTAACTAATTTAAAACATCTTGCCAGCACAGCAGCTAAAACTGAACATATTGTGTAATTGGATTATTCCATACTTGTTAACACCAAGTATTGTACTTAGATTGGGGAGGCAAGCACTTGTGCAAATTAAAGTCAATCAGTTTTTTTAAAAAGGGCACTGTTTATAATATTTATTCTAGCAAAGTGACAGTATGATGTATTTAATAGTTTAATATCAAGTGCTTTTTGAGAATTAATATTTTAATGTTGTTCCTTTATCATTATTATCCACTGTAAATTGTGTATAGTTTGTATGAATTATTAATAAAAATAATATAAATGATTTTACAAAATGGACACTTCTGTTTCAACCCCTTAATTTGCCACAGGAGCACTTATGGCCTTGGACAAATCAAGCAGCTGGAGCCAGCTTTCAATAAAAAGAGGAGTTCCATTCTGGGTACACTTCCAAGGGCTTTGGTATATCCAGTGGAGGCTGCTCCACTGGGCAAGGGACAATGCCTCCCAATGTCAGCCTGCCCCAACCTGCCTGCCTTCCAACTTAACAACCACTCCCGGGGACGGCACTGCCTGTCAACTTCTTCCTCCTCAGTCTCAGTGTTGCCTTTCAGTTGTCTCTGCCTGTAATTGGCTCCGGTTCTACCTACTGTTTTGAGTTCTCTGCCTTCTGCCCCACCAGTCACAATGAGCACCAGCCGCCACTGGGTATATCCAGTGGTTTTGAATAGCAGGCCTCCACCCCTCCTCCACCTCTGTGCCATGAACTGAAAGGAGACTTGGCCTAACCTGTTTAAGAGTGGCTTGCCTTACAGGACTACAGCAGCCAAAGAGTTCTGTGCTTCTTCAAACAGAACTAGTTGCATGCTTCTTTGGATCATAGTCCAGCACCGTTATAAACTCAGGCCAATTGCATTAAGCACTGGCCTCGCTCAATTCTAGATCGTTTAAAGCAAGTGTACAGACTGATGTGGTAATTTGGAATGCTACATTCAAACTGTGACTAGATACAGCTCCAGATGAGAGTCACCTGAGACTGGCATTGATGTCAAAAGGGGAGGAAGCAGCATTTGCCACCCAACCATTGTGCCTTGGTACAACACCATCCTGCTATGTATATGAAGGTAATCTTCTGTAAGCCACCTTGGGAGGGCTTGGCCCCAAAAGGCAGCATGTAAGAATTTATAATGAAATAAATATTTTTCCCCAGACATAATGGTTCTTTGGAATTAAAAAGGTCACGCAGTACTTTTGCTACACTTGATGCACTTCATTGGATGTTCTAAACACACTCTTGAATTCATTACCTGCATTGCTACGGGGAAATCCGTTTGAGCCTCTGGAGGGAAAAACACATCAACTGCTTTCTTGACAAAGGGTTGGTTTCCAGCAGCAGGCTGACCCACTTCAATTATATGCAGCTGGGAAGACACCACAGGATTATACATCAATTATTTAGTTGGAAGCAGAAAAGCTGACTCAAATCAGGGGTTCCTTGGAACAGAGAATTGCTCAAGAAAATGGTATGGATTTTTCCTTAAGATGACCATAATTTTACCAACATACTCCATTCTTTATGTTTTAAACTATCTACACTATTGGTTCTATAGCCTGAATTAAGGTCATACATCAGGTTACATTTACTGGTGTTTTGAGAAGCCAATTCAAAATTGATACTTTTGGTGCGAGATGCCTTAAAGCAGGGCAAAGTGGTGCCCTCCTGATGTTTTGGACTACAACTCCCATCAGCCCAGCCAGCTCTTCCAATGGACAGGGATGCTGGGTGTGTTGGTCAGCAACATCTGGAGATTACCACATTGGGCTACCTCTTAAAAAGAGATACAGGACCATCACCAGGTGTTATGTGTCCGCGAGGCCTCCTTTTTGAGGCAGTGCCCTATTTTACTACATTGGTGCAAGCGCATACTGCAGAGAGGTTGAAGAGTGTCCATTCACTGCTTTATTGTCTTGGATTTTAGGACCAAAAGCCACCATAAGCAACATGAATGAAAGCACAATGTTCAAGTATAATGGTTTTTACCTTGCCTCCTGCAGGGCTTCGCATAGCAAAACAGAAGAGGGTGGAAGTCTTGGCATTTCCTTCTATTTTGAATTCTGCAAAAGCTGCTGCATGTCCCTCTATAGGTTGGGAAACTTTCCGATCCACTGAATATAGCTGCATGGCACCAACCACACGATTTTGCTAATGGAACAAGCATCATAGCCATTAAGTGTTCGTCAAGGGTATGAGAGCTTGAAGTGTCAACATTCTTAATCCAGAGCCCCTTACGCTGCCTCCAATCACAAGCGATTCCAACTACTAATTCAACAGATGCAGACCCATACCACAACGTACAAATTCATTATATGTTCAGTAGTCCCACTTGCCAGTTCAGCTGCAACAAGCATTTTGTCTTTTAGTCTCCATTCTCTTCAATCCGCATGCACACTTTTGTATCCTCTGCACTATTCCACGGCATTCCTTACCTGAGCAGAAATTCCTATCAGAAGCAGCCACTTTTGATTTTCATCTGTTCTGTAGTTAATGATTTGGCAGCCCGCAAGACTGGCGTGCCTGTCAAACATCTTTTGGGGCAGAGAGTCTCCTTCCATACTCCAGTGATAAACTGCAGTCTCTGTCACTAAGGCAACTGTATTCACAGAAATCCATTTCCAGAAGATCACTTCCTCTGCCATCGTGTGTGCTTTCATTTTACTTTTCATCTCAATGTTAAAAATCTGGAGTGTTTTCCCCGCTGGTATACAAGACAGAAAGGCAAAGAGAATCATAGAACTCCAAAAATGTTAAGTGACAGCTATCCCTGCTCCAACACACATCTTACATTTGGAAAGATTTCTAGACCTAGTTATTAAGTCAAAGGTCTCAACTATACATACAGAAGAACGAAGTGGGCAGTAGCACTTCAGACAGCAATTGGGAGGAAAAAATGTTTTTTAAAGTTCTCCTACCTGCAGCTGAAGTGGTACAGTCTATATCATCATCTCACACCACTACTTGTAGAGGATGAATGATCACTGATGAATTATCAATGAGGATGAATGATCACCTTAAGAACCACGTGAGCCCTTATATCTCAGCCCAATCACCAAGATCATATGGAGGGGCGCTGTTAATTGTCCCCCATTACAGAGGTCCAACTGATTTCAACCAGAAGTCAGGCATTTAGTATTGCCAGCCCCATGCTGTGGAACGGTCTTCCAGCACAGATTTCACAGGCATCTTCACTTTTCAATTTCAGGTCTCTCTTGAAGACTTTTTTTATGCCAATAGGCTTAGGCAGTTGTTTAAAATGACAGGCTACTCAAGAAAACTTTAGTGATTGTTCTGCATTGCTTTTAAAGGTTTTTTTATGTTGTTGAACACAACCCTAATGTTATGTGAAAGGGCAAACTGTGATCCACTTTACTGGAGTCTTAAGCTTTAGTATCTTCAGCAGAAGCTTTTGAGTCTTAGGATGTTGACAAATCTACAATGTTACTGAACCACATCCTAGATGCAACTCTCAGGGGTGCTTGGTGTAGTTCCTGGGTGTCCAAAAGTGTGACATTAGTGGTGCTAAGGCAGCTCAGCTTTCAGCAGAATCCAAGCAGAGAATTCTCATTCGGAAATAATCTTGGATATTACCTGGAAGCATCTGTGTCAGAAGGAGATTCACATATACTCCCACACACACACTTACTATTCCCTCCCAAATTGCAATTTCCATCGCTAGAAAGTTATTGAGACCAGCTATGCCAAGCTTAACTATCCCCATAGCTCCTACTTCTCTCCAGAGGCTAAACAGCCTCAGTGCGGGCTGGGGGGAAGGAAGAGGGAAAAAGGGAGATGGAAGGAAGAGAGGCAAGAGTAGTGAGGTACCATTTCTTGGACAATAATAATGCCCTTGGACCATTGCCAGACGTAATTCATGGCTGCCAAGCAGAACTGCTGCACACAGACTAAAAAAAAAAAGATCAGGAAGGAAGCAGCTCTTGTAAATTATTTATATAAAAAAAGAATTACAGCTACCTGCACCTTCTTCAGATCAGTACTTGAATTACATGGGGCCAGGCTCCCCTTATTCTTTAAAAGCACCCTCAGGTACCATTTGCAAAGTGGGCATGATTTGACAAACATTAGGAGGAATCTGGGTAGGGGCTTGTGGATTTCATTAGGTCTTCCCCACACAGAACTCACTTCAAGCCAGAGTCACTGTTCTCAATCTAACATCTTGTTTTTTTTCTCCTCTATGAGTAGTGAAGGGCTTGACTCTAGTTGCATTCCTCAGCCTTTACTTTTGATTTGAACTATATTCAGAATAACTTTTGAACCTTGACTGAGGGTTTGAGAGTTACTATTTTTCTAAGTGTTTTCTAAGCAAGAAAATGTTTTCTTTAGCCTAAGCTAAATTTATACCTCAGTTTTAGACATCTTTCCCTTGCAAGAATCTTTAAAGGCATATCTATGAGCTACTGTGCCAATTCCTGTCTTTATCAAAGAGGCCCTACCACTGCAGCAATGCAATGCAGAAGGCAGCCCTGTCAGATTTAAATGCTAAAAACCCCATGGAATCACTTGATCTCCAGCGGGGTATTCTTGGCAAGTATTTGAAACATACATGATTTTTGTTAATAGCTTCAAGGGATGGCAGCATTGGTCTCTTGCAGCAAAAAGTCCCGCGGGTACCTTGAAGACATAACCTTTGACGGGCAACAGCCCACTTCGGATGCATGAAGAGTTGCCCTCAGTTTATTTAACAAAATTTATACACCGCTTGATTGCAGAAAATCTCTAAGCGGTTTACAAAAAACATTAAAATTATCAATAAACACAGTTAAAAGCAAGTAATTAAAAACATATTAAGACAATTAAAAAGATTAAAAACACATCAACATCTATGTGTCTGGATAGGCTTCCCGCCAAAAAAAGTTTTAAGCAGGTGCTGAAAAGAATACAATGATGCCTGATCTCAATACAGTTTATTGTAGCGTTCATCTACACATACACGTAGAGAGGAGGAAAAACCTGTAGGCAGCGAGGCAAAAAGGGCTACAAGATGCAAGCAGGTTTATCCTTCAACTCAGTGATAAAGTTCGGAAGGGTAGCCTCTGCAACTACATTTCTTTTTTAAAAACTGTCATAGGGAGAGCATGCCAAGAGCAGGAAGAGCCCTAACAAGCTCACTCATGTTCGAGTAGGCTGCTAGGACTGGAATGCTCTAACAGAATTTGGGGGAAGAGCAACACGCAACAATTTCACCCCAGCCTCTCAAGTAAAGTTTCTTCTAGCAGATCAGATCATATATCATCATCCCACCAAGGAAGCATGACCACAATGGATTCTTGCCTCAAAAGATTTAGCATAAAGCTGCAAGATTTTTTAAATTTTATTTTTATGATGTAGCTTATCTTCATTAAAAGTCAGATACCTGTTCAGGTGACTTTTCAAAATGCAGGCCTGAACAGCTGAGCCAAATTCTGGGATGGAAAAGACACTGTGAGCACTTTACATTTGTACAAGAGTAAGAGCATGAAATTGCCTTTTTGCATTTCCATGTGTGCACGGAAATGCCGTTTGAAAAGTGCTACATCCCCCCCATTCTGTTCCAACATCGATTGGAAGTGCTCTAATGGCACAGTACACACACAGGATACAGAAATACAAGGACAATAATGCTTTGATCACTCTGGGAATGCCGCATGCAATCCAGAAATGCAATTTGTATGCATGTACCATACTCTTTCATCACAGTTTCGAGAAGGATTACATTTCTGAGGGATTGGCAAAGCATGTTCATTGCTCACACAAGGAATGTGAGCTTCAGGCAAGACGTAATATGCAGATAGTTTGTCATTACCATACTCCCATCAGTAGAGAACATTTGGAGTGCATTTCTACAGCAACATTTTCTCAGCATTTTAGTACAAGTTGATCACGTTTGTTTGGGGCATTATGTTTTGGGGGCAAGTTACAGTCCTGCTGCTGCTGCTACTAAATAATTGTATGCTGAAGAAGTGCTATCATGACCACCCATATAGACACTCATTAAAAGAGGAAGGTATAAAATGATATAGCAATGCTACAGGAACTCTTGATAGAGGGTTAGGGAGGGAGGGAAATGAGAGACTAAGTTATTTCAGTGTTTCTTGCATCTCTGGGGTTAGCACTTGTTGTATAGGAACAAAAGGGTGTATTAGGTAGTAATGTCCAGGGCTATCACCAAATATTAGCTTACTAGGCCAATAGCTCGAGTCACAGGGGGCCAAGACAATTAGAATTAAACCACTGTGTATGCACTGAATCTTTACAGGGGTTATTCATCCCAAGTTGTTCATTCAGTCTGCTGCTACCAACAGTGTTTTGGTGAGCTTCAACATGGTAAGTGCCTACACACCTTTGGTTGTTCACAGATTCCCAATGCAAGTCAACTTTTAAAATAGCATCGTGGACCCCTGTGAGGGTTGCCATGGACTTTTGGGACCAAGTACCACATTTAAAATCAAATAAGTGACTAGCACACAAGACACCATGCTAGCAAAGGTCTCTCATAAAAGTATAGTGACTTGATTTTGTCAATTAACTGTACTATGATGAAATTGGGTACAACGCTCTATCGGTACAGTTACCACCACCAAGTCACAAATGGTATCAGAGGATAAATAGTTCTGTTCCCCAAAACTTAAAATTTTAGCATCTACATCGCAGTTATCTCTACAAGTAATGTGCCATATTGCTCTCTGCAGAATTTTGTACTTTTTATGAGATTAGACCATTCCATACTATTAAACATGAATTGTGTCAGGACACAGTTAACTCACCATCTGTTTTAAGATAAGAATGCAGGAAAGAAAGTACAGTGTCAGTGACAGTGAAACCATTTTATATATTAGACACCAAAGAGCTTTTGCATCTGCTCAGGCAGGGATTTGTTTTACATGGTGATTAGGCAGCACCTGGAAGATTACAGCTCCTAGGACAAGCTGTAACTGAAGCTTCACGTTTTCAGTTTTAGGCCTACAAGCCAAGCTCCCAGCTTGCTTTACTTGGTAGACACTTTTTCCCAACCTTTATTTAGCAGACACTTTTCTCTTAACAGTTAAATTTGAAGCTGTGTAATAACCGTTGCTGAACACTGCCCTGTAGAAGCAATACTTGGCTGGAAAAGGCACCTAAGAGCCTACCAATTATATTATGCAGATTTTCCAAACCCTTCCTGGTACAATTCCTTTAATCTACAGTCTTCCCAAGCCTTAACACACTGAACTTCAGTAAAAGTAAAAGCAGAACCAATACATCACTGTTGTACAACAGCACTCCAATCCTGTCAAATTAACGCAAAGACAGTAAAACTTACCTTTCAGAGCAATTACTTTAGAAGCTGGATTCATGATGGCACTTTCTGCAGAGATTGGGCGCCTGATCGGAGTGGTAGGATCGCTCATGTCTATGATCACAACCTGTGCTTGCTCACCAACTTTTTCTCGGATGCAAATGAATTTGTCAGATTCCATGGTTAAGGTACTGAATCCAATGTTTGCTGGATTAATTCCAAGATTTTGGAGCTAAAAGGAGAAACCATATAGTAAGTCTGAATGTCACTTATATTAGTCCGACCTCCTTCAGGGGAAGAGAAGAACCATTTGACAGCAAAACTCATCACAAGTTATTGGGCAGGGCAGTTGAGTAAGAAACGTCTAGAATGCTTTTTGCTGTATGGTACATTTCCTATCATTTCAGCCTGGATCTATAGCAACCCATCATAGCAGTACTTCCAATTGTCTTAGACCTGTCACACAACCATAATTACCAACCTCAGCTCTTCCCTTGCTATTTTAACTATCAGGTCACCAGCATTCTTGCGCATTCCTTTATTGTTTACATACAAAGTTGGATCTTACCATGCTGTTTTAGAACAATCTTCCCTTTACAAGCAGGCTAAAAGAATGAATACAGATTGCTGCACAGAAAAAACACCTCACCACACACACACAATACCTGAGTATCGGGGAAACCCCTGCATGACCACAGACCTACTTCAAGGAGAGCTTGGGGAGATAATCAACAGAGGTGTCAAATTGCCACCACTTTCTCAATGGGGATGTGGTGGAAAGTAGTATGAGGAAGTAGTATGAGAAGCAGAATTGACCACACAGGTTTTGCTTGTGTAGTTGTGATCAGAAGAAAACGTACTGAGACTGTGGAGTTGGTATTTATCCACAGCATAGCTTACTCAAGCCTTCAAGAACTGATCTCCTCAATTACAGGAAGGCAGGGGGGAAGCATTCATCTGGCCATGCAAGCTATTTGCAAATATGGATCAAGTGTGCAGATTTGCACAGGGTTGACATGGTCACTGAACTGACTCACTCTGCATATCATGCTCACATCCCAGCCTGTTTACTATATACACACATCCTTTTTAGCAACTTGTTACGGGTGAGATACAGAGCTTGCACATAGTGAAATAGTACTCAACATTCATTTAATTCCTGTACTCAACATTCACTTAATTCCTATAAAAAACAAAACAGAAAGTCTTACAGTTAAATTATGGAATTCTCTCCCACAGAAGGCAGTGATGGCCACCAGCTTGGATAGCTTTAAAAGAGGATTGGACAAATAAATGAAAGATAAGGCTATTAATGGCTACCAGCCCTGATGGCTGTGCTCTGTCTCCAGTTAGGGGCAGCATACTTCTGAATATCAGTTGCTGGAACCTACAGGAGGGGAAAATGCTGTTGCACTTAAGTCCTGCTTGCATGCTTCCCATGGGCATCTGGTTGGCCCCTGGAAGAACAGGAAGCTGGACTAGCTGAGCCATTGGCCTGATCCGGCAGGCTCTTCATATGTTCTTATCTGATGAAGTGGATGCCAGTCCACAATAGCTTGTACCATAATACATTTGTTTAAGTCTTTAAGGTGCCATAAGACTGTTTCTAATGCAACACAGACTCAACACAGCTACCCCTCTGGAAATATATTCCTAAATTACAGAACAGTTTGTTAATATATGTTGACTCAGAGCTACTGGCGTCTCTGGCATGGAAACTCTTCATTGCACACTATATCACATGGTACCAATTCCCTCAATATCAGAGCAGGGTTCAACATTCCTAGTTTTGATTGATCTAGTCGTTTTATTCCAGATTTCCTTGTGACTTACACTTCTCAAATACACAAGACCTTTACATTCTTGCAGAAAGAATGTTTTTGCAGACTTACATTCCTAAGCAACCGTGCTAATCTTCCCAATATTTGTTATTCCAGCATTTATCAGCTGCATTCTCTGCCATAAATGGCAATATATTTACTGTATAGCAATAGGAGACTGAAGCAAGTCTATACTTGCTGCAGCTGGTACAAAATGTGGTGGCGAGACTGCTCACTGGGCAAGGTATCGCCAACATGTTACCATGCTGCTGAAAAAATTGCACTGGCTGCCCATTAGCTACCAGGCTAAGTTCAAGGTTCTAGCTTTGGTGTACAAAGCCCTACACAGCTTGGGACCAGGATACCTGAAAGACCGTCTTATCCCTTATATACCGAGTCGATCACTGTGCTCTGCAGGTGAGGGCCTCCTGCAGATACCATGTTATCAGGAGTCTGTTCCGCACAACATAGGAAATGGACCTTTAATGTAGTGGCACCTTCCCTTTGGAATTCCCTTCCCTTAAATATTAGACAGGCTCCCTCTCTGTTATCTTTTTGGTGCCTACTGAATACCTTCCTCTTTCAACAAGCTTTTTAAGTAGAGACCTTACCCCAGTCCGCATCTGTGTTGGAATTGCTTTTTAATATATATTTTAAACCTCCTTAAAAAAAATGTTTTTAAGCTTTTAAAAATGTTTTCAAGACTTTTTGTTTTAATATGTTTTTAACGGTTGTTCTGTTTTAATATATTTTAAAGTCCGTTTTTATGATGTGTTAAAGCGTTTTTAGTGCTTCTGTTTGCCGACCTGGGCTCTTACAGGAAGAAAGGGCGGAATATAAATCTAATAAACAAACAACACACACCAATGGGGAGTAGAATATTGTTGCCTATGTGTAACTTTAGTACACCTCATTCTAGCAGGCCAGATTTTAAATCAACACAGTGACTGTGGAAGGAGAGGAGGTGCTTGTTTCAAGTGCTCTGTCAGCGACCCTATGGGCTTGATTTAGGAACACAGGAATCTGCCTTATACAGCCCTGGGCTCCTGCTGGGAGGAAGGGTGGGATATAAATCTAACAACAACAACAACAACACAGTCAGATCACTAGCGCAGTATCATCTACTGCAGCGGCTTGCCAGGGTTCAGGCAGGGAGTCTTTCCCAGTCCTAACCTGGAGATGCTGGGGATTGAACCTGGCACCTTCTGCATGTAGAACATCTGCTTTGCAACTAAACGATGACCCTTCCCCCAATTAAGACAGCTATTTATGAGCATTTTGCTGTAGGGAATCATCAACACACAGGAGCCCATCAAAAGCAACAATAAGAACGCATTAAGCCCTTCTTTCTAATCAAATATCTAGCAATATATGGAACAGAAATGAGAGGAACAGCTGGAAGGCATGTAAGTTGCAGCATTTGAGAGGTCTGTATTAATCAATTTTTAGAAGAGTTTTTCCAATACCCTGTTGTGGGGGTGGGAGAATGGAGACTAGGCTTAAGAGGTCTTACATTCAGTTTGTCATGTTCACACTGGATGTTTATTAGTACAGGTTTTCACTGACTTTCTTGTGATTCTGTCCAATGGATTTATAGAGAGCCATCAGCTTTTGGGAGGGGAGGGGGAGGGGAGAGGAGAGGAGAGAAGCTCCTGAAGCTCCTGCTACGGGTAGTTCAATGCTAGTATGATTTGGGTTACACATCTTATTGCTAGGCTACTTAATAGGAATTGCTGAATGAACGGTTTAAAGTGACTTTAAAGGTAATGAAGGATTAACTAGGCCCATTTCAATCTCAGTTTGGCACCGAAACAACACCCTTGTTCACCCCACCTCATTACTTGTCCTGGAAGATAGACGGGGGAATGCAAGTGTGTTGATTCTTGTGGATCCTTTAGTGGCTTTGGATACTATTGACCATGGTACCCTCCTGGAGCAGCTCTGTGGTTTGGGAGACATGGGTTGTTTTATTCCCCTGTGCAGGATTGCTACCAGAGAGTGGCATTATAGGACTGCTACTCAACTCCAGAATGTTTTAAAAGAAATGGAGATGCCGCAGCATCTGACTGTCTGATATACTCTGGGCAAGAGGCTATTGTAAGGACAGAATATGGAGAAACCAACTGGCTCCCCATTGGAAAGGGTGTGAGACAGGGGTGTATTTTATCGCCCTATTTGTTTAATCTATACACAGAACATATCATACAGAAAGCAGGATTGGACCAAGATGAAGGAGGTGTGAAAACCGAAGGGAGAAATATCAATAATTTAAAATATGCAGACGATACAATACTACTAGCAGAAACCAGTAATGATCCGAAACAAACGCTGATGAAAGTTGAGGAAAGTACAAAAGCAGGACTACAGCTGAAAGTCAAAAAGAATAAATTAATGACAACAGAAGATTTATGTAACTTTAAAGTTGACAATGAGGACATTGAACTTGTCAAGGATTATCAATACTTTGACACAGTCATTAACCAAAACGGGGACAATAGTCAAGAAATCAGAAGGCTAGGACCAGGGAGGGTAGATATGAGAGAACTAGAAAAGGTCTCAAATGCAAAGATGTATCACTGAACAGTAAAGTCAGGATCATTCAGACCATGATATTCCTGCTCTGTATGTATGGAAGTGAAAGTTGGAAAGTGAAAAAAGCAGATAAGAGAAAAATTAACTTATTTGAAATGTGGTGTTGGAGGAGAGCTTTGCGAATACCAGGGACGTGTTGAACTATGACCTGGGAGACCAGGGTTCGAATCCCCACATAGCCATGAAGCTCACTGGGTGACCTTGGGCCAGTCACTGCCTCTTAGCCTCAGAGGGAGGCAATGGTAAACCCCCTCTGAATACCCCTTACCATGAAAACCCTATTCATAGGGTCACCCATAAGTCGGAATCGATTTAAAGGCAGTCCATTTCATTTCATTTTCAAGAACAAATTAAACCAGAACTATCACTAGAAGCTAAAATGATGTAGCTGAGACTATCATAATTTGGACACATAATGAGAAGACAGAATTCACTAGAAAAGACAACAGAAGGGAGTAGAAAAAGAGGAAGATGAAACAAGAGATGGATTGATTCCATAAAGGAAGCCACAGACCTAAACAGGGTGGTTTATAACAGATGCTATTGGAGATTGCTGATTCATAGGGTCGCCTAAGTCATAATCGACTTGAAAGCACAATAATAACAACAACTCAACTCCATGGTATTTATACTGTGGAATCCAAAGTGTTCCATCTGGTCCCCCATGCTACTTAACATCTACAAGAAGTCACTGGGTAAGGTTATTCAGAGTTTTGGAGCATGGGGTCATCAATATGGTAACACCCAACTTGATACTGCTATACTATCAGAATCGGGTGAGACTATACAGGTGCTAGATAAAGGCCAATAAACTGAAGCTGAGTCCTGACAAGACTTGGGACCCAAATACTTAGAGGAACATCTCTCCCCATGCCTGCCAACCCAAGCCCAATATCTGAAGGGCTGTCTCTTCTTGCCCACTGTGCAGTGACACAAGATAAGGTCTTCTCTGTGGTGGCAGCCACTTGTGGAACTTCTTTCTGTTTGATGTACAGCTGTCTCCCTCTTTACAGACTTTCCTGCATCAACTGAAGATGTATTTCATTTTTACCCAGACATTTAGGGATGTGAGGTTTAAAAAAGTTGTCTGCATTTCATGACTACTGCTGAAGTAATCATGATCCTTTTGGCGATTTTAATGTATATTGCGTTTTAATGTTGTTGCATTGCTTTTATATATTTTATACCTTGTGCCCTGGGATTCTATAGACTGAAAGGCAGCTTAAACAGACAATATATAAAACATTGCACTCTCACTGCATTTGTTTGTTTTCTGTTAACAGCTTTGTGCACAGTGTATATGTGGCATATAAACAACCTGGTTATGAGAAGAGAAAAGCAGAAACATTTACAAGTTATATCTTGGAACACTGAGCAAGCAAAGGAAAGGTTACCATTTGTCATATTTCTGTGCCATTCAGTTATGGCAATGCTCAATCCCTACGTCAGTAGGCACTGTTCACTGCAGTTATGTACTGTTCTCAGGAGACATGGTTGGAAATGCTTTGTAATGGGCACAAAAATAGCAGCTAACCAGGAATGTTATATTAGCCCTTCTACCATTCGGAAGGCCAATGTTTCATTCAGTCTACCATCTAGCCAAAGAAGTAGTAATTCAAGAGCTAAACAACTAGAAACTTGTATGAAATAAGTTAAGGATATTATCAAAACAGTACCTTGTATTTTATCTGGTACAACTTTCTCGTACTGTAATTTTGAAGTCCTGCCCACAAACATGTTAAAGAGTGTGCTGTCCTATCTTTAAATCTGCAGAGATTATTTAATCTTGTGTATCCCTAATCAGGCTGACTGGAGGTGACAGTTCCCACTCAAGAGAAATAAAATCAGATCCTGAAGGGATCTTCAACCATGAAGAGCAGTAACAATCTGAAACTGGATTCTTCAGTAGCAAAAAAACCCCCACAAAATGACATGCCACCCACGACAGAACCATTAGTAGACACCTATAAACTATTTTCAGAAAGATAGAAAACTGAAGCCTAGCAAACCATAAGATGGCCTTTAATCTGCCCCAATGATCAGGGCAGGTCCTTTTATATGTAACTAGGCCAGCACTATTCCTCCACCAATATTCTACTATCTGATAAAGATAGATAAAGGTCAAATAATCCCCAGAGGAAACTGGCATGAGAGCAATTATTGCAATTTACAGACCTGTAAATATTTAGACATTTCTCTCTCACAAGTTGAGCATAGACAGTTTTGCTCACCCTTTTTTCTTTTACAAAGACGGTCATTAATCCTTTTTGCCCAAGGGACTCCACAACTAGGTATTCTATAATTCAAGTAGTATAATGATGCACAAAGCTTCTAAAATCTGATCTTATGACTACAACATCCAACCTTATTTTTCTACTACTTTGCTTTTTGTTTTTCTTCAACCTCCCACCTCTCTACTTTGTGTAACATCTTGCTTGATGAAGAGTTCTAAAGAAACTGAAAGCTTGCTGCTATTCTGTGACACTTTTATTGGAATCAACCAAAATATTGCCCAACTCTGGATTTTAGAGTTTCTCCAGTTATTAAGAGCCTGAACAGCCCTTCTCCAACAACTGCTGGCAGGGGAGGCGGGGGGGGGAAGAGAAAGAAGAGAACTCCCAAAAGGATCTGAAAAACTGCCTCAAGCAAAGGTTCTTTCCTCTGAAGGGCTCACATGGCTTTAAGTTTACTAAAAGAGAAAGCTGCCCCCAACCAAACATTGTGGTGATCTCCTGTTCTTCAGGTCTCTCTATGCTCTCAGCACCAGTCAAGACATATCTGGTCATCTCTCACACCTCTTCAGAACCAACTATAAGTGTTATGTCTCCTGACATTTTTGCTAAGTCACAGCTGGTCCAAAAGCACACTTCGCAAGCACACTCAGCAGGTAAGCACAGAATTCTGCCTTACACACCAAGCCACAGTCTTTAAGACCAAATAAGACCATCCTCGACTACAGTGTAACAAATCTGACAAGAGGGCACAGAAGTGTTCTTCACATCCAACGCTATTCTCTTGCAGATGTTTCCTAGTGAATAGATAAGCTTCTTCTGAAGAAGCACAACACTTAATTTTCTGAGTAAATGTAACAAGCTCAAGTTAAGCTTGCAATAGGGAAAGAAAAACACAGATTTGACATTTCCTTGAAATTAGATATATTGCAACACACAGAGCCCTCCAGATAAAATGGGGGGGGGGGGGGAAGAGTCTGTTACATTTACAGTAGCATATAGGGGACTACTTCAGTCAAGGTAAGAGGGCCAGTGTGGCATAGTGGTTACAGTTTTGGACTATGACCTGGGAGACCAGGGTTCGAATCCCTGCACGGCCATGAAGCTCACTGGGTGACCTTGGGCCAGTCACTGCCTCTCAGCCTCAGAGGAAGGCAATGGTAAGCCACCTCTGAATACAGCTTACCATAAAAACCCTTTTCATAGGGTCTCCTTAAGTCAGGATCGACTTGAAGGCAGTCAATTTCCATTTTTAATCAAGGTGATGGCAACTTTTTATGTCTGCATTTAAGGGAAAGCATGTTAGTGTCCTGTTCAGAGCGGGATTCACAAGGCTGAGACGCAGGTGCAATCAAATCTTGTTTTATTAAAGTAATGGATACATCAAAAGCAGTACACTTCATAGAAATCTCTAAGCTAGCTCACTAGAAGTCCCTAACTGCACTCTAGACATGCTCTGCAACGCTTGAAGAAAGTTGACTCAGCAACTTCACCCAGCGTGTGACAGTCTTAAGTAGGGAAAGTTTTAGATCATAATCTCTGGCTCCTCCAATGGCTCGTCGGAAAGAACCGTCTCCTTAGCAACTGGCTCGAGGTCAGGGGGCGGTGACGCGCTCAAGGCATCCCGGGAACCACTTGGCAAAGGGGGAGTCACTGCCCCCTCTGGAACATCTTCCAACGGCTCCTCCAACTTGTAGGGGGGCGGTGCGCTCTCCACTTCTGAGGCTGCGCCATTTGTGGGAACTGGCCCAGAGTCAAACTCCCCTCCCCTCCCCTCCCAAGGTCTTGCTCAGACTCAACAATTCCTTGGTCTTCTGCACCCTCTGACAGCTGGGAAACTTGGAACTCGTGCCTCCCCCCTCTGTGGCCCGCATGGGGAAGTGGAGGCTCAACAGTCAGTTTGTAGGAAAATGCACATAACCCATACGGGAGAAGAGATTCTATACAAGTACTTCCCATATTATTCGTGTACATTTACCCAGTTTCCATCAGGGAATTGTGTGCATTTGTGGCAGGTGGACAGCAAACACTCTTTTGTGAAGCCTTACAATATAGGCATGCAAATAAACTTGCAATTTGGGAACACATCGGCTATGCAGCACCAAGCCATTAACTATGGTTTACTGAACTATCCTGTGCATGAACCCAAGTACTGTTTCTTTGCCTCTTCCTTTCTTGAGTGAAGAAACAAACCATAAATGATTGCCTTAGCATTACATTCAAACCCATACTTGTTTCACCCAAACAAACCACAATCAGGAAGCAATAGTTTGTTGTTGGCTTCCCAGATGTGGTTTGTCTGGGCGAAACAAACCACGAGCATGGGTTTAGATGCAACACTAAGTCAGCCATTTGTGGTTTGTTTCCCCACACAAGTAAGGGAGGAGTGAAGAGGGAACAATCAGGCTGTATGCACAGGATAGTTCAGTAAACCACTGTTAATGGAATAGCCATGTTATCTGCTAACACAGCCATTGCAAGTAGCTTGCTACTACACTCTTAACCATTACTGAGCAAATACTGCCACAAAATTGATGAAATTAAAACCATCTCCTGGACTTCAACTAAGTATTTGTCCCCACACTATGAGCTGGAAGGGAATAGACAAAGTCAGTTTTAAAGCCTCAGTGCTGTTTCTTGAACTTTCAGCAAGACTGCATTCTCAGTAAGAAATTGTTCTTTCAGTAAGGGGCTCTCCTTAGATAACGATTTGCAATATATTAATCTAGAAGAGTGTGAATGTGTGTTCATGGCTTTTGTTCAAAAGACCTAGCAGACTTAAATGCTTCAAGTGCTTTCCACCAAGGTGCTTGCTTTAAGAGCATAACCTTGTGTGTTCTCTTAGGACTATTTTAGATAACATCTCACAGGTACATTACTTGATCTAAACACCAGAATTCCAAGTGACTCTAGTGGATACTAGGATACAGTTGTTACTATTTATGCCAGGCTTCCACAAAAGTAATGAATAAACGTCAGCAACTATTTTAGTCAGGCAACCAGGATATTCTTCAGAGTTTCAATGTCATTTTCAAAGACGTTTAGTTCCTCCACAGCTCTCCAAAAATCAACCGATTTAAACTCGGGCACTATTGCATTCAATTAAATAGCTTTCTCTGTGCCCATGTCACATCCTCTGAATGCACTTAAACTTGCTTTCAGTTATTTAAGAGCAATATATTCAGTCACTCAATACTTTGGCTTCCCTCTTGCACCATGAACTGGAAACAAGAACCTCCTAAATACTTCTAGGGCAGAATTCCAACTCAATTAATTCCACGTGCACTTTTTAAAAAAACAATCAGGAAAAAGCAGTGGGGCAGTTGCGCTAGAGAGCACAGCTTTGGGATCATCTGTATCTGTAAAGGATTGGATCCATTCACAATCAGTATTTGAGGACAACATGACAGGCAGGGCCAAAACTAAAAGGAGGCCAGGTTGAGCCCTGGCCCAAATAGGCCCCTGAAGGGTCCCTTTTTAGGGTGGGAGGGTAGCACTCATGTTTCACAATCTGTGGCAGTGTCAATTCCCGACCCTGCCACAGATCACAGAGAGGGAGCTCCCAGACACACACACCCATACAGACCATGCAGGCATCAATAAGCCCGCCTGCATGCACCATCTACCCCTCCTGTTGCTGTGAGTGCTGTGCACACATGCCTACTATCACCAAGATGGCACCAGCATCTTAGCTGATGGCAGGTATGTGCACGTATAGTGTAGCTCATGCGTGCCATCAACCAATATGGCGGCAGGGGCATCAGCCCCTTAAGGATGCCCCTGGAGCCATCATGGTTGATGGCAGGCATGTGCATGCAGCATTCACAGCAATGAGAGAGGTAGGTGGGGCATGCGTGCAGGTGCCCAAGGGCCCAATCATGCCTGGCACCAGCCCTGATTACAGGTATCACATGGTATACCATCCTCTCTGTTGAGAGCCAAAGCTAATCTACTGAAGTTGGCATCTTTAATAAATAGAATGACTTACTGGAGTACGTTGTCTTAAGGAAACAGGCAGAATTTTTTGAAGTATGCTCCAATTAGTGTACAGGACAGTGACTGAGTTAGATCAGCCACAAAGCAGACAGCAGGGCAGGATTTCTATCAGTTTCTTTTTATATAAATAAAATTCAGGGAGAAAAGACCCTTGGGCTTGGTGAGGCAGCATATCTTGAATTGAGGTTTTCATGAGTTGTTCGCAGAAATTAATACCCAAAGAATAACTCTCTTCTACCTGAAACTGGATATCAGGAGTTCCCTTCCACTATACATAACAAAACCTAACTACCCAAGGACTACAAGTGTAATCGCTACTCTGGCAAGATTTCAAAAGATAAACTATTCAATTGCATTAGTGCAGTTCAGAGACTTCAGAGGGATTCCCCTGGAGCAGTACAGTATATAAAATTGCCCTAGACAGACATATATGGCAAAGTCAAGGGGGGAGGGCATAAAAAGGACTGGACAGGAGAGGACATACGGATCTTTTTGTTGACAAACCAGATGCAAGGAACATATCTGACTTGGCTATCTTTCTATTTTCTGTTTTTCCTATAAAAAGGGCAAATCCCCACAGGCCATCAAGATTTCAATAGCAAAGGGAGATGAAGAATGTCCGATAACAGGGGGCTATCAATGCTGTCATTAAAGTGTTGAGTGAAATTGTAGATGAGTGGGGGGGGTTGTAATGAATGGGTTTTTTTGTAGCAAATAACAAAATATATTGAATACTGCAATGGCTTATGCTATAAGTTTGTTTTTTAAAAATTATATTTTATATACTATTTTCAGATATAATCTATTTTTATGTTATGATTGGTGATGGCCTCTCCAAGCCAGAGATGGGGAACCTGTGGCCCTCCAGGACTCATCGTTCCCATCAGTCCTAGTCAGTGGATAGGGATGATAGGAGTTATAGTCCAACAACACCTGGATGGCCATATGTTTCACATACCTGGGCTAAGAAATAAAGATTAGTGGAATTACAACTCAAGAAGGTAACGACTGATATGAGGCACTATGCACATTGCACCAAGTTGTGGCTTCTCATGGGCTATCAGCCAACATTAAACACCCAGGCCAAGAGGCAAACCAAGCAAACATCCAACCAAAAAGACAAAACATCTAAGGCACTCTGGAGTCTGCAGGAGCTTATTTTAGTAGTGCATGAAATTATATTATCTTCTGATTAAAATACAATTTTAAACAGTTATTCTTTAAATATTTCTCTCCTTTTCTGTTAAAACACAAGGATAAGGTTAAATACCAAGGCTCCAAGATAATAACTAGGTAGACTGGGGCAGCCTCCCCACCCCCACTACTTTGTAGGAGGTCCGAGATGCAGCAGACAAAGGAATCTTCAGAGACAACCATCACCATGATGCAACACTGAAGATTAAGTTAGTTTCATCAGTTCAAGTTACTCCTAAATTTGGTCAATTTAATACAACAGGGCCTTCCAGGAAATTGTGTGAGACAACAGAATCATTTATACCAATTCAAAAACTTGATTCAGCTCTATTTCCCCAAAGACAAAGATATATTTGAGACACCCCTTTCATACACTTCAGTCTGTCAGTTCCCCCACCCCTTTCTAAAATGTAACACACACCCCTTTAAGTCTAGCTAGTGGACTACACAAGGGTACAACGTTTCCAAGGCTCTATACATAATTTGTACATTTTTCCTTTTTATAGCTTGCGCTCCCATCTAATGCCAGTGTAATGGCCAGTTGTGCAACAGTCAGTATTTAGTGTACAGTCACTCAGGTTGAAAACTGACTGAAGTACAATCTATATGTCATTGTACTTATGGTAGTGAAGACACCAACACTTGTCGGCAAAGCTGATGCGATGCTCAGAATGTCTGGACGTGACCTTGAAGCAGTCACCATCTCTCAGCCTAATCTACTTCAAAGAGTTATTGTGAGAATAAAATTGTGGTTGGGAGAAAGAACTATGTACACCACCTGGAGCTCCTTGGAGGAAAAGTGGGACATGTTTGAAATAAATATTGGGAAGCCAAAGGACAGGTTGCCCAGAGGCCAAAGAAACTAAAGACATTAAGCAGAATGTGCGATTGACTGAAAAAGGAATCTGGAAGGAGATTAGCTGAAGAATAGTGACCGAAATAGTCAGAAGGATTTTTTAGAAAGTTTTCAAGGTAGCCATGGAATTGAACCTTCATTCCAAGTTATTTATACTGTGTTAACGAATCAGCTGGAAGGTCAATCAGAATAGAAATGCAGTGATTGCATGCAACTAATGCTTCCCTTTAAACCAAATCTGAACCTTAACTCATCTGGAGTATGAAAGTTGGAAGATTTTAAGGCTGCAATTGTAGTCATACTTTCCTAGCACATTGCCCACTGAACATAGTGGGTCATACTTCTGAGTCATCATGCACAAGCTTACGCTGCACCTCACGAGTAAGTAAGTTCTTAGTCATTACACCCCAAATCTCATTTCCATCATAAGCGTTACAATAGCTGACATTACTCAACTCAAGGGACAAATTTCTATAGCGCTAAGTTTGTAACTCAAGCACATCATGTGTGCTTCGGATCCATGAGGCTCTTAGTTCATGCTGCTCACTAGTGAAAACCTCAGACATTTAAACAATAGTAAAAGAGGAATACAGTACTAAACACCAACAAAAGCCATGGTGTCATCAGGCAGTTCACATTTTGAAATGGATGCCTCTGACCTAAGAAGGGAAGGGAGGGGCAAAGGAGGGAGCATTTGCCAAGTCCACTTCCTGTTCTCTCATTCATTTAGTGAATTCCTTTAATTCCTGCCATAAATTGCCTTTTCTTAAGCAAACACTTCCCCCTATACTCAATTCACGGCAATCTCTCGCCACCCTCCCCTCTTTTTACACAGCCTTGCCACACTCTTTGAGAATGGGATCAATTTTCCATAATGCAGTCCATTCTCCTCCAGTGCTTTTGTTTTATTTTTAAGTAGAAGGAACAGAAGCAGAACGAAAAAAAGATCTGGAAACCTGCAATTCTCAGGAGCAATATCCAATCTCTCTGCTCTCTTTGCCCAGTCCTTCCCAGTCTCCCCATTTGCAAGGCTGAGAGATTCCCAAATACAAGCCGAGGCTGCTACCACCCCACACTGTAGATTAGATAAATACTGATGGATCAATGAAGACAGAATTGGAGGGAGGACAGGTGCAAGTTGTCACCCCCTTCCAAGCTCTGAATGTGAGCATTTCCTCATCTGCACCCCATATTCCTTATGGTTTAGTAACACAAGCAAGCAGCTCGGAGTGTCCCCCTCCATACACACACCAAAAAAGAGCGAGAGAGACAGAGGGAAGGAGTAGGAGGAGAGTCAGTCATTCAGGCAGCCAGTGACTCTGCACAAATACCCGCAAAAGGCTGCAATCAAAACTAGGAAACCTCACTACGGCTGCAATCCAATACACACTTATCCGGGAGTAAGACCCATTGAACTCAGTGCAGCTTACTTCTGAGAAAACGTGTATTTGGCTGCAGCCTAAGACACACACACAAAGCCACTCCATCCAGTTCTTGAATCAGGTGCAACAAGAAGCCCTCCAGAAATGCACAATTCTGATTTTTATAGGAAAACATCCCCCCTCTCCTCCACTCCCTTAGCGTTAAAACGAAAAGCCAGGGCAGATTCTGTGCCATCCTGTCTGAAGAAGTCAAGAAAAACAGGGAATAATATTAAATAAAAATAAAAAAGGAGCGGGCCCTCACCCAAGGCGTCCCCCACCCCCTAATGGAATCACTCTCCCCTTTTAAAAAGAGGCTTCCCGCCTCCCCCCGCCCATTCAACACCTTCCCCCATGTGGGAAGCCTCCAACCCCCATCCCCACCACCACACTAGGCCGCAGCCCCTCTTCCCCATCTACTGAGCCGCCCCTCGTCCCACTCGAGGTGGAAAAAGGGTGGGTGGGTGGTTTCAAGCTGGGAGGGGGGGAAGGTGGGAGGGAGGAATTTCCCACCCCACAGAGTTGCTTACCTGAAAGTGCTCCTGGAATCTTATGGGGAGTATTTGAGCCATAGCTGGGATATTGGGGGGGGCGCAGCCCTCTCAGAGAGGGAGGGAGGCCCTCTAAAATAAAGAGAGAAAGAGAAGAGCAGGAACCCCAGAGGCTGCTGAGGTTAAAAAAAGGAGGGGGAAGGGGATGGGGAAAAGCGTCGTGGGTCTGGCGGCAGAGAACAGAGCCGCCGCCGCCGCTTGCGCCCCACAGACACACGCACGCGCGCCCTCGCACAAGGAGTGAGGGAGGTTGGCTGTTCAGCGAGGTCCCGGACTGCGCAGGCGCGTCGCTTTCTTTCCCTCTCTCTCTCTCTCCCTCCCCTGAACGCTTCTGCTCCATCGGCTTCTTCGGCTCCCTTTTTTTCCCGTCTCAAGCTTCCCAGACCTCATCACCCCGCTGGGAAGATCACTCCGCTCCTCAGGCCAAGAAACAAATAAAAAAGGAGGGAAGAAAGCACAAGGGGCCTAGAACGAAATAGTCCCTCAGTCAAAGCTTTTAGGGATGGGCGCCCAAGACGAAGCTTCTCTGTTTTTTTTCCTTCCCCTTCCGCCTCCCTTCTCTCGCCTCACAACCGCGCGCGGCAACACACGCATTTTCTCCAAGCGAATACACGTGGGATTCATTTTTGTCAAGGAGGCTGAAGGAGGAAATCACCAGATCGGGGTTTGGGAGTGCCGTTTGGGGCGGTGTTGGGGTTGCGGAGGAAGAAAGGGGGGGCTCTTCTTAATATTATATATAAAATCAAGTTCGTACTTTCTGAAACAATATGAGAACCGAAACAAAGGCGGCCTTCACACTTACTAGAATGTTATGATGCACTTCTCCCACCAACAATGTTTACAAAAACGCACGTCTTAGGGGGAAAGTGTGCATAAAATGAATATGAGTGAAAATAACAAAAATGCGTTACATTTATTTATTTATTAAATTTATATCCCGCTCTTCCAGAAAGAGCCCACGGCAGCAAACAAAAACACTAAAATCACTATAAAGCAAAACATCTTTAAAAACATTATTTAATTTTTTTTTTAAGCAATTCCACCACAGACTGGGATAAGGCTTCCCAAAATGTGTATGTTAGTCAAAACTGCCTACAAACATGTTTATTTGGAGAATGTTGCACTAAAATGCTAGAGAATTTGCAAGAGGATTTAAATAATTGCTGCAGAAATGTGGAGAAACGAATTTAAGATTGGAAAAATGAGAAACTGATAACGAACACTGACAGAGATGGCCCACAATACTCTTCTCACCTACCCCATGCCCACTAACCAAATATCTGTTAAGAGTATTAACAGAAAAGGACAAGACATCAGACTTTCAGCTGAGGACTCCTGTCCACAATTGCATATGAATCACTGGAGGCTGCATATTTTGTGAATTTGCATAAGTTATGAAACAATACCATATTTCAATAAGATCATCTTTTTGCATTCCATTTAAAGCACGGACCTGCTGCGTTAACTTTTCCATTTCCCGCACTGAGATTGTCAGGGGGTTCTCGGTGGTTCTGCATGCCTCTGATGCACGGCTCCATTCCACCGGGAGACAGGCATTCAGTATTGTGGGCCCAGTTCTGTGGAAATCTCTCCTGGCTGAGATCAGACAGCCCCTTCCCCTGTTGAACTTCAGGCCCCTGACAAAGACGTTTCTTTTTCAGCAGGCATTTTACAGAAGCTGTCTGTTTTTACAATTCATTTTCATTTATTTGGTTCATTGCATATGCTTTTGATCATTTTTAATTAGGATCCCCCCCCCAAAAAAAATTGCTGTGGAAATGCAGAGAACTAAATTTAAGACTGGGAAAATGACAAACTGAAGAAAATGACAGATTCGTCCATCTTTACAGTCTTCACCACTCCACTTTTTCAGTTTGGATCCGGTCTGTGGACACAGCAGTTCAACTATAAAAACAAAGTAGATCCCTTCAGCTTGAAGTCTGCCCGCCTCTGTGTGCAAACAATATTTTATGCTATTATTATTATTATTAAATTTATTAGTCGCCCATCTGGCTGGTTATCCAGCCACTCTGGGCGACTTACAAAATAAAAGGTACAAATGCATTAAACATTAAAAATCTGAAGAAATAATAGTAAAACCTAAAGGTAAAGGTGTCCTCACACTTGTAGTGCGAGTCGTTTCTGACTCTTAGGGTGACATCTTGCGACATTTACAAGGCAGACCGTATATATGGGGTGGGATTGCCAGTTCCTTCCCCGGCCTTTCTTTACCCCCCAGCATATGCCGGGTACTCATTTTACTGACCACGGATGGATGGAAGGCTGAGTGGTCCTTGACCCCTTTTACTGGAGATTCGACTTCCTCCTTCCGTTGGAATCGAACTCTGGCCGTGAGCAGAGCTTTGGCTGCGTTACTGCTGCTTACCACTCTGCGCCAAAAGCCTGCCTAAAGAGCCAGGTCTTCAAGGCTCGGCAGAAACTCATTATAGAAGGGGCATGGCAGAGATCCCACTTTTCTCTAGTTAATCCTTATGAGTGCATGTCATACGCAAAATATTTGGGGAAGAAACTCTATAGTCTCCTTAGAAGTTGCTCTCCGTGTATTTTATACTTCATTCCTTCGTGAGGTTGCTGGAATGAGACCGTTCCAAACTTGGTAGGCATTCCACAAGCCACCCACTTCCCTAGGTTTCAGTGGGCCTTTGATGCAAAGGGGTGGTTTGCGGTTTGTAGCTCACAGCCTTTCAAAGGCAAAGAAATGTGCCAACGACATCTCAGCATTCTACAGAAGGGTTGGAAGTGCATCAGCTGCCAATGCTCCACAGGCCTTAATACAGACTTCTGCAGCTGTGTTTATGACCTAGATAGTTGGCAAAACCACTGGCTCCTTAAAAGCAGCAATTGCAGAGAAACCAGCACTGGTCCCACCTGACCTTTAAAACCTTTAGGGTGCAATAGTGACAGGGCTGGCATCAGTGCCTGACATCCTTGGCCCCAGCAGCCTTGCAGGATTCATTGTTGATGCTGGTCCAGAGCCTTTAATCCCCACCCCCCACCAGACCAATGCTCTGAGCAGCGCTAGGAAGCTGAGTCTAACAGCCATTTAAATTTCTCATAACGCCCCTGACATAGCATTGCTCTGGGAAGGCAGTAGGGAGCCTCAACCCCAGATGCTGAATGCGATCCTCCAGGTCTCTGTATCTCGGCCTCAGAACACTCCCCAGACCACACGCCTCACTTGGTAGGGCAGTAGCTAGCCTCCACTGCTCCCAACGTGGGATATGGAAAAGAAATCAGGACCTCCATGAGCACAAGGCTCTTGCACATTAGGCTTTGCTTTTTTCTCAGTTTGCTTGCACATCTCGTCACCCATCTGTTTTGCTTTCAGAGACGATCATTTAAAAATGGCAAGCAGTGGGAGGAGGTGGGCCTGGGTTGGACTAGATGACCGTCAAGGTCCCTTTCAGGTCTTTGATTCTATTATTCTCAACCGCTTTTCTATTTGCTGTTTTATAACGTTGAGTTTTAGCATGTAAAAATCCACGCAAAGCCTCCCAGAAGACACACAGGAAGATGCATGTAAAGCAACCAATTTGTCTGTTTAGCTTGTCTGCCTCATCACAAGCTTGTACCAATGTCACAACATTACCTTTAATTGCTTCATGGCACCTGCTTTCCATAGCCTGTTTGACTTCTTGATTACTGTCTCATTCTGATCATTTTGTTGCGGAGGGGTGAAGAGGGGAAGAAAGATTTATACAGAGCTACAAAAGATGAGAAGAGATAGAAAACATGGCATATAAAGAAAGAACAAACTTTTTTTAAAAAAGACAAAGCAAACCAGGTTAGGCAAACATTATTCACTTAATATGCAAGACAAGTGGATCCTGAGATACAATGTGTTCCCTGTTCAGGATCCCAGACACTCTATTCTATAACCCCGCCCTGACCCCTATTTTCCATTCTCCCCTGCTCCCCCCACAACAATCTGTGAGCATTCCTTGTCCACTGAGCATGCTCAGCCCTCATTATGCTGTCTCTTATTTCCCCCCCCAAATATTGTTTATACTTCTACAGACTTCAAATTTCCCCCAAGCTTGCTGATGGCCCTCTTTTTGGGGGCATGGATGGTGGTTTGTGCTAAATAAGGATTCACACTTGGAGAATTAAGGCCTCTGTTAGTATATATGTATAATTAAAATAATTTTGTTATGTGCCTAAGTGGATTTTAATTTACAGCTACCCTATGAATCAGTGACCTCCAGTAGCATCTGTCGTGAACCACCCTGTTCAGTTCTTGTAAGTTCAGGTCTGTGGCTTCCTTTATGGAATCAATTTGGCCTTCCTCTTTTTCTACTCCCTTGTTTTTCCCAGCATGATTGTCTTTTCTAGTGAATCAGGTCTTCTCATTTAATTTTATATAACAGATAGGGGGAGGGGTGTAGCTTAGTGGTTAGAGCATCTGTTTCACCTGCAGAAGGCCCCAAGTTCAATCTGCGGCATCCACAGCTAAGTCTGGGAGAGACCTCTGTCTGAAAACCTGGAGAGCCCCTACCAGTCAGTGTAGACAGCATTGAGCTAGACAGACCAATAGACTGGCTTCGTATAAAAGAGCTTCCTATGTTCCTAACTTTTATCATTTGTAATTTTTTAATAATGTCCTGTTTATAATTTTAGCACATTGTGTGTTAATTGGTTTACCATTGCCAGGATGTCTGTTACCATTATGTAATTTCAATTTTCAGGATTTCATTTCCCTCTGACTTCACTGTTTACAATATCCTCTCATTGCGCCCCCCCCAAAAAAAACCCCATGTGCCTAACACTTCTTGCACCTGATGAAGCACCCTGTAGCCTATGGAATCTGATACCATTATAAACTTGTCAGTCATCAAGGTGGCACATATGTGTTTCATTGGCATATGCTGTTTACATTTCACTGGGCAAGTTTCAGTTTTGATAAATCAGCTGCTTTTTAAAGTGTGATGACCTGGAGAGCCAGATGGCAGAGAATGTTCACTTGGTTACCATGGTGGCCTTATGTAGCCTGGATCGGATAAATTAAGTTTTTGCACAGCCAGGAGTTTCTGGCAGGCCTGGGACCATGAGTCAGCTAGGCTGCGCAATGGCCAATGGTCCCAGGGAGTTTCGAAGGGCCTCTCACCACAGTGCCATTCACTGCTCTTCCTGCTAGCAGTGGGCAGGCTGCCACTTTTAAATGTAAGCCAAGCTCAGGTCCTATCAGTGGTGGCCAGTTGCAGATTTCATAGATCTGTAAGCCAGGGCATTAGACTTTTGGTAAGCCAAAAGCGACAAGTAACCACCATGGATGGGAGCTAAGCTTCACTGCTATTCAAAAGCCCCACTGCCTGTCTCCCACTGAAGCCTTCCTGATGGAGGGGAGTGAGCGCCACTACTGGCGTCGCCAATGGCAAAGAAAGCGTGTGGCTGCTGCCATAACTGCAACCAGAAGAAGTAGGGCACCGTGTCAATGCCTGCTAGTTACTGGCACTGAGTAAACCATTGCTTTTTAGGAAACAGTGTAAAAGGAAGTAGATTCCAGGGCTGTGGAGTCGGTACGCCAAACCTTCGACTCCACTCCTCTATTTTTCTACTGTCCGACTCCGACTCCACCCAAAATTGCTTCTTGTCAATCAAAATTTATTTGGAAGTCAAGAGTCGGTACATTTCTACCAACTCCGACTCCACCCAAAATTGCTCCTGACTCCGACTCCACAGCCCTGGAAGATTCTGTGGAGAAGGGACATGTAGGGTGCTGTTGTTCAGGAAAGCTCAACAGCATTCTTTCAGGGTATAGGTTGCTATGCCATCCTGCAATTTCCCCAACAGACAATGTAGTAATAGGCCGAAATGCCCCATCCTTCTAGTAGGAAATACAGTGGTGAGTGCCAACGGGATTGTAGCCAAAAAAGGACCTGCTGAAGAACAGGAGGGAGTTATTCGTACACTTGGGGTAGCCCCAAGATTGGCAAAATACAACAAGCTTAAAACGCAAACAAAAAATAGTCCAATGAGGACGGAGCATGCTCCCTAGTCATGGAACCTTGACTATCCATTGGACAAGAAAAATGGGAAAATGTTGGTGTGGAATGGAGTAACCTGGAAAAGTCTCTGCTGGCCAGGAAGTGAGGATATATTGCAACGTTGTGCTTCTGGTCCCAGTTACGCTTTATATAAAACCAGCAGAGTCTTCACTGCATCAATAGACTTGTGCTGTGTACACACCATACATTTAAAGCACCCAACATCCCCTAAAATATTCTGACAACTGTAGTTTACAACTCACAGAGCTACAACTCCCAGCACCCTTAACAAAGTAGTTTCCAGGATTCTTTGGAGAAAGTCATACGCTTGACATGTGTGGTGTATATACAGCCTTGATGTTATTGATAAATATATTAATACAAACCCATATTAATGTTAACCTTTTCTAACTGGCAAGAGGTCTTCTGCACCTCCAGCGTTACCAAGAAACAGGAGACTTTTGATGAACAAGCACCTTTTATTGAGCATCGGACTATCCAGCTTAACACTGCAACACTACATTTCTGTCCAATCTTTGCACTAAAAATGAAAACACTTGTAACTTGATCAACTTTTATCCTAACAAGTTGAGCTTACAATGAAGTTTTAAGTTAGAGAAGTGTATATAGTTTTTGTTTCATTGATTTATACACTTCTTAACTGCTAAGATAAAAATGCTTCTCTAGTACTGGAGAGTGAACCTAACTGTTGGTTGAGTTTAAAGAATGAGGAGAGTTGTACAACCTCCTTGCTCTGCAGAATTCCTTTTTGCAAAAGATAGAACACACCAACATTTTTTTGATGAAGGGTTTGAGGTTAACTGTGTTCTTAAAAGGAAGTCAGTAGGTGATTAAGTGAACTGAGCACAAGTTCAGCCCATGAACCACATTTTCCAAAGGAATGGCTTGAAAAATGTCAAAGTGTAAAATGCAGCAAAATAGTTTTATATTGAGCAACTCTGGTGCCTCCAAAGGGTTGCCTGCAATTCTCAAGGCTACTTGCTTCAAGAGAACTGGAAGCTACAACTAACAAGGCTTCTATGAATTGGTTTATGGAACTGCAGTCGTGGTACTGGGAAATAAGGAAGAAATCTAGTACTAGCTGCAGCTATTTTAGCTAGGAGGTTACTGGACTTTCAATCCATAACAAAACTATACTGAATCTTCAATCTGTAACACAACTATACTGAATCACATCCGACAGTTTTGGTGCAACACTTTCATGTTAAAATTGCAACTACGCAATATTCCCAAAGCCTTATCCCTCCAAGTATTAAAACAGGTATAGGGCACCTTTGGTCCTCCACATGTTCCTGAACTACAACCCCCATCGTCCCTGGCTACTGCCCATGCTTGCTAGGGCTGATGGGAGTTGTAGTTCAGCAACATGTGGAGGGCCAAAAGGTTTCCCACACCTGTATTGGAATAGATAACTGTTTGGAAGTTCTAAAATATCCTTTCCCAACATTGAAAAAACTCAAAAGAATGCCGTAAGTTGCAAAAGCATCCAGAAGAGGCACATTTAACCTTAGGAAGATGCTTTACCTACTTACATGCAGTAGGGCCCCACTCATACAGCGGGTTACGTTCCGGACCCCCGCTGTAAAGCGAAAACCGCTGTAAAGCGGATCCTATTGACTTACATTGACCAAAATGGCACCCGGCGTCAAAAAACTGCCATAAAAGCAGAACAAGTGCTGTAAAGCAGGGCCTTTCTACAATTCACAACCGCGGGATTAGCGGAACGCTGTAAAGCGAAGCGCTGTAAAGCGGGGCCCTACTGTACCTACAATGTGATGCAACAGACAGTTCTGGGCTGCAATCCAATACACACACCTGAGGGTAAGTCCCACTGAATCCAACGGCGCTTACTTCTGAGTAGGCATGTATTGGATTGCAGCCTGATTGCAAAGGGGGGGGGGGATCGCACAAACTACATACAGTCTACCAAGCAGTGCAAAGTCTTGTGTCTTCAATATCAAGTTGGGGATGAGTCCTGAGCAAGCAGTTGAAATGGAGACTGCAACACAGCACAGCTAGGAAGACAGCTCCATATAATATAGCCCAGCGAATGCAATTTATATCATGAAGAAGCCTCTCCACTTGGCAAGGGGGTGGGAAGAAAGTGCATCAAAACTGTGCTATAAAAAGACTAGTTCCCACTGAGACTGTCTGGATGTAGGTGGGGGCTCACATGACTGAATGCTTTTCCATACAATAAGTACCTGCATGAAGAAAGCTAGCCTTTTCAGGGAAAAGTCTAGGTTAGACAGGCTCAACAAAAAAAACTAGTTTTCTATGTGTGTGTGGGAGTTGCATGGAGGAGCAATCTTGTGAGCTCTCAACATGCAGTCTGAAAAGACACCATCCTGTCTCAGGGTTATTATCTGGGCGAACTAAGCCATGTACTCCATACATGTTTCTATATTTTCCCTCCAGGTTGCAGAGTTCTATGGCACCCAGAATTTTCTGAATCAGACAGGGCCATGTTGACTTTCATTAAAAAAAATCTAACACTAATGAGCATCTTTTAAATAAGATTAACTTCAATCTCGGAAGTGACTAAGCATTTAAAGGAATTATTAGTTCCCAGACAGATATTAGCTATTTTAAAACAAATTAAAAAACAAACAAAATAGGTATAAAACCCAAGCCTTCAATAATATCTGATGTTTTCTAGGAAGGGGAAAAAGCTAGAATCTTCAGCATTTTTCTTCAATCAAGACCGCCATTTTTATTAGTTATAGAATTGCATCATTATTACAAAACAGTGTTTCTTCCTCCTAACTTAAGTTTGCCTCTGCAACAGCTGATGGTAATCTGTGTATGCCCAAGCATAGCCTCTCTCTCTAGAACAGCCTTTCCCAACCAGTGTGCCTCCAGATGTTGTTCGACCACAACTCCCATCAGCCTCAGCCAGCATTGCCAATGGTCAGAAAAGATGGGAGTTGTGGTCCAACAACATCTGGAGGCACACTGGTTGGGAAAGGCTGCTCTATAAGGTACCCCGTAGCAGACAAAACAACTCAAGAGAACGCCCAATGCGGTAGAAAAGTACAAATTAACAGGACCCAAGCAGCAAGCTGATGTCATTAATTAGTCAGGGCAAGCAAAGAGGGTAATGTTGGACGTAAAACCATTGTCAGAAAAAACGTAGCCAGCAGGACAGAGGGTCATGTCTTTCCATTCAGAATCAGCTTCAAGATCAGAGTGTGCTAAAAGGGACTTTACAGCACAGCATGATGATGAAGAAAATATTTGTGCCATTTTCTCAGGCAAAAAAACCCAACAACCACAAAGGAAAGCAAGCTTAACGTGAGGGAAAGAGGTGTGTTTTTCTTCCCTCCTTTGCAACTACTTGTCCCCAACCACCAATCCTGTGACACTGACAAATCCAGAGCTGTGACTATTGCCAATCCTTACCAACGAAAGGTCCTGCCTTTTACGTTTTTAAGACATTCACACGCTGCTGACACTGTGAATAAGATCAATCAGTTCAGGGCACCTTCTCCAGGTCTGCCTCAGCAAAAAAGCTCTTTGACAGAATACAAAATGAGTAACAAGTATCTTAGCTGGTTCTACAGTCGAATTCGAATAGGTTGTTTATACCTATTTCCCCCCTAAGGTGCTTATAACTCTTAACTCCCCAATTCTAGTAATCAACCAGTATCTGCCATAATAAAATCTAACCATTTAAATTGTGAATAGGACACTGGTGTTTCTCCTGGGTTGTTACAGCGGATGTGTGTCCACGTACCCTGTACAAAAAAACAACAACCCTGCCAGCATTAAAGTTCCTGTGGCAAGCAGGGAATAACTATAGGAGATCACAGTTAAAAGAAACCCCCCTCCCAATGCGCCTTTCCCAAGTACAGCTCTTTGATAGTCAGAAGTAATGTATATTTCTTAAGGCTGTGGCAACAATGACATAAACTGCTCAGATTTAACCTTGACTATGAGCAAAATAAATTAAGAGTGAAACTGCAGTAACAAACATGACAGCACTGATGTGTTGATACCATAGTACTGAGGCTTCTGCCAAGTTTCGAAGGAATGAAGAGAGGGTTAAAGCCAAAGTCAGCATAAAGGTATACCTCCTGTCATTGAAACTCTAAGGCCACCAGCTGGTTCCCAATAACTACTGATATGCAACAGTAGCAATTATGGCCCCGTCTTCATTATACGTTTAAAGCAGTATCATAGCACTTTAAATAGGCATAGCTTCCCCCCCCAAGAATGCTGGAAACTAGTTTGTTAAGGGTGACAAGAGTTCCCAGAGTTCCCTGGGAAGAGGGATTGTTAAACCACTCTTGGAATTGTAGCTCTGTGAGGGGAATAGGGGTCTCCTAACATCTCTCTTCACAAGCTGTAGTTCCCTGGGTTCTTTGGCAGAAGCCATGACTGTTTAAAGTGATGCAATAGTGCTTTAAATGTATAATGCAGATGGGCCTATGGGTGGTATTCAGTGGTAGCCCTATTAAGATTTGATCCATTTAAGTTAATGCACAACTTGTTTAGGTTCATTCATTTCATCTACTCTGAGTAGGAGTTAGTTGAATGCATTAATTAGCCCTATACTAATTGCTGCTACTACCAGCAGTTCCTCATTTTTACTGTGATTCACCAAAGGACCACGGTATTTAAGCTTATTTGACTATCTGGTAAGTAAAGAGGTGACCATAAGGGGTTGTATTCAATTAACTCTGATTCAGAGTAGACCCACTGAAGTTAAAGGACCTAAGTTAGTCATGGCTATTAATTTCAATGGGGCTACCCTGAATAAAAGTTAGTTGTATTCAACCCATGGATCTTTCCTCGTACGACTAGAAATAAAGTAATACCACAAGCAGCGACAGCACATATGGGTACAGCTCTTGGCTATGACTCAGAGTTACTTTAGGTGTGCCCAGCATCTTAAAGGGGAGATCTATGTGCCGGATCACATACTGTCTTTGCAACAAAACTGAGTTGCAAAAGCATTTTTGCTTTCAATGTGTTTGCTACTGTTCATAAAGGTCTAAAATCACACTGGCCATGCAGAACCAGTAGCGTGGAATTTTGGAAGCTCCCTATTAACTCCATTTAAAAACGTTACATGCTTTGAAATATTCAGCAGGCACTCCTGTCCAACCACATGCTGAATCATACAGGCACTCGTCAAGTATTTCAGCATATCAGAGTAAAAAGATCACTGGAACAGCTGCTTGATTAATATTGTTGGTTTGCTTCTGGGGCAGCAGCTTCCAATTTTGACAGACTGCTCCTGCACTGGTGTGCACAGGCTTTGAAATGCTGATGGAGAAATAACTCAGAGCTACTCTGCAACTCACAAGCAGCCATTTCTAAAAACATAAGAATAAGGAGGAATGAGCAATGCCTATTGCAAAATGTGCACACTCACACAATATTGACTCACCATAATTAAGGCCAAAGAGCGCTTAAAATATGGCACATATTGTGTCCAGAATTGAGATATTTACCCTAAAATCAGAAGCTCAAAAAAGCAATGCTTAAAAGCATCCTTATGCATGTATGCATAAAAGAAGGTGGTTTAAAATCGCTCAGATTGCACTTATTCAATTTTAATCACAAAGCAGATTAGCCACATAAACCCATTTTCTCATGCTGGTTGTTTCCCAGACAGCAAAACAATTATCCGGCTGTATAAAATGAATTGAGTTCTTGCCCTGGAGAAGAAATATTTAGAAATCCTTAAAGCTCCTTGATTTTTTTGTCTGTGCTTTTAATATTGAGGTCCAGAGTATCCACCTTGGTGGTGAGGCGATTCAAGATGTCGTCTTGATCGTCAATTTCAGATTGCAAGCCAAGAGCCAGGCTCTTCAGGCGGCTCAGCCCAGAGGACATCTCATCTGAAAGTAGACAAACAAAATGTAGCAAAATTAGCAGCAAAAACACAAGATAACAAACATCCTTAAGGAGTCAATCCATTATAAGTGAAATATTGCTCAGATAATATTCTGAGCTAAGGAGCTAATGGCTAAGTGGATGGATGTTCATTTTCAGTGGCTTTTTCAGTCCGTTTAGGGCAGGTGTGAGGAACCCTCCAGATGCTGCTAAACTATAATTCCCATCACCCCATTGGTCATGTTTGCTAGGGCTGATAGGAGTTGTGGTTCACCACCATCAGGAGAGCCAAAGGTTCCCCACTCCTGATTTAGGGTGAGCTTTCATCTGCAAAAGCTCATGCTACAATACCATTATTAGTCTTTAAGGTGCCACAGGACTAGCTTTTTATACAAACTAACACAGCTACCTCTGTGAAATGTAATAAGGTGGAGAGACACACTGCTGCCTTAATACATTTTGCTATTTCCAACCCACTCTTGGCAAATTATCATTGTCTTTTAGAGTGGCAGCAGTTAGTTGACCACATCCACTTAACTTTTTGCAGTCAAAAGCGCAACTTGTAGGACTTCCGGGAAGGGTTGCTTTGCCTGTGCTGCCTCTGAGTCAAGCTCTCGTCTCAGAAGAAGCTTTTTCAGCTTTAAAATCAGTCAGAACGCTCTTTTTGACTGATAAAGATTTTCTCCCGGACAGGGAGAAACGTAGAGATTAACCACAAAGCCTGTTTTTGTGGGGAGGACTGGATTTCATTTATTTATGAGAGAAGGTTCAAACTGCAATGCCGGACGGACTTTCATCAAGCTCTAGCTGATTATAGCGACACATTTATCTTTTCTTCAAAGAAAAACGGACTTTAACAGGCAGACAAGCATCCTTCTTTCTATTTTCTTTTTTCATTTGGTTTAAATTGGTGCAGCAAAAAAGAGATTTGTTAATGAATCAGCTGTGAAGAACTTCTAGGTGAGTTATGGCTTTTCTCTTTCACTCACGAAATTAAGGTGGAAAGAAATCGAAAAAGCTTATCTTTGTTTTTATCGCAAAAAGCTGTCCTGGAGGTGCATTCTAAAGATACCAACGGAAGAGGGATTTCTATTTCGAGGAGGGGAAAAAAAAATTTTTTTTTGTCTATTTCATTTTGACGAATCTGCTTGTTCACGACACCACTAATTGTTTTGATGTTGGGAACTAAGTTTGTTTTGTATTCCTGAACACATAGAGATAAGGCAGGCTGTACTGTCTACACTGATATCAGCAAGCCTCGAATATTAACCCAATTGTGGCTGAAATAATTTTTGTTTCTGTGGTTTTAAGAATGACAACCAGGAAAGTGATTGAGACCATGGAAGAAATTATGTTTCAGAAAATAATGGGTGAGATTGAGATAATGAAACAAACCCTGAGACAGGGTAGACAGGACATGAAAATTGAATTTAACAAAATGACGCAGGAGCTTAAAGAAATAGGGGATTCTGTGAGAGAGGAGTTTGATGGGATTAGAGATGAGAAAAGAAAAATTAAAGGGAAGCTACAAGCCCTGGAGATTGGAACAAATGTGAAATTGGAAAAAGATTTGGAGTTTATGGATGTTAGAAATAAAGTTTACTGTTTGGAATTCAACGTTGTCTCTGAAGAAATTAATGAAGATTTTGGTGGTAAAGTTATCAATGTCTTGGATAATTTTCTGGACTGGAATGATGTGATGGAGCTTGACATAGAAAAAATCTATGGTGTTGGCTACAGATATGTGACAGTGGAGAAACTCTTAAGAGATGAGCCAGTGCATTTTGTAAAAAAGAAGAACAGAGATATGACTTTGCAGCAATATTTCACCAACATATTCAGAATTCTTGACTGGAATGATGTGATGGGGCTTGACATAGAAAAAACTTATGGAATTAACTACAAATGTGTGACAGAGCAGAGATGTGACTTTACAACAATATTTCAGCAACATATTCAGAATTGATGGCAAGGACATATTTGTGATGGGGGAAATTCCCATCAGACTCTTGTTATATGACTATGGCTATGACAGCAAGATCATCATGGGATACTGATAATGGATGAATGGATACTGAAACCACTGGATTTAACAGGACTATTGAAGATGGAAGATGGAATTAATATTGATAATGGAAGAATGGTTATGGAAATTATTGGACCTAACAGATTTGACGAGATGGATTAATCAATATGTTTATTTGGACTATGGCTATGACAACAAGATTATTATGGGATACTGATAATAGAAGAATGGCTACTGAAATTACTGGATTTAACAGGATTATTGAAGATGGAAGATGGAATTAATATAGATAATGGAAGAATGGCTATTGAAATTATTGGGCCTAACAGATTTGAATCAGATGGATTAAGCGACATGTCTATTTGGAGAAAAGTTGAAAGATATATCTCTCAAGGAATTGAAACCTCTCTTTGACTTTTTGTGGAAAGAATAAAGTAACGTTTATGAGATTTAATGATTAATTAAGATAACTACTGGAGGAAAGTGATTTTATAATATAGTTTTAGCGATAGGATTGTTATATATTGTAGACCTATAACTGATCTGCGACAAATCGGAAGTCAACATTTTATTTTATTGTTTAATTGTTTTTGTTTTGTTTTGTTTTTTGTCTTTGAAAATTTGAATAAAAATTAATGATAAAAAAAAAAGCGCAACTTGTAGAATCTGATGCAAGAAGCAGCTGTTACAGGGCATCCACAGACATTTCAAGTCTAATTTCTGCACAGCAATTATAGCCCTGGTTGAAAATTTTGCTGGTGGTGGCAGCAGGGCTGGTGCCAGATGGCGGCCAGGCTGGACCCTGGCCAAGGGCCCCTGAGGCTCAGAGCGGCCCTTGAAAGGCCCTTTCTTAGGGTGGGAAGATGGCACCCCCGTTCCATGATCTGCAGCAGCATTATTTATTTATTATTTATTTATTGCATTTTTAAACCGCCCTATAGCAACAAGCTCTCAGGGCGGTGTACATAAGATAAAACCACAATTAAAATACAAGCAAGTGTGGATTATAAAACATATTTAAGAACAGAATTAAAATACAAATTAAAATAAAAATTACAACTACAATTAAGTTTAAAATTAAAGTTAAATTAAGCAACCCGACCCTGCCATAGATTATGGAGAGGGAGCTCCAGGGAACTCCCCCCTAATACAGATAGTGCAGGCTTCAATAAGCCCGCCCACATGCTGCACCTACCTTTCCCATCAGTGTGAATGCCGTACACGCTGTGTGAACATGCCTCCATCACCCAAGATGTCGATGGGGGGGGGGGGCTAATGCCCCTGCTACCATCTTGGTTGATGGCAAGCTTGTGTGCTATGCGCACACAGCATTCACATGACACAAGAGGTACATGGGGTGCACGGGTGGGCTTATTAGCCCTGTGCTGCCTGTATTGGGGGGGTGCTGGGCTATGGCGCTGCAGGCCTGGGGCAGGCTGGTGCCGGCCCTGGGTGGCAGCAATGTCTCCACCCACACCCCCAGACCAACCTCTGACTCTCAGTGTCCCCATACAACCATTTCCCCTCTCTTCCTACTGAGACAAAACTCTAGGCAGCAGAACTGGTTTAACAATATAGTCTCATACACTTGTTTTTAAAGGTTTGTAAGTCACTTAGAGACTCTTTACGTAGCAAGTGACTAATGGAAATAATAATAATAAAAAATAGGGACAATGATATTTTCCATCTCCTGCTATTTTCATGCAATGAGAATAAAAATGGGGGAGACATGCCACTCTCTGCTTGGGAGAAAGCCCCAAAGGAGTCAGACAGATTTGATTTCGAGTAAACAACTGGGATTAAGCATTAGTAAGCTCAGGTTGTCGTGACTCACCTAAGTTGCTATCGACTTTCTGATGATATGTTCGGAGATGTTGATTCCTTGGGTAACTCTCAGGTTGGAATGAAGAATCTGAACTGGTTCCACTGGAACTATACTCTGGCGAGAGGAAAAAATGACAGACGTTTACCAAACACCAGTTGATAGCACCAATTCTAAAAAAAAACCCTTGTTCTGTGTGGCATGTGTGCCCCACAGCATGATGGTTTTATGCTGAATTACTGAAATGCATAATTATAATTATTAAAGTTGATTCGCAGTTGGGAAATAAGTAATGCAACCCTTTCTTGCAGACCTGCCAAATTACTATTCCTGCTTTTGTCTTCAAAATCCACTATAAGGAAATACTGCCCAGTTAAGGGGCAAAGCTGGCCTCTGTCAAGAACTGCTGTACCAAAAAAAAATAAAAAAATGCCCAACTCCTCCAGGCCCAGCTGTTTAAACAAGATTAAACAAACCTGGATTATCCAACTTCCGTAAATTTGGATGACTCTCCTGGTACTTTGACTCCTGTTCTTTACTGATGGATATGGCCTCTTTCAATCTGGAGATAGAAAAAAAAGACAGGTACTATTCCCAGTGTCCAAATAGGTTTATATTAAGAGTGTTTTTTTTAAAAAAAGTCTGTTTTCCTTTTTGCAGTGTTTCACTGTCATTCATTTGGGGGTGGGGTGTAAAAATGAAGCAGCCACTGAAGTCAAAATACAAAAGCATGCTCACTTAGGTTCCCACCCTCCACTCCCAATCAACTCAAAATGAGTCCATAAAAAAAAACACCATTCACAAAAGAAACCTGGAGGTTCCATCCTTTGAAGAAAAGTTCCTTGTACACAGAAATCATAGAAAGTTAAATGATGAAACTCCCAGGAAAGCACGATCTCCAAGCCGCCTTGCTTCAAATACAGCATTATGGTGTATTTTGCACCTTTCCGGGCTCTGCCGAGAATGGGTGCGAGGGTTAAGCGGGTACCCAAATGCCAACATAAATACCAGGTTTTGTTACGGGAGAAGTTGCTGCGAGTTTTACATCTTTGTCGGCCCCACCGAAAAAAGAATGATGGGATGGAAACTGAGGTTTAAACTTCACCACCCAACTGTATCCTGGACTTCCATGCCTGCCCTCAGATCCCCAAACTTCATGTTTTCCACCTTTCCCACCTCCCCTTGGAAATGAACTTGGGTTGCTTACTTGTTGCTGGCTTGGTATTCAGTGGCCCCGTTCTGTTCAAGCTTGATTTCTTGCGGCTTGGCTTTGAAGTAATTTACAAAGCCACCAAACACACTCTTGATACTGTTAATGTGTCTCTGACTCGTTTTTAGATCTTGGTCCATCTTATCCACCATTCGTTCGGTGCGCTTCAGTGCCTCGCCTTGCCGGGTAAGCTCCTATAGGAAAAAAAAAACCCAGTTTTTAATGGGCTGGAAAAAAAGGGGATAGGAAGTGTTTTAACTTCACAAAGGATCAGGTATCAGGAACAACACTCCCTGGCTACATTCACATGTAATATGTGCTAAAAGCACTATGTGCAGAATAGCCCAAACAAAGCCTTGGGCTCCTCCAGTATTTAGTTCCACTTTCCTGGAAATTTGGATAGCCATGTTTTCAAAACCAGAGACCATGATTTAAAACAAGCTCTGAGCAATGTCAAACAATGGGTTGTGAAGCTGGCTCATTTAACAAACCAGAATCTCTAGCTTGTATGACAAGCCAAGATTCTGGGAAAGTGGAATTGACTGCTGGTGAAGTCTTCCTCCCGGCTGCATAGGAGGAGGTGGTGGTGGTGATACCCAAGGGTTTGCTGGGCTTGTTTCAGCTCACACATGTGTGTTAAACAATGACTTAGCATGATGTGCAAAGTAGGCCCCTTGGTTTAGTTAAAATGGATTGTTTATTTTCCAGATTTCTTTAGTAAGTTGCAGCATAATGTTGGTGGCTGGTGGCGAGGAGACGTACTACTTACCCCTTTGCACTCCCACAGCATTAGTTTAAATGCTGTAATAGATGTATAATTCATACAGCAAGATTTCATCTAAGGAAGCTAAGATACTAAGGCTGGGACTTTGCTGATGTCTACTTAAAGCCTTGCCTGTCAATTGAACTGCATGTGCTCATTTCAAGACCTACTCCTTTCGCGTTTTTTTTTTTAATTTCTACCTGGAATATTTGCCAGTCCAGTTTTCTACCTACAAATAAAAAAACCAAAAGGCTACAGTCTTTTTGGCAAGCTTTCCTCTCCTCTGATCACAAGACTCTTTCAGATAAGGTCTGATAATTTTCTCACGGAGCAGAAAGGCTCTTTTTGGCTTCAGCTGCAGCCTGTAGGAAACTGCAGTTTAGTTCAAATGCAGCTCCTCTACAGCCACGACTAGGGAGAAAAAAAACACAACTTTGATGTGTCCCAACCTCGAGCTTTCATCATAATGATAATGATAACAATAGCTGGTATCCTTTCAGTTTTTCATTTCCTAGTTTACTGAATACTTTTTTCCAAGTCTATTTCATAAGGTCTGAAGAATATAGACGGAGGGCAAGCTAATTCAAATCTCTTCTGGAGGGTTGGAGGAACCTCCTGAACAGATTTAGGAGAGCACGGACGGGATGGGGAGAGGAGAGGAGAGGGAGGGGAAGTTCCTTTGCACAGCCAAAAGTACTTCCGCTAGCTGTTCTATTTAGTTGGCTATCAACCTGAGGACACCATTTCATTCACACCCCACTTGAGCCAAAACAACATCCATGGTCGAAGAGGATAAAAAATTATTAGCATTTCTACACAGCGCTTTCAAAAGTTCAATACCCTGCTCAGACATTATCTTCTTGTTGCAGTCTTCATAACAGCTACGTATGGTAGGCCAGTAGCGTCTCCATATTGCAGATGGGGAGCCAGGAGTGGCTTGCCTTGGGAGATTAGAACCAGGGACATCCCAATTCAGAACTCAGTCTCTTAGACTGAAATCTTAACCCCACCTACCTTCGAGCAAGCCCCACTGAATTCAATGGGACTTACATGGTCAGGATTGCATGTGAGCCTCACAGCTCCATGGTAGAGAGATAAAATATGGGTGTCAATTCTCACTCTTTAAAACAAGAATTCAAGCTACAGACTTCTATTAAACGGATGGTGGAGAGCCTGTGGTCCTCCAGACATTGCAGGATTACAGCTCCCAGCATTCCTGGCCGCTGGCCGTGCTGACAGGATTTGGAGTCCAACAACATCTGGAGGGCCACAGGTTCCCCATCCCTGCTTTAAACCAATAGTCTATACGGCTTTCCCCACAAGCTCCAGAGAAAGCCCAAGCGCCATCAAGCACGGAAGATGATTTTGTAAAGAGACAGAATGGGTAAAGATGTTTTGCTTCACACTCCTGTGCTTTGGCCTTCAAGAAACGAGTAGCAAACTGTGCAAATACTTGTCCATTGTGTTCTGTATAGAACAGGATATGCAAACCAGTGAAAAAGCCAAACTGGCAGCTTTTTTCCCCCAAAAGTGAAAACAAAACAGGGCATCGAGGAATAAGGCTTAGAAGAAGGAACACAAACTGGAAACTATTCTGCCATATAACAGGGAAGATATAATTAGCAAGAACCAGCTAATTTGCAATTTCTTTCACAGCCTCTTGCAACCTTGAACTGTACAAAAGTCCACGAGAAATAGAGAAGCCCCGATTCCAAAGCTACTCTTGAGATCCTCTGATCAAGCCTTGATCAGTTCAACCTCTTCATGAGAGAAACAAAAATAGTCAATTGCCAGGAGCAGCTCCTATGGACTAGCTCCCCGCAATGAAAAGCTATATATGGTAGCTTTTGAAAGGCTGACCAGTGTGTTACACTGAATTACAATGTTTTGGCTGCTTCAATTGGTTGTCTAATTTTAAATAGTTCTACTGAGGGGTTTTGGGTCAACAACAACGCGCCTGGGAAAGAGGATATTTAGTTCTCTCACACACACTCTCAAACACACACACACACACACACACACACACAGAGAGAGAGAGAGAGAGAGAGAGAATAATCTTGAGAGCACAATTAAGCATATGTATTGCTATACGGCTGAGACTCTAAAAATAAGCTTATTAGGACAAAAGGATGTGTATGATTACCCTGGTCATACCAGGAAAGATTGAAGAATGGCCTATAACCATTTGAAAAGCCCTGTTGGTTTCTGTTTTTTAAAAACAGCCTTACGTCTAGAAAGACAACTCAGGAGGCCTCATTCGTGGTTCTACCTACCAAAGATACCTAGCAGTGTTTTAAAGGTTGGCTTTGTAATTGAAGGAAATGATTAATAGGGAGGAGTATTAAGTCAGGTGTATGTTGAAAGTGGCTGAAGTAGGCATGCTTTCTTTTCTAGCCACTGTCTTCAAAATCAAGCAAAGTTTACAAATTATAGTTCCAAAGTAGGCCTTCTGCAGGTCTCACAGATTGTTTTTCAAGAAACAGGACTGAATGGTCACCTTGGAAGATATGCCCATGTATGACTGTTCTATTCCACTTGCCCAGAATAATAATTTCCCAACAAAGGTTCTTTCATGACTGTATTGCCAGACTTCAGTGAAATTAGTATATTAGGGGGAAGGAAGCTTTCCACAGCCCAAGGGCCACATTCCTTTCTGGACAACCTTCCGAGGGCCATAGGTCAGTGGTGGGCAGAACCAGAAGCAAATGTGGGCAGTGCAATTTCTGTAAATGTTATCATTGTACAGTAGACTAGTTTCTACAGACACTCAACACATCCCTCTCTGTTCCCCACCCAGACACACAAGAGGCATTATCAGAGTTCAAGGACACATTCTAGCCAAGTAAAAACAGGATGAGAAGCAAGATCAGTGAGCGTTGTGGTCTGGGGAGAGGGATTTCAAGTAGAGAGACTTAAGAGGGTCGGATACAGAGGTCTGGAGGGCCGCATTCGGCCCTCAGCCCTGAGGTTTCCCACCCCTGAAGTATATAAAGGCAAATGGCACACTGAACCAATGACTTCACATGTTGTAACTGGCATGTACTGGTCTCTTATACTATAAAATTACCTTGGAAAGATTGGTAAATAATGTTGGAAGCACACATAAGTGTGTGCAAACTCTTAAAGGGCATTTGAGTGCTCACATCCATTGTACAGCCTTCATCCTTATCCAGATTTGTCAGTTCTCAGACTCCGAACCTGAACACCTACTTGGATGGAAATTCCACTGAAATCAGTTTGCTTCCAAATAAGTTATCAGGACTAAGATGTTTAATGTGATTTCATAGGGAAAGTAGTTATACTATACGTACATACTCAAAATATTGATACAATGACAGCCATGTTTTTTTTTAAAAAGATGGTATTATCGCAGAGCATTCAAGCAGTATACAAATAATTAAGGAAAGCACTTGTACCAAACATACTCACCATACACTATGGCAAGGCCTATCTAAAGATTCGTGCTTACCTCCGCCGAGGCTATGCCAACATGTTCAGAGTCATAAATGAGGGAGAGGGAACGGTTAGTGCTATCCATGGTGGCCTGGGATCGCCGCAGAACCTCTTGCTGCAGGTACCTCTGTCTATCTGCCCCATCTCTAGGAGGCTCATTGCTTTCATTCCACTTTACTGGCTTTAAGTCTTCATCGTCATCTTCATCAAAAGGATTGTAGCTTTTTGAATAAGCTGACATAATTACTGCTCCAAGGTCAGTTCTCTTCTACGTATGAAAGTCAACAAACAAAGGCAAGGCAAAACTGCACCAACGTTTTTCAAAACCAGGCCAATGCCTTCATGTCAGAGACTGCCAGCGTCACTGTGATGGAAAACCAAACTCTGTAAAAAGAAGCCATTTTTTAGTGAATTTAATCAGATGTTGACAGGACTGGCACAACACGGAGCTATATAAACAGAACAGATTAGCAGCCAATTAAGAGCTTCTCCACCAACTCAAAGCTAATAGAATATATATCGGTTCCACCTTTCTCCATATTTACCAAGTCCTGCAGTTAGGATTAGTGTACCAAGGGCATGACAGATAAAGAGACAAGTCAATTATTGGGCCAGGAAATACTAAGCCACTACAGAAGACTGAAAGTGGGCAAACCAAGCTAAATTCTTGCTATTTGTCTGTACCACTCATCTGCGTCAGACACCTGAAACTATCTGCTATGCCAACATCTTTCCACAGCTAGAGTACCTGTGCTCCAACAGTGGTGATTTCTGTGATATGCACTGTATGATTTGATCCACAGAGGAAGAGACTAGTACCAGCCCTGTGATATAGTTGTAACTTATCTTTCAGTTTAAACCACTTCCAAAGCTATGAAGAGGTCACAGTTCAAACCCTGGTGCTCATTGGTTTTAGGTTGGCTGTAAAACAGGAGAAGGAGGTTGCTTGACTTTAGTCATCATGAATCAACCAGCCTCGGGTGAGTTCAAACAGTAACTATTACAGAATTCAGCAGTGGTGCAAGTTCTGCTGTTACGACAAATGGCTTCCTGTTTTAGCCATACTATCAACGTTGCTTCTTTCACAACTCCAGAACCTTTACAATTACCTATAATTTTGGGGGGAGTGGGGTTGGAATCCTTATCAGTGTGATACGTTGCAAATGCAAGAGCACATGCTGACAGGCCAAAGCACAACTTCTGTTGGGTGGAATCTGCCCTGACCTCAGTGTTTAATCAACCGTTCCTTGTCTTGGGACAGCTCAAGTCATTGCACTGTGCCAACTCCTCTTCACAGGATTAAATAGTATTTTGAAGGCCTACGCTGCTCATCTCTCGCAATAACAAAGACCAGTCACTGCAGTCTTCAGAACAGGCGCTATAGGCTGTACCCTATACACCTGAGGTCCCTTCATGGCCACATGGAACACAGTCCTTAGCAACGCTGTACAGTAGGGCCCCGCTTTCCGGTGTTCCGCTTTTCGGCATTCCGCTGATGCGGCGGCTTTCAGTCAGGGGAAATTCCCCGTTTTAAAGCCGATTTTTCCATTTTGCAGCATTTTCACGCGACGCAACCCATTAAAGTCAATGGGTTCCGCTTTACAGCGATTTCCGCTTTATGGCGGGGGCCTGGTCCCTAACCCGCCATATAAGCGGGGCCCTACTGTACCACTACTATGCAATTCCCTCTCTTTGGATACTAGCCAAGCACCTACAGTTATTATTATTACTAAAGACTTTTCTGTTTACACAGACTTTTCCTGTAGCATGATCCAGCCAGGTGTTTGTTGACTGGCTTATTTGTGAATTTTATTACGTATCTGTAATACTGAGTTTGAAGTTCTTCAGTGGTACACTCATCTGGTATTTATATGCTGAGTGGTATACTTTTTTTGCAAATAAATAAATAGCCCCAAAGATACTGGGTTTAGGACTGAATCACCTGATTCAACAAGCGAAGACAAAAGAATTACAAAATCGAGATGAGACTGTCCAATGCACTATGGGATTCATGTTTGCAGGGTGATGCTAACCATGTTTACCTGGAAGCAAGCCCACACCGACCAATGAGGTTTATTGTCAGTAGCTATCAAACTCTGTGGGACTTACTTCCCAGTAAGTGTATCTAGAAATGCAGTGTCTGCTTTTGAGCGCAATTCTAACAGCTAGTTTTCACCTCTCAGCCCTTCCATGGCTTAGAAACCAGCTACTGTATCTGAAGGATTGCTTTTAAAAAAATGTTTTTAAACTTGTATATTTGTTGTATAATTGTTGTAAACCACCCAGAGAACTTCGGCTATGGGGTGGTATACAAATGCAATAAATAAATAAAGGATCAACTGCCTCCACATGTACCTGCTCAGATCTTAATATCAGTCCTCTGTCAGGTGAAGTACAGCAGGTGGCTGCTAGAGAAAGGGCCTTTTCAGTAGTGACTCCACAGCTGTGGAATGCCACCCTCCCCAGAGAAGCTCAGCTGGCGCCTACCTTGACATCCCTCCAGCAATAGACACAGACCTTTATATCTACCCAGACTTTAAAAACTAGTTTCTGCTTGAAAATTCAGTTTTATCTTGGCTACTCCTTTTATGCTGTTTTTTTCTGCCTTACAAACTTACTTTATGCACTTTAAATTGGCATTTATTTTTTGTTACAAGCCACCCTGAGAACATGGCTATAGAATGGCAGCATAGTGATAGCTTAAATTAACAAGTTAAAAACAAATACTACCCACAAAGCAGTGCCAGGACAGAAACAGTACTAATGTAGCTGTCTTTGATTTTTAAATATTAACCCACCTTGAGGAGCTTTCTGGATCAAAAAGCAGGACAGAAATGAAATAATGTTAATAAACCTAATTACTCACCGCTATCATCTATTACCATCAACAGACCAAAAATAAAACCATACAATGCACCATAATCTAAAGAAGCAAAATGCAAAGCAAGGTATAACCTGAGGAAAAGGGAAAAGAGAAGGTTTAAAAAAAGAAAAAAACAAGTGATGCTTGACTGTGCCAGTTGATGCTGATGGCAGTTTGAGTCCAACAACATCTGGAAGACCACAGGTTCCCTATCCATGGTATAGAACCATTACGGTGTAGTGGCTAACAAAAACTGGGAAGACCTGGGTTCAAATCCCCACACAACCACAAAACTCACTGCAGAACACTGAGCCAGACACTGTTTCTTTCAGCCTAACCGACCTCACAAGGTTGTTGTGAGAATAAAGTGTCCCCAAACCACATTCAATAATGACAGTCACAGGGTGACACTGGTCTAGTCTCTCTGTCTCTCTCTGTCTAACCTACCTGATAGGGCTGCTGTGAGGATCCACTGGTGCAAACCACTACTCAGTCAGAAAACTCACCTGGGGGACATGGGACCAGTCACTATCTCCCTGCCGAACCTACCTCACTGAGCTGTTGTAAAGATCCACCGACTCATATCTCCACTCAGCCATGAAACTCACGGGGTGACATTAGGCTAGTCACTCTGTCTCTGCCTCACAGGGTTATTGTGAGGACAAGTGTCTCAAATCCCTACTCAGCTATGAAACTCACTGGGGGCCAGCGAGTGAGCCACCTTCTCTGTCATCCTAATCTACCTCATGAGGCTGTCACGAACACAAAGCGGCTCAAACCCCCACTCAGCCACTAAATTCACTGGGCGACATCAGGCTTGTCACTATGCCTCTACCAAACCTACCTCGCCCGGTTGTTGCGAGGGCAAAATGTCCCAAATTTATGAAGCTCACTGTGCGACATGGAGCCAGCGACACTCTCACAGCCAAAACCTACCTCACAGGGCTGTTGTGAGGATAACAACACGGGCGGGAGGGGCACGAACGTTATCTTTTGCTCCTTGGTGGGATATAAACGTGACAAAATAAGATATAGCGAACAAATACAGAAAGAGAAAGGTTCTTTTCCGTAGCCCTCCGTCCCTTCCCGGCACACACTCACCAGCTTACACAGAGCTCTTCCCCTTCTGACTTCCCGTCGCGAGCGGAGGCGGTAGCTACGTCGCCTCCCGCCCTCCGCCAGGCCAAGTGGGCCAAACCATCTCTGAAGGAAGCCAGGGGGGAGGGGGAGAGCGAGACCGAGGAAAAAAACTGAACAAAGATGGACGCGGTCGGACTGAACCAACCACCGCCTGAAGAGAGGGGAAAACAAAATAACATAACGGACTTTTCAGTCTTTTCCTCACCTGAAACAACAACCGGGTGGGGGGGGAAGAGAAGCAAGTACAACTTGTAGTAAATGAAGCTACTACAATAATAATAATAATAATAATAATAATAATAAATAATAATAATAAATAATACTACAGCAGGTAACCCGCTTTTGATATATATACACACATAAAACAAAACCTGTCATCCAACAGAGTTAGTTGGTTGTGTCTGATTTTCTATAACGATGGTATACCGGGAGTGAAGCCACTGTGGGCGCCGCCATCTTCGTCACGTGCTATAGACTGATCATGCTTTTCCCATAGACTTAATACTGTAGTTAGATTATTTTATTTATTTATTTATTTATTAAATTTATATACCGCCCGACTAGCAATAGCTCTCTGGGCGGTGAACATAAAATAGCATAAAAATACAATGAATAACAAAATAATACTAAAATACAATCATCAATCCAATACAATAAACATTTTAAAAAGTAAATCAGTGTAACTTAAAATGCTTCAGAGAATAGGAAGGTTTTGACCTGGCGCCGGAAGGAGAGCAGAGTCGGGGCCAGGCGTACTTCCTCGGGGAGACTGTTCCATAGTTCGGGGGCCACCACTGAGAAGGCCCTAGATCTTGTCATCACCCTCTGGGCCTCCCTGTGAGTTGGAACCCGGAGGAGGGCCTTCGTAGCAGAATGTAGTGCACGGGCCGGTTCGTATCGGAAGAGGCGTTCCGCAAGGTATCATGGTCCCACACCGTATAAGGCTTTATAGGTTAATACCAACACTTTGAATCTAGCCCGGAAACATATTGGCAACCAGTGCAAGCTGGCCAGAACAGGTGTTATATGCTCGGACCGCTTGGTCCTTGTCAGCAATCTGGCCGCCGCATTTTGCACTAGTTGTAGCTTCCGAACTGTCTTCAAAGGTAGCCCTACGTAAAGCGCATTACAGTAATCCAAACGTGAGGTTACCAGAGCATGTACCACTGATGTAAGATTGACGCTCAGGGTCTGACGTCTGGGCTGTCGACCCTAAGGCTGCAATCCGATGCATGTCTACTCAGAAGTAAGCTCCATTAGGTTCAATGGGGCTTACTCCCAGATAAGTGTGTATTGGATTGAAGCCAAAGTGTTGGATTCAGACTTGGTCATACTTAGAGACCAACCAAAATCAATATCTCTTAAATCTGATTGACTAAGGCTGCAATCCAATACACACTTACCTGGGAGTAAGTCTCATTGAACCCAATGGAGATTACATGTCCTTGCTTGCAGCCTTGGTTGCAAAAGGGGAGGGGGGAAATCACACCATTGAATTCAACAGGACTTACTTCTGAATAGACATGGTTAGGATTGCGCTGTAAGTCTTGATCCATCCCTAACAAATTTATTATGGCATAAGCTACAGACAGTCCACTAATGGACCACAAACGCTAACGCCATAATAAATTTGTTCAACTTTGCTAGGACCATTGTAATGGTTGTACACTAATGCACTCTTTTTGGTTTTTACGCTACGCCTTTGGCTCTTAATTTTTTGTGAGCTGCTTAAAGACTCTTTTGCAGTGAGCCTCTATAAGTCAAATAAGTAATAATAAAAATCAACAATAATAGTAGCAATTTAAGGTGCCATAGGACTCTTGGTTTTTCCTACAACAGGCTAAGGCTGCAATCCAATACAGACTTACCTGGGAGTAGGTCCCATTGAACCCAATAGAGCTTTCTTTTGAGTAGACACGGATTGCAGCCTAAAAGGGCTTCCGCTCTACTGCCAATCATGCAAAGTTCAGCGCAAGCGTCCTCAAATTTAGGTTTCCGGATGCTGGTAGACTACAATTCCCATAATCCGTGACCATTGTCTTTGCTTGTCGGGGATGATGGGAGTTGAAGTCCAGCAAATAAATAAATAAATAAATCCAGCGCATCAACGATTCCCCAGAGTTGGACTACAACTTCTATCGGCCCAAGCCAGCATGGCATCGTCGGGGATGATGGGAGTTGTAGTTCAACATCATTACCATGGCGGGCTGGCTGGCCCGTTCTCGCGAGAAGAAGACCGACGCGAGCCGTGAGGCAAGGAGAGTGGCCAGCTGTGGTGGTGATGGAGGTGAAGGGAGAGGGAAGAGGGGCGGGGCCACGCAGGAGCGGCTCCGAATGACATTCCGTGAGGCGGCGACGGCTTTGGTTTGGGGCCCTTCCTCCTCCTCCTCCTCCTCCTCGCAAGATGTCGGCTCTGGCCGTAGCGACGGCGGCTGCTGCGACGGCGGCGGCCGTGACCGCGGCGCGCTTCGAGAAGCCCAGCAGCCCGGGCTCGTCGCGGGGCTTCTACTTCAACACGGTGCTCTCGCTCGCCCGTTCGCTGGCCGTGCAGAGGCTCGCTCCGCTCGAGAAGGTGCCGCCGCCAGGAGGGGAGGTGATGGGCAGGCGGGCTGGCGGCTGGAGGAGGAGGAGGAGGAGGATGGCTTCTCCGAGCCGCCTGGGGGTCCGAAGCCTGTGGGGCGGATCTGGGCTTGGGTTGACAGGTGGCACCGGGGGGGGGTGCTGCTCTCCTCTGGCTAGGACTGCTGGCTCTCGGGGATTTAGTGTTGTTGTTATTACCGGGTCGTGGGTATTATTATCATTATCATCCTCATCATTAGCACTCTCTCGTGGGTATATTATTACTATTAGCAGTCTCTCTTGGGTATTATTATTAGCAGTTCTGAGTTGCTGTTATTATTATTATTAGCAGTTTTGGTGCATTATTTTTATTAGCAGCACCTTTGGGGTATTATTGTTGTTATTAGCAGCTCATGGGTATTATTATTATTATTATTATTATTATTAGCAGTCTCTCTTGGTTATTATTATTACCAGTTCTTGGGAATTATTATTAGCAGTTCTTAGGAGCTGTTGTTGCTGTTATTAGCATTTCTGGTGTATTATTATTATTATTATTAGCAGTAGCAGCATCTCTTGGGTGTTTTTATTGTAGGCAGTAGCTTTTGGGCATTATCATTATTAGCAGCTTGGGTATTATTATTTAGCAGCAGCACCTCTTCAGAGGTGGTATTGTTGTTATTATTATTATTAGGTGTTCTAGTTTATTATTGTTATTAGCAGCATCTCTTGGTATTATTGTAGGCAGTAGCTCTTGGGTATTACCATCATTATTGTTAACAGCAGCTCTTGGATATTATAATTATTAGTAGCCTGCCTGTATGATGATCGCTAGCTGAGTCTTAAAAAGGCAGTTTTAGCAAACAGACAAATCCAAAATTTGCCATATTTGAAACTGTCCTGCTGTTAATTGAGTGGTTTTTTAAAAAAAATTACAGCTGTTTAGTAGTTTTGTATAGCTTGACACATTAATGAAATATCACTTGCAGTACGTGTTATGACATTACCCAGTCTTCGGGACTTGAAATTGAAGGGACTCTGACTTTGTTTTCTCAAGAGGGTGTATCATAAATATTATTGGAAGTTGTTTTTAAATATATGTTTGGCTATGGGCATTACTGAACTCATTTAAACTCCCAACCAAAAAAAAAGTTTCTCTTACATGTTTAATGTAGAAGAATATGAAAGGGAGTAGTCGTTTAGCATTAAGTTAGATATGCAGGATATAAAATAGGTATGCCTGACCAATCAGGTCTTAATTGATTCCCTTTTTGGTTTGTGTTGGTCTTACACAAACAGACTGAACATTGTACAAAACTCCCTAGAGTCTGTGCAGAGCTATAATCTGTTAGATGAGGGCAGGCTTACTGGAATTGGACCATGGGGTCCTTTGAGGAGTACGCTAAACAAGGATAATCTTGGCTAACCATTATAAATATGTTATGATTATAATCAACCTGTAATATTTGTGGAAGGCATTTTTCTCCTAATCAATTTAGTTTGCAAAATTTAGAAAGATGTCTCTTCAGCTGCAAAATTCTGGGAATGCTAATTTAAATTGGGGATAGTGTTAATTAAGGAGCAGACTTTTATGCAACAGGCAGCAAGAGTCCTAAAATTCTAAAATGAGCCATGACTGAACCATATAAGTCTTACAAATGCCATAATTTTTATGGAACCTTCAGGACTAACAAATTAAAGCTCCAATCCTGTCTGCACACAGACTTATTCAAGTCCCACTGAACTCAGTGGGGCTGACCTCTGAATTGACATGCCTGGGATTGCACTCTTAGTCTGATTAGATCAGAGAGTTTCCATACAAGTTGTGTAGCTGGTTCTTCTTTTGTGATCAAGTCCCGTTGTGAACGAAACGGGGGTTTTTTTGCCAATCTGAAAGCTGCTCAATATTGGAGAGGGAATTGGTTTTGCACATGGATCTGTAGCTCACCTTGGTTATACAGGTCAAGGTTGATAATGGTATAAAACCAAGTGTAAAAAATAAACAACAGGTTCCCTAAAAGGATCACTGCTTAAAACAAGTAAAGCTGCTGCAGAGAGCAAAAGAGGAGGAAACACAAGGAAAGGGATTGGGGGGAGGAATAAATGATTTCTATCTTGTTTTTTTTCCCCTTGTGTGCTTGCATTTTTCTCTCTCTGTTCTTCCCATTTCTCTTCAAACCATCCATGAAGCCCTTCTCCAGCCTCTGCCTTTTTGCTACCCTGTCTGCTTCATGGTCAGTTGACCATAATATACATTTGATTCATTGTTTGATGCTATTAATCTGTCTGTGAGCCTACCCATGTTTGGGACCTTGCTCTGTGCTGAGTTGAGGTTGGAATTCTTTGTTGGTGATGGCCAGGCTTTTTAACTCCCTCCCATGGGAGGCTTGTTTGGCCCCCTCTGTGGTCATCTTCAGTCACCAGAGCAAGACACCGTTGTTCCAGCTGATGTTTGACCTTGCACTCCTTACTAATAGGTTTTCTGACGGTTATCTAATACTTCACAGCTTATTTATTTCTTTGAAAGATATTTTAAGTTCAGCCACCTGTCTGGGCATGCTGCCACTCCATTTAAAGCACTATTATTCCACATTAAACAGTCATGGTTTCTCCCAATGAGTCCTGGGAAGTATAGTTTGCCCATGGTGCTGAGAGTTGTTAGGAGACCCCTATTCCCCTCACAAAGCTACAATTTCCAGAGTGGTTTAACAGTTGATCTGTCTTTCCAGGGAACTCTGAGCATTGTAGCTTTGTGTGGGGAATGGGGGTCTCCTAACAACTCTCAGCATCCTTAACAAACTGCAGTTCCCTGGATTCTTTAAGCCATGGCTGTTTAAAGTACATTGCTTTAAATGTATGGTTCAGATGGGGCCTAGGTGATGTGCAAGACTCCAAAATGCATTAAAATGCAATTATCAAGCCCTTACACACACTCTGTTCCTGAGACCCTTGCCATTGTGAGGAGCGTTTGTGTATGATTCCCTCCTCCTCCAATTTTAAGTGAACTTCATGGCTTCAAAGTACACCGCAATTTTCCCGTTGATATATAGTACTGGATGGTGAGGTAGTTGTGCTGCTGATTTTTGCACATGTGTTGTTCAGCTTTAGCATGCCCATAAGGTTGGGCTCATGAAGTGGAAGGGTGAGGATTTTCCTGGTGTGTTCTGCTTTCTAGATTGAACAGGACCAAAGTGTTTTAACACAGTCTTGTAAAAGGACACCTCTGTTGTGGAGGAATTTTGTTTAATTAGAGCAACAGGGGAAACTCTTCTGGTCTTCTCTAATCCTTAGTATGTACTGTTGTGGCAGCTGATGGCAGATGTTCGGGAAAGTATTCCTTTTTTACCATAGATAATCTCGCGTCCCCCTGTTTTTCCTTCTTATAGGTACAGAAACTTCTGTGCATGTGCCCAGTAGATATCCACGGGATCTTTCAGCTGGATGAGCGCCGCAGAGATGCTGTGATTGCTTTGGGAGTTTTTCTAATCGAGTCTGACCTGCAGGTACAATTTCCTGTTTAATCTAAAATATTTATTGAAGGGATGTATAGTCTGCCATTCCATCAGGTTTCAGCTTCCAAAAAGTATGAAATCATGATAAAACCACATGAAAATACCATGATATAAAAGAGCAGTAGAAAAGCAATATACTGAGGATTAAAGAGCTTGGGAAAAGAAAAACGCCTTGACCTGATCTTGAAATGATATCACAGTAGGTGCCAGGTGCGCCTCCTTGGGGAGAGCATTCCACAGTTGGAGTGCCACCACCAAGTAAGCCCTTTTGCTTGGTAGCTACCCACTGCAGCTCAGAGGGCAGAGGCAGCCAAAGAAGGGCCTCCATCAAAAATCCTAGTGGATAGAGTTGAATGTTTTAATTTGATCTGTAGTATCAGATTTAATTAGGGAATCCAGCTTTGAAAAATATTAAAGCTGTGTGGCAATAATATCTTCAGACCGTAGTTCTTTCTCCTCTGCGTGTCGCATCTAGATTAATGATCTTGTCCTCACTCCCAAAACCCTCCATGGCCATGCTGCTTTTTATATCTTTGAACTTATTTCCTGACATGTCCCTTCTTGTGGTCTTTGCTTATTCAGCTCTGCCACCTTCTTCTGTCCAAAGGTCTCCTGGATCTTGAAACTGCTCCTCCGTTTCCCCTTGCGGCTTGGTACTCCTGCCTGTTGGAACACCTCTGTACAGCCACATGCTTTATTTCCTTTAAATCCTTCCTCAAAACTCACCTTTTCTGGGAAGCCTTTGGATTCTCCCCTCCCCCCAGTCCCTGGGCCTTCTTTCAGGGCTGGGGCACCTTTGGCCCTCCAGATGTTGCTGACCTACAAGTATTATTATTGCCACTAAGGCAAGCACCATGTAATTGAAATAACCTCATCTACTTCCCCTGCTTACCCCCCTCCATTACCCCCCCTTCCTCTGTTGCTCGCCTGAGTTTTTGTCAGCCCCTTTGGCGTAGGGACCTGCTGTTTGTAAAACACCTTATACATAGATGGTGCTGTACTAATTAATATTTTTATAAATTCTCCATTTCCATTCCAGCATAAAGATATTCTTGTTCCATATCTCCTGCGGCTGTTGAGGGGCCTCTTCAAAGTCCAGTGGATAGAAGAAAGCAATTCGCGCAAAGGCCGAGGTGAAATTTTACAATGTTTTTTGTCATAATGTGAGCCTTAGCCTCTTACTTAAAAAAACTTACAGTTCAATCCTGTGCATGTCTGCTCAGATGTCAATCCCACTGAGTTCAAATAGATTTATTCCCAGATAAATGTGTATAGAATGGGTGGGGAATCTTTTTTCACCACAAGGAGGATACTGTGGTTTGTTAAACCAGCTTCCCCCATGGCATCCAAACTGGGAAACCTTGGTTTAAGCACTGCTTACAAATCTGGATCAGATCCTGGTTTATAAGCAACACTTAAATTACCAGTTTCCCAGTTCACGCATCATGGGAACTGTAGTTTAACAAACCACAATACCTTCCTCAAAATTGTCTGTGCAAGGGTAGGGATGAGGCTCAAGCACAAGGCTCGTTCTTGGTCCAATAAACCATGGTTTAATCAGACCATGTCTGACTTGAGGCTCAAGCACAAGGCTCGTTCTTGGTCCAATAAACCATGGTTTAATCAGACCATGTCTGACTTGAGGCTCAAGCACAAGGCTCGTTCTTGGTCCAATAAACCATGGTTTAATCAGACCATGTCTGACTTGAGGCTCAAGCACAAGGCTCGTTCTTGGTCCAATAAACCATGGTTTAATCAGACCATGTCTGACTTGAGGCTCAAGCACAAGGCTCGTTCTTGGTCCAATAAACCATGGTTTAATCAGACCAAGTCTGACTTGCACTGTAAAAAAAAAAGTGATTTGGGATGGATTAGATTTGTTACTGTGTGTTATCTGTTAGTCATAATACTGTTGTGTCTTTGCCATATTGTAGGCATGCTTCCAATTGCAGAAAACTTCAGTTTCTGTTTGGTGACGTTATTGTCGGATGTGGCTTATAGGGATGCCATTTTGAGAGAACAGGTAAAATTCATTGACAAGATGTGGCATGCATGGCAACAGATGCCAATATGTTTTATGTGTTAAAATATATATTTCCCATAATGTGTGTATCAACAGATTTAAAAAATCCTAAAATAATTCTTGACTAATGCAAAATCTCTCTCTTTCAAAAAGATTGCAGATTGAATAATGATGTGAACAGATCTGTAAATGATTAAATAATTATTTATGAAACATATAGTTGCAGGATTTGCCTGCCTTTCTTTTTCTGTGTCTGACCCTGCGCCCCAGCCAGGGCACTAATAGTACAAATCCTTCCAAATGTGCTTCTTCAACTAAAAATATGTATTATCCCCAAAAAAAACTTATGCAAAGAAACGTGTAGAAGTCTTTCTAAAGTGCTGAAAGTGTGGTCCTTTTTACCATTTCCCCCCGCTTTGCTAGCAATTCCTGCAGGTCGGCAGTCTCTCTACCATACTTAAAATGCTGCTATGATGCTGATTGTTACGAAGCTCTCAAGCTCTAAAAGGCAGTTTTGGTGACTTCAGCCAGTTGATATAGATAGATATCAATCTATATATCAATTGATTTGACACAAATGACAAATTAGATCTACTAGATTCTATAAGCTCTAATTTTGTCGTTTGACCCCCATTATATTAACTTCTTATACGGTGAGGGTGTGAATTATATCTAAGAGAAGCGCTCCTGTCAAAAGCCCTTTTCAGAAGTGTTCCTCCATGCATGTGGAGATGGTGGGATGCGGAATGTTCTTTCCTTCCAATATTATCCGCCCCTCCCCATGTTCAGTGGAAGAACTGAACATGGAGCCTCTGAGCATACAGATGTATGTTCAGAGGCTTCCCATTCAGATCTGTCGCCAAACATGTGGATCCTGGGAACAGAACTGCTGGGTGTGGTAACATTGGGTAGCTGCAGCCCTGTTTCCCCTCCGTGCATTTTGTTAACGTGTGGAGAGCACCGATGAAATGGGTCTAAAGACTTTTGTTTTATAAATGGATGTTTCATATAACACTACTGTCTGGGGATATTCTATTAACTAAAACAATTTTAGATATTAAAGAAGCCTAAATTGGCCGAAATTATAGATAGCAATGCCCACTTAACGTTCTGGTTTTGTAACTTTAAGTTGGCACACTCTTACAGTGCAAATTGAAATACATCCCATCTGCAGATGTTAAAGGTGTCTGTCTTGATTATTCTAGATTTTAGAGACAGTTTTACAAGCGATGCAGGTCCTGCTGGGAATGTGCCAGTCCCCACAAATCCAGGATAAAGGTATTAGAAATGTTGTTCCAATAGGTGCTGCTGTTTTTATTACAACAAACGTAAATTTACCTTCTCTCTCTTGTTACCTTCATGCTGCATGTTGCACTTCACAGTGGGCTAGTCTCTCCTCCTCTAACCCCCCTCCCTTGAGGTTCTTCAGAAAACCAGAGTACTCCTGCTCCAGAGTTGACCTGGTGGGTCCTTTGTTTTCAAAAATCTGGTGTCTGGTTCATCCTGAGACCCTCCTATAGGCTTCTCCTATCTTCCTGTGTTTATATTTCTCCCCTTTCCTTCTCGTAGGCTTGCCACTGTGCACAGTTAACATAGAAATTATGACTACCCCATCCTTCAATACTATCCTGTATTTTTGATGTTTTTCCGTTATGTCTGAGTTGGGCCATAGTGACAGTGACGTTTTTTAAAAAGTGATGTTACATTTTTTCCAGTTGGAAGAAGCTTTTAAAAGCAAGAAATAAGTGAACTCCCTTTGTTTTCCAGAATATTTATGCAAATATGCTGTGCCATGCCTGATTGGAATTTCAAGAGCGTTTGGGCGCTACAGCAACTCGGAAGAGTCTCTTCTGTCAAAGCTTTTTCCTAAAGTTACTCCGCATTCCCACAGAGCCCCAAACGAGTTGGATGGTATTCGCAGACGCTCTTTTAATGACTTCAGGTCGATACTTCCAAATTCCTTACTGTCTGTTTGCCAAGAAGGATCTTTAAAGAGAAAGACCAATAGTGTATCGAGTATCACGCAGGTTAGTTTAGATATTTTGGGGATAAAATCAGCCTATAGGTCATTTTGTCAACCATGGGTTTTTTTAGTTTACAGGATAATGTGACTGTTGTTGAATTTCAATTTCTTATTTTGGAGGGCCACATATGAGGCCCATTTAGAGAGGGCCCATGACACAGGCCATATCTGCACCTTAAATCTAAAGCAGTATCATACAGCTGTGAATGGTCATGACCCCCCCCCCCGAGAGTCCTGAGAACTGTAGTCTGTTTAAGGGTGCTTAGAGTAGTTAGGAGACCCTATTCCCTCTACAGAGCTGTAGTTCCTAGGGGGATTTAACAATCAAATCTCTCTTCCCAGGGAACTCTGGGAATTGTAACTATCTGAGAGGAATTGGGGGGGGTCCTAAAACCTCTCAGCACCCTTAACAAACTACAGTTCCCAGAATTCTTTGTGGGAAGCCGTGAATGCTTAAAGTGGTATAATCCTGCATTAAATGAATGGTGCAGATGTGACCTCACTGATGGAGCATATGGTTTGCATGCAGAAGTTCCCAGGCTCAGTCCTTGGTGTCTCACAATAAAAAAAAAAGGTAGCAGGTGATGGGAAAGTCTTCCATTCTTGAGAGCCATTGTTGGTCTGGGTAAGCAACAGTGGGCTAAAATGGATGTGGTATGAGGCGGATTCCAACAACAGCAACTTGCCCAGAAACATATAATGTGTTTATGAAAGTGATATGCTGTGTAAATTCCATATATCCTCTCTGTATGTAAAGAGCTGAGGAAATTAAAGCAGAGAGATTAACATTTCGAAGGATCTTGAGGGTTGAAACAGTTAATACATATTGGTGAGGTGGGGATGGCCACAGATACTGATTGCCGTTGGAAATTATCTTCTAAATAACGTCCAGCATAGAAGTTATAATCCGAAGGCCCTAGCAAAGCTGCCTGTAGAGCTATGAGTGGCCTTCTCTTCATGCTTTTTTTTTCCAAATAGGAAGCAATGAGAAGAGGCTTTTTGGATGCTAGTTTTGTTTATATGAAGGCCTGACATCTTTAGATATGCTGGAGATTTCCAAATCCCATCACCTTCAAGGAAACTAGGGGTTACTGCTACCCTTCTGGAAATCTCAAATTATAGTTTGAGTGTGTGTGTGTGTTTTATATGACTATGTGAGTTCGACATGAACTTTGTATTTTGTGCCTACTACCATCTTTCAGATCAGTCCAGAACGTGGAATTCCTCCTCCCAGTTCTCCCGGAGGAAGCGCTGTGCAATATTTTGAAGGTATAGTTTTGCTTTCTGGTGTAGATTATTTTGATTAGGAGCGTAATAAAATTTTGAGTATCCAAGGATGATCCCAGACAGTTTATGGCCTCCCTAAACAGTTATCCTGCAGTGAAGATTCTAGGGGATGTTGCAAGGGAGAAAGTTGGTTTATTTTTATTATTCATTTAAAACAGTTGCATCCCACTTACTCAACATTTAGGTTTATAAAACAAATATTAGCAACTGAACAAATAACACTGCCAAAAAATAAACAAACAGCAGCTAGGAGCAGATCACTGTTGACTGCTTTTAAAGGCTTGAGTCAGCACGTCAGACTTAGCTTGGTGTAAGAATGGTAGTGACAGGCGAATGTCCTTGGAGAGAGCTTCATTACAGGGGTTTCACCCAGTCTCTTAATAGTCACCTCTGAAGGTGGAAACACCCAAAGCAGAGCTTCTACTGAAGACCTTTGTCGATGGGCAGGATCATACGTGTTGGCAGAACTTCCTGTAGGAAATTTAGAGGCAAACTCCAGCAATTGTCCACACCCATCTGTGTAGCATCCTCTTGGGTCAGTGAAGGACATAGTTTTGTGGTGTCTGAAACAGCAACGTGTCCAGATTGACCATAACTAGATTCTGGAGGTGCATAAATCCAAGTTTAAATGGAAGTTTGGTTTCAACAATTATGGGACTTGGTCCTCGTGGAAAAACTGATGGACAAAATATGAGAAGGAAGAAACAGTAAGCCAGGCAAATTTTATGCTGTTTGGTTCAGTTTTATTGGCTATGCTGTGACAAAGGAACATGGACACAGAGCACCAACATCTCATGACGACCTATGGAAAGACACTTTCATTTGAGAGACACTGCGATTGAATATGCTTTTTTTTTTTAGGAATAAAATGCTCTACTTGTATCTGTGGGAGTTTACATTGTGTCACTTGAAATTCAAAAGTAAAAGTTTTTTCTTTTTTAAAAGAAGAAGAAACGGCTTTTCCCTCTCTGCCTTCAGCATAGTCATACTTGGAGCAGACCCTTTGAAATTAATGACCATGATGAATTAGGGTCCGTTAGTTTTCATGAATTACTCTGAGTTATGACTAACCATGGGTGCAACACATTGTCTGCTCCTGAGTCCCGCTTGGGAGTAGGGAACCAAGGGTATTTTCTTGTCATCGGTCGCTTTCCTAAGCTTCAGGAATCCACTTCACTGTCACCTCTAAAATGTGAGGTAGTGAGGAGGCTCCTCCAAGTCCTTAAGTGGTGCATGTTCATATCTTGTGTCCCGTCCCCCGCATGGCTGTGTTTCTGACCACAGCTGATAGCAGTGGTTCCCGGCAGCTGAGGTCTGTATCCTGCAAAGGGCTAGTTGATTTGTCTCACGGCACAATCTTCCGGGAAGGCCGATAAGGAATGGATGCTGTGCTCCCAGCTGAGTACTGGCAGTCCAGGCCCGCTGCCAAGCGAAGGCACCAGGTTGGCCTTGCGGTGTCCCTTGGTGAGGAAGAAGTGGCGGAAAGCCCAAGCAAAATGGGCAAGATGCTGCTTCACTTCATAAGTGGAAATAAATGAATACCTTAAAGGAAAATGCTGCAGTCTGCAGACCAATTAAACTAGTATAGTCTCGTTGAGTGTGCTTTGCTCATAATGGGCTGTAGACAGGATAGGCAATGTGGTAATTTTAAAAAAATAACTCTGACGTTTTCTCCCTTTTTCTCTTCTTTCTTTAAAAAAAAATAAGCAGGGTCCTACCTACCTGATGGGAGTGCTGTAGATCCCGATTATTACTTCTCTACAATCAGTTCCAGCTTCTCGGTTTCGCCTCTCTTTAACGGCATTAGCAACAAGGAGTTTAACATTCCACTAGAAATGCTCCGCCAGCTGCTGAACATGGTGCGTTGAGGAGTCTGGACCAGCCTTCACCACCCTGGTGCCCACCAGATGTTTGGACGGCTGGGGCTGATGGGAGACGTTTGGACGGCTGGGGCTGATGGGAGACGTTTGGACGGCTGGGGCTGATGGGAGACGTTTGGACGGCTGGGGCTGATGGGAGACGTTTGGACGGCTGGGGCTGATGGGAGACGTTTGGACGGCTGGGGCTGATGGGGCTATGGTCCAAAACATCTGGAGGGCCCTAGGGTGGCGAAGACTGGTCTAGGAAAACCACAGAAGAGAAATGTTGCCAGCATGCCTCCTTGAACTGGAATGTGTTGGGGCTTAATTGTGTATATGTAGAAAGAAACACTTTTAATTCAACTGAAAGGATGTCTGTTTTTATTTTTTGTGCATGTAGGTAAAACAGATTGTTGGGGATGCAGTTCTTAGAAATTTGGACGCAGTTGTCTCTGAGGGTATTGAGGTATGTTAATTTTTCACCATGTTGTTGTTTTTAAAAGAATTGAGCTTGTGGTTGTATCTTAGAGGGGCATGGCATTTAAATTTGATTCTGAAAGCTACTGCTGACAGATGGTCCAAGGGGAGTATTAACAAACATGCAAAAAATATAACACATTTTTGGGGTCATCCATAATATTAACAGTGTGGAAGTAATGTTAAGACTCAATAGAGTCTTAGCCTAGGTTACATGTGTAATTTATGCCTCATTTGATTCTTTTTTTATATATAAATATTAGAATCTTGTTTTATTTACTTCTTTCCTTGTGTACATACCACCTTTCTTCCAAGGAGCACAAGGTGGCTTACATGGTTCTCCTCCTCCCTCATTTTATCCTCGCAACAACCCTGTGTGGTAGGTTAAACTGAGAGGCAAGTGACTGGCCCAAGGTCACCCAGTGAGCTTCATGGCTGAGCAGGGATTGGAATCCTGGCCTCCCAGGTCATAGTCCAACACCCTAACCATTAAACCACCCCTGGCTCATTCATAGACGTGCATGTGTTTCCACTGTAGGTTGTTGATGTAAATTATTTATAAAATGCCAACCATGTGCACCAGAGGTGGGGAACCTTTTCTGGCCAGCAGGCTTGATCATGATTTCCCTACTTGTTGACAGGCTAAGCCTGACCAGTGTGCGCGGCTGATGGGTGGTTGTGAGCCTTGAAGCCCTGCCCTTATCCACCCTACATCTGATGTCATGTATGACAGGTGTAGAGCAGGTGGCTGTGGTGTCCCCAAAATGGCCTCACGGGCCAAATGGGGAGGTCTGGCTGGCCAGATTAGGCCCACGGGGTGGAGGTTTCCCACCCCTGAGGTACATGGTGCTTTAGAAGGAGAGGGCAAGTCTCTGCCTCAAGCAGCTCACTCTCTAACAACACAAGGGAGATGGTAAGAGGAGGGGAGAACTTGAAATGTAATTATTTTCCAGAGAGCGGTCTTGAAGGAAGCTTCTAGATATCGGGGGGATTTCAAAATTTGCTCTTAGGTTGATTTTTCCCCCCCAAACAGCCATATGTAATTGCAACTCTCTTTCTACTTTGTAGGAAAACCCTCATGCAGATCTGTTCTACAAAATGTTCAGTGACCCATTGTACGTTGCCCAGTTCAAGATGCTGAGGGACGCGTTGTACTATATGAAAGGTGTGATATTTAAATTAATAAGCTTTCAGCCTTGGAGACAGAAGACAACTAAAAGTATGTGGGTTTCATGGTTGACAGTGTCGGCCAACTTAAATGTAACCATGGTCACTTGGCTGTGTGAATGAGCCTGCCATTTGTAGGTTCCTTCCTTCCTTCCTTCCTTCCTTCCTTCCTTCCTTCCTTCCTTCCTTCCTTCCTTCCTTCCTTCCTTCCTTCCTTCCTTCCTTCCTTCCTTCCTTCCTTCCTTCCTTCCTTCCTTCCTTCCTTCCTTCCTTCCTTCCTTCCTTCCTTCCTTCCTGTTAACTGCAAGGAGGAGGTCAAACAGCTTTTGCTTCCACATTTGAACAACCTGCAGTTTGCTAATATCCCCCAAGCCTGGGAAACTGGGGAGCGTTTAAACCAGGAGATAAGAACTTGTGTCCTTCCAGAGGTTGTTGAATCCCAGCTCCTGCTGTCCCTGACAATTGGCTAGGCTAGCTGGGACTGATGGTAGTTGATGGCCAACAATATCTAGAGAGACATAGGTTCCCCACCCTTTGTTTCAACTGGGGCTTGTTTAGAACAAGCCAAAATAAAACTGGTGTCCTGAAAAAACGGTTTAAATAGTCCTTAGTTCCCTGAATTTGGACATAACGGGGAGCTAACCTGTGAGCTCAGGTTCAGATTACACATTGAGCTCAACCATGGTTTAGTGCAAGCGGCCGTTTGTGCTAAACTATGGCTTGGCTTGCCATGATGTATGAACCAGGCCTCTGCCAAGCCAGCCATCTCTAGTGCTTTAAATCCATATTGAAAAACTCACTTTTTGATCATTCATAGTTCCTTATTTGAAATATACTGCTTTAAACTAAAAATGGCTTTGATGCTTTATAGATCTGTAAAAACCTCTGGTGCTTTTTTGGATTGCCCTAAGTTTTGTCTATACTCCTTTGTCTACATAGTGTACTTAGACTTTCAAAAAGCGTTTTGACAAGGTACCTCACCAAAGGCTTCTGAGGAAGCTTAGCAGTCATGGAATAAGAGGAGAGGTCCTCTTGTGGATAAGGAATTGGTTAAGAAGCAGAAAGCAGAGAGTAGGAATAAACGGACAGTTCTCCCAATGGAGGGCTGTAGAAAGTGGAGTCCCTCAAGGATCGGTATTGGGACCTGTACTTTTCAACTTGTTCATTAATGACCTAGAATTAGGAGTGAGCAGTGAAGTGGCCAAGTTTGCTGACGACACTAAATTGTTCAGGGTTGTTAAAACAAAAAGGGATTGCGAAGAGCTCCAAAAAGACCTCTCCAAACTGAGTGAATGGGCGGAAAAATGGCAAATGCAATTCAATATAAACAAGTGTAAAATTATGCATATTGGAGCAAAAAATCTGAATTTCACATATACGCTCATGGGGTCTGAACTGGCGGTGACCGACCAGGAGAGAGACCTCGGGGTTGTAGTGGACAGCACGATGAAAATGTCGACCCAGTGTGCGGCAGCTGTGAAAAAGGCAAATTCCATGCTAGCAATAATTAGGAAAGGTATTGAAAATAAAACAGCCGATATCATAATGCCGTTGTATAAATCTATGGTGCGGCCGCATTTGGAATACTGTGTACAGTTCTGGTCACCTCATCTCAAAAAGGATATTCTAGAGTTGGAAAAGGTTCAGAAGAGGGCAACCAGAATGATCAAGGGGATGGAGCGACTCCCTTACGAGGAAAGGTTGCAGCATTTGGGGCTTTTTAGTTTAGAGAAAAGGCGGGTCAGAGGAGACATGATAGAAGTGTATAAAATTATGCATGGCATTGAGAAAGTGGATAGAGAAAAGTTCTTCTCCCTCTGTCATAATACTAGAACTCGTGGACATTCAAAGAAGCTGAATGTTGGAAGATTCAGGACAGACAAAAGGAAGTACTTCTTTACTCAGCGCATAGTTAAACTATGGAATTTGCTCCCACAAGATGCAGTAATGGCCACCAGCTTGGATGGCTTTAAAAGAAGATTAGACAAATTCATGGAGGACAGGGCTATCAATGGCTACTAGCCATGATGGCTGTGCTCTGCCACCCTAGTCAGAGGCAGCATGTTTCTGAAAACCAGTTGCCGGAAGCCTCAGGAGGGGAGAGTGTTCTTGCACTCGGGTCCTGCTTGCGGGCTTCCCCCAGGCACCTGGTTGGCCACTGTGAGAACAGGATGCTGGACTAGATGGGCCACTGGCCTGATCCAGCAGGCTCTTCTTATGTTCTTACATGTATTCTTATTTTTGTGTTCAAGGAATTTAAAGAAAACACTTTTTCACAAAGCCTTTCCTGGATCTTGCATTCTCTGCACTGCTTCTTGTCATTTAACTTCAGTCCTCATCTCTTCCCTGCTAAGCTCTGTTCCAGGGAAGGCGAACCCGTGGCCTTCCAGATGTTGTTAGACTCCCACCATGGCCAGCGCTCAGGGATATTGTGGGTTTTAGCCCAGCAACATCTGGAGGACCACAGGCTCGCCATCCCTGTTCTATTCTCTCCTTTGAATTTTTCCCTTTCCCTCTTGCACTGTAAAACTTTGAGAACCACTGCTGCATCTTGGGAGTGCTTTCATGCAAATGGTGTTGTAGAAGAGGATTAAGCAGTGTCTTAATTCACTGATTCCCAAACCGTTTTCCCCCTTCACAAACCACTTGAAAATGGCTGCGGGTCTTGGTGGGAGGCTAGAATTAAGACAGTTAATCTTGAGTCAGTTGAAACTCATGCAGCATGGCTGCATTACAATTGCTGCAACAGGCAGAAAAATCATTAACTTTGCTGCTCATCCTCTGCACTCATTTCAAGCGCCTCCTCCCCTATCACTTCTGGTCCACCCTGTTCACCTTCTGGGCAGACCACTAAAATCCAAGAATGCTGGAGCTCCCACCATTCTTCATAGACACACCACAGACCACCTGAAAGAAGGCCGCGGGCCACTGGTGGTCTACGGAGCACATTCTAGGAACTCCTAAGTTCTTAAATTGTCAACAAGGAGGAGTAGATTGGGCAGGTAGCATATCCATTGACTGATGCCTTCTGCTGTGAAATGAGTCGGTTTCAGAAAGATGCTCTCTTATTTCCTCATATTTTAGTTTGTTTCTATTTTCAGTTTAGATATGACCATTGTAGGAATTTAAACTTTTTGTTGTTGTCTTCTCAGATCTCCCAAACTCGTTTGTGAAGGAGATACACGATTTTGTGCTGGAACAGTTCAACAGCAGCCAGTCGGAGCTTCAGAAACTCCTTCATGACGTCGACAGATTACACAACGAACTGAATCCTCTGAAGCTGCGTTGCCAGGCTAATGCTGCCTGCGTGGATCTCATGGTGTGGGCTGTGAAGGATGAGCAAGGTGGCTATCTTCAGTTTTTTTGTATGCATGCGCTATCTTTATTCCATTTTAACCACAATTTGAACATTTGCCTGAATGTGTTTGTTTTTTAACAATTCTTCTGCCTGATGCTGTTGCTTTTTGTTTTGTTTTTTAATATAAAGTGCATAAACTTCAGAAAGCATGCCATGTGCCCTTAGCCCTCTTACAGTGCAATCCTATGGATGTCTAAACAGATTTATTTTTAAAATTGAAATGCGAGCTTATAGTTATGATTCTTTTTGTGTAAGCTACCCATGAGGCCTTTGTCCTAAGAGTCAGCCTAGGAATTTATTTCAAGTATTTGCACCCTGCTCTTCAGCCAAAAAGGCTGTCAGAGTGTCTGATATGCAGCCAATTAAAACAAGACAGTCACCGCCTGTAGGCTTACAATCTAAATAAGCGACACGCAAGGGAGAAGGGACAGGGAGGAAAGAGGAACAAAGCAAACTCAGATACAGATTCTTAAATAGCAGATCTTATAAAAACAATCTGATACAGAAACAGTTCAGGGGTAGGAAGAGCTAGTCTTTTGGCAAAGTTGATGGAATGAGCTCTGCTTCCCATCTCTCCCACCAAGGCAGCCAGATGGCATGGCCACTGCCTAGTGACAGTTGAGGGGGGAGAGGATGTTTCAGTCACGGTGGGGTAGCTCTGGCCCGTGGGCCAATCCAAGTTGTTGCCATCAAAACAGAAACGAAAAGCCATTCTTAAATGTCCAAGCGTAGTCTTTCAATATCTTTCTGTTGTTCTTTTGCAAATAAGGGGCAGAAAACCTGTGCATCAAACTATCAGAGAAGCTGCAGTCCAAGACCTCTAGCAAAGTAATCATAGCTCATTTGCCTCTTCTCATCTGCTGCTTACAGGTACGCTGATAACCTTGAAATACGTAAATATTGTAGAAGTTCTATTTCCATTACCAGGGGTGGAGAATCCATGGCCCCCCACATGTTGTTGGGACTATAGCTCCCATCACCAGCCTGCATGGCCATTGGCCAGAGAGGATGGGAGGAGCTGTCTAATGACATCACCAGGGCCACAGGTTCTCCATCCCTCCTATAGACACTGGGCTGGTTCAGACACAATAGCCAGACTCATTGTTATGGTACTAATAAGAACCTTCTGTAAGTAATAATGCATCTTAGAAGTGTCATGCATGGCAGTTATCGCCATTAAAGCCACTGAACTGATCCATCGAGTTTTGCACAGTATTAAGAGTTTTAGTGTCATAGGGTCATGTGCTTGCCTTCTGCTGTGTAATATTGCTGATCTTTCTCTTAGGGTCTAGGGCGCTTATGTGAGAGATTCCCTGTGGTGGTTCACTCGGTCAATCCATCCCTGAGAGACTTTCTTGTGATCCCTTCTCCTGTCCTGGTGAAGCTTTACAAGTACCACAATCAATTTAATACCGGTATTGTACTTCTGTTGCAGTATTCCCTCTTACGCGTTTAGCTAATCTAATTTATTCTCTCTTTCTTTTTTTTCACTGTGGCATGCCAGTCAAAACCGTATGAATAAATATTTTAAAAACGGCATTCTTATTGTTTATTAAATGTATATCCCGCCCTTCTTCCCGGTAGGAGCCCAGGGCAGCAAACAAACACTAAAACACTCCAAAACATCATAAAAACAGACATTAAAACATATTAAAACAAAACATCTTTTAACATTTTTATTCTGCCTTTACACTTTGGTCAATAGCGACAGGTGTGATCGGTTGTTTGATGGTGTTTAGAGGAGAGGAAACTGTTTAAAAAAAGGATTGATTCCTCTAGATCTCTCTTTCTCCCTCTCCATTCTTTTCTCTTCCTGACGCTTGTAGCACCCCACTTTGCCCGTCCCAGTTGTCGCATTGTCCTCCTGTTTGTCTCCTAGATTGCTCCCCTTTCCCTTCTGCTCTCTCAGCTGTGCTGCTTTCTGTTTGGCTGTTCAGGTGCTCATCTGAGCCCTCAAAAGCCCATGCAGCTGCAAGAGGAAGTGGGGAAAAGCATTGCTCTTCCAACATCCTCCTTTACCTCTATGTGCTTTTGAAAGAGAGGAGGGAAGGTAACCACCTCACGAGGAAGGCATCATTGAGCACCGGGGCAGTCGGGGGAGCCTTTGTTACACATGGGGAAGTCCTCAAGAGCTCCACTTCTCCCATGGGCACCATATTGACAATCCCTGCTCCAACCACATGAGCTGTGCTTCACGCTGCTCTTACGTGCTTAGGGAAGTCGTCTTCTCCATAGCGACCTTTGGCCTCGTCTTGAAAATCACTGTTCTACAGATATGTCAAACCTAGACCAAAGGTTTTTACCGGGTCCCTTTTGTTTTATTTTGTTAGGAGGCAACGACATCAAGATCAGTATAACAAACGAGCATGCTGAATCCACTGTAAGTGTGATGTCAAGCAAGAAGAGTCAAGCCTCCATGTATGAACAGCTGCGGGATATTGCAATTGATAACATCTGCAGGTATGAACTGTGCTTTAAATGTATTGTGTTCCAGGCATGGTTAAAAAGCACATTCTTGTGGGTAACATACTGTGAAGGGCAGATTTTGAGAACATAATTTGGGTCCGCTAATTTAGGCTGGGGTGGGGGCAAATTCAAGGCTTGAGGGGGTCTACTTTTCTGTTTTGATTAGAATCAAAATCAGATATCCGAGAGAGATCTTCTGGTTTATGTTCACCATTTCTTGCAGGTGCTTGAAAGCTGGCCTGACTATAGATCCAGTCATTGTTGAAGCCTTCTTAGCTAGTTTGTCTAATCGTCTCTACATCTCACAGGAGAGTGATAAGTAAGCTGTCCGTTATTACTACTACTACTACTACTGTTATTGTAATAATAATTTATATTGTAAATACCTTTGGGACGCCTCACGGAGAATGATTCCTAAATGAAGTTTACTTTATTTTTTAAATTTCATTTATTACCTGCCCTTTCTCCTAAGGGCCCAGGACAGCTCACAGCAATTTAAAACACATTAAAAAGCAGTTTGAAAAACATGTGTGCAGAAAGTTGTTATACGCACACCCGTGTTGTTGTAAAGCCTGATGAGCTGAATTTGGCACAACTTGTGGGCTTCATTCAGGAGGCCTGCAACTTGTGCATGTCAGGTGTGCCTCTGTGCCAGGCATTTTTTCTTCCCCTCCTTCCCTGCTTTGGTTCTTCAGATCACCAGCAGGGGGAGAAAATATACTCTTCCTTCTTTTTTGTTAAGTGGTGATACAAATGCAATTTTGGTTTTCTAGGGAGGCCCATCTCATTCCTGACCACACAATCCGTGCATTAGGGCACATTGCAGTGGCACTGAGGGACATGCCCAAAGTGATGGAGCCGATCCTTCAGATCCTGCAGCAGAAGTTCTGCCAGCCGCCTTCTCCCCTGGATGTGCTCATCATTGACCAACTGGGCTGCTTAGTTATCACTGGAAATGTAAGAGCAGATGAGCAGGCTGGGAAGCTGTCCGTTGCAGCAGGCCTAGCGTGCTTCCAGGCATCCTGTTCATTGAGCAGGAGCAGACTGTCGTGGCTTCTCCACATCCCATCTCTCAGTGCAGCGTGAAGACAGCTTAAAGGGGCATTGAACTTGTCAAGGATTATCAATACCTTGGCACAGTCATTAACCAAAATGGAGACAGTAGTCAAGAAATCAGAAGAAGGCTAGGACTGGGGAGGGCAGCTATGAGAGAACTAGAAAAAGTCCTCAGATGCAAAGATGCATCACTGAACACCAAAGTCAGGATCATTCAGACCATGGTATTCCCGATCTCTAGGTATGGATGTGAAAGTTGGACAGTGAAAAAAACAGATAAGAGAAAAATCAACTCATTTGAGATGTGTTGGAGGAGAGCTTTGCGGATACCATGGACTGCGAAAAAGACAAATAATTGGGTGTTAGAACAAATTAAACCAGAACTATCACTGGAAGCTAAAATGGTGAAACTGAGGTTATCACACTTTGGACACATAATGAGAAGACATGATTCACCAGAAAAGACAATGCTGGGAAAAATAGAAGGGAGTAGAAAAAGAGGAAGGCCAAACAAGAGATGGATTGATTACTTAAAGGAAGCCACAGACCTGAATTTACAAGATCTGAACAGGGTGGTTCATGACAGATGCTGTTGGAGGTCGCTGATTCATAATTTACTTTAAACAGTTGACTTGAAGGCCCATAACACACACACTCTAGCCCAGAACCGTGCGCTTCCTTTAAGCGCTCTCTGTGTGTATGTGTAGATGTAATGTTCAAAACTAGTTAGTTTTTGCATTTCTATTTGCACTGATTTTATTTTTTCTTATAGCTTTCTGTATTCCCTGTCAATTTTATTTTCTGTTTTCATTTAGCAATACATTTACCAGGAGGTATGGAATCTGTTTCAGCAGATCAGTGTTAAAGCTAGCTCAATTGTGTACTCAGCAACGAAAGACTACAAGGATCATGGATACAGGTAATCTTTACTATGCTTGCTGGTTCATTGGAATGTGATTTTCCCCCCAAAGAAAGCATTATTGTCTTATTATCGAGCCAGCTTCAAGGTCCTTGTATTAATTTACCAAGACATGAACGGCTTAGGCTTAGTGACCGCCTGAACCCTTATATTCTAGTTTGATCACTGAGATCATCTGCAGAAGCATTGTTGATCGCTCCCTAAGTTGGCGAAGCTTATATGACAGCAACAGGAAATTGAACCTTTAATGTCATCGACCCAGCCCTGTGGAGTGCTCTGCCAACAGAGATTCAGCAAGTGCCTTCTGTTCTGACTTCTGAATGCCTGCTGAAAATGTTTCTGTGTCACCAGGCTTATGCAGGCAACTGAGATGATACCTTTCTGCAGTAGTTAATGGTTTCTGATTTTAAATGTTTAGATGGTTTTATCATATATTCATATATGTTCTAAACCACTTTGAGATATTTTGTATGAATAATAGTATATAAGTATTGTTCTAAATAAAATGTTTAGGTTCTCCCCAAAGGCATTTAATTTTCCTGTCTAGCAGCTGACACCTGTATATATTGCCTATTCAACACAAAGGCTAGATTGAGTTGTATCCAACACTAGTCCTACTCAGAGTAGACCATTGAGACAAATGGACATGACTAAATAAGGTTTGTTCATATTAATGGTTCTACTCTGAGTATAACAGTTGGATGCAGTCCATTATCTTCAAAACTTTTGTATGGTAGGCATCAGTTTCTGATTTGTGAATATATAATAGTTGTAGGGCTCCCTTCTTACAACAATATTTAATTTATATTTATTTTTTGTTTATATTTATTTATTATATATATTTAATTTATAATTTAACAAAAAAGTTAAAACAGTATCATTAAAAATAATGTATTTTTTTGCAACAATTAAAAACATGTAAAATGTGTTAGGTATTGGAATCGGGCAAGGCACCGTCCCTGCTAAGTTTCAGACACCAGGCCAAAACAGTTTTATTTTAGGAGGCTGTTGCACCATGAATGCTGTTCTGATGTTTTTATTCTCCGGTGTTTTTAAGTTGTGAATATTGTATGCTTTTGTTTGTCTAAGCTGCTTTGAGACCCAAATCGGGTGAAAAGCGGGGTATACACTTTTAACAATAAATAACTAAAAACTTCTAAAACAATCCCCCTGGCTTCCTGCTCCCTATGCAGTAATATTCTTGGAAATTGTAGGAACAGGAAGTTGCTTTATACTGACTGAGACCATTGCCCTATCTAGCTCCGTACTGGTTGCACTGACAGGCAGTGGCTCTCCAGGGTTTGGTCTTTCTGGGAGCTGAACCTGGGACATTCTGCATGCGAACCAGCTGCGGTATCATTGAGCTACAACTCTTCTCAATTCTACTATAGATTAAACCGGAAATATTTAATCAAAGGGTTGATTCTTATGATTTACTATTTTCTCTCTCCCCCCCCCCTTTTTCACCAGACACTGTTCCTTAGCTGTTATTAACGCCCTGGCTAATATAGCTGCAAATATCCAGGATGAGCACCTTGTGGATGAATTGCTGATGAACTTGCTGGAACTGTTTGTACAACTTGGGCTTGAAGGAAAGAGAGCCAGCGAGAGGGCAAGCGAAAAAGGTCCAGCGCTAAAGGTAGGAAGGGAAAAAATGCTTCTTGCGGATCTTCAGAAGAAAAGCGGTATCCTGTGTACAGTTGAAGCCACTTTCAATGAGACTTTAAGGCAAAGCTAGATGCGACATCAGAAGATCTGCTGTTTTTAAAGAGTTTAACGGCAGCAGGGAAGGAGAAGATCTGACCCGAAGTGCGGCAGTGTGAGAGAAGGGGAAGGTATTGAACCTGTGCTGTCTTTCCAGTGGACATTGCCAACCTGAGCTGCAAAATTGCATACTGATGCCACGGGGATAACCGTGTGCTGTGCCCTCTGGACTGAGTAGCTTCTGGAAAACTATCCAGGGGGCAAAAAGCCTTAAACATCACCACCGACCAGTTGGATCCCCATCCCCAACCCTCCTGTTTCTATTACCTGAAAAGAAATGTGTATATTTTTGCACATCTGCCTTAACTTTAAAAATGTTAATAAGATCTAGGTTTCATTTTTGCATTGGCTAATATAGGTTATGTGTGTCACCATTTTTTTCAGCCTGCACACAGCCCCCTCAAAACATTTAGCTCTGACAGGGCCATGAAGTCGCACAGCAAGCTCTAAAGCATCAGAATGTGGGGACTTTGTAGCTCTGTGCTGGGGAAGCGGGTTTTCAGAAAATGGCCTTGAAAACTTGTGTGTGTGTGCGCGCGGGCGGAGAATGTCTGCTTTTATTGAAAACTGTCTTTTTGCAAGGACAGTGTTGGATAGGAAGATCAAAATCCACAATAATTTTGACTTGGCCCTATTAAAACTTTAATTCTATGAAAAGCAGATGGAACACACTCATTTTTATAGTATTTTCTGTTGTGGGAGGAAAGAGGGATAAGGAGATGTGTTTTTTCAAAATGGTTAGAGAACAACCCAGTTTGGCCTAGAAAAGTATCCCAGAAATCATGCATTTTAAAAGTGTCGGAATAAAGGGCTGGGGCTTTGAGGACAGAGGCTAGCAAAAAAAGAGTAAGGGGGTTTGCAACACAACTTTCAGGGTACCACTTCTTCATATAGTAAGCAGATCTCTACAAGCCGCTGCACGGGCATAGTAATTGTGTAGCACTGCCCTTTCAGGGAGGAACATGCGGTAGAGTACATGCTTTGCATGCAGAAAGCCCCGAGTTCAACTCCTGGCATCTCTCTTGACAACAAAATAAATCCTGTAGCAGGAGATGGGGAAGATCTCTGCTCGAGACCCTGCAGAGCCCCTGCCAGCCAGAGTCGACCGTACTGGGCTGGATGGACCAATAGGCTGACTTGGTGTAAGGCTATCTGGTTTACCTAGAGAGGTAGTGGGCTCTCCGACACTGGAGGCATTCAAGAGGCAGCTGGACAGCCATCTGTCGGGAATGCTTTGTTTTGGATTCCTGCATTGTGCAGGGGGTTGGACTGGATGGCCTCATAGGACCCTTCCAACACTACTATTCTATGATTCTATCTTCCGTGGGGCAGAGCTGTCTGGTCAACTCTAAGCATGCCATTTGACTGCGTGCAGCCACTGCGTCTGCTGTAGAAGCTAAAGCAGCTTAAACAGATCTCGCTGCCAGCAGCTAATGTCATTAAAAGGGGAAATGAGATCTGACTGAGGAGCCAGACAAATAGGCCCTGTTTGCAGAGTTCCAAGTGGCTTGTTCTTCCAGCTGCTTCCTTAATGCCTGCACGTCAGCCTCAACTCACAACCTCGCAGTTCCTTTTCTCTCATTGTTGATGGGGACTCGGGGCAACGTCGCTTTGACATGGAACAGGATCTGCTTTCCCTAAATACCAACTGTATCTAAAAAAAGCATCTCCCTTTATGTCACGGACGAGAGGGCCGTAGCTCAGTGGCAGAGCATCTGCCTTGCAGGCGGAAGGTCCCAGGTTCAATCCCTGACATGACCAGGTAGGGCTGGGAAAGAGACCGTGCCTGAAATCCTGGAGAGCCTCTGCCAGTCAGTGTAGACAATAGTGAGCTAGATAGGCCAGCGAGGCTGACTCGATAGGAAGCAGCCTCCTACTGAATGGTTTGTGACAACAAGATGCAAGAGTCCCATTCAGGAGGGACATTCCCCATGCTTTGCCGTAGTTGCTGCTCCATCGTGGAGCAATTCAGCCTGCTTAGAGTAAAATTACGGATACTGAGAGATTGCTAGTGATTTAAAATGTGCTCCTCAACCCCCGAGGGTTGTTATTTTAGCTTACTCAGATTTATCTTAAAGAACCAAGTAATGATCAATAAGCCTGTTAGAGTCAAGATGTCTCTCTCACAGTGCAAACGCATGTGCAAAAGAAGTTGAAGCAGCACCATTTAGTTTCACACATTTAAAAAGTATTTTTTCTAGATTTTTTCCAAAGCTTTTCTAACATGTCTGTATTCCCCCCACCCCCCCACCCCCACTTTGTTTCTTAGGCATCTAGCAGTGCAGGGAACCTGGGAGTGCTGATCCCCGTTATTGCTGTGGTGAGTGTTTTAAACCAGGTCATTCGTTTACTTTTCTAAAGCAGTGCACTGAGTTGGGAAGCTGAATGGTTTGGGCAATAACTGAAAGAAGGAATATGTCAAAAGGTGGTCAGCTGGTCGGCTCCTCTCTCCCCCCCCCAATGCTAAAAGTACAATACAGTGATCATCTCTTTAATAACATAACCTCAGCTGGTTATACTAAACAATATCGAGAGTTTCGATGCTGTCACTTATGGACTGAAAAAAACCAAGGGTTTTGTGTGTGTTTGTCTTACCGATGCAAGAATACCTGTGTTGTCAAAACTCTGTGTGTGTGTGAGTGTAAATGGCCACTGCCAATAATGTAAATATTCCCATATGTACTTCTGGCATTTCATTTCCTTCTAACCTCCTCCCCTTGCAGGTTCTCAGAGTGGTTTAATAATCAGTTCCTCTTCCCAGGGAACTCAGGGAGTTGTAGCTCTGCGAGGGGAATAAGGATCTCCTCTCCATACTAACAAACTACAGTTCCCAGGATGCTTGGGGGGAGGAGCCATGACTGTTTAAAGTAAATAGTGTGGATGGGGGTCCACGCCTGTGTTGAACCTTAAGCACGTGTAACTGAAATGACTTCATATTGCTTCCCTCTCTGCTCCTGCCTCCACTTCCTTCCTCCTTTTCACCCATGTCAGATGTTTAGGTTGTAACCTCTTTGGGGTCAGAGCTCAATTCTCTTGTACTCTGAGAATCTCCATGCACACCAGTGGCACTATGTAAATAATAATTTAACAAATGTTACTGTCATTCACATGAGTGTTTACCATCAAGCAATGCTAGGATTTTAACTGAAGAAACAAGCACACAGCTTCTGTGGTGTGATAGTGGTGGTGGAACTTAGGACATGCTTCAAAGTCGGCTTATATGGGGCCTGAAATCTAGTCCCCTGCAATGATGTGCCCTATGTTTAATCACAGTAGCTTTGTTTATTTCCACATACCTCTGTATGTTCCCATGTGAGAAAGAGAACTTTTTATTTGGTCTGGCTTTCAAATAGCGAGACTTCTGAAAAGCAGTAATTTTTTGTCTACAATCTAAGACCAATTCCTCCTGCTAGGCAAATGTTATTTACAGTAAAGACTTCAAAATATATGCTTCAAAGCTAATACGGTGTTTGATCTGAGGCTTCCTAATCTGCATTTTTTCAACCATTAAGCTCTCAGTAAATACTGTTAGGAGCCCTAACAGAAGTTAATGGTTACATTTAGGGTCTGTAAACCAAATATTTAGTTTTCTTGCACAATTCATGATGATCATGAGTTCCCAGGTCCTATTTCTCCTTAAGCTTTTTTTTTTTAAACTTGTTAGGAGCTTATCGTTTCAGGGGGAAAAGGTGCTGTTCAAAATGGCCACACAACATCATATATACCAGGGATGGGAACTTGTGGCCCTCTAGATGTTGTTGGACGACAACTATCTTCATCCCTGGCCACAACATCTGGAGGGCCACAGGTTCCTCATTCCTGGTGCATGCTAATAGCTACCTGAAACATGTGATTTTTATGATGGCTGTAGGGCTAGTGAGAAATGAGACAGGGTGGTATTGGCATTCTTGGGGGAAACCCCAAATTTTGCAGAAGTAGGAGGGGGAAAATCTTTTGGAAAAGAACTGAAATCATCGCAGCGAGGACAGACTGGCTACAGAATGCTATGTGACTGGGGCCCTCACCTCTCCTTGTGCATGTCCCGTGCTGCCCCCAAATCTCCTCTGGAGGATTGGGGGAAAACCCAGAACAGGTTTAGGTGGCGGGGGGGGGCAGCAGAGGGGGAGAACATTCCGTGGCACAAGGAGAAATCTTTGCAGTGATGGAACCAGTGACTTACATTAGGTTGAACAGAAATCCCTCAACCAGTGAGTGGACTGGAATAGAATATCCCAAAAGACAGCATGCTAGCTGCCTGGGATACTAAATAGGAGCTCTCCACGCTGCACCATTTTATTGCAGGTCCTGCGTGTTTTTCTTACAGGGAGATGGTCTCAGCAAAGGGAAAAACACCCAGGTATTCTGTTACGAGAACATATGAGCTCCTCTTTTGATGCAGGACTGTGTTCGGGAGATGATTAGCACATACTTATAAACAAAAAATGCATCATCTTTACATGGATCAGTGTGTGCATTTGTACCTGTTTTTCCACCAACAAAGAAATTATCCCATGTATGTGGTATTAGTGGCTTCAGCTTATAGGATAGAATTGGCAAAAATTGGGGGGGGGGGTTGTCCTGTCTTTGAGCTAGGGCTCTCATGGATCCATATCGCCGTTTGTAGCTATTTAGAAAATCCTATATGAAGCCTACCTTTTGGAAAGAGTTGTTCTGTGCACTACTTTGAGTTGCTGAATTTTCTTGTACCAGCGTTGTCTTGAACAAAGACCACTGTCACATTAAGAAGAAAAGAAACCAACAACCATCTGCACTTGTGCATATCGAGCATGCTTTGGCCAAGAGGAGAGAAAAAAGCCTCTGCTTTACTTGCATGGGATGTTAAGGCAATAGTTCAATAATTATTGCATTCCCTGGGATCTCCTTTCTTTGGAATTGGGATGTATATTGAACGCTTCCAGTCTGTGGGCCATTGTTTAGTTTTCCATATTTCTTGACAAATTTTTCTCAAAATTTGGACATATTCAGTCTCCGTAGCTTGTAGCAACTCTATTGGTAGGCCATCTGTTCCTGGTGATTTGTTTCTTCCATGTATTTTAAGAGCAGCTTTCACCTCACATTCTAAAATTTCTGGTTCTCCATCATACGGTTCCTCCATGAATGAATCTGTCATCCTGGCATCTCTTTTGTAGAGTTCTTCAGTGTATTGCTTCCATCTTCCTTTTATTTCATCTCGGTCAGTCAGTGTGTTCCCCTGTTGATTATTCAACATCCCTACTCTTGCTTTAAATTTCTCTTTCATTTCTCGAAGCTTTCAGAATAGGGCTCTTGTTCTTCCCTTTTCGTTGTCCTCTTCTATTTCTATAGAATAACTATTAATACTATATAACTTTATACAGTACCTCATGGAAAAAAGAACTGTATGGCATTTGAGAGAAGAGCTCAGGCCCATGATTTTTCTACTGTCTACTACCATTTAGCTCTTCAGTGCAGTGCTAGTTTCAAATAATGATATTGTGTTGTCGTTTGGTTGCTTGCTTCCATTGCTCTCCATGTTAGACATCTGTACTATGTCTGTTAAATGTTGGGTTTTTTTCTAGGGCTGCTGGGCAGTCCTTAGATAATACTTGGGCGTAGTCTGGGTTCAGACAACTTTCTGGGATCCCCTGTGTGTTTTCCCCCTTTCAGAATCTCTGAACAAGTTGTACAATGATACATTTGAAACTTGAAGTCATTTTTTGTTTAGAACCAGGGTAGTGGACAAGAAAGCAGAGTGCAAAGGAGATTAAAAGGGACATGATGGACTGCCACAGGCTGCAGTCATGTCTGGTTCATAGACTTCCATCCACAGACAGCTTTTTAGCCCAGCATGCTGGATGAAGAGGTGAAACTTTATCATAGTAAAAAGCTGTGTCCATTTAAAATAGAAAACATTGTGCTTATACTGATTCATTTTTAATGTTGTTTGAATTGTTTTAAATATGTGTTTTATTGTATTTTGATATTGACTGTTGTGAACCGCCCAGGGAGCTTCGGCTATGGGGCGGTATATAAACTTAATAAATAAAATAAATAAATAAATGAGGCACGTGCTTACACTTGGCTGACTGTTGTCCACATTTTCATATAGAAAAGGCAACTTAAATTGCATTTCACATTGGTAGAGCTTCCTACATCATAAGACCAGTGGGCAGGACTCCAAATCGCATTGGCACTAAAGAAAATAAAATCTGCATGCAGTATCCACATCCAGGTTTTCAGCACAGCCTTTTATTAAATATGAAGGAACCTTATAATTATGCTGATATTCTCAGAGATAATTGCATTTTTTTAGCACCAAGCATTCTCATAATATCTCTTTAAAAATAAAGTAGGAACAATCTTTGCATGTGTACATGACTGCTTGTACTTCTGTGAGGGACCAGGACCTCTCTGGGTTGCATAATTGTCAGTGCACCAACTATACTGTCCAAAGTGCAGATTTGTTCTTGCCTCAAACAGGTAGCTTTAGAGAGTGAAAATTAGTGTATGCTTTCTTGCAAAACAATACTGTTAAGCTACATCTAGATCCCCAAAAATAATGCAGCTGTGTTCCTTCTCTTGCCGTTCAGCTCTGAACTGAGTGGTCTCTATTTTATTTTCTGCTATTGAGTCTGTGTCCTCTGTAGAGATGCATCTTACTCATCGTGAAGTTATGTGCGGTGCTTTTGTGTAGAAAATGGGGAGAATTGCAGTTTAATAGGTTGGATCCAGAGGTGGGCGAGCAGGATGCTGCTTGCCCAAGAGGACTTTCCTGGCTCCCTTCCCACTAACTCCCTGCTGCACTCTTCCCCCCAAAAGGCAAGGGATGGTGCGACAACAGCAGGATGAGGAAATGGGCAGAATTAAGTGGGACAGCCTTGAACAAACAGCAGTGCGTTTCTGCTCACACAAGGCATCCCTTGATCCAAGCCAATAATTTCTAGGGACTGGTTTTACAGTATAGCCTTTTTCTAAAAAAAAGTGGGTGTACAGTACATATGAATGTTGCAAGCATCAAGCTCTGAATTCCAAAGTAAATGGAAATTACTGTAGCGCAAGCCCATTAACTGATAATTCAGATGCTGACATTGGCAGTGTTGTCACATAACCATGGCAATAAGTCTTTGTTTTCCTTAATCATTATATGTGTTTATCGGGCTTTGCACACGTTAATAGGAAGGGAGCCCCATCTTGGTGGTGGAACACCTACTTTGCATGCAGAAGGCCCCATGTTAAATTCCTGGCATGTCCGGGTAAAAAGACCCTTGAGCAGCAATCCCTTCTCTCTTGAGACCGTGGGGAGCCACTTCTAATTAGAGTAGACGAGACTAGGGTAGATGAACAAAGGCAAGTGTGGGGATCCTTTGGCCTTCCAGGTGTTGCTGAACTGCACCTCCCATCAGCCCCAGCAAGCATGACCAAAGACTAGGGCTGATGGGAGTTGTATTTCAGCAACATCTGGGGGGGGGCAAAGGTTCCCCACACCTGAACCAAGGGATCCGACTGGGGTTAAGGCAGCTTCCTGTGTTCAGCTGAATGTGAAACCAGTCCAGCTATTTTATACATTCTCCTCCATTATTGCAACATTGGATTTTGTAATATTTTGTATAGGACTGTGTCATCTCTCAATCTCTGATCCCAAGTTCCAGAAATGTAAGACCTTTTTCCCTTCTGTTTTATGCTGTTAGGGCTTTCTGACGGTATTTATAGCACCTAGCCAGCTATCTTTCTCTGTAGTTGGTCCAGGTTAATCTCCCTAAGAGGGAATCCTGTTTTCCTCCTAGTTTTCTGGGCATCTCTCCCACTCACTCCTAAAGAATTTGTGTAGCACCCTTGTGTTTCATCAAGCTTTAAGTGCAACCCAACTTAATTTTCCTGGTCAACATTCCATTTTGGTCTCATTCAGTTTTAATATTACTGAAGAATAGAACGACCATTCCATTGAAGTTTTTAATCTCTTTGGCCACCTGGGAAGAACATGGACTGCATCCTTTTTCAGTAACTGAAAAGCTGCTTGTTGCTTACTAAGTCTGCCTTTTTTGAAGCTCAGTGGAGCCAATTTCTATTTGCTCTCCATGAAAACATTCGCCAAGATTGCCAAGCCAGTGCCATTGGCCTCCACATTGCTTTGGTTGAAACAGAACAGGGCGTTTGGTTCTTTATAGCAACAATTACCTTTACGAATTGTAGCTAAATCATCTTTCATTTGGGTGCCATAGCGTTTTTCATCCGATAGCTCTCGTGACTAAACACACACTTCATTGGCATATTAAAAATGGTTATATTTAGAATGCGTTAAGGTTGCCTAGATGTGCTCCTCTTGGAAGCTCCTCTGCTCTTACATCTTGCTCGGGTTGGCAACTCTTCCCATGAAAAGCAAGCAGCTGGTGCGGTGCTCGTAGATGAGGAACAGGAAAGGGCGGTCAACGATGAAGCGGATTTGAGCTGAAAGGGGCATGAAGCCTACAGTGGTCACAGATGCAGCCTCGGTGCCTTCTTCGTTCACTGTAATAGTCCCTTGATGGTTGAACTGTAAACAGAAGAGGGGATGTTAGGGGACACAAGCGTGCAGCAGAAGCACAGAAACCTCATCTTGGCTATCTGAACTGGCCAGAAACTCAGGAAGTTGCCTTCCGCAGAGTCAGACAATTGTTCCCTTCTAGGTATGTATTGTCTGACAGCGGCTGTTCAGGATTCCAGCCAGGGCGCACACTCAGCCTTCCCTGGAGATGCTGGGCATTGAACCCGGGACCTTCTACATGCAAAGCAGATGCTCTACCTCTGAGCTTACAGCCCTTCCCCTAACAATCTCTGTAACACTGACTCCTCTTGTTGCTGTGGCTTCCTGGTTTCTGCTTTGGGGCCCTGGCAGACCTGGAAATAGCTAGGCCTGCTGAGCGACAGTGGGTCATAATCCAAGCAAGAGTTGAAGCCAGTATATCTAGAAGCTGACCGATGATTGCAGATTGATGGGGAGCCAGGACACCAGAGATAGTTGCTGATGGTCAAGCCTCAGATAGCCAGGAGCCCAGCAACAGAGTTGTGGCCCCCAAAGAGGTCTGATTCTAACCGATGCCTTTAAAATCAGGAATGGGTAACCTTCTGGCCCTGCAGATGTTATTGGACTCCATCTCTCCTCAGCCCCAGGCAGCATGGCCAATGGCCAGGGATGCTGAGGGTCAGTCCTCTGGAGGGCCACAGGTTCTCCCTTCCTCATTTAAATATTAGTCAGCCAAGAGAACTTTCATGCTTCATCTCCTCTTGAACTGCCCTTGCTTAGGAATCTGCCACACATCAGATCAGACAGACTACTCTCCTGTTCATCTAGTATTCTCTGACAGCGGCTTTCTAGGATCTCATTCCCATGGCCTGTTTGCTGAGGGCACCTGCTTCCAAAGGGCCAAGGCATGAGTTGCCATTCAGGCACTTTCCTGTTCTCAAGGCTCCTGCCTGGGCTCATCAGTGCTTCATTTGTGATGATCTGGAATCTTGTTGGGTGGGTGGGACTGGATCTAGAGGGTGCTGGACAAGCTTGGGTGGATGCTAGTTTCTTGGTGTTGGGAAGATTCTGGGTTGCTGGGTGCCAAAGATGTGAATACTGATGGGAAGCATTCAGCTGAAATCTCTGGGGCTCTTTTCTGCTGGGTACTTACGGGGCAGCCATTCATGTGTTTGCCCAGTCACACATATAAAGTCAGGGTTAGGTGGGCATCTCAAATACTCTTAGTTTTTGGAAAATTGTTGGTTTGTTTGCTATGCATTTGGACACCTCTGAAGATATCATAAGCAAATTGTGCATGATGATCCCTGAGAGCAAGGAGCAGGTTTTCATCTCTCGATACAGTTGGACTCCATTTTGAATCAAGGTGGTGGACTGAATCATTCAAAACTGAATTGAGTTTTAACCGCCAATTTAGAAAATGCACTAATTTTTTTTGTGTCTTAAAATTCCCGAGCAACGCCAGGTGCAAGGCCGCTAGTTTTATGTAAAACGGAACATGCAGGTAAGGGGAGCAAAGCAATCTCTGTTCTTCTGCCTGGAGAACTCTTCTTCTAGGCCTGCTCTGATGCTAAAAATGAGACTGGCTGGGGAGGGAAACGCTTGAAACAATAGGATGGAGTGAGAGATGATGGTGGTGGGGAGGATGGCTTGCCCTGGGTGTACTTTTTTCTCTGTGTAGTACAGTGCCATCCTCAGTAGGAGTTCCAGTTTGTGCTAGAGCTAATTACCTTCTCAATCTTGATTCTCTCTTCTGATATCCCCGAATAGTTGCCGTTACGGGTGAACAGCTCATTTACTCCCAGTGTTTTCAGATACTCTATCAACTCATAGCTCTTCTCCAGCTTAAATTTAGGTAGCACTACTTCTCTTGTCCTAGGAAGGTCAAAACAGAGTTTAATTAACTCAGGCGAAGACTGCAGAATGCTTTTTATCCATATTATGCAGTGTTGGAGGCTTCTTGTGCAGAGTTCATACTGTTCTCTCCCCCCGCCCAATGGAGAGCTGACATTTTCAGAACTTCCATGTTGCATACGAGTCCCAAAATTCCACTTGGGATGGGGCATGTGCACAATAGCTTGTATCTAATGCTAGTCTTACTCAGAGTAGACCCATTAAAATTATGGAGCGTGACTAAGTTAGGGCCATTAATTTTACTGGGTCTACTCTGAGTAGGATGAGCACTGAATACAACGGCTTATATCCAACGTAGTTATAGCTGGAGTAGACCCACTGGAATGAATAGGCCTAGGTAGGCATGTCCATTTTCAGTGGGTCTCCTCTGAATAAGACTAACACTAGTAGGACGCTAGTATGGTAGAGGTGCTTCAGTTTTGGTGTACGCTTCTGGAGGCGTGTTTGACCACGTTGCTGTTGGGAGTTCACTGTTCAATGAAATTTACCTGTTTTCTCTAGCTCTTGGTGGTTATGGTTAGATAGTTCTGGAGCATTGATTTTGTGGTTTTATTACTGATATTGCTGATATTATGGTTTTATATTTATTTATTTATTATACTTGTATACCGCCCCATAGCCAAAGCTCTCTGGGCGGTTTACAATAACTAAAAACAAATACAATTTAAAATACATCTTTTAAAAAACAATTTAGAACACAGTTTAAAAATTTAAAACAGTATAGAACACATGCTAAAATGCCTGGGAGAAGAGGAAAGTCTTGACCTGGCACCGAAAAGATAAGTGTTGGCGCCAGGCGCACCTCATCACAAAGATCATTCCATAATTTAGGGGCCACCACTGAGAAGGCCCTCTCCCTTGTTGCCATTCTCCGAGCTTCCCTCGGAGTAGGCACCCAGAGGAGGGCCTTTGATCTTGAACGTAGTGTACGGGTAGGTTATATTGCAGCTTTATTACTGATATTGATGTTTGCTGATATTTAATTATGTTAATTGTGATTTCATTTGCATTTGCAATGATGCAGCTTATTTATTTGCACATGAGCCACTTTGAGGCCGCTCGTGAGAAAAGCGTTGTGTATACACTGAAATAAATAAATAAACCGAATTACAGTAATTTGGCTACAATAGAGTTTGACATTCTGATGCAATAATGTGTATCTTCTTATAGGCAATTTGTACCAAGGAGTAAGAGGTCATTAGGAAAGACACAAAATCCAGGGCAACGGGATTACCTGTTAGTCATGCTTTTCTGCCATCTCTCCACCACCTGGGGAGTCAGTTGCTTCTCTAGTGTCCTCATGCTCGACGGCTTATACGGCAGCACAATCAGCATGCTGATGTTTCCCACGTAGGGCAGCTGCAGCACGCCGCAGTCTAGCTCGCTGTCTACAGTGGCCAGGAAATTGGCTTTGGTCTGCATCATGGAGACCTTCACCGTCTCTTTCTCGTTCAGACGGAACGTGCGCTTGTGTGTCAGTTCCACGGGAAACTTATTCTCCCAGGTTCCTGTGAACACAGTGGGAAAACTTACTACATCAAACGTAGCTGCGGAAGGGAAAGAGTTACCATCTGGTACAATCGCAGGTAACCGAGGGGATTTCTATAGGAAAATTTTGAAAGCAGTCTTCAGACAGCATTGGCAGTTCTGTCTGTGGTTTCGTTTGTGTCAGTACTTGCCAGTACAAGAACCGGTTAGTGCTGGCTTCCACAGCACTTTTGCCATGATATGAGTACTGGCACCTCAGTTTTTTTTAGCACTATCTGTCTGTCTATATTTAAAACAATTAAACAAAGACCACAACACGATGGAGAGAATTCACTAAAATATCATTTAAAAACTGGATGTTGTCCAAAGCCTCAGGAAACTGTAATTTACATGCGCTCCACAGCAGTTGTATTAAAATCAGAGCTTGGAAAAGTTACTTTTTTGAACTACAGCTCCCATCAGCCTAATCCAGTGGCCATGTTGCCTAGGGCTGATGGGAGTTGTAGTTCAAAAAAGTAACTTTTCCAAGCTCTGATTAAAATACATGCTGGTGTTGAGCACTGTTTAGTCCGGATCTCACTGGTAGAGCATCTGCTTTGCATGCAGAAGGTCCCAGGTCCAGTCCCAACATCTCCAGGTAGGGTTGGGATAGACTCCTGCCTGAAACGTTGGAGAGCTCACTGCCAGTCAGTGTAGACAGAACTGAGCTAGACAGACCAATTGTCTGACTTGGTACAAGGCAGCTTCCTATATTCCTAATCATGCATAAAAAATAAGGGTTAGCCGATGCCGAAAGGTCTAACGTTTACAGCAGCAAATCTGAATATTCAGCCTTCTTGCAAGCAGAAACTGGTGGATAATGGCATAAACTCATGGGTATATTCATTTTAATTTATTGAATTCCCTGTTACAAAGCATACAGATGGCCACTAGCTTAGGGGGCTTTAAAAGGGGATTAGATAAATTCATGGAGGACGAGTCTAGCAACAAAGATTGTCCAGCTTCCAGGTTCAGAGGCAGTATAAGTTGATGGAGACCAACAACTAAAGGTAGGCAAGGTAGGCTGCCTTTATGGCCCTGCTTGTGGCATATGCCTAGCCACAACAATGAATAAGATGCTGGACTAGATGGAAGTTCAGGCCTCATTCACACACCATGCTAAGCCAAAGTATGGTTTGCTGGGACTGCGCTGACTCTTGGAGAGGAGCTTGCGCCTGCTTTGCTCCTCACCAATCTTTTTAGACAGTACAGTGTGGCAGCTGAGCCAAGGTTGATGGCCACCAACTTGGATGGAGGATATGGCTATCAGGAGCTACTAGCCATGATGCCTATGCTCTGTCTTCATAGTCGGAGGCAACATGCTTCTGAATACCAGTTGCTAGAAAGCGCAAGGGGAGAGAGTGCTCTTGTGCTCAGGTCCTGCTTGTAAGCATCCCATAATGGACATCTGGTTGGCCGCTGTGCGAATAGGATGCTGGACTAGGTGAGCCACTGGTCTGATCCATTTTGTGTTCTTAATGGTTGGCGTAGTGTGTTGTCCAAACCTGGGATTGTACCTAAGGTCTGTCCTCTTCAACCATGATCTGTAGCCAGGGTTTGTCCCATGGTTAAGGAGGAGAGATCTTAACCACGATTAAGGGTTTGGAAGACATGCTAAGCCAAACCAAACCTTGGGTTAGCCACTGCACTGTTCTAAATGGACTGTGGGGGATGAAAGAGGTACAGGTTCCTTGCTGGGAGGCATGATGTTTGTGTGGTCCTGGTACGCCATATCTTGGCTTGCTTATGATGTATGAACCAGGCCAATGTCTGATCTAGCAGGGCTTTTTAAAAATTAGTTGCTGTTTAGATTTTTTTATAAACTTGCATAATTTCTCAGCTCTGCCTTGTTTTAAACAACCAGCTGCTTCGCTATAGGCACTCGGTATAAAATATAGGCTGCTGGGATACACTCATAGCTACTCACGGCAGACAAATGTGGCCATGTGAATAAGCTGCATGCTCTGGTGGCTAAATCAAAGGTGGAATCATAAACAGCTAATTTCAGGAGGGGCATCTGTGCTAGTCTGTTGCAGCAAAAATCTTGTGGACCCTTAAAAGACCTTTTAAGCTTAAGCTATGGTGGACTAGGATAGTTCGCTTGATCAGATGCATGACTCGTAATCCTCAGTTCGCAGCTGGCATACATGTTGGTCAGTATAAAGGGAAAAATGTAAAAGTTGGAGTTAATTGGCAATGAAATGCAAAAAATACAGTTAGTGATAATTCAATTAGAGCTTAAATGTGACCAAACACAAGCACAGTGACCCCATCAACAGCAGTAATTTGTGATATTAAGCCAATGCTGCATACATTTAAGCTCTAAACTGAATTGCAACTGAGTGTACTTTTTGCATTTCATCACCATTTAGCTCCAACTTTTACACTTTTTCCCCTTTACACCCAGGCTTATATACCTGTCAACTGAGGATTGATTATGCTTCATGTGTCTGATGAAGCGGATTGCAGTCCATGAAAGCTTATGCCATAGCAAATTTGTTAGTCTTTAAGGTGATGTAAGACTCTTTTGCTATTAGAAACAAAAAAATTATGACATAAGGAGTAGATGGTGTTGTTCTGATGCTATTATGTGATAAAGATCCAACATGGCAAAAAAAAAAACACCACCCAAAATAACCCAGTGTATCCAGAAAGCAGGATAGACTGCAGGGACATTTGGGCTCAGTTTCTGTTCAGATTCATCAAAATGTAGCTTCTTTGATTTGTTAACTGGTTCACACCTTTTACCTATAGAAGGTCTAAGGTCCAGCCCCTGGCGTCTCCAGTTAAGAGGAGTTGGGTATGTTGTGGAAATGAGACACACGTAATGATTTTAGAACGAGTCAGCCAGAGGCACTGTTTTTGTTGCAACAAAAATTAAGGGCCTGAGTGAGTCTACCCCCACACATAAGAGGGCCAGAAAAGTTCCTATTCTGGATTGCTGCTGTTAGATGAGGCTGAGCTGGATGGACAAATGTCTGAAGGTATACGGTAGCAATGAGTTGTATTCAATGCTGTTCTTACTCAGAGTAGACACACTGAAGTTAATAGACATACTAACTTAGATTCATAAATTTCAGTGGGTCTACTCTGAGTAGGACTTGGCTGAACACAACCCAGTATGTTTACATGACAGCTGGTATAGCACAGTGGGGAGGAGAGCCTGGCTGGGAGGCCAGAGTCTGTGAGTTCAAATCCCCGCTCGTGTCTCCTAGGCGTCAAGGGCCAGCTAAAGATCACCCCACAGGGAGTGGCTCAGGGGTTACGTGCACTGCCACCTGTGCAGCCGTGGGCAAGCGGCATAGTCCCAAGGAGCCCAGTTGCCCCCTAGTTGGCAGTTGCGGACAAGGAAGGGGCTGGCTTGTGCAGCTGTGGCAAGCCGAGCAGGCCCAGGCCAGCTGGGGAGGACTAGCCTCAGAGGGAGGCAATGGTCAACCCCCTCTGAATACTGCTTACCATGAAAACCCTGTTCATAAGGGTAGCCATAAATCAGGATCGACTTGAAGGCAGTCTGTTTTATATGGTTCATATTTTACTTGTGAACAAAAAATCCATGAAAAAATCCCATCCTATTCACATGCTCTAGTTCTGCAGGCTCCTGAATTTTCATTCTAAGACAGGTGTGGGGTACCTTTGGCCCTCCAGAAGTTGCTGAACTATGACTCCCATCAGCCCTGGTTATTGGCCTTGCTTGTTAGAGCCAATAGGAGTTGTAGTTCAGCAATATCTGGAGGGTCAAAGGTTCTCCACTTCTGATCTAAGAGGACAGAATGAATTTGCTGTCACATATTCTTTCTGCACTGATTTACACATCAGAAACAAGCACAATTTTAGCTAGTTTCACATATTTTTGCCTCTTATGCAGATATAATCCCATTATAAAAAGCCATGGAGTGGCCACATTAAAATACACATTTCTGGTCACCCTATCTCAAAACAACAACAAGAAAAACACCCTTACAGATGAAAGGTTTTTAAATATTAAGCAGTATATAAATGCCACTAAATTATTGAATCTAAAAAATTACCAAAATGATCCAGGGCTTGGAACACTTGCTTCCAAAAGAGACCAAAATGCTCAGGCCTTTTAACTTGCAAACAAAACAAAACACTGTTGAGAGCTTGATAAAGCATATTAAGCTATGAATAAACAGGTACAGAGATTTTTTTTTTTGCCTTCTCCTATATTATAATTTAGATTAGGGACAGGGGCAGGTCAGACAAAAGGAGATTCTTCCCACAGTACACAAGCAGCCGCTCTGTGTGTTTTTATGAATGGGAATACAAATTTAAATGAATGATCACTTCTTAGACCTCTTGCCTTGGGCGTTTGCTTTGCTATCATTGAAACTCCTTCATTACCATCCCGTGGTTGCGAAGCAGGGAGGAAAAGAAGCAAAGGCACATTATTTGCACTCTTCTTCATGGATTTATGGATGAGCACATCAGGAGAGTCTCTTTTTATTGCTCTTTGTTTCCTTGAGAAGCCTAGGAGCAACATTTAGGCTGATTCACCGTACATTTAAAGCACATGATTTCCCCCAAAGAATCTTGTTGTTCGTTAAGGGAATTGTAGCTCTGTGAGGGGTAAACTACACTTCTTAGGGGGAAGCCATGTACTTCAAATGTTCTTTAAGTGTATGGTGTGTATGAAGCCTCTCCCAGCCCAACCTGGAGATGCTGCAGGTTGAACCTGGGAATCTTCTACATGCAAGGCAGATGCTCTTCCACTGAGCTGCAGACCTTCCCCTGAATGCAAGGTTGCTTCCATGCATGCAGTGGACTTTTCAGTGGCTGCCTTCCTGTGGCTGCCCCTATCAAGTCCCTCGTAAGCTCATCATAAAAGCTATCCCAAGGCTTTTAAGAAGGAAAATGGCTTTGGGGGGGAAGATTAATTTCCATTCTTCCCTAGTCATAGTGTTGATCAAAATTGTCCCAGCAGCTCCTATAAACACTTTTTAAAAAATGCTACAGATCTCTCCTGTCACATCTGTTATGACCCATAGCCATATGATGTGAGAAACTGGAATCTGTCTTTCTGGAAACCAATAACGTTTGGTCAATTATGTTCTTAGCAGGTAATTTATATGCTTTGATCGATGGATTGAGATGGTTTTCTGTAAAGCTGATTAAAATAGCACGCTATACAGAACTTATCTCAAGATAAGAGGATTGCAGTTGTTAAAAGCAAGACTGGCCCTGATCAGTTGCCTTGTGATACCGGCCACTCTGTCTTTCTCTCTTTACTTTTTAATGTAGAGGTTAGGGTTATGTTTGGTAATCTCTGACACTGTGCATTTGTGTGCAGCTGCCTTTGCTCCATGTTTGCTTCTTTACCTTTAAAGTACAAGCAGTTGAGAACCATCATGACTGTGGCTGGGTGTACATGCACAAGAGCTTCCTTTATTAACCCCTTGGTGAGCTTCAAAATGCGCTCGTTGGCTTTGGCAATGAAGGTTGGGTCCGAGAAGTCGGCCAGTTGAGCCTCGGCAAAGTAGTAGCTTTTCATGTTGTTTTTGAATTCGCTGAGGACAGGGAATTGTTTCTGAATATAAAGGTCGTTGACAGACCTGAGCGTGTAGCCAAAATTCCTCCTGAAGAGCCGGTGAGTGAGTTTGTGGAAGAGGTTGTGAATGGTCATAATGTCATATTTGGAGCTGGCGTTCACAAACTCTCTGAAGCCCAGTGAAGCCAATACTTCCTCCTGGGTTTGACCTTTGAGTCCCAATGAAATCATAGCCATGGCTGTAGAAATGCCAACTGGAGCCAAAAGCACGTTATCTGAGGAGTTGGCTTTGTCCTTCAGACTCCGGTAAAGGTTGAAGGCAAAGTTTGCATTGAGGATATTCAGGCGCTGGATCCTGGTTTTTCCTTGGAAAAGTTCCAGAATATTCCCTTGTTTGAACTCAGAAATGGGATCTGGAGCATCAATTATGTCAAAGTAGTCCTCATCTTCTCTTAGTAGTCTGTCGAGGTCAAGATAGTCCTCCTCCTCCTCTTCTTCGACACTCAAGTCATTGGTCACCGTATTCTCTTGGTGAAACTCAGGCGAGAGATTAGTTGTGCTAAGAGTTCCATTACTGTGGAGCCCACGAGGATGGACAGACTGAGCTTCGCTGAGTTGTTCAAAATGCTCTTGTAGACTTTTGATTCCACACAGTGCAAATGTTACAGTAAGAGAGAAGACAACTGAGCGGAGCAGCAGATTCATCTTGAGAAGCGACACCCTGGAAGGGTCAAAACATCACAATTAGACACTCTGGAGCTAGGACATTTATACATGAGGAAGCATGCCTGGAAAACTGTTCCCCTAAAAAGTATATGAAGGATGTGATCCTATGCACACAACCAGTGACAAAGTCCCACTGAGCACAACTGGGAGTTACTTCATAGAAAACACGCCATAGGATTGTGTGGTCACCCGCTAGTGTGGTGTAGTTGGACTAAAACTGGGGAGAATTCGGTTCAGATTTCCACTCAGCTGTGGGTCACCTTAGCCTAATCTTTATGCCCGCCTAAAAAGCGAATATCAAGGACTGTATCCAATGCACTTCTTCTGTTAGTGGAAGGATTTATGTTTGCACAACAGAACTTCCGCCTTCCTCCCCCCAAGTGTGCTCCATGCCTTCCCCAGATCTGCTTCAGAGGTTTGGGGAAAAACCCAGAACAGCTGTGAGGAGGAGAGGGGGAGAAAGTTCATCTGAACAAGCATAAATCCTTGCACTAACTGAGAACTTATTACTTAGGGCTACTTTGGATGCAGCCTAAGTCATGTAGGGGCTACGCTTGTCCTCCACATCTCTGAAGGCATAGCCTGAAACTGATCTTATTTCCTCCCCCCTTTGTAGCTTTACCTCTTTAGTCCCTTTTAATATTACTCCCCTATATTTCTTAACTGTATTTTATGTATTTTTCTGTTTTAATGTTTTTTATTGTGTATGATTTCATTGTGGGCCGCCCTAAGTGCCCTGTTGTAGAAGGGCAGGATAGAAATATTTAAAATAAAATAAAAATAAACAAATCTTTCTCTCAATCCTCAGTCCCTGACCTTCCTATGTTGAAAAGGGAAAGTCCAAAGGGGGCTGTTACCTGTGTTTGGGATCTCTGATTTATCACGTTTCCTGGCTGCACATAGGGTTCTTCTTGTGAACATCAGTATATTGACCCCCTTCCTACCTACCTACCTACCTCCATACATCCAAAAAGAAGGAAGTTGGATTGAACAAGGGGAGGAACTTAGGAAGTTGGCTTATACTTGCCCCGACTACTTGCCCTTGAAGCCCAGTACTGTGTCTTCTCCTCTGGCTGGCAGTGGTTCTCTGGTAAAGATCTTTCCCATTGCAGGATTGACTGGGGAACAGGGACATTGGGGGTCAAGAGCCTAGGCTTTGACAGAGGGATTCTGCCAACTGTGGGCAACCCGGCAGGCACAATGGAAGCCAAGAGGCTGAACGTTTACATATCGAACTAACGTGCCAGTGACTTGACGGCAGGCTTCTAGTTCGATTTAAATAGAGCCAGGATGTCTCCATGTTTATCATCATGAAGCCATGCACGGACCCATCTGTATATTAGCTTCCATTTGGGGTGGGGGAGTAAGAAATTCAGCATTCACATCTTCAAGATTCTGTAAGGGGTAATTCCTTTGCATTTGCTGAATGAGCAGAAACAAGTACGGACGCTTCTTGCACATTACAAATATGGTTGCTTTCCTGGAATAAGGCACTTTGCACACAGTTAAGCAAATAGCTGATTCAGGAAAACATGAACTGGGCGGGATGAGCTAGAGGGAGCCCCAGCTGATGAAGCGTCAAGGCGAGTGAAGCAGCAGAGCGAGTTCGGCAGCAGGGCGAGGAGGCCAGGGCCCCCCACTCTGCCCTTCTGTTCCCTGACCTCAACTAAACCACAGTCTCCAACCTATTGACGTAATAAACCTTAAACAAAACTATGCAGGTAAGAAGCCAGCAGGCGTGTGGGGGCTTTCCAGTGTTTTGAACAGCCTGCAGCATGTACGACTATCTGCCTGTTGGACAGAAGTTGTGGGTGTGCTCTCGGTGCAATGAGCTCCTGGCTCTCCGGGAACGACTTCATTTCCTTGAGGCCAAGGTGGCAGACCTGGAAAAGCTGAGAGAGGCAGAGAGGTGTGTGGAGGAGGCCTTCAGGGACGTTATAGCTGTGTCCCACTCCAGCGATGATAGCTCTCCTGCTATCATGGAGAACGATGGTCTCGGGGAAGGAGAGCATCCAGTTGAGGAAGAGGGAAACGATCCCTTAGAAGGGACCCATTCCTTGGGGGATGAGCAGCTATCCTCTGGTGCCGAGGATATATCTCTAGGGGGTGGAGGGATCCTTGTAGTGGGTGATTCGATCATTAGGAACATAGACAGTGGGGTGTGTGATGGGTGTGTAGACCGCAAGGTGTTTTGCCTGCCTGGTGCGAAGGTTGCGGATATCGCCCGTCATTTAGATAGTTTGGTAGACAGTGCTGGGGAGGAGTCAGTGGTCGTGGTGCATGTTGGCACCAACGACATGGGGAAATGCAGCCGTGAGGTCCTGGAAGCAAAATTTAGGTTGCTAGGTAGGATGCTGAAAGCCAGGACCTCCAAGGTGGCTTTCTCTGAAATGCTACCGGTTCCACGCGCAGGACCAGCCAGACAGGCCCAGCTTTGCAGTCTCAATGCGTGGATGAGACGATGGTGTCGGGTGGAAGGGTTTAGATTTGTTAGGCACTGGGGAACATTTTGGGACAAGCCGGGCCTGTACAAAAGGGACGGGCTCCACTTGAACCAGAATGGAACCAGACTGCTGGCACTTAAAATTAAAAAGGTAGCAGAGCAGCTTTTAAACTGACTGAGGGGGGAAACCCAACAGGAGCTGAGAAAGGTCTGGTTTGGAATAAACCTCCCCCCTGGGATAAAAACCAAAGAAATGATGAAATGTTAAAAGGGGTAGGCCTAGAAGTAGGCATTGTGAGAGCAGGGGCACAGGATATAAATTCAGAAGAGCAAAATTACCACAGGCCAAACCACAAGTGTCAAAGACACTGGAAGAGAGACACTGCTTACAAGTGCCTGTACGCTAATGCTAGGAGCCTCCGAACCAAGATGGGAGAACTGGAGTGCTTGGTCTTAGAGGAGAGCATTGATATAATGAGTATAACGGAGACCTGGTGGAATGGAGAAAACCAGTGGGATATGGTTATCCCTGGATATAAACTATATCGGAAGGACAGGGAAGGACGTATTGGTGGCGGAGTCGCTCTATACGTGAAAGAAGGCATTGAATCCAGCAAGCACGAAACCCCAAAAGAGGCAGACTCCTCCACAGAATCGTTGTGGGTGGTGATACCATGCCCCAGGAGGGACTTAATACTGGGAACGATCTATCGTCCCCCTGATCAAAATGCTCAGGGAGACCTTGAGATGAGATATGAAATTGAGGAATCATCCAAACTAGGAAATGTGGTAGTAATGGGTGACTTCAACTACCCGGACACAGACTGGCCGCATATGTGTTCCAGTCACGACAAAGAAGCAAAGTTTCTAGATATTCTAAATGACTATTCCCTAGACCAGTTGGTCATGGAACCGACCAGAGGGACGGCAACCCTGGACTTAATGCTCTGTGGGGACCGGAACCTGGTGCGAGATGTAAGTGTTGTTGAACCGATTGGGAGCAGTGACCACAGTGCTATTAAATTAAACATACATGTAACTGGCCAATTGCCAAGAAAATCCAACACGGTCACATTTGACTTCAAAAGAGGAAACTTCACACAAATGAGGGGATTGGTAAAAAGAAAGCTGAAAAACAAAGTCCAGAGGGTCACATCACTCGGAAATGCTTGGAAGTTGTTTAAAAACACTCTATTAGAAGCTCAACTGGAGTGCATACCGCAGATCAGAAAAGGTACCACCAGGGCCAAGAAGATGCCACCATGGTTAACGAGCAAAGTCAAGGAAGCTCTTAGAGGCAAAAAGTCTTCCTTCAGAAAATGGAAGTCTTGTCCGAATGAAGAAAATAAAAAAGAACACAAACTCTGGCAAAAGAAATGCAAGAAGACAATAAGGGATGCTAAAAAAGAATTTGAGGAGCACATTGCTAAGAACATAAAAACCAACAACAAAAAATTCTATAAATACATTCAAAGCAGGAGACCATGTAGGGAGGCGATTGGACCCTTGGATGATAAGGGAGTCAAAGGTGTACTAAAGAACGATAAGGAGATTGCAGAGAAGCTAAATGAATTCTTTGCATCTGTCTTCACAGTGGAAGATATAGGGCAGATCCCTGAACCTGAACTAACATTTGCAGGAAGGGATTCTGAGGAACTGAGACAAATAGTGGTAACGAGAGAGGAAGTTCTAGGCTTAATGGACAATATAAAAACTGACAAATCACCGGGCCCGGATGGCATCCACCCGAGAGTTCTCAAAGAACTCAAATGTGAAATTGCTGATCTGCTAACTAAAATATGTAACTTGTCCCTCGGGTCCTCCTCCGTGCCTGAGGACTGGAAAGTGGCCAATGTAACGCCAATCTTCAAAAAGGGATCCAGAGGGGATCCCGGAAATTACAGGCCAGTTAGCTTAACTTCTGTCCCTGGAAAACTGGTAGAAAGTATGATTAAAGCTAGATTAACTAAGCACATAGAAGAACAAGCCTTGCTGAAGCAGAGCCAGCATGGCTTCTGCAAGGGAAAGTCCTGTCTCAGTAACCTATTAGAATTCTTTGAGAGTGTCAACAAGCATATAGATAGAGGTGATCCAGTGGACATAGTGTACTTAGACTTTCAAAAAGCGTTTGACAAGGTACCTCACCAAAGGCTTCTGAGGAAGCTTAGCAGTCATGGAATAAGAGGAGAGGTCCTCTTGTGAATAAGGAATTGGTTAAGAAGCAGAAAGCAGAGAGTAGGAATAAACGGACAGTTCTCCCAATGGAGGGCCGTAGAAAGTGGAGTCCCTCAAGGATCGGTATTGGGACCTGTACTTTTCAACTTGTTCATTAATGACCTAGAATTAGGAGTGAGCAGTGAAGTGGCCAAGTTTGCTGACGACACTAAATTGTTCAGGGTTGTTAAAACAAAAAGGGATTGCGAAGAGCTCCAAAAAGATCTCTCCAAACTGAGTGAATGGGCGGAAAAATGGCAAATGCAATTCAATATAAACAAGTGTAAAATTATGCATATTGGAGCAAAAAATCTGAATTTCACATATACGCTCATGGGGTCTGAACTGGCGGTGACCGACCAGGAGAGAGACCTCGGGGTTGTAGTGGACAGCACGATGAAAATGTCGACCCAGTGTGCGGCAGCTGTGAAAAAGGCAAATTCCATGCTAGCGATAATTAGGAAAGGTATTGAAAATAAAACAGCCGATATCATAATGCCGTTGTATAAATCTATGGTGCGGCCGCATTTGGAATACTGTGTACAGTTCTGGTCGCCTCATCTCAAAAAGGATATTATAGAGTTGGAAAAGGTTCAGAAGAGGGCAACCAGAATGATCAAGGGGATGGAGCGACTCCCTTACGAGGAAAGGTTGCAGCATTTGGGGCTTTTTAGTTTAGAGAAAAGGCGGGTCAGAGGAGACATGATAGAAGTGTATAAAATTATGCATGGCATTGAGAAAGTGGATAGAGAAAAGTTCTTCTCCCTCTGTCATAATACTAGAACTCGTGGACATTCAAAGAAGCTGAATGTTGGAAGATTCAGGACAGACAAAAGGAAGTACTTCTTTACTCAGCGCATAGTTAAACTATGGAATTTGCTCCCACAAGATGCAGTAATGGCCACCAGCTTGGACGGCTTTAAAAGAAGATTAGACAAATTCATGGAGGACAGGGCTATCAATGGCTACTAGCCGTGATGGCTGTGCTCTGCCACCCTAGTCAGAGGCAGCATGTTTCTGAAAACCAGTTGCCGGAAGCCTCAGGAGGGGAGAGTGTTCTTGCACTCGGGTCCTGCTTGCGGGCTTCCCCCATGCACCTGGTTGGCCACTGTGAGAACAGGATGCTGGACTAGATGGGCCACTGGCCTGATCCAGCAGGCTCTTCTTATGTTCTTATGTTCTTATGAGGGAGATCTGAGCAAGGGGACAACGAAGGGGAATGGCGAACAAGTGACTTGGGATGCCAAAAAACGGACAAAAAAACCCCACCAGTGAGTCTGTGGATTAGAACCATAATTTAGGTTGATTTTTTTTTAAATCCTGTGTTCTCAAAAGGTGTTTCCTTTATAATGAAAGATGGGCCTTCCAAAGCATAGTCCAATCCACACATCAGTAGCAAAGACACTTCTTATAGAAGTGACCCTTATCCGTCCCGTTGGACCGAAGTCTTCATGAAAGGCTGGCTAGTTGCCCATCGAAGTCAATATGTTAGGAGAGTATACAGCACCCATAAGCGCTTGAGGAGGCAAGACAGTATGTCAGCCAATCCTGATGCACACACTAAAAAAATTATCTGGAAGGAACACACACCTTCCCAAGCACATCCAGGCAACTGTGCATCAAGAATTACACAGCAGAGTCTACAGAGTTGTAAAACATTTCATTTCCACCCTAATGCAGATGTAACTTTATTTCACATGGTAAATGTACTTAACGACCAGTTTTTGACCAATGTCTTCACTGTGCCGAAATGAAGAGATTATAAGTAATTATGATGATGTTGAGTTTAAGTTGTGTTATATGTATGTGTGGGTTTTTTAATGAGTTACTTTGGATGCTTATATGAAGATTTTTAGTAAATAAATGAGGAGTCGGTGTTGGTCCCTAGGAAGAAGAATGAGAAGGATTTCAGAATCAGGTTCCCTCCTGACCAAGGCAAAGGCCTCGTGTAGATTCTGGAGGGAAGAAGCCAGCCAGCTTGGACCAGGTAGAAGGAGGCAGGGAAGGTAGTGGCTAAAATACATAGATGGTAAAATTAGCCGGTTGTTCAGGCAAAAGTGGGAAGGATTTGTAAGTAGCCAACACTGAACTTGTCAAGGATTATCAAAACGTTGGCACGGTCATTAACCAAAATGGAGACAATAGTCAAGAAATCAGAAGAAGACTAGGACTGGGGAGGGCCACCATGAGAGAACTAGAAAAGGTCCTCAAATGCAAAGATGCACCACTGAACACTAAAGTCAGGATCATTCAGACCATGGTATTCCCGATCTCTATGTATGGATGTGAAAGTTGGACAGTGAAAAAAGCAGATAAGAGAAAAATCAACTCATTTGAAATGTGGTGGAGGAGAGCTTTGCGGATACCATGGACTGCGAAAAAGACAAATTGGGTGTTAGAACAACACAACAACACTACAAGATCTGAACAGGGTGGTTCATGACAGATGCTCTTGGAAGTTGCTGATTCATAGGGTCGCCATAAGTCGTAGTTGACTTGGAGGCACATAACAACAACAACAGAACAAATTAAACCAGAACTATCACTAGAAGCTAAAGTGATGAAGCTGAGGTTATCATACTTTGGACACATAACGAGAAGACAGGATTCACTAGAAAAGACGATAATGCTGGGAAAAACAGAAGGGAGTAGAAAAAGAGGAAGGCTAAACAAGAGATGGATTGATTCCATAAAGGAAGCCACAGACCTGAACTTACAAGATCTGAACAGGGTGGTTCATGACAGGTGCTTTTGGAGGTCACTGCTTCATACGGTCGCCGTAAGTCTTAATCGACTTGAAAGCACATAACAAGAGAAACAGGAGCCAATGAACAGAGAACGGGATGGGGCTTGGAGGTAGTATCTACGACAGGGATGGAGAACTTGTAGCCCTCCAAATGTGGGACTATACATCTCCCATCGTGCCTGACCATCGGCTGTGCTTGCCGGGGCTGATGAGAAGTGGAGTCCAAGCGCATCCGGAGAGCCACAGGTTCCACATCCTTGCTTTAAATAAATAAGCTTCTAGACATTACATTTCATTTTTTTTAATTTTACTTTATTTGGATCCCTCTCTCCCAAAGGAGCCCAGGGCGGGAAACATCAAACATTAAAACGATACAGCTTACAATAAAACACTTTAAAAACTGTGCTCAGTAAGATTACATCCCCAATTAACTGTGTACAAAACTGCAGCCTCTGCAACCAACTACATCCAAGATCTGCCTCAATTTCTGATAAGGTGCAAATGTTCTAACACAGGATGAGTTCAGCAAATCAACCCAGAATGTTGGATCAATTGAAAAGGAATGAGGTAGAAATGTACAGCCACATACAATTTGCTGGTTTAATTATTTTTATCGTTTACAATGCACTGTAGTGGGGAAGAGCACAAATCTTACAAGGATGGGAATGCATTATCAACCCGACTATAGGTTCTCTGACACGTTCTTTCACACCTTCCGGCAGCTGGAATTCAGATCCCTTCATCAGGCTGCTGAAGAAGGTGAAGACTGGGATCCTCACCCCAAAACAGCTGAGACCCTGCTCCAAATGACAAAAATTGTTCTCTAGTCTTTCTCTCCTTGTCCAAAAAATGATTTGGGTTGAACTTTTCTGGTGTCTTCCAGTGCTCGTGATCGACTTCCAACTTTTGAACTTCCAGTTATTATTTAATTTAAAAAACATTGTCTTTATTCGAGATACATATGTGCATGCATACAAAACACTTTCTCTGCCCCCCTCCCATATATGTGCGAGCACATGCACTGGGGTTGACAATGGTCGCTGAACATTACAATCTGCCAGCAGTCCCTTGGTCTCTAGACCATATCTTTTTGTGGGGAGGGTTTCAGGGGGCCGTAGGAAGTTGTCACTAGAAATGACGGGGTGGGAGGGGAGCAGAAAAGCTTCTGCATTTGTACAGAATTGGACTACCTTTCTCTAGATCCATGTCCATACATTTCTTGAGAATCCCCCCCAATAAATTTTTAATAATAAATGACAGCAAAGCCCTCATCCATTACACAGCCAAATATTGCAGGGCTGAATTTCAAAATGAATCTAAGATCTCAAAAAACACATATATTTTATCCTTACACATGCAGTGAAGACCCATTCAGCCCTTGTACTAGAGACAGGCAACAATTTTATAGCGCAATCCTGTGTGTGTTTACTCACTGTGTGTGTATGTTCTACTGTGTCTAATGGGGCTTACTTCCCAGTAAGTGTGTTTAGGATTGCAGCCTTAGTCTTTTATTAGTCTAGTCATTTTGCTGCAATAGTAAATTGTTGCAGGCTTGCTTGACCCTCTGTTGCAATAGAATTTCCATTAATAAGTTGCAGGTGTATTCTGGCCTCTTCATGCGGTGACTTTTCAGGGGGTTCATACGTTGTTCTGCCCCACCCCCCAAGTCCAGAAATACTTTTTTTTAAAGTTAGTCTTCTAAAGGGAGAAATATTTCTTACCTCCTCTGTTGCCAAACAGTACGATTTGAAGAGTACCTTCAATAAGGCAGATGAAAATATTTAACTGTGAACTTTGGTGTATGGGTATGTGCTAAAGTAAATAAGCTGTAAATCAATCACTTCTAAGCTTATCTTGTCAGCCAAAATCCCATAAGTTGATTTGCTATCTCTGCCAATTGACTTTCTGCTCTCTTGAATATTTTTTTTAGTTTTATAATTAAAGGTAGAAGAGATCTTTGCCTTAGCATTCATTTCGACACATTTTGGGGTCTTTGTCAGCTCTAAATGATCTATCAGGATGAACTGTTGTTAACTGCACCATCAGCTTCTGTTGGATTTACAGGTTATTTAACTTTTTGGCTGTAATGAGTCATTTCCAATTGTTTTCCCATTGAGGCTCAACAGAGATTAATTGTAAGATCAGGGACCAGCATAATGTTCAGCACAGGGCTGTGGAGTCAGAGTCGGAAGCAATTTTGGGTGGAGTCAGAGTCAGTAGAAATGTACCGACTCCGGCTTCAAAATAAAATTGATATTTTAATATTAATATTAATTTATGAATATTAATAACTTAATATACGAGCTTGGAAAAATTACTTTTTTGAACTACAACTCCCATCAGCCCATCCAGTGGTCATGCTGGCTGGGGCTGATGGGAGTTGTAGTTCAAAAAAGTAACTTTTCCAGGCTCTGAATATACATTTGCCATTTATGAAGCAGTTGGAGTCGGACAGTAGAAAAATAGAGGAGTCACAGTCGAAGGTTTGACGTACCAACTCCACAGCCCTGGTTCAGCAAACCATAGAACATAGGAAGCTGCCTTATACCGAGTCAAACCATTGGTCCATTTAGCTCAGTATTGTCTATGCTGATTGGCAGCAGTTTGAGTGTTTCAGATGGGGCATTCCCAGCCCTACCTGAGACCCATGCAAAGCAGATTCTCTACCACTGAGCCCCTCCCTGAACCTTTAGAATGGCCTTTCTACAGTTGTGTTGACGCACAATCCTTACACAAATGGTCCCCATCACATACAAGCATTTTACACAGATCTTCATGGCAGGGTGACTGAATCCAAACATGCCATGCTTTCCACCAACCCCTTTTCTTTTTAATCAAAAGACTGCAAGTTTGAGTTGAATGATGTTCAGAGGGGCTACTTAACCCTCCACCCCCTCATCCGTTTCCCCACTAAAAATAACCCTTCCAAATTTGCTTTTCTCCCCACAGGGAAAAAGATACAAGCACCCTGTCTTTCTTCCACAGGTGGAAAGGTGGTTGGGGAGGGTGCCTTTTGAGAGGAAAAACCTGCTGAGGGGAAATGGTTCAGCATCCCCTCAGTACTTCCTTTGTTCAAACTTGCAGCCCCAAAAGGCTTCTTTTGGCTTTTTAAAAAAATACATGAAACCATTGTTGGATCAAGTCTAAAAAAGGTCACTTAGTTGTGATAAAAAAAAAAAAAGGTTGGGAGAATGTTCCTTGTTAGCCAAGTGTCTCTTACATCTGCCTCTCGATCATCTTATTTTTCTAAATTTTGTAGGCTTTTTGATGATGCAGTGGGATCTTCCCTAACCTCATGGTTGAGCTGTCTTGGATTGCACCTTCTCACTTATGGGATACAATTTTTGTTCGACCATCACCTTTAAAGTTTCAGAGTTGATAGGGGTTGAACATGTAGCTTTCAAGCCTTGTGCCCTGAGCGATATATTGCTGTCGTAGTCAACGTTTGCCTGTTTTCTCTGTAGCAAGTATATTTAACCTGTTACAGGAGCTCAGGAAGCGGCCTTATACTGAGTCAGACCATTGCTCTATCTGGCTCACAGTCGTCTACCCTGGCTGGCAGCAGCTGTCCAGGTTTTCAGAAGGGGCCTCCTAGCCCTACCTGGGGATTGAACCTGGGACCTTCTGCATGCAAAGCAGATGCTCTTCCCCAATGAAATGTATGCGTCTTGAAATGCCTTGTGTGCTGAGGCAGTTTGAGAACCTTAGCTATTATAACGAATATTGTACTTTAAATTTGGCAACCGTTCGTTTTGTTCTCACAATAACTTTGTAGGGCAGGGGTGGGGAACCAGAGGTTGCTGAACTCTGGCTCGGATCAGCATCAGCGCTGGCCAGGGGTATTGGGGGTTGTAGTCACAGGGCCGCAGACTCCGTATCTCTGTAGTAGGATAAACTATTGCTGCTGCTGTTTCTTATTATTATTACTATTATTATTATATCATCATCAGTAGCAGCATTTATATGATGCAGTTAAGCCAAGAAATGATAACTCACCCAAGGCCAGTCATTGCAGAGGTATCCACTGGACCATGATGGCTGTTGGACTATTATATTAATTATATTATTTCATTATTATATTATATTAGTTATTGTTATATGCCTTCAAGTCGATTACAACTTATGGCAACCCTATGAATCGTTTGTATTCTATCATATCCTGCCCTTCCTCCTAGAAGGAGCCCCGGGCAGCAGAAAAACCACTAAAAACATCTTAAAAGCAAAACATCTTTAAAAACATCTTTAAAACATATTTTAAAATAAATCTTTACACCTTGACAAAAAAAAAAGTCTAAAAATCAATTCCAACACAGATGCAGACTGGGATAAGGTCTTTTCTTAAAAAGGCTTGTCAAAAGAAGAAGGTTTTCGATAGGCACCAAAGAAATAACAGAGATGGAACCTATCTAATATTTAAGGGGAGTGATATGATATGCAGTTTTATTAGATTAATGTTTCGGTGGGAAAGGCAAGATTGCAAGTATCGAAATATCAGTCTGTTTATAAATAAATTTATAAATTATTTATTAATAAATAGATAACTTACTTTTTCCTTTTTTGTTGTTTGCTTGCTTGTCTGCTAGCTTACAAGACGCTTGCCACCCATCAAGGAAGCGAAGCCCAGGTTACAGAAACTCTTCCGCGACTTCTGGCTGTATTCGGTGCTCATGGGATTTGCTGTGGAAGGCTCAGGTAGCAGGAGGTTTCTTTTTATTAGGAAAAAGGTCTCTCCAGTGGAGGGGCAGGAGAATGTGCCAAGTAGCTGTCTGTTGCCCAATTTAAATGAATGTATTTACCAAAAACATCACTGCAAAAGAATTTCAGAGGAAAAGAAGTGGGAACTCTTCTGGGGTACTGCTTGTCATAGTTCCAACAGGGAGCCCGCAAGAAGGGATGGACCGAGCAGCCTAATTCTGTCCCATGTTGGGCCCTGTCTGCACAATACATTTAAAGCACTATTATACCACTTTAACAGTTGTGGCTTTCCCCAAAGAATGCTGGGAACTGCAGTTCCTTAAGGGTGCAGAGAATTGTTAAGAGACTCCTATTCCCCTCACAGAGCTAGAGTTCCCTGGCAAGAGGGATTGATTGTTAAACTGCTCTGGGAATTGTAGCTCTGTGAGGGGACTCTCCACACCCTTAACAAACTACAGTTCCCAGGAGTCTTTGGGAGGAAGCCATGACTGTCAAAATGGTGTCATAGTGCTTTAAATGCATGGTGTAGATGTGCCTCTAGAATGAATCTGTTGATTTTTAAGATAGTGCCAGGTTCTTTGTTGTTTCTCCTGAAGAATATCACTAATGCTTCATAACATCTGATCACAAAGAGTACAAATGGCTAGAGCAATGATCCAAGAATGCCCGTGGTGGCTAATGGCAAACAAATAAAAACTATAGGCACAAATGATCAGCAAAGCACTGAAAAGCAGCAATGAAAAAAGTAGCAGCAGAGGGAGCTAAAACAACTTGTACGTGAAACCATAAGGAGCGGCATTTAACACTTGAAAAACAGAGAGAGAAAGAGAGAGAGAACAAATTAACAGCCCCTTGGGTCAAAACCCTACCAGAAAAAGAAAAGCCTTGCCACAGCAGGGGAAAGCCATCAACTTAGGGGCAAGATGAACCTGCCTTGAGTGGAAGTTCCAAAGCCCTAGGTGTGGCTACCAGAAGGGTCTCTCCCACTTTGTAACTCCGATGTCATCAGGACGCATAGCAGAGCCTCTCCAGAAGATCTTTCTGCCTGGGTAGGCTCTTATGGGAGAAGATAGTGGCGAGCACTGGATTTGAAAGACTGGTTTGGATGCAACGTCTAACTGATTTCACATGATGTGAGCTAGACGGGGGCTCGTTCATCCCCTCACTTCCTGCTTTGCGGAAAACCATCGTTTTGCCATAAAGTTGGAACGGGCAAACTGTGCTTACTGCTTACCCTCTAAAAACAGAGTCGTGGTCCAGCTGTGGCTTGTGGTTTGGGGGTAAAGTGCAAACCACAGTTTGTTTGGAGGCAATGGCAAATGGCGGCTTTGCCACAGAAAAGAGGAAATCAGGTTGCACAAGGGGAGGAGGAAGCATATGAGCCGGAGGCTCAGTTGTGTCATGATGACCTGTGGTTGCATGTGAACCAAGCCTTAATCTTTCAGATACAGCAGTGGTTCCCAAACTTTTTTACTGCCGGACCAGTTGAAAATTGCTGATGGTCTTGGCAGACCACTTGATTATCTTTTCTGCCTGTTGTAGTAGTTGCAGTCTTCGGTGCTAGATGCTGTGTGATTTTTAATTGTATTTTGATTGCTGCTTTTATTTCTTATATTGTATTTTATTCTGTTACAATTTGCATTCTATAGAATTCAAATTGTAATACAATAAAATACAATGTAAGGAATAAAAACCAATAAAAATACAATTAAAAATCAGTATTATTATTTAATGCAGACATGCTATGGACCACGTGAATGAAGCTCACGGCCCACTAGCGGTCCACGGACCACACTTTGGGAACCCCTGTGATAAGAGTATCTAATTAAAACAAAAATAGAACAATGTGAATGAAACTAATTTTGTTACTTTTACCTTTTGAAGTAAAGATAAAAGCTCTTGGCATGATGGAAGCATGTTGGTTGGACATACTGCCCGGAAATCAGATTTACTTTTCTTTCCTCTCCACATGTCACTTCAGGTCTTTGGCCAGAAGAGTGGTACGAGGGTGTTTGTGAGATAGCAACCAAGTCGCCGCTACTCACGTTTCCTAGCAAGGAGCCTCTCCGTTCTGTTCTTCAGTACAACTCAGCCATGAAAAACGACACTGTCACTTCTGTAAGTTCCTCCCCCCCCACCTTCCTTCTCAGCTAGTGAATAAACACAGAAACACACTCTTGCATCATGCAACTCCTCCCTTCACAGAACAAACAAATATTAAAAAGGGCTTCACTGAAACCCTAAGCAGAACAAAACGTTGCTGTTGTTGTTATTATTGACATTTATTACCGACCCCTCACCGAAAGGTCCCAGGGCAGGTTATAACAAGTTTAAAATACAGCGTTAAAAACGACCTAAAATCACAGGTGTCTCTCAGGTGGCAAAGGCCAGGGTAAAGAGGTTCACCTTCAGCATTTGCCTAAAACTGTACAGCGAAGGTGCCAGATGCAGCTCAGTCGGGAGGGAGCCACCACATAGAATGCCCTCTCCTGGGCCACCATCACCAACCTGAGCTTCTGAGGGTGGCAGAACTACCAAAATGCCCGCTCTGCTGATATCAAAATCTGAGAGGGTCTGTAGGGGAAGGAGGCAGTCTTCCAGATATTTTACTTATTCATTCATTCATTTGATATCCCCCCCCTTCCTCCCAGAAGGAGCCCAGGGTGACAAACAAAAACACTAAAAACACTCTAAAACATCTTGAGACTTAAGTCATTTTGGGCTTTAAACGCTAACGTGAGCACCTTGAATTGGACCCGGAAACAAACTGGCAACCAGTTTTGAAACAGGAGTTATGTGAGGTTTAAAGAAATATAGGCAAATATGTGGCTAGCAGAGAAATGAGCAGCTGGGATGTTTAGCAGGAAGGAATTGGTAGGAGGAAGGGTTGCTTCTCCCCCCAGGACTCCCACCCCCAATGCTCTAAGACCAAAAAATAAATCCCAAGGGAAGGGATTGCTGGGGACAATCAAGAGGCAGCCAAAGGGATCAGTGCTGTTTTCCCGTCTAAAAGCACTGCTGCCCAGCGCCAGTATTACAAGGCAATTATGGGCTTGGGAACCCTTGGGTCTCCTCCAGACTGTCAGTATTTTTATAAGATGGATTTAATAACGTACTGGAAATTTAGGTTGTACAATGAAAGTGGACTAAAGTGCTCTGTCACTCTAGTGCAACGAATCCACTTTTAAAAATGTGGGTTGTTTTATGTGTTTGGTTGGGAAAGTAATGGGAAGGCACTGAAGAGTGGGATAAATGACTGATTAACAGGAAAGGGGTATAGCCTCCTCACATGCAAACCAGGATGAATGCTCATTGTATAACCTTCCCGCAAAAAAAAATTGGAACGAACACTCCATAAAGACTGACTGTATAACCTCTGCATAAGCTTTGCGCAAGCAAATCAGGATGAATGCTTGGTAAAGAAGCTGTCTGGAGGAGCCCTGTGTTAACCTCATAATGTCTAGCTCTGCCCCAAGTGTTTTTTTTCCAGGGGGGGAGAGAGGGGAAGAGGGAGAGAGAGAGAGAGAGAGAGAATGGCTTCTTTGTTTTTCCTGCTTTGGATACTTGCCTGCCAAAATGTTCAAAGCTGTAGCAGAGGGTAACTTGCCTTTGTACCTTCCTGGCCTTTCAGAAGTCATTTGCGTTGATCCAACTTCCTGCTTGCCTCTCCCATATCATAAGCTGTGGCTTGACGATTCTCCTCTGCCTGCTTGCTTGCTTGAGTTGGAGCAGTTAGCAGATGGCTGCTTATGCTCTTATGAATGGAAGAAAATGAAAAGTTCCAAGGGTAAAGCGGACACCCGGTGGGATTCTTTTCTTTGGCAGACTTCATCCTGACATGTGATGAATTGCATCAAGCTGCATCAGCATTCTTACACCTCACTACTTGCAAGCAAAACACATGATGTTTGCCTTCCCCCAGGATACGTTATGAAATGTTTTGAGTACCTTTTTGTACGCTGCAGAAGGATTTTTATGCTTCCGTTGTTTTAACTCCCTTGGTATAAAATGCAAAATTAATAGCTTTTCAAAGGCGTTCTGCTGATTAAGTAACTGGAACATTTTCAAGGTGTCAATAGAAATGCTGCTGGCAGTTTGGAGTAGCTCCCAAACATCAAAGATGGTGGTGGTTGTTTTTCTTGTTTTGCCTTTAGGCTGAACTGAATGAGTTACGGAGCACCATCATAAATCTTTTGGACCCTCCTCCAGATGTGTCTGCCCTAATCAATAAGCTGGACTTTGCCATGTCTACCTACCTGCTCTCTGTGTACCGTCTAGAATGCATGAGGTAAAATTTTAAACCCTGTTTGTGAATTCCCAGTGGCCTGGTTCGTGTGTCACAGTAAACAGTGGCTTAGCGTGAATGCACGCGCTCCGGGATCGGAGATTATGTCCACTTCACTCCTCACTGGTCGTCTTGCTGGTGCCCGAGGGTGAGCTAGGCCATTGTTTGGCTTAACATGTCATCTGGGGTTGTGGTTTAGCTTTCTCAAGCATAAGCTTATAGGACAAACCTTAATTAAAGGTTTGTCCATGAGAACTAAAACACAAACCTGGGTTTGGGCAACTTGCGAAGCCAAACGTGATGCAGTAGCCAAACAACCAGGGAGAAGAGAAGTGGCCACGTTCTCCTCTCCAGGAGCCCACGTACATTTAAAAAAACAGTATGTTCTTGTGAGCAGGCAGTTATGTGAGTCCTGAAAACCAAATGGGTTTCCTAGCATTTTTGTCAAAAACATGTTGGAAAGCTACAAGCCTCATGATCCCCCATTGGGGAATGCCATCCCATACATCACTTAAAGCTAAGGTGAAGCTTTCTGGGCCTTTTTTTCATGCTAAAGTGATGCTTGCTACCCCCTTCCCCATTATAAGGGTTTTTTTGGAGGAAGGGGGTTGGCTTGCACTCAGGTCCTGCTTTTGAACTTCCCATTCAGGCAGCTGGTGGGCCACTGTGAGAACAGGATGCTGGACTAGACAATGTGCCATTGGTTTGATCCAGCAGGACTTTTCTTATGTTTTATAACGGCTAGATCAGACCAAGGTCTCTAGGAAATCCAGCATGCTTTCCCTAAGAGTCACCAGTCAGATGTTTCTGGAAGCTCACAAACAGGGCATGTTGCTCATTCTCTGTTTTGTGACCAGTGTCCTGATACGCTCAGGTGTGCTGACTTTGAACATCGAGGAGGTGCCATTCGTTAATGATGGCTAACGGATGTTAACAGACTTCTCCATTAATTTAATAGTGAGAGCCAGTGTGGTGTAATGGTTAGAATGTTGGACTGGGACCTGGGAGACCAGGGTTCACATCCCTGCTCGGCCATGAAGTTCACTAAGTAACCTTGGGCCACTCACTGTCTCTCAGCCTAACCTACTTCACAGGGTCGTTGTGAGGATTAAATTGGGAGAAGGAGGAGGACCATGTTTGTGCGCCACCTTGAGCTCCTTGGAGAAAAGGTGGGCCATAAATGTAATACATAAAATAAATAAAAATAAATTTCTTTAATCCTTAAAAGTTATCTAAGAATCAAACCACTCAGCCTAATTCACAGGGTTCAGCTGTGTCTGTTGTTTTTCATTAAGTAATTACAGCTCTGTGCAGGGAGGGGGGAGAGATTTAATCCCTTCCTACCCTAGCCACCATCATCACCCTGGCCCCTCCATCCCCCCAGCTATGAGATTTAATTAAAAAGTTTCCAATAATGGTAGTCGCTGTAGGAACGTTTTTACTAAGCCTTGTAGTCGTACTGGGGGCAGATGGTTCACAGTGGGTTGGCGTTTGGGAGGGAAGGGGCAAACCTCCCCACGAGCTACTTTTCCGATAACAATTCTCCCCACCCCGACCCTGTGGCTATAATTAATTAACGAAAGAAAACAGACATAGCTACATGCTGTGCAATTAAGCATGACATGTAATTCGGTCCTAAGCTAGTGCCTGCTGTATCTTATGCCCGTGAATCACACGTCATCTATTATTTATTTATTTTATTTTATTATTTGATTTATACCCCGCCCTTCCTCCCAGCAGGAGCCCAGGGCGGCAAACAGGAACTCTAAAAACACTTGAAAACATCATAGAAAGACCGTAAAGTACATTAAAACAAGACGTTAAAAACATTTTTAAAAAAAGCTTTAAAAACATCTTTTTTAAAAAGGGTCATGCAAAATACAAGGGAAAGCAAGAGAAGCTGTTTAGCAAAGTGGTACATTCTCCTCCCCCCCCCCCTTCCAGTTTGAATCTCATATTATGGGAGGGAAAAACAACTATTTCATGTGAAGATGTATTTTTAAAAGCCTGCTTCATGTGCATCTCTATGTCTGTACTAATTTTAATGGTGTTTTTAAAAATGTTTTTATACTGTTGTGCACTGCCCTGATGTTTTGTGAAAGGGCAGCATATAAATATATGCATTCTTTATCATTCTTATAGGGTTTTGCGTTCAACGGACCCTGATCGCTTCCAAGTGATGTTTTATTACTTTGAGGACAAAGCTATTCAGAAAGACAAATCGGGTGAGACTATATATTACTGTTCTTACATAAGATAGATTTGTGTGTGCCCAGAGCTAAATAAATGAACTTTTTTACTAGCTTTCCTTTCACATGATTTTGCATAATTATTAAGTTATGGTATTGTTGCTTCCTTCCTAGGGTTAACAGCTTCAGGTTGGGGGAGTCGATTTTTGTTGAGATAATGGCCCCTCCCTGCATGCTGTGCTCCAGACAGAGATGGTGCATGCAGCTAGTTAAGTTTTAAAAAATATATGCACATGTTGACTGTCTAATTTGTATTATATTATTTATTTAATTTAAAGCATTTAAATACCACTTAATCATTAGCATTTCTAAGTGGTGTACATAAAAATAGAACATATGGAAGTTCTGTACTGGTTTGGAGAAGGATTTGAATAGAAATTTTTAAAAAAACATACAGAGAGTAAAATTCATCATAGAACCAAATAGAAACCCAAATCCTACCTTAAAATGCTTGCTGGAACCAGGGCTGTGGAGTCAGTACGTCAAACCTTCAACTCCAACTCCTCTATTTTTCTACTGTCCAACTCCGACTCGGACTCCTTCATAAATGGCAAATGTATATTATTTATTTATTTATTATTTGATTTATATCCCGCCCAGGGCGGCAAACAGAAATGCTAAAAACACTTTAAGACATCATAAAAAGACCTTAAAATACATTAAAACAAAAATTTTAAATTATTAATTTTATTTTGAAGTCAGAGTCGGTACATTACTACCAACTCCGACTCCACCCAAATTTCTTCCGACTCCATGATTCTGACTCCGACTCCACAGCCCTGGCTGCAACAAGAAAGTCTTTGTCATGCGCCTGAAGTTCAGCAAGGGAGGCGCTTGTCTAATCTCAGTTGTGAGTGAGTTACACAAGTTTGGGCAATATCAGCTTGGCAAATCATTAGGCTCCCCCCCCCCCGGGCAGTTTATGTAGATGGCCCTTTGGAGAGAAAAGATCATCCAGCTGCAACAGAGGCAGGCGCTTGGTGTTGTCTTTGCCTCTCTTCGTAGAATCTTTCCCACAGGGTAGTTGGTGGCAGATGTTAAAACCAAAAGTGAATGTCCCATACCACAAAAATAAAACAATAAAACAACAACCACCCCCATATAGCTGCAGAAAGCTTTGCCAGCACACTAATACATCATCTCAGTTTAGCAAATGCCTGGGGGAAAAAAGATGAGTCTTTACCTGACGCAGAAAAGTTATCAAAGGAAGGTGCCAGGCGGACCTCATTAGGGAGCGCATTCCATAGATGGGAAGCCAGTTTGAACCTTTACAAATGGCGGTGGCTGGGCGGTGGAATCTGGGTGTAGGGTAGACTTGTGGCATAACCCAACAGTTGCACTGCTGGAGGGTAAGTAGTAATCATTCTTTAATTCCAGGTAAGACATGTTTTTGGATGGAGGTGCGAATGATGTAAAACTTTTGTCTTTGACTCTGATGAGAAGGGAATCTGTCTCGCAGTTTCAGGGGGAAGATGGACAAAAATCAGCATGTCTAACACTTCTTTTTCTTCTTAAATGCTGTGATATTTCCTCCTTTCAGGCATGATGCAGTGCGTAATAGCTGTTGCAGATAAGGTGTTTGAAGCTTTCCTCAGCATGATGGCTGACAAAGTAAGTTACCCGATGGTAACAAAAAAAATGCAGCTTTTTAGGTAGTTGTTGGACCACAACTCCCATCGTCCCTGATCATTGACTATGCTGGCTGGAGCTAATGGGAGGTGGGATCCAGCAACATCTGGAGGGCCACAGCTTCCCCATCCTTTATAGAGAATTTCACACACCTGGAGCTGTACCTAATGTCCTCTGTCCGCTAGAGCAAGGGTTGTTGCGCTAGTGGATGAGTGAGTTTTAATGTTGCGTAACAGAGGAATCCAATGCTTCAGATGTGTCCTATTGTGCAACAAAGTCACCAGCAACTTGCTTATGCATTCTCTTGTGCAGCGATATTGCTCTGGCACAAAAATCTGTGCCGGCAGAACGAGTATACCGTTCAGTGACTTTAACTTAACACTACATTGGATGTAACCCCTGATCTACTTCCATACTAAGTTCTTCAGCTATCAGATTAGCTTCTCTGCTGTTGTTCTGACACGCTGAACATCTCTTGCATGGAAGAGGCAGACTGAACTTCCCCTAGCCCTACCTCCATCCTTTGCAGTCCATCCTAAAAGCCTTCAGAATGCGTTTGCCCCTGCATTTAGAGAAGTGTGAATCAAGAACAGAGTCGAGCAGACCAAGGGTCGGTTGAGATGCAACGCAGAACTGTGGTTTGGTATTGCCTGAGGGAGCCTTGCTCACAGTTTGTGCAGTCTGGATTCAACAGCAGGCTACCGCTTGCCACTAGCCCAGAAGTAATTGAGAGAATTGAAGCATAGCAAGGGAGAATGAGGAGGGAGTGCATAATTCATACAGTAGGGCCCCGCTTACTGGCGTTCCCTTTTGCGGCGTTCTGCTGATGTGGCGGCTTTCAATTTGGGGAAATTCCCCATTTTAAAGCCAATTTTGCGACATTTTCGCGTTATTTTCGCACGACGCTGCCCATTATAGTCAATGGGTTCCGCTTTATGGCGATTTCCACTTTACGGCAGGGGCCTGGTCCCTAACCCGCCATATAAGCGGGGCCCTACTGTATATGATAGCAATCCGTGACATCCTCATTACATTACACCGCTTTATAGTTCCTTTAAGTGAGATGGAAAAGCAGAGTGGTTTTCTTGGAGAGATCTATTTTATTTATTAAATTTACATCCTGCCCTTCCTTCCAGAAGGAGCTCAGGGTTGCAGACAACACGACAACTAAGGCACCAAAAACATCTTTTAAAAAATCTTTAAAATAAACTTTTGATGATCAGGGGTCATTCTAGTTATATCACAATGCAGCTGCAAATACTGTAGCATTGCCCCCCCCAAATGAACAAGAATGGTTTTAGTGAGCAATGATCAAAAAGTAGGATTGAACAAACTGATGCCGTGTAAACACTTTGCATTGTTAAAACCTTTTTATTCTCCGAAGCATTTTAATCTAAATTGATTTAAATTTAAAATGTTACTGCATTGATTTAGATTGTGTTATTTTGTATCATATTGTGTTATTTATTGTATTTTTTATGCTTTGTATTTCTATGTTCACCGCCCAGAGAGCTATTGCTAGTCGGGCGGTATATAAATTTAATAAATAAATAAATAAAATAAATATTGTCAGTCCTTGGGACAGGGACCTGCTGTCTTGTTCATACTCTGTACCACACTCATTCATGATGCTACATAACTAATCATGAACCGTATTGTGCACATCTAAATAAATCATCTTTCCTAGAACAATCCTAGGCATTTTTATTTGGATTGCAACCTTAACACAGTGATTTATTGACTTAAAAACCAACAGAAAGTCTCATTATTTATTGTTGTGAACCGCCCAGAGAGCTTCGGCTATGGGGCGGTATAGAAATTTAATAAATAAATAAATAAATAAATTATTTTCTTTGATGTGTTTAGCCGAAAACAAAAGAAAACGAAGAGGAGCTGGAGAGACATGCTCAGTTCTTGCTGGTGAATTTTAACCATATTCATAAGAGGATCAGGCGGGTTGCAGATAAATACTTATCTGGCCTTGTAGACAAGTGAGTATTTTTTAATATTGTCCTTATTTTGATGCCTTCTTCCCATCGGCAAAATGACAGTTTCCATTCATTGGGTTGCATCCAACATGAACCCCATTCAGAGTAGACCTGTTGAAATGCCTAACTTCAGTTCATTCATTTTAATGGGTCAGCTCTGAGTGCAATTTAGGTACAGCCATACCATGCATTGAAAGCGCCATTCAACCACTTTAACCGGCTGTGGCTTCCCCCAAAGAATTCTTAGGCACTATAGTTAGTTTCCTCTTTTAACAAGCCTTTTGAGACCTATCCCAGTCTGCGTCTGTGTTAGAATTGCTTAATATGTTTTTTAATAATGTTTTTAACCCTTTTTTAAAGTTTTTTTTTAAAATGTTTTTAACGCTGTTTTGTTTTAATGTATTTTAAGATCTGTTTTTATGATGTTTTAAAGTGTCTTTAGCGCTTTGTTTGCCTCCCTGGGCTCCAGCTGGGAGGAAGGGCGGGATACAAATTAAATAATAAAATAAATAAAAGGGTACCAAGAGTTGTTAGGAGACCACTCTTCCCCTCCCAGAGCTACAGTTAATTCCCAGAGTTCCCTGGGAAGAGGGATTGATTGATAAACCACTCAGGGAAAACAGGGTTGCATTTCCCATAAGAGCAACTGGACCTGCTGTCTCTCTCAGGGAGATCATATGGCGGGGGTGAAGGGGAGGAAGATAGCTGCCCCCAAATGGTAAGACCTGCTGTTTTCCAGACACAGTATTTATTTTGTTTTGTTTTAAGGTTCCCTCACTTACTGTGGAGTGGAAGGGTGCTGAAGACCATGCTGGATATCCTCCAGACCCTCTCTCTGTCTCTGAGTGCAGTAAGTACTTTTACACTAAGCTTTTTGCTACTAGACGATTGCAAAGTCTGCTTACAGAGTTCTTGCTCTGGAACAGAATAGGTTTCTATTTTGCAAGACCTACTTTTAAGAAGACGTATGCGCTTTGCAGAACGATGGTGTGGTTCAGCTGTGTGGCACCAGTACGGTCTTTTGAGTTACACGGTTTAAGAATTTCCCCTAATTGTCTTCTTGTGTCGGGCTGTTCAGTTATATTTCTGTCCTTCGTAAAGGTTCCATTTAGTTCACTCTCTAGAGCACAGTGTTACGCAGAGATTATTTTTCTGTTAACAACTCAGTCTTACAAGTCTCCCCACCTAAGAGTGAGTGTTTTGGATGGGTCACACTAAATACATCGTCACAACTTGGCCATTGGGATAGCTTTATATTGGTTGTGCCAGTAGAGGAGCATGACTGACCATTTCTCTGTTGATACCATTCCCAGCGGCAGCCTAGGAATATTGTACAACACAGTGTTTTTTCAGAGAACCAGGAATGGCTCGTCCACCTAGAATCCATTTTAGTCACAATGGGAGAAACCACATTAATACTACCCTATAACTTGGGGATGGCGAATCTCAGGCCCAGGGGCCAGTTGTGGCTCTCCAGGCCTCTTTCTTTGGCCCTTGGAACTCTTTCCAGACCACACCCCTCTCTGTCCCTGCTTTGCATGCACATACACTTGAGGGTTTTGGCCTCGCTGGAATATGCCCTTGCGCCCTGGTAATGCTTCTTGCTTGCCAGTGTAGAGAAAAGAGAGGGGGGTGTTGAGCATATGTAGAAACTGCCCTTCGGTACGAAGATAAAATTCACATTCATTGCTCTGCTTACTTATGCTTCTGGCCCTGCTCACCTCTGGCATGTGGCCCCAGAAGGTTGCCCAGAAACGAATGCGTCCCTGGGGCTGAAAATGGCTCCCCATGCCTGATATAACTGACTGGCATCCTCCAGGATATTCCATTCCATTTTTCTCTCCCATGATTTTCCGTTCCTCTCCCCAACAGATGCTCACCCTTGTGTGGTCACTGAGCATGCTCAGCCTTCATTGAGTTGTTGAGGTTGTCCTCTTAGGAGTTTTTTTTCCTGGAGATATTTTTTTGTATTTCTGTAAAATGTGGGGTTCCTTCAAGCATGCTGACCCCTCCCTCTGGTTTCTCAGTGGCTGTCTTCTGGCTCTAATATTATTGTCATTCATCACCTGAGTTAACTAACTGGGTTAACTAACCCCTCTAATGGGGGTGGGGTTGATTCTTCATAAAAGCCACATTGAGTGTGTTATTGAAATACTCAGCTGCCGTTATTTCTAAGAACATTAGAAATAGGGTTTGATTCTTGCTAAAGACGTTGCTTTCTTTTTCAGGACATTCACAAGGACCAACCATACTATGACATTCCAGATGCCCCATATAGAATTACTGTTCCTGATACATATGAGGCTAGAGAGGTAAACGTAAAAATGAACAAATTTATTGTGATCTTTTCTGAATATGTATCTTCTCTTCTGCACATGGTTAATGCTTGAGGGTGCCTGTTTAGTAAGGCCTGGCTCATAACGTTTTTCTTTCATTTGGAACGTTTTACAGTTTCAGCAGTCTCACATTGCAGAAATATTAGGCTTATTTGTTTTAATTTTCTTTTTGCTTCCAAGGCCTCTCTCTGAAAGGCAGAGCAGCATTTTGTCCACTGTCTATGGGCTAGAATAGATGTGCTTACCCAGTTCCATTAGGGACGGGAGCAAGAGCTTGCCCCTTCTCTCCACTTGCCTGATGCACTCATCCCATCTCCTGTGTCCCAGATGTCCACACGCAGGGATAGGAACATAGGGTGCTTCCTTATACCAAGTCAGACCATCTAGCTCAGTATAGTCAGCACTGACTGGCAGCAGCTCTGCAGGATGTCAGATGGGGCTTTTTCCCCGCCCTATCTGGAGATGCTGAGGATTGAGCATGGGACCTTCTGCATGCAAGGCAGATGCTGAAACCACTGAGCTGTGGCCCTTCTCTTAACACATAAGAACAGAAGAAGCTTCCTTACTGAGTCAGACCCTTGGTCCATCTAGCTCAGTATTATAAGTAAACAATTGTAGCTAACTAAGTTCTACTTAGAGTAGGCGTATTGAAATTAATGGACCTAAGTTAGTCATGTCTATTAATTTTAATGGGTCTACTCTGATTAGGATTAACATTGGGTACAACCCAAAATAATAACATATTATTACTATTATTATTACTATACTAATAATAATAATATGTGTGGGCTTGAACTCCGTGATCAATATCCCAGATAAAATCCAAGAATCATCTGCACAGCTTGGAACTATACGTGTTAGATATTTTACATGTTTGCCTGATCTAGCCCAATGTTTGCTTTATTTTACTCTTATTATTCAGCACAAGAATTAATTTTACTAGCTGACTGTTTTGTGCCTCTTTTCAGAGCATTGTAAAGGATTTTGCTGCACGCTGTGGAATGATTCTCCAAGAAGCCATGAAATGGGCTCCCTCCGTCACCAAATCTCACTTGCAGGTAACTTCTGCGTTATGATGTTGTGAATGCATTACGGCTTCAGGTGTGGCTGAAGTTTGATTTTGAATAGAAAATGTGGAGGTATCGCATCTTAAATGAGGCTTCCCAAGGGAAGGAATGCCAATTTTAAGTATTTTGTATTATACGTTGTTTTCAGTTTTCTAGTTTTAATTGGGTTTTATCCAATTAAATATTATTATATATTGTTAAGTTGCTTTGAGATTTTTTTTGTAAAAAGCAACTAACAAATGTAGTAGGTGGTGATGATGACGATGATGTCGTATCTTCTCATATGGTGCCTCCTATGACGCATGTGTAGATCATCTAAAAACAAGAAATATTGTCTATTTCTTGCTTTGGAAATACTGTTTTTGCCTTTATGCAAATTTAATCAATAGGTGAACTGACTGAAACTCATAAGATTAAATAGCAATTCTTGAATCAGCTCTGCTTATTATCTCTGTGTGGGTGTGTCTTCTTAACAAGCAAGAAGCCAGTTTTTCCTCTTCCAAGGGCACAAGTTTTAACATGGAAGTGAAAAGTACACTTAAATGGCTGGAAATGAAGATGCACTGGGTTTTTTGTGAGGCGACTGGCTTGATTGCTGTGAAAGGGGACCAAACTGCATATGATAACGTCCACGCTTGTTAGAGAAAGAATGCTTGACCTAGCCACTTCTGTTTTTATTATTATTATTTATTTATTATTTCAATTTATATACCGCCCTTAGCAGAATAGCTCTCAGGGCGGTGAACAAACAAGATAAAATACAATATATCATAGTAAAAAATCACAAAAACATGTACAAACAAACAACAGAAAGCACAACAAAAACGAAATAGAACACAAATGAAGAAGGATACATGTTAAAAGTAGAAAGATTAAGAAAATTAAAAGATTAAAATGCCTGGGAGCATAAAAAGGTCTTTACCTGGCGCCGGAAAGATAGAAGTGTAGGCGCCAGGCGTACCTCTTCGGGGAGGCTGTTCCACAACTCGGGCCACCACAGAAAAGGCCCTAGATCTAGTAACCACTAGATTGTTTTTAAGAATGAGCAGCTGTGAGGGCCTGATCTAGAAAGTGTGCCAGTTTATTTCTATAAACCACACCCCTCCACCACCACCCAGCTGCTGTTTGCTTCCAACAGAGTCGCTCGTCATGAACACCACCTGCAGGACATACAGCAAAGAGGGCTGGCGAGCAACTTATGGGAGGGAACTGGCTCTGAGCCCTGATGCAGATTGGGAGTGTGCTCCAGTTCAGGCCCCGTCCCGCATGCTCATCAAAATACAACTGTCCAGCTTTAAGCAAGCTTTTAAAAAGAAAAACTAACAACAGCACATGTAGTTTGGCCTTGAGCCGTCAAGGGCTCGACAAAATCACATTAATGTTTCTTCATCGTGCTTGTGGGTGTTTCCTATACAGGCAGTTCACAAATGTGTGAGATAGAAGAGTTTGCAGCTGGAATGTGTAGAGAGAGAAGATAGAGTGCTGTGATTTTCCAGCTGGGGTACTGCCATGTTGCCCTTGAAGTGTCTGCTGCAGGAGTGCTGGTGCCACGATGCTTTTCCTATCGTATTTGTGAATTAAAGCAAATATTGCAAATATAGCAGAACTCTCCAGTACATTCGCTCTTTCACCCATAGAATGTGGCAGCTCAGCCCTGGAGCATATCACTGCTCGGGGTGGGGTGGGGAAATGGGCCGCGCATAACAGTGCTTAATCTGCAGAGCGGTGGCAAAGGGCAGCACTTGAAATCCGCTTCCACTGAAACAAGTCCCTCCCTGCCTCTTTCAGGAATATTTAAACAAGCATCAGAACTGGGTATCGGGCTTATCGCAGCACACGGGTCTGGCGATGGCCACGGAGAGCATCCTCCACTTCGCAGGCTACAACAAGCAGAACACTACGCTGGGGGTGAGTGAGGACGATCCCCTCTGTGGTTATATGACCAGAGCTTGTTGTGTGCTTTGTTGATTTTGGGACTTATTTTATATAAGCAAAACATAGTGCTTTCTGTGGACAAGGCTTTCATTAAAGAGCAGTGTGCTATGAATTCATACAGTTTTCTATCTTCAGAGTCCTGTAGCACAGTAACAGGTTAATCTTGTAACAAAGAGCCTGAGCTTGCTCCTTTTCTACTCCCTCCCTGTTCCTTCTGTGTCACATTTCTTAGATCATGAGCCTGAGGACAGGGAATGTCTTAGAAGTGATATTTGTAAGCCGCTCTTTTTGGGGAGCTGATGAGCAAGATAAAAATGACAGTACCAACAACAGTTTCCCAACCTTTGGGTCCCCAGATGTTGCTGGACTACAATTCCCATCGTTCCTGACCATTGGCCATGCTGGCTGGGGCTGATGGGAGTCAGGGAATTCACTGTCACAAGATGTCGCGCTGTGCGCTGGCTTAGATTACTTTAAAGGGGGATTGGATGGATTCATGGGCCATATCTACATTATACATTTAAAAAGTAAATGTACTGCCTTCAAGTCAATTCCGACTTATGGCGACCCTCTGAATAGGGTTTTCATGAGGCTGAGAGGCAGTGACTGGCCCAAGGTCACCCAGTGAGCTTCATGGCTATGTGGGGATTCAAACCCTGGTCTCCCAGGTCATAGTCCAACACCTTAACCGCTACACCACACTGGCTCTCCGTTTAAAGCACTAGGATACCTTTTTTAACAGCCATGGCATCCCCCAAAGAATCCTGGGGGGGGGGAGCTGTAATTTGTGAAGGGTGCTGAGAATTCTTAGGAGACCGCCATTCCCCTCACAAAGTTGCAGTTCCCACAGTGGTTTCACGTTCAGTCCCTCTTCCAAGGGATCTCTGGGAATTCTAGTTCTGTGAGGGGAATAGGGTGTCTCCTCACAATGCTCAGCACCCTTCACAAACCAGCTCTCCAATTCCTGTTGAAGAAGGGGTCGCCAGTAGGAAGAACAACAATGGGAGTATGCGCCTGTTGTGTCGTTGTATGCTCCCAATGCTTACGGGTTTGACTAGGCATTTAAGAAGTTCCTGTATTATATAAAATAGTGTTTTGGCACCTACCCTTTGAAATTCGCTCCCCTGAAAAATTAGTCAGGCGCCATCTCTGTTAACCTTTTCTGTGCCTACCGAAATCCTTCCTCTTACAACATGCCTTTTAAGTAGAGACCTTCTCCCAGTCTGCGTCTGTGCTGGATTTTTTTAAAATGGTTTTTATTATTATTATTGATTATTGATTATTTTAAATTATATACCGCCCTTAGCAGAATAGCTCTCAGGGCGGTGAACAAACAAGATAAAATACAATATATCATAGTAAAAAATCACAAAAACATGTACAAACAAACAACAGAAAGCACAACAAAAACGAAATACAACACAAATTAAGGATACATATTAAAAGTAGAAAGATTAAGAAAATTAAAAGATTAAAATGCCTGGGAGCATAAAAAGGTCTTTACCTGGCGCCGGAAAGATAGAAGTGTAAGCGCTAGGCGTACCTCTTCGGGGAGGCTGTTCCACAACTCAGGGGCCACCACAGAAAAGGCCCTAGATCTAGTAACCACCCTCCGGGCTTCCCGATGAGCTGGTACCCGGAGGAGGGCCTTAGATTCTGAACGAAGTGAACGGGTAGGTTCATAGCGAGAGAGGCATTTTAAATATGTTTTGTGTTTTTAAGATGTTTTAAAGTGCTTTTAGTGTTTTGTTCCTTGTTTGCTGCCCTGGGCTCCTTCTGGGAAGAAGGGTAGGATATAAATTTAATAAATAAATAACATATATATATTTTGTAGGCAACCCAGTTAACTGAAAGGCCCGCCTGTGTGAAGAAGGACTACTCCAACTTCATGGCTTCACTCAACTTGCGCAATCGTTACGCTGGAGAAGTAAGTGCCGCAGTTCCAGCTCTAGAACATAAAGCCAGGGCTTATGGTTTGTTTCTGCCATGCACTGGTGGCGAGGTGCAAAGCGGGCAAGATAGATGCATTTATTGTAAACCATTTACTGAGACATGCGGGCTGGGTCAAAGTCTGAAACACATTTTTGAATTCTATACCTTTTAGCTTTTCTGTGGTTCAACTGAGCTGAAAATCTCTCCTTAGCCACTGAATAATTTACAAACAATCATTTGGCGGCTAAGATAAGCACCTGAGTTTTAAAGGCTTTTCTGCATCATGTTAGCTGAGGGGAAATTCTCTTATTTATTTATGTGTTTAAAATATTTATGTCCCGCCCTTCTACCCTACAACAGGGCACTCAGGGCGGCTACAATAAAATCGCACACGTATACAATAAAATACACAATAAAACATTGTAAATTACAGTAAATTAAAATGTATAAAATACTATTAAAATACATAAAATGCATTATGCATACACATACAAACATAGAACATGTATTTATGTGCATACACATATAAGAAGGTGAGAATAAAAGAACTTAAAAGAGAAAAATAAAAGAGAAAACAAACTTAAAACAGTGTCAGGCTGACCCGTCAGTCCCAACCAAAGGCTCTCTGGAACAAAATAGTTTTTACAAGTTTCCGGAAGACCATGAGGGAGGGAGCAAAGCGGGCTTCTTGGGGCAGGGAATTCCAAAGTCTGGGAGCCACAGTTGAAAAGTCTCTCTCCCGCCTCTGAACAGGTGGCTGGGATGATTCAGTACTGTAACACCACAGGCCGCACTTCGGATCTCAATAAACTAATGATCAAGCAGCTCAACGATGCCCTAGAACCAGGCCAGCCAGAACACTACACTCAAGCCATGTTTAAGATGACAGCCATGCTAATAAGTAGCAGAGGTAAGGATTAAAATGTGCTCTGCCTTGCTCTGTGTGCTCGTGTGTGTGTAAGAGAGAGATTGTACTTAAAGAAACATTTTCATTTGATGCTTTTACTTATAAATCAGTCTAAGAGATAATTGTATCCATTAGTTCAGTCTTTCCCTACCTTTGGGTCCCCAGATTTTGTGAACTACAACTCCCATCAGCCCTGCCAACATGGCCAATGGTCAGGAATGATGGGAATTGTAGTCCAGCAACATTGGGGGACCCAAAGGTTGGGAAAGGTTGCTTTAGTTGATTGGGAAATAATTATTCAGCTTCATACTACTGCAAGGATGACTATTAGTCATTGTATTTATATGCCATAAGATCCCTGGGCAGGTTACAATTATTTATGTGTCTAAATATTTATAGACCACACTTTTCATTAATAAAATACAACAAGGAGGTATACAACATAGAAAATTACAGTAACGTCAATGAAAACATCAATAAAAGCTGGTGGCAGGGGTAAGGAAATGCATGTTTCAAAGACCTATCTGAATGACAGTTTTCAACAGATGTCTAAAGATGAGCAGGGATGAATCCTGCCAAGCCTCTACTGGCAGGGAGTTCCACAGGCTCAATCCCTAGAAAAGTCTCTCTGTGTCTCAGAAGTGCCCCATCAGAGGATCTCAGTGATTGAGGTGAAACATTAGGGATCAGGTGGTCCTTAAGGTACTTTGGGCCCAAATTGTTTTAGGGCTTTTTGAACAGAATATACAATTATAAAAACAGATAAATCACTTACAATTAAAAAACAAGTAAGACAGTCCCAAACCTTTCCATTTCAGACACCGACCCTCAGCTCTTGCATCACCTGTGTTGGGGCCCTCTGCGAATGTTTAGCGAACACGGCATAGAAACAGCCATCGCTTGTTGGGAATGGCTGCTTGCTGCTAAGAATGGAATAGAAGTGCCGGTAAGGAAAACAAAATTACATACAGCACAATCTAAGACCCATTTACTCAGAAATTAAGTCCCAGTGTGTTCAGTGACCCTTACTCTCCCTAGTAACTCTCTCTAGGGTTGCAGCCCTAGATTTGTGCTCTGGGAGAAATCTGAAATACAATCTGAAACTAAAATAAGGTCACCTCCATGCCATACATTTAAAGCACTGTTATACCACCATAAGAGTCATGGCTTTCCCCAGACTTCCCGGAAGGAGTGCTGGCTGGTGATTGTCTCTGAGTGAGCTCTATCTCAGAGGAAGCTTATTTCAGTTAAAAGCCAGTCAAGAGGAATTTTTGACTGGCGTAAATGTTCTCCAAGATAAAAGGGGAACCGAAGAGATTATCCACGGAACTCCGTCGAGCTGTAGATTGCTAGATTTGATCAGGAATCCCCCTGAGATAAGAAGGCATTTCTAGCAGCGGAAGACAGAGCCTGGATTTCCAACAGGCTGTGCTGAAAGTAAGCGAGATGTTTTTTTCCTTCTCTTTTAAAAACGTTTTTAACGAGCTAGCCTCCTTCTGTCCAAATCTTATCAACTAACTTAAATTACTATCGTAAAAGAGACTTGTTTACGAATCGGCAACTCAGAAACTTGGGTGAGTCACACCTTTTTTGTATTATACAAAGCTAAGGAAGAAGGGAGCAATTCAAAGAACCTGCTTTATTTTTTATGACAAAAAGCTGGCTTAAAGCTGGAATTACAAAGATTAAACGGATAAGAGGTAACTTATTAGATAAGATGATTTGATTATTTGAAGGAAATATATCTGAAAATATTTTTTTTATTTTTTTTTATTTTGGATTTTTTTATTTTTTAACGAATCTGCTGTTCGTGTATCTTACTAACTGCTGGATGCTGAGAACTGGATTTGTTTTACATTCCTGAATGTGCTGGAGATAAGAACTGTGTTGGTTAAACAGGCCTGGAATATTAACTTTTTTGTTGCTGGGAGAAAAGAAACTGTTTGCCTCTACATTGGCTAATAATAGAAAAGGTTTTTTTTTTCAAGAATGACAACTAAGAAAGCAGCCAAAGTTTTGGAGCGAAGAGTTTCAATTGATACACAGGAAGGGATGGACATGTTCCAGAAAATTATGGAGGGATTTAGTGATTTTAAACAAGAGTTGAAACAAGAGATGAAACAGGACAGACAACAACTTAAAGATGAATTTTGCAATATGAAAAAGGATTTTAAAGATTTAGAAGATCATATTAAAACAGAAGTGGGTGAGATTAAAAATAACATTGGGCAATTAACACAGGATGTAAAAAATGTTAAAGATAAGGTGCAAACCTTAGAGAATAGAATAGATATTACAAATATGGAATTGGAAAAAAAATTGGACTGTATTGCTGTTATCGAACTTAGAGATAAAGAACATTGCTTGAGATTCTGTGCAATTCCTGAGGAAACAGGTGAAGATATCAGAGAGAAAATTGTTAATGTTTTGGCAAAATCCTTCGACATGAAAGAAGATCGGATTGAATTTGAAATAGACAAAGTTTATAAAATTAATTCCAGATATGCAACAATAAAAAAAATCCCAAGAGATGTGCTTGTTTATTTTTTTAAAAAGAGGACCAGATATATGGTTTTGCAACATCATTTTAACAATGTCTTCAAAATTGACGGTAAAGAAATACAGGTGATGAAGGAAATTCCTGTTAGGCTTCTACGTAAGAGAAAAGATTACGCTTTCTTCACAGAAAAACTTAAACAATGTAAAATTCAATTTAGATGGGATGTTCCAGAGGGAGTGATTTTTACATTTAGACAACAGAAGTATCGATTAAATACTGTTCAAAAAGCAAGAGATTTCTTGAGAAAAGCTTCAAAAGACATGGAAGAAGATAAACTCAAAGATATGGATATAATTCCTGGGAAACAAAGTCAACAGAAACAGGTAGAGGAAGAAAAGGATGATGATGGATCAAAGGGAGCAACAGGCACAGACTTTTCTAAAATACATGCTTAAAAATGGATTACAAATATCTAGCTTGGAATATAAATGGAGCTAATTCATCGCAGAAGAGAAAGAAAGTATTTCATTATTTGAAAAAATTAAAATTGGATATAATTTGTTTACAAGAAACTCATATTAAGAAGAAAGATTCTAAATATTTAATTTGTAAAAATTTGGGTGAAGAATTTATTTCGGCAGGATTCAAAAAAAAATGGTGTGGCTCTTTATATTAATTCACAATTGTCTCCTAAATTGATATTATTGGATGATAGTGGCAGATTTGTGGGAGTTGAAATCACCATTCAGGGTACAAAAATTTTGATAGTGGGCATTTATACTCCTAATGAAGATAAAACAAGGTTTTATACTGGACTTATGGAAAAATTATCAGAGTTTGCATATGATCATTGGTGTGTCATGGGTGATTGGAATGGGGTAATTTCACCAAAAATGGATAGACTTTCTGAGAAAAATATTAAAGAGACACAGGGCAAACTGCCGAAGATCTGTTTCGAATTGATGGAAAATTTAGAATTGGTGGATGCTTGGAGATATATAAATGACAATGCAAAGGAATTTACTTACTTTTCAGAAAGACATAAAACATTTTCGAGGATTGATATGATTTGGATGTCTAAAAATTTAGTGAAAGATATTTCCAAGATGGATGTGTTACCAAAAACCTTTTCGGATCATAATCCAGTGATATTGACTTTAAAAAAAAATCTTGGATTTAGATGGAGACTAAATGAATCTTTATTACAGAATGATAAAATAGTGCAGGAATGTAAGAAGAAATTAAAAGAGTTTTTTGAACACAATTTACATAAAGGAGCAGATGAAAATATTGTTTGGGATACAAGTAAAGCATTTATGAGGGGATATTTTATTAAATGTAATTCTGAATTAAAAAAGAAGAAACAGAAAATGCAATTCATCTTTGAAGAAATAAAACAAAAAGAGGAAGAATTGAAAAAGAATCCAACTAAAGCTTCTACTGTAAATCAAATTAAAATGTTACAGAAACAAGTGTCAATGTTGACAGTTAGAGAAATTGAAAGGAAATTAAATTTTGCTAAACAAAGGACTTTTGAATTTGCAAATAAACCGGGGAAATTGCTAGCATATAAATTAAGAAAAGAACGACAAAAAAATCTTATTTTAAAGATACAAGAAGGAGATGAGATGTTGACAGACAATTTAAAAATCCAAAGGGTTTTCCATCAATATTATTCAACTTTGTACAAGTGTCAGGAAATTCCCTCAGAAAAAATAGAAGAGTATATATCCAAACAGAATTTGCCTAAAATTACAGATCTTCAGAGACAAGCTATTAATGGTCCTATTACATCAAGAGAAATATCTGAGGCTATAAGTAAAATTAAATTAGGAAAGGCGCCAGGACCGGATGGACTATCAGCAATGTATTACAAATGCTTGGAGGAGGAACTTTTACCACCTTTACAGTATACAATGAATTCTATTTTACAAGAGGGGAAGATACCAGATAGTTGGAAAAATGCCAATATAACATTAATACCTAAAGAGGAGCAGGATTTAACTAAAACAAAAAATTGTCGGCCAATATCTTTACTGAATAATGACTATAAAATTTTTACAATGATTTTGGCTGAAAGAATGAAAATAATATTGCAACAATTTACTCAGGAACATCAAGCGGGGTTTTTACCTAAAAGACAATTACGTGATAACGTCAGGAATGTCTTGAATGTGTTGGAATATCTAGAACAGCGAAATGACATACAAGCTGCTTTGATTTTCTTGGATGCTGAGAAAGCATTTGATAATTTGAATTGGAAATTTATGTTTAAGGTTCTAGAGCAAATGGACTTTGGAGATAAATTTATAAAATGGATCAGATCGATTTATACATCACAGAAGGCACAGATAATTGTCAATGGGGATTTAACGGACTTATGTGAAATACAAAAGGGTACAAGACAGGGATGTCCATTGTCCCCCCTTCTATTTATTCTGGTTTTAGAAGTGCTGCTTAGAGACATAAGGCAAGACAAAAGGATTTCGGGAATAAAGATAAAAAAAGAGGAATATAAATTGAGAGCATTTGCTGATGACTTGATAATTGTATTAGAAAATCCCTTGGAAGGAATCAAAGTATTGATGGATAAATTAGAAGAATTTGGACCATTAGCAGGATTTAAGATCAATAATCAAAAAACGAAGATGTTGGTGAAAAATTTATCTTTAAGAGATCAAAAAGAGTTAATGGAGAAGATAGATTTTAAAATAGAAGAAAAGGTGAAATATTTAGGTATCATTATGACAAATAAAAATTCAAAGTTGTTTCATAATAATTATGAAAAACTATGGACAGAGATTAAGAAAGATTTGTTAAGATGGGATAAATTACAGTTGTCATTAATGGGTAGAATATCTGTAATAAAAATGAATGTATTGCCGAGAATGATGTTTCTATTTCAAACAATACCTGTCATATCTTCTGACCTACCTTTCAAACAATGGCAAAAAGATATTTCTAAATTTGTTTGGCAGGGGAAAAAACCAAGAGTTAAATTTAAATTATTACAAGACGCCAAAGAAAGAGGAGGGCTGGGATTACCAAATTTGAGACTTTATTTGCTGCTTGTTGCTTAGTCTGGATAAAGGAATGGATTCTATTGAGGAATAAAAGATTATTGGATTTGGAGGGTCACAACCTGAAGTGGGGATGGCATGGATATCTATGGTATGATAAAGTAAAAGTTAATGTGGATTTTAATAATCATTTTATAAGACGTCCTTTGTTGAATATATGGAATAAATACAAAACAAGGTTTTTTTTGAAAATACCACTATGTGTTTCAAGTCAAGAAGCATTTTATAGAAGAGAAATGGCTGGAAAAGAGAAATGGTTAACTTACCAAGAACTATTAGAAAATGTGCATGGTGAATATATAATGAAAGAGAGAGAACAACTAATAAAGGAAGGATATAGTTCACAATGGTTTGCCTATTTACAATTGTTAGAAAGATTTAAAATGGACAAGAAAATGTATGGGTTTGAAATAAATAAATCTGATTTTGAAATAGGTTTGTGTACAAATGATGAATGCATAATTGCAAAAATGTATAAATTTTTATTAAAAATGGACATGGAAGAAGAACAAGTAAAAGAGTGTATGGTTAAGTGGGCAAAAAATTTTGGTTATAATATACAAATGGATCAATGGGAAAATATGTGGAAAAAAGGTTTGAAATTTACATTATGCTATAATCTTAAAGAAATTTTTTATAAAATGATGTATCGTTGGTATATGACTCCAGAAAAGTTGTCAAAAATGTATAGTAATGTTTCTAATGTATGTTGGAAATGTAAACAACAAGAAGGATCTTTTTATCATATGTGGTGGTTGTGTAAACAGGCAAAATTATTTTGGGCATAGATAGGTAGGATGATGCAAAAAATCTTAAAGATAAATATTCAGTCAAAACCAGAATTTTTTTTATTGGGTTTTATGGATAAACAAAAGGAAAAGAAATATGGAAGAATAATATTATATATGATCACGGCAGCAAGATTACTATATGCACAAAAGTGGAAAATGGAATCGATACCAACAATGGAAGAATGGCTATTGAAATTAATGGACTTAGTTGAGATGGACAAATTGACATGTCTTATTAGAGAAAAAACGACACATACATTTCTTAAGGAATGGAAGCCTCTTTTGGACTTTTTGTTGAAAGAAAAAAATGAAATGATGATAATGGGATTTGACGATTAATTAAGATAGACTTTGGAAAAAAGTGAATTTCGTATGTTCTAGGAGACAGGTTTGATATATATTATATACTTATAGCTGATCTGTAACAAATCGGAAGTCAAGTTTTTCTTTTTATTTTATTTTTTTCTGTTGTATTGTTTTTGTTGTATTTGTATTTGTTTTTATAAAAATTTGAATAATAAAAAAATTATTATAAAAAAAAGAGTCATGGCTTTCCCCAAAGGATCCTGGGAGCTGTAATTTATTAATGGCGCTGAGAGTTGTTAGGAGACCCTTAACAAACTAGAGTTCCCACCAGGATTTTTTGGGGGAAACCGTGACTCTTCAAGTGGTATGCTTTAAATATTTGGTGTGTTTGTGACCAAGATGTGTGTTTAAAACCATTTGTTGATTTTGCTGGGTCAAGGCTTCAGAACAGGCTGTGCTAGAAAAGTTTTTTCTCTCTCTGTTGGGTCGAAGAGGCTACCCAAAGCAGGTTATCTCCTCCCACTTACTCTCCAGGTGGGACTTTTGAAATATCTTGAAGTATCTAACAGGAGAAGGAGGACGTGGCGCCCCCTTTTCTAGTTCCGCACCTGCCTGCTTCTGTCCATTGTCTGGTCTTCATTGACCTTGCAAGACTGGAATAATGATCTCCCTGCTTTCCATAGTGTTACTTATGCCAGAATCATAAAGCGAGCAGCGCTGTACAGGGGAGGTCGAGGCATTGATAATACACAGCCCCTGACTTTCTCCCACAACCAGCTCACTCTCCATAGCCCGAGAGGCAGGGAGGGACATGAAAGTCACTGCCCCCTCCTCTGCAATTGCGGCAACACTTTTCAGCCCAGCACGAGCCAGAGAATCACATTTAGTTACATGCAGCTACCTTGATCTGCATATTGCTTTCACACATCGGACAGATGGCACGTTCTAGTTCGCAAACACCTGGCATTTACATTCTGCCATGGGATGTTGAAATGCAGCTGTGTGTGTGGGTTTTTCCAGCAAGGGTAGATAACTTGGGTTAATTTTCTTTGCAAACGACCTTTGTTGCTTTTCAAATACACATGTGTTTAAGCAAAACATCCTAAAAATACCCCATGAAGTGGAACTAGGTATTTACACAGGCATGGATTTCTGCATATTAACAAGCATAGAATCAAAGAAGTGTGTTTCAAAGTTATTTTCATTTCACTGTGCACCCTGCTGTTTAGAAGAAAATGAAGTTCTGCAAGCAGAAAATAAAATAAACGTCTGTTCCTTCCCCCAGTTCATGAGAGAGATGTCAGGGGCCTGGCAAATGACAGTGGAGCAGAAATTTGGTCTGTTCTCTGCAGAGCGGAAAGAAGCGGATCCATTAGCTGCTTCAGAAGAGAGTCAGCCCAGACCCTGTCCACCAGAGGTCACACCACATTACATCTGGATAGAAGTAAGTAGTCCACATCTGAAGCGGCTAGATTGTTACAGTAGAGATGGAGCAATGTCCTATCCTGGTAATGTAGGTTTAAAGAACAACATGGAGTTGTTTGCAAAAGGGCTTTCAAACAGCCCCAGCACTGTGCTTTGAAGTCCCAGCAATTGGGGCTTCAAAGCATAGCGTCATCTGATGTCATAGTGATCTCAGGGGAATGACAGGTGGGTGGCCCTGCCCACATGTCAAATTTGGCTCTTCAGTGGTGGGGTGATAAAGATCTGGCTTGCTGGCCAGAAAAAGTTCCCTATCCGCTCCATAGAAGATGTGCAAGCAATTCCCCAACCTCTTGTTGCTTCACAGAAACTGGTATTTCGTGACCTGCTGCCTCTGAGCATGGAGGCTGTGCGTTGCCGTGTAAGATGCATTGCAGCGATTAGTAGCCATTGATCGAGTTGCTCTGCATAGGAGTGTCTAATTCCCCTCTGAGTTCATGTCAAGCATCACAACATCTTGTCAAGTGTATACATCTGAAAGAAGCTTGCAAGTCACAGTTTTTCATTCTGTTGATCAACTTACCTAAACGTTTCTCTCCTTCACACAGTTCCTGGTGCAGAGGTTTGAAATTGCAAAGTACTGCAGCTCTGACCAAGTGGAGATCTTCTCCAGTTTACTCCAGCGATCCCTTTCTCTGAACATCGGGGGATCAAAGGGCAGTATGAATCGACATGTGGCAGCTATTGGGCCACGTTACAAGTAAGCAGGTGTCGCACATTTTTACACACGTGTGTGTGCGTAAGAGAGAAAGAGAATGTCAAAAACAGATGGGTCCAACATAAGCTATCATAGCTCATCTTCGATTATATACAAATAAATTATATAAACTAAACTAAAAGATTTTGGAAGTAGCAACTCAGGGAGAGTTAATATCTTTTCATCTCTTTTGAGTCATTCTGCCTTGCACCACTGAAATACAGAACTGACTATCTTTACTCAAGCCGTGGATTTTCTAGATGTTACTTCTAGATGGCTAGGAATAGAAATAGGAAAATGTAACATGGGAAAGGATAAAATCAGTTTATTATAATTTTATCCTTTCCTCCAAGGCTTTTAAGGTAATTTTCAAATCTCTCTCCACCCACCCACCCTTTCATCCTCCCAACAACCCTGTGAGGTAGGATAGGCTGACAGAGAAACCAACCGGCCTAAGGTCATACAGTGAGTGTCATGGCTTGGGGGGGGATTTGAACCTGGATGCCCCCAGTCCTAGTCCTAAACGTTCTAACTACTTCGCCACACTGTGTCTCTTACAGAGGTATAGTGCCCTGCAGATGTGGACTCCACCTCCCATCATCCCTAACCATTAGCAACACTGCCTCAGACTGATGGCAGCTCAAGTCCATGACATCTGGAGGCCATCATGCTGCCCTCCCCACTCTATTACATGTAACTTGAGAGCCAGAGTGGTGTAGTGGTTAAAGTGTTGAACTAGGACCTGGGAGACCAGGGTTTGAAACCCCACTCAGCCGTGAAGCTCACTGGGTGACCTCAGGCCAGTCACTATTCCTTTCAGCCTAACCTACCTCACAGGGTTGTTGTGGGGATTCAGTGAGGAGTGGGAGAACCATGTATGGCACCTTGAGCTCCTTGGAGAAAAAGCGGGATTATAAAGGCAATAAAAAAATAAAATAAAACTACTTCCAAAAGCAAATAAGTATAGGACAAAACCCCAGTTGTGGTTCTGTATCGTGTCTCTTATGCACTGGTTCCCTTCCCACTCCCCACCCTTTTAATTGACGCTCTGAAAACACTGATGGAAATACAGGGTTGACAGAAAACATTCTTTGGCTCTTTATTAAAGGGGCTTCATTCATCTGCAATCCTTTGATATGGAGCCATCTCACAGAGAAAGGTTCAGTCTAACCCTTCATTTGTACCTATACTTGTTCATAGTTGTTTTTAAAACTGTGGGTCCTGATTTCTTCATTGCACTGTAGCGTGAATCAGAAATGGAACCTGTGCTAGAGCTGTGAAGCTTAAATGGGCATGATTTTTCATATAAAAATGGGTTTGATTCTCACTGACTCCCCTTTACCTCTGTGGGTCAGATCTGGAGTAGATTTGAGAGGGAAAGGAGGATTAATATTTCTATGGTTTCCATGTTCTGCTTCTGAGATTTTGGAAGTAGTGACTCAGGGAGAGTTAATATCCTTTCATTCTGCCTACACCACTGAAATATGGAATTGACTAACTTTACCCAAGCAATGGATTTTGATTGCTCTTGAAATAACAGTGTTGCCAAAGGGTAAAGTGTGAAGACATTGCAGGGCTGTCTTCATTTTCAACAAAAACTGCACTGGCTGCCTTGTTGCAACAAAGCATCCTGCATAAAATGTGACAAACCAGGACTAATGGACGGTGTGCACTTGCCCCCATTCAGAGCATGCCACCCATGTGTCGTAACAGGCTTGTGAGCCCTAATCAATAACGACTCGTGTGTGCATCAGCCTGCACAATTTCACTCTTAAGGGGACAAAAAAAGTCTGAAATCAGGAACCCTTTAGCACGTGCAAATAATCCATAGGATCCCTTTTAACGTATTAATTAATTTTGGGGTCGTTTAGGCTGCTAACCCTGGGATTGTCCTTGCTTCATGCTGATGTGGTTCCAAACGCAACGATTCGCAATGTCTTGAGGGAGAAGATTTACTCCACTGCTTTTGATTACTTCAGGTATTACCGCTTTTCTCCCTACTTACCTACACATGAGAAATGTAAAGCGGAAAACCAAGTCCCTCCTTCCACCTCCCCTCTCAGTATGCCAGCACAGTGTTGAGATGTTGCAGTCCTGTATGTTTTAAGCAGCTACCCTGAAAGTATCCAGGAACTAAGAGTTAAGAGGCTGGCAGCTCTGGAGTGCGCTCTTAACAGTCTTCTTTGCACGTAATGATAAGCTGCAGTTTAGCATTGCGTAATGCTGAACTGTGCTTTAGCATTAAGTGAATGAGTCTTGAGTTTATGTGCTCCCTCTTCTCTTCTGGCACAGCCATGTGGAGGAGTTCAGAAGCTTCTATTTCCCTTTTAACCAACTGCATTCTAGCTGTGGTTTATTGAAACGAGCCAACGCCAAACTGTGGTTTGTGATGCTGGCTTGTTTCCCTAAACCAGACATGGGGAACCTGTGGCTGTCCAGAGGTTGTTGGACTCCAACTCCCATCATCCCCAGCCAGCATGGCCAATAGTCAGGGATGATAGAAGGTGCTCTGGCCACAGCTAGAGGGCAACAGGTTCTGCATCCCCCACTAAACCATAGTTAAAATGGACCACAGTTTAGAGTTTGGACAGAATGGTAAACTGCAGTTTATTGAAAATGTGAGTGGCAGCTTCCCATCTTCTCTTCTGTGTCATAGGAGGAGAGAGGATGGGGGAATACCTGAGCTCAAGATTTGTTCATGTAACATTAAACCATAGTTTAGCGTTACACCTGAACCAGAACACTGTCCCTTGCCCAAAGCACCTCCAGCATTGTAATTTGTGCACTATACATTTTAGCGTTGCCCCAAAGTGTCCAACTCAAGCTGAGAAGAGGTTGCGTGAGGATATCATCATACTAATCAAGTTTTGGACTGCAATGTTCTCTGACAAGAAATATTTAACAGCCAGCCAGCTTGTGCCTCCTGGTGAGTCTTAAATGGGAAACCATAAAACCACTTTTTCTTTCCCTTTTTCATTTATTTGGATCAGTGACAGAACACAGAATCATAGAATAGTAGAGCTGGAAGGGGCCTATAAGGCCGGCAAGTGGAGGAATCCAACTTAAAGCATCCTCGACAGGTGGCTGTCCAGCTGCCTCTTGAATGCCTCCAGGGTTAGAGGGCCCACCACCTCCCTAGGGAATTGGTTCCATTGTCTTACCGCTCTAACAGGAAGTTTTTTCTGATGTTCAGCCAAAATGTAGCTTCCTGTAACTTGAGGCCATTATTCCGTGTCCTGCAGTCTGGGATGTTTGAGAAGAGATCCTGGCTCTCCTGTGTGTGATGGCCTTACAAGTTCTTGAAGAGTGCTATTGTATCTCCCCTCAGTCTTCTCTTCTCAAGGCTAAACATGCCCAGTTCTTTCAGTCTGTCCTCATAGGGCGTTGTTTCCAGTCTGCTGATCATCCTCATTGCCCTCCTCTGAACCTGTTCCAGTTTGTCTGCATTCTTGTTAAAGTGCGGTGTCCAGTACTGAAGATGAGGCCTAACCAGTGCCGAATAGAGGGGAACTAGTACTTCACACAATTTGGAAACTGTACTTCTGTAATGCAGACTAAAATAGCATTTACCTTTTTTGCAGCCACATCACACTGTTGGCTGATATTCAGCTTGTGATCAGCAACAATCCCAAGATCCTTCTTGTATGTAGTATCGCTGAGCCAAGTATCCCCCATCTTACAACTGTGCATTTGGTTTCTTTTTCCTAGGGGTAGAATTTTGCACTTACTCCTGTTAAATTTAATTCTGTTGTTTTCAGCCCAATGCTCCAGCCTATCAAGATCACTTTGAATTTTATTTCTGTGTTCCAGGTTATTCGCTATCCCTCACAATTTTGTATCATCTACAAATTTCATAAGCATTCCCTACACCTCGTCATCCAAGTCATTAATAAAAGTGTTGAAGAGCACTGGGCCCAGGACTGAGCCCTGTGGTACCCTGCTTGTTACCTCCCCCCCAGTGTGAGAAGGAACCATTGATAAGCACTCTTTGAGTACGACTCTATAGCCAACTGTGGATCCACCTGATAGTTGTTGCATCCAGCCCACATTTAGCTAGCTTGCTGATCAGAATACCATGGGGCCCTTTGTCAAGAGTTTTGCTGAAGTCAAGGTATATTATGTCCACAGCTTTCCCACAGTCTACCAAGGAGGTTATCTGATCATTTTCTTTTCATCGTAGATAATCAGGACACACGGAGCAACCTGGACATCACTGTTGGGTCTCGGCAGCAAGCCACCCAGGGATGGATAAACACATACCCTTTGTCCAGTGGCATGTCAACCATCTCCAAAAAATCAGGTCTGTCTCACATGAAACTGCCTTATCCCGAGTACTAGTAATATTTTCTTAAATTTATTTTGTATACTGCGTCCCTTTCAAGGAGATCAAGCTGGCATATGTGATTTCACCACCCACCCGTTTTGGCCTCACAACCTTGTGAGTTAGGTTAGGTTAGTGTCTCACTCAAGGTCACCCAGTGAATTTTCATAGCTAAAAGAGGATGGAAGCAGGATCCCTCCAATCTTGCTTTGACCCCATAGCTATGGTCTACTAAAGCTGTGTGTCCACCATGCAGAGTTAGTACAGTGACGTTGCTATATGGATGATTTAAACAGCATGCAGCTGCAGTTATACACAGTAGGAACCTACTTTATACTGAGTCAGGCCCTCTCCATGTAGCTCAGTGTCGTCTGCAGCGGCTCTCCAGGGCCTCAGGCAGGAGTCTGTGATGGTCCACTTCTGCATGAACGTAGCTAAGGGCAGCCTCGTGGTGAAATCAGTTGCCCACTCAGTTGTTGTTAAGGGATGGTTTTCATGGACTTAGTTCATCAGTAGAAACTGCTCTTACGACAAGATACAAAAAGGGACTGAGGAGGCTCGCTGTATTCTTTTTAAGGGATGTCCAAGAAGACCAATCGAGGCACCCAGCTTCACAAGTACTACATGAAAAGGAGGACGTTGCTGCTCTCATTGCTGGTAGGACTGCCTTTTCTTCTGGAACAGCATAGGGTTGGCTCGGACTTCTTGCAAGCTTTTGTTAGCCCTGACACAGATAAGCGAGACTTGTGTTTGGGAAGCGAAGGGAGACGCAGGAAGCCATTTTGCATCAGGCTGCCGTTTCCTTTTCTATCTATCTAAAAGCATTTTAGACCCCTTAATAGTTTTGATCAGCCCAAACCTGTTTCCCTCTCCTTTTTTTAAAATTATTGTTATTTCTTTCCTTTGAAGGCTACTGAGATTGAACGCCTCATTACATGGTACAACCCCCTCTCATCCCCGGAGTTGGAGCTGGATCAGACTGGAGAGAACAGCGTTTCAAACTGGAGGTCAAAGTACATCAGTCTGAGTGAGAAGCAATGGAAAGATAATGTGAATCTGGCGTGGAGTATTTCTCCTCACCTGGCTGTCCAGCTTCCCACCAGGTGAGTCCTGTTTTTTTAGGCAGAGATGGGACTTCATCCCATGGCTGATTTCCATCCCTATCACTGCTTTTCAGGGGAATCACCTCGCGACTTCTATCTCGCTCATCCATTTCAAAGGTATTGTGTGCTTCGATTCCCTTATCGAATATGTCCAACAGGAAATCAGCTGCAGGGGCTGATGCATCTCTCCCCGAGCAAATCTGGAGCAACGGGATTTTGATCAAATGGATTTAGGCCAGCCTTTGCCAACCAGGTGCCCTCCAGATCTTTTAGACTACAATTCCCATCAGCCCCAGCAAGCACACAGCCATGCAGCAACATCTTCCTGTTTGTGGTACCCCAAGTTCTTGAAGATTTGGTTTTGCTCAAAACGCTTGTGGCGACAGGTAGGGAGAAGTGACTGTGTAATGTTCACCGTGTTCCGGTAATACATTCCAACTGCTGATTGCTCCTAGGTTTAAAAACACAGAAGCCATTGGAATGGAAGTGACCCGTCTGGTCCGCTTGGACCCAGGAGCAGTTAGCGATGTGCCTGAAGCCATAAAGGTAAGTGCCTGTGTGTGTTCTCGTGGTGTCTGTAATCGGCTGGGAACTACTAATGAGCACAGTGAAAAACCAGCTCGTTGCTCTGAAGATGCTGCCTGGTAGCATTAGGCCAAAAGTGATCAGGCATAGGGTTGCCAGGTTCAGGCCCTGAGACTGATCCTGTATCTTTGGGAGAAGAGAAAGTCAGGCAAGTGCAGGTGTTCTTGCAACTCTGTAATGGGGAAAACCATAAGGTGGAATTTTCCCTTCCCCCTGCACAACTTTTAAAGATACAGAAGACCTTTTGGTTGCCAGGCCCAGCCTCCAAAGGTCTTCTGTATCTTTAAAAGTTGTGCAAGGGGTAGGGAGAGTTCCACCTTGTGGTTTTTCCTGTTACAGTGTTGCAAGAACACCTGCACTTGGCTGACTTTCTCTTCTCCTAAAGATACTGGATCAGCCTCAGGCCATGGACCTGGCAACCCTAATCAGGCATCATTGTCCTGTATGCTATAGAATAACCTAGCCTCCCATGGAACTCAAGGCAGCGTAGCTTGGGAGTAGTCTCCCATTGACCAGATCGAGATCTTCTTATCTTCACCAAGTTTGCTGCATCATGTCCCTTCAGACTATGGCAGGGATCCTCAACCTTTTTGGGCCCATTGGCACATTTGAAAAGCTTGAGGATGTGCTGTGGGCACCACCAGAATGCGGCTGTCATGGTGGTTCTACGCCATGTAAAAATCAAATTCCTGCCCCACTTTTTATGTGAACAGGGCAAGGCACAGGAGCGGCTGTTAATGGTTATCCCACCATGACTTGTTTGGCCCTGAGATTTTTTTTAAAGCTCGCAAGGGTAAGTTTCTGGTTCTTGTAATTGTGAAGCTTAAACTTGCTTTGAGACAGTCAGCAGGAAGGTGCAGCATTCTTAAATCGTACTTCTGTGCAATGTGTCCTTCCTCATTTTGGCCAGTTACTTGGCTGTCTCCCGTTATGAGAAGCATGCTGTGGGGTAATTCTCTTTGTGTTTCTCCTTTCTGATTTCAGTACCTTGTCACATGGCACACAATAGATGCAGACGCTCCTGAACTCAGCCACATCCTCTGCTGGACGCCAACAGACCCCCCGACTGGCCTTTCGTATTTTTCCAGCATGTACCCACCTCATCCTTTGACAGCTCAGTATGGAGTTAAAGTCCTCCGTTCTTTCCCTCCAGTAAGAAACCAGTTTGTTTGCCAGAAAGTTCTAAGAAGGTGTTTGTGCAAAATTAGATCCTGGACATACCTAGCTATACATACAATATTTTTGTAAGCCATCGTGTTGTCACACACACTATATGGGGGCATGGTGTGGCATGACAGCGGGATGTGGCGGATGTGAGGCGAGGGCTTCAGGAATCAAGGATGACTGGCGAGTGGGATGGGTGGCTGTGGGGCAATCGAGATGGGCGGGTGTGGCATGGGTGAGGTGGGCCGGTGTGCGGCCTAGGTGCACTGCACGGTGGCAGTTTTTATCCAGGGTGTCGTGGGGCAGTGGAACAGGTCAGGCCAGCAAGTTGGCAAGGGGAGTGGAGGTGCCTGAGTGGGTTGGCGAGCGGAGGGTTGGCAATCAGAGCAAGCTCGGGCACAGAGTCCCCCTCGTGTATATATGTGTGTATATGGATGGAGGGAAGGACAGACGGACATTTACCAGTGCAAAGAAGTCAGAAAGGAACTGTTTCAATGGATATATTTATGTTAGGCTGCAATTCTGACCTCATTTACCTGGGAATAAGACTCATTGAACTCAGTTGGGCTTACTTCTGAGCAGACATGGTTGTTATTTAGTTACTTATTAAATTTATATCCTGCTGTTCTTTCTGAAGGGCAGCAAGCATATCAACAAAACAATTTAACAAGAAAAAGAAAAGCATTCTAAAACACAGTTACAGTTAGGATTGTACTGTAAGTTATAGAAGCTATACATTTTTAATGGCTCACCTAGTGTGTAGCAACTCCTTGCAGCCATTGTTCAGGGTTTTTTGAAATGATTCAGTAACGGTCCTGTTTACATGTCATGGTAAGCCATAAACCATGGTTTACCATGCACAAACTAATTGTGTTGGCTTCCCTCATGGTATGGAGAAACAAAAAGCATGAACCTTGACAGTATTATGTCCAAACCAGGGTTATGGCCTGTTTGGCTCCAGCAAACCATAATTTATTTCATTTTGTTTGTTTATTTAGGGATTTCTATACCGTCCTTTACGAAAAGGTTGCAGGGTAACTGGCAAATGAAAGATATCATAAATGTGTGATAGAAAATGCTAAGGCTGCAATCCAATACATGTCCACTCAAAGTAAGGTCCATTGGGTTCAGTGGGACTTACTCTTAGGTTAGTGCCTGCAGGAAGAGGAGAACATCGCCGCCCAGGGAAGGAGAGCTGCTGCTGCTGTTGGATCACCACCTCCACCACCCTTCCCTGTGGGACTTCTGCCTGGCAGACGTGCATCTTGCAGGACCAGGCCCCAGGTACCCAGCCAGCTGTGACTGATTTCCACCACCTGTCCCTCTTTGGAGGGATACATAAGCCGGCTGGCTGAGGTGGCCTGGGTTTTTTGTGTGTGCTGGTTTTGGGTCATCCTTTTTTTTTTTTTTTTAATTTAACGTTTTAATGTATTGTTTTTATCTTGTACGTCACCCAGAGTGGCTGGACAACCAGCCAGATGGGCGACTAATAAAGTTAATAAATAAATAAATAAATAGTGTGCATTGGATTGCAGTCCAAAACAATTAGAATAGCAAACTAAAATAATAACAATATTAGCATATATAATGATAAGCCCAGATTTGTTCTTGGTTTACCAGTCATGGTTTGAGCAAAACAAGCCATAATCCCTGGTCCGGACATAATCAGAACATTTTATTTAAAAAGTGCATGGCTTTTGGTAGCATCGTGTTGGGGTTTGGAGAATTTGTCAGAATGAGCACTGCGTTTATACAAGAGGTGGATGTGTTTTAAGGTAGCATTTCTTAAAGGAGTGAGACAGTGGATAGACATCAGTAATATTCCAAGTGCTGTGAATATTAGTAATGGAGAAATCTACTCTTAAAGCCAGAACTAGGTTAAATATTTGTGCTTTCAAGAGAAATTTATTTTCCTTTCCCTAACTCGGGAAAAAAACCCTAACTCTCTTTCTTTTCACTCTCTCCCCCTTTTCCTACTCCCACCTCCCAGGATGCCATTTTATTTTACATTCCACAGATTGTTCAGGCACTTAGATACGATAAGGTAAGGACACATGAGTACTGTGCAAGCCGTGTTTATTTATTTATGTTAAGGATTGTATATGCATGTATACATATACCCTTCAGGACAAAGCCCTTCCAAGGCAGCTTGCAAACTATGGTTAAAACAGTGTAAAAGTATAAAATGCACACCTAAAATCCTAGTTCCAAACTAAAAACAGCAGCAGTCTAAGAATTCAGCAAGCAACACCTCAGTAAAAGTCAGAATGAAACATATTTTTAAGGTCCTTTTAAAAAAGTGACGTGGATGAGATCATGTGTACCTCTTTCAGGAGAGAGTTCCAAACATGTGAGGCCACACTGAAAAGGTCCTGTGTCTCGTGCCTGCTAGTCTGATGGACCTTTACTAATCTTTAAAAGCTGTGGCTGATGAAAAGATTTTAAACTGGCATGTGAACCTCCTCTGCCTCAACACCAGGCAAGGAGCCCTGGAATGTGCATTCCAAAGCTGAGGTGCCACCACTGGCAAGGCTCTGTTGCCATTTGCTGCCCACATAACGTCTGAAAGTACAAGAAGCGCCTTTGATTATTAGGACTGCACTCCCCAGTCTGGTACCCTCTGAATGATATCCGACTGAAACTCATCACTGACCATTGGCCATGCTGGTTGGGGCTAATGGGGTTGTTATATATATATATATATATATACACACACACACACACACACACCTCTTTTGGAGAGCCAGTGTGGTGTAGTGGTTAAGGTGTTGGACTACGACCTGGGAGACCAGGGTTCGAATCCCCACGTAGCCATGAAGCTCACTGGGTGACCTTGGGCCAGTCACTGTCTCTCAGCCTCATGAAAACCCTATTCATAGGGTCGCCATAAGTCGGAATCGACTTGAAGGCAGTACATACCTCTTTATGCCAGAATAGACTTGTAACAGTTGACAAGCATAAAAAAGTAGTACAACCGCTAACATGTAAACATCCATAACTAAAATATGCAATAAAACGATAGGATTAAAACAGTAATTGTAGCCCAACAACATCTGGAAGACTGGAATAGGAACTTGTGAACAGGCAGTCCACTATGCGCGTTCACATTTCAGTCCTCACGTGCGACCTCTTGGGAGAATTCTCTGGATAACTGGATATATGTACCTTCTCAGATGGGCTATGTGAGGGAGTACATCCTGTGGGCAGCTTCCAAATCCCAGCTACTGGCTCACCAGTTCATTTGGAACATGAAAACCAACATCTACTTGGACGAAGAAGGGCATCAGAAAGACCGTGAGTGCTTTTTCCTTTGGAATGTTGCCTCCCAACAGGGATGGGGTGCTTGAGGGCCTCCAGAGGTGCTTGGATCACAACTTGCATCACCTGAACGGCTGGAACTGGAGCCTAACCACTCCTGCAGAGCCTCAGGCTCCCCATATCTGCCCTAGAAGATCCTCGGATTGTGAAGTTCGCAGTGCTGCCATTTTCAGCCCTCAACCAGAATTTCCATTTACCAAATGGCATTTAAAAAAAAAAAATCCTGCTTGCTGATGAGCTTGTTGCTGTTGACTGTTTACAGTGTTCTGACTCGGCCAGTTACCATTCAATGTCACACCGTTTTGTTAGTGATAAGACTTTCCCTGCTCAGTGGAGGATGGACACGATCCATCCAATCCAGTTGTCTGATTGTGGGCAGTTGTGGCCATGATCCAGCCAAGCAAGCTGTTTTCAATGAGGAAGTCATGGAATCATGGAATAGTAGAGTTGGAAGGGGCCTGTAAGGCCATTGAGTCCAACCCCCTGCTCAAGGCAGGAATCCAACTGAAAGCATCCCTGACGAGGGGCTGTCCAGCTGCCTCCTGAGTGCCTCCAGTGTTGGAGAGCCCACCACCTCCCTAGGAAATTGGTCCCATTGTCATACTGCTCTAGCAGTCAGGAAGTTTTTCCTGATGTTCAGCTGAAATCTGGCTTCCTATAACGTGAGCCTTTCCCATTAAATTAAATAGGATTTGAGAGAGTGATGAACGTTCGGCTCACTGTTTTTACCTTTTGAAAAAACACATTTCTTGTGGAAAGGTTTTGAAGAATGGACCAGTGAGTGTCTCATGCTCCTTCCTTTGCTTGGTTCTTCATGCAGCTGACATTGGAGAACTGCTGGAGCAGCTGGTTGAGGAAATAACCGGGTCTTTATCTGGACCGGCAAAGGAATTCTATCAACGTGAATTTGATTTCTTCAATAAAATCACCAATGTTTCAGCTGTCATCAAGTAAGTTTTAGAGACTCAGGGAGACTGCATTGACCGTTAGCAATCATGATCGCTCTGCTGAGGGGCTGGATCTGTTTTTTGGATTATAATTTTTCTCTGTGCTTAAAATATTATTGGTGAAACTGCAAGGTAAATCAAGCCTTCTCTTGAGGCTTATGACTATATAATGTGTTTTGGCATGAATGTGTCAATATTATAATGTATTTACATGTTGTGTTTTTGACTATGATGTAGATTGTTTGGATGTTACAAACAACTAACAAGTCTAATAATAATAATATAATAAACCATCGAGTTGTGTTAGAGGCCCAGTTTACGCATAATGCTGAACCATGGTTAGCACTACATGGATGTTCCTTGAAAGGGTGATCAAAGCCTCTGGTTCTCATGCTCCCCTTCCCCTCTCTTTCTCCGATGTGGCTGGGAGGAGGACTTCTGCCAAGCTTAGTTTCATTTTTAAAGAACAACTGTTTAGCATTACGTTCAACCCAGAGATCCTGGTTTAAAACAAACGATGGTCAGTTTCATAAGTCAACTTCAAACTGCGGGTTAAGCTGATGAATCTGTACATGACTGTAAAATGTATTTTCCATACATTGCAGTCTGATGCTCTCTCTCAAGATGTTAGCAAGCTCTAGTGATAATATGGCAGCAATAGTAATTCATTTTTTTTTTAATGGAAAACCTTTTGTATTCCAAAATAACATAAGCAACTTAAACACATTTAAACAGTATGGCTGTATATAGCAATGCATTATAATATCAGATTCCAGGTGCAGGTGAGGAGAAGGACTTCTATATTGCATTTCACTGGCATGCAGGGCATCTTAGGGACTATCCTTAAAATTAGCATCTCCCAACTCCAGACTGCTGTTAGAATATATTAATTCATTTTTGAAACTGGCCAGAGGGTGGCAAACAGCTTAACACATCAATATGGCAAACAAGATACCAAAGAGTACAGCTTGCTCATTTGGAAGACAAAACATAACTGAGGAAACATAACTTAGCTGCCATTGATTGATGGGTTTTTAAAGCCCAAATTTTGCAGACTGGATGCATGAGTGTTGGTCCCTCACACAAAAGACGGCTTCTTTATAAACATTATTCTCTTCTTCAAAAAAGACTGTATTTGCAGTAATATATGAAGAAGGATGATGGTGTAACTGAAAAAATTATGGGCAATTATAAAGCTAGTTATACAGATTGCACTGTGATCTCTAGAGTAAATATTTGCATTTAAGATTGGCCTGCCCAGTATGTTTAACTTGGGCCATTGATTCCCGTGGATTGTGTTCTTGTGGCTTGGCTGCTTAAGCAGGCAGAAGAGCTCTTTATCTTAATTCTCTAATCAGCATCTTGGCCAAGTGTACAATTTTTAACTTGATCACGCGGCTGGAAGTCTCCTGCACCTTGAAAGTTGACTCTTTAAGCACAAAAAAATCTGCCCTTTACTGCTGGCTGTTGATGAGAATCTTTCTCTCATTTTGCAATGAAATGCCTTTTAAAAGTCAAAACACTTTGCTGTCTTTACAGACTTAAACTTGTCTTTAGGTGACAAAAAATATTGGTCCAGTTTCATCTGTTTGGTATTTGGTAACAGCCGCATCATCATCATAATCTTTGTCCAAATTCCTGGGTCGTTTAGATATTCTCGCTGGTATGCAGCTGTTCCCCTCTTTGAGTAATACCACCTCGATACACATCCACTCTTCCCCACTGGGGCTTGCACGATGGCTTCCAGCCCAGGGCTGAGAACCTCAGGACAAGTGTCCTTGCTTTCTCACCCTTTGGCTCGCACCAGAGGCTTGCGCTTCCTGCCAAGCTGTAGGCTGAAATACCTGTGGGGTGGGATGCAGGAGACAAAGACTCAGAGGCTCGGTCAGTCCAAACCACACTCCCATTGCTTGAGTGGTGGATTTCATCATTCAGGTCCAAACGTTGTTGTAGTTAGTTAGTTAGTTTTAGTTAGTTAGTTATAGTTAGTTTTAGTTAGTTAGTTTTAGTTAGTTAGTTATAGTTAGTTAGTTATAGTTAGTTAGTTATAGTTAGTTAGTTAGTTTTAGTTAGTTAGTTAGTTAGTTAGTATATTTGTATGCCGCTTTTCATCACCAGATGAACTCAAAGTGGCTTCCATAACAAGAACAAAACAATATAATAAAAACAATTCAGAACATAATAATAATAAAAAACTACAACAGTATCAATACATATCACAACAAAATATCACAAAACAAGCTTGAAATCTCAAATCAATCTAGTCAGAGAGAGAGAGAGAGAGAAATATACAGTAAAGTCCCATCATTGGGACTCATGAAACATGAAAGACTCTTCTTCTTTTTTTCCTCAATAGGCCTTACCCTAAAGGTGATGAAAGAAAAAAGGCTTGTTTGATTGCTTTGTCAGAGATTAAAGTGCAGCCTGGTAAGAAGATGAACAATTATTAGCCTTTTGTGTGTGTGTGTGTGTGTGTGTGAATACATACAAAACTTTTTACTTACATCTCCCACACACACACCACCTCTCCTCTTTTTTCTTTAATTGGTTGTTTTAAACTATAACTAATGTACAACTATTTGTATCCCATCTCTCCATCCCAAGGATTCTGAAGGCAGTGTGGGCCAAACTTTCTCAGAATCTTGCCTTTGGTCTGTGTTAGGAGAGGAGGGAGAGATGGGAAGCAGGACCGTTCCGTCGGCTCTGCTGGGAGACCAGCCAAATTGGGCTCCTTCCTCCCTCAACTGTCACTTCGCAGCAGACTTAGAACTTTAAAGCAGGGCCCACTCCTCATGCCCTGCAGCAAACCTAGCTCCATCGGGCGCCTCCTCTCCCCAAGCAGTTTTCATTCTTGCAGGTCATTATAAAAAATGCTGCATAACGTTAAGGAATTGGCGCCTGAGTTTGCTTGCTTTCCTCTTCCCTCCTCATCTCTTTTTCCTTTTGTGTTTAAGACACACAAGCTACAGAAGCCTGCTGGTGGAGACTGTTTTGTTTTTATTTATCTTATGTGAGCCACCTTTGGAGCTTTTTCAGCCGAAGAGCGGGGTAAAAAATAGTTTAGTAAATAACATCAGGAACACACACACATATTACTCCATCTTTATTCCTCTTCCACATGTCAGTCAATGGAGCAGCACTGCTCAATGCTTGCTAGCTATTAGCGAGAAAAAGCAATCATTTTTCCTAGTAATTATCCCGCTTGCATCCCTGTCCAGAGGAATTAAATGTAATTCTGCAAAAGAACTTGGGTTTCTTCCAAATGCCTGCAGGCTACAATCTGTATGTGACAGCTACATTATCTCAGACACTAATTCTGATGGACTGATGTGCAGAATGATAAGAGGAATGCTTCCTTGGGCTTTTTTTGACACTTCATTATCAGCTTGGCAACGTCACTTGTTTTATGAAGGAATTCTCTCCCTCTCGGACAGGTTGTTATCTGCCTAGCAATCCTGAAGCAATTGTTCTGGACATCGACTACAAATCAGGAACTCCCATGCAAAGGTACGGTGGTCTTGTTTCTTTCTCAGCTCAGTTTCCTTTTGGTAATAAATATTTGGCTTCTCCCACCCTTCTAAACCCTGGATGGGGAGCACCTGCGGCCCTCCGGATGTTGTCAGGACTATAGCTTCCATCATCCCAAGCCGCCAGCATGGCCGGTGGTCAGGTGACGGAAACTGCAGCCCAACAACATCTGGAGGGCCACCGAAGTTCCCCACTCCTGTTCCAAGATCATTATTCACTGGCTACTTTTTGTACTCTCGTTGTACTTTCAGTGCTGCCAAAGCGCCTTACTTGGCTAAGTTTAAGGTGAAGCGGTGTGGGGTCAGTGAACTTGAAAAAGAAGGTCAGTATGCAGTAGCTTCTTGATAGTCTTGTTATTTGACGCAATTTGCGCTGGAATTTCCTAGGGTGATTTCCCCCCACCCATCACCTTTGGTGTTTATTTATTTATTTAATTATCTAATTTGTATCCCGCCCTTCCTCCCAGCAGGAGCCCAGGGTGGCAAACAAAGCGCTAAAAACACTTTAAAACATCATAAAAACAGATCTTAAAAGACATTAAAACAAAACAGTGTTAAAAACATTTAAAAAAACAACTTTAAAAAAGGGTTAAAAGCATTATTAAAAAACTTATTAAGCAATTCTAACACAGACGCAGACTGTGAAATGTGGTGATCTTTATTTTCCCCTGAAGTATAATTTACGTGGGTATATTCCATCTGCTTTTTTTTTTAATAATGAGATTGACTGTCTTAGAGTGCTTTTGTGTTTATAACGTAGCTGTGGTTATTCAGTAAAACCCACCTGTTCCATGAAGCCTTTTGCATAGTCCCTTAGGCCACATTCACACCATACATTTATTCCACTGTTATTCCATTTTAAACAGTCATGGCTTCCCCCAAAGGAGCCTGAGATGTGTAGTTTGTGAAGGGTGCTGAGAGTTGTAAGGAGAGCCCCCTTCCCCCTCACAGAGCTACAATTTCCAGAGTGGTTTTATAATCAACCCCTCTTCCCAGGGAACTCTGGGAATTGTAGCTTTGTGAGGGGAATAGGGGTCTCCTAACAACTCTCAGCACCCTTCACAAACTACACTTCCCAGGAAAAACCTGCAGATTTCCACTTCTTCACCATTGCTTGGACTCCTGAAGGCATTGGAGTGCTAGCATACCTCCCCAACAAATGTGTTGACCCGGATTTTGTTTTATTTTATCTGGATTTCGCTCTGTTTCTAGGTCTGCGCTGTCGTTCAGACTCCATAGACGAAAGTGGGGAAGATGGGATGGAGAGCAAGAAGATCTGCTGGCAGGCAGCCATCTTTAAAGTGGGCGATGACTGCAGGCAGGTGAGCAGGCTGCCAGGCCTTCTTAGCAATGACCAATTGATATCAGGCAGTAAGAATCACGCATAATTTTTCAGCTTTTTCTTGAGAGGGAAAAACTCAGGGTGTCTGCTGCCCCCGCTGAATATGCTGCCACTCCCAGTTGCTGTCACTCAGATTGGATTTTTAAAAAGTGTTCATTCTGTCAGTGCTGGCAACTCCTTTAATTTGGGACTTAAAGTTGAACTGCGTGCTATGCTGAAATTAAGTGGGCACCCTCCAGCCAGTTTAGTGCTGGAGTTACAAAAATCCCCTGCCCTCTTTGACCACATCTGGTTAATTTGCTGGATCTGATTTAGAGCTTCCTCTTAAAACATGTTTCATTTGTGGCCTAACAGGACATGCTGGCCTTGCAGATCATTGACCTCTTCAAGAACATATTTCAGCTGGTGGGTCTGGACCTGTATGTGTTTCCCTACCGAGTAGTGGCCACAGCCCCGGGGGTGAGTATTTGCTGACTCTGTTCACATGGGAAGTCAGGATTTAGTACCCCTGGAAGAAATGCCTCTCCCCCGCTCCCTTTTAATCCCATACGTCTCTAACGCCATGGGTGTGTGTTTTTATCTCACAGACATACATTCTGAACCTTCTTCTCTTGTGGCTGCCGTGCCATCCTATATATGGTGGCTACACACGCACAAACCACTGGGTGGGACCTTCTGAAGCAGGCGTGTGCTGAACTACAACTCCCATCTGCCCCAGGAAGCATGGTCAATGGCCAAGGATGGTGGGAGTTGTAGTTCAGCAACATGCGGAGGTCCAGAGGTTCCCCACACCTGCAGTAAAGCTTTCAAGACGAAAGAAGCTCCCGCCTTACGTTGCCTTGTATTGTATTGCATTTCTGCTTGATGTGCAGCACCTTACACTTATTTAGGGACTTTGTTTTTGTAAAATGATGGTGTCTTTCTGCATGGCTGCCACACTAAAGTCCCGGAAAAGCGCCTTCCTACTTGTTTCTCCTCTGAGCATCACCAGAGCAAAGAGTTCTGTGTGAGCTTTCTCCATTGACCTCTTCATGATGGGGCGTCTCTCTCTCTCTCATTCCCCCTTTCAGTCCTCTATGTCTTCAGTTAAAAAAGGGTCTGGGACCAGGGTCAGTGGCTGCTGGTCACGATGGCTAGTGTCCAGAGCAATGGATGTGAGACACACACACACACACACAGCATTGTCGCAGTTCAAGCACATATTACAGCCCGTCAAATGCACTCGAGGAGGGTGTAGCCTGGGGAGAGTTGCAAGGGCCAAACGGAGAGGCTTGGAGAGCCCCATTTGGCCTGCAGGCCTGAGGTTCTGACCTCCCAGCTCTCATCTCCTGGGGACGCTGGATGTCAGGCATTTTTCAGTCGTCTTCTCAGCCATTCTTGCCGCCACTAATGCTCCTGCTTGTAGCAGATGGTATTAATGACCTCCAGCCTTCAATGGCTTTGGCTGTTGGAGACCGTTGCAGGAGAGGAGTTATGTATATAAAGTCCTCTCCCCGGTCCTTGCCCCAGTGTTGTGGCCTTGCCGGGTCTACAGCAGGTCTCTGCGGAAGAGGGCGTTTCTAGCATGTTACCAGTTCATTGACCAAAGCAAGACATATTTCTTAGAGTTGTTGTTGTTGTTAATAATAATAGATTTATATCCCGTCCTTCCTCCCAGTAGAAGCCCAGGTCAGCAAACGAAACACTAAAACCACTCTAAAAAATCTTACAAACTTTAAAATATATCAAAAAACACATCTTTAACAACATTAAAACATCCTTTAAAACAAAAAAAAGACATTAAAACATCCTTTAAAAAGCAGTTCCAACACAGACGCAGACTGGGATACAGTCTCATGCAACTCAATCAGCGTGCATAGGATCAGACAAGCGCAGGCCAATCCATTAGGGCAAAAGGGGCACTGCCCCACCAACCTCAGTTTGCCCTCCATCTGCCCTCAGCCAGCCTCCATCTGCCTGCTTTCTTGCTTACAAGCAGACCAGGGAGCGCCCCTGCCTGGCAGCCTACTCCTCCTCTTCCTTACGTCTCATTGTTGTCCCTTGTAGAACTCAGTGGGGAGGAGGATGGGGACAGAACTAGAATTAGTTGGCTCTGCCTCTCATTAACGCCACCTACTGTGGGGCTCCTTACCTTCCGCTCCATTGGTTCCAGTGGGCACCAACCACCACTGGATCAGATTGGAAATATCTCTTTGGATCCCATACGTTCTGCATAGCAGTCATCAGCAGCTAACGTGGAGAGTGCTGGTTTGTTAGTTGGATTCATTCATTTCCCTCCTTTTTTTCTCTCATAGTGCGGCGTCATCGAATGCATTCCTGATTGCACATCCCGTGACCAACTGGGCAGGCAGACAGACTTCGGGATGTACGACTACTTTACAAGGCAGTATGGAGACGAATCCACTCTGGCTTTCCAAAAGGTATTCTGCCAGATGCCCAGGCAGACTTTTCCCTGGAGTCACACTTTGACAACACTCCCCCACCCCAGCCCCCAATATTTTACTCTTACTGGCTGTACTGTTATTTCTGAAGCCAATAATTTTGTGAAAGAATCTTGCAGAAAATAACTTTATAGGAATTACTGAGTTGTGTTTGACTTTTGCAGAATTGGAGAAGGCCTTTAATTTTAAACCTCAAACATCTTAAAAACAGACTTTAAAATATATTAAAACAAAACGTCTTTTTTAAAAGCTTTAAAAACATCTTTAAAAGCAGTTCCAACACAGACACAGATAAGTTCTCTACTTAAAAGGCTTGTTGAATGAGGACTTTCTTCAGTAGGTGCCCAAAAGATAACAGACATGGCGCTTGGCTAATATTTAAGGGGAGGGAATTCCAAAGGGTAGCTGCCACTGCATTGAAGGTCCACTTCCTATGTTGTGAGGAACGGACCTCCTGATAAGATGGTATCTGCAGGAGGCCCTCACGTGCAGGGTGTAGTGATTGACTGGGTCTACATAAGGGGTGAGACGATTTTTCAGGTATCCTGGTCCCAAGTTGTATAGGGCTTTGTACACCAAAACCAGAACCTTGAACTTTTGTTTATAATGTTTTTATAATAATAATAATAATAATAATAATAATAATAAATTTAATTTCTGTGTCGCCTATCTGGCCAATGGCCACTCTAGGCGACGTACAAAATCGTTAAAACACAATATGATAAAATACAGTAATACAATATAAAAACAGTATAAAAACAATACAGCTGGAACAACAATATTAAAACAGGGCAGGAGGCATTTCAATCATAGCAATTAACCCTCCCCGGAGATCCAAAGGCCTGTTGAAAGAGCCAGGTCTTTAAGGCTTTCCGAAATGCATTTAGGGAAGAGGCGTGCCGGAGATGTTGTGGGAGGTTTTGTTTGCAAGCGGGTTAATCGCTTCTGGTTGACCAGTCAACTGAACTGAACCATGGGCATTATGTCCCTTCCCTGGGGAAGAAGAAAGAAACAAGTTGGTGCCCCCCAATATCCAAAGGAGAGGGCAGGTAACCCACCAGTCTTGGCTGCCACAGAAAATGAAGCAGGTATCCATTTTCAGTTCAAGATGTTCAGTTTTCTTCCCTCCTCTTCCTATTTTCTTTATTTTCTCGGTGACTGTCTGATATTTGTATTGTTTTCCTTTCTTTTAATCTAACACTGCTGCCACCGTCTCGCCCATGCAGGCTCGCTACAACTTCATCCGCAGCATGGCGGCTTACAGCCTCCTGTTGTTCCTGCTCCAGATTAAAGACAGGCATAATGGCAACATCATGCTGGACAAACAAGGGCATCTCATTCATATTGGTTAGTTCATTCCTTCTTTGTGTTTTCTATCTGCTGTCTCACTTGTTCCATGTCGGGCGGGGTTACCTTTTGCCCTCCTTGGTAAACTAGACCTCCCATCATCCCTGGCCGTTAGCCGTGCGTGCTGAGGCTGATGGAAGGTGCTGTTCAGCAACATCTGGAGGGCCAAAGGTTTCCCCAAACCTGCTCTATAGCAACATTTTCCTTCCAGGGGATCGCCATTCTTCCACATGCCCATTGGGGGTACTTGTCACACCTTGGGAAGCACTATCCCATGGCTACAACTAGAGATATGAAGGCCCGGGAAAAAACTGGAAAAATTCAGAAAAAAATGTTTTTTTTCCCGGTTTTTTCTGAAGCCTTTTTTGTTTTTTTTCTGAAAAATTGAAAAAAATGAAGAAAGATGGATTATGGAATGTTTTATTTTAGTAAGATGAATAAAATGTTTCATTGAATCTTGGTGTCCCCCCCCCCTTTTTCTCAGTTCTTTTTATGGGAATGGGTGCTTTATGTCTGCTTGACACTGGGGAGGGCTAGCGGAGACATAAATAATTTTCTTTGTTATTAATGTTGATGGTTTCTTCTGGTTTTTTTAAATTGTTTTTTGCCTGCTCCTAATAAACTGGCAAAACGAAAGAGGCTCCTTACAGTTCAGGATCTTGTAGATCCATTTGTTACCAAAAAAAGTAAAAATTTTAAAAAGTAAATTCAATTTTTGTTTGAATAAAATGTACTTTTAATATTCCAAATGTGATAATTTTATGCCAGACCAACTTGTACATAATTACATTTGATGTTCCTGAAGTCACAAAGTGACTTTCAATCTGTAAAAACTGCTAATATTGCTTTTTTTCCTTTTTTTTTTGAAAATTTCTGTTTTTTTCTGGGGGGGAAATGGGAAAAAACGGTTTTCTTCCATGGCCTCAAAATTTCTAGAAATGTTACATCTTTAGCTACAACCAGAGGGAATATTTGTGCTTTGCTTATAATCACATAGTGCTGAGACTACAGGCCCATTGGCTTCAGAAGGTGTTGGGGTGGTTTGATTTGGTTAAAATTGGGAGGAATGGGGTGGGTTTCATTAAGCATCCCTTTACTATTCCCCTACAATTTGAGCATTGCAATCACAAAATCTTCCAACGCAGAGAGTTTACTTCAATGACAAATGGCATGGTGTACAGGTTAGAGCATCAGACATGGATTAGGGAGACCTGGGTTCAAGTAATCTCTCAGCTGTGAGGTTGTAACTATCTCTCATCCTAACCCACCTCAAACAGTTGTTGTGAGGATTAAAAGGGAGAAAAGAACTCTGTACACTGGGCAGAGCTTTGAGGAAGGGGATATAAATGTAATTAATAAATAAAGGCGTGGTGCTTTTTTTAGGGATGCACCTTGGCCTCTAAGGAGCGATGCTTTTTTTCCTACTTAGAATTTCATTGGTCCATGTCTCAGGATGCTTATACCCCACTTTTGTTGTGATAAAGAGTTCTCTCTCAGCAGAGACTAGATCACCTACACTCAAGACAAAATCGGTGTGTGCAGGGGGATGCTTAATCTTTTCCTTTTAAGCCATTTTCCTGCCTTGATGAGGTTCCAGATGTGTATTGTAAACACACATCTGGGGCTCCAGAACAGCACTTGCGAGGTTGAAATTTTGAGAGGGGAAACCTCTGAGAAGGTAAACGGAGGGTATAGGGCTGTATAGCTCTCTGCAGTTCCACTTACATTCATGGCCCCTAGTGGCTGTATATGTGTGTGTAAATATATGCAATTTTGCCCATTTCAAAGGAGACAGGAAAAGGGACCTGTCAGTCTCTCTCTTTTTCTTCCCTGGCATAGATTTTGGTTTCATGTTTGAGAGTTCGCCAGGCGGAAACCTGGGTTGGGAGCCGGATATCAAGCTGACCGACGAAATGGTGATGATAATGGGAGGGAAAATGGAGGCGACGCCTTTCAAGTGGTTCATGGAGATGTGCGTCAGGGGATACCTGGCCGTCAGGTGAGGAGGCTTCCACTTCGGATCTGATCTCGATAGTTCCTGCACCAATGGGCGATTCCTCGTGCAGAGTTCCATTCCTTACAACAGTCTTGGGGTTAGCACAGTGGCCGCCAAGGCCAGATGACTGGAGCTGCCTGCGTCGCAGTAATTTCGTTAGGGTGATAGATTGTGAGTGGCAGCCCAGCCTCATTAGCAAATGGACGGGGATTACACTGTGTGGAGTTAATTACAGTAATAAGGTGTGGTCCATTCCCAACCTGAGTCCCTCTGACTTTATTCTCTTTCTTCAGCGACAAGAAAGGCCTAAGAATTCTCTTTTCTCTCTCCTTCTACAGGCCTTACATGGATGCTGTAGTCTCTCTGGTTACATTGATGCTGGACACAGGGCTGCCCTGCTTCCGAGGGCAGACAATCAAACTGCTGAAGTAAGTTGCGCATACTTCTCGACGATATCCTTTGAAAGCACACGATTCAGCAGCCTTGCTAAGGACCAGCAAGCCTGGGTCCAGTAGGTGCCTGAACAGGAGTCTGCCTTGAGTTCCATTGAGGGCTTTTTCTTAATGCCCAACCATCTTGGACCCTATGATTGGCCGGTGAGGCCTTGTGGTGATGCCACTGAGGGCTGTCCAGCTGCCATTAACCGTTACAGGGCCTTTTCGGAAGTGGTTCCCCACTGTGGCATATCCTCCCAAATGAGCTGCGTCTGTTTCCCTCATTATTGGCTTTCAAGAGGAAGTTAAAAACATTCCTTTTTTTTACCCAGGCATTTGATGGCTGAAAGACGCTGTCCCTGGCAACCATGAGATCACTGGGTGAATGTTTTAAACTGTTTTTAGAAGGCTTTTTAAAGAGTTGTTTTATCATGGTGTGTTGCTGCCCTGGGCTCCTTTGGGCAGAGGGGCAGGATATAAATTGAAATTATCATCATCATCATTATTAATGACAATGATGATGTGGGAGGCTGTGTGGATCCAGAATTGGCCTCCACAGTCACTGTTAAAGACCTTACCCTGGAAGACAATCTTACTCAGCCACGAGTGATCGCCAATGAATGAATGATGATGACGACGATGATGATTAAAGGGCAGCCAGACCCCAAAGGGGCAGCTACAGTGGGCCGTTCAAAAAGAACATTTGGCCAGTTCAAAAATTTCAAGACGTGCAGAAGTTGTATTTTGTTAGGTGACGTATGAAATGACTGCTAACAATGTGAAAAGTAAGTTCAATCATCCAGACTCCCTTAGAGTCCCAGAGCCTGATCAAATATACTCATTTCTCCTCCCCTTGCCGAAGACGCTCCCCTCAACGCTGTCAGATTCCCAGTTCTGCGGATTTTCTCCCACTCTCCGTAGACTTCTAAATGTCATGGGATGTGACTCTAAGCAAGAAAGAATGTATGTGTGCACGAACAAAATGTGCAGGTGTGATGTAGCAGTGCGCGAATTAGAATCACGTACCACTGGGCAGTTCTAAATTTCCCTTTTAAAAAGTCCTGGATCCATGGAAGAACAGTGGGCTGTGACTTAAATAAATGGCCCAAAAGCGGCCCTCAAAATGTTGGTATAAAATCATTGAGATGCTTTCCGCAAGCATGTTGTAAGCAGAAGCGACTGAGGCTGCTCACATATTTGGAAGCAAGTCCCATTACTCGATATAGAACTTTAGAGTAAATGTGATTGCAAGCCAGCCAATCAACACAGCGAGCTGTGTCTCACTTCATTGTAAGAATCGGCGGTTGTTACTAAGAGATGCACCATTTTTGTCCTCTTCTCATCTTTTCTGCTTTCTTGAACAGGAACAGGTTCAGCCCCAACATGACGGAGCGAGAAGCCGCAAACTTCATCATAAAGATAATTCAGAGCTGCTTCCTCAGCAACAGGTAACAGTCTAACCACTACACCACACTGGATCTAAAATGGAAATGGATTGCCTTCAAGTCGATTCCGACTTCTAGGCGACCCTACGAATAGGGTTTTCATGGTAAGGGGTATTCAGAGGGGGTTTACCATTGCCTTCCTCTGAGGCTGAGAGGCAGTGACTGGCCCAAGGTCACCCAATGAGCTTCATGGCTGTGTGGGGATTCGAACCCTGGTCTCCTAGGTTGTAATCCAACACCTTAACCACTACACCACACTGGATCTAAGCAGTATATAAATGCTTTTAAATAAACAAACTAGTCTCTCCCCAGAGATGGGGACTAAGAATACCCTGTGGCTTTCTCTGTCCTGGCCTTTATCTGGCCACTGATTATAGTAACTTCAGGGCTTTAAACATGTTAATTGGGGGAGGGCCGCAGCTGCGTGGCAGAGCATCTGCTTTGCATGCAGAAGGTCCCGAGTCAAATTCCCGGCATCTCCAGGTAGGGCTGGGGAGAAGACTGTGTCTGCAATGCTGGAGAGCTGCTGCCAGCCAGCGTAGACAGTACTGAGCCAGGTGGACCCGTGGTCTGACTCGGTGAAAAGGAGCTCCCTGGGCTCCTGTGGTGTAATACCAAGATGGCCTGTACCAATCCCCCTGTGTATTTTAGGTTGCATCGCCACCCTGGCATTCTTTCTGTATCTTCCACTTTTATAACTGGCCTATTACTGAAAACAGTGGAAGCTTCTGTATTCCCCCTGAGTCTGTCTGGTTCTGGAGGAAGGGCCATAGCTGCGTGGCAGAGCACCTGCTTTGCATGCAGAAGGCCCCAGGTTCAGTCCCCAGCATCTCTGGATAGGGCTTTGGGAGAGAATCCTGTCTGAAACCCTGGAAAAGCCCCTGCCAGTCAGTATAGCCCGGATGGACCCATGGTCTGACTCGGTGTAATCCTGTGTTCCTACAAAGCGGATGCTTCTGGGTTGGGATTACTTGCCATTCAAACTTGCTCGAGGCCATCAAGTCCTGGGGCTCTGAAACACCTTTTGTTTTCTTGCCTTTTTTAGGAGCAAGACCTATGATATGATCCAGTTCATCCAGAATGATATTCCCTACTGAAACAAGGGGGATTATCCTGGGGGAGCCACAATCCCTTCACCTTCGTTCCAGCCTAGACATGTGATTTCCAATGTACCTGTCTCCAATCAGTCCTGTGGGCGCATGTGCATGTGAATGTGGGTGTCCCCATTTTACAGGACCTTATAACAATCAACAACTCTTGAACAGTTCCTTTATCTCTACTAGGATGTCCGTGTTCCTACAGAGCAGTTGGCTGACATCACAGATTTAAAATCCTGTTGTAGCTAGGAATGTGTGTGCAGCTCAACAGGCACCGATAAATCTGAGGGGTGTGGCAATTGTCAGGCGATGCAAGGGTTGTTGTTTTTTTTCAATTTTATTTTTTTTGGAAGCAAGCTCCCTTAAAATGCCCACTCTGCAGAATCCGATGGAAATAAAATGCTCTGGAGTTCCTGTTCAGAGCAGCAAAGAAGCATTCAGTTGCTCCAGCTGTAGAAATTGTAATGATAATCTCTGTAGGTGGCGATATTCCAACATCTGTGTTAATATTGTATTTTGCACTGTAAATTGTTCCTGCTGCATGGTCAGTGTTTCATACCTAGATGAAGAATGTATTTTTTTCCTTTAGTGTGGTTTTAAAGAGAGAAACTTTATCCAAAATATATTTAATCTAAGAAATGGAGTTTAAAAAAGAACTTATGATACAATATGTCACTGTTCCAACAGGTTTTTTTAAAAATAAAAACTGTCCTTAAGACCATGGTGTATGTGATGAATGCCTGCGAAAATTGTCAAAGGCTGTGCGTGCGGGCATGTGTTTGGACGCTACCTGCTGCATTCTGCATTGTACAGCTTCTGAGCCATGCATAGTGGCAGCCCACAATAGCCAGCTTATCCTAGGGCAGTGTTCTTAATCTGTGGTTCAGCAATCCCTTGGGGGTCGATGCATGAGCTTCAAGGGTTCTGTGCAGTGGGCACCAAAAAAAAAATCAATTTCCAATGCAATAAAATCAGTTGTGTGCAAAATGTTGGGTGTATGTGCTTATGTACATTTTCCTGGAGCTCATAGCTTTCATCAGATTCTCAAAGGGAGCTGTGACCCGTAAAAGGCTAAGCACCACTGTCCTGGGGGAAAGGCTACAGCTCAGTGGCAGAGCCCCTGCTTTGCTGCAGAAGGCCCCAGATTCAATCCCTGACACCTCCTGGTAGGGCTGGGAGAGAGACCCCCTGCCAGCCAGTGTAGACAACACTGAGGTAGGTGGGCCAATTGTCTGACTTGGTCTTTGGCAGCTTCCTGTGTAAGAATGGTAAGGGGGGGGGGAAGCCTAAGATGCTGGAAAATGTGTTGTTTATTTTCAAAAAAAGCCCCATGTGTTTCAGTCAGTATATTGTCCGGCCTTTGTCAGGGGCTATAAATAAAATTGCAAACACACACTACATTATTATACATAATAAACAAAGTACATTACAGCATTAAATCATATTTTAAAAATTGTACAATTTATGTAGGATATGATTTAATGCTGTAATGTACTTTATTATGTGTAATAATGTATTGCGTCTTTGCAATTTCATTTGTAGCCCCTGACGAAGGCTGGACAATATAGTGGCTGAAATGCGTTGGGCTTTTTTTGAAAATAACACATTTTCCAGCATCTTGGGATTCCCCCCCCCTTTTTTTTTTATTCTGGCTATTTGGATGCTGGCCACCTTCTGCTTTTGTTTTTACCTTCTTGTGTAACCCTATCCAGGTGCCAGTGTTTGATGGGAAGGGCTTTTCAGGGCTTTCCCCCCCATAGTAACCACTCTCAAAAACTGGTGTTCTGCCTGCCCTGTACACACAGTGCTATGTTATATCCCAAAGACTATTGAACAGGCAACTCTAGAATATGTCTATATTTAGGGAAGAATCACTGTTCATAAAAAGAGATCATAGATCAGTGGTAGAGCGCATGATTTCTCTAGATAGGGATCAGACCGACACTCACTCTAGGGTATCTGATGGCTCTATCAGGTGGGGAATCTATAGCCCTCCAGATGTTGGATTCTAATTCACATCAGCCCCAACCAGCATGGCCACTGCACAGGGATGTTGGGAGCTGAAATCCAGCAACATCTGGCAGCAGTGGTGTAGTGGAAGGGGAACGAGCACAGCTCCAAGACATTTTTTCAGAGCAAGAACGATGATACCTGCCAGAGCACCGGGGTGTAACTGACGGGCCCTCATTGCTGTGGCAAGCGAATAAGTTGATTACAAGGCTGTCATGTTTTACTACTGTTTGTGAAGATGAGCACAAGAGGAAGTTAGAGAATGGCAAAACTAACGCAGAGGCTGGACTTACGGGGTAGCTTAAATGTTAACAATCATTAGCAAGATGGTCTGTCTTCCTATTTAAAAGCTAAAGGTTGACTTTCAGCTGGCTGATTTATCTTTTTATCAGTGTGTTTTACAAGTTTGTTGTTTGTTTATTAAATTCATATCCCGCCCAGAAGGAACCCAGGGCGGCAAACAAAACATTCTAAAGCATCTTAAAAACAGACTTAAAATATGTTAAAACAAAACATTTTTAAAAACGTATTTGCACAAGACATTTTTTTTTTAAAAAAAGCTTTACAAACTTCTTAAAAAGCAATTCCAACACAGATGCAGACAGTGTTGAATATACGCAGTCAGAAGTAAGCCTCTTTTTAGTCCAATGGCGTTTACCCCCAGGTAACAACGCATCGGATGGCCTTCCATGCCATATAGCTAAACAGGCCTGTGAACCCAGGTCTTCCCAGCCAAATCCCAGCTACAGCTACCCTTTACCAGCTTGCTGTTAAGTGCCTGTCATAGATCATCACAATGGCCTGTAATTTGGGGGGGGGGCTTTTTGGCACCACAGTTGTGGGGGCTGTGAAGCTGAACTCCTGCATTCAAATGCATGCTGGGAAATGTAGGTTTGTACAACTAAAGTGGATTAAAGAACTCTCCCTAGCGCAACAAATTGACTTTTTTTAAAAAAAGATTTTTTGCAATTTGGGAAATGAGGGAAATGTAGTGAAAAGCGTGGAATGAACAAATAACAGGAAGATGTCCAAACACCCTGCAAGCAAATCAAGATGAAAGAAGATTAGACAAATTCATGGAGGATAAAGCTATCAATGGCTACTAGCCACGATGGCTGTGCCCTGCCACCATAGTCAGAGAGGCAGTATGCTTCTGAATACAAGTTGGTGGAAACCACAGGCAAGAGAAGAGTGCTCTTGCACTCCTGCTTGCAGGCTTCCCATTGGCAACAGGCTGGCCACTGTGAGAACAGGATGCTGGACTAGATGGTCCACTGGCCTGATCCAGCAGGCTCTTCCTATGTTCTTATGCAGGATGAATGTTCATTGTCGTGTAATCACCCTGGAAACAAATCAGAATGAATGCTCAATGAAGACTGAATGTAGAGCCCCTCTAGACAGGTGAGTACTTGGGGGTATATTCTCCAACATGTCACTGACGCAATCGTGGTGGATTGATACTGGACCATGCACCCATCATGCCGCTTTATTAATTACTCTGCAATCTTTCCCCAGTGTTATTGCGTGATGATTGCTCTCTGGAGGGGCACTCTTGCACTGCAGCAGCATGACTGCAGGATAAACTAGTATAAAAAGTTAACCGGATTTCAGCCAGACATCACGGGACAGGCACTGATGGGAACCAAAGCTGTATGTCCACCTGGGAAATTTTGCAGGCACAAACAGTACGGAAGGCAGAATCACATATAACCACCCTGGCACCATCGTGAGCACAAAGCATCAGGATGCCTGAGGGGCCTATACCTCCATGTAAAGCTTTGTGCAAGCAAATCAGGATGCTGAATAAACAGGTCACCTGGAGAAGCCCTTAACAGGGTTTCTAATCCTGTCCGGACGGAGTTAGGAATACGGGAATCTGTGTTACACTGAATCAGGCTGGTCCATCCAGCTAAGTTCTGTCTATACTGACAGGTGTCTCTCCCAGCCCTACCTGGGAAGGCCAAGGACTGGACCTGAGACCTCAACATGCAAAGCAAATGCTGTCCCACTGAGTCATGGCTTTTCCCCAGCTTGCCTTTTCAACACATTCCAAAAGAGAGGCGGGCTGCAATTATTTTATTTATTTTTTTGGAAGGCGGAGGAATTATGGAAAGTGGCATCATGAAATAGGGATTGAGGGAAATTGGATTCAGTTTGTATTTAAAGCTGAATGTGTCAACTTCGTATTTCCCGAAGCAATATGAGAATCGAAACACAACCATCCTTCAAAATTTGCACTTACCCAGACTTGCAACGTATTCGGGGAACTTGTGCATACATTCGCGAAAATAACATACAAAAATGGATTATATTGCGAGACATTGCTTGCAAAAACGTGTATGTTAATCAAAACGGCCTACAGCAATTTATTAGGAGAATGCAAATCCTGAACAATTTTTATGAGGATTTAAAAAAAAAAACTCACAGATTGCTGCGGAAAGGTAGAGAACTGAATTTAAGGTTGGGACAAGGAGAAACAGAGAAAGCCAAAAGGGACAGATCCTAGCCTGAAACCACAGGGTGGTTCTTCTTACCATCCAGAGAGCTTTCATCTAGAAACTGGCTCCTCCGACACTTCCACCCCCATTTCAAACCATCTCCCCTGAAGCCAAGAGCGTGTTTGAGTCTCGCTTTGTGCCTTTTCTGCCTCTGGCCCTCCCAGCTGTGTTCTCACCATCAATCTAGCTTTCTAGAAACCCTGTTGTTACATGGATGAAAGAGACACACACAAGGATGGGAGGTTTGGCAGTGATAATCTGGCAATGCAATCAGAAAGCTCTAAAGAAAAATTTGGAGGCGGAGGGGGCAAACCCATAGAGAAGCATCGGCGTGACTTTTCTGCCCTGGGTTGGATGAATAAATGAAAATGGGCGGGGATGGTGCACTGCCAGAATCAAAGTTTAGTATGTTTAAATGAAAGATATAGGGAGCTATAAGCTGACTGCTTCTTCTATGTCTACACCAGGTGTGGGGAACCTGTGGCCCTCTGGATGTTGCTGAACTACAACGCCTATCATCCCTGCCCATTGGCCATGCTGGCTGGGGGCTCATGGGAATTGTAGTTCAGCAACATCTGGAGAGCACCACATAGGCTATCCCAGTCCTAAAACCCCTTAAGAGCTCAGGGCAGCATATATTATTTCCCCACCTTTCAGGGTCACAACTCTGTGAGGTAGGCTTGGAAACAGTGAGTTAGCCCCAAATCACCCAGTAAGCCTAGCAGGATTTGAACTTGTCTCCCTGGTTATAGCCCAACGTATGACCTGCGACTCCTGTGAGCTCAACAGAGGACCTGTCTTTCCTTGTACCAGTATTCATAGAGTGGAATCTGTGGGCCGGAGCTACTTGTGAAGACAGAGTTGAATTGAGCAAGGGCCAGATGGGCTGGCCACACTGGCCCCTCTCTGCCCCCCGCCATAATGCAAGATTAGTGGGAAAGGCCATCATCCAATCTCTTTCTTTAATTAAAGGATGTCAAGTTTCAGATTTGGTGGAGAGTTCTGCTTGCAAATCTCAAAAAGCTGTTGACAGTCTGGGTGGTTGTTGTTATTTTTTCAGTTTCTTTTCCACATTTCCTCCCAGAAGGAGCTCAGTACAACAAACAAGGGACAAAACACTAAAAATATCTTAAATCATCTTAAAAACAAAACAGCTTAAAAACATCCTAAAAATAAAAATCTTTACAAAACATCTTAAAAAGCAATCCCAGCACAGATGCAGGCTGGGATAACGTCTCTACTTAAAAGGCTTGTTGAAAGAAGAAGGTCTTCAGTAAGCGCCAAAAAGATAACAGAGTCAGAGCCTGTTATCAAATATTTACTAATATTAGTTACTAAGGGAATTCCAAAGAGTAGGTGCCACAACACTAAAGGTCTGCTTCCCATGTTGTATGGAATGGACCTCCTGATAAGATGGTATCTGCAGGAGGCCCTCAACTGCTGAGCTCTGTGATCAACTGGGTATAGAACGATTAAGATGATCTTTGAGGTATCCTGGTCCCAAGCTGCATAGGGCTTTTATATACCAGAACCAGCACCTTGAATTTAGCCTGGTTGACTTGTTAGTATTATGCTAGATATAGTGCCTTAAGCAAGACATGTTTCAGTTTTCTCTGTTTCTTACAAACATTTCCCAACATAAAATCAATGTCGCCTTGCAATAATTGACTTTGAGTTTCAGTGTTTCAAAACAAAATATCACACAGAACGAAATTACAATGTGCCATTCGTAATCCAGGAATATGAGAGCATTGGTCAGGAGTCTAATTACTTTTGCAAGGTGCTGTAGATAGGTACACTGATGCCTTAAAAAGGGGGGGGACTTTTTTCAGCCCAAGGGCCACATTCCCTTCTGGGTAGCTTTCTGAGGGCCACATGCCAATGGTGGGTGGGGACGTAGACAAAAGTGGGTGGAGCAAGGAATACAAAATGTACCTTCGTACAGTGGGCTAGTTTCCATCCTCTGTCCGGGCACGCTAGAGGCATTATCAGAGTTCAAGGACACGTCTCACCCAGGCAAAAACACTCCCAGAGGGTGTGAAGTAGGGACGGTAGTGGTTGTGGCTGGGAAGGGTGTGTGGCCTGTGGAGAATCCTGAGGGCCATGTAGAGAGACCAGGAGGGGTACATTCGGCCCCTGGACCTGAGAGTCCCTTCAAATCAAGCGGATTTACAGCTGAGCACATGCTTTGCATGCAGGAGGTCCCAGATTCGGTCCTTGACACCTCCAGTTAAAAGGATCCGGTGGTAGCACATGATGGGAGAGCAAGATATGTGCTAGAGGTCCTGGAGAGCTGTCGCCCGTCAGAGGCAACACTGCCGGCACAAATAGGCTGACTTGTTCGAAGGCAGCTTCCTAGGCTACCACTAGGGGGCAACATCAGCCTGTTCGCTAGATCCACGGGGAAGTGCTTGGAAGAGGATTCTACCAAGTTCTTGCCCAGTCGAGGCTTTTTTTTTTTTTTAATTATTGCACAAGGGAAGCTGGAGATGGAAACCTTTGGGTGAACCTGGGCCTGGTTTTCCATTATTGCAGACATATGTCTGAGCATGCATGGGCCAAGCCTGAGGTGACAGGGGGAGATTTATGGGCTGGGGCAGGAACTGCAGAGAGGTTTCAGTTTAAAAACGAGACAGATCTTGGCTTGGGTTTTGCTTGGGGAATCTGAATGAATTGGAAACAGATTCACAGGCTTTGAGGATCTCCCCAGCCCCCCTCCCCTGTGCTCAGCTCCCAAAAGGTGTAGGCAACTGTGCGTGCAAGAGCCCAGCCCTGACGCAACACCTGGTTGTAGCACTAAATGGCTTGCTTTTAAAACTTCAGTTGTATTGGAAATAGAACAGAATCTGCCAGGGGTGTCTACTTCATATCGTTTTTGCATGTGTCTGCTGTTATTCTCTGGGTTGCTTTTTAACTGTTCTTTAAAGTTGTTTTTACCATATTTTTACATCACCTTGAGATGTCCATGGAAGGCAAAATGATTATGATTATGCAGCAAAGAACCAGCAAGCCTTCAGTCCTGGGTAGGGAAAGGGAAGGAATTCACATTTCCAGACAAACTTGACAAATTTGCACTTTTTGAAACGATGTGTGAACCGACACACAGCCGACCTTTGAAATTCGTACCTCTCTGGATTTGGCAGTGCATCTCTCCAGCCAAATAATGTGTACAAAAAAGCACATCCTAGGGTCAAGTGTGCATAAAATGCGTCCATGGGGGAAAACAACCTATATACGAACCGGCCCGTACTCTACGTTCTACTACGAAGGCCCTCCTCCGGGTTCCGACTCATAGGGAAGCCCAGAGGGTGGTGACAAGATCTAGGGCCTTCTCAGTGGTGGTCCCCGAACTGTGGAATAGTTTCCCTGAGGAGGTGCGCTTGGCGCCGACATTGTTTTCCTTTCAGCGCCAAGTTAAAACCTTCCTCTTTTCCAAGGCATATTAATTTAAGTTAACGTAAATTTAAAATCTGCTGTGATTGATTTTAGATTGTTTTATTTTTATATGTTTTTGCTGTATTATACTATGTGATTTTATTGTATTTTCTGTGTTCACCGCCCAGAGAGCTATTGCTAGTCGGGCGGTATATAAGTCTAATAAAATAAATAAATAAATAAATAAAGATGCATTGTAATAAGGGAAGAGCTTTGCGAAAATGTGCGTAGAAGGAAACATTGCATACAAACGTGCACATGAGGAGAAATTTGCACGAAAGCGCTGAAGAATTTTCATGACATTTTTTTTTAAGCAAAGTGATATGGAAATGTAGAGAAAGATTGGAAAGATGAGAAACCAAGAGAAACCAAAACGGAGATATTTGACAGCAGGGCTGGTCCCAGGTTCAAATCCCTGACACTGCCGGTTAAAAAGCTCAGATAGCATGTCATCGGACAGGAAGAAGCGTCTCTCCCTGGAGTGTTGCTGCCGGTCAGAGTAGACAATATTCAGCTTAAATCAGTCTTCCTCAATGCGGTGGACTCTAGATGTTTGGGACTACAAGACAGACTTGGCCAATATGGTGATGCAGGCTGGGGATTATGGGAATTGTAGACCAAAACATCTGAAGGCCATTCTCTAGGACAAATGGACAAATACTCTGGTGAGTTTCATGGTCCCGCTATCGATACTTTGCCTCAGGATGGGAGTTCAAGCCCTTGATATAGAAATTTTGTGAAAGACCAAGCCAGATGGACAATTTAGTATATTGTGTTCATGCAAATATCAAGTTACGTTTATTGAAGAGCACAGTATTATGCCAGGCGTAGGGAACCTCTGGCCCTCCAGGCATTGCTGAACTACAACTCCCATCAGCCCCAGCCAACATGGCCAATGGCCAAGGACAATGGGAGTTGTAGTTCAGCAACATCCAGAGGGCCAAACGTTCCCCACACCTGGTGTAGACACAGAAGAAGCAGCCGACTTGCAGCTCCCTGTATCTTCCCCCACACCTTGCGGCATGATTTCTGCTTGTTTTCAGTTCCCTGGGAAGAGAGATTGGCTGTTAAACCACACTGGGAATTGTAGCTCTGTGAAAGGAATTAGGGTCTCCTAGCAACTTTCAGCGCCCTTCACAAACTACAGTTCCCAAGATTCTTTGGGGGAAGCCATGACTGTTTATAGTGGTATAATTTTGCTTTGAATGTATCGTGCAGAAGGGTCCGTCGCCTAACAGGGGAGTTTCTTCATCCTCCTTCATCCTCCATTTTGGTTGCCCTAAAAGGCAGGGCGATTGCCAGTCCTCCTGAGTCTCAGATGCCACCGTTGCAGTTAGTAGTGTGGGAGTTTCACACTCGCCTATTTAAATATGTGCCTGCTAACCGGAGCGCCTTGGGAGATGCCCTAATGAACACATGATGCCTACTCATTGCTCCGATGATGCATCTCACGCTCATTAAGTCCATTAGTCCCACTGGTGGCAAAACGAGAACCAAATAAATAAATAAATTGGGGGGGGGGACCTGGAAACCTTCCCAAGGGCCATGTGAGGGGTCAAAGGCACAATGAAAAGAAGTTCCCATTCTGACAAGAGTGGGGGTTCCAGACTGTATTTTGCAGGAGGGGATTCAAGCACATACTTCAGGGGAAGCCGTGATAGTTTAAAGTGGTATCGTAGTACTTTAAAAGTACAGGGCAGATGGAGCTATATATAGAAAACAATTAAAACAATTGCATATATAAAAACGTTCTTTAAAAAAACACTGCTTAGAAATGCAAACATTAACCTGTACATCAGTGCTTTCAAGGCATAGCGCCAATGGAACCATATTCTAACCTTCGTGTAAGCCTTGTGCAAGGAAATGAGGATGAATGCTGATGAAATGAGTCATCCAGAGGAGTCCCCACTGCCTCCCGGAGTAATGACTGGGCACTCAAGAGAGATAATAGCATCTCCCAACAGCGGGGACCGCACAGGTCTCCAAACAGCCGCAGGGAAAGAGGCTGTGCATCTCCAGCAAAGCCATTGGCCATTCGCCATGTGCTCGGCTTGTCTTTTCCAGGTGCCATGGTGACCGAGGGGCCTGCCCTCCCAGAAGGCTCTGCCTGGAAGCATTTTATTTGGCAGAGAGAGTGCAGGAGTGGGGGAGGTTGCAATTAATTAAGCACCCATTCTTCCCTTCCTCTCTGCATTTTCTCTCTCCGGCAGTCACTTGCGGTGTCCGCTTCCTCACTAGCCTTCTGCAGGTCCTTTACGTCCGTGGCTCTGCCGGTAAATAATTCAGCAAGGACAGCCCTGCAAACACACAAGGCAGGAAGAGGAGATGGAAGGAAGAGAGTGATGAGGGGGCTTTTGGCAAGAAAGGCGACTCTTGTCCCTCTGGGCCACAACGTTGAAAGGAAATGCCATCTAAATCCAACCCTCAGAGTGATTTAACAATCAATCCCTCTTCCCTAGAGATGGGTGAGAAATTTGGTTCCATTCGCATTTCTAGCCAAAGCTATCAAAGTCGTGCTTTCCAAAACACAGCCATCCTTTGAAATTCACATTTGAATTTTGCCATGCAGTTCGCCAGCCAGACAATGTTTACAAAAATTCACATGTTAGGGGAAAGTGCGCACACAATGTCTGTATGTGTGTGTGTAAATAACATACAAATATGCATTATATTATATTAGCAGAAATGGCTCTCCAAAATGTCTGCATTAGTCAAAACTGCCCACGAAAATGTGTTTATTAGGAGATATTCTTCATGAAAATCTTCATGAGAATCTAAACAACAGTTGAGTTTAAGATTGGAAAAATGAGAAATTGACAGATCTTTCCGCCCCGCCCCTTCGTAGTGAACTCTGGGAATTGTTCTGTGAGGGGGGGCTGTAGGTTGTTAAGGGTGCTGAGAGTTGCTAGGAGATTCCTATTCCCCTCTCCAAGCTACAATTCCCAGCATTTCCTGGGAAGAGGGATTGATTGTTGAACCACTCTGCAAACTGTAACTCAGAGAGGGAGCAGGGATCACCTGACAACTCTCAGCTGGGCCGGCACCAGATATGACTGGGACCTTGGGGCCATAGCTCAAGCCCCCACCCCATACAGGTGGTGCAAGGCTAATAAGCTCACCCACATGCTCATCTACCTCTTGTGTTGTGTGAATGACGTGCACGCACTGACAGGAGAGGTAGGTGGGGTATGCGTGCGGGTTTAATGAAACCCATGCTGTCTGTATTGGAGGGGTGCCTGGGAGCTCCCTCTCCACGAGCTGTGGATCATGGAACGGGAGTACCACCCTCCAACCCTAAGGATGGGCCCCTCTGTACTGCAGGGGCCCTCAGCCAGGGCCCAACCTGGCCACCCTCTGGCACCAGCCCTGACTCTCAGCACCCTTATCAAACAACAGTTCCCAGGATTCTTTGGGAGAAGCTATGACTGTTTAAAGTGATGTAATAGTGCTTTAAATGTACAATAGTGCTTTAAATGTACAGTGTAGGTATAGCCTGTGTTTACATAGCAGCTTCCATAAAAACACCATCCCAATATTAAACATATACAGTATATTGAGTTCTGGTGGTGCTGCTCCACTCTGTGATGTCAATTCCAGCACAAGCCACTTTGCTTTTTAGTTTTGATGCATTTCAGGAGAAAACCAAGAAGACTGCCGCATGCGGAATGCTGCCTGTTTAAAGACCTACAGAGTTTCCTGACTTGTCGTTTGAGCAGGAGAGCCGCCGGCCTCACTTGGAAACCTTCTTATGAAATGGCTCATTGAGCAACTGAACAACCTCCGGGTGGAGCAGAATTTTAACCGTCGTCAAATACCAGGTGGGCTGATACAGGGTCTGATTGTTCCCTCTTGAAAATATTTGTTTATTGACCAAGAAGCTCCAGGCGGCATGCATCATTATCCCACTCCCTGGCTTAGCGATTGATCACAACAAACCTGTGAGGTAGGTTAGGCTGAGAGACGGCAACTGGCCCAAGGTCACCAAGGGAGCTCCATGACTGCATGAGGATTTGAACCCTGATCTCCCAGGTCCTATCTCCCAGGTCCTAGTCCAGTACTCTAAGCATGACGCCAGACTGGAAGTGGATAAGGGCACCCCAAATGATCAGGATGGTAGAACATTTTCTCCATGGGGAAAGGCTAATGTGTTTTGAGCTTTTTGAGCAAACAAGTGCTGTCGTGTGGACTGTCCCTGCTCAGGCCCCTAGCCAGCCAATAATATTTTCTTCCATTCCGTTTCCCCTTTCTCCCCACTCCCATTTTTGGGGCAGGGGGTTGCCCCCTACCAACAGACACGTGGCTTTCTGCTCCCAGTAAGCATGGTCAATATTCATTGGGCTGTTTTGGCATCTCTTACTTTGCTCATTTTCCGCCTCCATTTTCTTTTTTGTGTGTAATTCTGAAAACGTGGGGGTTCCCCTGAGCATGCTGATGACCTCCTCTGTGCTCCTCAGTGACGCCACTTTGGTTGCAGTCCCGTCGGCACTCATCCACTCCATTCGCTATTGGAAGGAGTGACATTATTAAAGGCAAGGGGAAACCTGAAAGGAATTTGTGCAATATATAGGTAGCATGAAGAAAGTGGATCGATAGCAGAAGAAGGACCAAAACATCCAGCATCATATTGCAGGTGGAAGTTGTACACATAGGGGAGATTTAAGTGTGAGTGGGGCCAGCCCTGCCGTTAGACAGAGCGAGGCAGCGGTGTAATAGATGCCAGGGGAAGCAGAAGCTTCCACCATTCCTCTTTGTTGCCATCAGGAGGAAGGATTGAATCCAGCAGCAATCCAGGTACAGAGTGGGAGGCTGCAGAAGCACCAGCTGAGGACCTGGACCAGATTCAAGGCTCTGAGCTGAGGGCTGGAGATGAGGAGGTCACTGCGCCTGGGGCTGTCAGACAGGAGCCCCCAGAAGAACCTCTCAGATGCCAGAGCCTGCAGGGCCAGAGGCAGGATCCCTACAGGTGTCGTCCCCTGAGAAACCCAGGGCCTTGCTGATCCAGTGATGCAAGACACGTACCAGGCGGGTACCAGGCTATGGAGCGGAGGAGGAGTCCCTGTCTTCAGGCCAGAGGGTTGGCCCTTTAAGACTCTGAAGGTCTCCACAAGGGGGTGGAGCCTAGAAGAGGGAGTCTGGAAGCTCTCAGCCTCTGTTGGGTGGAGTGGCTTGCTTGGAGCTATCCATGGTCCTGCAACTCCTGGCCTGCCTTGCCCATGGGGTCCAGCATCAGACCAGAATGCAAACTGGGTCTTGTAAGCTAGCCTACTTTGTGCCCGCGGCTTTCTGGTATGGTGGCGGAAGTTATCCCATCACCACTTCTGAAGAGTCTTCTATCTGTCTGTCTGTCTGTCCGTCCGTCCGTCTGTCCGTCTATCCATCTATCCATCTATCTAATCTATTCTATAATAGGACACTCAGGGCAGCTTACAATAAAATCGAACACAGACATAATAAAATTGTACACGGTAAAGATCACAAAAACATTGAAATAAATTAAAATACATTAAATTCATAGGGTTGCCATAAGTCGGAATAAGAGGTAAAATTAAAACAGAAGGCTAAAATGCATGTACGTGTGTGTGTGTATAAAATTATTATCATTATTTTTGCTCCTAATATTTCCATTATGGCGTAAGCCTGTGACAGATCTTAAACTCAGAACCTGCAAGAATTCTCTTGCATGCTACCTTGGCTAAAGAATTAAGTAACTTGCATGGAATCAGCCAGAACAGGGAAGAGAGCTCTTGAATAAAGAATAGAACAGAAAAAGATGCCCTGTGATAATGTCCGTAAAAGCTTGTGTTGGTGTCTGGTCTGAATGTCAAAAGCAGCTGTCCACTGTCAGAGGCAGTAAGCCGGTTGCTGGGACCTGCAAATGGGAAGCGCAATAGGGTTGTTCTCAGGCCCTGCTTGAGGGCTTCCCACAGGCATCTGGTTGGCTATAGTGAGAACAGGATGCTGGACTAGATGGGCCTCTGACCTGATCTAGCAGGGCTGCTCTTATGGCATGGCACCTTGCTGCTAGGCTGCTCTTGTCACTGCTGTCCTCCACCCCTGGATGCACAGGTTTGACCTCTACCATCTTGGTAGCCGTGCTTCTCCCCCCCAATCTATTTTTTGTGGTATTGTCATTTGACAATGTATAGCAAGTTTAAGCGGCATAAATAGCAAAGCAGAAAAAATGCCCGCCTTTTAACTTCACAGCCGCTCTGGAGCTATATAAGCACTCCCATGACTCTGAGAATGTTTTCTAACACTAGGGCCACATCCTCACCATATATTTAAAGCACACTGGTACCACGTGAACAGTCATTGCTTCCTCCATAGAATCCTGGGAGCTGTAGCTTGTGAAGGGTCATGAGAGCTCTTAGGAGACCCCTATTCCCCTCACAAACCTACAATTCCCAGAGTTCCCTGGGAAGCGGGAACAATTATTAAACCATTCTGGGAATTAGAGTTCTGTGAGAGGAATAGGGGTCCCCTAACGACTCTCAGCACTCTTCACAAACTACATGTCCCAGGATGTGTAAGCCACCTTGATGTGTAAGCCGCCTTGAGCACAATTTTTTCTGGAAAGATGGCATACAAATAAAATTATGAATGATTGAATGAATCATTGGGAGAAGCCATGATTCTTCAAGTGGTATTGGAGTGCTTTAAATATATGATGGAGATGTAGCTTCAGAAAACCAATCAGCAATATCTGATATGCCTCAATTCATGCACATCTAACCAATGGGAGGTAATCCACCCAAAAATGTTGCCTGCACATGCCCCCATTGAAATGAATTTATTTGGTTGGCTCTCCCTCCCCACTCTATAGTTCTTGTTAAACATATTTCTTCTTTAATCTTCCCAGGCCTTTCCTTGCCCCCCCCAAAACTCCCCAGTTCTTATTGTCTCTGTTTTCATTTGCTACCAGAATGCACCACTTTGCAAGAGACAGCACCAGCTGAATAATCATTATGATCTCCATCATCAGTTTTCTGTGCAGGGTGGGTAGCCAGCACAAAAGTTAGCCCCAAATAAGATGTGCATGGGCGAGAGGGAGACACTCTGTGCAATCAAAGGCACACTTTTCATGAGGCTACTCTGTGGGACTCTTCTTGCTCAATAAATCAATGGATAAGATAATGTGTAAAAGATCATGTACCCCAATTCATTATTTCTTTCCTGTCTCTAGATACTCTTCCGTTTCCTGAACCTCTCGCTTTGCCACCTCCGCAAAGGGCATTCAGGCAGGGACATGCTGTTCAGCTAAATAAGATGCACAAGTTATGTGACGTAGTGCCCAAGAGATCAGGAATTTCCTGGTTCAAATCTCGACTCTGCCATAAAGGCCTACGGACCAGAAGGGGTCATCATTACCATCTGGGGTGAGTATCCTATATATAGTATGGAAAGCCAGTGTGGCATAGTGGTTAGAGTGCTGGACTACGACCTGGGAGACCAGGGTTTGAATCCCCACACAGCCATGAAGCTCACTGGGTGACCTTGGGCCAGTCACTGCCTCTCAGCCTCAGAGGAAGGCGATGGTAAACCGCCTCTGAATACTGCTTACCATGAAAACCCTATTTGTAGGGTCGCCATAAGTCAGAATCTACTTGAAGGCAGTCCATTTCCATTTCATATATAATACATATATACACATCCTATGACCCTAGTAAAATTATCATCCATGTTGGCTGCCGTATAGGGCAGAAGGGCGGGATAGAAATATTTTAAATAAAGAAAGAAATATGTTGGCTGTCATAACTTATACTGTAAAAGCACTTTAATTAAGTAAAAAAAAGTAGTAGAAAAATACATAATATCAGGTTTCACACCTTTCCCAGCTGACTGTAAATTGACTGTAAAACATCTGTGGCGTACTGAAATAATTGGGGAGTTCCAAAGAGGAGGCGCTGCCATGCTTAAAGATTGATTTCTCGTCAGTGCGGAATGAACGTGATGTAGCTCTTGTACAAGTGCCAGTTCCGCAGGCCGAAACGGTCGAGTGGGTGCCTATGGGGTGAGGCGATCCTTCACGTAAACCGGTCCCAAGCTGTTGAAGGCTTGACATCCTAATTCCAATGCCTTGAATTTGGCCAGGGGGGTTCTTTGAGCTAGGGTGTAACAGGCTGACCAGAGTCTCACTCTGTCAGCAGAAAAGGAGGGGGGGAGAGAAAGGGATCTGCTGCTTGCTGGTGTGGGGGCAAGACGCGGCTTGTGGGACTGGGAGGGCAGTGGGCCGCACAGGGAGGCTGTTGCCTATTTTAACTTTGGGTGTGTGTGCGATTTTTGTGGAAGGGGTTGTGGGGGGCTGTACTGAGGTGCCTGACTGTTTGTATGTGGTTTAAGTTTGTTTTTTGCAGGGCAGGGTGGGTAGGTACGAGGTGGGTTTTTTTTCTCTGTTCCCATGATAATTTCTCAACTTTTGAAATGTGCCCATGGACGCAAAAAGGTTGGTGGTGCCTGATATATATGGTTCCTTCTCCTCCTTTCAAAAGTGGCGGCAGCGGAGGAGATCTTAAGTGGCCGGACAACGCATAGGAAACTCCCTTATACCAAGGCCACATTCACCCCATACATTAATTCCACTATTATTCCACCTGAAACAGTCACGGCTTCCCCCAAAGAATCCTGGGAAGTATAGTTTTGTGAAGGGTGCTGGGAGTTATTGGGAAATCCCAATTCCCCTCACAGAACTACGATTCCCAGAGTTCTCTGGGAAGAGGGCTTGACTCTTAAACCACTCTGGGAAATGCCCGTCTTCAGGCCCTTTAAGGCTCTGGTGTTCTTTCAAGGGGGTGGAGCTTGGGAGAGATGGTCTGGAGCAGCAGTGTAGTGGCAAATTCAGAAGTGCAAGGTCCCTTCATGATAATCAAAGCCACACCTTCTCTTTTTTTGCTGCTGGGTTGAGGTGAGATCTTTGTTAATGCCTTCTCCCACAACAACAGACTCGGAGCCAATAAGCATGAAAGGGGAGAGCGTTAGCTACTGAAAAGAGTCTTCTCAGTAGCTGACTCACCTGCTTCCACTCTGATTGGCTCCAGTCAGCAGAAAGGGACAAGGACGCATGTTAGAAGACTCTTTTCAGTGCCAACGCACTCCTCTTTCATGCTGTTTGGCTCATCGGGTGCTGGCGACATAGAGGCCCTGCTGAGACCTGGCTCCCAAAAAAGTAAGTGGTCTAAGACCCCCTTGAGACCCTGGATGACTACTCTCCTGGTCTGGAGAGAGAGGCGTAAAAGGCCTGAGTGTCTCCCAATCTTTGTTGGAGAAAGTTGCTCACTCGAAGCTGTCTGTGGTCCAGCAACCTTCACCTTTCCTCCTTAGGATCGGGCATTGGACCAGAAAACGGACAGATTTGCATTCAAATGTAAACTGAGCAGCATTTCTTCTCCATCCCTATTAACGCTCCCTAGGTCTATGCTCAATGTGTGCCACCACGAAAGATGCTGGAAGGTTTAGCTTCCTTAACGAGCCAGGGAATGGTCATGTTCGTGTTATTTCACGGGCACAAGGAAGGATGGGAACCTGATGAGCTCACAAAGAAAGGTTTGTGCAAAGCCTTGGCAAGCAGGATTGAGGTAGGAAAAGCATGTTGTTTTTTCACCGAAAACCTGAACTGGCCACTTGGATACTTCATCAAAGCAACATGGTGGCATTGTTGGGTGGCAAGGTGAAACGGACAGGAGGCTAAAGAAGGACTGACTCCAGTTTGGGGGGAATCCTTAGGCAAGACACTTTCAGCAGTCTGGAGAGGGGGGGCTCCTTCCACGGCTTTTCTCTCCTGGGCCAGCCACTGCTGCTAGTTGTTGCTGTTCCTTGCCATGGGCAGTGCTTGCTTGCCTGCCAATAGTGGCTGTGGCAGCTTCTCCTTCTCACCATTGCCATCGTGTTGGTGGAGGCGGATGGCTCCGTGTCAGTGGGGCAGTGGAATCCGCTCCACGTTTTAGTCCGAACTGGAACATTCAAGGTAGGTTGTTAAAATGGAAACACAGCTTTCCTTTGAAACTCGCACTTCTAATTTTGCAATGACGTTTTTCCAGCCGTATAATTGTACAACAGTGTGTATGTTAAAGGAAAGTGTCCCTTTCCCTCTGCAAAGGTGGGGGACCTATTAAGTTGGTCCGCTCCCGGAGACTAATGGATCCTTTGGGTTTTCAGAAGGCTCTGGGAGATTTTCCGGCTGATAAGACTACTGCTCCTGTCGAGGCCCTGGTCGAACTGTGGAATACGGAAATGACCCGGGCTGTTGACAGGATCGCTCCTGCACGCCCCCTTCGATGTAGAGCTCATACAGCTCCGTGGTATACCCCGGAGCTGAGAGTGATGAAACAAGAGAGGAGGAGGCTTGAGTGTAGGTGGAGGCGAACTCCTGACGGATGCAATTATGCTTTGGTAAGTGCCTCCACTAAGTTGTACATAGAAGCAGTAAGGGCAGCAAAAAAGTGTTATTTTGCTGCCACTATTAGATCACCTTTATGCCGCCCAGCGGAGCTTTTTAAGGTAGTACGTGGGCTTTTACACTCTGGCCCTCAGGATACTACAGAGTCATCTGAAGCCCGCTGCAACGAGTTTGCGGGGCACTTCCAAAATAAAATCGCATGCATCCGTAGGAACCTCGACTCTAATGTTAGGACAGTTGAATCCATTGAGGTACCTAGATCACGGTCTTGTCCTCAGTTGTTGGATGAGTTTCAGTCGGTGCAGCTTGAGGAAGTTGACAAGATGCTTGGACTGGTGCGTGCAACCACATTGGTACTCGACCCTTGCCCTTCTTGGCTAGTTAAAGCTAGCCGGGCTGGAACTGCCAGCTGGGCCAAGGAAGTGATCAATGCCTCCTTGAGTGAGGGAGTTGTCCCTCGTTGTCTCAAGGAGGCTGTAGTGAGACCTCTCTTGAAGAGGTCGTCCTTGGACCCAGATAATTTGAACAACTATCGACCGGTAGTGAATGTTCCATTTCTGGGCAAGGTCTTGGAACGGGTGGTTGCCAGCCAGCTCCAGGCGCTCTTGGATGAAACCGATTATCTAGATCCGTTTCAATCCGGTTTTAGGCCCAGTTTTGGCACAGAAACAGCCTTGGTCGCCCTGTACGATGATGTTTGTCGGGAGAGGGACAGGGGGAGTGTAACTCTGTTGATTCTCCTTGATCTCTCAGCTGCTTTTGATACCATCGACCATGGTATCCTTCTGGAGAGACTCGCGGAGTTGGGAGTTGGGGGTACTGCTTGGCAGTGGCTCCGCTCCTACTTGGCGGATCGTCTCCAGAAGGTAGTGCTTGGGGAACATTGCTCGATACCCTGGACTCTCCATTGTGGAGTCCCTCAGGGATCGGTTCTGTCCCCCATGCTTTTCAACATCTACATGAAGCCTCTGGGTGCGGTCATCCGGAGTTTTGGAGTGCGTTGCCATCAGTATGCTGATGACACGCAACTCTATTACTCCTTTTCATCTGCTTCAGGTGAGGCTGTTGATGTGCTGAACCGTTGCCTGGCCGCGATAATGGACTGGATGGGAGCTAATAAACTGAAACTCAATCCAGACAAGACTGAGACGCTGTTGGTGAGTGCCTTTTCCGCTCAGGTGGAGGATGTTCATCCTGTTCTGGATGGGGTTACACTCCCCCTGAAGGAACAGGTTCGTAGTCTGGGGGTTCTTTTCGACCCTTCCTTGTCACTCGAGGCTCAGGTAGCCTCGGTGGCTCGGAATGCGTTTTACCATCTTCGTTTGGTAGCCCAACTACGCCCCTATCTTGGCGGTGATGACCTCGCCTCAGTTGTTCATGCTCTAGTGACCTCTAGATTGGATTACTGTAATGCACTCTACGTGGGGCTGCCCTTGAGGACGGTTCGGAAGCTGCAGCTAGTGCAAAACGCAGCAGCCAGACTACTGACGAGGACCAAGCGGTTCTCACATATTACACCTGTTCTGGCCCGTTTGCACTGGTTGTTGATTTGTTTCCAGGCCAGATTCAAGGTGCTAGTATTGACCTATAAAGCCTTACACGGTGTGGGCCCGCAATATCTGATGGAACGCCTCTCCCGCTATGAACCTACCCGTACACTTCATTTGACATCTAAGGCCCTCCTCTGAGTACCGTCTCACCGAGAGGCTCGGAGGGTAATGACAAGATCTAGGGCCTTTTCGGTGGTGGCCCCCAAATTGTGGAACAGTCTCCCCAAGGAGGTACGCCTGGCGCCTACGCTGCTATCCTTTCGGCGCCAGGCTAAAACCTTCCTATTCTCCCAGGCATTTTAATATATTTCTATGTATTTTACTGTTTTAATGTTTTAGCTATGCTAATATCATGTAGTGTTATTATGAATTTGTATTTTTATCTGTGATTTTGTTCATTTATTGTATTATTGTATGTTGTACACCGCCCAGGGAGCCATTGGCTATGGGCGGTTTATAAATGAAAATAAATAAATAAATAAAATAAATAAAAATTCATAGGTTGGTGAAAATGACATACAAAGGGAAGCATTATATTAGGGAGATTTGCTTGCAGAAATGTGTACATTAGGCAGCATTTTATGTAAACAGCTTAAAGCAGGCCTTTCCAAACTTTTTTTCCCCCTGCACAGCCCACTTGGAAAATTTGTGAGGGTCTTGGCGGGCCGCTTAATCCACTGTGCTAGATGGTGCGTGGTTTTAAATTGTATTTTTATTGCTTCTTTTACTTCTTATATTGGAATTTATTGTGTTAAAATTTGCATTGCGCAGAATTCAATCACTTGAATTCTAGAATGGTAAAAACGCAATTAAAATCAATATGACTGTTTCGTGCAGACATGCCACAAGCCACCTGACTGAAACTTGCGGGCCACTGATGGACCATAGTTTGGGAACCCTTGCCTTTAGAGGTTTATTACATTTGAGGAATATACAAATTCTGTTTAATACAAAAATGTGCATACCAGGACAAATGCACACTAAATTGGTAACGAATTTTCATTAGTTTGTTGTTATATGCCTTCAAGTCGATTATGACTTATGCGACCCTATGAATCTCTTTTGGATATATTCATAGGGTTGTCATGGTAAGAGGTACAGTAGGGCCCCGCTTCCTGGCGCTCCGCTTCCCGGCATTCCGCTAATGCGGCAGCTTTCCCCCCCTCTTTAAAAGCTGCTTTTGCCGCTTTTGCGGCATTTTGCAGCATTTTCATGCGACGTGCCCCATTAAAGTCAATGGGGTTCTGCCTTACGGCGATTTCTGCTTTACAGCGGGGGTCCAGAATGGAACCCGCCGTATAAGCGGGGCCCTACTGTATTCAGAGGAGGTTGACCATTGCCTTCCTCTAAGTCTATGGCACCCAGTATTCCCAGGTGGTCTCCCATTCAAGTACTAACCAGGCCTGACCCTGCTGAGCTTCTGAGATCAGATGAGATTGGGTGCATTCAGAATAATATGGCCGTAATTTTCATTAGAACTTAAAAAAATATTTTTTTACCAAGTGTTGTGGAAATGTGACGATCAGAACTACAGATTGGAAAAATGAAAAGCTGGAATTGTCAGGTTCACTGGTCCTTACTAAGAAGGCATAACAGGTGCCCTGAGAATGACCATCAGCTGTTGGCACCTGGGCAGCAGACTGAGCATTCATACGGCGCAGGACCACAATACCTGCTGGAACGCCTCTCTCGATATGAACCTGCCCGTACACTACATTCCACATCGAAGGCCCTCCTCCGAGTTCCGACTCACAGGGAAGCTCGGAGGATGATAACAAGAACTAGGGCCTTCTCAGTGGTGGCCCCCGAACTGTGGAATAGTCTTCCCGACGAGGTGCACTTGGTGCCGACGTTGCTATCTTTTCGGCGCCAAGTTAAAACCTTCCGCTTTTCTCAGACATTTTAGTCTATTTTAGTCTTTTAAATATGTTTAACTGATTTTAGATTTGTGGATGCCTACATACATGTTCCTTGCACTGAATTATTGGATTTTACTGTGTATATTTATATTCCTCTGTTGTACACTGCCCAGAGAGCTATGCTAGTCGGGCGGTAGAGAAATTCAACAAATAAATAAAATAAATAATAAATAAATAAATCAGTCTTCTCCATGATGGTATTCAATGCTAATCCTACTGAGAGTATACCCATTGAAGTTAATGGCTATGGCGAACCTAGGAAGCTGCCTAATACTGAATCAGGCCGTTGGCCCATCTTCCTCACTATTGTCTACACGGACTGGCAGCGGCTCTACAGGATTTCAGGCCGGAATCTCTCCCAGCCCAACCTGAAGGTTCTGGGAATTGAACCTGGGACCTTCTGCCTGCAAAGCAGATGCTCTGCCTCTGAGCTATGGCCCTTTCCCCTAAATTAATTTCAGTCGGTCTACTCTGAGTAGGACCAGTGTTGAATACCACCCACACTGCTATTTCTTTAAATTATGGTGATTGTTTTTAAATGTGCGTCTATACTATATAAATTAGTATCGCAGATATAATGCAAATTTACTTTTTTGCCTTTCTTTTTGCGGTAATGTGCGGCTTCACCTCCCTTGAATTCCCCTTATCCACAAAACCTCAATAATCCAGTCTATTTACAGCCTCCCCTCACAGATTCTTCACGTGTCAACGGGTGCAGCAATCTCCGGCACCCTTTGAGTCCGTGTGCGTCTCTTTCAGCAAAGGGAATAAAGCCTTCATTGAAAAGCAATGGCGAAAGGCAACCGCTATCGCCTGGATCAGGCCTTCACACTGCCTGCTCAGGCTTTTACCTTGCATATATTTGATTTAAAAAATAGTTTTAAATGATATGTTTTTAATACATTTGATGGATAATTCTCTTTTTGTATAACCATTTTCAAATTTAAAAGATTAATCTGTTTTGTTCGACACTGTCCCACGCACACACATGCCCTTGATTTTCAAGACAAGAACATCCTGAAGGTTATATTTATTTATTTATTTTAAAAAACTGTCCTTTTTTATTTACATGGCCATTGGAGGCAATTACAGGCAAAACTCAGGACTGCTGGCAGGTCCATCGCTTCAGAATAATGTGGCTTCCAGATGCTGACAGTTCTGGCTTCCAGACAGCTTCCCTGCTGAATTAACCAGGTTGCTATTCCTGTTCTGATTGGTAGCCCTGCGAATGCACTACAAATCTCTCGGGAGAGAGCCGTTTCTTTTCTCTGTGGCTATTGTCATGAAAATGAATAAATATCTCTCCTTCCTCCCCCTTGGAGGCTTCCTCGGCTGCTGTCTTCAAATTATCTCTGAGCTGGATTCATTTTGCATACTTTGCCTTGCACGTCCCGCCTGCGTTGGTTGGTAGCATTGCCTGGCAAAACCAGACTGGCAAAAATAAAATCTCTGGCAGACAAAGCGAGATGAGTTTGCATGATTAGGGCGCGATCATGCACCTGTGCAGCAGTTAGGGATGCTGGTGGTATTCAGTCTTCACAAAGCCCTAGATCTGCACCTTTTGGATTCATGTGCAGATTGAAATGGAAAATGCAGTCCTATACATCAGAGGTTGAGGGGGACACGTTTTCAGCCTGAGGGCCGCATTTCTTTCTTGGCAATCTCTCAGGGGCCACATGCCAGTGGTGTGTACAGCCAGAGGCAAAAGTGGGTGGAACGACCAATGTGAATTCACTTGTTTTTTTTTAAACAGTAGGCTGGTTTCTGCATGCTTTCTCACATGCGTTATTTTTGTGATTGCAACTTGTTTTACATTGTTTTTTGCGCTGCATTCTAAATTGCTGTGATCCTCCCTGGAGCCATAGGGTGAAGGGTGGCCAATTAATAACCACCACCATCACAAACAAACAGTTCCTCCATCCAGGCAAGCACAAAGCATGATCAGTGTCCAGAGACATGTTCCAGACAAAAGGACGTGGGGGGCGAGTAGAAAGCAGGGTGGTGAGAGGCGTGGCCTGGGAAGTGGGGGTGTGGCTTGTGGAGAATCCTAAGGCCAGACAGAGAAGCTTGGAAGGGCACATTCAGTCCTGAGGTTTCTCCCCTCTGCTATACATGCCTGCTCAGAAGTAGGGATGGGCGAGAGATTTGATTCAGTTCACATGTCAAGCCGAATCTATCAAATCCACATTTTCTGAAACAATATGAAAACCAAAACCTGGCCATCCTTTGACAGTCGCACTTCTTCATATTTTGCAGGGCAGTTTGCCAACCCAACAATGTTTGCAAAAATGCATATGTTAGGGTCAAGTGCACCTAAAAATGCATATGAGTGAAAATAACAAGCAAAAATGCATTATATGATGAGAAATGGCGTTGAAAAAAATGTGTACCTTAGACAAAACTGCCCACAAAAATGTGTTTCTTAGGAGAAATTCGGACTAAAACGCTGGAGAATTTTCATGAGACTTTAAAAAAAACACACACCACAAACTGCTGCTGAAATGCAGAGAACTGAATTTAAGATCAGAAAAATGAGAAATGGAAAAAACCAAAATGGATAAAAGGGGCATTCCAGGTGAGTGTCAGAGGAGGGGCCAAGGGGGGGTGCTTATGCAACATTAAACTCCCTTTCGGAGTGCTCCTGTAGTCCCAATCTAGGCCAAAGCTATGCCGAGAAAAAGGTCGGTAAGAAAATAATTGTAATGGAAGTCGATGGAGAGTGCTTACTCACCGGTGGGGGTATTTGTGAGAGCCACCTGATTCTTTTCCGTTTGTGCACGCAGCTCCCGGCTGAGCCGACGTTCCGCCATCCTGGTTGCTCTCCAGCGGCAAAGGGATGCCGCAGAGCTTCCCACTGCCTCCTCCTCCGCCGGCACTCCTTCAGCCGGCTTTCCCTGACTTGGATTGCTCGACTCACTGTGTGACCAATTCCAGGCTCCTCAGAACGTTGAGACTCCATCCTTGGTGGCTGAAGTGTACCAAGCTGTGTGTTTAAATGAGTAGCGTGAGAGAAATATATGTGAAGATACATGTAAAAAAATCTGCATTTTGTGTATTAAAATACATTAAGTTTCATTATTCATTTAGATTAAATCAACAGTGCTATCAACTGTTCTGTTGCCTTTTTTTCTTTCTCGTGTGTGTTTAGCTGTTGTCTGAGGCTTTGGTAGCGTACCTGATTTCAGTGCTTGCTTCTCTGTCCTTTTTATTTCTTTCACAAAATACAGGAGCCTGCAGAGAAAAATCTATGGGTCCACACATGAGACCTTCGGTGCCTAACAGGGTACAGCCTTAACTCTGGAAAATGTTGGTGAGTTTCTGGTTTGCTTTCATACACCTCACCACCATCACCATATCAATATTTGCCACATATTGATCCTCTGTTCTCAAGCATTGAAAGCAGGGGTGGTTTAAACCATCAATCCCTCTTCCCAGAGAACTCTGGGAATTGTAGCTCTGTGAGGGGAATGGGGGGGTCTCCTATCAACTCTCGGCACCCTCGACAAACTCCACTTCCCAGGATGCTTTGGGGGGAGGCATGTCTGCTGAAGGTGGTACCATACTGCTTTACATGTGTGGTGAAGGTGGGAGCCTGAAATCATCGACCGTCTGATGCCTGCTAACAAAAAAACCCAAAATCTACCCCTTGCCCAAGAAAAAAAAGAAAAGAAAAAGGAAAAAACTGGAAAGATGTATCTGCAAATATACTGGGCATGCTTTGGGTCGTTCTGTGGCGCTCTGTTCTTAAAGGAATGAAAGTGGTTGGAATGTGTCAGACCGGTAGCCACAATGGCTCCGTCGCTAGCAAAGCGTCAGCATTGTGCCGGCATGTATCAGCCTCTGGGGACAGGGGGAGGGGGGCAGCACTCTGTCCTTTGCAGCGATGCAGGGACTGGCAGTGCTGTCACATCTGCTTCTACTAGTCGGGAACGAGGGAGGGCCGGCGGGAGGCACAGCTACACGGCTCGGCTGTTGCCCTTCCTGCGGGTCCCCTGCGTCTCCTCTGCCACCTCCTGCATGTCAGTGCAGACCTGGGCACCTTGCCAAAGGAAGCATAAGGCCAGGGTCTTCCCGGCTGGCGGCTGGCCCAGAACTTCTACATAATCAGGGACATTCAACATCTTGCCAGAACGTGGTTGTGTTTACATGCCTGGGGTCAGGGAACAGGCATCAACATGGTGCTCTCCCAGTCACGTGCCCACACCGCAACCACCAGGGAGCCCTTAAGAGCGATGCCACTCCTTAACCCACTAGGCACCAGGCCCAGGCAAGGGCTGCTGCTTCGGCTGTGTCTGACGCTTTACAGAGGGAAGAGGAGCTTTCGATTATGGCAGATGCAGCCACCTTAGAAAGGCAGGGATCTGCCCCGCACTGGACCAGGCCCTTGGTCCATCTAGCTCAGTAGTGTCCACACTGACCAGCAGCAGCTCTCCAGGGTTTCAGACGAGGGATCTCTCCCAGCCCTCTTTCAGAGATACCAGGCTTGAACCTGGGAGTGCCTGCAGGCCAGGCAGGTGCTCTGCTATACTACTCAGCTATGGTCCTTCCCCTAGTAAGAAGGGACGATCAGCCTCTCTCTTCTCTCTTTTTAGGTGGCTGCTCTTTATGCAAGCATTTGGTTAAATTTCTACCCTTTATGCTGTTGTACTGACGTTTTTAAGGATTTTGACTTATTGTACGTTCTTGTATTTTTAAATCTCTGTATGGTTTTGTGTATGCTTTGTATTTTTAAATCTGTGCAGTTCACCTCAGGACCTGCATTCCAGGTGAGAGGCAGACAACGAAACTATATTATTATTATTATTATTATTATTAACAAGCTGACTTATGCTGAATCAGACCACTGGGCCGTTTAGCTCAATATCGTCTACAATGACTGGCACCACCTCTCCAGGTTTTCAGACTGGGGTCTCTAGATGCCAAGGACTGCACCTGTGACCTTCTGCATGCAGAGCAGATGCTCTGCCATTGAGCTATGGCCTTTCCCAAATCCAGATGTCCTTCCACTGGTCGCTTTGCAGTTTCTCCCATTTATAGCATGGCCTCTGGGAGATGACCACTCTGTGTACACCTGTCTGTCTCTCTGTGTGTGTGCTGCAGGTATTGGCAAAGTATCTCATATGCCTCTGACCATTTTGGTCATCTCACAATGGGGTTGGCCTTGTAGGATTGGGAGGTTGAGATGGATGGTGTCTTTGGGTCTCCTTTCCTGATTCTGATTTGGATCTGTACAGGTGGAGTTGTAGCAGAGAAATTTACTCCACTGGTCAAACAAGTTCCTTTCATAAGAAGGTAATCATTATGGCCAGCTCAGTCTGTGAGTTCAAGTTGATGGGTTGATCTGAATGTCAAAGGATGCTATAGGAACCTTGCTAGGAGAGCAGCATGTGCCAGAGGAACTTGTTCAGGAGAGACGCCCACCTCCCGTCTCATTCTGGAGCCAAGAGGCCAGTTTGTGCTAGTTTTTAGTTTGGAGTGGAAGCTGGAAAAGTCTCAGAGAGGCTTGCTTGCTCTCTGAGCAGAATCCCAAACCACGGCTTCAGGTTGCCTCCCTGGAAGCCTGATGGGGACGCAAGATCTGTTGGACTGTTAATGCTGTGAACCCCTCCGTCAGGTTGCACAAATGTGTAAATGAAACCATATGTCCTTCAGACACTACAGTCTCTGCTGACCTTCATTCCAAGGAAACCAAACCCTGGGTAAGCACTGGGACCCCTGGGAGTCTTGCACTGCTCAGAGACTGGGGTGCACACGACAGTGTTGTTCTTAAGCGATGTGAGCTCCTGAAAAGAGGCATCAGGTATTTTTAAGGGATGGACAAATCTATCACTTTCAGTGGCTCATTTTTCTAACCTTCAGTTAATTTTCCACATTTCTGCAGCAGCTGGCAATTTTTTTTAAAGTCCCCTTGAAAATTCAACAGCATTTTAGTGCAGATGCCTCTTAATATACAAATTTTATATGCAATTTTGACTAATGTATACATTTCTGCAAGCAGTTTCCCCTGCTAAAAGCCCTTTCCTGTTATTTTCGCGGCTATAGGCATTGTTACGCACACTTTCCCTGCAATATACACCTTATTTGGTTGGAGAACTACATAGCAAAATTTGGAGGAGTGCAAATTGTTTGGGAATTGTGTATTTGGTAGGTCCACATTCAAACCCACACTGAACAGAATGCCTCCTCCCTTGATCTATGCTCAGTTTGTGCCACTCGTGAAGAAGCCATAATGTTTTGCTTTGGTTACCAGTCAGGGAATCACAAGACCAGTGTTATTCAAAGATTATGAGGAAGGATGCAATCTTGCTGAGCTTGCAAAGAAAGGTTTGTGCAAACCTTTGAAAAGCAGGATCAATGCGGGGGGGGGGAACCATACATGCTTCATTTTTAAACATCAAACCTGAACTGCCTGCTCAGTTGTGTAAGAAGTAGGAATATGGTGGCATTGCTTGATGAGACTGAAAAAGCAGGACTGACTCCAAAATTCTCCCCTATACGTAGGTGTTTTGCAGGCATCATTTGCAGTGGGTAGTTCCCGCTATATCCTAATGCTATATCATTCCCGATGAGGGAATGTACATAAGCAGGACAGGTCTATCTCTTGAAAGGCCTGGCAGACGTTGACTTACTAATGATCACCATAAATTATGTATATGCCAGAGTCTTAATTGGATGGCAATAGGACATTATATATGGAGCCCTTTCGAGATAGATTTCACTGGTGTGCGAGCCTCCTCAACAATTGCTCACTGGATTGAAGGTTTTTCTGGCAGATGCAGACAAGAGGACATTTCAAGCCTAGCCGTGTGTGTGTGAGACAAACAGGAAGCAGTGGAGGCTGGTGCTCAGCACCTTGGAAAGCTCCTAGAAAGTCTGGACTAAAACCCGGAGCTGATTCACTGCCCCACTGACATCGGAGCCGCCAGCCTCAGCTGAGAGGAGACACATGCATTGTGCTTCCTGTCCATTGCACAAAGCTGGCATCATGCAGGAAGCGTAAGGTCTACACAAGCTCCCATTTTAGGATGTCCCACAGGAGCACAACAAGAAAGCGCAGACATTATCCATGCTTCCTGTTGTCAGCAGCTGCCGGGACTCAGTCTGATAGTTTTGGCATCTGTGGGTTGGCTGGCCTTCATGGTGAGCCACCAAAGTGGTAACCTCTAAGTTAGATTGCAGCAATGCATTGTACATGGAGCTGCCTTTGAAGATAGTTCGGAAGCCACTGCAGAATATGGCAGCCAGACTACTGGCTGGGAGCAGAAGGTCTGAACATATTACACCGATTCTGGCCTGATGGCACTGGCTACCGATTAGTTTCCAGGCTCAATTCAAAATGCCAGTTTGGGCCTTTAAAGCCCTATACAGCTCAGGCCCTCAAGGATGGCTTCTCCTTATATGAACCAGCCTGTACCCTGTGGCCTGCATCAGAGGCCGTTTTATGTGTGCTCTACCCAAAGGAGATACAGAGAGTGGCCACACAAGAACAGGCCTTTTCAGTGGTGGGCCCCCATCTGTGGAACGCCCTCCTCAGGGAGAGTTGCCCACCACCATCCTTGTCAACTTTACCAGAGCCCTAAGGTACCCTCTGTCGTTGGACTTACTCCGCTGAGCCAGGGTGGTCATTGGATCCCTTAAGGAGAGGAGGCTTTAGAATCAAAGAATAGTAGAGTTGGAAGGGGCCTGTAAGGCCATCAAGTCCAGTGCGTAAGCAAACTCCGTTTGTACCAATCTTTGCCAAGAGCAAAATTTGAGGTGAGTTTTCACCACATTCCCGTTTGGGCAAATTTCACTTCTAAGAAATGTAACTTTCATGGGTTTCAAAAGATGCTAAACCTTTTGATAAAACTTGTGCGTGTGTACTTATCTACTTATTTATTCATTCATTCATTTATAGCCCATCCTTCAATGTGGTTTCAGAAGGGTGTGCGTTGTAGAGAAACACAAATACGTGTGTGTGATTTTGTTACGTTTTTATTCCTCCTCAGGGAAGCATATATGGTTACATACACACCATTTTATCCTCACAACAGCCCTGTGAGGAAGGTTAGGTTGAGTGGCCCAACAAGGTCACCAAAGGAGCATCGTAGCTTGGTGAAGATTAGACACCAGATGTCCTGGGTAATAGTTCAGTTCTCTGTTGCAGGGATTGGGAACCCTCATTGTACTGAGGGCTGCATTTGGGGGGGGAGTAATCTGTTGGGAGCCGCATGCTGGCAATGGTCAGGGCCAGAGTCCATGGTGGGTGGTGCCAAATCTAAACACAGGCAGGGCTCAAGTGACTGCTGGTGGCTCCAAGGCAGTGGGGCAGTGGAATCCGCTCCAGATTTTAGTCTGAACTTGCTTCCAGCTTCTTGAAAGTTTGGACTAAAACCCGGAGTGGATTCCACTGCCCCACTGATATGGAGCTACCAGCCACCACCGGCAGGGCTTCCTATTTTCTTCCTTCCTTTCTGCCGCCCCTCTCTGTCCACCTCCCTACCAGGTGTGTGGCAGAAAGAGGGACAGATCATTCTTGCCAGATTTCTAAACTGTTCACTTCCAGAGGGATTTTTTTTTAAAAAAAAAATTAGGCCAGCCCCACTCTAACTGCTCTGCCACACTGTCTGTTTACATGAGCCATGAGCTGCAATCCTATTCCATTGAGATAAATGGCATTTTGTATGTGTTTGCTACGGGTTCAATTGGTGTAGAATTACTCAGCATCAGATTATTTCCCTATCAGGCACTTCTTCAATTTAAAACAAGATTTCTCAAAGACCAGCAGCAGGTCTGGTGAAGGTTTACCTGCAGGTAAATATGATAAATAGCTTGTTTCCTATGAATAATTAACAGAGGTGGTATGGGCCAGGAAGAAGCTTAGCTGAAGAAATGCAATTATCCTGGGATGAGCAAACGATGCGAGTAGTATTAGTGTTGTGATTCACAGCCGGGCCCTTGTGATGTGCAAAATGAGCATTCTTTCATTGGAGGTAGGTTCAGGAGGCTAATGTTACTATGCTGAGTGGGTTCTAGAGCCAGAAACAGCATGCTGTATATAAATTAAATCTCTCCTTTTGCTCTGTGGTACCCACTGGGGATGCTGGCGCTTTAAAAAAGAAAAATTCTTAGGCAAAAAGGCGGGGTAGCAAATGGTCGCTGTTTTAAAAGTAGGGCAAAAACTAAAGTTGCTTCCAGACGACTTGTGCAATCCAGATGTTGTTGGAATATGACTCCTATGAAGCCCAGCTACCATGGCTAGTGCTCAAGGGTGATGGGAACCTCAATCCAGCAATATCTGGAGAGCACCACCTTGGCTACCGCGCCTCAGACAGCTCCTTAAAAGTTCACACTAAAACTGGAAGCGGATTCCACTGCCTCACTGACGTGGAGCCACACACACACACACACACACACACTGCTTGCCATAGATGAGGCTGAGCTAAATGGGCCGTTGGTCTGACCTGGGCTAAGGCAGATTTCTGCGTTCCTGTGTTCATGGAAAGGGACGTGGCTCCGTGGTAGAACACATGCCTGGCATGCAGAAGGCCCCAGTTTCAATCCCCAGCTGCTGCCGGTCATTGCAGACCAAGCTTTCCCCCCAGAGACCACTGAAAATGGCCGAGGATATTGGGGGACCCTTTAGTGACTTTTTCTACCTGTTGCGGTGATTGCGATGCTGCAGGGTTTTTAACTGTATTTTTATTGCTGCTTTTGTGTCCTACCTTGTGTTTCGTTGTATTACCACGTGCATCCCATGAAATTCCAACCGCAACACGATAAAATGCGACGTGAGAAATAAAAGAAGCAATAACAATGCAATGAAGAACCAATGTGAACATTTAAATGCGACGGCCGCCCCGTCTCCCGCCTTCAACCACAAATCCACAGATATGCCACCGACCACCTGAATGAAGCTCATGGACCATTGGTGGTCCATGGACTGGAGTTTGGGAACCCTTGGTGTAGACGCAACCAAGCATGTTGGACCAATGGTTTGATCTAACATAAGGCAGCTTCCTGTGTTCTTAAGGCTGTACAGGCAAGGATGGGGAAGGTTTGGACCCCAGCTCCCATCAGCCCCAGCTACAATGGCCAATGGCTAGGGACGATGGGAGCTGTAGTCCAGCAACATCAAGAGGGCCACAGGCTGTGCATCCCTGCTGTCCACTGTATTCCTTTGCAACTACTAAGCCACAACCAGGCAAAACACAATTAGTTTTTTTCCAGCATATCTTTAACTTCAAACAAAAAACGTTCTTGCCTTTTTAAAACAGTGCAGAGCAAGCTTTGGTGCATTAAACCAATACAGGGTGGAGAAGAGGGCCCCTCCAATGTGTTATTGATAAGGCTGGGGAAGAAATGTTAGTTCACTTTTAAAGACGGGTTTGGCAAATGAGCAGTTTCTGAAACAGTACTCAAACTGAAACACAGCTATCTTTTGAAATTCGCACTTAGCCGGATTTTGCAACGCAGTTCCGCAGCCAAGTAATTGTGTACAAAAATGCATATACTAGGGTGAAGCATGCATCTGTTCGTGTAAATAACATGCAAAATGCATTAAATAAGGGGAAGTTGCTTTGCAAAATGTGTATATTAGGCAAAATGACATATACAAATGTGTACAGAAAGAGAAATGTGCTTCACAATGCTGACATATTTTCATGAGGACTTTTTAAAAAAAAACATACACACACACACACACACAAACTGAGGTGGAAATCTGGGGAAATGAACTTAAGGGTGGAAAAATTAGAAAAAGGAAGAAGCCGAAATGGACAGATTTGCTCATCTCTGGCAATTGGGGAAGGGAAGACTTGGTTAGTCCCCTGGTAAGAAAATGAGTGGGTTCACAATTGCAAGTGGTTCCATTTACCCTCTGTGAAATCTTGTAGGCTGTGATCTTACACTTTAATGCTTTCCTTTTCTTCCCCACCCCTTCTTTCCATCAGAACCATGCCCGGGGCAGAAGGCCTTCTTACACCATCGGCACCGCACAGAATGTGTCTCGTACATACGCGCTTGCATTATTAACGCTTTCTGCCACCTTCCTTCTGCCATCTCTGTTTAGCATGCGGGGCTGGTTGGCCAGTTGCCATAGCAATCCATCGGAGTCGTCATAATGCTGCAGGAAAGAAGATCAAAAAGACTTTATTGTAATTAGGGAGGGGGCAGGTTCCAGGGGTGGGAGAACTGCAGCATTAACCACCCCTCTTTGCAATCTACCCAGAGCATCGTTTTCTCTAGGCTTGCAGAGAGAGAGAGAGAGAGAGAGAGAATGTACAAATCAGCCAGGTGAAAATGCTGACTGCCATTGAAGAAAGAGGAGAGAAAGAAAAGTCAGTTTATTTTACTGTCAAATCAGGACTGGTGTTTTCATGTTGCCATGTGCGAAGAGCTTAAGAAAAGCCCCGCTGGATCAGGCAAAACACCTGCCTAGTCCATCAGTCTATTTCCCTTAGTGGCCAGCCAGATGCCTCTGGGAAGCCTGCAAGCAGGACATGTGCCCAATAGCCCTCTCTCGTTGTCATAGGCATGCTGCCTCCGATACTTGACTAGCAGTCCTTGATGTCCTTTTTTAATATATTTTATAAATAAATTTTATTTTAATTATTCTCCATGTTACAATCAAAATAACATAGACAAGCAAGTATATCTTACAAATCGAAATACTGACAGCAGGTTGTTACCTTAAGTTCATTATGAAAACCAAATGATTCTGGCAGCAACTGATAGTTGTCCACGTAAATTGTTTTTATATTGTTTTAAATTTTAAAAGTGTGTTTTAAATTGTTTTTAAAATATGTGTTTTAAGTTGTATATTTGTTTTAATGTTTCTGATTGCTGTAAACCGCCCAGAGAGCTTCGGCTATGGGGTGGTGTACAAGTGCAATAAATAAATAAATCATTCTCATTTATGTACGTCATGAATTTCCACCAAATGGCATCGGAAGCCTGTGCTTTTACTCTACCTTGCAGGTACCAAAGATCATGTGTAATTTTATCTAACACTGCTATATTCCATATATTTCTATGCCACGCTTCTAAATCTGATTCCGCCAGTGTTTTCCACCTCTGTACTACTGTTTGGCATGCTGCCATTATTAATTTCAAAATTAAAGGTTTTGCTTCTAAATCAACATTTCCACCCATAAATCAAGATAATAAAAAAGTTCTGGAGTCTGGTAATTTTTTTCTTTAATTATATTACTCTATGTACTATATTCTTGGTCTCCATGAATATGCCTAATTTTCTTTTAAAGCAGGCGTGGGAGACCTGTGGCCCTCCAGAAGTTGCTGAATCACATCTCCCATTGTCCCTGGCCATTGGTTATGCTTGCTAGGACTGATGGGAGTTGGACTTCAGCAACATCTGGAGGGCCAAAGGTCCCCCACACCTGGGTTAGAGTGTCAAACTAAGACCTGGAGACGTGAGTTCAAATCCCTACTCAGTTAGGAAGCCCACTGGGTGACCATAGGCCAGTCTAAGACTAACCTACCTCACAGGATTGTTGTGAGCATAATATGGAGGTGGGAGGAAGAGCCATTTATGCCACCTTGACCTCCTTGGAGGAAAGGTGGGAATAAATGCTGTAATAAATGAGCCTGCATATTCAAATTTTCACTCTTCTTAAACACACCATGTTGCCTGTGGATGGCGAAAGACTTCCACCTCTCCCAAACCAGTCAGTGAGAAGTAGTCAACAAATCTGTAAAGTAAACAGATTTGGTTTCAAATCTGAAACAGAGCTGGTTTCAGTAACAAGGCCCTTGTTTGAATGGCTTATCTTTGGCAGCCAACAAGTGACGAATTTACAATGGTGGGCTGTTGTTAGTCCAAGAAAACTGGTGGAGGGGAGGATCTACTCATTTTCCTTATCCAAATTCATGGAGGATAAGGCTTTATTCTATTTTCACTGGCAGAGACAGTATGCATCTGAATTTCAGATTGCTGAGAACTGCTAGTGGGGAAAGTGCTGTTGGCACTCAGGTCCTGCTTGCAAGTTTCCCAGAGGCATATGGGCTGCATACACACCATACATTTCAAGCACATGACTTCTCCCTAGGTATCCTGGGGACTGTAGTCTATCCCTCTTGGGCTACAATTCCCAGCATCCTTAATAAACTACAGTTCCCAGGATTCTTTGGAGAAATCATGTGCTTTAAGTGCGATTGTATGTGATGTATGGTGGGTACAGAGCCCTAGCTGGCCATTCTGAGATAGGGATGGAAAGATCAGTCAGTTTCAGTTCCCTCAGTTTCTCATTTTTCCAATAGTAAATTCAGTTCTCCACATTTCTGCAGCAATTTGCGTGTTGTTGTTTTTTTAAAAAATCCTCATGAAAATTCTTCAGCATTGTAATGTGAGTTGCTCCCACTAAATTCACTTTTGTATGCAGTTTAGACTAATGTACATATTTCTGCAAGCAATTCCTCCTAACAGAATGCATTTTTGTATGTTCTTTTTCACGGACACATTCATTTCTATGCACGCTTTCCACTAACATAACACATTTTTGTTTACACTGGTTGGTTGGAGAACTGCGTCGCAAAATTCAGAGAGGTGCGAATTTGGACGGACGGCTGTGATTCAGTTCTGATGTTGTTTCAGAATGTGCAGATTTGATAGACTCAGCTTGAAATGCTAACTGAAATCAAAGTTCTCCCCCCATCCCACCTCTGAGAACAAGATGGTGGCCTAGATGGGCCGCTGGCCTGATCAAGCAGGGCTCTTTTTATGTTCTTACTGAACCCGGGGCCCTTTGAATGCAAAAATGTGTGCTTTACCACTGAGCAACAGCACCTCCCAATAAGTCATGCCAGGGAAATGCTGCATAAAACTTGGTGTGAAGATCAGGGTGCTACAAAGGTCCCCTTTATTTTTACCTTTGAGATGTTGGAAGGTATGCGTTATTGGATGCCCACATGGAATTTCGAATTCTTCTCCTTCATAATAATAACAATCAACTGGAACACAGCTAGACAGAAGCCTTTCCTTCTGCATGTTCCTGCCCCCCTCTTGGCATAGGCTTTTCTCTTCCCTGCCCTCTTGGCCTTTCTCTCCTTTAATGTGGGTCAGGCCTGGCAATGTGGTCTCCATGGCAACCCGTAATGAATGCCATTGGTGTGGTGGCCCTGGCCCTGCTCTCATTAAATTTCCATGACTTTCTCAGGGGCCCTGGACATGTAATTAATATTGGGCACATGATATTCATCAGGGTAAGGTTTTAAGGACGGGGAGCATGACGTCGTGAGGATTGGGGTGGGTGGGGATTTAGTCCCCCGCACAAAAAAATCGGAGAGGCCAACTGTCCATATGGAAAAAAAGTAACGGGACAAAGGTGCTTTGGCAGGCCTTTGAACATCTGTCAGGAGCCAAACCCAGGGGCTTCTTTCATGTTCTGTGCATTTGTCATAGACGTCTGTAGATCTAAAAGTGGCTGAAGGTCACTAGCTGTGGATCTAAAACCTGGTACGTCCGGGGATATGGACACACATGGTTCTGGACTGAGTTTAGAAATCTTTGGTTTAAATCAGTCTTTTCCAACCTGATGAGATGTTGATGGACCACAACAGGTATGAGGAATAGAGATGTGAAAGCCTGGGGGGGAAACAGAAAAATTCAGGGGGGAAACCCAGTTCGCCCTCCCCCCGTGTCCTTCCCCCCCCCATTTTTAGGGGGAAAAAACAAAAAAGCTTCAAGAAAAAACAGAACGATCACACACACACTGAATTTTCTTGGATTGTCTTCAGGGCCTTTACCTCTCAAATGAGGAACCTTTGTCCTTCTAGATGTTGCTGAACTGCAACTCCCATCTTCCCCAGCCAGCATGGCCAATGGCCAGGGATGATAGAAGTTACAGTTCAGCAACACATGAAGAGCCAACGGTTCCCCACATCTCCTCTGCATGCTTACATTTGTACATGCACAGCGCTCCACCATATGGGAGTGGCCATGTGTAGAGCTCCATCGAGGAGTCTGCTCCTCCTTGCAGGGAGGAGCTCTTTGCCCATGCATTAATGAGTACATAGAGATCTATTATACACAGCCAGCCTGGGCCCCATTGGTTCCTCAGGTCGCCTGAGCAGGCCAAGCAGATAAGCTGCAATACCTTCTCTGGCCATCACCAGGGTGGTGCTGCAACACTGGAAAGATCAGGCCTAGACGCTGCTCTGAGTCCCCAGTTCAAATCCCCCATCATTCCGTTACCCTGACACTGGGGAAGGGCTCCAATATAGGCCATTTGTCCCCTAATCACACACACCTGTCAATCAGCTAATGTCACTCTGGTGGGAATCAATTCTTTTTTAAAAAAAAAAGATTGTTTTTAATTGACAACAAAATGTACATAACCCAAAACTGAGTGGGATACATCAAATACAAAATAGCTTTCTCTGCCCACAAGCAGCCAAGCAATCTGTTAACTTTTTTTGCTTGCATTTCATAGAATCATAGAATAGTAGAGTTGGAAGGGGCCTATAAGGCCATCAAGTCCAACCCCCTGCTCAATGCAGGAATCCAAATCAAAGCATTCCCGACAGATGGCTGTCCAGCTGCCTCTTGAATGCCTCCAGTGTTGGAGAGCCCACTACCTTTCTAGGTAATTGGTTCCATTGTTGTATGGCTCTAACAGTTAAGACGTTTTAGGTTTACGAAATCCAGAGGCTTTGAAAGGCTTTGGGAATGTTATTTTTATTATCTGCCTCATTAGCATATGAGATGAAGCTCCACAATTCTGCAATAAATGTATTTTAACATCATTGTCTTTTTGCACACTTCAGTCCCTGCATCAGTTTTTCTGTTAGTGCCAGCTGCCACAGTTTGCAATACCACAGAGGGAGGAAGGGTGGGATATAAACAAACAAACAAACAAATAAATACCTTTCAAAATCTTTCCAAAATGGCGCAGTTAGCAGCCGAGCTGCAACCAATATGAAACCAATTAACTGTTCAATGCTGCGTTGTCTGCGCAGACAAACTCCCCTCCTGAGAACTGGTGTTTGCAGCAGTTAAATCCTGCTCAGACTCCTTCAGAGAGCAGGACTGAAGTCTTGCGCTCATCAACTGATTAAAGGAGAGTTGAATCTTGCTTGGTGCTGGTTCGCCAGCACATTCCCTTCACACTCCATCCCCACAGGTCAACTTTGATGAGTGGGTGGGACATCAGAAGATTGACAGGTGGGTGGCACTGCCCATCTGTCAAAGTCTGCCCGCGGAGGTGGAGGTGGGAGGTAAAGATCTAGCCCACTGAGCCAAAAACGTTTCCCCGTCTCTGGGATAGAAGGTTCTTTATGGGAGGCTGTAGTTATACCCTTTCGCCACATGGGGCAGTAGTCAACAGTTCCTGGCAGCTGCTCGGATGCAGGGACTCCAGTTCCCTTCAGCCTCAACCAGCATGCCCAATGGTCAGGGATGATGGGAGTTGTAGTCCAGCAACATGCAGAGGTCCAAAGGTTCCCCCACCCCTGTTAAATCCAATGGATAGTTTACTGGTTTTCATAGAAAGCTGCCTTCTTTTGAAGCTTCAGGTGACCTACTAACTTCCTGTTCTAATTGCCTCTTATCTTGCACAGATAGATGTTATCTGCCCCAAGAAGAACCAACAGAAAAAGTTGGAAGAGGAAGGAGGAACCTCTCCCAGTTACTGATAGGTGACATGAGTGCTGAGATGATGAAATCATGTGTTCACAGGATCTGCTGCTTGGGTTTGCAAAACAGATTATTATTTCATCTCCAGGAGCATTACAGCTGTTCCCTGGTGAATCAACTCCAATTCCTGCAAGGCTGTTGAGGCATAATTTAGTGGTTGGACGTTCTGAAGTTAACATTTGGTTTAACTAACGTCATCAGGTAAGCCCGAAATTGAATTATTGCCAGAATGGTCTGTTTAAAGTTGAACTGTGGTGGCATGTGAGAAGACAATTATTATTGACAATGCTGGGGAGGTTTATTTGTCTGAGCCAAGGGAAGAAAAAAAGAGAGGAAGAACAGGGAAAGGAGGGAGTTAACCGTTAGCGTAGCGTGGTAAGGGGATTGATTGCAGAGATGGGCATATTTAATGGTGTGGCATGGTGGGAGATGTTTTACTCATTACAGGACTTTATGGAAGAGATCATGACAAGTATTGTGGAAATAGTAAAGCATGGTGATTCCTTTCTCATAAGGGCCATCTTCTCACTGGTACAGACAGGAAAGAAATTTCCAACCTAAATCCTCACGCCACTCAAAGTTCTTCTCTGTCAATGGCGACGTGAGAAGTAAAAGGGCATGTTTTATCAGTGAGATGTGATGGATCACCTCCGTTTCGAACCTGAGTTTAAAGGTTGGCTGAGCCATGAAGATGACGGTGTGGGTTTAACATCCCTGATAGGATTATTGTCAGAGAAAACAATATGGTGATTCGCAGAGCTTGGAAAAGTTACTTTTTTTAACTATAGCTCCCATCAGCCCCAGCCAGCATGGCCCCTGGATTGGGCTGATGGGAGTTGTAGTTAAAAAAAGTAACTTTTCCAAGCTCTGGGTGATTGTTTGCCCCTTTACACTCTCCAACAGTTATGGGGGACCTTCGAGCCTCCAACTCCCATCAGCTTCAGCAAGCAATGCCAAAGGCCAAAGATGATGGGAGTTGTCGTTCAGCACCGTCTGGAGGGCCGAAGTCTTCCCACACCTGCTCAAAAATATACCCCAGGAAGAGGTGGGGAACCCTTTTCACCCTGAGGGCCACATGCCCTTCTGGGCAACCTTCCAGGGGCCACATGCCAGTTGTGGGCAGGGCCAGAGGCAAAAATGGGTGGAGCAGTGAATGTAAATTGTACCTTCACACACCTCTCTCTGTCCTCCCATCCAGGGAAGCAAGAGGCATTAATAGAGTTTGAGGACACATTCCAGCCACACAAAGGCATTTGAGGAGGGGCAATGAAGGGTAAGGCCTGGTAAGAGCAGGTGTGGACTTGTGAGAGTCCGAAGGCCCAGAGAGAGAGAGGCTTAGTGTGAGGTTCTCCAACTCTGTGTTAATGCAACAGTTACATAAGTCAAGAGCTTTTCCAGGACAACAAACATACTGGACATACTAATAGAAACTATTAGGAATGAGGCTGCCAGCGTTTGGCATCCTACAAATCTCATTAAGTTGCTGCATAATAGTAGAGTGATCCCCAAATCCATTTTGCATTTCTTCTCCTGTTCACCAAAAGAAGATTAGATCTAGTCTCCTTGGAGCTGTCCATCGTATTTTACATTTTCCTCAACAGAAAAATGAAGAAAAAAGGGGGAAATGTCCTGCCAAAAAACAAGCGGGTGATTCACTTTCATTTTTTTTGACCTGTCACTCAAACAATTTGACCTGCACGCTCAAAGTGGAACCCGCCAACAGCCATTGTGTCCCCAGTTAAGGCTGATGCTTCGGGGGGGGGGGCTGTCTGTTCAAAACCAGCTAAAACATTCCGACTTTCAAGAAAGAAAGACTAATACTTTTTATAATGTGTGGTGTTTATCCCATTGGACTGAGAGGAGGGGGCAAAATGTCAAACTTGGTGGTGGCTAATGGGCCATTGGGACTGGTGGGAGGGAAGGCTGGGAGACCAACAGTAGGTAGAGCCACAGCCAATGGGAGGCAGAACCTGAGCCAATGAATTCTGGTGGAGGTTAGGTGACAGAGGTTGATGGGGCAGTGCCACACTCACCCTAATGCACCAGGCTTCACTGGTCACATGACTCCATCCCAGAGCTTGGAAAAGTTACTTTTGTGAACTACAATTCCCATCAGCCCAATCCAGTGACCATGGTGGCTGGGGCTGATGGGAGTTGTAGTTGAAAAAAGTAACTTTTCCAAGCTCTGCATCCCCATGTAGATTTCTGCTTGATGGGCTGAAGCTGCCAGGGTGGAGACTTGGGATCTGGCTTGCAGCCCCCTACTCCTGAGTAGACCGCTATAAGGCCGTGGAAATCCTGCGCCCCTGCTCCCATTTGCTAGTGAGCTGTCTTACTGGAGCTGGGTGTCGGTGTCCTTCAGAACACCTCCGCCCCACAATAAACTCTGTTTCATTCCTTTGTTATCTATATCACTACACTTCCCTTCTCAACAGCTGCTTTGGCGCTTTGTGCTTGTGCTTCTTGTTTTGTTTTGTTTTAAAAAAGAAGGTTCACTTATTGACTATGTGATCCAAACAGTCAGGAATCCTGTAGCCCACAGTGATGATGTTGCAGCACCATTGCACCCAGTCAGATTTAGCTGCCTGATGACATCAGAAAGCCAACTCAGTGTGAAGCCAGCGCTTCCTGCTCTCACACTGAATGGGAGAACATGTTTGCCCTTGTTTTCCAGGGTGTTTGAATTATTGCCAAAATAGGAGGGAGGGCTTTTCATGATGGAGGGGGGGGGAGAGGGCTCAGCCCTCAATTAAACTCAAAATGAATGAGATTCAGTAACCAGGTATGATTGATCACTGTGAAAGCTTACACAGCAGAGACAGGGAGTATTGTAACAGCTAGACAACACCGTAGTTTCCTTGCAGAAAAAGAAACTGGCTTCCATCTTTTGCGTAGAGTCAGGTTCATCTCAGGAAGGGCTGCACAGCCAGCCGGCCCCCTCCCTTGCACCAACCACAGTATGAATTAATGATGAAGCAGCTTTTGGTTGGGAGGGGAAGTTTTATTGGGCCGGATGCCTGTGGCCTGCACTATTAGGTCTCCAGGCTCTCCTCCCTCTAGGGGGCTTCAATTACACTTCCTAATGAGCCCTGTTTCATTAGCAAGGGAAGCAGAAGTCAGCACTAATTAAAATTAAATTAGGGCATATTCAAGTTCTGGCAAAGAGTGCCCTGAGTTGTTAACATATTTTTTTTAAGTCTGCCTTGAACAAGCTTGGGCCAACAGGTCAAGTGATAACAATTAAAAAATACAGACAGCAATGTTCAGTGCAAGGATTTTTATTTATTTTTTGTTTTTCTACGCTCTGAATTTGTCATGAAGGAGTGGGCAGGAAGAGGGGCTCAGCTCCTGAGAGGCACACAAACGAAGAGTCAGTTTCTTCACCCAATGGTGTGCCACATCGCTGCTCGTTAGCTCATCCCACATCCAATCAGCACCCGTTCTGTAGCCTGTGCATCCTTCCCATCTGTGGGTAGAGGCAGGCCCTGGAGGCTGGTGCATTAGGGCAAACGGGGACACTGCCCCACCAACCTCAGCCTGCCTTCAACCATCTCCCACCTGCCTTCCTACTTACAGCCAGTCCAGGGGGTGGCCCTGCTTGCCATCTTCCTCCTCAAGTCTCAATATTGCCCTTTGCAGAAGTCAGTGGGGAGGAGGATGGGGGACAAAGCTACGATTCGTTGGCTCTGCCTGTCATTGGCTGGCTCCACCTCCTGCTGGGCTGCCTGCCTTCCGCCCCCTCTGTCCCAACGGGGACCAGCTGCATGGGTGAGCAGTTCCCAACAAGCCAGTTGCCCATTCTGGATCGGGTTACATTTCTTCTGGAAGGAGCAAGTACAAAGTCTGGCAGGTAACTCCTGGATCCAGCTTTGTCACTTGAGGCTCAGGGAATCTCAACGCCTCTTACCAGCTTTGACTGGCAGGTCTGCTGTGATGGTTCCTGGATCAGGATTGCTTGTCTCTGGGGGTTAAAATGTTGGTATAGGCTACTGTAATGTACTCTATGTGAGGCTACCCTTGAAGGTGGTTCAAAAGCTGCAAATGGTGTAGAATCCTGCAAATGACTTGTTTTCGGGTATTAGCTACTGACAACATATAACACAAGTTTTGTGGGAGCTGCATTGGCTGCCAGTGTGCTCCTGAGCTACCTTCAAGGCCTTTCTTTTCATATGTAGAGCCCTAAACCACCTGGGTCAGTCTACTTAAAATGTCGCCTTATTCCTTACACCCCTCCCCAATCTTTGCAATATGCCACTGAGACACATCTGATGGTGTCTGGCAGTGTCAGACTGTCCTCGACAAAAAGTGGGCATGTAGTGTAATAATAGCCTCACGTCGGCACTGTCTGCGGTGAGCCTGAAGTGTCAAGACTGTTATTGCAGCGAGCTGCCTTCTGTCTCCTCATTGTATTTTGCTTTAGTTTTATTTGTCGTGGTGTTTTGGTTTTAATTTGAGAGTGCGAAAAAGACCAATAATTGGGTGTTAGAACAAATTAAACCAGAACTTGAAGCTAAAATGAGGAAACTGAGGTTATCATACTTTGGACACATCATGAGAAGACCTGATTCACTAGAAAAGACAATAATGCTGGGAAAAACAGAAGGGAGTAGAAAAAGAGGAAGACCAAGAAAGAGATGGACTGATTCCATAAAGGAAGCCACAGACCTGCACTTACAAGATCTGAACAGGGTGGTTCATAACAGATGCTATTGGAGGTCGCTGATTCCTAGGGTCGCCATAAGTCGTAATCGACTTGAAGGCACATAACATATATTTGTTATTGTAACGATGCATTGATTTGCCTTTTTGTTCTCTGGCAAGCCACTTTGAGCACATTCTTATGGACAAGCAGCATATATACTCAAATAATCCAAAACATCTGGAGGGCACCAGGTTGGAAAAGCCTGGTCTCTTGCAACCTCTTCTGAATTTTGAAATTTGAAATCTGTCTGTCACCGATTCATAGGGTCGCCATAAGTCGTAATCGACTTGAAGGCACATAACAAAATGTCAGTTTCTCCCTGCATTTGCCCAGTCTTAAATTCAACTCTCGACATTTCCACATCAGTTTGAGGGTTTTTTAAAAAGCCCTCACAAAAATCCATCAGCATTTTAATTCTAATTTCTCCTAATATACACACTTTTGTATGAAATTTTGCCTAACAGAATGCATTTTTAGTGTTCTTTTCACTAATATATACAGTAATACAAATCAGTTAACAAATCCTCCGGGAAACAAGCTTCTTTTAACAAAGTCGACACAGAGGAGGGCCAGGATTGCTTCTCGATCGTCCCAGAGTGCAGGACATGGAATAATGGGCTCAAGTTGCAGGAAGCCAGGTCTCAGCTGAACATCAGGAAAAACTTCCTAACTGTTAGAGTGGTACAATAATGGAATCAATTAACTAAGGAGGTGGTGGGCTCTGCAACCCTGGAGGCATTCAAGAGGCCTGTCGGGGATGTTTTAAGTTGGATTCCTGCATTGAGCAAGGGGTTGGACTCAATGGCCTCATAGGCCCTTTCCAACTCTACGATTCTATTTTCTGGGTGACAGTCAGAATGTGGCTCCGTGTCTACTGGATTGCGGCTGCTACAGGCAGATGTCTCACACGTGGCTGGGATGGTGCTCCTTGCCAGGTGGTGCAGGCACCTCCACAGTGAATAGTGCCTTGGGTGCCCTGGAAGCACTGTTTACTGCAGACGAGTCTGCTCGAGTGTAGGGGAGGATGGCAGAAAGAGAGAGACCAAGCACAGGATGGTGTTGGTGGCTGCCCCTGCTTGCCTGCTCAAGCATGTGGAGAGGAGAACTGTGCTCAAACCTTTAGGCAGCTGTAAGAAGATGCTACATGCTAAGGAAAAAAAGGCAAGGGAGGCATCCCTGGATACATTTTGGAAGAAGCCTTCAAGTGGTCTGTATGCAAGGCTAACCTGACCTGGTTGTTTCATTTCAGGCATGCATATTGTTAGTTTCGAACAAAAAGTTTGCTGAAATATGTTGAACTGTTCTTTTGTGCTGTGTAGGAACCTATCCCAATTCTTTTCCTGTCATTCCTACCTCTTGTAGGAAAGTTTCTGTTAAAGAGGTGATGTCCAGGAACATGTATACTTTGTTAACTGAGGCACGGCCAACTTGACAGATCCGCACTAAACATTTAAAGCCCATCTCATGCCCATTTAAAACAGCTGGCTTCCCCACAAAGAATCATGGGCACTGCAGCTTGTTAAGGTTGTTAGAAATTTGGTCTCTCTGCGAGGGGGGAAACCACAGTTCCCAGGATTCTTGGGGGGGGAGTCATGTGACTTAAATGTGTGTTGGATATGCTTTAAATGTTTGCTGTGGATGTATCAACCACCTCCTCTCCTCTGGTGAGTCCTAACAATGCTGAGAGTGAGGGGGGGGGAGCTGGTGGGCTGGAGAAAAGTAAAAGGCAGGCAGGGCTGGCTAAGGGCAGAGTGTGCTTGGCTGGGCAGAGAACCCAATGGCCCTAATGGACCAGCCTTCACTCTTGTCCACCAGTAGTCGTGGCCTCTCCGTGCTCCCACTGAAATTTAGTAAAATCTGATTTTTAGGAAACCAAAGACCTTGGTGTTATAACCCCATGTCCACAGCTTTCCCAGTTTTCTCTCTTTTTGGGGGTGGGGTGGGGTGGGGTTTACCTTCCTGATTCAGCCAAAAGACAAGAGTTCTGGAGAACTTCCAAGCTTAGGGTCGCCATAAGTCGTAATCGACTTGAAGGCACATAACAACAGCAACACCGTACAGAGATATTTTTATATGGTTTTGCATTATAGAAATGGATATACTCAGTGCTTTTTTGGTAAAACAAAATGAGGTGCCGGTACTCACATATTGATAAAAGTGCTGTGGGTGTCAGTACAAAATGGCTACCATGGGTATCAAAAAAAAGAGAGATGTGCTGGTACTCTGTATTGGCAAGTACTGTCACACACAAGCCCCCCTCCCAATTTTCTACTACTCCTAATAGACTTATTTCTCATGTAACTGTTGGGCGTAAAGCACCAAAGCTTGTGACAAGTACCCTGAAGCAGTGGGGGTGGGCGTGACAGACAGAAAGGCCCCCTATTCTTCCCTTCCTGATTTCTTCTTTAAAAGTAACCACTTGTTGGTATGCAGATTGCTTTTCTCAGTCTTTACTTCCTCCTTCGTCTTGTTAGATGGATAGTGAGGTAGAGCCTCATGACTCTGTAATGGCCACATAGATGTGTGCATTCAGAATGGCTTTATTTCCCAGGAGTAATAAACCTTCTTTATTCAACCACCAGTTTTACCAGACAACTCATTTCTGTACTCCGCTGCTCTATATACCAAACTCCAATAGCAACAAGACATGCAATTTCCTTGTAACAGAAGAGTTTAGAGAATAAGTAGGAGCACCAATCAATCGGCATGAAGGATCCCCATGTGAAGAGGGCACACACACTGGATGTACATAAAGTCTGTGCGAACTTTTAAAGACCAGCATATTCTCTCTTGCTTCCCTAAGTGGTGAGAGGTTCCTGGGCAGGTAGGGTTGGGCAGGGTTTATTCTAAGTTTTTTTCCCCTGCTGTACAAGCAGCCAACATACTGCCCGCCCCCAAACTAGTCAAGAAATTTGTCCCATAATATATTATTAGCAGGGCTTTTTTTGTGATAGTACTCACCAGCCCAGAGTATCTGCACCTCTCTTTTTGCTGCCTATCCCAGCCATTTTGTACTGGCACCCACAGAACTTGTATCAATATATGAGTACTGCCACCTCATTTTTTTTTACCGAAAAAGCACTGACTAGTAGTATAAGGTTATGAAGATTTGAAAGGAAGCAGTATTTATCTTCATTTTCTGTTTCTTTTCATCTTTCCTCATCTATTTCTTTTTCAGAAAGTACCTATTCAATCCCAGATGATCAATTGTACAAAAGCGTATTTCACACTGCATATTTTTTGTTTTGTTTTGAACACTGCACAAAGGGTGTCTAGCTGCACATTAGAATAATGTGGAAGGCGGAGGGGAGGCTTTGCTACATTTCTTTGGCTGCGAGCGCATTGAAGGTTTTGTGACGTGCTTCCCCCATCCCCAATCTACAAGCAGAAGTGGGGACAAAAAAGGTGCAATGGTAGGCATCAGGAAGTGAAGTTTGAGGAGACTTCAAGGGACTCCCATGGCGAGAAACTTTGCTCGCCCTTTACACCTCAGCAGATGGGGGGTCCTTCTCCACCCCGCTACTGAAACCAAAGCCAATGAGGGTGTTGCTTCTCCATGCTCCACTCTGAGAAAAGAAACCTGCATACCGGCAGCTATTTTTCTACTAGATGAGTGGTGTTGTGCCTCTGCCAAAGGCCACAGCCTAAAGGATTTGCCCCTTTGGTGAGATCAAGGCAGCGGCCATAGGACTCTGATTAAAAAACGGACAGCTCTCAGCCTGTTTAGAAAAGAAACCGGGTGTGAGAAAGGTGAATCAGGTGGAAACAAGCTGTTTCCCGTTGATGATGATTTCCTCAATCTCATCTGTGTTGTGCGCTGTTAAGATAATACACAACCAAGTACTATGTGAAATTGTGGTTATCGTTGTCACTCTAAGACTGTCATTGAAAGAGACTGAAGATGGTGTACACTACATGCGCTATCTTTATACCTCCCAGTGGGACTCTTCTAAGATTTCATATGGCCAGGGGCTATGTATAATCATGAACTCTCGTATATTTCCCAGACACACATGTAATAATAAACATTCCCAACAATCTGAGAATATCAGTTAGAGAGATTGAAGACTTGAGTGTTCTTTTCTTTTTAATCTTTACATTTCTTTTTTGCATCATAAAATGTTGCTCATCCGTTCACATATGGCCACCAGATCTGTTATTCCACATCACATTGCCCAAGAGAGGCCCTGCCCATCCACCCCAACAAGATGCGATGATAGCTCTCCTGCTATCATGGAGAACGATGGTCTCGGGGAAGGAGAGCATCCAGCTGAGGAAGAGGGAAACGATCCCTTAGAAGGGACCCATTCCTTGGGGGATGAGCAGCTATCCTCTCGTGCCAAGGATATATCTCCAGGGGTGGAGGGATCCTTGTAGTGGGTGATTCGATCATTAGGAACATAGACAGTGGGGTATGTGATGGGCGTGTAGACCGCAAGGTGTTTTGCCTGCCTGGTGCAAAGGTTGCGGATATCGCCCGTCGTTTAGATAGTTTGGTAGACAGTGCTGGGGAGGAGTCAGTGGTCGTGGTGCACGTTGGCACCAATGACATGGGGAAATGCAGCCGTGAGGTCCTGGAAGCAAAATTTAGGTTGCTAGGTAGGATGCTGAAAGCCAGGACCTCCAAGGTGGCTTTCTCTGAAATGCTACCGGTTCCACGCGCAGGACCAGCCAGACAGGCCCAGCTTTGCAGTCTCAATGCGTGGATGAGACGATGGTGTCGGGTGGAAGGGTTTAGATTTGTTAGGCACTGGGGAACATTTTGGGACAAGCCGGGCCTGTACAAAAGGGACGGGCTCCACTTGAACCAGAATGGAACCAGACTGCTGGCACTTAAAATTAAAAAGGTAGCAGAGCAGCTTTTAAACTGACTGAGGGGGGAAACCCGACAGGAGCTGAGAAAGGTCCGGTTCGGAATAAACCTCCCCCCTGGGATAAAAACCAAAGAAATGATGAAATTTTAAAAGGGGTAGGCCTAGAAGTAGGCATTGTGAGAGCAGGGGCACAGGATATAAATTCAGAAGAGCAAAATTACCACAGGCCAAACCACAAGTGCCAAAGACACTTGAAGAGAGACACTGCTTACAAGTGCCTGTACGCTAATGCTAGGAGCCTCCGAACCAAGATGGGAGAACTGGAGTGCTTGGTCTTAGAGGAGAGCATTGATATAGTGAGCATAACGGAGACCTGGTGGAATGGAGAAAACCAGTGGGATACGGTTATCCCTGGATATAAACTATATCGGAAGGACAGGGAAGGACGTATTGGTGGCGGAGTCGCTCTATACGTGAAAGAAGGCATTGAATCCAGCAAGCTCGAAACCCCAAAAGAGGCAGACTCCTCCACAGAATCGTTGTGGGTGGTGATACCATGCCCCAGGAGGGACTTAATACTGGGAACGATCTATCGTCCCCCTGATCAAAATGCTCAGGGAGACCTTGAGATGAGATATGAAATTGAGGAAGCATCCAAACTAGGAAATGTGGTAGTAATGGGTGACTTCAACTACCCGGACATAGACTGGCCGCATATGTGTTCCAGTCATGACAAAGAAGCAAAGTTTCTAGATATTCTAAATGACTATTCCCTAGACCAGTTGGTCATGGAACCGACCAGAGGGACGGCAACCCTGGACTTAATCCTCAGTGGGGACCGCGACCTGGTGCGAGATGTAAGTGTTGTTGAACCGATTGGGAGCAGTGACCACAGTGCTATTAAATTAAACATACATGTAAATGGCCAATTGCCAAGAAAATCCAACACGGTCACATTTGACTTCAAAAGAGGAAACTTCACAAAAATGAGGGGATTGGTAAAAAGAAAGCTGAAAAACAAAGTCCAGAGGGTCACATCACTCGAAAATGCTTGGAAGTTGTTTAAAAACACTATATTAGAAGCTTAACTGGAGTGCATACCGCAGATCAGAAAAGGTACCACCAGGGCCAAGAAGATGCCACCATGGTTAACGAGCAAAGTCAAGGAAGCTCTTAGAGGCAAAAAGTCTTCCTTCAGAAAATGGAAGTCTTGTCCGAATGAAGAAAATAAAAAAGAACACAAACTCTGGCAAAAGAAATGCAAGAAGACAATAAGGGATGCTAAAAAAGAATTTGAGGAGCACATTGCTAAGAACATAAAAACCAACAACAAAAAATTCTATAAATACATTCAAAGCAGGAGACCATGTAGGAAGGCGATTGGACCCTTGGATGATAAGGGAGTCAAAGGAGTACTAAAGAACGATAAGGAGATTGCAGAGAAGCTAAATGAATTCTTTGCATCTGTCTTCACAGTGGAAGATATAGGGCAGATCCCTGAACCTGAACTAACATTTGCAGGAAGGGATTCTGAGGAACTGAGACAAATGGTAACGAGAGAGGAAGTTCTAGGCTTAATGGACAATATAAAAACTGACAAATCACCGGGCCCGGATGGCATCCACCCGAGAGTTCTCAAAGAACTCAAAGGTGAAATTGCTGATCTGCTAACTAAAATATGTAACTTGTCCCTCGGGTCCTCCTCCGTGCCTGAGGACTGGAAAGTGGCCAATGTAACGCCAATCTTCAAAAAGGGATCCAGAGGGGATCCCGGAAATTACAGGCCAGTTAGCTTAACTTCTGTCCCTGGAAAACTGGTAGAAAGTATGATTAAAGCTAGATTAACTAAGCACATAGAAGAACAAGCCTTGCTGAAGCAGAGCCGGCATGGCTTCTGCAAGGGAAAGTCCTGTCTCAGTAACCTATTAGAATTCTTTGAGAGTGTCAACAAGCATATAGATAGAGGTGATCCAGTGGACATAGTGTACTTAGACTTTCAAAAAGCGTTTGACAAGGTACCTCACCAAAGACTTCTGAGGAAGCTTAGCAGTCATGGAATAAGAGGAGAGGTCCTCTTGTGGATAAGGAATTGGTTAAGAAACAGAAAGCAGAGAGTAGGAATAAACGGACAGTTCTCCCAATGGAGGGCTGTAGAAAGTGGAGTCCCTCAAGGATCGGTATTGGGACCTGTACTTTTCAACTTGTTCATTAATGACCTAGAATTAGGAGTGAGCAGTGAAGTGGCCAAGTTTGCTGACGACACTAAATTGTTCAGGGTTGTTAAAACAAAAAGGGATTGTGAAGAGTTCCAAAAAGATCTCTCCAAACTGAGTGAATGGGCGGAAAGATGGCAAATGCAATTCAATATAAACAAGTGTAAAATTATGCATATTGGAGCAAAAAATCTTAATTTCACATATACGCTCATGGGGTCTGAACTGGCAGTGACCGACCAGGAGAGAGACCTCGGGGTTGTAGTGGACAGCACGATGAAAATGTCGACCCAGTGTGCGGCAGCTGTGAAAAAGGCAAATTCCATGCTAGCGATAATTAGGAAAGGTATTGAAAATAAAACCGCCGATATCATAATGCCGTTGTATAAATCTATGGTGCGGCCGCATTTGGAATACTGTGTACAGTTCTGGTTGCCTCATCTCAAAAAGGATATTATAGAGTTGGAAAAGGTTCAGAAGAGGGCAACCAGAATGATCAAGGGGATGGAGCGACTCCCTTACGAGGAAAGGTTGCAGCATTTGGGGCTTTTTAGTTTAGAGAAAAGGCGGGTCAGAGGAGACATGATAGAAGTGTATAAAATTATGCATGGCATTGAGAAAGTGGATAGAGAAAAGTTCTTCTCCCTCTCTCATAATACTAGAACTCGTGGACATTCAAAGAAGCTGAATGTTGGAAGATTCAGGACAGACAAAAGGAAGTACTTCTTTACTCAGCGCATAGTTAAACTATGGAATTTGCTCCCACAAGATGCAGTAATGGCCACCAGCTTGGACGGCTTTAAAAGAAGATTAGACAAATTCATGGAGGACAGGGCTATCAATGGCTACTAGCCGTGATGGCTGTGCTGTGCCACCCTAGTCAGAGGCAGCATGCTTCAGAAGACCAGTTGCCGGAAGCCTCAGGAGGGGAGAGGGTTCTTGCACACGGGTCCTGCTTGCAGGCTTCCCCCAGGCACCTGGTTGGCCACTGTGAGAACAGGATGCTAGACTAGATGTGCCACTGGCCTGATCCAGCAGGCTCTTCTTATGTTCTTATGTCTTCAGCCAACTCATAATTTTCTGTCTCTAAACTACCTTCCACTGCTTTTCCACACTCAACTGGAGGAGTGTCACTTCTCTGGGGGTCTGATTGGCATCTCATTCAAACACAGAAAGGCTCTCATAGAGATGGCCGAATCTGTCAATTTCGGTTTCTCTCAATCTCTTATCTTTTCAAACTGTTCAGTTTCCCACCTTGTGACCTCTTCTTTGAAAAGTCCTTATCAACATTTTGCTGCAAATTTTTTCTAGTATGCACGTTTTTATGCACTTTTCCCCACTGTGCACATTTTTGCAAGCGGTTTTCCCTAACATGATGCACTTGTGTATGCTGTTTTCATGAATATATATGCATTTTCACATCTGCGGCAGCCATATTTGCAGAATATCTGACCAGGAATGGTCAAATCAGTTGAACTTGGTTCCTCTGTTTCTCATTTATTTATTTATTTATATACCGCCCCATAGCTGAAGCTCTCTGGGCAGTTTACAGCAATTAAAAACATTAAAAACAAATATACAAATTTTAAAACACAAAAAACGATTTAAAAACACAATTGAAAAATTGTAACACATAATCATAAATAAATGAATTCATCCAATCTTAAGTTCTAAATTTAAGTCTAAATTTATCCAATCTTAAGTTCATTTCCACATCAATTTGCTATTTCAAAAGAAGTCCTCATGAACATTCATCAGCATTTTAGTGCAGATTTGTCGTAATGTACATATTTTCATATGCAACTTCCCCTAATATCATGCACTTTTAAAAGTTATTTTCACAAATACATGCATTTGTATGCACACTTTACCTTAGTGTATGCATTTTGTACACATTCCTTGGCTAGAGAATTCCCTTGCAAAATTCAGAGAAATGCAAATTTTGAGGAATAGTTGTGTTTTGGTTCGTCTATTGATCCAGAAAGTCTGAATTAGGAAGATTCACCTTTAAATGTGAATTGAATCAAATTTCTCTCCCGTTCCTCCTCCTCACTCAGTGTGACACACCTCTTACACCAGTATTTTTCAACCTTGGACAGAAGCAGCTGGTGGTTCCATGTCAGTGGGGCAGTGGAATCCGCTCCATGTTTTAGTCCAAACTTTCAAGGAGCTGTCCAAGGTGCTTCAGCACCAGCCACCAGCTGCCACTGACCTTGGGTCCCCAGATGTTGTTGGACTACAACGCCAACCATCCCCAACCAGCTGAACCACTAGCTGGGAATTATGGGAGTTGTAGTCCAACAATATTTGGGGACCCCCGAGCTGAAGAACATTGCCTTACACAACCCAGAGCTCTGCAATCTGAATGGAATGTAAAGAGACAAACAATAAAACCAAGACTTTATTAGAAGTCTACACGTAACAGAAGCTGAACTAGAGGAGTCCTTTAACGCACATACTGCAGAGCTGAACGAGGCTAAACAAATGCATGCCTTGAGAACACGGAGAACGAAACAAGAATATTTAGCCAACTGTGTGTAAACAACCTTTCACAGTCAGGATCCTTGTACAAAACACATTAAGGGGAAAAAAATCAGAACACACACGATCACCCTCTTTAAAACTAACAGCCTATTTGGCCTTGTTCTGGCAGAGATGAAAATACGCATTAAGGATGTTTTTATTGTAACGCACGGTATTTAGAGACCTCATGATGTGCCTTGTAAATACCCATTAAGGGAACCATAAGCCGCTGAGTCACTGCGGTTGCCATCAGACGCTTGCCAAGGTTGCTGGCAATAAACGTGGGATGTTCTTTCAGTGTCTGTAACGTTGCCTGTGTTTACAGTACTATAAGAACATAAGAAGAGCCTGCTGAATCAAGCCAAAGACCCATCTAGTCCAGCATCCTGTTCTCACAGAGGCCAACCAGATGGCCTTGGGCAGCCTGAAAGCAGGACCTGAGCAGAAGTGCACACACCCCTCTTGTAGTTTCCAGCGAATGGTATTCAGAGGCATACTGACTCCAACAGTGGATGGTAGAACATAGGCCCCCTGTTTCACGGACATCAGGCATCAGGCTTGCTTAGGGTCAAACTACACATTACATCACATTTGAACTATTTCTATTTTTTTTGTGGCACAATAAAGTTTGGCAACTAGCGTTAATAGAGAAATTGACGCAGCAGCTGAAGACTGGGAAAGACGAAGATGTGTTTGCTGCAGAGTGGTAGAGCTTTGTTACGCGCACCAGTGCAGCAGACAATAACAACAAGGTCCCCAAAGCTTTTCAAAACCTGTGGATTTCGTAAAGGTGACCAAATAAAAATAACAGCAGATTATTTATTTCTACGTTTAAGTCCAGGAAAACCTATTTTACATATGATGTACCCCCCCCCACTCTCGGTTAATGTATGGTTTGAGTTGTCCTTAGCTGTATCAATAAAGTAAAAAGAATAAAACCATCACATTTAACATGCTGCTGTTTTCAATAGCAGCCACACTGGGGATGGGGGTATACAAGCAGGATTGGAATTGTGGTGTAAGGGGTTCGTAGATTATCAAGATCAAAGCAAGATCTAACTTGGGCTATATGGAAGAGTCCCACCACAACAAAACACTGCAGTGTGGCATGCTTCTGTTCAGGCTGACAGACAGTCTTCCAGGAGACTCCATTTCATCCCTCCTCTCTGCTGGTTTTCTTGTCCCCCTTCAAACAGCATTCCATGAACACTGAGCATGCTCAGTCCTCACTGGGCTGTTTTTGGGTCCACTCCTTTAGAGTTTCCCCCCTCTAAATTGTTTTGTACCTCTGCAAACCTCAGGGTTCTCCGAACCTACAGATACCTCCTCTTTGTGTACAGATAGGGCCATTCTGAGAACATAAGGATGCACTCTGAGAATGAATTTGCTATTATGTATAAGATGAAAGACAGGAGAATATGTCTAAAAATATGTTCAGGGATTGTGAGATTCTCTGGCATCAAGCAGGGGTTACAATCCTCTCCCCCACCCCCCATAACTACTCAGTCAGGTGATTCCGCATGAGTTTTCGAGCTATAGATAATGGTGTTGAGCTGACTAGGGATGAGAGAGAAATTCAACTTTGTTCGCATTTAAAGGCAAACCTATCTGAATTGCACTTTCTAGAAACAATATGTGGACCAATGCACAGCTCTTCTTTGCAATTCATACTTCTCTGAATTTGGCAATGCAATTCTGCAAGCGAGTAATGTGTACACAAATGCAAATACTAAGGTAAAGTATGCATATAAATGAATACATTAGTGAAAATAACTTTATGCTTTATACTAGGGGAAATCTGCTTTGCAAAAATGGGTGCATTAGAGGAAATTGCATACCAACAAGGGTCTATTCAGATAAATTTGCACTAAGATGCTGATGAATTTTCATTAGGACTTTTAATGGAACTGAACTTAAGACTGGAAAACTGCAATGGGCATATTCATCCGTCCCTACCAGGGAAGGGTGTGTGTGTGTGTGTCTATTTTGGGGCTAGTACTCACCAGAATGGAGCACCATCACGTCTTTGCTGCCTATGGCAGCCATTTTGTGCAAACACACACACACACGAGAAATGGAAAGTTCTGTCACTTTCAGTTCTGTCACTTTCTCATTTTTCCAATTTAAATTCAAGTTCTCCACATTTCTGCAGCAATCTCCAGTTGTGTTCTTTAAAGCCTCATGAGCACTCTCCAAAGTTTTAGCGCTCATTTCTCCTAACAAATACATTTTTGCAGGCAGTTTTGATTCAGATACACATTTTTGCAAGCCTTTTTGTGTCACAGGATGCATTTTTGTACGTTACTTTCATGCGTGCCTTCATTTGATGCACACTTTCCCCCTAATATATGCATGTTTGTAAACATTGCATGGTTGGTGAACTGCATTGCAAAATTCAAAGAAGTGTGAATTTCAAAGAGTGGCTGTGTTTCGGTTGTCATTTTGTTTCAGAAAGTGCGAATTTGATAGGTTCGGCTTCAAGTGCGAACTGAAATGAATTTCTCGCCCATCCTTAATATCTCCCTCCCTCCCTCTCTCTTTCACTCACACACACACTCCTCCTGACAGGTGCAGTTGATGGTAGAAGCAGTGATATAGTCATAACTAGTGTGACAAAAGCTTTCTTATAAGGAAGCGAAGTCTCTCTATGTAAGGGGGAAAGAGTTGGTTGAGGAGGAAAAAGTAATTCAATTTGTTTTCCCCGTGGAGAATCCCCTTAGGCTGATGACTGAGATGGCTTGCCTAAAGGAGGCCTTATCAAAGTGAAGACGAGGAGGACGAAGAAAAGGAGCTGGAGGTGGGAGACCTCTCTTGAAGGTGCTACTCTTCATTAGACAAGCAGCAGCCATTCTCTCAAATGCTACGTTATTCACTTCTGTTTGCCCCACCGCATGCTGTCAGAAGAGTATGTTGTCCCTTCTTTCCTCGCAAGCAATTTCCAGAACCTGCGCTCAGGCCTGAACTTGGTTGCTTTCACATATGATTCTGCCACAGTTCCCTGTGGAATGCATCATTCCTCCACATTCTGCAAAAGAAGGGCTGGACTCTGGTTTTTGCAACCTGGCATTTATATATGCAGCTGGTGCAACATACAGCGGCGAGACTGCTCACTGGGGCAGGGTACTGCCAACATGTCACCCCGCTGCTGAAAGAATTGCACTCGCTACCTATTAGCTACCAGGCTAAGTTCAAGGGTCTGGTTTTGGTGTACAAAGCCCTACACAGCTTGGGACCAGGATACCCGAAAGACTGTCTTATCCCTTATATACCCAGCCGATCACTGCGCTGTGCAGATGAGGGCCTCCTGCAGATACCATCTTATCAGGAGGTCCGTTCTGCACAACATAGGAAGTGGACCTTTAGTGTGTGGCACCTACCCTTTGGAATTCCCTCCCCTTAAATATTAGACAGGCGTCTTCCCTGTTATCTTTTCGGTGCCTACTAAAGACCTTCCTCTTTCAACAAGCCTTTTAAGTTGAGACCTTATCCCAGTCTGCGTTGGAATTGCTATTTAATGTTTTTAAACCTTTTCTTTTTTAAAACAGATGTTTTTAAAGCTTTTAAAAAATGTTTATAAAGATCTTTTAATATATTTTAAAGTCTGTTTTTATGCCGACTTCTCCCCCAAGGAATCCTGGGAGCTGTAGTTTACTGCTTATTCTCAGCACCCTTAACATATTATAGTTCCCAGGAGTCTTTGGGGGAAGGGAAGTCATGTGCTTTACTTCTATGGTGTGTATAGAGCCTCGTGTGTGTGTGTGTGTGTGTGTGTATATATATATATAAATCAGAGGTCAGATGCATTACAGATAGATACCACATTCTGTATAGGTAAGCAATGTAGACTAATCTAGAACACAGGAATGTAGGAAGCTGCCTTACACCGAGTCAGACCATTAGCCCATCTTGCTCAGTATTGTTTGCACCGACTGGCAGTAATGTTCCAGGATTTCAGACAGAGTTCTTTCCCAGCCCTACCTGTAGATGCCAGGGATTGAATTTAGAGCTTTCTACCAATGAGCTACAGCCCTTCCCCATAATATGTAATATAGCTAACATGTTTTCTGCCTCATGCAAGGAGTCCCATAAGCCACGCAGAAGGTACGGTCATTTAAAGACGAGGAGAATCCCATCAGATTTCTGTGTGAAGAAGCCCATATCTGGAGGCAAGCCAGAGAAAGATTACAGTCCATCCTTGTTCAATTTGTGTAAGAAATAAAGTTCTGGGAATGTGGCATTGCTAAAGTAAGAAATGTGGGTGACATCCAATGCGATTCGGAGCAGAACCACTAAAATCAATGAATTTAAGTTACTTAAATCCATTGATTTCACTGAGTCTATACTAGAGATAGGCAAATCTGTCAATTTTGGTTTCTCTCACTTTCTGATTTCCCCCCAGTCTTAAGTTCAGTTCTCCGCATCAGTGTGCAATGTTTTTCAAGTCCTCATGAAAATTCATCAGCCTTTTTTGTGTAAATTTCTCCCAATATCCACATTTTTGTTTACAATTCTGCCTAACAGACATGCATATTTTTGCAAAACAGTTCTCCCTAATATAATGCAGTTTTGTATGTTATTTTCACTAATATATGCATTTTTAGGCACAGTTACCCCTAAATATATATATATTATGTACACTATTTCCTTGGAGAATGACACTGCAAAATTCAGAGAAGTGCAAATTTCAATGGATAGCAGTGTTTTGGTTTGCCTGTTGGTTTAAGAAGTGGGCAATAGTGTCTCATTAAAATGATAATTTCTTCTCCAACCCTTCCCGAACGTTCTGTTCCTCCTAGCCCCAATTCCCACTATCACCCAGAGGGAAAGAGCAAGCAAAGGACTGAGCAGATAGGGGCACCAGACTGCAGTCGGCCCTCAGCAGTGGGGATTTTCAGGATTTTGAACAGGAATGCCTTCCCAAAGATTTGGTATATTTTAGGGGGGGGGAGTTAGAGCTCTTTAGAAAAATTGCAAGCCCCAAGCCCTAAGCCCTAAGCCCTGATTGCCCTCAGTTTTAGCCCAATTATGACAGCCCTCCCTTACCTCCTAAAAACACAAAAGGGAAGGCGGCTGTGCCCTCTCTGTTTCCCACCCTATTGGGCATTGGAGAAGACTGAGATAACTGTTTTCCCTGGCTAATTCAGTAATCCAAATAACTAATTAAAGCATTTAATTGAACAGAGGATCTAGTATTTCCCATATAAATCTGGGGCGGAGCATACAAGCTCAGCACAAATTTTAAAGGGGCAGGCTTTGTTTTTGTTTTGTTTTGTTTGCGGCGGGAACACAAGACAAATATTTCCTTTGTACTTTTTGTTTTATTTTATTTGCAAAGCATACCCAGCACAAAAAGAATGGGGTTTCCCTTCCTTGGCTTTATTTCCTTGTCCAAATCTTTTCAAAAAAGAGCGTCTCCTTGCATTACAAGCAGCTCCTTTGTTTAAAGAGACCTGACATGAATCAGCCGTCAAGTTCAGGCCCTTTCAGCATCCCACTCCGCCGCACTGTACGGCCTCCGAACGCTTCCCGTGCCATCTCGTCAGGTCATTGTGCGACAGGGGCCCAAGGCACAGGCCGGCAGGGTGAAGGCAATTTATAACTCTGCATTGTGACATCAATCGAGCCTAGCAACCCCCTTAGCAACACCGCCCAAGCCTGAGCCTCTCATGGCTCTGATGGGATGCTGACGGCGGCAGCATTGTCGGGGAGGACAAGGTGGCCAGTTCGGCCTAGCGATAAATAAGAAGCCTGACCTTGAGTTCCATTGAAAGTCAAGAAGCCAAGCGGGGGAGAGGGAGAGGAAGATGAAACAACAGGAAAAAACAAACCCAACCAACATAAAAAAACATCAAGTCCCCAGCCTGTTTCTTTAAATTGACCGGTACAAATTTTCAGCGGTGGTGATGGGGAGAAAAACATCCCTATCCAGATGTGTTTTGCATCCATTCCAGGGCTGCGTATACACACCATACATTTAAAACACATCCTTCCCCCCCAAGAATCCTGGGAATTGTAGTTTACCCCTCACAGGGCTACAATTCCCAGCACCATCAACAAAGGACAGTTCCCAGGATACTTTAGGGTGTGTGTGCGTGTGTGTGAGAGAGAGAGAGAGAGAGAGAATGTGCTTTAATGCATGGGAATGTGCCCTGGGCTCCTACTGGGAGGAATGGCAGGATATAAATTTAATAAATAAAATGAAAATAAATAAATAAATGTACTTTAAATGTACAGTGTGTGACTGCAGTCCAGGTTTCCTCAGACTTATAAAGGATTCTTGGCTGCCGCTTTACTTCTTATACAATGGCTTTAGGGGATATTCTCCATGAATTTATCTAACCATCTTAAGATAAGAAGACCCCCTTCTGGATCAGGCCAAAAGAGCCCCATCTAGTCCAGCAACCTGTTCTCATAGTGGCCAACCAGATGCCTAGGCGAAGGCTGCAAGCAGGATCGGTATATACTAATTTCAGAGAGGCATAGAAGGAAACATAAAGCCAATCTGGAGACCGTTTCTGGATCTTTGGCCTAGCAGAGAATCTGTTCTGGACATGAACTTGCTTAAAAGGGGTTGGTGCTTTCAACCAACGATGCTTTAGAGCTAGCTAGCTCCTTTCTCTGGCCCTATTATAGCACGTGGACCAATGTCTGATGGACCAATGGATGGCACAAGAAAATGGAAGAGTGTGTATATTCTTCCAGGAACGAGAATAGAAAACAGACCAACAGCAGCCATCCAGTCTTTAACGACGGAATGAGGTTGTCTCTATATTAGGATCTTCCCATGCCTGCTGTTAACACCAAGGTCACTTTGTCAGCTGACACTTGTGCTTTTAGCCGGGTAGGGGAGACGAGGGAGTGGGGAGAAGGAAGAGTGAGCAGTGCTGTGTAGTGAAACCACAAAATGTCAGGAGGTTGCAGTGATCACTTCCTTAGTCAGCTCATGATGGGGAAATTGAACTTTTACCCTCATAGTCTGTTGGAGTCTAGCAGCACCATCCCACACTCCCACCCAATACCCTCTTCTGTGGGAGGAACCACCATTCAACTCATTGAGACTTTTTTTGTGCAGGCGTGCATAGGATTGTATCGTGAAGTTGCCACTAAATTCTTGAGGAGTAGCCCCGTGTCATACTTCATTCCAGTCCTTCTTACTCTCCATGATTTTACTCATACACTGTCTCAAAACACACCATTTCCAGGCATCCTTTGGCACAATCTCCTAAATTTTGTTTGTACACCACTTGGAGAACTTTGTTGACCAAGCGCTTTGTCTATTTTCTATATAAATACACAGTTCTCTTGCCATCAGAGAGCCAGTGCGGTGTAGTGGTTAAAGTGTTGGACTACGACCTGGGAGATCAGGGTTCGAATCCCCACTCAGCCATGAAGCTCCCTCAGTGACCTTGGGCCAATCACTGCCTCTCAGAGGAAAGCAATGGTAAACCCCCTCTGAATACCGCTTACCATGAAAACCCTGCTTGTAGGGTCGCCCATAAGTCAGAAGACTTGAAGGCAGTCTGTTTCATTTTCTCTTGCCATATGACTGTAACTCTTCCTGTCACCAGGGCTTTCGGGAAGGGCCTTAGCTCTGGGTTAGAGTATTGGCTTTGCATGCAGAAGGTCCCAGGTTCAACCCCCAGCATCTCGAGATGGGGCTGGGAAAGAGAATCTTCCTGAAACACTGAAGAGCCGTTGCCAGTCAGTGTAAATACTGAGCTAGATGGATGAATGGTCTGACTCAGTATAAGGCCGCTTCCTATATTCTTATGCCTAAGCATAGGCCCCTGAAATAGCCACCCATTGCTTCCCTGTTTAGACCTGACTCCACTTCCCTCCCTCCCTCTGCTGTTTCTCCTTTATTGGATTTTAGATGGTAAGCTCCTCAGGGCAGAGACCTGTCCTCTTGTGCTCTGTGAAGTGCCATGTATACTGTATAAACGAAGGCCTGTTCCAATGAAAACGACAAAGAGGCCTGGAGCACCTTAAGGACTAGCAGAATTATCTGTGGCACAAGCTTTTGTTGGAGTACAGCCTACTTTCTCAGATCCACAATGAGGTAACTTGAAAATCAGACTGCTCTGACAGTCCCCGAAAGCTTATGCCGCAATGTGCACATCCGTGCCATTAATTTAATGCACACACATGGCTTCCCTCAAAGAATCCTGGGAACTAGTTTGTTCAAGGTGCTGGGGTTTGTAGCTCTGTGAGGGGTACACTACAGTTCCCAAAATCCTTTGAGGGAAACCATATGCTTCACATGCGTGGTGTGGATGCGGCCGTCTTTAGGGTGCCCAAAGTCTCTGTTGCCAAAATGTAACGGTGCGGTTTTGAATATTGGCATGGATGGGTACCCTCTTCACAAGCAAATCAGAATGAATCAACTGGTGATGCTGTCTAACCGCCCTGCAAGCGTGGTGCAAACAAATCAGGACGTGTGCTCCATAAACAAGTCGTTTGGAAGTGACCACCGCAAGCCATGCTTGAGTTGAGATTTTTCCATTTATGCAATTACTCTTTAAAGCTCTCTGTGTTGCTCACCAGGAGCTTGGTTTATTAGCCCTTTAATGTATCTGTTAATTGGATTCTTCCACTCTAGCAATGTAGATACCGCCCTCTCGGCCCCGCTCTTGGGACAGTTCTTTTCCTGAGCTAAGCCCAAACTCAGTTGTACAGCTTCTTCTGTTAAGCATGCGGTTTCTCTGAGTGTTGTCATTCATCTGCAGAAAACACAGAAGAAACCACACATTTCCTGTGGATAGTAATCTAATTCCACATTGCCTGCACTAACTGGCTGTGGCTCTCTAGAGTTCCAGGCGGGGATCTTTCCCAAGCCTTCCTGAAAATGCTGGGGACCAGACCTGGGATCTTCTGCATGCAAACCAAATGCTCTACCCACTGAGCTCTTATGGCACTTCCCCTAAATATGATAAATCAGATAGAAGGGATGAATCGATGACAGAGATGGCAAAAGGGAATGCCGTCCATGAGGGGTTCTAGGATAGCCCACCCATTGGGCAAATAATGAGGTTGCCTCCAAGGAAGACAGACATTTTGGACAAGGACCAGATGATGCCCTGCCATTCCATGTACAAAGCTACCTCGATTGGCAATTGGATCTTATTTCAGTATTGGATCTTATTTCAGTACTGGCAATGGAAGTGCATCCTGCACAACACACAACTTATGGCAGCAGCCTAATTAAAGGGGTGCAGGACAGGCCACGTAGCTCACCCAGCTCTGTCCTCCAGCGTAGCTGACATAGCTCTGTCCTCCATCAAAATGGGTACAGCCATGGGGTTCTGATGCAGAGGAGAATCATGGAGCCAACAGGTCTCCAAAAAAGGATTATCTAGTCCAATTCGCTCTGCTCTAAAGCTCTTACATTTACTCACCAGGCAGCTCACCACCACGTGACCTTTCTACACAACCGGAGAGTGTACAAGTGGGACCTCCTATTAAAAAGTTGCACGATGGAAAGCTCTCATTCAGGGTGCCAGACCTCTCTGTCTGTGGCCCTCAGAATTCTCCCCAGACCATACCCCTCAGTGGCCCTGCTTTGCAGACTCCTTGAGTGTTTTTGCCTGGCTGAAATGTGTCCTCAAACTCTGATAATGCCTTTTGCTTCCCTGGATAGAATAGAGGGGTGCATGAGGGTGTAAACTAGTCTACTGTACAAAGGTCCAATGTGTTACTATACTCACGTTTGCCTCTAGCATCACCCACCACTAGCATGTGGCCCCTGGATGAAAGGACTGTGGCCCTTGGGCTGAAAATGTTCCCCAGCCCTGTTATAATAACATTAAGTCCAGAGTCTAACATTTCCTAAACTTTACTGCAGAGTGGAACAGAGATAGCAACCAGGGCTGTACTCGTCCAGAGTCTCAGAGAGTCTTAGACTCCTAACTTTTCTGGGGGCCAGGTCCCAGCAGGGTCCCCATGTCTCCAGGATCCTATGAGATAATCAGCATGAAAGGAGAGTGTGTTGGCCACCGAGAAGAGTCTTCTAACTTGCTTCCTTGTCCTTTCCTGCAGACTGGAGCCAATCAGAGGGAAAGGAGTTGAGTCAGACACGGAGAAGCCTCTTCTCAATAGCTAACACTCTCCACTTTCATGCTGATTAGGTCCTAGGGAAGTCTGTTGTTGTAGGAGAAGGTATTAACAAGGGTAGAGACGCAGAAAGCAGCATTCAGGCTTGGCTAAATTAGTCTATCATTTTAGAAGGTTGTATAATCTTAGAAAGGGGTGTGGCTGTGATTATCACAAAGGAAGCCTGCACTTGGCTGAATTTGCCACTACACTACTGATAGCAACATGCTAGATCTGCAGCTCTGTACTATGGTTAGCCGTATGGGGCGTGGCGGGGGGGGAGTACAGCGATGCCAACACGATTTGTGAGCCAATTAACTCTTCTCAGATTGGCACCCTTGCCCTAAACTCTCTCTCTCTGTTGCAATGCTCTGTGGAGAAAATGATAGTAAATTACGTGGCAATAAAGCAAAATTAAATCCTGCAAACTGATGATGATAGTGATGATAATGAGTATTGGTTTACACTTTGCAGTATTCCCCATGCCAAATACAGCTCTATGGCCACAGAGAGAAGCAATCACGAAAAGAGCAAAATGTCTTGCTGAGCCAGAGCTGAAATAGAGAAAAGGAGGAATTGAAAGCTCATCGATGTCACACAAGCTGTTTTGGGCCATGAAGGGAGGATCAGGAGCCAGGAAAGCAGGCTGGATTTTCCAGATGGCATTTCAGATCCACATCTAGAGAGCAAATCTTCATGCACGGGCTTCTTCTTCCAAGGTGGGTGAAGCGATGCACACCCAAATGTTCCCGCTCAAACTGTGATATTTGGCAGGCTTATAGCGGGAGGGGGAAAAAACCACAGGGTTGTAGCCAACTAAATTCTACTCAGAGTAGACCCGCTGAAAGTAACGGACCCTGGTTAGCTGTGTTTATTGATTTCAATGGGTCTGCTCTATCATGGGCTACAACCCATAGTCAGCAACTGATGGTGTCGGTACATGTCTGTTTTGAATAACATTGCAAAGAGTGCTAAGAAGGCCCGTCTGGTTCAGCCTCCTGTCCTTACAGTGGCCATGCCTATGGGAAGCCCACAAGCGTACCTGAGTGCAACAGCGCTCTCTCTGCTTGTGATTCCCGGCAACTGGTATCCAGAGGCATGCTGCCTCCAGCAGTGGAGCTAGAACATTGCCATTGTGGCTAGTAGCCATTGATAGCCTTCATGAAGGACTACAAACCTAACCTTCCCAAGAGGCCAGCTAAAGGCCCTTAATGGGCCTTGCAAATACTATTCTGCTGGACATAAAAACAAGCCCACCTGCAGATCTGGCACTGTGGGGGAATTAGAGCACTAGAATCTCTCTCTCTCATTCTCTCTCTCTCTCTCTCTCTCTCTCTCTCTCTCTCATAATGACTTGTTTGGTCAAGTGATGGACGCTAGGAGTGCCAGCTCCGGAGGGTGGCACGCTTAGGCCTTGGCCAGGGCCCCAAGGCCAGGAGAGGGCCCAGCACCCTAACAGTGCTACCATTTCCACTTTGCACAGAGTCTCCAACAAGATCATCAAATGCAGTCGAAGAGATTTCTCAGTTTGCATGCCCCAATGCTTCCAGGTTTTTTGGTCCGGGGGGGCACTGAGAGGATATCCCTGAGCCACCCTCCCAAATCCAGCCTGCATTGGGTGGATACTGGCCAATTATAACAGAAGCAAATGGCATCTGCCTGGGACTGGTTCTAACTGGGACGAGATTGCTCAGGAAAGGATGTTTTCCAGGGCTTAGCCTGCACCAGTTCTGCACTCGTGCATATATCAGGTCCTTGCAAGCCACAGTGGTTGGTTCCTTTTTTCTAGGTTGCAAACAGAGGTGGCAGGAGGAACCAGTTTTCTCTCACCAACATCACTGTTGTTTTATAAAAAAGTGATCTTCTTGCAGGAGTAGAAGGCGTTCATGAGAGTGAGTTCATGTCAGACCCATCCCTTAAAGCCCGATCCTTCTGCAGGAGCAGGGAAACGTTTTCAGCCTGAGGGCTGAAGGGCAACCTTCCAGGGCCACTTGCCAGTGGTGGGCAAGGTCAGAGGCCAAAGTGGGAGGAGCAATGAATAAAAATGTGACCTTTGTACCACAGGTATAGTTGTCTGGGGTCGTGGGGGTTTATCGACCCCTTATGTTTTGGGGAGCAGGGTCCTAGCAGGGCCCCTATGAACAAGACAATCAGCATGAAAGGGGAGCATGTTAGCCCCTGAGAAGAGTCTTCTCACTTGGCTAACTACATCCTTCATTGCCCTTTCATGCTGATTGGAGCCAAGCAGGGTGAAAGGAGGTGAGTCAGTCAGCAAGAAGACTCTTGCCAGTAGCTAACTCACCTCTCCTTTCATGCCGATTGGCTCCTAGGGTGAGATGTGGCAGATCCTAGTCCCCCACTTGGCTTCATTTCAGAATCCTTAAAATCATAAATGTTTCTAGCAACATTTAGCGGGGGGAGGTCTATGCACATAACAGTTTTGTTCTGGTTCTATAATTCTGTAATAGCAGAAGAGACAGTGAATCCTGGGGGTGTGGCTGTGAGGGGCCATGGTGTGACTATCAGGAAGGGATCTTGCATTTCTGAATTTGCTGCTACACTACTGACCCTCACTCTCTCTCCTTCATCGAGGCCAGCAAGAGGCATTCTAAGAGCTCAAGCATACATTTCAGCCAAGCAAAAACACTCAAGGGGGGTGCAAAGCAGTGCTAGTGAGGGGTGTGGGCTGGGGGGGAGAGGTTTGGCAAAGGACCAGAAACAGGCCCTGAGGTTTCCCCACTCTTGCCCTCCTGGCTCTGAGGTCAAAGGTCACCCTGCTTTTGATGCAACACCTGAGAACATCCAGTCTACCTCAGATCTGCGTGCTCTCCATGAACCTGATCGGCCTCTCAGTGGGTTTGTCTGCCTATGGTAGCGATACATTGGGCAGCTCTGAGCAGCTGTGTCTAGACACATTTAAATCTCAACAGTTCTCTAGACCAAAGCTAGGTTAGGGCACTGTGGGGCGTTAAAAGGGCACTAGATCCGACCAAGATCCAAACCAAGATCCAAACTAAGGCAGAGGCAAGGGCCAGGATCAGCAGTGGGCCCTGTCAGAACGCTGCCTTGGCCACTGCCCAAGGATGCCAGCTGCTGGCCCTTCTCTCTGCTCTCTCCAAACATGAGATCAGATGGGCAGACCCAAGAGACAGTGCCTTTTCAGTGGTAGTGCCATGGTTGTGGAACCCCGTTCTCGTTTTGTCTTTTGGTGGAATGTAGAGTCGCGTTTACATTTGTGAACTGTTGTTTTTATACTAGTTTTAGTACTGCTGCTGTTTGCTTTTCTGCTGTTTATTTTTAAAATTCTACGTACCAGGGGAGCGCCAATGTGATGCCCTCTGGACGTTGCTGGACTCCAACTCCCATCAGCCCCAGTCAGCAGGGCCAATGGTCAGGGATGATGGGAGTTGCAGTCGAGCAACCTCTGGAGGGCCACAGGTTCCCCATCCTTGAAGCATGACTGTATTGAAATATGTGTTTTCCTCAATTGAGAAAGGGAAGTGCGTGTTTTTAATTCCTTAGAAATTTTCCTGATGTTGCTGATGGATTATATAATGATTAATTAGACAAGATTTTTTTAAAATAAAATTGGGCATGTGCGTGTTATGTATACTGTTATATGGGAAAATGGTTCATTCTCATAACCACTTGCAATGGTTTCTGAATAACCCTCATTTTTCCTCAACAAAGAGCTTCATATTGGTTCCACTTTTGATCTTTCCTTAGTGGCTATGTTTGCTTGACATTAAAATAACTTCTAACATTCCCATCAAGGGTAATCCCTGCAGCCGCCTCAGTGTTACATTTTCCGTATTCATCCTTTAACCATTTTAGAAAAAGCCAAGTTTTCATGTTTTAATAATCAGTGCTTTCCTCCAAGGAGTTGTAAAAATGAAGCCTTTCTATCCTATTTGACTTTACATCTTTAGAGTTTGGTGCTAATGATCCATTCAACATGCTTACCCTGTGCCTGTTTTTTTTTTCTTTCAAAAAACAAACTGGGGGGTGGAATGTTTAAATGCTTTAAGCTCTTACAGATGCTAGCAACACAGGAATTTCAGCTAAACTTGGGGGTAGAGGAAGGTTGTTTGTTTTAAATGGTTAACACCAGTGGTTCCCAAACTTCCCTCCCCTCCATTGACCGCTTGAAAATTGCTGAGGGTCTTGGCGGACCACTTAAACGATTTTTCTGCCAGCTGTAGCAATTGCAACGTACTGTGCTAGATTCTGTACAATTTTAATTGCGTTTTCTTACTCCTTTTATGTCTTATCACTTGTACTTTCTTGCATTCCATGGAATTTAAATTGTAACGCAATCAAATACTATGTAAGAAATGAAAGAAGCAATGCAAATACATTTAAGTTTTTTTTTTAAAAAAAAGATCTTTTCAACAATTTTCAATATGTTTTTAAAGATGTTTTGTTTTAATATATTTTAAAGTTTGTTTTTAAGATGTTTTAGAGTGTTTTCAGTGTTTTGTTTGATATAAATTTATAAATAAATAAATAAAATCAATATCAATATTAAATGGAATGGATGTGCAGCCTCCCATTTTCAACCACAAATCCACCGCACAGACCACCTGAATGAAGCTCACAGACCATAGTTTGGGAACCCTTGGTTTGTACCATTTCAAAATAATGCAACCACTACTTATCCATCAGACCTCATCCAAAAGTAACACAAGCGCAATGTCTTTATTATGCCCCAATACCTCAAGGACTGCGTCTGCCAATACGAACCAACCCGAACCCTGAGATCATCCTCGGAGGCCGTTCTTCAAGTGCCCCCTCCACCGGAGGTTTGGAGGGTAGCAATGTGAGAAAGGGCCTTTTCAGTGGTGGCCCCTTAGCTGTGGAAGCATGCCTGTTGCCATCTTTATCTAGGTGCCAGGCAAGGACCTTCCTCTACACCCATGCCTTTGGCCCTAGATGGCCTCTTTTAGTGAGGTGGGATTTGTTTACCTGCCCTTTGTTTGTAGTGACAGTATTTGTTTTAATTTGGTTTTTAATTGTCAGAGGTGTTTGTAGGATGTACGGATTCTATTGTTTTTAATTGGTTGTGTAAATTGCTTTGGGTCACCTGGTGAGAAAAGCAACATCATCATCATCATCATCATCATTTATTAAGACATAAGAAGATCCTTGCTGGATTTATTTAAGAAATAAGGGTTAGTCCCTGCAGTTCCAGCCGATTCTGAGGTTACCCTTTGTGAACTCCGTGAGGAACAGAAACTGTGCTGAGGCTCCCACAGAGCAAATCTATGAGGCACACAGGGCAAACTGTACGCAAAGGCAAATGGATCTGTAAGGAATGCATGAGGCTGCCTTAAAAAGGGGGTCAGACTAAGTCCACATTCACAGTGTACATTCCTTGCACTAGTATTCCCCTTTGAACAGTTATGGCTTTCCCCAAAGAATCCTGGGAAGGGTAGTTTGCGGAGGGTGCTGGGAGTTGTTAGGAGACCACTATTCTGCATTTCCCAGAGTTTTCTGGGAAGAGGGATTGATTATTACATCACTCTAGGAACTGTAGCTCTGTGAGAATTGGGGTCTTTTGGACTGCTTACGGGCTTCCCATAAGAATCTGGTTGGCTGCTACAAGAACAGAATGCTGCGGACTCTGTAGGCCTTCGGTTTTGGTGAGAATTGCAGGTTGTGAATGGTGTTCACTCTGAGCGTTGTTAGGAGACCCCTATTCTTCCCCCTAGACCTGCAATTCCCAGAGTTCTCTGGGAAGAGGGATTGATTGTTAAGCCACACTGGGAACAACAGCTCTGTGAGGAAAATAGGGGTCTCCTGACAACTCTCAGCACAAATGACACTTCCCAGGATTCTTTGGAGGAAGCCATGACTGTTTAAAGTAGAATAACTGTATGATGTGAATGTGTCCGTCTAGCCTGTTCTCTACTCTGACTGGCAGAGGTGTCTACCCTGGCTGGCAGAAGTTCTCCAGGGTTTCAGGCAGCAAGAGGTCTTCCCCATCACCTGCAACAACAGTGGTGGGATACCACTGGCCCATGGGCCTAAATTAGGCCCGCAAGGCCATTTCCCCCAAACCACAACTGGGGTCATGCCTAGCCCTGACCTAGTGCTGGGCACTTGAGTCCTCAGAGGATGACCCAGACACCTCAGTTATGGCCAGTGGGGCAACAGAGGGGAGGCTCTCCCAGCTGCTAAACCCCATGGGTTGCTGCTCCAGACCAAGAGGGGAGGGAGACGCAGGAGCTTGGTACAGTGTGCTGCATGGCAAAAGGACCTGGAAGAACAGTCAAGGCTCCCTGAATCCAATGCTGAGGATCCTCTCGAGGGGCCCTCTGGGTTGATCCCTGAGGAAGAACCCCTGGGACTGGGAAAAGAGGTGGAGCCACTTCCTACCCCCCCCAATACACTCCTCGCCAAGAGCTTCAGGTCCAGGCCAAATGGGACAATGCACTGTGCATCTATAGAAGCAGAGTCCTCATTCTACTTGTGTGCAAGGGGTCTACGTGTGGGTAAGCAATCCATGATACTCCTTCCTTGCCAGCAGCTGTGATTAGGATGGGGTTGAGGAGGCCAGAGTATATAAGGCCTCCCAGTTGCTGGAAATGATACACGTCTCTGGCTGTTCTAGTGATTCTGTCTTGCCAGGCTCCCTGTGAAATTGACCTTGGCCTATTTCCTGACCTGCCTTATGGATCAAATTTTGGACCTAGACTGGTTCTCTGTGCTTGGCATTGACTTGCTGAGGCTGTGCTGCACCCTCAACGGCTATTTTGGTCAAAGGCTTGCCCTCCTTGGACTAAGAGCCTAGCCCCTGAGGACACCCCCTGGAGCATGGCAGCCTGCTGCCTTAGATGGACATCACATGTGATCCTGGGTTTGGGGCAGGTAAGGACACAGCTTCAAAGGAGCAACTGAAAGTTTCAAGAGTGCTCCCAATTCTTCCTTGGCAAGTGGGGCTCACAGCTGATCAGTGCAGCCAGCAAGTTCCTTTGAATTTGTCTGTTTGCAGGTGTGGTTTGCATTCAAGCCATTCCTGTCAATGGACCTTTCCCCCACCCTTCGGCTTTGCTGGCCTGCAGAGGGAAAATGTCCATTTGTAGGCATGGGTTGAATGCAAACCATGCCTGCAAACGAAATGGGGCTTGCTATCAGCACCAATCAGTGGATCAGCACTGACAGCAAGGCCTTTGAAATTGCCACCTGATGTCATAATGCCACCTGTCAAAATGGCACATGTGAATGGGGAAAGTCAGGATCCAGCCGACCAACTGGCTCCAGTTTTCAACCTCTCTGCTGATCATCCCATTTTCCTGCCTGTCAACAGTTACTTGATCTGGCAGCTCATTTTTATTACACTGATGTTTAAGTCTCAGTTGATGTCTGTTGACTGGCTCAATAAACGGAGTGATAAAATTAATGACATGTTTTGAGCAACTAAGAAGGTGCTGTCGGTTAAACGGGCATCAGCTTTTAAAAATGATGTTGCACAGGAGAGCTTGTAAAAACTGCAGATGACAGGCAGGGCGTCATATTCAGTGAAGCACCTCGGTCGCACCCACACCATACCTTTAAAGCATATAGCGTTCCCAAAGAATCCTGGGAGCTGTAGTTTGTTTAGGGTGCTGGGAATCGCAGCTCTGTGAAGGTAGTTCCCGGGATTCTTTGGAGGAAGCCATGTATTTTTAATGTAAGGTGTGGACATGACCTCTTTCAGCTGTTCAGCATTGGACCTGATCTCCAGAACCCTTACCATCCTGCTCACCCTCCCTTGGATACGTTCCAGTTTGCCAATGTCCTTTCCTAAAACGTACAACCCCAAATTGCACCGAAGTGCCTGTTTCCACGTGTACAATGTGTGTGGCAGTTCAAAGTGTACTTTTCTGTTAAGAGGACTGGCACAGGTCTGTAGCTCAGTGGGTAGAGCATCCGCTTTGCCCGCAGAAGGTCCCAAGTTCAATCCCTGGCATCTTCAGGTAGGACTGGGAGGGTCTCCCTGTCTCAAACCCCGGAGAGCTGCTGCAGGTTGGTGCAGACAATACTGTGCTAGATGGACGACTCAATATATGGCAGCTTCCTATGTTCCTGTCAAAAAGGCAGCAGAAAGCTTGCCTGTGGGGCTTAGACCCTCCCCCCAAGAGATCCCATAACTGGGAGAAATACTGGAGAGTTCACTTGTGCCCTACCACAAAGCATTTGTTGCAAGCTGGCTTGTTGCAGCAGGATCCTGGTGGAACGGTTGCCTGTTTGCTATTGCATTGCTTTGCTGCCCTAGTCTGGTTACCTTCTTGAGGTGTTCAAACTGACCACACTTCCTGGATCTATTACTGCATTGTTGGACAATTATTGCCACCCTTTGGGGCCTTATTGGGGCAGTAATGGAATGCTCCGCTTGCGCACACACGCACCACACAGACGCGCACACTCCCACGGCCCCAGCTTGTGCCTGCTCTCTCTTTTTATAGTTCTTCTGGAATAATTTCCATTTTCCCCTTAGTTTTAGGTTGTGTTGGCAAGGGAGCAGCTTTGGAATCCTTGCAAGGAAGGCAATTCTCAAAGCGCTGAGAGGTGTTCCTGAAATTAAATTTCTGCCTGGGCACTAAACTGGCAAATAGTTGGCAGCTCTTCGGACTCCGATAAATCATTCCTCCCTTTGTCAAGATGGAGCTTGGTGCTTCGGAGATCTTGTAGATCTGATGCCGTTGGGATGTGGCAGGGCAAAGCAGGCTTTGGGCTCGGAATCCTGTCACTTGGAGAGGCAAAGGACAGGGATTTGCCCCCCCCCCCCAAAAAAAAAGTCTGCAAGAAGGAAGCCTGTATGCTGTGAGTGCAGGCGATCCAAACCATGTAATGAACGTTGGTGGAGAATCTGACATTAGGCCAATTAAAATGTAGCAAGCATGCCTGCAAAAGTCTCCTGCACCAGCAAGTTCACGCACATCTTATTCCTACCTGCCATTTGAAAGGTCACTTCGACGCCGTACGGGTGAAGTAGATGGCTTCCCTCAAAGAATGCTGGGAACGGTAGTTTACCCCTCGCAGTGGTACAGTTCCCATCATCCATAAACTACGGTTCTTTGGGGAGAAGACATGTGCTTCAAACGTACGGTGCGACCTCTGTTTGGACCGTGAGCCTTGGTCCTCCTAGTTCTGAGTCAACACCCATGTGCTTTACTGGCACAATGAAAGGATCGTCCTTGCTCCTAGTGCAACGGGATTGTGCTTAGCATTACACTCTCCTGTCACCATCATTGTTTTTATTATCATTCCTGACTTCTTATTTTCTAGGTGCTAGGCAAACATGAAGTCCTTCCCTGGCACCTGAAAAACATTGGAAGCTGCCCTATATCAAGTCAGATCATTGGTCCAAGTAGCTTAGTAGTGTCGACACTGACCGGCAGAGGCTGTCCAGGGTTTCAGGCAGGAGTCTCTCTCCCTGCGCTACCTGGAGATGCCATTGGGGATTGCACTTGAGACCTTTGGCATGCAAAACCCTACCACTGACCTATAGTCCTTTCCCTAATAAAGGCTGCTTTATACTGAGTGGGACCCCTGGTCAATCTAGCCTGGTATTGTCTGTGCTGAGAGGCAGCGACTCTTCAGGGCTTTTTCAAGCAGAGGACATTCTTGGCCCTAGCTGGAGATTGAACCCGAGACCTTCTGCGCGCAAAGCAGATACTCTTATCACTGAACTACAGCATCTGTATAATCTAATACACAGTGTAAGAAGTGGGGAAGGAAAGGGGACAGCAAATGGATTTAGTCTTTCATGATTCAGGTGTTTCGTGACCAGCTGAAATGGTGGCCACCGAGACAGACAGTTCTGGGAAAGGAGTAGCCAAATGGCAGCTTCTCTTACATAAAGAGATGCAATTTAGCTCCTCTCTGCACAGCAGAATAGTGGAATAGCTGATAATACATGATATTCCTGGGAAAGGAGGAGCCAAACGGCTCTTAGCCACAGGGGAGTCAATGGAGTAGCCCATGCTATTTCTCTGCCCCTCTGGTGCCGACCAGGGGGACTGGCTAATAGATGAGGTGTTGAGACAGAGTGGTAGTGTACAACAACCCTACAGTGTAGTCCTGTGGTGCTTAGAGAAATGCAATTGAGGAGGGGGCTGTCCAGCTGACTGTCTCAGCGACGTGGGAGAGGGGGATTAATTGCTTTCTCACCCATGGGGGAGAAAATGGGTTTTTTTTTCCTGAGGGCTGGTTGATGCTGCTGGGATAAACTTTTTAACATGAGTATATTCATGTCAAAGGCTCAAATCCTTTTTCTTCCAATAAAGAGGAAAGAATGAGTGTTTCACCTGTGCTGACACCACGGCTGCAGTTTCTGTGAAGCAGAGATGGTCAGGACATTCGATTCCGTTTCAAGCTGAATCTATCAAATTCGCACTTTCCAAAACAAGATGAGAACCAAAACTCAGCTGTCCTTTGAAATTTGCACTAATCTGAATTTTGCAATGCAGTTTGCCAACCAATCAATATTCACCAAAAGGCATATATTAGGGGAAAGTGTGCATAACGAAGAGGACGAGTGAAAATAGCATACCAAAATGTGTTATATGACGAGACGCTGCTTGCCAAAATGTGTGCACTGGTCAACTGTCTTCAAAATGTATTTATTGGTAGAAATTAGCACTAAAATGCTGGAGAATTCTCATGAGGATTTTTTTTTAAAAAAAAGACACTGTAAATTGCTGCAGAAATGTGGAGAACTGAATTTAAGATTGTGAAGAGGCAAAAGGGAGAGAACCGAAATTGACAGATCTTTGCATCCCTGCTATGAAGTTGAAATAATAAATGACCACAACAAGTGCTCTTGCAATACACAGCTTGCTTTTTAAGAATTTAATCTTTTATTTATCCAAGCATGCCATCTGAACCTTGGTGGTTGTAAATCTTAAATCTCTTTTGACATACGCAGCCATTTGACATACCATGTCTGGTCTTGCACTGAATGAGAGCATTGCCTGCCTCAGATCAAATGAAAGACCCACAGCGACAAAACTTGCTTGTAACTCATGAAACTTGAGTTCCTTGCATGGTTTAGAGTTGCCATTGGGGACAGCAGGGCTCTTGTGCCTTTTTAACAGCTGTGTGGCAGGCAGACATTTAACAGGTCAAACCTTTTCGAGTATGAAAATACAATCACAACCAAAGCGTTACCTGTTGACATTCTGTCTGTCAGCCATCTTATTGCTTTGCCTGTGGACCCTGGTTTATTTTTGGGACCTCCCTTCCACCTGCAAAAGAGGACACATTTTGCATGTGGTATGCAAATGTTATGCAGATATGGATGTTCTCTTTTGCTGGTGGGACAGAGAGTCCAATCTACGTGCAGAGACCGGAAAATCCTATTGGCTGCCAATCACTGCTTCTGTCTGCCCACATCTGATATGCAAAATATGTGAGATGGAACTGCACTATCCAGGGTTGCCAAATGGGCTTCTCCATTTGTGGCTCTGCAAAACAAGAGAATGGAACAAAAGTTTTGATGCAGACTTTAAGCTGTGCATGCACAAGGCCCCAAGATTAATTCCTGGCATCGACAAGGAAAGACCTCTGTCTGAGGCATAGGGGAATGCCAGCCAGTCAGAGAAGATAAAATGGAAATAGACTGCCTTCAAGTCGATCCCGATTTGTGGCAATCCTATGAATAGGGTTTTCATGGTAAGCGGTATTCGGAGGGATTTTACCATTGCCTCCTTCTGAGGCTAGTCCTCCCCAGCTGGCTAGGCTTGCCACAGCTGCACAAGCCTGCCCCTTCCTTGTCCGCAACTGCCAGCTGGGGTGCAACTGGGCTCTTTGGGACTATGCACAGGTGGCAGGGCACGTAACCCCTGAGCCACTCCCTGTGGGGGTGATCTCTGGCCCTTTCCACCCAGGACACGAGCGGGGATTTGAACTCACAGAGTCTGGACTCCCAGCCAGGGTCTCCTCCCCACTGTGCTATACTGAGCTAAATGGACCATAAAGGAAATTTCAAATGTGAGATTTTTTTTTGTTTAGAGTTTGTTTATTTGTTTATTTATGGCATTTAGCCAGTTCTGGACACCGCACTTTAAGAAGGATGCAGAGAAACTGGAAGGGGTTCAGAGGAGGGCAATGAGGAGGATCAGGGGACTAGAAACAAAGCCCTATGAGGAGAGATTGAAAGAACTGGGCATGTTTAGCCTTGAGAAGACTGAGGAGAGATAGGATAGCACTCTTCAAGTACTTGAAAGGGTGCCACACAGGAGGGCCAGGATCTCTTCTCGATCATCCCAGAGTTCAGGACACAGAATAATGGGCTTAGGTTGCAGGACGCCAGCTTTCAGCCGAACATCAGGAAAAACTTCCTAACTCTTAGAGCGGTACAACAGTGGAACCAATGACCTAGGGAGGTGGTGAGCTCTCCAACACTGGAGGCCTTCAAGAGGCAGCTGGACAGTCGGGGATGCTTGAAGTTGGATTCCTGCATTGATCAGGGGATTGGACTCTATGGGCTTATAGTCCCCTTCCAACTCTACTGTTCTATGATTCTAGACTCCCACCCTTTAGCCTTAAATGGCTCTCAGTGTGGCTTACAAAAATCAGTCATAAGATGGGCCCTGTGCTGTGGCCAACAATTTTAAAAGACATGACACACAAAGAAAAAGGAAGGAGAGGGAGGCGGGGAAAGCAAGCTCAAGCACAACTTCTTAAATCTGCAGTTCTTAAGGTTACAGCCAAATTCTATTTTGACCTTCCCAGCCCTACCTCGAGACGCCGTGGAATGGACGTGGAAGCAGAGCTTGGAAAAGTTACTTTTTTGAACTACAACTCTCGTCAGCCCCAGCCAGCATGGCCACTGGATTGGGCTGATGGGAGTTGTAGTTCAAAAAAGTAACTTTTCCAAGCTCTGCGTGGAAGCAGCTGTGCGCAAAGCAGACGCCCTGCCACTGAGACAAGGCTTGAGTTCAACGTACTGAGAGGGTAGGGGAGAGAATTTATTCCCCTCTGTCAGCATGCTTTAGAATATCGGATACAGCAATAATGTGTAAGTTAACCTATGATGTTCGACCAGAAGAGAACGTGATGTATGAGTACAAATTTGTAGGGAGGAGTAGCCAATTCTTACTCCTTTTTGGAATGAGAAATCTGTAGACGGCACGAGACCATGCTCTTTCGTTTTCTTGAGTTTAAAGAGAGAATGTATTTCGTCGTTGTTGTTTTGATTATGAGCCTTCCAAAGAGAAAACATGCACAGGATTGCAGAGCCAGTAAAGCGTAATTTGTAAACGCTCTGCTAATTTGTATACCATTTGGTATACGACTGATCGATTGTTTTTGGATGCCTTTAAAATGTTATCATAGTCATATAAGCAAAGTGAGTTACTTGTTGCATTGTGTTTTGAAGTGGCATAGTATCTATTGCCTCCTCTAGGATGCACACCTTAAATGTGGTGAGGGGATTTCAGAGTGTCGAAGAAGCGAGAGCAATACCGTCAGGAGTCTAGACCAAGAGGCTAGACTCCTCGCAGGGTCACCCAAGGCAGAATGGTCAAAGCTGAGACACCAGATTAAGATGCATCTAAACTCAGAGGAAGGCAATGGTAAACCACCTCTGAACACCTCTTACCATGAAAACCCTATGAACAGAGCATCCAAAATGCAACACGAGAGAGTGCTAGAAGAATGAGACCCCCAGGTCAGAAGGCACTCACCAAGCTACTGGGGAAGAACAAAGGACAAGTACGAGTAGCGCTGTGACTAATGATGCAACTGGGTCAAAGCCAAATGGAAGCCCGGAGGCCCATGTGCACAGATGCGAAAGGAGAGTCCAGAGTTATACACAATAGGAACATGGAATGTGAGAAGCATGAACCAGGGAAAGTTAGAAATTGTCAAGCAAGAAATGGAACGCATCAACATTACAATACTCATAATGAGACGGCATGATTCACTAGAAAAGACAATGATGCTGGGAAAAACAGAAGGGAGTAGAAAAAGAGGAAGACCAAGAAAGAGATGGACTGATTCCATAAAGGAAGCCACAGACCTGCACTTACAAGATCTGAACAGGGTGGTTCATAACAGATGCTATTGGAGGTCGCTGATTCCTAGGGTCGCCATAAGTCATAATCGACTTGAAGGCACATAACATATATTTGTTATTGTAACGATGTATTGATTTGCCTTTTTGTTCTCTGGCAAGCCACTTTGAGCACATTCTTATGGACAAGCAGCATATATACTCAAATAATCCAAAACATCTGGAGGACACCAGGTTGGAAAAGCTTGGTCTCTTGCAACCTCTTCTGAATTTTGAAATCTGTCTGTCACCAATTCATAGGGTCGCCATAAGTCGTAATCGACTTGAAGGCACATAACAAAATGTCAGTTTCTCCCTGCATTTGCCCAGTCTTAAATTCAACTCTCGACATTTCCACATCAATTTGAGGGTTTTTTAAAAAGCCCTCACAAAAATCCATCAGCATTTTAATTCTAATTTCTCCTAATATACACACTTTTGTATGAAATTTTGCCTACAGAATGCATTTTTAGTGTTCTTTTCACTAATATATACAGTAATACAAATCAGTTAACAAATCCTCCGGGAAACAAGCTTCTTTTAACAAAGTCGACACAGAGGAGGGCCAGGATTGCTTCTCGATCGTCCCAGAGTGCAGGACATGGAATAATGGGCTCAAGTTGCAGGAAGCCAGATCTCAGCTGAACATCAGGAAAAACTTCCTAACTGTTAGAGTGGTACAATAAAGGAATCAATTAACTAAGGAGGTGGTGGGCTCTGCAACCCTGGAGGCATTCAAGAGGCCTGTCGGGGATGTTTTAAGTTGGATTCCTGCATTGAGCAAGGGGTTGGACTCAATGGCCTCATAGGCCCTTTCCAACTCTACGATTCTATTTTCTGGGTGACAGTCAGAATGTGGCTCCGTGTCTACTGGATTGCGGCTGCTACAGGCAGATGTCTCACACGTGGCTGGGATGGTGCTCCTTGCCAGGTGGTGCAGGCACCTCCACAGTGAATAGTGCCTTGGGTGCCCTGGAAGCACTGTTTACTGCAGACGAGTCTGCTCGAGTGTAGGGGAGGATGGCAGAAAGAGAGAGACCAAGCACAGGATGGTGTTGGTGGCTGCCCCTGCTTGCCTGCTCAAGCATGTGGAGAGGAGAACTGTGCTCAAACCTTTAGGCAGCTGTAAGAAGATGCTACATGCTAAGGAAAAAAAGGCAAGGGAGGCATCCCTGGATACATTTTGGAAGAAGCCTTCAAGTGGTCTGTATGCAAGGCTAACCTGACCTGGTTGTTTCATTTCAGGCATGCATATTGTTAGTTTCGAACAAAAAGTTTGCTGAAATATGTTGAACTGTTCTTTTGTGCTGTGTAGGAACCTATCCCAATTCTTTTCCTGTCATTCCTACCTCTTGTAGGAAAGTTTCTGTTAAAGAGGTGATGTCCAGGAACATGTATACTTTGTTAACTGAGGCACGGCCAACTTGACAGATCCGCACTAAACATTTAAAGCCCATCTCATGCCCATTTAAAACAGCTGGCTTCCCCACAAAGAATCATGGGCACTGCAGCTTGTTAAGGTTGTTAGAAATTTGGTCTCTCTGCGAGGGGGGAAACCACAGTTCCCAGGATTCTTGGGGGGGGAGTCATGTGACTTAAATGTGTGTTGGATATGCTTTAAATGTTTGCTGTGGATGTATCAACCACCTCCTCTCCTCTGGTGAGTCCTAACAATGCTGAGAGTGAGGGGGGGGGAGCTGGTGGGCTGGAGAAAAGTAAAAGGCAGGCAGGGCTGGCTAAGGGCAGAGTGTGCTTGGCTGGGCAGAGAACCCAATGGCCCTAATGGACCAGCCTTCACTCTTGTCCACCAGTAGTCGTGGCCTCTCCGTGCTCCCACTGAAATTTAGTAAAATCTGATTTTTAGGAAACCGAAGACCTTGGTGTTATAACCCCATGTCCACAGCTTTCCCAGTTTTCTCTCTTTTTTGGGGTGGGGTGGGGTGGGGTGGGGTTTACCTTCTTGATTCAGCCAAAAGACAAGAGTTCTGGAGAACTTCCAAGCTTGGTACTTTGACCTGTCCTCATCCAGATAATTACTGTGACTTGGGCTGCAATCCTGGCTCTGTCTACTCAGAGGTAAGTCCCACTGAATTCAGTGGGGTTTACTCCCCGGTAAAGGGGGTTAGGATTGCAGCTCTATCAGTTTTCTTTTTCTGTTTAACTACTGGAGCAATAATGGCTAGGACTTTCTATATTTAATAGGCATTTCACAGGCGCTTACGCAGCAAGCCCCTACATTTTCCCGAGAGTAAGTCCCACTCACTTCAATGGCATTTACTTCTGAGTAGACACGCACAGGATTGCGTGGCATTTGTTCCTCCTCGGGAAACGAGAAAGAAGATGGCCTTCATCCTGGAATAACTTTTATAGATTCTCACCACCACCTCCACACACAAATGCCCAGGAGCGTTGCTTGCGCTTCAGTGTTTTCAGAATCGCCCCCGAGGTCTTTGCTCGCCCGCTAGGGCCTCGCTCCCTAACCCGCTGAGGCGCTAGGCATCTCCCAACTTCTGCAGCCGCATAAAAACTCAGGATCGCTCTGAAGAAGCGCGCGCGCGCACGAAGTCAAGAGTTTTACCGGCGAGCCAAAAACTTGCATCCCAAAGGGGGGACCTCTACGAGGAGACCCCCCCCGCGAAACGGAGCGTGCCAATCGGACGTGCGCGTTGCGGTTCTTGAAACACGCACACGCCGACACAATCGGCTGTCCACCCGTGCTCTCCCAAACCTCCGGTGCAAAGAGAGACTCGCAAGCGCACGGCACCCCCACAGCCTCCAAAGCAGAGAATGCAACGCCCGATCGGACACCCAGGCGCGAGCGGGTGTGCATCTCTTAGACCTCAAACTTTTGCGTGCACCAGACACACCCACGCCCTCGAACGGTTCTCGCTGGCACACGCATCCACGCAACCATTGCACGGCCGCGCCTTCCCTCTATCGCCACAGACGAGAAATCTTGGAAGGGGGGGGGGAAGAGGCAGAGCAGGGAAACGGACCCCAGAGCTAACCACCCAGATCTTGGCGAGGACTTCCCGGCGCGCCGGCGCCTCCGCTCCGCCGGGGCCAGAGAGATACCTTGGCTTCGCGGCGTGCAAAAGGAGGGTCGCGGTTGCAAGATCGGGGCGGGCGGGCGTTTGCGCGTGTAAAAGGCTGCCTCGCCGGCTGATGCCGCCCCCCTTCAGCTTTTGCAGGACGCATGCCCCCCCTCCGAACAAACAAACAAACAAACGCAAATGACCAAAGTTGCATGGATCAAAAAGGCGGAGAGTGGCGAACGCTTTCCTCCTCCTTTAGCTCCTCTTGCATTCCCTGCCCCCCTTTCCCCAGCCCCCCCTTTCCCTCTTATTCTTTCTCTCCCCCCCCCTCCCATGTTGGCTTTCATTCAAATGTGGGTCAGGGGTGAGCGGCGCCCAACGTCACAAGCTGACAAGATGGCGCTGAGAGGGAGGCGGTGAGATAAGGCACGGGCTGGTCGAAACCCGGCGGGCAGGCGAGGCGCGAGTGCAGGAGGAGAGGGGCGCAAGGGGAGCGCGAGGGCCGCGCCCCAAAGCATGCGATCCCAAAGGTAAGCGCCCGGGCGCCCGGCGGGGCTCCGCCAGGGGGTGTGTATGTGTCGATGCGCGCACGCGTGGGGTGTGTGGGCGCGCGCGCTCGGTATGCATCTGGCCAAGGAAGCGCAACGGCAGCGCCTTGGCGTGGCGTGCAAAGCCAGCCGCTCTCCCCCCCCCCCCGTGCCTTTCTGAAGTCCGTGCTGGGAGCTAACACAAAGGAAAAGACTGGCTCTCCCCCCCGTTTTGCTCGTCCGAGAGCAGCCTCGTTTGCCTTTGCACCAATTCCCACGTTTGCACCGGCAGCCTGCAAACAGAACCCCCGGCGCTGGCTGCATCTTGTGGACTAGAATGTTAGTTTCTCTCTTTTGCTCTTTTTTTAAAAATTTCTGTTTTGCAAGGCACGCGGTTGGAAACGACATCCCGCAACTCCTCTCGGCCGCTGGCTCGCGGCGCAAACTTTGCCTGCCTTTCGGCTCCCCCTGCCCTCTTTGTGTGGCTGCGCGTGTGGCGTTGCTCTGCTCCTGGGGCTGAGCCGATGCCTCCCAAGAGGAGGGGGCGGGGTGCAAGAGGGGGGGGGAGGCTAGCAAAGCGACTGCAGCTGCCGCTGCCTCCGCGTTGGACAAGCCCTGCAAGCCGGGAGGGAGGGAGGAGACCCCCGTGATGGAAGGTTTTCCCCTTCCCCCCATTGATTCCGCCTCTCGGAGGTAGTTACAGCCAAGTCATTATTTTGAGAGAGAGAAAAGAGTGGGTGGGTGTGGAGGGGCGCGCATGGGAGAAGAGCGCGCGAGGGGGGCGTTGCGTTTTGCACAGGCTGGTGGTTGTGGCCGCTGGATCAAGCCTTTCCTCCGGGAAGCGAGGAAGAGGAGGCCGGCTGGGAAAGGCGAGGGGGGGGGCGCTGGAGAGACCCGGCGCGGCATGGCCGGGGCTGGCCGTCGGCTCTTTCTCCCCTCCGCTCTCCTCTCCGAGGCGATCCGCGGAGCCCCCATCTATGGCGACGGAAAGGTGACCCCCATCCCCACGACCTCGCTTTCCTCATCCTTGGGCTCAGCGCCTCTTTCCAGCTGCGTCTGAACTTTTGGCACATCTCTTCAGCCTCTCTCTCTTCCCTTTCCTCGACCCCCCCCTTTCCTCCATCTCCATTGAGAGCGAGGAGACACAGGCTCGGCGGGGCGTTGTTAAGAGCTGGGCGCTTTTGTTGCTGCTGCTGCGAAATTCAAAGGGACTAGAAACGAAACGGAATTCAAAGAGGACTAGGAATCTTGGGGTGCCCGCAGCAGCTGCTGCCGGCCTTGCAGCCTCTGTCACCCCCCTTTCCCTAGGGGGAATCCCTTTCTAGGATCTGTGGGGGGGTTTCTTTTTCAGTGGTGCTGCCTTAAGAATACTCTCTCTTTAAAAGAGGCACGTTTTAGCAATGCGTTACTTTCACGCTGCTGTTGAGTCAGACTTCTCTCCCCCCCCCGAATAGCCTCCCCCCCCCAAGTATCCATTGAGGAATGTTCTAAGTCAGGACTCAAAGCCTGCGAAAGAGATTTTAAAAAACACGCATGTATGCGTATAAAAAAAATACATAAACCCAAAGTTTGTGGATTTTGAATGGGCAGGCTTGCATGCGGTTGATAGATCAATCCTATATGTTTTTGTCTGGGTGCTTTTTCGTAGCTTTCTGATGCTATCTGATGAATGAAATGTGTGTCTGTATGAGGGTTCCCCCTTCTGTGTGAGGAAAGGGTTGCCCGGTCTCTAACTCAGATGGCTGATATTTGCAACTGAAAGTCGCCCATTTGGATCTTGCTGGGACAAACGCCTGCTGTTTGGGGTATCCTGGTTGAGGGAGCCTTTGAGCCTTTCGCTCCGGCTGGAAGAGGCTGGAAGTTCTCCTGTTTTTTAATTTCATCCAGATAGACATAGTTGGACCGGCTAGGGCAGAAAGAGTGCCTCCCCCCCAGCATATTACAATTTTCTCCTTTATCAGACTTTCCAGCTGGTTCCTTCTCCTTTAGACATGTTGGTGTTGTGTCATTGTGTTAAGAATGGTGGTGGGGAGGTTTTCAACTTTCCACTTATTTTTTCCTTTTAAAATTCCTATAAAACTTTTTTGCTTAAAGGAATTTGGTTTGCTGGGGCTGCCTGTCACTTGGGCCACCCAGCCAGTTACGTTTTGCTATTTGTTGGGAGGGTCTGTTTTCTCCATGGCGAATTCCCTCTTAAAAATCAATATGCTGAGATGGTTGGCAATTGGTGCGGTTAACTTGGAGCATGGTGTGGAAGGGAGAAAGTGTGTGTGTGTGTTTGTCTGTTGGGGGGGAGGGATAAAACCCTCTTGGAAACGCAGATCTATATTTGGACCATAAAGCCTTTTTTTTAAACAAAAGTTAAAACCCAATTTTGTTGTAGAGTGGAGATATTTGCACGAATAATGATAAATGAGGGTGGGGAGACAGGAAGGAAACAAAACTTATTTAAAACAAAAGGTGTGTGTTGTTTTTCAGAGTCAACCTTCAGCTTTTATGGCAGGAGTTTGGGCAGGCACCATAATTGGCTCTTTTAGGACTGTGGTGTCTCAATTCCGCCTGCCATGGATGACATAAGAAAGAAACTGCCTTGTTTCCACAAATCTACTCTGGTCCTTTTTTCATTAGGCTGCCTAATCCTGAAAACACCGGGAGCAAGGGAAGTGCAGCGGTCCTCAGCACACTAGCTTGAACTTTTTTTTTTTATTTAAAAAAATCAGGGTAAAGTCTGAGTTTTGAAGCGAAATACATGGTTGCTACTCGGTTTTTAGGTATGTTGGCCTAAATCCTGTTGATTTCAATGGAATCTACAGATGGTATTGTGGTGCAGTATTGGAGCCTCTCTTTTTTTTCTTCCCCCCCCCGCCCCAAAAGGCCCAGCAGTGCCACCTGCCTCTGTCATATCATCTCACCAACTGGGGATCCAAAATAAATTTGAGAATAAACCCTTCTACATTTGTTATATATATTCCTTCCAGGGCATAAATGTTTTGTTCCATGAGACTCTAAATACATTCCTTAACACGGGCATGCCTGCACATGTATCTGAAAATGTGGGTACAGCCGCCCCTTCCTTTAAAAAGTAGCATCAGTAATGGTCCTCTAGGTGCCTTGGTGCTCCTGAGCTGGTACAACAAAATACATGTGTGACACACCCATATATGAAGCTGTGCTCTCATTCTGCTTGCAAAGGGTTGCGCACATGCCAAAATGAAGGCAGGCTTTCTCTTGACAGCCCGTTAAGAGGTGCGTGCCATCTTGTGGCACTCGCATCAGATGTGCATGCCCCCACTTTTTTAAAAAAATCAGAAGCTGCTTTATGAACAAGTGTGTCTAAGCCTGTGTGTACGGCGTACGTTTAAAGCACATGGCTTCCCCCAAAGAATCTTGGGAACTGTCGCTTACCCTTCACAGAGCTACAATGCCCAGCACCTTGAACAAATGACGGTTCCCAGGATTCTTTGGGAGAAGTCATGCGGTTTAAATGCCCTTTAAATGCATGGTGTATATGCAGCCTGGATTTTTTGATGATGGAGTTTGGTTCAAGCCCCAAGACATAAGCATCTAAATTAATTTGAGTTCTTTCTTTTTTAAAAGGAATTCCTATAGCAAATAGTAATAGGTAAAAGATGCAGTATTAGGTTCTTACACATTCAGTTTGCCGGTCTACTGAATTACTTGTGGTGAAAAATATGTTACACGTGCCTGGAAAGTGTGTTATAGATGCCTGAAGCGTTAAGCTAGCTGTAGTGTGCCAGCCCTAGATTGCTTAGCAGAAAAAATGGTGTGATAAAAGAAGACTCTGTCCTGGGTGGTGGATGGGTGCTGTTTTATTCTTTGGTCAGCTTTTTTTTTTTTAATGGCTTTTTTAGCTGAAATGGATTTACCCCTTACGTTGGGTGCTGGAGTTCCAAAATTCTTCTCCAATGCTGCTGCAATGTTTTGAAAAATGCCGGCAAGGTGAGGTGATCCGGCGGAGCTGGTGGTCACAAAAGCTCATTAGGACATGCCTATTTGCCCGCATTCTTGAGAGAGGAGTGGCAAACACCTTTGTGCTGATACTTCCATGGAAAATAGGACATCAGATCCAATGGATGTTCTTTTCTGTCTGCTGTCGTTGCAAAATTGCAATTTCATCTTGCATTCTCAGATGGTGCCTTTGAAAGCCATGCCGTGTTGCTAGGCCATCTTGTTAGCTTAACGAAAACTAAGGCTCCTTTGCCATTTCAGGAGAAGTTTTTTTTAAAAAAAACCAAAAAAACCCACTTTTCAACATTTCATTCTTTGCCCCTCCTAATTTGTTTGTGTGCCTTGATTAGGAATCTCCCACTTTCTTCGAAACTTGTGCTTCTGGTTTGGGTAACTGCTAAAGACCCTTGCCTACTTAGAACTCCTTGGTTTCAACAACTCCGCAGCAGATGTTGTCTTGGAAAGGTTGGGGGGGGGGGAGAGGCGGAAACGCATTGCATTTGTGATTCAGCCATTATGTGGGGCTGTGACAGTCTAAGCTCAATGGGGTCTGGAGAAGTGGGGGAAGGGCTTGGTGGAGGGTGGTTGCATTTCAGCATTGCTGGACATGCTTCCTCTGCTGGGCTTGGCGAAAAATTAACAGGGCTCAGCTGTTGAAAGTGCTTACCGAAGAATCCAAACCTGGCTATAAAGCTGGAGAATTGTTTAAATCATAATAATACTGAAACCTTTTCCGGGGTCTGGCTTGGCTAAAGGAGAAAGGGTGATAGTTGGTACCATGAAGCCTGTTGGAAAAGAGATTTAAAGACTTGCCTTTTGCGGCTGTAATAAAGGCAGCATGTTGTAATAGGAGGCTTGAGCCATGTTGGAGCAGAATTTTTTAATTTTTTTTTTACAGACGCTGGCATTTGTCTTGGGGGACAGTCTAACATGTGAGCCGTTGTAACGCACAGCGTATGCAGTTCCGCAGTCTCTCAGCACCTTGGGATGATGCCCGCAATTTTTTTTTCCTGGTTTGTGCAAAGGTTGGTGACACCCTCCTGCCTCCCTGCCGTACTCTATATTGTGGAAGTTTCCACAGCTTGGATCTGTGAGTTTGCCGGCCAGTCGGAAGTGGTTGCCGTTCATGTCGGCGTGGAGGTTGCTCTAACCCAATCTTGCCTGGACTGGATTAGACTCCTCAAACGGCCTGCTTCTGGTACAAACTTTTGAATACAGTAGCAAATGGCCTGCAGAGTTTGGGAGTCTTCCTAAGATGGTGCCAGAGTATCTTTTGTTGACTTTTTTCGTTAGCGGGGTGGGTGTGGAGACCTGTGGCCCTCCAGGTATTGCCAAACTGCAGCTCCCATTGTGTTGTACCACGGGCTTTGCTGGCTGGTGCTGATGGGACATTTCGGGACAGACCAAAGAAAGCGCTGCACACAGTGTGTGGTTGGCACTATGCAACGGCAGAGCTTGGACAGTTTTAAAAGGGGATTGGACAAGTTCGCGGAGAAGGCTGTCGATGGCTGCCACTCTCTACGATGGCGGTTTCCACCTCCAGTTTTGGAGGCCATGTGTCTCTCTGAATCCCTGTTGCTGGAAACTGCAGGAGAGGAGAGTGCTCTTGTGCTCAGATCCTGCTTGTGGGCTTCCCAGAAGCCTCTGGCTGGCCACCGGGAGAACAGGATGCTGGATTAGATGGGCAATTGGCCTGATCCAGCCGGGGTCTTCTTATGAGTTGGGAGTCGAGCAACATTTGGTGGGCCGCAAGTTCCCCTTCTCAGTTCTGTGATCAAATATGGCTGCTATTCTGGAATTGGGCTATAACGCTGTAAATACTGTACTGCAGTTACTATCGTAAAGAAACTCTGTAATGCGCACCATTAATTATGTGCATGGGTCTCTTTTTTTCCCTGTTGCCCTTTCCTTGTCCATGCTTAGAAATTCTCAGAGGTTTCGAGAACCTTTTGGGTTTTTTCCTAACAAAGCTGGTCCTGTCAGACTTGATGCAGAGCTCTGGCTGTGTTTGCTTACATTGTGTAACTAGTATCTTAGCGCATTCAAACTTGTAAGAATTAATCATGTCTTAGGTCAGTCATTCCTGGAGGTGGGGAGAGAGCCTTTCTTGCTGCTGCTGCTGCACTCCATTGGAACGAGAGGAAGATGAAACGCGAGCGGAAGCCAGACTTGGATCCTAAGGGTGGCTTATTTTTTATTTGAAAAAGCAGCAGCTAAAGACATTGTAGCGCGAGAGAAATCCCCGTGCCTGGGTAGCTCTACCTGCCGTGACAGGTGGAAAGAATTGTCAGTGCCGTTTCGTCTGCATTTGGACGGAGGCCTGGAGCTGGCTACAAACTGCAATCCAGGATTAATCCCCACATAGTGTTTTCTTTCTATATATCAGATTTCTCATTTTGTTAATAAGCGATGCCTAGCCGCGCACTTGGTCAGCTGTTCCAAGAAAGAGAAGCCCGCACAGAGGGGGGGGCGCGCGCTTTGCATTATTGAGATGACGTTTTCAGGCTGTCCCAGTGCATGTAAAACAAACACTTGAGGGCATTGGTGATCTTTGTATTGGGAAGGTTTTGAACAAGGAATTTAACTTGTTGGGAGAGGTGTTTTTTTGGGGGGGGGCAGGTGTGGCGGGGATGGAAGAAGGGGGGGCACTTCAAACAATGTACATGGCATCCAGCACCAGGAAGAATTTTTGATGCCCTATCATTCAAGCACTTTAAAACATTTTGATTGAGGTGCCTAGGAATTTTTCTGGAGTGGTGATGTCCAGTTAAGAAATCAGAAGAAGCCTAGGATTGGGGAGGGCAGCTGTGAGAGAACTAGAAAAGGTCCTCAAATGCAAAGATGTATCACTGAACACTAAAGTCAGGATCATTCAGACCATGGTATTCCCGATCTCTATGTATGGATGTGAAAGTTGGTCAGTGAAAAAAGCGGATAAGAGAAAAATCAACTGATTTGAAATGTGGTGTTGGAGGAGAGCATACCATGGACTGCAAAAAGGACAAATAATTGGGTGTTAGAACAAATTAAACCAGAACTGTCACTAGATGCTAAAATGATGAAACGTAGGTTATACTCTGGACACATAATGAGGACCGGATTCACTAGAAAAGACAATAATGCTCGGAAAAACAGAAGGGAGTAGAAAAAGAGGAAGACCAAACAAGAGATGGATTGATTCCATAAAGGAAGCCACAGACCTGAACTTACAAGATCTGAACAGGGTGGTTTACAACAGATGCTATTGGAGGTCGCTGATTCCTAGGGTCGCCCTACGTTTCAGTCACCTTGAAGGCACGTAACAGCAGCAAAGGATTTTTCATTTAACTCTCCCTCCTCGCCTCCAGTGCTGCTAAAGTTGTACGTGTTTGAATTTGCACCCCATATTAACTTAATAGTGTTATTACGCTCCCTTAAACATGCATTAATTTAAAAACATATTTTTAGTACTTTCAGAGGATTCAGAGCAGCTTTTGTCCATGGCAATCGTAAAGATGTAAAGTTATGTCAGTATAATTACTGCCTGTGCTGGATCCCGGCTGAGCCGGGCTATGCTGGCGTATGTCCATCAGCCGGGACCTGGCCTGCTTAGCCAAGACCAGTGCAAGCGGAGCCAGCATAAGGCCTGAAAGAGGTGTGTGTTGGGGGAGAGGCTGAGGTGAGGGGACAGATCCTTCTCATGTTCGGAGCACTCCTGCAGGTCCCAATCCAGGTGAAAGTTACGCTGGGGAAAAGGTTGGTGTAATTAAATAATTGCAATAGAAGTCAATGGAGATTGTTTACTCCCCAGTAGGGGTATTTGGGAGAGCAGGCTTTTACTTTCTGGTCCCTGCGTGCAGCTCCTGGCTGAGCCGGCATTCAGCCAACCTGGAGGCTCCTCAACGGCAGTGGGATGTGGCGGAACTTTGCTCCGGCTTCTCTTGTGCCGACACCACTTATGCCAGCTTCCCCTGAGTTGGATTGCTCTGTTAAAACATGCCCAGTGATACCGAGAGGTCCCTTTCAGTGCTGGCCCTGAGAGAGCCTGAATAAGGAGATGTGCTTTTAAGGAACAGCAGAACACCGGTCTCTCCCTCCCATACCTCTGAAGGGAGATCATTCCATTTAGCTGCCCTTACTCATTGCTGAAATGAGATTCAGTTGCTAGTTTAGTTGGCTTCAGTATGTTGATGTGGGGGGTGGCACAATCATGTCCCTTGCCTCAGGCAGCCAGATGCCTCAGGCCGGTTCCTGTAGGTCTGGATCTACTGGTTGATCGCTGGATGATTTGCAGTAGATGGCCTGGGATTTCTGACTCTTGGTTGTCCAACAGCAGCAAGAAAACGACTGTTTGGCTGAAATCAAGAGAGGTTGGGTTACGCAGGAGTGGCTTTTTGTGTGGAATGACTCTGAGCTTGGTTTAGATCTGGTACTGAAAACAAAACTCTTCTTGGGCTCAGGATTCTTTCATTCTAAGCGTATGTCTTTCGCACCAGGCTCCTCGGTGGAACTTTTCAATTGTGGCTCCCAGACTTTGGAATTCCCTGCCCCAAGAAGCCCGCTTTGCTCACTCCCTGATGGTTTTCCAGAAACTTGTAAAAACTATTTTGTTCCAGAGAGCCTTTGGTTGGGACTGACGGGTCAGCCTGACACTGTTTAAAGTTTTTTATCTTTTATTTTTTATCTTTTAAGATCTTTTATTCTCACCTTCTTATATGTGTATGCACATATATACATACATGTATGTATGTTTGTGTGTGTATGTGCATGCATAATGCGTTTTCTGTATTTTAATTGTATTTTATGCACTTAAATTTACTGTAAGGTTTGTGTTTTGATTGTGTATTTTATTATATATGTGTGCTATTTTATTGTAGCCACCCTGAGTGCCCTATTGTAGGGTAGAAGGGCGGGATAGAAATATTATAAACAACACACACACACACACAAACAAACTTGGGGTTCCATTTGCAGGGAAAAACAAAGTGGATCTTGTAAGCTTGGATGCGTTCTCCTGGTCTGTCGAAGGAACCGTTGCCGCCCTGGGTCCTGCTGGGAGGAAGGGTGGGATATCAATCAATCAATGAATGAATCAGTATTTATGAACGCATCTTCAATCGCTGTAGGCACACAAGCCCCTCCTTACCGCCAACGGTTTGGATTGTTGCAGCGTCTCAAGACGTGATGGGTTTGGGCTGTGTCCATACCATACAGTTAAAGCGCATTTTCTCCCCCACCGCCAAAAAGAATCCTAGGAGCTGTAGTTCCCCCCCCCGACTGAGCTACAATTCCCAGCACCCTTAACAAATGACAATTCCCAGGATTCTTTGTGCAAAGCCATGTGCTTTAAATGGATGGTGTGTATGCAGCCTTAAGAACATAAGAAGAGCCTGCTGGATCAGGCCAGTGGTCTATCTAGTCAAGCATCCTGGTCTGTAGGAAGCCCAAAAGCAGGACCTGAGCGCAAGAGCACGCTCCTGCATTTTCCAGCGACTGGTATTCGGAAGCTGCTGCCTCCGACCATAGAGGCAGAGCACGGCCATCATGGCTGAGTAGCCGCTGATAAGCCTTCTCCTCCGTGAATTTGTCTAATCCTCTTTTAAAGCCCTTCCAAGTTGCTGGCCATCACTGCCTTTTGTGGATATGAATTCCTAGCCTTGGGAGGCTGGTGGCCTTTTTCCTTGAAACTTCAGCCGCTGGGGTCGTCTTCTCAGATGGAAGCTCTTCCAGCAGGCCGATTCAGCACAAACAAGGGCAAAAACTTGGCACACCACTATTGCGTTGGGGCTTCTGGCCTGGATCCGCTAAGGGGAGGGAATAAGCGACCAGCATAATGGGCGCGGGGTGCAGCATCTGGGCAATAGAGAGGAGTCTTTGTCCTTTTTATCTTTACTTTAAAACTCACCATGTTTTTACATTAAGCTGTGTTGGTTATTTGGAGGCGTGGACTGCATGTGTTTAGAGCAGGGGTCGCGAACCTGTGCCCTTCTAGAAGTTGGCCATTGGCCAAGGGTGATGGGAGCTCCGGTCCAACAATATCGCGAGCAGGGATATTTGAGGCTACCTGCAAATTCTGATGCAAGCTGACCTGATTCATATGTGCAGATCAGAACATAATTATTGAGACTCGTAGCTCTTCACTGAGTTTTGTGATGCCGTACTCGGCTTAAAAAATACGTCAGAATGCATTTGGAAATGTGCGTTATATCTTAAAGTGCACTTAGAAATGTGTATTTTGAAATGGAATGTTTAAAGATGTTTATTTTGTGAAAGAATAGGTTTGAAAATTCATATGAAGTCTTGTGCAGATTTTTTTAAGAATTTGCAGATTAAACTGGAAACATGATAGGATGGATTTGTGAATGAGCACATATGAAATTGGCACAGACAGGAGCTAGACTGCTCTGTCCATCCCTAATCTTGAGGGCCGTAGACTCCCCTTCCATCCTGAGTCAGACCATTGATCCATCTGGGTCAGTATTGTCTACACTGACTGGCAGCAGCTCTCCAGGATTTCCAGCCCCCGGCAGCCCTATCTGGAGATGCTGGGGGTTGAACCTGGGACCATCTGCATGCAAGGTAGATGCTGTACCACTGAACTATGGCCCTTATTTTGTAAGATACCAACTTTTACACTCAACAGCTGTGTGGCAAATGTCTCTGTTCTCCGTTGCTCTGTTACACTACCCAACCTGAACAATCTGTGTTGACCACTTTTGCTACTAAAGCATTCATGGGTGCCATGTGAATACCTGAACAGGTTTCCTTGTACACAGGGACAGGAGGTGGGTTTTTGTCTTGTATGATGCCACCTGTCCCATGTCTGCCTCCTGAGAATTATGGCAGAGCAGATGGATATGCATGGCATGTGGCTGCTTTGTTTTGTGTGTGTGTGTGTGTGTGTGTGTGTGTGATGTGGCCAACTTAAGACCAATTTCACATGCTGCACTGAAAGCCCTTTCGAGTCCCTCTCCCCTTGCTGTCAGTGGGCATGTGCGAAAGACAGAAATACAGTTGCAAATGTGCTTGCACCAGGTTTTTAATTTGATTGATGGTCACGCAGGAAGGTACATTTAACAATTCCTGCAGTTCTTGTGTTGCTGGTAGTGAACCAGATAGGTTCTGTCTGAAGCGAGTGGTTTCCTTCCAACCATCTTGCTGTAGAACTTTAAGGGAAGTGGCTTTTAAAAAAAAAGAAAATTAAGAAATATATTTAACATCTCTGCCATCTACAGGGTGTCTGCCTGGTCACTATTAACAAGAGTGGCTCTTTGTTACCCAATTCATTCCCTTCCTCCACTTTCCAGACCTTAGCAACCATTTCCTTAATTGTCTCTTACCACAGACCTTCACTCCTTTGTGAAACTGACAGGATCAGGAACAGTGTTGTCAATTTCATCAGCATGTATATTTTCCCCCCAACCAAAGAGCAAGGCCGCCTTCATGTCATACATTGATTCCACCATTATTCCACTTTAAACAGTCACAATTCCCCCCCCCCGAATCCTGGAAAATGTAGTTTTGTGAAGGGTGCTGAGAGGAGACCCCTATTCCCCCTCTCAGAGCTACAATTCCCAGAATTCAGTGGGATGGAGGGATTGATTATTCAACCACTCTTGGAATTTCAGCTCTGTGAGGGGAACAGGGGTCGGCCAACAACTTTCAGCCCCATCAACAAACTACAGTTCCCAGGATTCTTTGGAGGAAGCCACAACTGTTTAAAGTGGAATAATAGTGGAATCAATGTATGGTGTGAATTTGGTCCATGTATGTGCACCAGCAGGGGAACATGTGGTTACATTTCACTTTAAAAACAATAAAACAAAACTGACAAGGAATTGGTGAAATTATTGTTATTATTAGTAGTAGTAGTAGTAGTCATAGTATTTAGATTTATTAGTTGCTTGATACCCGACGTTCCCTAAGCAGCTTACACAGTGTTAAAACAGAAACAAATAGAACGCACTAGAAAAGCATAAAATAACAATAAACAACACCAAAACAATAGCAGTAGTGCTTCCATATGGCCCCAGGAAGGTTTGGCAGCATATTGAAACAAAACATAATCTCAGTCTATTAAATACCTGGGAGAAAAGGTACGTCTTTACCTGGCGCCAAAGAGGTGACAATGAAGGTGCCAGGCAGACCTCCCTGGGGAGCATATTCCACAGATGGGGAGCCACAACTGAAAAGGCCCTCTCTCTTGTCATCACCCTCTGAGCCTCCCTCAGAGCCGGGACCTGGAAAAGGACCTCAGATGAAAATTGAAAGGTCCTAGTAGGTTGATAAGGCTTTCCCTGATCTTATCGGTTTAACTGGGAACCGGAGAAGAGGGGACATGAGGGAAATGATATTGGTGTGGACAGGAAATGCCATTGGTGGCTAGTGGCCATTGGGAATAGTGGGTTGGAAGGCAGGTGGAACCAGAGCTAATCACAGGCAGAGCCAATTGATCCTAGTTTTGCCTCCAAACTAGAACTCCATGCTGAGTTCTGTAAGAGCTAGATGGACTATTGGAGGAAGGGTGTTGTTGTTTGAGGGGACCAGACCTGTGCAACTTCAGCCTTGGCTTTGCATCTCCTCGTGGAGAAGTGCTTAAGGCGCTTAGACGGCTGTTGTGCCTCTGTTTTTTATATAATAGGCAGTCATATCCTGAGGGTGCCCATCCTTTTGTGAAACAGAGATGCTGTGGCAGAAAAGGGCCTTAATGAGGAAAGAGGATTGCTCTGTTAAAATGCTTACTAGGCCTGCTGTGAGTAAGATAGCGTTGAATAGGTATTTTGGAGCCTGGGTTGCATCAACATCAAGTCTCTAGGTTCCTGGGAGTTCCTCGGCAAATAAATGCGGTGAGGTCCCACTTAGTTCTGGCAAATAGCAGATAAAGTTGCAAAACGTTGTGTAGAAATTTCTATGGCCTGTGCAGTGTAGTGGTTAGACTTAGAATAATGGGCTGCTTATATTCATCTGTACATTTAAGTTAGGATTGATGGGATATTGTTAATGTCAGCTGGCAATGTTTTATCCCCTTCTCCGCCCCCCCGCCTCTTATATTTGCAAAAAATAATATTTTTTTAGAGAGGAATGGGAACCAGGACCAGGGAGAATCTGATTCAGATTCCTGCTCAGCCATGAAATCCGCTCACCATGGGCCAGTCATAATCTCTCAGCGTATCCTACCTCGCAGGGTTGTTGCAAGGATAAAATGGGATGGGGAATGATGTTTGCCACCAAGCTATTTGCATGGAAAACAGGAGATATATATGTAATATATCTATTTAATGCCTAGGCTGGTCGATTTTTATTCCTTCATCAGACTTCTACACAGGGCTACATGAGGAATTTTTTTTGTGTGAATTCTGATAGAAACTGACCTGGTTTGAACCTCTGGACTAGCGTGCAGATTGGAATGCAGTTATCCTCTACGTTTCACACTTCTCTGAATTTTGTGATGCTGTTCTTAGCTCAAAACCCAAAATGCATATTTTAGGATAAAATCTGTTTAGAAAAGCCTACTGAAAATAGGCATCTAAAGGAGTGTTTTACTAAAAGTCAGGGTATAAATCTGTTAAATAAATACATAATATTTAAATACAAGGTTTTGTGCAGGTTTTTTAAAAAAAGGATTAATGTGAAAACAGGATGAAACAAACTTAGGAATGAACAAACGTCACACTGACCTTCACTGGAAACAGATTGATTTATTCACCTACTTTTGCATTGCAGTGATGACTTCCCATGTTAAAACTTCATTGCCCTCAGGCTTGTTCTTTTGGGAAAGAGACTAATTTATGACACCCACTTTTCCTAGAAATGCCCGCCTCGGGCATCTGCCCCTTTTTTGAACCTTTATGGGGAGTGGCCTATTTGTTTCTTGCTTGCATTCCGCCCCAATATTGCTTTGGGTGATGTGGTCTGGTGCCAACATATGGTATGACTCAGCAGCCTCAGAAATTCTTGGAAAAGAAGTTCTCTTTGCTCTGGGTCAAAATCATATTGGCAGCAAATCGGGCTCTGCTGTTTTTGCCAGTCTATTCCAGAGAATTCACAAAAAGAAAAAGTAATCATGCATGCCACAAGCCCTTGTAAGCGGCAGGGGTGGTTCAAAGGGCCGTTCCTCAGAGAAATCTGGTATGGGCATGAAGTTATGTCCCTTAAGAGGCTGCTGAGGATTTAAAGATTCCCTTAACTCTCCAGTGTGAGTGTAGTGGTTAAGGTGTTGGACTGCAACCTGGGAGACCAGGGTTCGAATCCCCACATAGCCATGAAGCTCACTGGGTGACCTTGGTCCAGTCACTGCCTCTCAGCCTCATGAAAACCCTATTCATAGGGTCGCCATAAGTCGAAATCGACTTGAAGACAGTACGTTTACATTTTACATTTTAACTCTCCATAGGGCCAGTTCTGTATGGGACTGTGTGGTCTCTTAAAAAAGCAGGTTGGCTGTCTCCTGGATCCACAGCTTTGCCACTAGAGTCCGTAATCGTTCACCAATGATGCAACCTCTCTAGGACAGAAGCAAGTCTGTCCTTAGTTATCCATGCTCTGGGAATCTCCCAGTTAGATTACTGCACTGTGTTATATGAGGGGTCTGCCCTCATATAACAGTTCCGAAGCTTCAGTTAATGTAAAATACAGCTGCCAGAGTTTTGACTGCTGCTGGTGGTTTTGCTCACAGTTGCATCAGCCTTAAAATGGCTTCAGTGGCTGCCTGTTTGATTCGGAGTCCTATTGAGGGGGCTGGGGAGGGCCATAGCTCAGCAGCAGAGCATCAGCTTTGCAAACATAAAACTCCAGATTCAGTCTGTGGCATCTCCAAGTTAGGACCAAGACAGTCTCCTGTCTTGAAAGCCTGGAGTGATGCTGCTGATCATCGTAAACAATACTAAGCAAGATGGACCAATGGTCTGACTCGATACAAAGCAGCTTCCCAATCCCTGGGGCTGATGGGAGTTGTAGTTTACAAAAGTAACTTTTCCAAACTCTGGATTCACATGGTGGTGATGAAATGCCTTGTGCTACCATTTTACTACAGTAAATTTGTTGTTACTAGTTAATATACATTTGCCATTTATGAAGGAGTCGGAGTTGGACAGTAGAAAAATAGAGGAGTCAGAGTCGAAGGTTTGGTGTACCGACTCCACAACCCTGGTATTAACAGAAGTATAGTTTCCAAATCACGTTAAATATTGGTTCCCCTCTATTCGGCACTCATCTTGAGTACTGTGTCCAATTCTGGATACCACACTTTAGGAAGGATGCAGACAAACTGGAACGAGTTCAGAGGAGGGCAACGAGGATGATCAGGGGACTGGAAACAAAGCCTTATGAGGAAAGACTGGAAGAACTGGGCATGTTTAGCCTTGAGAAGAGAAGACTGAGGGGAGATAGGATAGCAATCTTCAAGTACTTGAAAGGCTGTCCCACAGAGGAGGGCCAGGATCTCTTCTTGGTCATCCCAGAGTGCAGGACACAGAACAATGGACTCAAGTTGCAGGAAGCCAGATTTTGGCTGAACATCAGGAAAAACTTCCTGTTAGAGCGGTATGACAATGGAACCAATTACCTGGGGAGATGGTGAGCTATCCAATGCTGGAGGCATTCAAGAGGCAGCTGGACAGCCACCTGTCGGGCATGCTTTAATTTGGATTCCTGCATTGAGCAGGGGATTGGACTCAATGGCCTTATAGGCCCCTTCCAATTCTATGATTCTCCATGCTTGCTGTAGTTGGCAGTATATCGCTTATTTTGTTTCGGAGTTCTTCCTCGCCCTATTCCAGGTGTTCCCAAACTGTGGCCTGCAGGCCACCGTTGTCCACAAGCTTAATTCAGGTGATCCACATGGCATGTGTGAGGAACGGGAACCGCGACAGACCAGAAGTGATCACACCAGGAGGAAGCAATTTCGGGGGCGGGGGAAGAGAGGATTAGGAGGCAGAAACGCATAGTCTTACCATTTGAATTCTTGGAGTTAAAATTGCAATACAAAAATCCTACAGCATCTAACACTACTCATTGCAATTGCTACAACAGGCAGAAAAACCATTTAAGTGGTCCACCAAGATCCTCAGCAATTTTCAAGCGGTCCATGTGGGGGAAAGTTTGGGAACCACTCCCCTCTTCCAAGTGCTCAGGGTTTGTTACAGTCTGTGCTTAGACTCTCTACCAGATGTGTGCTGTTGTAGAGATGACAATTACTTGTACAAGTCACCCACAGGAGCCTGTAACTGAGCAGGAGCTTAAAACTAGTTTTTTTTCTTGTAAGGTGGCTTTTGTGGACTAGATTTTTGGCCCTTGAACTCTCCATCTTCTGATCTTCTAAAAATGGCCAGCAGCCATTATAGCATCCTCGTCTGTGAATTGGACAGGTTAATTATGCCTTGTGTAAAGAAATGGTTCTTTTAGCTAAAACCCATTGCAGCGCCCCTGTCATTCCAGTTCTTTGCTTGATCTCAAGCACTGGCTTTCCGTGGGGAATCTGATTTTGGTCGTCTTCTGGTTGTCTCATTTACTAATATTTGTTCTTCATGTCAAGGCCCCAGAAGTTTCTCACTGAAGTGTGTTAAGGCCAGAGCCACCCTTCCTCGTGGCTTTTGTTGTTTTTAAAGATCGCATTAACAGTCGTGGTTGCCGCAGGAGTTAAAACAGTGTGAGAACGAGGGTAACATTTTGGTGCAAAAGGATTATAACACAATGGGGAAAAGCGGATAGTTTGGTGGGCAAGATTTGAGAACACTGCATGAGTGCTGATGGTGAGAATATACGGTGCGGGTTTATGACATGTAAGCAGATTTACCGAAAGTGTGGTAGGCTTTCGGTGGGATCAGTTAGCGCAGATTTTTTCAGCTAATTCTGAAGACCCAAAGATCATAGTTGGTAGCTCTTCTGCATTGTTAAATTGGGTAGCCATCACTTTTTAATAATAATGATGATAAATACGTAAAGTGCTTTAAGCCCTTGGAATAAATGTTGTAATAATTTCTTTTTACCAGTATGCTGCAACGGTCAGGTGACTAAGCCAGGAGTAGGGAGCCTTTTGCAGCCTAGTGGCCAAACTCACTTGGGGGCAACCTTTGAGGGGCAGCGTACCGGACACATACAACTTTCCATCCTCCATCCAGGCAAGCGAGAGAGATTATCTGAGTTCAAGGACACATTTCAGCCAGGCAAAAAGTACTCGAGGAGGTCACGGAGAAGGGCCAGAGAGGGGTATGGCCTGGGCTGAGTTTTGAGAGCCAGACAGACATGTGGAGCGCCGCATTCGGCCCCTGATGTTGAGGTTCTCCACTCCTGGACTAAGCAACTCATTTGTAGGTTCCCATTTTGAATCTGACCTCTGCCATAAACTTACATAAAACTAGGTAGCCTGAGACAATCTACATTTTCTTCCTTGCTGAGCTTTTGTGACGAAGTGGCAGCAGACGCTGTCCTTTGGCTGATACCGATGGTGCAATTTGCTCTTGTCTTTTAATGATTCAGGTTTGACATTTGGCCCACTTGTTGCAACAAGGACAGCCGGTGGTTTGAAGAGAGGTGGAGGTTAGGCGGTGTTGTTGTAATGGGAAGGCTGTTTTCATGGGTACGGCTGGTGGCGGAGAGTTGAAGCACAAGAAGCATGCAACAAAATGTTGCAGTGCCGAATGCATCTGTTTGAGGAGCCAGCCAGCCATGCTCTTTCCAAGGTGACTCCATTCTGTCTCTCACTCAACTCCGTTTTCTGTTGGTCCCTCCAGTCAGCATTCCCTGCCACTAACCTTACTTACGCCTCATTGGGATATTCTTTTTTTTGAGGGGGGGAAAGACTTTTAAACACCTGTAGGCTCTTGCTTTGTAAACACCTGTAAGGCGGTTGGCCATCCTGTCATCCCTGTTTCACTTGTGCAGAGACATAAAACGTTGGCCCACGAAAGTTAATTGTGTGACTTCCAGAGGTCGTGTGACCTGATCGATGAGTGCAACCAGGCAGAGAAATGGGTCTTGTCGGTCAACCTGTACATGTACAGTTGTGGCTTAATACTGGAATGTGTATTAGGATGCCTCCACCCTTGACCTATGAGATGAGTGGGGATGGGCAAATCTGTCATTTAGGCTTCTTTCAGTTTGTCATTTATCTTACTCTGTTTTCCACATCAGTTTGCTTTTTTTATGCCCTAATGAAAATCCTTCAGCATTTTAGTGTGAATTCCCCTAACACACATGCTGGTGTGCAGTTTTGTCTAATATACACATTTTTTTCAAAGCAGTGTTCTCTAGCATACATTTTTGTATGTTATTTGTTCGGATAATATGGATTTTTATGCACATGTTACCCTTGTTAGATGAATTTTTGGACAGCTTACCTGGCTGGAGAAGTACATTGCACAATTCAGAGAAGTGTGAATTTTGAAGGATGGCTGTGTTTCAGTGTGTGGGCCAGAGGTCGAGTGACGGCTAGTGGCTCCATGTCAGTGGGGCACTGGAATCCGCTCCGGCTTTTAGTCAGAACTTTCAAGGAGCTGAAGCATATTGGACAGCTCATTGAAAGTTTGGGCTAAAACCCAGAGCAGGTTCTGCCGCCCCACTGACATAGAGCCACCTGAGAGTTTCTCTACCCCTGATCTGATTAGAAAAAAGTATTTCCTCCAGTGGAAATATATTTTTAGCTGGAGCAAGACCACCTTCTGTTGGACAAAGGAAATCTTTGGATGCAACCTTTCACGTGTCTTGCTGGTGCAAATGTTGGTGGACCAGCCTGCTCTGTGCCTTCTCTTTGCCCAGTTAAATGGTTAGATGTCAAAGTCAGTGTGAGGTGATTGTTGTAGTTTTGTACATCGTATCTGTGAATCTGCTGAGCTGTCTTGTGACTGTTTCACTGTATCAGGTATAACCAACGTGATCCAGATGATATTGGACTACAACTTCCATAATCTCTGACCATTGGACATGCTGGCTGGGGCTGATGGGAGTTGGAGTCCAGCGACATCTGGAGGTCACGCCATTGGCTATCCCTGCACTATATATCCAGGCTGCTGGTTGCTGTCTTTGAAAGGATGATGGCACCCGTGGGGTCTTGTGAGGTTGCAACCTGGATGTATGTTGTTGGGTTTTAATTTCAACAGATCTGGATCCAGTGAAAACTGGTGAAAGCAAGGGGGATTTTGTTCCACGTTAAATGCATGTTGAATGGCAGCATTTTGTTAAGTTTCGGAAAGGTCAGAACGATGTGGAAGATGTTTGCCGAAGTTTGGAAGGGAAAAATGACATCCTGCCTTGACTTCAGACCAAAGCTGTGGTTTCTCTGCTTTACTAAGCAGTTGGGAGGTTTCATAAGGAAAGAGCTCACAGCTTGGTGCAGAGCACATGCTTTAAATGCAGAAGATTCCAAGTTTAAACCCTGGCGTCTCCAGTTAAAAAGGACCCCAGGTAGCAGATGATGGGAGATATCTCTGCCTGAGACCCTGGAGAACTGCTGCCCGTCAGAGTAGAGTAGTCTTCCCGAACCTTGTACTCCGCAAAGGGTTTTGGACTATAATTCTCACTGGCCCCAGGCAGTGTGGTCAGTCATCAGGGATGATGGGAGCTGTAGTTCACAGGTTCACGGTTCTAGTGTTAATTTATGAGGCAACGTGGGTCCAGGATACTTCAGGGACCACATAATGCCTTATATCCCTGCCCGATCACTGAGGTCTTTGGGGGACTTGCTGTTAGTGGTCACCCATGACTTGGATGCACAGCTGTTATCCACCAGGAGCCGTATGTTCAGTGTTGTGGCCCCAATTTTATGGATCTCCCTTCTAGCTGAGGTCAGACACAGGCGCACACACACACACACATCTGTCAAACTTCTGGTGCCTCCTGAAGGCTTTTTAAAAATTCCCGCAGGCCTTTTAACTGAATTTTTGATTTTATAATTTTAACTGATTTCTTATTTTCATTGTGTGGAGTTTTTTTGTACGCCCCTTTGAGACGATGGTTGTTAAGTGGTGTATAAATTGTTGTAATAACAACAATGTGATCTGGAGGGTGCACCAGGTTGGGGAGTGGCTGGAGAACAGACTGAGGTGCATATTGTCAAAGAATCTGACCTGCACCACATTCACATCATGCATTTATTCCACTGTTACTGTAATGCCTCAATTAAGAGATCCTCTAGGAACAAGCTCCTTTTAAGGAAGGCTTCTTTTAAGGTGAAACTGACCAGGTTTGCTTAGTTATGGATAAACTGACAATCCTATGCCTTTGCTTTAAGGTGAAACTGACAACCCTGTGTCTTTGCTTTGCATTAAAGAAATCTCTTGCTTTCCCCCAGGGCTGCGGAGGAAAGGTTCCAATGTGATTCAGAGGAGGAGAAGGAGAGGGAGTGGGTGGGTGCTGGATAAGCCTCTGTTGAAGCTGCCCCCACCGTCTAGGAGGGGGTGTAGGAACCTATCCATGTTCTTTCCATGTTATTCCTACCTCTGGTACCAAAGTTTCTGTTAAAGAAGTAATGTCCAGGAACACATCTACTTTGTTAACTGAGGTGTTACTGTATTCCTCTTTAAACGGTCATGGCTTCCCTCAAAGAATAATGGGACGTGTAGTTTGTGAAGGGTGCTGAGAGTTGTTAGGAGAGCCCTATTCCCCTATTCACACAGCTACAATTCTCAGAGTTCTCTGGAAAGAGGGACTGATTGTTAAACCACTCTAGCTCTGTGAGAGGAATAGGGTCCCCCTAACAGCTCTCAGCACCCTTCACAAACCACAATTCCCAGGATTCTTTGGGGGAAGCCAGGGCTGTTTAAAGTGGAATAAACGTCTGGTGCGGATGCAGCGCTGAGATAAAGCAACTTCTTCCTAATGAAGTTCCTCCCCTGCGCTCGGGTTAGTGCGGAGGTGTGTGCTCTGGCTGGAAAGCTATTACCCTGATGGTGTGCCACCGCTGAGTTGTAGCTGCTATAATGATGACAAAATATTTGCTGACTCTGCCCTTTTTGTTACATTCGCACATGGAGAACTGTGTGTGCCAAAAGAAGCGGCAAATAGGCCTGCTTCTTCGAAGCTTCTTTGTTTCGTGGGACCTGAAACAAGTTTGGGAAGGGCTGTAGCTTTGTAGCAGAGCCGTTGCTTTGCATCCAGACGGTCCCAGGTTCAATCCCCGACATCTCCAGATAGGACTTGAAACGTCCCCTGTCAGAAACCCTGCAGAGTTGCTACTGGTCAGTGCAGAGAATATTAAGCTGGATAGATCAAAGGTTTGACTCTGTATAAGGCAACTTCCAGTGATGTGCGTTTCTGGACATTTTTGAATTGGATTCTCCCCCCCCCCCATGCCCTAAAGTGAGAACTGACTTAGCATTCTGGTTTGACTTGCATTTAGGAAATGAAATGTTTTTTAAAAAGGTATTTCATACTCATTTTACATGTTGTATAAATATATTAGTAGTTTTTGCGGCAGCCAAAATTCTTTGGTGTCAAGCGCACTTAACAACCCAGAGTCCTTCTGGCCGGAGGGTCGGTTCCAAAAGGAGCCAATCTTCCGGGGGCCTCTTTGACAGGTGGGTGGGGCCGCCCGGCCATCTGACATCGTGCCTCGAGTGACTGAAACTTCAAGTCATGGCTTGAAAGGAAGATTAGGTGCTTTTTTGGATTCAAGGCGTGGCTTCAAAAGAAGATTCTGGGTGACAGAAATTTTAAATAGTGCAATGTTTAAGCTGCGATTGCAAATGAAAAATTGGGAGCACACCTACAGTGTGATCCCAGTTCTCCCTTTCCAGCATGGCTTGACTTTTGTTTGAACTTTTGTGGCTTGAACTAAAGTATGACATCGCCCCTGAAAGGTGGGCAATGGTTTGCTCAAAACAGCCTGGTGGGAAAACTTTGGAGGTTTGCCGTCACTTGTGCTTGATGTTCAAGTCGCCACAGTTTCAGGATGACCTTTCGGAAGTGTGATCGTTAATACCCAGAAACCATAGTTTGGCTGAGATATCTGAAACAGCCTACAGCCCCTACACCAGTGATTCCTAGACTTTTACTTTCCTCCATGGACCACTTGGAAACTGCTTGAGAGTCTTGGTTTTTCTGCCTGTTGCAGCAATGGTCCTGCAATGTGCTAGATGCTGTATGATTTTAATTGCATTTTTATTGCTTCTTTTAACTTGCATTTTATTGTACAGTGAAAGCTCGTTAGAATGTGGGGGATGGGGGACAAAAGATGCACCTGTGTTATAGGGGTTCCGTGTTACCATGAAAACTGCTGTACTGTATACAGCAGCATTTTTCAACTTTGGGTCCCCAGATGTTGTTGGACTACAACTCCCATGATCCCTTGACCAGTGGCTAAGCTGGCCGGGGATGATGGGAGTTGTAGTCCAAGAACATCTGGGGACCCAAGGTTGAAGAACAGCGGTATACAGTATTTTACTTGGGGATTATCATCATACCTGTGTTATATCTGAATCCACGGTACAGTGAGATGCGTTATAACAACTTTCCCCTGTACTGTATTACAATTTGAATTCTTTACAGTTGTATGTCTTCTTCATAGACACACCGTGGACCACCTGCATGAAGCTCATGGATCACTGGTGGATCATGGGCCACAGTTTGGGGACCCCTGCCCTACACTCTAAATTGGAATTAACAGTGTAAGAAGCTCGGTTTGGGTTCCAGGGTTTCCCCACTTTGGTTTTTTTTGACTGGTGCGCCCTTTACCCTGAGCCTCATCCCCAGCCTTGCCTAATCCATCAAGCCGGGTGCCCGTCACTCAAATCTGGCACAGCGTGGAGCCCACCTATGTATAGTCAGTGCTGGAGACTTCCAGCTGCCATTTGAACCCTCGTTTGCCCATTCTGGATAATGGAACAGTTAAAATGGGTATTGAAGCGGGTGTCAAATAGTCGACCCTAATAATCTAGTGGATTTACGCTGCAGTATCTCGGCACATGCAAATAATCTTGAGTTCCTGGTTGTTAGAGTCAATGCTATTATTTTGTCTTTTAGGATAACGTTCAGACGAAATTAATGCTCTTGAATCAGGCCCCAGAAACTCTCCTCCCCCCAGTTAGTATTCAGTAATTTTAAAAAATGAAATGAAAATGCATCTACCCTCAAATTGCAGCCTTCCTGTTGAGCAAATGTCTGGGTGTCAGGTTCTGTATTAGATGGTAATTCTTAAAATCCAAATATACCAGCATTGTCATCTTGAACCTGGTGTCCCCTAGATGTTATTGGACTGCAGTTCTCATCAGCTGCAGCCAGCAGCGGTCACTGCTGAGGGATGATTGGACTTGCAGACCAACATCTGGAGGGCCCCAGGTTGAGGAAGCTGCATTTAGGGTATTGGGTGTTTGGTTTGCTTGAATCCTTGATTTTTCTGGTTCCTCAAGTGTCTCTGGGGTACAGAATATCTGTTTTCCTCTTTGCCAACTCAACAATATATGAAGCCAGCCTCCTCCTTGCAGTTCCAGGGTTGTTGTTTTTTTAACAGTTTTTGTTTGCTTTCTAAGAAGAAGCGCAACAAAGAGATTTCTTGCTAGCTTCTGCCAAAATAAGGGCATAGAGTGCCATTATTGCTGGGGCAGAAGCTCTTCATTAGCGGGACTGAAACTCTTCCATCAGCTCTTTTGAAAAGGCAAAACTTCCCTTGGGGGGACTCGGTGTACCTGGCGTAAACTGAACGCCCCTCAGTTTTTCTTTTGATAGTGCGTGTGCATGCTCTTATTATGTTTTATGCTGCCGTCTAAGTAAAAAGCACTTTATGAAGAATGAGATGATGTCCCTGCCCCAAGGGAGGCGTTAGAATAAAATAGTGCAAGCAAGTCAGTGGTGAAAGAGGAAGGGAAATGGAAGCAGGTGGGAAGAGGGGAAGAATATGCGACTGGAGGATAAGGCTGTCCATGGCTACTAACCCTGATGGCTGTTTTTTTCTGTCTCCCCTGTCGGAGTCAGGATGCTTCTGAATGCCACTTGCTGGGAATCGCAAGTGGAGAGAATGCTCTTGTGCTCACGTCCTGCTTGCGGGATCCCCATGGGGGGTTCTGGCTGGCCACTGTGAGAACAGGATGCTGAACCAGATGGGCCTTTGACCCAATCCAGCAGGCTCTTCTAATGGTCTTAGGAACAGTAGTTTTGTGTACTTGAGGCGTTGGTTACTCCAGGTGTAGGGAACCTGTGGGACTGTCCAGTTGTTGCTGGGCACCAACTCTGATCAGCCCCAGCCAGCATGGTCAGGGGTGATGTGAGCTGTAGTCCATCTGCAGGGCCACAGGTTTTCCCCATCCCTGTGTTAGTAGATCATGAATAACGGTGACCATGGAAGGGATGGCTCAATCAGTCTATTTTGGATCTATGTCGCTATTTCAGGTCTGCACCTGTGAGTCTGTTCCATCCAGTTTCCTCTAGCCCGCAATTTAAAAAAAAAAACAACCTTCACCCCAAAATTCATTTTTAAATATATATTTTTCTCTCCAAAACCTATTTTATTTTTTAATATGTGTGTCTTCCTTTTCCATGCAATGGTGCGCAAAGGGTTTAACATCAATAATAAAAGCCCAATAAAATGCAATAAAACAATTAAAATTCCAGACAAGGCAGATAAAACACAAAAATCAATCAAGAGCCAGTTTAAGCTGACTTGAGTGTATTTACAACTCGGCTTATGTGCCAAAAGGGCTGTCTAAATAAAAATGTCTACCGGTTGGCATCTTTTCAAATGCATTTTGATTGTGGGGTTTAGTCCAGTGAAGCTCTGCTCAGTGTAGACCCATTGAAATTAATGAGGCTAAGTGTGGTGTAGTGGTCAAAGTGTTGGACTGGGACCTTTGGACTCCAGGGTTCAAATCCCTACTGGGCCATGAAGCTCACTGGATGACCTTGGGCCAGTCACTGTCTCCCTACATAACCTAACTCACAGGTGTGGATAAAATCAGGAGGCGGAGAGCCATGTTTGCACACCGCCTTGAGCTCCTTGGAGGCAGAGTGATATGTAAATGTAATAAAGAAGTCCTGTCTAGTAACTTCAGTGGTCTACTCTGAGTAGGGCTAGTATTGAACACGACCCATGCTTCTTGAACTGCAGACTTTTTTGGGATACTTGGGAAGTGCGAAATCCGGGGGATAACTTAAGTTCTGATTTGTGCCTTAGGCTGGGAGGTATAGAGCAGGCCAGTTCCTACCCGAATTCACCAAGATCAAATGCCTCCAGGATATTTTATTTATTTATTTATTAAATTTATTAGTTGCCCATCTGGCTGGTTATCCAGCCACTCTGGGTGACGTACAACATAAAAACATACAATTTACATTAGAGCATTAAAAAAATCTCAAAAAATGATAATAAAACCTAACCCACCCCAAAAGCCTGCCTGAAGGGTCTTCAAGGCCCAGCGGAAACTCATCATAGAGGGGGCATGGCGGAGATCATTTGGGAGAGAATTCCACAGAGTGGGGGCCACAATTGAAAAAGCCCTCTCTGTTGGTAATGCTGAGATCAAACAGGAACACAGGAAGTGGTCTTATACTGAGTCAGACCATTGGTCCATCTAGCTCAGTATTGTCTCCACTGATTGGCAGCGGCTTTCCAGGGTTCCGGACAGGAAATCTATCCCAGCCCTATCTGGAGATCTCAGGGATTGAACTTGGGATCTTCTGCATGCAAAGCAGATGTTCTGCCCCTGGGCTACAGCTCTTCCCCATGAGGGATCAATAAGGGGTCAAGGCACTGGGTATGTCCAGGTTTGGGCAGGGGGCCAGAATGAAATGGGGACATAAGTCTGCAGAGCTAGAGGAGGACTTGTTTGTTTGTTGCATTGATATACCACTTTTTCTGTATGAAGCTCAAGGTGGTGTACGTGGTTCTCCCCTTCCCTATTTAATCCCCACAACAACCCTGTGAGGTAGGTTAGGCTAAGTGGCAGTGACTGGCCCAAGGTCACCCAGTGAGCTTCATGGCTGAATGGGGATTCGAACTCTGTTCTCCCAGATCCTAGTCCAACACTCTAACCGCTACCCTCCTTGTCTCTGGAATGGGAAAAGGAGCAACAGGATTTAGAAGGACAGGGATGTAGATTTAAGTTGAATCCGAATCAAAAGTTTCTTAACTCTCTGATCAGTACAGTAATGGAACAGGCTGCGTATGGGGTGTTGTTGTTGCAGATTCTCATTCCTTGGATGCCTTCAGGACAAGGTTAGGCATGTATCTGCCTGGGATGCTCTGATGAATCTGCAGCAGGACACAAGCCTGGTCTTAATGGCCAACTGGGAACCCTCCTAGCTGTTCATTTGTGTACTTCAAGAGGACCCTGATGAAAAGACATCCCTGGAACAGGGGGTCAAGATGGAAATTTTCAGATGGGGTATAGCTCTTTCTGGACCCTGAACCAATTCTAGATAGCAGGTCATTTTTGAATGCTTGTACGTCAAGAGTTTGTGGCGGCTGTTCAGTGATATCAGGGTTCCTGCATAACAGGTGTGAGGAACCTTTGGCCCTCCAGATGTTGTTGAGCTACAAGTCCCATCAGCGCCAGCAAGCATGGGATGATGGGAGGTGGTAGTTCAGCGACATCTCGAGGGCCAAAGGTTCTCCCCACCTGCTGTTTCAGAAGATGGGTCCCTGCTCACCACAGAGCTTACAATCTAAAATTTGACTTTAGGGGAGAGAGGGAACAGGAGAGAAATGGAAGGAGAACGTGTGTTTATTTTATAGCGGCCAGCTCAGTATGTCTGTCTTCTATTTGCAAAAAGGCCCTTTACCCTTTATTCAAAAAAAGTATTAAAATATATGATTGTGTGATGCATGTGTTCAAATAGATAAAAGGAAAAAGTATTGTAACATTTTCCAGTCCGCATCATTGATCAGTATATCTTTACTTAGTTGTTAGGCTGTGCATGTGTTTATACTTAGATTGGAAGAAATCCAAGGTCGTTGAGACCTAGGTATTTTGGATGGATATCCTGTGTGTGTGCGTTTATTTGGTACTGTTTCAGCTCAATCCTATGAATATATGCTCAGAAGTGTCCTGCTGATCAATTGATTTCTGTGTGCGTGTCTAATTGATTTCTCTTCCCCCTCTCTACAAGATCAACAGTTTTGCTTAAATACCTGCCGAGATACATGTCTAGTCCAAAGTGCCTTCCTGGCTCACTCCCACCAGAAATGCAGAGTTGTAGGGCACTAATTTGGGGGGTTGTTCAGATTTCCGTGATTTGCGGGAGGAAAAATTACACCTGGGCCCAAACTGGCGCACTTACTCAGTAAATAGCGTTTCTAATAGACAGATTCTTCAAACCAGGCATAGAGACTCGTGTGTGTGTGTGTGAAATCTATTGACATAACCACAGGAAGGAATATGAAAATGGAAATGGACTGCCTTCAAGTCGATCCTGACTTATGGCTACCTTCTGAATAGGGTTTTCATGGTAAGCGGTATTCAGAGGGGGTTGACCATTGCCTCCCTCTGAGGCTAGTCCTCCCCAGCTGGCTAGGGCCTGCTCAGCTTGCCACAGCTGCACAAGCCAGCCCCTTCCTTGTCTGCAACTGCCAGCTGGGGGGCAACTGGGCTCCTTGGGACTCTGCAGCTTGCCCACGGCTGCACAGGTGGCAGGGCACGTAACCCCTGAGCCACTCCCTGTGGGGGTGATCTTTAGCTGGCCCTTGACACCCAGGAGACAAGAGTGGGGATTTGAACTCACAGACTCTGGACTCCCAGCCAGGCCCTCCTCCACACTGTACCACCTATACCAGCTAAGAAGGAATATATCTTTTACTTCTTAGCTGTTGGTGACCGAATGTTTGGGAGGATGAAAGCATCTTTTCCTGCTGCTTGAAGTCAGTGCCAGATGAACTTCTTTGTAGGAAGCATCCTATAATCGGAACTGGGAAGGGGGTAGAGATGTGAAGGCCTGGAAAAAACCCAGAAAAAATTCAGAAAAAAACCAGGGGTTTTCCTTTTTTTTTTTGAAGTCTTTTTTGTTTTTTCCTGAAAAACTGGGGAAAAAATGAAGAAAAAATGGATTATGGAATGGTTTATTTTAGCATGATAAACAAAATGTTTCATTGAATCTTGGTCCCATAAACAATTTTCTTTGTTATTAATGTTGATGGTTTCTTCTGGTTTTCTAAAATTGTTTTTTGCCTGTTCCTCATAAACTGGCAAAACGAAAGAGGCTCCTTACAGTTCAGGATCTTGTAGATCCATTTGTTACAAAAAAAGTAAAAAATTAAAAATTCTATTTGTAATGATTGTTTGAATAAAATGTACTTTTAATATACCAAATGTGGTAATTGTATGCCAAACCAACTTGTACATAATTACATTTGATATTCCTGAAGTAGCAAAGTGACTTTCAATCTGTAAAAAGTGCGAATACTGCATTTTTTCTGAAAATTTCCATTTTTTTCTGGAAAAAAACAAGAAAAAACATTTTTTCCCCATGGCTTCAAAATTTCCAGAAATTTTACATCTCTAGAAGGGGTCTACCACAGAAAAGGCCTTTCGCTGCCATGCTTCAAAACATCTCATTGCCTGGATCATTTTTATTGAGATTTATGACTCTTTTTGTAAATTCCAGTGTTTTCTTCTTCTTTTAAATAGAATTTAAGTGCAGGGAATTTGATTGAATGGCAGAAACCTTTTTTAATTACTCTTAATATTTCAAGCTTATGCAAATTAAAATATATTAATATGTTTCAAGCTACACTAACATTCAGAATGATTAATTATGTGAATCTAGTTGCACTCCTTATAATGAATCAACAATCATGTTTTCTTTCTTTCTTAAAAGTAAACAAATAAAGAAACGTTGTCTCTCATAATTGCATGTTCTCCAGTTAATTCTTTATTATTCCAATGTGTTGGGTTGTATCCAGTGGGAGTCCCACTCTAAGTAGAGCCATTGAAGTTCATGGGCCTACTTTAGTTCAGTAGGACTGTTTAGGATGCAACCCCTTGTCTCTAAACCATAATCTGTGAACAACCTAATATTTTTATGAAACGTCACATGAATTGATGGGCAAAGTTGGTGATGAGGAGGACAACGTACAGGTTGGTATTGAACTTAAACAGTTGCATGTGTGCAAGGATTACTACTAGAGCAACACTCCTCCCGCTGTGCCATCCCCAAATCACACTTTTAAGATGGATACAGACAAACTGGAACAGGTTCAGAGGAGGGCAACGGGGATGATTGGGAACTGGGAACAAAGCCTTATGAGGAGAGACTGAAAGAACTGGGCATGTTTAGCCTTGAGAAGAGGAGACTGAGGGGAGGTAGGATAGTGTTCTTCAAGTACCTGAAAGGTGTTCACACAGAGGAGGGCCAGGATCTTTCCTCTATCATCCCAGAGTGCAGGATACGGACTAATGAGCTCAAGTTGCAGGAAGACAGATTTCTGCTGAACATCAGGAGAAACTTCCTAACTGTTAGAGCGGTACAACAATGGAATCAATGACCTGGGGAGGTGGTGGGCTCTCCAACCCTGGAGGCATTCAAGAGGCAGCTGGACAGCCGTCTGTCGGGGATGCTTTGGGTTGGATTCCTGCGTTGAGCAGGGGGTTGAATTCAATGCCCTTATAGGCCCCTTCCAACTCTAGTAGATTCTCTGATTTAGGGTGTGTGCAGGGGTTAGGGGAAGGAGAGGGGGAGAATGTTCTGTTGGCGCAAGGATTTCTCCTTGTGAAATGGAGCAAGTGACTTAATGGTATGTGGACTGTAGCCCATTATTGATAAAATGACTCTTTATGAGCACCAGCTGTGACTGCTCTGTCTGGTGGTGATGGTGGTGAGAGCATTGGTCAAAGTGGATCTTTTCTGAATCGGAGAACCCAGTATCAGAACCCTTCAAAATGTGTGCCATCGCATTTCCAGAAAGTGCCATGTTTATTAAAAACAAAAATCCGTGTTTGTGCTTGGATAGATTTGTGCCAGAAGATTCATAACTCTTCTTAATCTCTCTTCCCTCCCCTCCGCCCCCGGCGGCAGCCTTGCTTCAAATCTAGTGGTAATTCTCAACAAACCCTTTCTGGGTTTGATGTACAAAGTAAATTAAGCAGAGTATAACCTGCGGTGGTGGGGAGATGCAACACAATTTTGTGGTCATTTGAACCATTTACTGTGGCTGATATTGGCAGCCGTTGTATCTGGATTTAAGGCGGTTTCCTCTGTGTAGATGTGTCTCATTGTCTGTTAAGTGAATGGGAAGTAAGCAATTTTGAAAATGGCTTCGCAAACTAGCCCTTGCGTCTTCGTAAAAGCATTCCACCTGCTTACGTGGACCCATGTTGGCCTTTGACAAGACAATTGGCTCACTTCTAGGTAGGCAGGTAGTTTATTGCATTCATGAATCGCTTCCCATTTTTTAATGCATAGTTGTTTGACTTTTCATATTTTTCTATAAAAATACAAGTACAATCCAAGCACATTTCAGAATCCATATGAATTCAGAGCAAGCTGGAAGTACAAGAGCCGGGCCAGGGCAAGACTGTAGGCCCATCAAGTCCAACATCCTGCATCTCCCAGTGCCCAGCTAGGTTTGGCTAGATGGTTTTAGGAGCCTGCAAGCATGGCATAAAGACACATAACCCTCCTCTGCTGCTGTTCTCCTGCAAGGGTGTCCAGAGGTAGACTGCTTCTGAATGTGGAGGATCCATATCACCATTGTGGCTAATAGCCATTGATGAGGCCTCTTCTCCATTTCTCAGCCCCTTTCAAAGTGGTTTAAGTAGCAGCTATTGCCACATCTTGTGGCCGCAGATTCCGTAAAGTTAATTGTTGTGTGGATTTATTTATTTTTTTGTTGTCTTGGTCTACTGGCGGTCAGTTTAACTGAATGGGGGTTCTGGAAATTCAACATGTGATGAGGGGCTGTGGAGACTAACACATTAGGTTTGGTCTCTGTTCCTACCCCCCTCTGCAAGTTGGAGAGTGACTGAAGTGGTCTGGAGACTCCTTGTGTAATGTAGAACTTGTACTTTTCCCCAGGGTTTTGCAACTTTGCCGGGATGTGAGCAAGGCTGTATGTCCTCTCTTATCTCTCTAGGACTTGGTACGTAATCTTTTATCTGCTGCACAACCTGGATTAATGAACATCTTTATTTTTCCAACTTAAGGAAAATATTTTATTTATTTTATTATTTAATTTGTATCCCGCCCTTCCTCCCAGCAGGAGCCCAGGGCGGCGAACAAAGCACTAAAACACTTTAAAACATCATAAAAACAGATACAGTAGTTTAAAACAAACAAACAAAAATTAGGAGTACTTCCCCTGAGTGCTTCATTCAACATCTGAGACCCTGCTTTGGATTCCATATTAGGCTGGAATCTGGTGGGTGTCTGCAAGGAGCAGGGCCTTTGGATCTATGACCCCAGCGTTGTTGTTGTTGTTGTTGTTGTTGGTGGTGGTGGTGGTTGGTTGTTGTTGTTATTTAATGGAAATGGACTGCCTTCAAGTCGATCCCGACTTATGGCGACCCTATGAATAGTAAGCCCCTTCCTTGTCCGCAACTGCCAGCTGGGGGGCAACTGGGCTCCTTGGCACAGGTGGCAGGGCACATAACCCCTGAGCCACTCACTGTGGGGGTGATCTATAGCTGGCCCTTGACACCCAGGAGACACGAGCGGGGATTTGAACTTGCAGAGTCTGGACTCCCAACCAGGCTCTCCTCCCCACTGTGCTATACCAGCTGGTACTATTATTATTACTACCGCTTACATTTAAACAAAACTCTAAGCAGCGTACAACATAAGTCAAAACATCCTAAAACAGCAGATTCAAAAAACCACAATCAATAACATACAATCAGCTGAAGAAAACGTCCTCGTTAGTGTCAACATATAGTATAAACACTGCGCATAAAATAAAATACAAGAAAAAAACAATAACATGGTAGACTAAACAAAATGTCACCTACCCTTACTATCTGTGGGTTTTTGTCCCCGTGGATGGAGCTGGGTACACGGTCCCCTTCAGACTGATGGCGAACACGTGTTTAGGTGTCGCCACTGTGCATGTTGGCATCTAAACGGTGGAGCTGGTGCCCGTGCATCCGTGTTCTCCCCTTTATGTTTTTGACCCCTGGGCACCAACCACCAGATCAGGGCTCTTGCAGGATGCCCTCCTTACAGAGGCCCGCCTGGCACCAGCACTGAACATGTCCAGATGCTGAGTTAAGGCCTTGCTGCTTAGGCAACGCTCACACCATACATTTATTCCACTATCATTCCACTTTAAATAGTCATGGCTTCTTCCAAAGAATTCTGGGAAGGATAGTTTGTGAAGGGTGCTGGGAGTTGTTAGGAGACCCCTCTTCCCCTCCCAGAGCTACAATTCCCAGAGTGGTTTAACAATCAAGCCCTCTTCCCAGAGAACTCTGCAAATTGTAGCTCCGTGAGGGGGGATAGGGGTCTCCTAACAACGCTCAGCACCCTTCACAAATTACATTTCCCAGGGTTCTTTGGGGGGAAGCCATGATGTTTAAAGTGGAATAATAGCGGAATAAATATATGGTGTGAATGTGGCCTTGGACAGGCCTTTGGTATTCCTTTCCTATCCGTTTTCCTTTGCTATCATGGCAGGGTTGTCATTCTCCTGTGATTTTGCTGTTGCGTCACTTCGCGTTATATTGCTGTTTGTTTCTGCTGTTTTTAAACGCTGCTTTTTTGTGTATGTGTTGTTGTTTTTTGCAGTGGGTTTTTTCCACTGGTGAAAAATGTTCGTTTCCGTTGTGTGCCGCCCCAGTTTATGTTTGAAGAAGGGCAGAGTAGCAACCCATGACAACAAACTGGCAGTAATCGCGTATCGAGCATAGTCCTCACTTCCCTTAAAATCTAATAGTTCCTCATAAAACTAAGTAAGGAATGATAAGAGGCACTGGGGGTGAAAAATCAATTTTCCTGTTAATGTTTGCCCTTAAAAGCCTCTGGAAGTAGAGTGTTGGAGACTTAACAAAAATGTAATATATTACATTTGGAGTATGTGTTGGTCATCCAGGATTGGGCTAGTCTGAATCAGCTAATCCAGATGTTGTCAAATCTCATCGGCCCCAGCCAACATGGCCAGTGGTCAGGGATGATGGGTGTTGTAGCATCCTGTAGGAAAACAGGAAGCTGCCTTATGCTGAGTTAGACCATTGGTCCATCTAGCTCAGTACTGTCTACACTGACTGGCAGCAGCTCTGCAGGATATCACACAGGAGTCTCTCCCAGCTCTACCTGGAGATGCCGGGGATTGAACCTGGGACCTTCTGCATGCAAAGCAGATGCTCTACTGCTGAGTTACGGCCTTTCCCCAAGGGTATCACGTTGGCTACCCCAGTCTAAACTGTGTGTGTTGGGGGGGGGGGAGGACAGTCAGCACAGTACAGCCAGAACCCAACCTAAACACCGGCAGCATAATATATTCAGATATTTAACTATATTATGTATTAGTAACACTTTACATATAAAGGGCTAGTGCTTGTTATCAGAGTGTGGGGCTAGCTGGCGTGTTGCCCTCCAGATGTTGGTGGTCTGCATCTCCCATCATCCCTTATCTTTGGCCCTGTGGGATGGTGCTGATGGGGGTTGGAGTCCGTCAACTTCTGGAGGGCACCACCTTAGCTATCCGTGCTTTTGTACTCACTAACCACCATACTGAAAGGCAGGGGTTGGTGTATCCGCACTATGCACTTAAAGCAGCATCAAGCCGGTTTAAAGAGTCCTGGCTTCCCTCCTCCCCCAAAGATTTCTGGAAACTGTAGTTTGTGAAGGATGCGGATAGGAGACCCCCTATTCCCCATGCAGACCTACAGTTCGCCGGGAAGAGGGATTGGTGGTAAATCCACTCTGAGAACTGTGGCTCTTTGAGGGGAAGGGGGGTCTCTGAACATCTCTCGGCACCCTTCACAAGCGACAGTTCTTGCCTAAACCAAAGGCCTATCTGGTCCAGCATTTTGTTGTTACAGGAGGCAAGCAGATCTTTCTGGGAAGCCCACAAGCAATTCAAAGTGCTCATTGTGGTGTATGTATCCTCGTTTTAGCCTTGCACAACAGCCCTGTGAGGTAGGTTAGTCTGAGAGAACAAGGCCAGGCGATGAACTTTGTGGCTGAACAAGGATTGGAAACCTGGCCTCTGGTCTCTAATCTTTTAAGTCTAATGCTCTGACGGTTATACCACATGGTGACCTTTTGGGCTTTCATGGACTTATAGGATGGATCTTGCTGCAACAGATCAAGCTAGGAACTTTTAAAAATAAAAAGTTTTAAGATTTGCATAAGGATGTTTCTCTGAAGGAAGGTAATTTAGGGCTGAAGGAGGTGAAGGCGGCTGTTTGTCCAGTAACGAGCATTTTGCTAGCGTTTTGGGAGGGCGATGGAATTAATGCTGCTCCTGCCAAGCTGTAAATACAACAGGAGCCACAATCTGTTCCCTTCAGAGCAGACTCTTTGCCTGGAGACTCCAATCTGGTATCTTATGCGACAAGATAAGAGCGTGTCTCTCCTTTCTGACAGCCAAAGGTTCTAGTTCTGGCATTCGTAAAACAGGACATGGCGCTACTATGGAAGGCCGTTGCCTTCAAACAGTGGGGAATGGCTTTAAGCAATCCTGCGGTGAAAATAGCGAATATAAGAAGAGCCTGCCGGATCGGGCCAATGGCCCATTTAGTCCAACGACCTGTTTTCCCAGTGGCCAACTGGATGCCCGTGGGAGGACTGCACACAGAATCTGAGCGCAAGAGCGCTCTCCCCTCGTGCAGTTTCCAGCCACTGGAATTTAGAGGCACCCTGCCTCTGACAGGGGAGGTAGAATGTAGCCATTGTGGCTAGCAGCCATTGCTGGCCTTCCCCTCCGTGATGAGTACAGGGCTCTCCAACCTTCCTGGGCCCAGGGGCACATTTGCAAATGGGAGAAACTGTCACCGCCTCAGCTCTTGCATGTCTCTGGCAAGGTGCATCTGTCTCCCTCGTTCACTTTTGAGGGGAAATTTTAAAACGATCCTTTCCACCCAGGCATTTTCTAGCCGAAAGGTACCGGCTGTGGCAATCTTGATATTAGTAAGTGAGAGGTATGTGACTGCTTTTAAATGTTTTTGGATGTTCTAAATGTTTCCAAATGGATTTGGGTGGTTTTTAAATTATTTTAAATGTTTTTATTTTGTTTTGAGTGTATTGTTCTAACAGCCTGATTGTTGGCCATCCTGGGCTCCCGTGGGAGGAAGGGCGGGATAGAAATTTAAGAAATCCATCGGCTATAATTAATAAAGTCCATGTAGGTTATGTGCGTGGGGGGATCAGATTTAAATATTTAAAGTCCAGTTGCATATGAAATAGACAAAAAATAGTATGGCCACTTGCCGCATTCACACCATATACATTTATTCTACTATTGTTCCAGTTTAAATAGCCGCGGCTTCCCCCAAAGAATCCTGGGGAGTGTTGCTTGTGAAGGGTGCTGAGAGTTGTTAGGGGATTCTTATTCTCCTCACAGACCTACAGTTCCCAGAGTGGTTTAACAGTCAGTCCCTCTTCCCAGGGGACTCTGGGAGTTGTAGCTCTGTGAGAGAAACGGGTGTCTCCTAACAGCTCTCAGCATCCTTAATGAATTACAGTTCCCAGGATTCTTTGAGGGAAGCTATGGCAGGGAAAACTGGAATAATTATAGAATAAATGCATGGTGTGAATCCTTCTCTCATTGTACGACCAAGTTGTGAACCATGCCCCGTTTGTGGAAGATCCCTGTGACCCCTGGACAGCAGTGTTGGACTGATAAGGCAGAAGGCAGGGAGACCATCAGTAGGTAGAAACAGAGCCAGCCCCTGACTGGTTGTAAGCAAGAGTGCAGGCAGATTGGGGGCTGGTTTCAGGAGGCTGAGATTGGTGGGCGGTGCCCCATTTGCCCAAATAGACTAGTCTCTAGTGTCTGGATAGCCAATGCATTCTCTCTCTCCCCCCCCCTCCTTAGAGTTTCTGGCTGTTCATTCCTCCTTAAGTAGCTTAGATCCAGGAGTTGGAATTATGGTCAGCAGACTTGGGGCAGTATCAGCCACATGACTTTCATTGATTTGGCTTTAAGAAAAATGTTTTCCTGCCCCCTTCTCTCCTATTTAAAATGCACTTTCTTTTTCAGTCAGTGTGGATACTGATGGACAATAATTTTGACCAAACATCTGTCTCTCTCTCTCTCTGCTATGCAGAATTTCATGCAAAACCGTTTGGGAGAGCGAGCAACGGTAAACTTTGCAAAGTCAGACAGTTCTCCGTGTTTCCGTCTCCCTCTCTCTCTCCCCCATCCCAGTTCGAAAATATTTTTGTTGTGTCATGGTTGGTATGTTTCTTTTCATAAGCAAACATGATGCTGGTCATGTGCATTAAAGTTTAGTTCATGCAGAATATTCAGCTGCTTAGCTTGGCTGGTCAAACACACCGAGAGCAAGGGCAACTGATAATTAACGCCATTTAGACCTGTTATTGCCCGTTATCCCGTTTCCTTGTCTTCTTAACAGGGATGTAGTCACCTGGAGGCACGAGGGGTCTTAGACCCCTTACTTTTTTGGGAGCCAGGTCCTAGAAGGGTCCCTATGTCTCCAGTGTCCTACGAACCAATCAGCATGAAAGGGGAGTGTGTTAGTCATTGGGAAGAGCCCCAGTGAGTGTCTATGGCAAGCCAGCCTTTCTTAAAAAACCAAGACAAGATGTGAAGAGTGAGAATTCTGTATCTGCAGAAGAAGAGTGAATCCTGATGATACCGTCCCATCAAGCAGTTTGGTAGCAGCAGGAGATAAACATGTAGATACTGAATTCAGTCATTCAGGCAACATCTCTTGACAGTGAGAAAGGACAGTCAAATGGTGACAGTGACTGAGAAGAAGAAAGTTGTATCCAAGCCTGGCCAGACCATTCTATAATCTTAGAAGGTTCTATAATCTTAGAAGGGGGGGCATAGCTGTGACTATCATGAAGGGACCCTGCACTTCTGAATTTGCCTGTACACTGCTGCTTCCCAGTGGGAACACCGCCCAAAGATTAGACTTATCTATGGGTATGCTGTAAGAATAATGTGTTACTCTTGGGATCTTTTTAGATCCATATTTTGTTAAGAAGCTGAATAGTTTATACCGCTCCTGACGAAGAAGAGTTATCCAAAATGCATCAAGCCTAATCAGACAGTCGATGACCAGCAGCACCAGAGCGTGCCTCCATTTTTGTTTCATGTGCTTCTACTGCGAGTGGAGCAATTAGTTGGTGTCTTCAGGTTTTGTACCACTTGTTCAATTAGCCTAGAAAGTCTCTGCTGGATTGCTTAACCTAAGTTGCCATAAAATAAAGAAGTGTGAACTTATAAAGCTGCAAATCATTTCAGTGTTGATCCCACAATACATCCACTAAGCAGTGGCAGCTGGAGGCCATTGGGACTGGTGGGGCGGAAGGAGGGGAGCCCAACAGTAGGTGGAGCCAGAGCCAATGATAAGTGAAGCCAGAGCCAATGGCAGGCAGAGCCAATGAATTCTAGTTTTGTCCCCATTCTTTTCCCTGCTGTGTTCTACAAGGGCAATGCTGAGACTAAGGAGGAGTAGGAAACTGACAGTCAGTGCCACCCCCCTGGACTGTTGTAAGTAAGAAGATCAGCAGATGGAGGCTGGCTAAGGGCAGACTGAGGTAGGTGGAGCAGTGACCCATCTGCCCTGATGGATCAGCCTCCACTGTCAGAAGGAATTGGATTTCTGGCCCCAAAACTAGAAATCTGACCATTACAAAATCCTCTATAAAAGATGGCCTGATCAGCGCCTCTTGAACAAGGAGATTAGACTTAGCTATCCACCGAATTTTACAGTTCTCTGACTTGTGGCACAGTTCATGGCAGTTTAAATGAATCAAAATGCACGCTTAAGAATGTATTTTGAGAAAAGATACATTTGAATATGTATTTAAATATGTATTTTGAGAGGAGTAAAAAAAACCTGCCAATTGAATGCAGGAATTGAATGAATTATGGGTAAAAACATGCAAATGTGACTGGAATGGAATTATGGCCCAGAATATGCAGAAGTGATCAGGACTGGAAAGTAGACTGATTCACCCCAGTGTTACCCATCACATAGTCTGTCAGTGGACCTTTCAACAAAAGAGGGTTTTGTGTAGATCTCCTTGTAGAATGATTGCAAAACAGTTCAAGGAGGACAGCAGCGAGAGCCTTTTTGCAACCATCTAGTTGCTCAGCATCCTTGCATTTCTTGCTGGTGCCTTGGAATTCTTCGAGGGGATTAGGGGGTCTCCTAACAACTCTGGGCACCTTTAACAACTACAGTTCCCAGGATCCTTGGGAGGAAGCCATGACTATTTAAAGTGGTGTGATAGTGCTTTAAATGTATAGCGCAGATGGAGCTTTAGTTGAGAGGGAGTTCTGCAGTCTTGGGTCCACAACTCTGAAAGCCCATCTTCTAGAAGTTTCAAGCTGAGCATCTGAAGCACAGGGGACCCCAACAGAGACTCCCCCAAAGATCTCAGTGATAGGGCAGGGATATAAGGGAACAGATGGTCCTTTCAGACAGTCACAGAGGGCTCATTCACACAGGAGCTGAACTTGGCAGTAAAGACACAGCTTTGCCATTGCAATAGATTTGCAAGGTTCACACTTCCTACCTTCAAATCCGCTGTTTTCATTTCACGTAAGTAGACATTCCTCTGGAAAGGTTTAGTGTTGCTGTTTCCTTGTGCATGTTTACAGGGGAGGGTTTTTTTGTCGGTTTCATTGTTTTTTGTCAATTGCACACCTGCAGTGCAATTGGCAAGAAACTGTATGAGTGCAGTTGGCATGAAACTCAATAGAGGGGGGAGTGAGTGAAAGGCAGCTTTTGCTGACAGCAGAGAGAGAGGGAGCTGGCGATGGAGCATAAGAGAGCTCGCCCACTAAAAAAACATAGAGGCAAAGCACCTTCACGAAGCTGAGACGGTTTTTCCTCCCCTTTTCGCATTATAATTGGATTGGATTGATAGGGAAAACTGAGTGATAGCTGCCGATTGCCTGCAACGTCTTTTGAACCATGCAAATCAAACGGGGATGCAGGTAGCACCAATCTCACAGTAAGTCATCGTGTGAACGAGTCCAGAGTTACAATTCCCACTGATTCCTCTTCCCAAAGAGCTAAATATATACATAGGCAAATTAAGAGAGACTATTTCAAGTTCCAAGGCATCAGCAAGAAATACAAGGACCCTGGGCAGCCATTTGGACCCAAGTGAAGAGCCTTGCAAATTAAAACAAGAGCCTTGAACTTGGGCCAGTAATACGTTTAAGTAAGTATGTTTTGTGTGTGTGTTGTTAACCTGCCACATAATTGGCAGTACCTTTTCACTGGACTAGAGAGCCATGCAATGGACAGCTGCCATGCCAAGCCAACCATCACTGCGCAGTAATTTTACAGCCTCAGTCCCTGTTTCAGCTGTTCAGCTGAATCCAAGCATGCAAATTCAGCAAATCTGACATCTGCTTGTCACGAGGAGAGGCGAAGTAAAGCGTGCTGCAATGCTGCACTGAAGCCTTCCTCTGTCCCCTCCTCCAGCTGTGGGAGATTTTGTTGTGCGTTGCCCATCTGCTTTCAAGTGTATTATTGTAGCCTTAAGTGATAGCGAATTAAGTGCTGGAGATTGTCGGGAGGTTAGATCCTGCACCCAAATAGCTTGCTTGTGCAGAATCATCACATTTGTCGAGGCTCTGGCAGGAAGGCAGCCGACTGGAGATTGTGGGTGGCCAAGCTAGCAAGAAGCTTAATTGGAGGAGTTAGACAAGGCCTTTAATTAGGAGGAAAAGATACTTTAAAATCCCCCCCCCCCCCAAAAAAAACCACATTCAGATTTCATCCTGGATTTTGCAGCTTGGAATTGCCTGCTGTCGTGTTTGAAGTGGAACAGCTGCATTAGGAGTTGTCCTTGATTCCATTTCTTAATTTTCAGTAGGAACGGAGGAAGCAGCCTTACACTGAGACAGACAGTTGGTCCATCTTGCTCAGTATTGCCTACACTGACTGGCAGCGGCTCTCCAGGGTTTCAGGCAGGAGTCACTCCCAGCCCTACCTGGAGACGCCAGGGATCGAACCTGGCACCTTCTGCATGCAAAGTGGATGCTCTGACATTGAGCTGTGCCCCTTCCCCAAAGACATCGAGACTGGGGACGACTTCTGCAACATTTTCTTCTAGGTATGGCAGCTTTGAAAAATATGCCTTAGTAAAAACAGTGCACAGAAGGGATCTTGATGCAGTTGCGATCCCATTAAGATGGGGGATTTCCTTTGCAACATTTTATTATTTAACATACGTTGGTTTACATAGCGTGTGCATGAGGCGCACAGATTGCAGATCAGCCGAAAAGCTGCGACAACCTGTACGTTGCTCTGGTTCCAGAACTTTGATAAATTCCTTGGAATTCAGGAAGGGCAAAACCATAGGGCACAGCAGAGGGGCTGAGCTCAGTGGCAGAGCACATGCTTTGCATGCAGGAGGTACGCGAATCGCAGGTGTGTCCCGTTAGCAAGCAGAAAAGACCCTCCTTTTAAACCTTGGAGAGCTGTATCACCCTGTGTGAGCCTGCCCGGGCCCTGAGATCCTCAGGAGAGGCCCTTCTCTCAATACCCACATCTTCTCAAGTACGACTAGTGGGGACACGTGAGAGGGCCTTCTCGGTGGCTGCCCCTAGGCTTTGGAATTCCCTTCCTAGGGAGGTAAGAATGACCCCCTCCACAAGCCTTTGGAATTGAAGGCTGATAGGACGTGAAGGGTGCTGCATTGCTAATGTCTATTATATTATTTTTAAACTAGTTTGAACTCTTTTAGCTATATGTGTGTATGGTTTTAATATTGGAAATAGTTTAATCTTATTTTAATGTAGATTTTGTAGGTTTTTAATTATGTGTATTTTTTATCTGGAAGCTGCCGTGAGTTCCAGTTTTGGAAAAATGGCGGGGTATAAATAAAGACAACAACAACAACAACAACAACAACAATAATAATAATAATAATAATAATAATAATAATAATAATAGCCAGTCGTGGGCCAGGGGTGGGGAGCCTCAGGCCTAGGGGCTGAATGTGGCTGTCCGAACCTCTCTCCCTGGCCCTCTGCCAAGGCCACACTCTGCACCAGCCCTGCCCTGCACTTGCCTCGAGTGCCTCTGCCTGGCTGAAATGCGTCCTTGAACTGCATTCATGCCTCTTGCTTGCCTGGAAGGAGAATGAAGGGATGTGGGTGGGGAGGGGGGCTGTATCGAAACCTCTGGCTCTTTTGTGTGCGTGCCTGGAATGTGCCCTAGTGTGCCATCCATCACTCCGCCTGTTTGGCCTCCAGCCCCGCCCACCCCTGGCATGCGGCCCCTGGAAGGTGGCCCACAAGGGAAGGTGGCCCTTGGGCCGAGAAGGTTCCCCACCACTCGTGTTGACAGTGCTGAGTTTGCCGGATCAGTTGCCTGACTGGGTATAAGCTTCCTTTTATTTATTTTATTGATTGCATTGGTATCCCACATTTTCCTCCCAAGTAGCCCAAGGCAGCATACAAACATGGTCCTCTCTCTCCCGATTTTATTCACACAGCAACCCTGTGAGGTAGGTTAGTCTGAGAAGTATAGTAACTGGCCCAAGGTCTCCCAGTGAGCTTCATGGCCAAGCGGGGACTTGAACCCTGGCCTCCCAGGTCCTAGCCTGACACTCTGACTGCTACCCCACACTGGCTTTATCTTTCTATGAACTTACAGAACAATACAGGAACCAGTCAGGGGTAAAAGTTGCTCTTTGCCTGCTGTTGTTATATGTCTTCAAGTCAATTGCTACTTATGGCGACCTTATGAATCTTTTTTTTAATGTATTCATAGGGTTTTCATGGTAAGAAGTATTCAGAGACGATTGACCATTGCCTTCCTCTAAGCCGATGCCACCTGGTATTCTCAGGTGGTCTCCCATCCAAGTACTAACCAGGCCTGACCCTGCTTAGCTTCCCAGATCAGACGAGATCAGGCTTGTTCAGGGTAGTATGGTGAGGATAAAATCCCATAAGCGAACAGCACCCAGGCTTTGGATGTTAAACACAACAGGTTAGGATGGGGAAATGTCTGACTTCTTACCTATTGCAGCACAGTAGCTCAAGTGCTGCAGCGAATCCAAGTAAACCAATACCCCCTCCTTCGCCTTGGTTCAAACCGCAGCTTCGGTTTCAAGACAAAGTCTGTTGGCAGATTGTCCTGGAAAGCATTCCTATCTTTAAACAGATCTTGCTTTTTCTCCTGGTCTCTGAAACAGGATCGCAGATAAATGGACGGGGCACAGATTTTTGGAAACCCATCCCTTGTGTTTATCTTGACTGATAAGCCTGTAATCTTGGCTTCTGCTTCTTCAGCAAAATGCCTCAATCGTTACTGTTTTCAGGGGAGAGGCTCTCTTGTTCTCTTTCTTGACATTAACGTCTATTTAGGCAATCCAGTTTCTGTCTGTCTTCTATCCAGAGTTGCATGGAGCTCTCTTCCTCCCCCGCCAAACATGGTTTAGTAACGCCTACTCCATTAAAGGTCACTTATTTTGCACATCAGGAAAGGAGGACTACAGCTGAATGTCAAGAAGGCCAAAGTAATGACAACAGATGATTAATGTAACTTTAAAGTTTACAATGAGGACATTGCACTTGTCAATATCAATACCTTGGCTGCAGTCATTAACCAAAAAGGGAGACAATAGTCAAGAAATCAGAAGAAGGCTAGGACTGGGGAGGGCAGCTATGAGAGAACTAGAAAAGGTCCTCAAATGCAAAGATGTCTCACGGAACACTAAAGCCAGGATCATTCAGACCATGGTATTCCCAATCTCTATGTATGGATGTGAAAGTTGGACAGTGAAAAAAGCAGATAAGAGAAAAATCAACTCCTTTGAAATGTGGTGTTGGAGGAGAGCTTTGCGGACACCATGGACCATGAAAAAGACAAATAATTGGGTGTGAGAACAAATTAAACCAGACCTATCACCAGAAGCTAAAATGACGAAACTGAGGTTTATTATACTTTGGACGCATAATGAGAAGACATGATTCACTAGGAAAGACCATAATGCTGGGGAAAACAGAAGGGAGTAGAAAAAGAGGAAGGCCAAACAAGAGATGGATTGATTCCATAAAGGAACCCACAGACCTGAACTTACAAGATCTCAACAGGGTTGTTTACAAACAGACGCTCTTGGAGGTCGCTGATTCATAGGGTCGCCATAAGTCAAAATCGACTTGAAGGCACATAACATTACTCCATGAAAGGTCACTTATTTTGCACATCAGGAAGCCAGAATCAAGGAGCGGATCTATAGAGTAACCATTTCCATTAAGAAATGTTCTAACAAGGATTTGACTATGTGCACTGTAGCTGGGGGAAACGGCACATGGGACTATAGGAAGACTTGCCAGATGAAACCAAAGGGCCTGTTTGCTCCAGTATTCTGTTCTCATTGTGGCCTGCCAGATGCTTCTGGGAACTCTGCAAACGGAACCCGAGAGCAGCAACGTGCTCCCCGCTTGTGATTCCTAGCAACTGGCATTCAGAGGTATACTGCCTTCGACAGTGGAGGCACAACAAAGCCTTTGTGGCTGATAACCATTGACAGCCTTATCCTCCACGAATTTGTCCAATCCCTTTTTTAAAGTGGCCATTCCCATATCTTATAGTAGCAAGTTTCATAGTTTGACCATGCATTGAGTAGAGAAGTGCTTCCTTTTTGTATGTGCGTCCTGGATCTCCGACCATCCAACGCCACTGGATGACCCCACATTCAGGATAGAATTATAAGAGAGGGAGAAAAATCCCTCTCTGTCCACTTGCATAATCTTCCACACCTCTTATCTACGCTTTTATTGCGGTCAACCAACCATTAAAGAATACGCCAACTGTGTGCGTGCATCGTCACGAAATCAAAAAGAGCAAAGGTGAAGCTTAAGCGCCAACAGTCATTGAACGTCGAAGAGATATCACTACATTCGGAAATATTGCTACCTGTTCGGTAATGAAAATATTGGACCACTCCCCCAAGGAAAATACTCAAGAGTTGCTAAGGATCATCCGGGAAACTGCCTCATAAGGGAGCCGATCAAACATTTTCTGACCCCTTGATAAAATCCACAGTAAAAAAACACATGGGAAGCTGTTTCAAGTTCCAGTTGATTACACGGACAGCACCTATCCTTGATAGGAACTTTAGCAAATGTGCCTTCTAACATCTTTGAAGGTAAAATGTTGAAGCATGCAGAGAGAAGGGCTGTTCTATACTTAGGTATCTTATCATGTCCCCACTTACTTGCCTCTTTCAAAGCCGAAAAGCTCCAAATGGTGTATACTTTCTTCACAGGGGAGTTGCTCCAAACCCTTGATCATCTTGGTTGCCCTTTCCTTGAACCTTTTCAAGTTCTCCAATGCCCTTTTTGAGGAGCTGTATGCAGTATTTCGAGCGCGCCGCAGATTTGTATAATGGCATTACGATACTGGGAGTTTTATTTCCTGACTCTTTCCTAACAATCCATGTTAGGGAATTTGTTCCCTCTTCTATCTATCCTTTTCTATTTTATCTTCCCCCTGTAAGGTATGTTGGGCTCAGAGGAAGTGACTGACCCAAGGTCACACTGTGAGCTTTGTGGCTGAGCGGGAATTTGAACCTGTGTCTTTCCAGGTTCACATTACTACCACATTGGCTCAGTGTTGATACTGAAGAGTCCAACCAACATCTGGAGGGCTACAGGTTCCCTATCACTGGCTTTAATGATCTGTGTGATAAAAATAAATCTACGGATGGTGGGCGCCATCTTAGGAGAGGCATTGCTGTCCTCACTCTCTTGCTCAGAAAGGAATAGTTTTTCCAAGGTTCCATTTGCACCCTTAACATACTACAGATCCCAGGATTCCTTTTTTGTGGGGAGGAGGGGAGCTATGACTGTTTAAAGTAGTATGATACTGCTTTAAATACAGCAGTTGGGGTCTAAATAAAAAGAGCCCCCACAGATTTAATTTAGACTAATAATAAAGTGAGCAAAAATGCCCTAGTTTTGAATGTTAGGACCCTTTATCCAACTGGGAGGCTTGAGGGCCTTTCAGATACAGGTTGGGAAACTATATTTATATGTCGCCAAAAAAAAAGATTGTGTGTGATTGGGACTTGCATGTTTAATATTTATTTGCTTATTTAAATTTAATCCAATTTACTTAAAATAAACAGCAGGGCTTGCAAAGAATCGCTAACTTTCCTTTGGGTAATCCCCACAAGCATACAGATTTCATAACGTTTGCAATAATGTCTCATCTTGTCCGTGTAAGCTTGCACCTTATTGCGCCAATAAATTAGGGAAACCCTCTTATTTTCCCACAAAATGATGATCAGTTTGTCTTCCCTCTGACTTGTACCATGTTTGTTAGCGTGAACGTATGTACGATATCCCAAATGTTAACCCCATCCATTCTTACAAAGTCTTGCGTTCTCATCCCCCCTCCCCCCCAGATTATCGCATATTTATTCAGGCGCAGCAGTCAGTAAATGTTGGGATAATTCTCTATCTTGAACTAATACAGTAGGGCCCCGCTTTACAGCACTTCGCTAATGCGGCGGTCTCAATTAGACTAAAGCCCCACTCATATGGTGCTTGTTCTGCTTTTACGGCGGTTTTCGGGTGTCGCATGCCATTCTATTCAATGAGTTCCACTTTTCAGCGGTTTTCGCTTTTCAGTCGGGGTCCGGAACGTAACGTGCCGTATGAGTGGGGCCCTACTGTACTCAGACTTTAGTGTAGCTAAATAAAACATGCATGTAAATTTGGATGCAGATGAGTGCTTTCTCTGCAACTCTCAAAAATGACCCAAATTGTGATGCCACTTCTGAAATCCACCCTAGACTCCTGTCTGGGGCTTTTTGTCCCTGAGGGCTGATTGACAGGAATGTGTGTGCATGTCTCTCTCAGGCCAGGGTGGAATTAAGTTTAAAAATCCTAACATTTTTGGAGCGTGACAGCAGCTGGTGCGTTGTTCCAGCTTATATTTAAGCGTACGTTTTCGATTGGGTGGTGCACCGAGAGAGGTGGCAAAATGTCGAATCAACACTAAACCCGCAAAGGACCAGTTTACAGCTCTCTGTTTTTAAAACCTTAATTGCGACCAAAGGGATTTTTGTTCTACCCACCTTAGGCTTGACAAAGATGAGTTGCCCAGGTTTTAAAACCTAGCTACGGGGATACCACGGTGACCCATGGGTGGACAAAACTGCTGTGCAGATATGATTTCCTTACCTTTGTACTTTCTTGCTGTCTCAAACATGTGTTTAGTGTGGTGCTTCTTATTTTAATCTCCTTTTAAAGGCATTTTGTGCTAACCTAAGCTTTTCTGGGAAGGTTAGCTTTTGGAACATCGAAGCTGCCTTATATAACTGAGTCAGGCCATTGGTCTACAGCTCAATAATGTCTACATTGACTGGCAGAGGCTCTCAGGTGTTTCAGGCAGGAGTCAATATTTGAAATTGCATCTCTCATGAAATGCAGTGCCTTGATTTGATTTCCACCCCCCAGACCCATCAAATCTTCTTCTTTCCACTTCCCAATTAAAGTTTTCACCCTTTTTAAAAAATCTATTATAATTTTGGTAGAGTGAGACGATCGCTCTGCAAAAGGGATTTTCTGATCTTATGGTTAATTTTAATTGATTTTACGGTGCATGTTGTATGCCCTGTTTTAGACACTATGGCGTTAAGCGGTGTATAGATTGTTAAACTAAATAACTTATAATACATTTTTATAGCTCTGCTTAAAGATTTAGAGCTGTAGCCCTAACACGTTTTGAAAGAAATGTTTCTTTGCCCCAGGAAAATGTTTGTCCTGTTAAAAACAAAATATAGTATGCACTCTCTGAAAAACAATACGCAGAATGATAAGCTACAATCAGTAAATACTAAAACACAATTGTTGTGGGAGAACATAAGCAGAGACCTGCTGGATTTGGCCAATGGCCCATCTGGTCTAGCATCCTGTTTTCGAAGTGTCCAGTCAGGTGCCTATGGGAAGCCCACAAGCAAGACCTTGCGTGCAACAGAGCTCTGACCTCCTGCAGCTTCCAGCATCTGGTATTCAGTGGCATGCTACCTCTGACAGTGGAGGCAGAACATAGTCATTGTGGCTGGTAGCCATTGGTAGCCTTATCCTCCAGAAACTTGCCTAATCCTCTTTTCAAGCCATCCAAGTTGGTGGCCATCACTATCACCTGCAGGAGCAAATTCCTCCTGCTCCTGCCTTTTTGCCTGTCCTGAATCTTCCAGCGTTCTCTGGCCGCTTTCTCCATGCCGTTCAGGTTTGCACGTACACCCGTGTTTCTGTGCGGTTTATAGTAGTTTGACTTCTCCTACACAGAATTGTTGCGTTGGGTAGGACCTTTTGAGGTCATCTGGTCGAACCCTCTGCTCAACGCAGTGCAAGGATCTGCAGTGCAAGATGCCTCTGCGTGGATGCTGTAGGGTCAGAGCATCCTTCGACATGTGGCCATCCGGCCCCGCTATAAATATCTCCAGTGAAGGAGAGGCCACTACCTCCCAAGGCAGCCGGTTCCCCTGTCAAGCAGCTATTTTCTGTTAGGAATTTTCTCCTTAAGTTTAGCTGAAATCTGCCTGTAAATTCTGGGGGCAGACCCCTCTCAGAGAATTCTTGCTGCAGCCCCTGGACCTCCTCGCAGAGGGATCTACAGGGTGGTGGATGCTGAAGTGGACCCATGATCTGATCCGTGGTGCTGATCTGCCTGAATTGCATTGGGCGAGTCCATGGTGGAAACAATATGTGTCAGATTCCTCTCCCGGTGCCTACCCGGAATGGAACCAAGTGCTTTTTGGGCAGAGATGGCAAAGACCCTGTCTGAAATCCCGTAGAGCTCTCTCCCGCCTCCCAAAAAATGCATCGCAGCTGGCTTGCCACATTTTGAAGTGAGTGAAGTAACACACTTCTGCAGAGTGGGAAGGGGGCACAAGGCCATTCAGTCCAGGGTCTAAAATTAACTTCACTGCCCTGCTTGACAGCCTTGATCATCGTGTCTGTCTGCTCTCCTGTGCAAATGCATCCTTGCCTGCAGAAGTCTCCTGCTGTCTCTCCTGGCCCCAACCCTTTTGCCTGGAACGGCGCGGTGTGGTGTCAGTCTCAGACCTGGGAGATCCGGGTTCAGATCCTGCCTTTCTAGAACACTTTTGCATGGCCGCTTTCCTTCTCTTTAAATAATATTTTTTGTAAACTGCTTAGAGGTTTTATTACAATCGAGCGGTAGATAAATTTGGTGAAATAAATAAAATCCCTCCTTGAAACCCACTTTTGTCACCTCACGTTTGGCACGGACCCTTCGTCCTCATTTCCTCATTATAACTCAGCTGGAACGCATGTCTCCAAATGAATGCATGTTCTTCTGCTGCTTTACCACTTGCCTCTTGGTCCATTTGGCTCAGTGTTGTCCACACTGACTGGCAGCAGCTCTCCAGGGTTTCAGGCAAGGGAACATTCCCAGCCCTACCTGGATATGCTGGGGATTGAACCCGGGACCTTCTGCATGCAAAGTAGTGCCCTAACCACTGAGCTAGGGTGCTTTCTCTTCCTGTCTTTTCTCTGTCTGTAATCTCAGGGCAGGGAATCATCACCTTTGGACTCTGAACAGTGCCATGCACATCGATAAGGACAGCCTGGTTGCTGGATCAGACTGGTGGCCCATCTAGTCCAGCATCCTGGTCTCGCAGTGGACAACCAGATGCCCAAGGGAGGCCTGCAAGAAACCCTCTGTATTCCTTGTGGTAGTATGAGTCTGAATCCTAGCAAGACAGAGGTGATGTGGGTTGGTGGTTCCCGAGTTCAGATCATTGGTCAGTTGCCTGCTTTGGATTAGGTCGTACTCCCTCTGAAAGAGCAGGTCCGTAGTCCGGGGGTGCTCCTGGATCCATCTTTGTCACTAGAGGCCCAGGTGACCTCCGTGGGTAGGAGTGCCTTTTACCAGCTTTGGCTGGTGAGACAGCTGTGGCCATTTCTGGACTGGGATAGCCTGACCACTGTTGTCCACGCACTGGTAACCTCCAGGCTGGATGACTGTAATGCGCTGTATGTGAGGCTGCCCTTGAGGTTGGTCCGGAAGCTGCAGCTGGTGCAAAATGCGGTGATGAGACTGCCCACTGGGGCAGGGTATTGTCAACATGTCACCCCGCTGCTGAAAGAATTGCACTGGCTGCCCATTTGCTACCGGGCCAAGTTCAAGGTTCTAGTTTTGGTGTACAAAGCCCTTTACACCTTGGGACCAGGATACCTGAAAGACCGTCTTACCCCTTATATACCCAGTCAATCACTGTGCTCTGTAGGTGAGGGCCTCCTGCAGATACCATCTTATCAGGAGGTCCAGTTCCTCACAACATAGGAAACAGACCTTTAGTGTGGCGACACCTATCCTGTGGAATTCCCTCCTCTTACATATTAGACAGGCACCATCTCTGTTATCTTTTTAGTGCCTATTGAAGACCTTCCTCTTTCAACCAGCCTTTTAAGTTGAGACCTATCCTAGTCTGCGTCTGTGTTGGAATTGCTTTTTAATATGTTATTAAACCTTTTTAAAAATGTTTTTAATCTTAGAAGATGTTTTGGGTGGGATATAAATCAAATAATAATATTACTGGGGGATGCTTGGCTCAGCAATACTACATACGAGAAGGATCTTGGAATTGTTGTTGATCACAAGCTGAACATGACCCACCAGTGTGATGTGCCTGCAAAAAAGCCAAATGCTATTTTAGGCTGCATTAACAGAAATATAGGTTCCAAATTGGGTGAAGTACTAGTTCCTCTCTATTTGGTGCTGGCTAGGCCTGATATTGAGTACTGCATCCAGTTCTGGACACCACACTTCAAGAAGGATTCAGACAAAACTGGTTACAGTTCAGAGGAGGGCAACAAAGATGATCAGGGGACTGAAAACACAGCCCTATGAGGAGAGACTGAAAGAACTGGGCATGTTTAGCCTTGCTAAGAGAAGCTTGATGAGAGATAAGATAGCATTTTCATGTACCTGAAAGGTGTTCACACAGAGGAGTGCCAGGATCTTTCCTCGATCATCCCAGAGTGAAGGACATGAATAATGGTCTCAAGTGACAGGAAGCCAGATTTTGGCTGAACATCAGGAAAAACTTCCTAACTGTAGGAAGTGGAGCGGTACCACAATGGAACCAATGACCTAGGGAGGTGGTGGGCTCTCCAACCCTGGAGGCCTTCAGGAGGCAGCTGGACAGCCACCTGTCGGGGATGCTTGAACTTGGATTCTTGAATTGAGCAGGGGGTTGGACTGGATGTCCTTATGGGCCCCTTCCAACTCTGTGATTCTAATAATGCTTGCTGTGTGTGCATGTGGATGTGCATGAATTCAGTGGTGGGCTTCCTCATCAGAAGATGGAAATGCCAGGCAGCGTTAGTCAGTGGTGCAGATAAGTAGTTTGAGACTCTGGACTTAATGGTCTTATGCCCCCCCTCCCTACCCTGTGGCTGGTAACGTGTATGACTTCACTGGTTTCAAAACACGCTAGGCCAGCTCTGCCAGGTTTAGGGGTCCTCCTGCTCTTTGGATGCCTTCCTAAAGTTCTGACCTGATGGTGCTGCTGGGCAGAAAGATTCAAAGGAGCGTAGGAAGCTGCCTTGCTCTGACTGGCAACGGCTCTGCTGTGTTTCAGGCAGGAGTCTCTCCCATCCCTACCTGGAGATGCCAGGGGTGGAACCTGGGACCTTATGAATGCAAAGCAGGTGTTCTGCCACTGAGCTACAGTCCGTTCTGGGCCAAAGATTGTGAGCTTTGTTGCGCGGCCTGTGTGAATTTCTGGCTCTCCCTGTTTTTATAGAAAAGCTGGACAACAGCCCCAAAACCTCTTGGCAAAGTGTTTTTTCCCCTTCCTCTTCGACCTGAAGGTTGTTATGCAAATACTTCCTGAAATGCCACCTCTAATCTCTGAAGCAAGATCCAAAAGGAAGGGGTGACCATTGCAAGAGCCAGGCTTGGCTTCTCTCTCTCCTTTCCGCACGCGTCACCCCCCCCCCATGTCCTTTCGCAAGGCGAGGGAGGAGTGGGGGAGTGAGAGATAAAGGAAAAGACTGCGGTGCAGTTATGGACTTGTTTGCTTTTAAAACACCCAGATTTCACAACTGGCCGAAAACTTTGATCCTCCTCGACTTTTTTTCTCCTCCCCAACCCATGGCCTTCTGTTGTTGTTGTGGAAACTCAATCAGAGGCCATGAAACCAGCCCTGACTCACAAAACAGCGAGCTGGATGTTACCCAAACCCAGCTGTGATCTATCTGATCCAACAGTGCGGTTCCTCCTCCCCTCACAGCTTCCCTGCCCGGTGTAATCTGTCGCCTTCCTTCCCGCATTGCAAACTTGCAAGCACCCAAATGTTCCTGGGTGGGTGGGTGGCTCAGGATTAAGTTTTGAAGATATTTTTTGTTGTTTCTGTTGCCCTCCAAAAATGGGTGATAGAAAAGCGAGCAGGGCGGGGTAAGTTGGGGGAAGAAGCGAGGGGGAGATAGGGAGATGGATAAGGTGTCCACTGAGTCACCTGATCATGCCCACGGGGCTGCAGGAAGCCACGCTAGTCATTGTTGTGGTATTTGCAGCCTTTGCCCTCTTGTCAGGGACCCTGGGGAGTGTGCCCTGTGGCATTAGGAGGCTTTTCAAGGGCAAAGGACAGCAAATGAATTCTTGGAATGGGGTGTTGGCTCAGATAAAGGGCATCCTCTGGAATTTGCTTCTAAAGTTTTTTTCTTCTTCTTTTCCCAGACAGTCACCTTGGTAAGGGGAGATGGTGCCCCTGTTTTTCTCATTTGCTCCCCTGTCGAACTTCCTTGTGAGATTTATCTGCTGACCTGTGTTTTCCCAGCGGTGTCGCAAACTTCGGGCTTCCAGTTTTAGAAGTCTTTTAACGCTTCACACGTCTGGGATTCAGTGGTAGGCTTCCTGGGTCAGAGGATGCACGTTCAAGGCCGGCGTGGTAAGGTTCAGAAGAAGGCTAACGTTCGGAAACGGGTGTCACGGACCTTTGTGGGGTTAATGGCTGTAGCTCAGGGGCAGAGCATCTGCGTTGCATGCAGAAGGACCCAAGTTCAATCCCCGGAGTCTCCAGGTAGGGCTGGGAGAGATTTCCTGCCTGAAACCCTGGAGAGCTGCTGCCAGTCAGTGTAGACAATAATGAGCTAGATGGACCAACAGTCTGACTTGATATATAAGGCGGCGTCTTGTTAGGGGAAGGGCCGTAGCTCAGTGGCAGAGCATCTCCTTTGCATGTAGAAGGTCCCAGGTTCAATCCCCGGTGTCTCTAGATAGGCCTGGGAGACATTCCTTGCCTGAAACCCCAGAGAGCTGCTGCCAGCCTGTGTAGGCAGTACTGAGCAAGATAGACCACTGAGTCTGATTCAGTATAAGGCAGCGTTACGTTGTTGTTGTTTTGCTGAAAATGCAAGACAGATGGAGCTTCTTTTTGTGTGTAAGTTTATCACAGATGTGTACCTTACAAACAAGGATCTGTATGCTAACTGTGGCTATGAGGGTATGAGGACAGTCTACCTTCAGTTAGGCATAGTTGGTTACCATCAAAAGAAGACTGCCGGATGGGATGTGCTAAGAGTGTTTGGAACCCTTGGCTGGTACAGAATTTGTTTTGTTTTCAAAAATGTCATTTTGCAGGAACACTCTGGCAGTGTTGGTGGTGAGCTACCCTTGAGGACTGTTAGGAGGGGGCATGTAGAAGACCTGTTTTCAAGCTGCACAATTTTTACCAGTTTACTTCCAGGAGCAGGTCAAGGTGGTGTTGGCTAGGGTGGATAACTCGTCAATTGGTTGGATGTATTTATTTATTATTACATTTCTGTCCCACCTTTCCTCCAAGGAGCTCAAGGTGGTGTACAAACACTGTTCTCCGCTTTCCGATTTTTATCCTCGCAACAACCCTATGAGGCAGGTTAGGCTGAGAGATATAGTGACTGTCCCAAGGTCCCCCACTGAGGTTCATGGCTCAGCAGGGATTTAAACCCTGGTCGTCCAGGTCCCAGTCTGACACTCTAACCGCTACACAACACTGGCTGTCAGTGGAATGAGATGAAGTTGGTCCTAGACGAGCCGCATTCTTGGTAGTTGGAAGGAATCTCCTTCCCGGAGGAACCTACTAGAACTCATCTTTTCTAGACCGTGTGCAAGGCTTGTAAATAAATTCTGTCTAAAGGATTTTGGAGGGGGAAGTAGATCACTGGCAATAGATGGATTTGGTGTGAAAAACACAACTTGTTTTCCTCTGGTCGATGAAATGGGCTTAACGTTGGAAGTCAAGGCTGTGGCATTTAGCTAATTATTAGCTGGCTGATTCAGCCTTCAGCCTGGTGCCCTCTAGATATGTTGCACTACAACTCCCAGCAACCCCGACCAGTGGCTCTGCTGGCTAAGGCTGATGGGAGTTTGAGACTGCATAGACACCATACATTTAAAGCACCCCCGAATCCTGGGAACTGTAGTTTAGCCTAAACAGAGCTACAGTTCCCTGCACCCTTAAACAATAGTTCCCAGGATTCTTGGGGGGGGGTGTGCTTTAGATGTTTTGTATATACCAAGCTGCAACCCAAAACACCTGGAGTGTTGCAGATTAGGGAAGAATTTTAATCCATTTTGATCAACTAGAAAAGTGTCCCTCATTAATCAGCAAACGCAAAAAATGTTTTTAAACTATTTTTTTATGTAAATGCTTAAAAAGAAAACCCCAGGACATGGCAAGCAGCATGTTAAGGATCCATTCTCCCGTGTGTGAGAGGAGAGGAAATTCTTCTATTAAGAGATCAGCAGTGATAAATGACTGTGTTACCTTTAAATGTGTTACCTTTAAAACAGAGATAGGTTGCTATTTCTGCTGCCCTGGGCTCCTACTGGGAGGAAGGGCAGGATATAAATCTAATAAATAAACAATCTTCTCTAGAACATCTGTCTTCCCACACCCTCATATGCTTATGTAATTTATTATGGCTACAATCGTAACCTCACTTTCGTGGGAGTGAGCCCCAGTAACTTTAGTAGAACTTATTTCTGAGTAGACACGGTTAGGGTTGCGCTGTAATTGACTTCATAGATGGGAAGGCGGCCCTAATTTGAACCCTCTAGCACAAGGGTTCCCAAACTGTGGTCCAACGGTCTACCGGTGGTCTGCAAGCTTCCTTCAGGTGGCCCGCAGCAGCTCCGCGTGAAATAGTTATATTGATTTTTCCTTGTGTTTGTATTGCTTCTGTTATTTCTTAAAATGCATTTCATTCTATGATAGCTTGAGTTCTGCAGAATGCAAATTGTTAATACCGTGAAATCCAGTATACAAGACTGAAAAGAAGCAGTGAAAATGCCATTAAATATCGTACAGCCTCTAACGTAGCACATTGCAATGGCTACAAGAGGCAGAAGAACTATGACGTGGTCGGCCAAGGGTATCAGCAATTTTAAAATGGTCCATGGGAAAAGAACGCTTGGGGACCAGTGACCTAGAAAATGTAGACGCTTTTATTTATTCATGTCATAGAATTTCTGTACCACTTCATCATCAAAGCCTCCAGGCGGTGTGCGTAAAATAGCACCTTTCCTCCTCCTCCGCATCACAAGATAGCAGGATCAGTGTGATTAATGAAAAAAAATAATGAGTCCTATCCAGAGGTTCTTCTGCGTTGGATGAATGGATGACTGAGTGAGTGAGGAGCCAGGTTGTGCCAAGACCCTCGGTGATTTTCAAGTGGTCCCTGGGAGAAAACAGTTGGGAACCACTGATTTACACTCAAAGCCAACGTGGAGCCCTCCAGATATTGTTGGGGCTCATAACTCCCATTGGAATGGTCAGAGGCGGTGGGAGTTAGTAGAGTTGGAAGGGGCCTGTACGGCCATCAAGTCCAACTCCTGCTCAATGCAGGAATCCAACTTAGAGCATTCCCAACAGGTGGTTGTCCAGCTGCTTATTGAATGCCTCCAGTGATGGAGAGCCCACCACCTCCCTAGGTCATTGGTTCCATTGTCGTGCAGCTGTAATAGTGAGGAGGTTTTTCCTGATGTTCAGCTGAAATCTGGCTTCCTGCCACTTGAGCCCATTGTTCCATATCCTGCACTCTGGGATGACCAAGAAGAGATTCTGCCCTCCTCTTTGCGGCAACCTTTCCAGTACTTGAAGAGTGCTATCCTATCTCCCCTCTGTCTTGTGTTCTCAAGGCTCAACGTGCAACCTCTGGAGGCCACCTGGTTGTCTACCCCTGATCAACTACTGAACAGTCACCATAAACGGTTTATTGTGAAATTGATCTAGCGATCAGATTCTCCTAGATTTGCTGTAGCATAGCAAGATCTCGGTAGGGGCATGTCAGCTGCTGGTTTGGAGCGATGTCGGGAAATAGATTTCACACTGAGATGATTCTCTGCCAGCTTTTTCTTTTTCATAATAGTAGGGCTTCTTTGTGTGCACAATCATCTCTTTTGCCTGTTGGTATTTTGCCACTATCTGTTCACCATGGGGTTGCTGTTACCCTGTCCACGAGGGTGCAGGGTAGGTGGGTAGGATAGGCTGCCAATGCTTTGCCTAAATTTATGCATTTCAGCTCAGGCAGATTTTAATAATTACTTAGGAAGCTGTCTTATACATAGGCCACATCCACACCATGCATTTATTCCTCTATGATTCCACTTTAAACAGCCATGGCTTCCCCCAAAGGATTTTTCGGGAAGTGTAGTTTGCATCCAGTCTTTTAAGAAACATTTTTAAAGATGTTTTGTTTTAATGTATTTTAATGTTTGCTTTTATGATGTTTTAAAGTTTTTAGTGCTCTGGTTTGCCGCCCTGGGCTCCTGCTGGGAGGAAGGGCGGGATATAAGTCATTTAATCAATCGATCAAGAAAGAAAGAAAGAAAGAAAGATTTGAGCTGTGCAGAGGCGATTAGAAGATAGGCCATTGGTCTGTGGTTGAGTGCTTCCCAGGTTCAATTCCCAGCTGGGGCTAGGAGAGGCCTCTTCCTGAAACCCCAGAGAATTGCTGCCAATCAGTGCAGACAATACTGAGCTAGATGGACCAATGGTCTGGACTCAGTGTCAGGCAGCTTCCTGTGTTATGGTAGGGGAAGACTGAGCAGGGAGCCTACCCTGACAGGTTGCCTTCAAAGTCGCCCTTCCAGCCATAATCCTTTACTCCGATCTGATTTTCAGTGAGGGGGTCCACCTGTGTCAGAGCTGCACCTCTCTCTGATGCGTTGCTGTGTAATGATGTGTACTGGTTTTGTGCTTGTATTGCATGGCCGGAGAGTTTGTTTCCATTACGTCTGATGGTTTTATGTTATGCAAATATTGTAAGCCGCCCCACAAGCCTTCAAGCTGAAGGGCAGGTATAAAAGTAACTAAAGAAAACGAGAAGAAATCTGAAGCTCCTGCTTGCCAACCTGCTCCTGCTGGGAGGAAGGGTGGGATATAAATCAAATAATAAGTCCCATTGTGTTCAGCGGGCCTTGTTGCTGGCTAAGTGTGTATGGACAGCAGGTGCAGAGAACCCAGATGTGGCCCTCTGAGTTTACCTATCTGGTCCTCAAGAGTCTTCCCCACTCCATACACCTTCCTCCCCGCCCCCCCAAGCCACAAACCTTCCCAGACCCGCTCTGCACCCTTGTGTATTTTTGTCTGGCTGTATGAACTGGGATAACGCTTCTTGCTTATAGGACGGAGGATAGAGAGAGGTGTATTCAGTGGGTGTAGAAACTGGCCTGCTGTACCGAGGTAACATTTGCACTTGATGATCTGTGCACTTGCCTCCATCCCTGCCCACCCCTGGGATGTGGCCCCTGGAAGGTTGACAAGCGAATGCGGCCCTCAGGCTGAGAAAAGTTTCCCCAGCCTAATGTACGAGATTGCAGCCTAAGTGTGTTGTTCATCGCTAAGGTGTTGACAGTTCCCTTTAAGGCTTAATGCCTTGATGAGACCACATAAATTGGCACTTTCCATATTCATATTTTAAACTCCCAGCTGAATCTGTGTTTCTTGGCAATTCAATGGTGTGTGCATGTGCCCCCACCCCCTTGCAGCTTTTAATAATTTGCAGCATCCCAATAAGGCTGACAGTGTAACAAAGCAACGTGGATCAAGATTAATCGTGGGTGTTTTGAAGCCCTGATTTAGAGCTTTAAACAGTGGCATGGGAGAGTTAGGCATCTTTCTTCTCCGTCCCGTTTTGCTAGTTTTGTACTGTGCAATGTTGGGCACGGCGCCTTTTAAGTATCCCTCTTTTGTCTGTAAAATAAGCTGGTTCAAAACCCCGTCATGGTCTCAGTATTGCTGGTTCAAAGAGGATTGCAAGGCCGGGCAGGAAAGTGGAAACTGTTCCCCGAGTGTGGTAGTTCGGAATTGCGACCAAATAACGTGTGGGCACTTCCAGGCGATTTGCGTGTTGAGCATTCGTCCTGATTTGTTTTCAGGGAGGCTAAATGACATTGGCTATTTAATGAGCATTCGTTCTGATTTGCCTGCAGGAAGGTTTAGATGCGTCAAAGCAAGCTTATCTCACACTTTCCAATGCATTTTGCTGTCACTTTGCTTATTGCAAAAAGTCCAATCTTTGGGGGAATCTTTTTCTTTTTCTTTTGCTATGCAGGATCTCCCATTCAACTGCAATTGCACAACCTGAATTTCCAGATACGTGATTGAATCTCACCTGAAAAGAGTGACAGGCTGGAAGAGTCCTGAGTCTATGTGATGTTTGAGCCTTCAGAAGTACTATAGTGAATGGGGTTAAGGCAGCCCCTCCCCTCAGACTTTGGGTTGACAATACTGTTTTCTTTGACCTTATTCTGGTCTTGGGCTTAGAGTGTTCCTAATTTGTAACCTTTTCTGCTTTCGGGCCACTTGGAAACACATTGAAAAGCAAAATATGGATTTTTAAATAATTATTTGCATGCTACGGATTCTTCATGTCGCAAATGTTGGCTAACTTCTGATTCTCTGCCAGTTGTTCCAAGTTAGGCACCATGACCAGTGTAACATCAAGGTTCCTTGACCCAATCAGGACTTGCAGTCCTTGTAATCACTTCAGAAAGTGACCTCTTATATCTGTGATCCAAAGGAGCGTGATTCTGTGTTAGGATGAAATGACCACCAAAGTTTCATTATTTCATTACCGCCACCGCTCATCAGTAAATACTTTGATTTGGATTCCTGCATTGCACAGAGGTTGGACTCGATGGCCTTGTAGGCCCCTTCCAACTCTATTTTATGATTCTGTTCTATGATTCTACGAAAATTCTTTAGGTGGTGTACAAAAATGAAAGGAATCATCATGCAGTTAAGATAACTGATCAATCCTACCAGTTTTAGTCAATTACTGTATCAATTAAGTTTGCATAGAGTTTGAAAGCAAAAGGCATATGTTATCCATGGATGTCTGTGTCATAATGTCAGCATCTTAGAAAAAGCAGCCCTGCTTATAAATTATTATTATTTTTATTGTTATTATTAATAATATTTATACCTTGCACCTTCCTCCAAAGGAGCCCAGGGCGGCAAGGGGTGGGGGGAATGCTTCTTCAGATGGGGCTTGCCAAAATGCCACCTGCAGTTTTCCAAACTGCTTGTATTCATATTTTTTTTTAAGAATCCCATAATTGGGGACACTTTTTTAGTTAATTAATAGAGAGCCAATGTGGTGTAGTGGTTAAGGTTCTGGACTACGACCTGGGTGACCAGGGTTCGAATCCCCACACAGCCACAAAGCTCCCTGGGTGACCTTGGGCCAGTCACTGCCTCTCAGCCTCAGAGGAAGGCAATGGCAAACCCCCTCTGAATACCGCTTACCATGAGAACCCTATTCATAGGGTCGCCATAAGTCGGAATTGACTTGAAGACAGTCCATTTCCATTTCAATAGCTTCATCTAAGTGATTAAATCTTGCAAGCAAAGGTTTTTTTAAAAAACTACTATTCAAGCAAGAAAGCATCAAGGGAACAAAATGCAGTCATTAAAACAACAAAGATCTGTACAGATAACAATACAAAACTTTTCCTAGCAGAGGCAGACCAAAACAGCCGGCAGCTCAGTGTAAAATCACCCTAAATGAGTGAGAGCATAAATATATATTTCAGTATATGAACAGTGAACTCATTCTCCAAGTGTGGATCTTTATGAACCCAGAACAGCATCATTATGCAGGAGAGGGTGTGATATCAACAGGCTTGTGCGTCTGCACCTAACCCTTTCCAGAAATCCTAAGGGGTTGGGGAAGAAATCCAATGATGACTGAGCATGCTCACTGGCCACAGAACACTGAGCATGTGGGAGGTGGGAATGGAAACCTGTTAGGAGAATGGAAATGAGTATCCCAGAGGAAGGCATGACTGGCTCTATATCTCGTTTGCTTACTTCGTTTGGTCATTTGTTTGCTTAATTTATATACCGCTTCGTATTTCAACAGAAACCTCCACGCAAGTCCCAACAAAAAGGAAATAATGCAAGAATCAAGATAAAAAATATAATACAAATCCCACTTTCAAAACCAAACAATGCCAGTACTGCTATGGGCAGGGCCCGTTCTAAAGGGCGGCCAGGTGGGGCACTGGCCCGAGGGCCCCTGGAACTGCAGGGTAACAGGGGGCCCCTCAGCGGCTCCTCCACTCCCCTTCCATGATCCGTGGCCCCCCATGCCCCCTACTTACCTGTCTCCTGCCTTTTAATATTGCCCTTAATGAAGATGGCGGCTGTGGTTTCCCTAAAGTACTGAAGCCCCTGCCGCCATCTTAGTTGGTGGCAGAGATGCATGCGCATGGCACGCACGCGTGCCATCAACAAAGATGGCAGCGGAGGCTTCATCCCCTTTGGGAAACCGCAGCCGCCATCTTGGTTAATGGCAATAGTAAAAGACAGGAGACAGGTAGGTGGGGGGGCAGCGCACGAGAACGCGCACGCACACACACGCCGGGGCCCAGGGCAAGTCCACGTTTTAAGTAACAAAATGAGAGAAATATCTTTTAAACAAAAAGTACATACTAAAAAAACACATGATACAATCGTCAAGATCGCTCACCTGCAGTCTCTGAAAAGGACCACTTGTGAACCACATCTGTTCTTGGGTTTTTGTTGTTTCATCGGTTATGCCTATTTATTCACTGTTCTTTTAATCCCACCTTTCAAGACAATTGTTTTTCCACCAAAGTGGCTCACATAACCGAACTGTTAGCCACTGAAGCTAGTAGCCATTGGTAGCTGCTTTCAAACAGTGCGTCTCCAAATGCCAGCATTGCAGATGAAGAGGATTGCTGTTGCCCTCAGCCCTGTTTGCGAGCTCCCCAGAGGCATCTGCTTGGATGGGATGCCAGGCTGGTTGGGCCACTGGCCTTGATCCAGTAGGGCTCTGGCCAGTTGGGGCCACTCTGATCTTCCCTTGCTGATGTTCTTTCTTAAATAGCAGCTGGGTTTTTAAAAAAATATTTTGCCAGTTTTGTTTGCAGCATATACCAGTGGGACCGCCTTCAAGTCGATCCCAACTTATGGCGACCCTATGAATAGGGTGTTCATGGTACGCAGTATTCAGAGGGGGTTTACCATTGCCTCCCTCTGAGGCTAGTCCTCCCCAGCTGGCGAGGGCCTGCTCAGCTTGCCACAGCTGCACAAGCCAGCCCCTTCCTTGTCCGCAACTGCCAGCTGGGGAGCAACTGGGCTCCTTGGGACTCTGCAGCTTGCCCACGGCTGCACAGGTGGCAGGGCATGTAACCCCTGAGCCACTCCCTGTGGGGGTGATCTTTAGCTGGCCCTTGACACCCAGGAGACCTGAGCGGGGATTTGAACTCACAGACTCTGGCCTCCCAGCCAGGGTCTCCTCCCCACTGTGCTATACCAGCTGTTTTGCAGCATATAGATGAAGCTATTAATCATCAGGAAAAGTGCCCCCAATTATGGGCTTCATATATATATATGACAGTTTTGAAAGCAACAAACAGAACTTCACTCAAACATATATGTATATATATAAGTTTATGTGTGTATATTTATATATATATATATATGTTTATGTATATATAGAGACATACACACATACGAATACAAGCACTTTTGAAAACTGCAGATGGCAAGTCCTATTTTAAGAAGCATTCCCTCTTCTCTGCCATAGATGCTTACTTTTTTATGATGCTGATGTTAAAACACATACATGCGTCATCTGTAAACAGTATATATCTTTTGCTTACTAACACTCTTCAGACTTAACTAGTATAGTAATTAACTAAGGTCCCACGTACATCATACATTAAAAGCACTGTCACACTTTAAACACCTGTGGCTCCCCCCCCCCAAGGTCCTGGGAATTGTAGTTTGCTAAGGGTGCAGACAGGAGATCCCTGTCCCTTTCTCAGAGCCACAATTCTCAGAGTACCCTGGGAAGAGGGACTGACTATTAAACCATTCAGGGAATTGTAGCCCTGTGAGGGGAATAGGGGTCCCCCAACAACCCTCAGCACCCTTCACAAACTACACTTCCCAGAATCCTTTGGGGGAAGCCATGACTGTTTAAAGTGGCATGATACTGTTTTAAATTTATATTGCAAATGGGGCCTGAAAGGGATAGGGTTGATCCGCTAGGATTTCTCCTAATTGGATACCAACCCTCTTTTTCTTTCTAAGCAAAAGTTTATCCAAAGTGAAATCGTCGGTTTGGTGTTCTGAGGATGCCTTTGTTGTGTCCTGTCACTTTTGCCATACAGCCCTCCAAATGCTCTTTGGGCATGCACATTTGTATGTATGTACACATGGTCTATCTCACGAATGTCGCATGTAAATGCTGAGACTGGATGGAATGCGCAGGAGTGTTATCGCTGCTACTGCCGAGGACGATTTGGTTGTGCTGATACATCAGAGTCTTGCTTTTGCGTCCTTCCTTTGGTGGGGGGTGGGGCGGGGGAGAAAAGACTGGTTTATAATTGCTGCCAACTCATCATTAAAAATATAACACCATGCAGAGGAAGTGGCATAATGAACTTTATTAGATCAGCTAAAGTTTGGAATCCAGGAAGCAAGCGTCTGCATATGTAGCGAAACCTTAAGTAAAATAAGTTACTGTTTAATGCTGGGGCTGATCCTAAGCCCGAAAGATTTATTTCGGGTGTGTGTGTGTGTGATCATAGCCCTTCCAGCAACTGTGATGTTTTTTTAATCTTAACACAGCTATTCCTTAAATTTCCATACTCCTTTGTTTTAAAGGGATACTTGGTGGTAAAAAGTTTTAAACTTAAGAATCATAGAATCGTAGAGATGGAAGGGGCCTATAAGGCCATCCAGTCCAACCCCCTGCTCAACACAGGAATCTAACTTAAAGCATGCCCAACAGGTGGCTGTCCAGCTGCCTCATGAATGCATCTTGTTTCGGAAAGTGCGGATTAAGGAGGCTCGCCTACGGAATCAAATCTGACCTCTTTCCCTAGATGAAGTGAGGATGAGAGTGGCAATGAACAGGGTGTGTTAGTGCCCCTTGAAGGGAAAGAGAATTCTTAAAGCGGGGGGGGGGTGATGGAGTTCAATAAATGCAACAGGCAAGAGGTGTCCTTGCAAAATGTTGTCTCTGAGTCGGCTAGCCGCTTGTCAGAAACAACATACATTGAGACTTGCGAGCCACGCCAGTGTCTAGAGATTAAGATCTAGAGTTCTGTTTTATCTCGCTCTCTTCTCTTCCCACATCCCCAGCCCCAAGATCCAGGTGTTTAAATGCAATGGCAGGACCAGAATGACCCATCTCAGGAATTTCTGTCCCCTCTGTATAATTTCTCTCCTTCTGCCGGCTCTGGCTTTGAGCCTGTTGCTTTTCTGTGGTGCCCCTGCTAAAGGGTGTGAGGTTTTGCCCTGCCCTTCTTGCTGACTCTGAAGAATCTCCTAGTACCCACCCTCAAAGGGAGGGGGGGGAGAGAAAGAGATGAGGTGTTGCAACGCTTGAGGAATTACTTCTCCCTCTTTTATCTCTTGCAGCTGCACTGCTGTCTCTTCCCCACCCCCAAAACGCGCCTGCCATGTCTGTCTGAGACGTATCCTTCAAAACCAGTTTTTCGAAGCAGATTAGCTGGGCAGCAGAGACAGATATGCAATCGAGCAAAAATGTGTGCTCATGCCTGACTTCTGCGAGGTGCTTTGAGCACAGTCTACCACCTGGATGGGGTTTTTTTGTGTGTGGTCCCCCCCCCCAATCTGTTGTTGTCTATGTCCAACTGCTGGAGAGAGATGGCCAGGATGGGGTGGGGAGGAAAAGTTTGCCCTGCTGAGTTGGAGCTGGGGACCACAGCCACGGGGTGGCTAATGAGATCCTGGTTTGCTCCATGTGTAAAATGAGGCTTGGGTCCCCGTGTGCACTATACATTTCAAGCAGTATCATCCCCCCAAAGAATCATGGGAACTGTAGTTTACAAAGGGTGCTGAGAGTTGTTAGGAAACCTCTCCTTGCACAGCTGTAATTCCCAGAGTAGTTTAAAAATCGGTCCCCCCTCTAAGGCTCATTTGACAACAAGAAATCAAGCCTAGTGTTGACTCGCCCCAGCCCTGTGCTGTCCGTAGAGATTCAGCAGGCGCCTTCTATTCTGACTTTGAAATGCGCGCTGAAAACGTTTCTGTGCTACCAAGCATATTGCAGGCAATTGAGGAGATATCTTTCTGCAGTAGTTAGTGATTTCTGATTTTAAATTTTTACATGGTTTTACTGTATGTGCGTACATATATGTAAATGATTGTAGTAAACCAATTTGATTTATGTAATGAATAGCGGTACATAAATATTTTTTTAAATAAACGAAAGCTTTTAAAAATTCTGGGAATCGTAGCTCTGTGAGGTGAGGAGTCTCCTATCAACTCTCTGCACCCTTAACGAACTACAGTTCCCAGGATTCTTTGTGGGAAACCATGACTGTTTAAAGCGGTATGATACTGCTTTAAATGTATACTGCAGATCGGGTGTAGCCGGGAGTGTGTTAGCCACTGAGAAGAGTCTTCTGACATGTTTCCTTATTTTTCCCCTGCTGATTGGAGACAATCAGAGTGAAAGGAGGTGAATCAACCACTGAAAAGACTCTTCTCAGTAGCGAACACTCTCTTTCCTGCTTATTGGCTCCTAGGAGTGTCCATTTTTGTAGGAAAAGGCATGCACAAGGATCTCATTCTCAACCCTGCAACAAAAAAGGGAGGAGGGGACATGGTTGTGATTAACATGAAGGGACCCTGTGCTTCCAAATTTGCCACTATGCTACTGGTGCAGATGTGGCCTTGAAGTTGCCTTTGTAGAGTTCAGGATGATGGGAACAAACCCAGGATTGGTTCACTCTGCCTATTGCTGGCTCTTGCTCTGTCTGCCATTGGCTCTGGCTCCACCTACTGTTGGCCTCCCTGCCTTCCGCCCTACCAATCTCAACGGACAGCAGTCTCCAATGGTGGCATCAAGTCCTGCTTGTGTTTTGTCGTCCGGCTACTCCTCCGGTATTTATTATGGCATATCTATCAGATTTCTGTGAAAACTGCTATCACTTGGCCAGAGTCTAGGGGTGCCTCCACAGACTGTCAGTATTTTGTTGGAGAGATGCACACGTGTACTGGAACTTCTGAGTTTAAAGTGCTCTGTTGCCCTAGCACAACCAATCCACTTAAAAACAGCAGCAGCAATGGGCTTCTTTGCCATTATAGGAAAGTGGCAGGGAAATGCATTGAAAAGTGTGGGACGAACAAACAATTAACAGGAAGACGTATAAACACCCCGAAAGCAAATCAGGTTCAATGTGCATTGTTGTAGGTCCACCCCGCAAACAAAATCGGAAAGAATCATAGAATCATTGAATAGTAGAGTTGGAAGGGGCCTATAAGGCCATCAAGTCCAACCCCCTGCTCAATGCAGGAATCCAAATCAAAGCATCCCCAGCAGATGACAGAATGTTCAATAAAGCCCAGAAGTAGTCTAACCATGCAAACTTTGTGCAACTAATTTGGGATGAATGCACAATAAATTGGATATCTGGAAGGGCCTTAGCCTAGGACTTGACGAAGGAGGGTTAATAGCCCCAGATATTCAGGTGGTGTGGCTCCACGAAAGCTGGGTTTTTTTTTGTTGAAGATTGTTTCTTGATACAGAACCACTTTGGAATGCACAGGATAGCACAGTTCACCTGCTTTGCCCACAATCCTCCCCCTGTTTTTATTTGCAAATATGAAGGGGGAGGAGAGAGGAAGAAATTAATTAATTAACAAAGGAGAACGTTGCCAGCTGACATTAACAATAAGAATATTCCATCAGTCCTGATTTAAACGTATGATTTAGTGTTGTTGTTGTTGTTATGTGCCTCCAAGTCGGCTATGACTTCTGGCGACCCTATGAACCAGTGACCTCCAAGAGCATCTGTCATGAACCACCCTGTTCAGATCTTGTAAGTTCAGGTCTGTGGCTTCCTTTATGCAATCAATCCATCTCTTGTTTGGTCTTCCTCTTTTTCTACTCCCTTCTGTTTTCCCCAGCATTATTGTCTTTTCTAGTGAACCATGTCTTCTCATTATGTGTCCAAAGTATGATAACCTCAGTTTCATCATTTTAGCTTCTAGTGATAGTTCTGGTTTAATTTGTTCTAACACCCAATTATTTGTCTTTTTTGCAGTCCATGGTATCCGCAAAGCTCTTCTCCAACATCACATTTCAAATGAGTTGATTTTTCTCTTATCAGCTTTTTTTCACTGTCCAACTTTCTCATCCATACATAGAGATCGGAAATACCATGGTCTGAATGATCCTGACTTTAATGGTACTGCCTTCAAGTTGATTCCAACTTGTGGCGACCCTAGGAATAGGGTTTTCATGGTAAGGGGTATTCAGAGGGGGTTTACCATTGCCTCCCTCTGAGGTTGAGAGGCAGTGATTGGCCCAAGGTCACCCAGTGAGCTTCATGGCTGTGTAGGGATTCGAATCCTGGTCTCCCAGGTCGTAGTCCAGCACCTTAACCACTACACCACATCGGCTTCAAACAGATATCTAAATGAAACCGATGATTATAAGCTGTGCGTTCAGACTTTGAAAGGGCAATGACATCTTAAGAAGAGCCCTTCTGAATCAGGTCAGTGGCCCATCTTACTCCAGCATCCTGTTCTCACAGTGGTCAACCCTAACCCAACGGGAAGCCTGCAAGCAGAATCTGTGCTCAGGATCACTGTCCCCTTCTGCGGTTTCCAGCAACTGGTATTTGGAAGCACCCTGCCTCTGACAGTGGAGGTATAGCATAGCCATCAGTTTTAGTATCTTCAAACAACTGGGTGATAAATGGTGGGTTTTTTTTTTGTCCTTCCATACTTGTAGCACAAGTCCGTTAACCACCATAATGGTTCACAGAGCCCACTTTTGTTGTCAACCTGTTAGCCCCCAAACCACGGGGATATAACCCAAGAGTGCATAAACGCTCTCCTCTGTAGACTGCCTTACCTCTGGCTCATTCATCGTTTCTTTTTGCATGTTGTAAACAGGGCTGTGGCGTCGGTACGCCAAACCTTCGACTCCGACTCCTCTATTTTTTCTACTGCCCGACTCCGACTCCTTCATAAATGGCAAATGTATATTAACTAGTAATAACACATTTACTGCAGTCAAATGGTAGCACAAGGTCATCCCCACCACGTGAATCATCAGGTTAGATTGACAGAACATAAAATATATTTATTTGACTAAAATTTCTGAACAAGAAAACTTTCCTAAATGCCGATGAAAGTTTTTATTTTGAAGTCGGAGTCGGTACATTTCTGCCGACTCCGACTCCACCCAAAATTGCTTCTGACTCCGACTCCACAGCCCTGGTTGTAAAAACAGTGCAAAGGGGTTTCCTTGGTGAGAAAACATAACTCCTTTTTTATTATTCTCTTGGGCTACTCTTTAAGTTTGAACGGCCTCTCTGTTCCATACTTACAGCCACGTAAGTCCCTTTCTGCAGAATCCTTCCTTCTTTAGTTCTTGATTGCTAGACTTCGCGGATTTTTATGTTTTCAGGACAGGCTGCCAATGGGGAGTAAGCCTCTTACAATTCTAGTTACGATTCTCTTAAGCCTATAAAGTAGTCATAGGGTTATGAGATTTAAAAAGAGAGGTTTATGACATTTTCTAAGCTTTGAAACTTACGGGCCAAGAGTTTAATATGAAACGACATATGACATGAGCAGTTCTTGGGAAAACGCTTTCAAATCTCTCTGTGTGTGCATGTATAATGTGTATAGTATACATATATCAAAATATAGTGTAGGTGCATGTGAGAAAGAGAGAGGTGGCTGCCTCTCTGTTAGCAGAATAGATGAATTGTTCCTTTTTCACTCAGTGCCAATTTATGTGTTAGTTCATCTGATCGCTTCCTTGTGGTTTGGGTTTTGCAGAAACTTTAGATCAATAGCCTTCACCCTTTTCAGACCCAGGACCCACCTTCAACCCAAACATGCATTTGGGGACCAATTTCTTCATTTTTTACTGTATATTTGGTGTGGTGGTTGCTCTGCTGTTGAGACCCTGTATAGGTCAGTAGCAGGTCTCGACGCATCAGGCCAGTGGCTGAGATTATCGCTTACAAAGCAGGGAAGTTGGTGGTACTTCCACACAAGCCTTCGCCCTGATTCAGAGAACTTTGGAAGTAGCAGACAGTTGTCCGTGGAGCAGGTGTCAGCAGCTGGCATTATCGGGCATTTACCAAGGCCCACACTTCAACAGGGAGCGCACGAGTGCACAAGCAAGGAGTAGCGGCTAAGGTTGCCTATTTATTCACTTGCCATTTTAACTCTGGACATGGATGGAGATTAAGCCCAGGGGTGTAAATATCTGCCATGTTGCAAGGGGAAGAGACATTCTCCCCCCCCTCCAGAAAAAGCCCCTTGGAGCCGGTGTTGCTTGTGCACCTGTGAGATAGCAATGCCTACTACGCAATCTTGGCCTGCGTGGCTGTTCCTCCGAAGCAGTGCTTGGCAGTGTGCCACCCATGTGAGACCTGCTGCAACAGAGTTTCCCTCTCTCTGGTTTTCTGTCCCCCACCCCAGCAACCAGCCAGCATTCCATGGCCACTGAGCACGCTCAGTCGTCTCATTTGGGGTACTTTGAAAGATTTTGGAGTTGTGGGGAATTGGTGCTTTTATGGGGTCCCCTGCCCCCACAGCTGTTTTGGCCACCTAAGGGCTTGGCCCTTGGAGAACTGAGATCGCTATGATGATGTAGAATGATCCTGTCCCTGGTTACGCGCTCTCCCTGAGCATGCTTCCCTGCACTGTGCGCAGGTGATCCAGTGGCAGAAGCTGTTGGCGGCAGTATGCCTCTGAATGCAGTTGCTGGAATCTCAAGCGGAGACAATTCTGCGGCACTCAGGTCCTGCTTGCAGGCTTCCCATTTGGGGTGTCCAGTTGGCCACTGCCAGAACAGAACTAGATGGGCCATTGACCCGATCTAGCAGGCTCTTCTTATGTTCTCATGCAATGGGCTGTTTGGTGCTAACTTTGTGCAAACCAATTCATCTTGCATGGCACTCCGTTCTGTTTTTGTATGTGGCAACACAGGCATTTTCATACCCCCCCCCCAGTGATACTCTGCATGCCCGCCTACTGTCTTTGGTGTCGACAATTGCACATTGCCTCGCCGGTGTTTTTGTGAGCTATTCTATTTATATACCAAATCTAAGACCTTTCCCCAATCGGCAGGGCCCTGCAGAGGATGTGGGGGATAGGACGCTGGTTAGATAGAGGGCAATGTGGGAAAGGCAGGCCCGGATTACCCCTTGGAGCAGGTTCCGCCAGTGTTGCTGCCTCTATGGGAATGACCAAATTTCCTTGTCGGTATAATTACTGGGTGGATTGCAGCGGCTCAGCCGTCTAGGTAAACGAGCCTGTGATGAGAGAATGGAAACATACCTTTACCAAAAAAAAAAAAAAGTAGACACTGTGTGCATGCACGAATATTTGCGTGCAGGGTCCCAGGGAGGAGAGGAGCGGTGAGGCTAATTGGTTATTGAGGTTGGGAATGTGGTGAAGTTTGGGTGTAGTATTTAAATGTCATTCAGTCTGTTTTCGGTAGGCTTAACAACCAACCCTAAATGTACAGTGTTGCCTTTTTCTGTCGCTCAGGATGGGCTGGGGTGTGTAAACGTCTGAAAGTGGGTTTGAAGGTGCACATGGGAAGCGGACTTACCCTGAGTCAGACCATCTAGCTCAGTACTGTCCACACTGACTGGCAGCCACTCTCTAAGGTTCCCGAAGGGGTTCTCTCTCAGACCTACCTGGAGATGCCACTGAGGATTGAACTTGGGACATCCTGTGTGCAAAGCAGATGCTCTTCCATTCAGCCCGGCCTTTCCCCATACTTTGGAACTCTTCAAAAGTACTTTGAAGGGGGGGGGGGAAGAGTTCAAAAGTACTCTTTCCAAATTCTTACGTAGGGTTTTAATAATTGGAGACTGTTTTATCTTCTAGTAGTACAGTGAGGAGCTAGTGTGGCATAGTGGTTAGAGTGCCAGACATCAGCATCCCAAAATTAATACAGGACGACAGCAACAAAATACTTGTCTGCTTTTTACTCATAGCAGGGACTGATGGAGAATGGATAGCGTATTTCATCATCCCTCTTTCACTGGAAAAAAAAACCCAGGACAGTAAAAATAAATGTACAGGTTAGAAATGCAGTAGGCAGGCAAAGGAGGGATGGATTGCTCCCTGCCTTTTGTGCCAGTGGTCTTGATTTGAAGGGGCATGGTTCAGGGGTAGAGTATCTGCCTTGCAGAATTTCCCAGGTTTAATTCCTGGCATCTCAAGGTAGGGCTGGGAAAGAATCCTGCCTGAAACCTTGGAGAGCTGCTGCCAGTCTGTGTAGACAATACTGAGCAAGATGGGCCAATGGTCTGACTTGGTGTAAGGCAGCTTCCTATGCTTGTTTGTTTATAAATATATTTATAAATGGTTTGCACTAAGTTCAAAGCAAAACAAAATAAACCCTCCAGTAAAAACATTAAAAATACAATAAAAAACAAAGGTCAACTATGTTTCTAAATAATATTTTGTTATTAAAGTACTTTTAGGCCAGCTTTCGGAGTAGATGCATCCCCGAGGCAGGTTCACAACACACAAAATTCAAAACAGACCCTAAAAATAGATAAAACCAAAACAGCCATGTAGAAATGCATGCAAATTGACAGCAGGTTAATCCTTATAATTATAGCTCAGCTGAAAGATTTAAAATTGCAGCAGCGGCACTGGAAAACCACCCAGACAAAGCAGGTCGAAATGAACAGGGTTTAAATACCTTTATGGGCACGATTTTACACACACAACCTCAACTCGGGCTGCTTAATGAGGTTCAGGAAAATTCCATAGACCTCAAATTGTCGCTTTCTTCCTGTTTGTGTAACTGAAATGATAAAACATACCACTTTTCACATGGGATAGCCAATGTGGTGCTCTCCAGATGTTGTTTGACTGCATCTGCCATCACCCCCAAGCCATTGGTGCTCTTGCCTGGGGCTGATGGAAGCTGTAATTCAGCCACATCTGGAGGGCACCGTGTTGGCTACCCCTAAACACCCCTTTCACAGAAGCAAAATGGATGGCGATCACCTCCAGGTAAATTGTGTTTAAGAGACACCTTGTTACTTCTCATTTGTGGAGGCTTAAATACTAGCAGAACTGGTGCACAGTTTTCTGGGATTTTTGTTTTGTTTTTAAGTGTCATGTTCTATGGTCCTTGCTTGGCCAGGAGCATATTGCAAGCAGTGCGAATATTGCCACATTTGCAAGCAATGCGAATATTCGTGCACAGGCTTCAGATTTGTATACAGCAAATATTTCATATTTGCATGGTTTGCATATTGATACAAACTCTGACTTTATAAGGCTTTGAGTCCCTCCCAGCCTGGTCACCCTAGGCTGGGGCCTGATGTCCGTGTAATGGTGTGGCTCGCCATAACTCTTGGTTTGAGTTCACGGGCCTTTAAAAAAAAAAAATAGCAGCATAATCAACCGGGTCCTCTTTGTGAGCAGCTCAGTTCTGTGTGGTCTCCTTTTGTCAGGGTAGTTTATGGCCTCTGTAAGCTTTTCTCACTCACCTCCTAATTGGGAAGGCAAAATATGGCACTCTCAGCTGCTGCTGTTACTTCCTGCAGAAAATTGTTTGCATCCGACAACAGGCTTAAAACCCAAAGGGAGCTGCGAGATCTATCATCTCTATAGATACAGGTATATGATTATTTCCTTTATTAATTGCTTTCCAGTGAGTCATCTCAAAAGTGATGCAGAATGCAATAAAAACACAATTAAGGATACAAAATCAGTTTCGCATCCAGTGCAGATACAAACTGATATAACAATCTCCATTTCAAAGCCTTGTTGGAAGAGTAAAGCCTACATCAGTATAGATATGTGTGTCATTTATGTCATGCTTTGGATTCAGCGTAGTGGCTCCAGGCCTATAGAACACTCTTCCACTTGAGATTAGACAGGCACCTTCCTTGTTGAACTTCAGGTGCATGACTAAGACTTTCTTGTTCCAGCGTTTGGTGTTACAATAAATATCGTTGTATTGCTTCAGTTTCTGTATGGTTTGTTGTTATGTACGCTGCTTAGAAATGCAAATAATTAAGCGGTATATAAATGCCTTAAATTAAAAAATGAACAAATGTATTAATCGCTTCCTCTAAGGTAAGTGGTATTCAGAGGGGGTTTACCATTGCCTCCCTCTGAGGCTAGTCCTCCCCAGCTGGCGAGGGCCTGCTCAGCTTGCCACAGCTGCACAAGCCAGCCCCTTCCTTGTCTGCAGCTGCCAGCTGAGGGGCAACTGGGCTCCTTGGGACTATGCCACTTGCCCACGGCTGCACAGGTGGCAGGGCACGTAACCCCTGAGCCACTCCCTGTGGGGGTGATCTTTAGCTGGCCCTTCACACCCAGGAGACCTGAGCGGGGATTTGAACTCACAGACTCTGGGCTCCCAGCCAGGCTCTCCTCCCCACTGTGCTATACCAGCTGTTTTAAAAACAGTTACAACAAATGCATATTTAAAAACAATTTGAAAACAAAAAGCAATTGCGTATAGAACCACTTTAAAAATTACATATCTAAAATCAATTTCAGATCCAATACAGATATCAACTGGAATAACAATCTCCACTTAGAAGGCTGGTTGAGAGGAAAGTCTTCAACAAGTGTCTAAAAGGAAATCTCTCTCTCTGTGTGTATTGTGTGTATAATTCAATTTGTACTTCAACTTTTAATTCTTTATCTTAGTCTTCCTAGTGCATATTTCTGTGTGCCACCGCCCCCCTTAAAAAAAGTTAAAGATATGCTCTTGGAACGCTGAGGGGAGCCTTCAGACACAAAACGGCAATCTGGTGTTTGGAAATAATTTTAACAAAGAGCCATGTGGGAGTCCTAAACTACCCAGCTTTTATTATTCAGGAGGCAGAAAATGTGGTTTGCTATTCAATTGATATACAACATAGACGAGAGCCGCAAGCCAGCCTCACTTTAGCTGGGGGGTGGGATTCAGATAGTCTTTTGAATATAATAACTTAACACTTTGGCCTCAGTCCATAGAATGCTTCTTAGCTGCTGGTGGAAAGCCAAGAAATAATATACTGTAGTCTTAGATGCTCACTCAGTTACCCTCATCCCATCAAGTCCCCGGTCTTGGAAACTGTATAATTCTCTATCCCTTGCACTCCCTACACACACACGCACACACAGGGGAGCCAACAGGATTTCTTGGGCCCAGTACACTTCACATAGAATGGGTTTCTTACATTTCCACCCAGCCCCAATCTCCCAGCAATCTGTTGGCGAGAACTGTGGTTTATAGATTACCAATTTGAACATTTTGAATCCAGTCTTGATTTAAGATGCATTATTTAACAGATTTTTAACCTGCTCTTCAGAGTTCCTGCCCTCACAAGACATTTTGCAACAGTTATAAATAGCTCCAAACCCATAATCATAAAATTATTAAATAACATTTAAAAATTAAAATAACATTTAAAAGATAGGAGCAGCTAAAAAATGCTTGTGCGGCTTGACTGAACCAGCTCTCAGCCTAACCTACCTCACAGGGCTGTTGCAAAGAGAAAGGGGGAGGGAGGACGATAAACACTCCATATAATAGTTTATTGTCAAAACCAGTTGGTCAGTGCAGAGCATTTTTTTAAAAAAAATCAGTGTGAGTTTCCTGACAAATAACAGCAGTGACACTTAAATAAACCCTGTCTAATTGCCTTAAAAATAGGATTGGGGGGTGGAGGCGAGGGAGAAAGAAGGATTAACAACACAGTCCTATGCTGTGTTGACTCATAAATCCCACTGATTTATAGCATAATCCTAACTATGTCTACTCCGAGCGCTCTGTCCGTTTTGCGTTCTGCAAAATGACTTTCTTATGTGCGATTCTGAGTGGAGACCTGCACCGTTTGGTGAAAGGGAAGTAGCTCATGGCAAAGTGCCATAGCTCAGTGGTAGATCATCTGCTTTGCATGCAGAAGGGCCTGGGTTCAGTCCTTGACGACTCCAGGTAGGGCAGGGAGAGACGCCTGCCTGAAACCGTGGAGAGATGCTACCAGTCGGTGTAGACGATCCTGAGCTAGATGGGCCAAGGCAGCTTCCTATGTTTACCAGGCCCAGCGGTGTCATTGTTTGCCGATTGACTGATGGCAGTTTGCTGCCGTATATGAGCAAGCACATGCGCTCACTTGACCGCACTTACTTATTTATTGCTTTGGGCCAATCGCAGGTTTTTCTATTGTAAGGAAGTAGGATAGACGGAAATCTTCATGTTGTTGAGTAGGCACTTAAAACTCTGCACAGCTTTATTTTTATTCATGGAAGCGACCATGACAGGGCTACAGCAGTCCATTTCGGTTTGTTTTAAATGATAGTGAGTAGGGATGAGACTTGGCAAAATCCTCCTAGGTGAAACCTGAGTGAGGCAGTGCCCCAATTATTACTGCCATCTTTTATTTGGGATGCTGCTGTTAATGGAAAAAACAAAACACCATTTATCTTTGCCACTATGGATGTCAGAACTATGAAACAACAGCTTTCCAGCGTATTGCCATAATGGAGATGATATGGGGACAATATGGTTTTTCAATCAAAAATATGCATTGCTTTGGCAAAATACAGTATGTGAAAGTACTGCCTTCAAGTCGATTCCGCCTTATGGCGACCCTATGAGTAGGGTTTTCATGAGGCTGAGAGGCAGTGACTGGCCCAAGGTCACCCAGTGAGCTTCATGGCTACGTGGGGATTCGAACCCTGGTCTCCCAGGTCATAGTACAACACCTTAACCACTACACCAAAATACAGTAGATATAAGGATAGCTAGATATTCATATTCTGCTGGTCTGTCTGTTTATCCTGTCGGTCTGACTATCAGGATGTTTTTGATATTATTTATTTTATTCAAATATTTCTAAACCACACTTTCATCTAAGATATCACAAGGCAGTATATAGCCTTATCATCGTGTATCGTTTGCCGACCGAAAAGAACAGCAGTGAATACCAATCACATTTGCATATTGATTCCCGTTCAGGAGGTGGGAACAAATGAGCGAATGTCGGCAATTTCCCCTCCAGTTTCCATTTCAGGCAAGAGCTGTTCCCAGTCCTTCCTGTGGAGACACCAGGGACTGAACCTGGGACCTTCTGCCTGCTCTACCGCTGAACTATGGCACTTCCCTGAATATGGAATAAAATGATCGGGGGGGGGGATATTTTCACTGGAAGAATTCAGAGGCTTTTGGCTGTTTTCCCCAGGAAAACTATTTTTAGTAACTGCTATGAGCCTCTTGATGTGTCACCGTGCGGTGGAATAGGCTTGAACCAGAGAGACCTGGGCCCGAATCATTGCCGTTAAACTCACTGAATCATAACCTCCGCTGTCATTGTTGGTTTGCAACCCCTATGCATGCTTCTCCAAACTCCCTTGAAGAGAGGCAGGATACAAATGTGGTTCATTTTGTGACAATCCCGGGAAAGGGTCGTTTACGAATGGCACAAATCTTTGTATAAATCGCGGCTGTCGCCTGCAAAACACACTGGCAAGACCCTGATTATTGCGTCACTGTATTTGTGGGCAAAAAGCAGTGGCTTTAATGAACGTCCTTCCTGGGACGCCAGAATATTTGGCCTTGGAAATCTGTTGCTTTCTGTTTTGTAGCCTGGATCATGTCATCCTAATACTCTGGTGGTGGTGGTTTTATGTGTGTAGGGGAAGAGTTGGATTTGATGTCCCGAATGGTTAGCAGTCGTTATGGAGCAGGGCTGTGTTTGTATCTGGGGGCAAACATGTTAGCGAAACCGAGTTTTGACATGCTTACTTTTCAAACGATCCCACTGTTGGTCAAGGGTTTCGTTCTTTGTTTTCAGTTTTAATCTTTGGGTTTTAATTTATGTGGGACCGGACCGAAAAGCATTCAGAGGCAGAAAACTTTCTGGCCCACCCCATGCACTCTTCTTTTTATTTTTTTGTTTAATCCAGGCAAGGCATATGGCAAACCTGTTAATCTAGAACTGTGTTTGAATGGGGATCACGTGGGATCTCTCTCCCACCTCACCACCCACCCCCACCAGATCTAGCTAACTAAGCAAGCTCAGGCCAGATTCCTTGTCAGTGGTTGGGGGTGAGATGTATTGCCACTCAATATTGAGAAGATTGGTGGGCAAGGAGGGATGGGCTGTATTTTAGTGACAATGTGTGTGATGCCTCCCCTTCTGCATTCCATCCTCCTGACCTCTGGATCATCCTTGTGGAAAGGCAAAAGGAGCTTGTTTTTCCAATAGATCCCCATTCTCTGTGTTCTTAACTCCTTAGGATAGGGATGCAAAATCTTTTTTTTCTCTGTTGATGGCTGCATTCCCCCAGGGATAATCTGTTGGTGGCGGGGTGTGTGTGTGCTGGCAGTGGGGAGAAGCCAGTAATGTGCAGGGCCAGAGCCAAGAGTGGGGAGAGGGCTTCCTGTTTTCTCCCCCTCTCTTTCTCTCTCTCTCTCTGTGGCACATGCTCTCTCTCTGTCTGTCTCTTCTTCTCTTTCTGTGGCATTCTCTCTCTCTCTCTCTCTCTCTCTCTCTCTGGGGCGCATGCTCTGGCTGTCTTTCTCGCCCTCTGTGCATGTGTCTCTGGTGCACACTCTCTCTTTCTGGCGCTCTCTCTCTCTGTGGCACATGCTGTCTGTCTGTCTCTCTTTCTCTCTCTCTGGGGCGTGCAAGCTCTGGCTGTCTCTCTCTGTGGTGTGTGATCACTCTCCGTGGCTCTGTGGCTCTTTCTCTCTCTCTCTCTGTGGCATCCCTTTTTTTGGCTATTACTTTCCTACATTTTGTTCCTTGCCACCTGCATGATTTTAGAGTGAGGATTGCAAGTGGCCCTTTGGCTACAAGTTGCCCAGCCCTGTTTTAGGAGAATGTGGTAATGATGGAGAGGAAGGGTTTGCATATTCATGTTATTTACCCATGAGCAAAACCAATTGACCCTTGACTGTTTTCTCTCTTTTTCCCACAGGTAATGTTGCATGTTGCCCCAGGGCAAACTCCCCCTGTTGGTATCTGAGGTAAGGGGAAAAAACGTTTATAATTGCTTCTAGATTCTTATGCACTCTGGAAATGGAAGCATGTTGCGTGTACCCAAGGGTCACTCGGATTAGTTAATCTTTCTGTGCATTCAAACTAGGGATAGGGGAAGGCGTTTACTTTGGTTTGGATTTTAATTTGCACTTCCTGAAAGAATACGCAAAGCTAAAGCCACCTATTATTTAAAATTCACTCTTCTCCATATTTTGTGGTTCAGTTCTCTAACAAAAAAGATGCACCTCAAAATGCATATATTGGGGGGAGATGTGCTTGAAAATGCATCTGTTAGTGAAAATGACATACAAAAATACATTAAAGAGCTCACAAAAATGTGTGCATTGTGTAAAACCGCCTACAAAAATGTGTATCTTAGGAGAAATGCGTGCTTAAAAGGCTGGTGAATTTTTATGAGGACTTTTAAATAAGAAATCTGGAAACTGACTCAACCTGAATTTAAGATTGGTGCGATGAGAAACCGAAATTGACAGATTTTCTTGTCCCTAGTTCCAGTTCCCTTTTTTAGTACTTCTTCGATCAGAGTCGTTAAAAAGGAAGAGGGAACATGTCTTGCTTTTTTGAACGTGGGCCCCTGTGGGTGCAGGCAGGACCTTATCCTCAGCAGTTAGGGAGTGGTGCGCGGTAGCTGTTCCAGAGGGCTTAATCTGAAAGGAAGGTGTTGTGGTTTTGCAGAAACGTATAGATAATGGCCTTCGCCCTAGGAGTCCAAGAACTACAAGTAGCCCCCGCACCAGGGATAAGGGAACCTGGCCCCTCCAAATGTTCCTGGACTACAGCTCTCATTGTGCCATGCTGGCTGGGGCATATGGGAGTTGGATCCCTGATCTGTAGAGAGAGAGTGTCTCCCCTGGTTGGCCACTGTGAGAACGGGATGCTGGCCTAGATGGGCCATTGGCCTGATCCAGCAGGGCTCTTCTTAAGTTTAGAATAGTTTTTTTTATCGACATGCAGATTTAACCGCTTCATACCCCTACACGATTAATCAGCTGAAGATTTCTTTCAATGCAAGTGGCACACCCTAATGGGAAGAACAAAATATGAAAGACGATTGTTCTTTCTGTGTTGCAAACAAAGCATTTACAGCCACTGAGAACATTTTTTTGAAACAAAAGACACTTTGGGGGTTTGAGGGGAAGAGTGATGGAGTCGATGCCAGCAATTCAGGTGATGAGCGCACATGTGAAATGCATATGCGAAGTGCATATGTGATGTTATTTAGTGTTGGTTTCTATGGGAATGTTTTGGCGAGCGCATACTCGCCCTCTTGGGTTCTTTCCTGTACATTTCCTGCGCGAGAGCATGTGTTGCATCTTTCTATCCAAGAGACACATGTTTCATATTTTCCCATAACCTCTTCCTGACCCTTTTGGCTGAGGGAAGGAAATGCAAGATGGGACCGTCTCTCTCTTGATTGTGATTACTTACACAGAATGGAAAACTTTCTGAGTTGCTCATTTATTCCCTGCCCCCCACACTTTCTTGTCTCTCTCTCTCTCTCTCTCTCTCTCTCTGTGCAATATTCCTTGGAACCATAAACTCTTGTGAAGGGTCAGCCAGGATCCAAAGGAGCTTCCAGACAAGCTCATGAGATGGTGGAGTCGAGTTCTCATTTTCAGGCCATTTCCTTTTTATCTGGCTCTCTTAATATGGGACTTAATTAGTGAGTGACTCTAGGTGAGGGGAGGAAAATTATGACAGCCATCTTGAAAAGGTTAGAAAGATATGCCCCCAAAGGACTTCTTCATTTCAGTTTTGACAGCTGCTGTCGGTGACTTGAAGTAAATGCAAAGTTAAGGCCAATTTGCAGGATCTTCCAGCAGATCTACACCGGAGTGATAGAAAATGGCTAGAGTGATGCACTGCCTTGAACTTCCAGGACAGATTGAAAGTGGCCACTGCCCATAATTCTCAACGAGGGCAGAAGGGTGTCACTCTTATCGCCTGGCACCTCTGTGTTGACCAAACAGAGAGGGAGAGCCCCAGTGTGGGAACAAAAAAAAAGGGAAAGTAATAAAGGAACCAGTTAGACCAGAATTAAGGGCTGTTAAGATCAATTTGTACAAAAATTGCAATAGTGTAAGATGGGCGGATGAGCTACCAAATAAACATCCATAAAGTGCTCCACCATAAAGTATTCTAATTGTTCCAGTTGTTAGTGCGCTGCCAAATAGATATAATTAAATGTTCCAAATATTCCAGTTGTTAAGGAGACCTCCGAGATTTCATCCCATTCCGTACTTCCTCAGATAGAAAATGTGAGGCAATTTTCTTCAACCCCCTGTTGCCTCAGGTTCTTGATGCTTCTTTTTTCAGGAGTATGTCCTAAGACTAAATCCTGAAAGTACATAACACTGACATGAACAGTCACCCCAAACTAAAACTTTTTATGGGAAAACATCAATAATACAATCAATTTGCCTGTTGCAAACCTGCATCTATCAAGCATAGAAACCAGTTCCCAGAATGGGTTAACAGTCCATCCCTGTTCCCAGGGAACTCTGGGAATTGTAGCTCTGTGAGGGAAATAGGGGTCTCTCCTAACAATTCTTAGCACCCTCAACAGACTAGAGTTCCCAGGATTCTTTGGGGGAAGCCTTCAGTCTTTCCCAGTCAACATACCTAAGAACATAGGGGTTTACCAGGTTATTGTTGTTGGTGGTGTGGTGGTGATGATGATGATTTATTTTTGTTTATTTATTACATTTTGTATCCCACCTTTCCCCCAAGGAGCTCAGAGTGGCTTACAAACTTGGTTCTCCCCCTCCCTATGTTATCCTCACAACAACCCTGTGAGGTAGGTTAGGCTGAGAGACTGTGACTTGCCCAAGGTCACCCAGTGAGCTTCATGGCTGAGCAGCGATTTGAACCCTGCTTTCCCAGGTCCTTAGTAGCCCAGCAGTCTAACCACGACTCTAACTGGCTCTCATGATGATGACTTAGCTATTTTTTCACTTGTTGTTGCTGTTGTGTGCCTTCAAGTCGATTACGACTTATGGCGACCCTATGAATCAGCGACCTCCAAGAGCATCTGTCGTGAACCACCCTGTTCATACCTTGTAAGTTCAGGTCTGTGGCTTCCTTTATGGAATCAACCCATCTCTTGCTTGGCCTTCCTCTTTTTCTACTCCCTTCTGTTTTTCCCAGCGTTATTGTCTTATTATTAGCTGCTCGTTACTAAAGAGTCTCTAAGCAACTTACAAAAAATGTAAGAGCTGAAAGCATAGCATAAGAACAAAAAGGATAAAATGTCAATGTACTGCCTTCAAGTCGATTTCGACTTAGGGCGACCCTGTGAATAGGATTTTGATGAGGCTGAGAGGCAGTAACTGGCTCAAGGTCACCCAGTGAGCTTCATGGCTGTGTGGGGATTCGAACCCTGGTCTCCTAGGTCGTAGTCCAACACCTTAACCAGGATACAGTACAGTAAAGCAGACATGGAGAACTTGTGGCCCTCTAGATGTTGCTGTTCTATTTTACAATCAGCTTTATTACATTTACACCCCACCTTTCTTTCAAGGAGACATGGAAGGCGGCATACACACCTTGATCACCCCTTCCCGATTTTATCTTGACAGCAACCCTGTGAGGTAGGTTAGCCTATACAGGAGGCTGGGGATAGCCTTCTGGACATAATTTCGGGGACCTAAGCCCCACACCTATTCTCAGGATCGCAGTTCAGACCTGAAATATTTTTGCCCTGTTCTTCAGGTGGAAGGGCTCCTGGAGCAGCTTTTACAAAGATCAGTAATATAAGACATTCTCTGCCCTCAGGCTTCAAATATAAAAGAGACAGCATGAAAGTACTTGGCATGGAGGAGAGAAAAGAGGAAACGCAAGCAGTACTTCTTAGTTTCAATGTTCCTACAAGTCAGGGATAGAGAACCTGTGCTCCTCCGGATGTTGCACTACAACTCCCATCATCCCTGATTGTTGGTCATGGGACTGATGACAGCTGGAGTCCCAACACTGGAGAACCGAGAGATCCCCATCTCTGCAATAAAATGGTTACAATAAGCCATAAACATATATATTTTAATGTCTGTTTTTATGATGTTTTATAGTATTTTTAGTGTTTGCTTGCCGCCCTGGGCTCCTACTGGGAGGAAGGGCGGGATATAAAATGTATTATTATATTATATTATATTATATTATATTATATTATATTATATTATATTATATTATATTATATTATATTATATTATATATAAAAATAAAAAACCAGACCTAGCAAAGCTTCAGCAGCAGAAAATATTGGCATTACCATCTTGTTCATTTGTTTTTCCTATGAGCCACCTGTGCCTGATGCAGAATTCTGAATAGCAGAAACGCCTCCTGTCGTCCATCATTTTGAACTGTTTGTTTATCTGTTAAGATTCCTCCACTCGACGCAGTCCTGGTGTGCCTCTTCCTTGAAAAAATATTCATTCTGGCCTCTGTGCTTGAAATGATGATGGTTCCTTTTTCAAATCCCACCCCGCAAACTCTTCCAAGGAGGCTCTGTGTGGAGCCAACACACACACACACACACCATGCACTACGTCCCATGGGTCATCCACTCCAGTCAGCATTTCTGCCTGAAAATGCCACAGCATTTCTAAGTAGCTCTTTCTTATTTGAAACAGTAAGTTGGAAATTTGCTGCTACTAATTCTAAAGAATTCTTCTCTCTCTCCCTCTTTTTGGATCCCAGTGAACTCTTGTGCACATCAATATTGCATTATGTGTGTGTGAGGATGTGCTAAATAAGTGTTTCCCCCTGTGGTCCACTTGAAAATTGCTGATGATCTTGGCTGACCACTTCATGATTTCTCTGCGTGTTGCCGCAATAGGAATGCACTGGGCTAGATGCTGCATGGTTTTTAATTGTAATTTTTATTGCTTCTTGTATTTCTACAGCTTGTGTTCCACAGAAATTAATAGCATAAAACACAACATAAGAAATAAAGAAGCAACAAAAATGCAATGAACCATCAGTCTTTTAGTGCAGACAAGCTGCAGATTGTCTGAATGAAGCTCATGGATTGGTGGCGGTCCACGGACCACAGTTTGGGCACCCCTGCGCTAAATGTTGCCTTTCCTCCTCGCACCCCACAGTTGTTCCCACGGGCTCTGCATGCCAGACCAAACATTTGCTTCCTTGTGAGTAGGAGAGAGACTCTTGGGAGCGCAAATGTTCTTTGCTTGAAACATTTCTAAGTGTGTGCTTTTGAAAATAACTTCCCTTTTGAGAGCGGCTACCAGAGAGCCCCGTGGGGTGAGCTACAGCTGGTGCGCCATGGTACTAACATAATCCTTTGAATGGTGTCTACAGGACGCAAGCGTGCCTCTTGAAGTATTTAAAGGGGCACCACCTGTTTGGAGCAGGCTGTTAGATGCCTTGGAATGGAGGGATTTGCTTGGGGAAGTGTAAGGGGCCTTGCTCCATTTCCCACATGCATACACCATGTGGTTATTTCGCCTGCCCCCCCTTTGCGTTTCTCAAAGGGTGGGCAAAAGCGGCCTCCCCAAATTCTCTGTCTTCTTTGCAGAGGCAGAGATGTTGGAGCTGGGAATTTTGGCGAAATATTCTCCAGGCGGCGAGGGGCGTAAGAAAGGTGGTGACCGAACCACTTTATTGAAAACAAACTCTCAGCGTGCATTAGGTAGCCCACCAGAAATCCATGTTTGCTGCTTGGGTCTCATCTCTGGAGCTCTCCGGGTGCAAAACCTGGGATGGAACTGCTCCAGACTCTGGCAAACTGGAACATTTCTCCTTTTCATCTTCTACAGGTGACTCTGTGGATGTGCTGAATCATTGCCTGACCGCGATAATGGACTGGATGAGAGCTAATAAACTGAGACTCAATCCAGACAAGACTGAGACACTGTTGGTGAGTGCCTTCCCTGCCCACATGGTGGATGTTCACCCTGTTCTAGATGGGGTTACACTCCCCTTGAAGGAACAGGTTCGTAGTCTGGGAGTTCTTTTCGATCCTTCCTTGTCTCTTGAGGCGCAAGTGGCCTCGGTGGCAAGGAATGCGTTCTACCACCTTCGGTTGGTAGCCCAGCTACGCCCCTATCTGGACAGGGATGACCTCGCCTCAGTTGTTCATGCTCTGGTAACTTCTAGGCTGGATTACTGTAATGCGCTCTACGTAGGGCTGCCCTTGCAGACAGTTCGGAAGCTTCAGCTAGTGCAAAACGCAGCAGCCAGACTGCTGACGAGGACCAGCCGGTCAGCACATATAACACCTGTTCTGGCCCGTTTGCACTGGCTACCTATTTGTTTCCGAGCCAGATTCAAGGCGCTGGTTTTGACCTATAAAGCCTTACACTGCGTGGGACCGCAATATCTTGTGGAACGCCTCTCCCGCTATGAACCTACCCGGTCACTTCGCTCAGCATCTAAGGCCCTCCTCCGGGTACCAACCCATCGAGAAGCCCGGAGGACAGTTACTAGATCTAGGGCCTTTTCTGTAGTGGCCCCCGAACTGTGGAACAGCCTCCCCGAAGAAGTACGCCTGGCGCCTACGCTTCTATCTTTTCGGCGCCAGGTTAAGACCTGGCTATGCTTCCAGGCATTTTAAGCGTTTATGTTATAATTTTATATTTTTATTTTTTATTTTTTATTTTGTTGCTGCTTGTGTTTATTGTTTGTTGTCTGATTTTATTGTTGATATTTTGTATTTTAACCTTTTTGTACACCGCCCAGAGAGCCACTCGCTATGGGTGGTCTATAAATGAAACAAACAAATAAATAAATAAATAAACATGTGGAACAAAAACTGAATTCCCTTAATATTTACATCTGGTGTTCTCCAACAGTTTAGTGGAGCGGGAAGGGGGGGGGAACCTGGAGAATTTTTCAGCAGATACTTTTCTGAGACAGTACAGCCCAGCTATGTTTTCTGATTAGAAAAGTTAGACACGGCTGAGTTCTCCATGCCATGATCTTTGAGTCCAGAAGTTCTCAAATGTCCCTCAGTCAATGATTCTTTGACTCCATACAGAAGTGCTTTCTTCCTTCAAGTTGGCGTCCAAAGTTAACTAAAAGTGCATTTCCTGTGTGGTCAGGAAACAGTTCTGCCTATAACTATAGAAGATCTCTGGCGTTCGAATAGGTTGGGATAATGCTGTCACTGGCTACTAGCCACGGTGGCTGTATTCTGTCTCTACTGTTGAAGGCAGTATGCTTCTGAATGGCGCTTGCTAGGAATCTTAAGTAGGGAGAGCATGTTGCACTCAAGTCCTGCTTTTGGGGGCCCTGTAAGCATCTGGTTGGCCCTTGTGAGAACGGGATGCTGGACTAGATGGGCTTTTGGCCTGATCCTGAAGGGCTTTTCTCACTTTCTTAGGTAAGAGAGTGTGTTCATCTATGGATAGTTGCATTATTCCACAGAGCAGCTGGCGGTGTTCAGACCAAACTCAAACCAACCCCATTTGGGTTGGTAGTATGATCTGTCACAAAGTTTACCCTTAAAGTGTGTTTCTGAGCATATTCAGAGTGCATCACCGTTCCTGCTAGTGAGTGAGTGTGTGCCCTCTGAATACATACGGAAATATCATTTGTCAGATTTATACTCCACTTTCCTGTGAAGAATAAAGACAGTGGGTGTAGCTATGCCTCAGGAAGCACTTTGCTGCACATCTGCTGTGATGATACTCTTTCTCTTTTTTTTAAGGGGGATGCCAGCCACTGGCATCAGCCCCAGAGGACCCTTCTGGGAACCATGGTCACTGACACTTGCCCAAATGTGCTGGGTGCTGGCACTTTGCCTGATAATAAATTTGAGATTTTTAAAAGTTACTGTAGGCTGACGCACATGTCCTGAAGGGTAAAGAGATCCCTTTTCTTGAACCAGGTTTCTCCTCTGGAAGAGTGTGTGCACGCTTTTGAGCTGCGGGTCCCTCTTTTTCGGGCAGGAAGGAAAGGCAGCCCCTTCATCTTAGTTCACATCACTTGCCTCACTAATGTGTAGTCGCTGATCAGTACTGGAGGCACGTGCACAAAATAGTCAGTGGACTGTTGTGGGGGTATTTATGGTTTTAATTGCTCAAGATCTCTCTGTGCAAGCTGTTGGTTGTGATCCAATGTGATCTGGGCCAACACCCACCCACCGAACCCCGTAATATTCTGGTCCAATGCTGGTTCCCACAGAAAAAAAATGGCTAGGCTGGAGGCAAGGCTGGGCTAGGCAAGAGTAAGCTGGTCGAAGATATCTGGACCACTGACAACTCCTAGTGAGCAACTTACTCCGAGAGCAGACTGGGTCTTTTTAAACCTCGGTCTCCAGACCCCCTCCTCCAGCCTCTACCCCCTAGTAGAGAAGTCCAGAGGACCAACCCTCTGGCCTGAAGATGGGCAATCCTCCTGTAGCCTCCTTTCTGGTGCACTCCTTGTGCTGCGAGAACCGCAATGTGCGGTGGGAGGCATCTGGTTCTCCAGGCTCAGGAGAAGGTGCCCGTGAGGGCCCAGGCTTTGCTCCTATAGGCCCTGGGAGGTTCCTCTGGGGGCTCCCGTCCAACAGCCTCAGATGCAATGGTCAGCGCTGACCCCTGACTCTGCTCCTCATATGGTGCCCCTTCAGCCTCTGTGTCCAGATCGCTGCTAGATTCAGGGGTCGTGACAAACACACAACACTCATGCACACACAATGACCAGGTGTGCACAGGAAAAGATCTCTCATGCAAGCAAGGGGGGCGGGGAAGAGTCCTCCTGCATATGGCGGTCTGGATCGCAGCTCTTGATGCTCAGAAGGAACTCCTGTGTATGCCCAGAGATCTTTGTTCGTTTCAGCGGAGGGAACCGATCCTCCTGTAAATAATGTTCCACCAATAAATAAATGTTTGTGTGTACATGCATGTACGCACATCCTTTTGTAGAGCACAGTGCAAAGAGTGATATATCCTACAATAATCCATAAAATGCTATGATTCCAAATATATATTATATACTCATTGTTTCCCGTGAGCGCTAACCTTTCATTTTTGTTTTGCCATACTGCTTCTCAAGCAGTTATAACCTCCTTTATATTATTCCTATAAAGCCTTCTGTTGTCATGGTCTTTTGCCTTTGCTCCTGCCCCACCCTGTCCAAATGTAATAGAGAGCGGTGGCAGTTTCTGTTTGTTTTGTTGATGGCGGGGCTGGACTGTTGTCACGTTGTGGCACATTCTCGAGAGTCGCTAACTCCTGGTGTTTAAAGCCTGCAAATGGGATGGCGAATGAGTTTGACATCAGCCCCTGCGCTCGTGAGACTGAACAGCCCTAAAAAGTCAACTCCCAAATACCTTCACAGAAACTTAAATGCCATCTATAAGCTTGTTCCTACTTTGCTGAAGTAGCAAAACCAGTTTGGCTTGCCTGACGGGCCGGCAACAACCCTGAATGTGCCATGGTGTGTGTGGGGGGGAACCCCGTTTTGACAAAATTGTGTGTCTGCCCCAGAGTCCAGTCCTGCCTTCGTTGCTGTTTCAAGGCCTGTGTCCAGCAGGGTTCTTCCAGCTTGGGTCCCAGATGTCGGACTTCAACTCCCATCAGCCCTAGCCAGCTTAGTCAGGGAAGATGGGAGTTGTAGTTCAGTAACATCTGGGGGCCCAAGGTTGAAGGTCATTGGTCTACATGACTGAATATTCGTTGGTTGGTTTTATTGAAAAAGCATTTCTAAACTGCTTGATGCTTAAAGATCTCTAAGCAGTGTACAAAAATGCAACATGAAAATGATAAATCAGTATTGTTAAGAACAGATGAAAACAGGTATTCCGTAATGATGGGGTCCAGCTGAATTTATATCAAAACATGCGTTATGCATATGCAGAGATACTCAGCGGTCTGAGCTGTGTGTGCCAGTGTGTGTATCTACCTAAGAAGCAGGCTTTTACCCTGCATTTTAATCACTGTTACATCAGGCTTAGCAGAATAAGAAAAAGCTGCTTTATTTATAGAAATACAGAGCAGATAAGAAAGGCATAACTTTCTAACTAACTAACTAAGCTGGAGGCGCAATGCCTACACTTGGGTATTGCCCTCATGGCTCAGGAGAGAGAGCAAAGACAGAGATGTCTCCTCTCTCCTCGGACAGTCGAAGAAGACGAAGAAGGGGCAGGTCAGCTTCCCTGAGTGTATCAGTTTACAACGGAAGGAAGTTAGGTAGAGAAGAGCACAGGGAAAGGTAGGCAAGCCTAGCCAGCTGGAGGACCCAAACTCTATCTTCCTTTTGGAATATGGAGCCCAAACAGGAGTTGCTCCTGCCCCACTTCTAACAATATGCAGCCAAGGCCCTCAAGGCAGGTCGAATTATATAAAACCAATTAAATACAAAGACCCCAAACTGAATTGTGCACCTTCGTACTGTCTTTCCCATCTTGTATGGTTTTGAATTATTGCACAGCGAATGAAAGGGCCAGATCAGCCCCAGTTTTGTGGGGCTGTCCAGAGATTTGAATTTGGGATTTCTGATTTGAGTCCAGTAATCTAACCATCACGACAATATTGGTTCAGCTATGTGGATTGGCCACTTGTTTATTAAGTTAAGATAATTTATGTGCCGCCTTTTTGAACGAAGTCTACCCAGGGCGACGTACAACCTCATAAAAACAATGCAGTCTAATATTAACTGTGGCGGCATTCTAAATTGTAGTCCAATTCAAACAAGTCACCATGACCAATGTAAATTACAGTGCAAATAATAGAGCTTTCACTTCTAAAAATAACTCACTGAGAGAATAACTTAAGGAAGAGCGGTCTGAACAAATGGGTTTTTAAGGCCCAATTAAGTGTTGGCCGTGTGGAGGCTGCATACAGGGAGGAAGTTCCGCAGTCTGGGGCCTCCACAGAAAAGGCCCCGTCTCTTGCACTCGTTAAATACCTATCAGGTATGCAAGCCGGGCCTCTGGGGCAGACCTTAATGGTTGGTGAGGCTCATCCAGGGGTAAGTGGTCCTTCATTCGCAATCAAGCATGGGGAACCTTTAGCTCTCTAGATGTTGCTGAACTGCAACTCTCATCATCCCTGGCCATTTGGCCATGCTTGGTGGGGTTGATGGGAGTTGTACTTCAGCAACATCTGGAGGGCCAAAGGTTCCCCATGCCTGGCTTAGATCCAGGTAACTAATTTGCATTTCCTTTTTACGTGATTACGGCAGATGCCAGTCTCTAACTGATGTAAATGTGCACTTGGAGCCTGATGATCTGTGACCTGGAAGATCCATGAAGTTCTTTTGGTTTGTTTTTCAGCTTAAAAGCAGCTGTGGGGGAGGAGATTAGGATGATGGGGTTTTTTAAATCCTTTCCTCCTGTGTTGTTGTCTCTATGAAAATAACCCCTCTTCCAAATCACTAATTGCATTGGGGGGAGGGGAGAGAACAGGCACAAAATTATATTCAATGAGCAGAGAGGGAGCGGTCCAACAGCCTTCCTCCAGGACGGCTGCCCCAGAGCCCATACTTCTTATTTCTCTGCAGCTGCTAAGCTTTATTTAAAATAGTCTTTGGGAGGTCCAATCATGTATATCCCCTGTCCCATATAGTTTGGCACTTTCTATAATAACCTTATTCTGAAATGTTTCCTTCCCTTATGAGGTGTGTCAGCCTTTGGAAGTTCTTAATTTTTGAATTTACAAACCTGGGCAAATTGAAAAGCAGGATTCAGTGGTCCTTTAAAACAAATTGCTTCTTTTTTTCCAGTTCTTTAAGTATTTTTGGGGGGTGGAAGTCTGCTATCACCATGAGGACTAGAAGCTTGCCTGCATTGACTTTTATGGAAGCTGGGTGGGTTTTGACTGATGGTGGGAGATGCTGGTTGCGCCATTCCTATGCAGCCCCCCCCTTTTCATGGACATGGCACTTTGTATAACCTGAACCCCACCCTTGCCCCTCTTGCACTCGAGTGCTTTTCAAAAAGGTGTCTGCATTCAAATCCATGCCTCCTGTTGCGTGAATCCTGCAAGAGACATTTAGCGATTCGTGGTAAAGATGCTTTGATATCGCGGCATAAGATTAAAAACTTTCTGAATACTTAATCCTCCACCACCCCATGCTGAGTTGTATTCAGAGAGAGTTTTTTTTGTGGATATTCTAATTATTTCAGTGTAATTATAACTCCTTTTTTTTAAAGCTTTATTCTTGGACATGATTTTTGCTTAAGCCTTTTTTAAATCTGCGCTTCCTATGATTGCACTTTCTTTAAAGAAAGGGCCTGAATGGAATGAGTGAATAATACACAGCAGAGCAAGGAAAACTCGGGGGGGGGGATCATCCCTGAATTCTTATTTTCCTCTTTTAATACTCTTTTCTCTCCTTCCTGTCGCAACATATGCTTTTATTTTTAAGACACAGGAGGTTTTTAATAAGCTGGATCTGATATCATCCCAATTTGGAGAGCAGCTTTTCCTGAAAAGGTGAGGGCTGTCCATTGCAGGCTTCTAAAAAGCTGCTTATAGTTTGGTAATATTTCTCTCCTCCTTGCAAAAGAAAATGAATGCTTTTTCCAATGGTAGGTCTGAGAAAGACTCTGCCTGAAACCCTGGAGAGCTGCTGCCAGTCAGGGTAGGCAGTACTGGGCCTAATGGACCAATGGTCTCACCCAGTGCAGGCTCCTATGTTCCTACATTCTTTGCATTTTTGGATGGTGTAATGACTTTGATTCACTTATGGGCCCCTCTGGTGTGCTTGTGAGCCCTCTTGTATACAGGGGGAGTTTCCTGACCCATCCCCGCCCCTAACTGGCTCCACCTCTCCTGGAGCCAACACATGGAGGGGGTGGGGCTATACTTCTTGGCTCCACCCCCCTGCCTCTGCACATTGACAAAGATCTGAAGCCAAAGATTTTCCGCCTCTTCACATTTGTGGCTTGCTCTGCAGAGTCAGTAGCCACATGGAACCATTTTAACGTGATGTTCATCGCACCATCCTTTGACTTTTTGAGATAGCCACCCACCCTCCCTCGATTCTACCTGGAGAGTTAACTAGGGAAGCATCCCAACAGGTTTTAAAGCGAGAGTTAGTGAAATGCGGTGACATGCTTTAAAACACAAAACAAACCCCATTGTGTTAGTTTTGGACTAACCAGAAAGCTGTCACCACTTCTTCCTGAAATGCAGCGCTCAGGCTTTTTGAGAGTTTTGAGTTGAGCAATGGTGTGAATGTTGAAATAAGACCCACTGGGTGTTTTGAACAATGTCCTTTTTTTGTGTGTGTTGTTTTTTAAGGGTCTGGCTGATCTTAAGAGGGAACCTGAAGTTCCTCTTTGGATGTTCCATTTCCTTACTTAAGACTTTCAAAACATATGTAAAATTATAGCCAGAAAATGGCTTAAGCCAGTATGAGGTTTGATGAGGCTTGTGCCTTTCAAGCACTGGTTCCTAGGGTCTTCAATTATAGGGGAAAGTTAGGGCTTAATGAAACCCGCAAGCTAGATCCACTGACTCCTCCCAATTCTATCCAAATTTAGTTGGTGTAATATTTTAATTGTTGTAAACTGCGCTTGAATTAATATTGATGAATGGCTGTGTATGTGCGCCTGTGTGTGCGTGTGTGCATGTACAAAGGCTCATGTTGCTGCATGCATCCTAACCTCTGAGCGGTAAGAGATTTCCAGGGATTCCAGCACTTACCCAGGGTTCAGTTCCTTGGAATGAAGGTCATTGGAGAATATGGTGTCTTTAAGATACGTGGTTTTATTTACACTTATGTTCAATCTGAGCATGAGACAGAAGGGGTTCACAGCATTAACACTCTAACAGATCTTGCTTTCCCCATTAGGTTTCTAAGGGAGGCTCCCCAAAGCCATAGCTGCTTTGGATTTGACACAGAGAGCAAGAGACTCTCTCTTTCAAGCTCTCAGATCAGACTAACTCAGGCTACCTCTTGGCCTCGGCTTGGGGTGGGGGTGGGCTACTCTCCTCAAGAAGCATCCCTAGCCATTTGTTCCTATGGCAACACATCTGCTCTTGACCAAGTCTATAGACATGTTAATAGGGGCACTTGACAGACCTGGCCAGACCTATTAACTTAACAAAGAAACTGACTCGACCAGTTCAGCAGCTTCCTTCCAGATATAGAATTGCAGGCTTGGAGGGTACCCACAGATGTCATCGAAACCAGCCCCCCAGTCCTATACCTCTATGTATGTCAAGTATATTTGAAAGGCATAGTACATGGGGGGAGGATTTGGAACTCGCAACAGACTATAATCACTGCACCCATAGTAGTGAGAAATTGGATAAACCAATTGACACATTGCAGTGGTATAAACACGTGGACTGTAGCACAGTGAGAAAACGGGTGTTAAAAACTGTCATTAAAAATTTCAGCATTTTTTTCTATTAGAGATCTCTACAGACAATTTTATCCCCTGACGAAGGCCCAATATATCAGGGGCCGAAACACATTGGGCTTTCCCAAGCAATAAATCTTCTGTCATTGTTTTGAGATTTTTTTCCTCGGTTTTTGTGGTCCTTTGGATACTGGCTGTTTTTTGTTTCCAGTTCCTCCTATGTGTTCTGCCCTTCTCCATGGAGCTCAGGAGAGCCTTTTTTTTTTAAATTCCCACAACATAAGAACATAAGAAGAGCCTGCTGGATCAGGCCAGTGGCCCATCTAGTCCAGCATCCTGTTCTCACAGTGGCCAACCAGGTGCCTGGGGGAAGCCCGCAAGCAGGACCCGAGTGCAAGAACACTCTCCCCTCCTGAGGCTTCCGGCAACTGGTTTTCAGAAGCATGCTGCCTCTGACTAGGGTGGCAGAGCACAGCCATTACGGCTAGTAGCCATTGATAGCCCTGTCCTCCATGAATTTGTCTAATCTTCTTTTAAAGCCATCCAAGCTGGTGGCCATTACTGCATCTTGTGGGAGCAAATTCCATAGTTTAACTATGCGCTGAGTAAAGAAGTACTTCCTTTTGTCTGTCCTGAATCTTCCAACATTCAGCTTCTTTGAATGTCCATGAGTTCTAGTATTATGAGAGAGGGAGGAGAACTTTTCTCTATCCACTTTCTCAATGCCATGCATAATTTTATACACTTCTATCATGTCTCCTCTGACCCGCCTTTTCTGTAAACTAAAAAGCCCCAAATGCTGCAACCTTTCCTCGTAAGGGAGTCGCTCCATCCCCTTGATCATTCTGGTTGCCCTCTTCTGAACCTTTTCCAACTCTATAATATCCTTTTTGAGATGAGGCGACCAGAACTGTACACAGTATTCCAAATGCGGCCGCACCATAGATTTATACAACGGCATTATGATATCGGCTGTTTTATTTTCAATACCTTTCCTAATTATCGCTAGCATGGAATTTGCCTTTTTCACAGCTGCCGCACACTGGGTCAACATTTTCATCGTGCTGTCCACTACAACCCCGAGGTCTCTCTCGTGGTCTGTCACCGCCAGTTCAGACTCCATGAGCGTATATGTGAAATTAAGATTTTTTGCTCCAATATGCATAATTTTACACTTGTTTATATTGAATTGCATTTGCCATTTTTCCGCCAATTCACGCAGTTTGAGGTGGGCCAGGCTGGGGGAGAGAGAGAGAGAGTGACAGGCCCAAAGTCACCCACTGAACTTTGAGTGGGGATTTGAACTCGATTCTCCCCAGTCCTACTCTGATGCTGTCTCTGTATACACTCTCTTTCTCTCGAGATGCCACTGTTGTAGTTGTGTGACATGCAAGATTAAGGCTCCTGTCTTGTTTGAGTCTGCATGCATTAGCCCTGTTCTGGCATTTGAAATCGTGTCATTTCAGTCATGTCGAGCAGGAGATCAGGGCCAGTGAGCACTTTCCACAAGTCAGCAGGGTTGGGGGGAATGCCTGAAGAGGACAGCCTGTGGGATTCTTAAATCACATGGAGAGCTTATGCACATAGCACCGACTCTCCTCTTGAAGCATTCTCCCCCTGCCCAAATATGTCAACAGCAGGGGTAAGGTGCAATGGCATGGGAAAGGCCCCACTCTCCTCCTCCTCACAGTGGTTAATCATGTGGATTAAACACCCGAGCAATGCTATCCTGGACCTAGAATTTGGTGTGTGATGAATCCCATAGACCTCCGGGTTCAGATGTAACAATAAACCATGGTTCCTGGGCATTGGTGGGATTACAGCTATGCATGCAGGTGTGTATTTTGTCACTGCAAGAGCTAGCCTTACAACTTCCTATGATGGGGGGGTTGATGGGGGGGAGTACTGGAAGGAGCATCCATTACAAAAAGAGCGCTTATTACCTTCATGCTTTGAGCAAAGTTAGTTCTATCTCATAGCATCATGGAATAGTAGAGTTGGAAGGGGCCTATAAGGCCATTGAGTCCAACCCCCTGCTCAATGCAGGAATCCAGCTTTGAGCTTTAAGCTGGATTCCTGCATTGAGCAGAAGGACGGACTCGGTGGCCTTACAGCCCCCTTCCAATTCTATTGTTCTATGATTCTAACACAGGAACTTCACCAGAATCTGTTGTCCTTCCTCTGCTCAGCTGTGCTGATGAGCCTGCTGTTGCTGCTCGTTGATAAGATGCTGCCCTCTCTGAAGATGGTCGTGGGGTTTCTGGACCCCACGTGACCCCTTCTGAAATTCCTCACTCACCCCTCCTCCTTCCCTGTGTCTGCTCTGGATTTTTGCACTCTCTTCCCTGCTTCTGCCACAATCCCCCATTCCTTTGCTCTCTCCCAGTAGCAAAGGGGGGGCAGGAGCCTTGGCCATCTGCAATGGGCCCCCCACTGGCGTGTGGGCCTTGGCAGATGCCCAACAATGCCGACCCCGGTGCTGGCCTTGCCATTCATCAAGATGCTGAAAGGCATTTATCTTGGCCGTGTTTGATGACTAAGTGGGTGTATCCTAGGAAATGGGGAGGATTGTATACAACTGGAATATCAGAACAAAGAAAGCTGCCTCTTACTGAGTCAGGTCATGGGTCCATCTACCTCAGTGCAATCAACACTGACTGGCAGCAACTTGCTAGGGTTTCTGTCCCAGCAGATGCTCTGCCACCGAGTCATGGCTCTTCCCTAATAAAAAGCTGCTTTGCGCTAAGTCAGACCACTAGTCCATCTTGTACAATGTTGTCTCTGCCAGGGGTTCCCAAACTGGTTCACGAGCTTCGTTCAGGTGGTCTGTGGCATGCCGGTGCGTTTGTGGTTAAAGACAGGAGACGGCATCCGTCCTATTAAGTGGTCCATACTGATTTTTCAAGGCCTTTTAATTGCTTTTTCTTATTTCCTCTATTGTATCTTACTGGATGACAATTTGAATCCTGTGGAATGCAACAAAATACCATACAGAAGAAATAAAAGAGGCAGAGGACATTTCCAGTCCAGTTGGCCTCTCAACTCCTCTCACACTATTACATACTGAAAATGGCGGAGGTGCAACAGCTACGGACGAGGGAGCTCCACCACTGATGGCTTTTATGGGGTAATTTTCTATATAAATTCCCCTTGCTGGAGGCTACAACATATTGGAAATACGGGGCAGCCTCCCCCCTCTTTATGCCGTCTCCCTCGTACCTTACCGGGATGCAGCTTGGTGCTTTTGTCTGTGCCGGGCTACTGCCGCCGCCGCCGTCGCGCTGGGCTGGGGCTGTGGCCTTTCGGTGGGTCTGATGCCGCGGTCTGTCCCTGGGAGCAACATGCTGTTGCGATGATCTTTCGGTGAATGCTGAGGGCGGGGGAGCGCCCCTGCAGCCGCCACTATCTTACCATCTGACCTCTGTCTGCTTGCCCTTAATATCGGCAGTGTTTACATCTTAATGCCTTTGTTTTGGGCTTCTGAAGAGAACTTCCCTCTTAGTCGCGACTTTAAGGGGTTTGTTTGCTGCGCCCCCCCCCCCCCACTGAATGTACTGGATGTTGGATGCTGAGATCAAGAGGGGGTGTTGTTTTTCGGTCTTGCATATGGACTATCACCCACACCGGTCTTTGTGCAAGGGTGGGAAGACTCACATCACGAGTTTCCATCTGAAGGCGCACATTTTGGACTATACAGATGAGAAGCCTTATTGTAACTGAATTAGTTTTTATGTTATTGTTTAGCTGTCTTGCTTAGTGTTTGGTGTTTTTGATGTTTTATATGTTTTTTGCTTTGTACGTCGCTCAGAGTGGCTGGGTAGCCTAGCCAGATGAGCGACTAAGAAATCGAATAAATAAATAAATAAATTAAAAGGCAACTAAAAACCAGGCATCATATAGCACAGCGCATTGTCATAGCTGCAACAGGCAGAAAATATCTTCAAGTGGTCCAGTAATATCATCAGTAATTTTTCAAGTGGTCTGGGGGGGGGGGAGTTTGGGAATGCTGGTCTGCACTGACTGGCAGTGATGTTTAGGGTTTCAGGCAGATGATGTTCTTGGTCCTACCTGGAGATATCGGGTATTGAACCCTAGGACCTTCTGAACAAAAAGTAGGTGCTTTTGTCACTGACCTACAGCCCTTTCCCTTAATCTACTTCCGGCAAATGCTGTCCTAGCCTATCCATGCATATATCCCGATACTGAATGCAGTGGCCTCTGTGCAATGCTAGTCCTGTTCAGAGTAGACCCACTGAAGTGAATGGACTTGGCTAACTTAGGTTCATTAACTTCAATGGGCTTACTCTCAGTAGCACTTATTTTTATTTTTGCCATATTGCCAAGAGGTGTAATGTGACCTGCTAAAGAATGTAATGTTAAATTTATCGTATTGAAATGGTTTTTGTGGTGCTGTGACATTTGTTATTGTTTTATTACTGTTGGTTGTATTATTTTATTATGAAATTGTTTTTGTGATTGTAGTTAGCTTTTGTTGTGGGCTACTTTGAGCAGTTTTTTTTGTTTTTGTAAGTCGCTTTGAGTTCCATTTTGGAAAAAAGCAGCTAATAAATATCATTAATAATAATAATAGTTGGCTTCAACCCAATACAGCCGTGGTCTGCATATAAAAAAGCGAATGGTGGTTTAACATAGCAGTAAAATATGCCCTGCCCAGCTGCTTTCTATTTTTCAGCTAATATTTCTGCCCTGCCTCCCCCAATTTGGTGTCCTACAAGCCCCTAATTTTAGGTGATGATCCTTTTTCAGATTTCAAAGCTTACTCAGGCCTGTTGCGAGACTCTCGTTGAGGAGAGGAGGAAGGTCCCTGGGAGCATTTGTCTTAAACTATGACCTACTGAGGCCACGTTACCGGTGTTTGGTTTTGACAAGTAGGTGATTGTTGCACAAACAGGCCAATAAAAACACCATCCGTTGACTCTTTACAGGTTTTATGAGTCTAACAAGTCCATCCAAGTCAGCAGAATCATGTGTCACATTTGTGTGAGTCCAGTTTTTGCCCATTAATCCAGTGCCTTACTCTTACAGGGGTGTTCATTAAAGCCGCTCTCTAGTGCTGTCTTAAGAGACTAATGAGATTTTGAAAGCTAGGGAGGACAACCATAAAAGAGAGAGAAATATTGTTGCTTGGGATTCAGTAATTTACACTGTTGCTAGCAGCGTCGTATCTGGCATGGCTGAGGAATTCAAAGAAAGCAAAACATCAGGGCAGTTTTAAAACCGGTGGTTAAACTCGGTGCACTTTTTTTTGAAAGGTTCAGTCTGCCATCTTGATTCATAAATTGCATCCATTGTATCCAAAAAATGTGTTCTTCGATCTCAGGAGCTGTCATGCAAAATTTGGTTTTGATTTCTTGAGAGGTGTCCAAATCAGAACTTGGAAAAGTGACAGTGGCCATGCTGACTGGGGCTGATGGGAGTTGTAGTTCAAAAAAGTAACTTTTCCAAGCTCTTGGCCAAATGCACCTCAGACAACTTTCTGAAATATATAGCAGATGATAGACTGGGTTTGTGTGAAATTATTAGATAAACCTTTTGGGCATTGTAGCATTGAGTGTTTTCGGTTGTATCGCTGGATTACATTCAACTAAGTCATACGCAAAAGTAGACCGATTGAAATTAATAAACCTAAGTTAGTTATGCCCATTAACATCAATGGGTCTACTCTGAGTAGGACTAACGTTGAATGCCACCCTGTTTTTTTCAAGGACTCAGGCACCAGCTGAGCACACTGTTTGAGTGGCTGATGATGATTTGACTGTTAGATTTCATCCCTGCATCCAAGGGTGTAATAGCTGTATAGAACAAGGAATTACCAGAGTGAGTCATTGGTGGTGTTCTTATGTAATCCTAGATGCTTAGAAAGCTAAGGCTGGTGGATCACGTGTGCTTGTAATGGCCTGAGCAGTGCTGCTGGGAACTTACGGTTGAAAGCTGTAGCCTTGCAGTCTGTCTATGACTCTCTCACTGACACAGAGCTTGCGATATAGCAAGAAACTATAAATTATTTCAGAGACACGTCTTGATGCGTTCCAGACACTGTTAATCACATAGACATGAAGGACATGGAAGGAAAAGTGGGCAGCTGTTCAGGGGTGGATGCTCATGACAGGTAGGCTTAAAAAATCTGGATGTCAGTGGCTGCTAACCATGATGATGCTACCTCTAGGATCAGAGCGAGCATGATGCCAGTTGCTGGTCTCCCCAACAGCGGGAGAGGACTACTGTGATCATTTCTTGCTTTGGGGCTTCCGATAAGCATCAGGTTGCCTTGGCCATTATGGGATTTGGGATGCTGAGCTAGACAGGTCGTTGGCCTGGTTCAGCAGGGCTCTTGGGATGATATGAGTTCATACATTTTAGGTTGCTGGGGGGGGGGCTGTGCTGATCAGATGCAATATGGTGGCACCTTGGAAGCTGGAGGCCACCAGATTGCACCAGGAGGGGTAAATCAACCTGGAAATGGAGTCTGCCCACCCTTTGCACATTCCAGGTTCAAGTTGAGAAGCGCATCGAGGTGCCTTGTCCTAAGTCAAGCCGATCCATTTCACTAATGTGTCAGTAATTCCTCAAGGTCTTCGCCACCAAACATCTCCAGTCCTGAAACCCAAGAAGAATCCGGGGATGGGAGAGTGCATAGCTCAGTGATCAGAGCACGGGCAAGGAGTCCCAGGTCCTGGAGAGCCACTGCTAGTCAGTGTAGGCCAGCCTCCCCCAACTGGGTGCCCTCCAGCTGCTTTGGACTACAGCTCCCATGAGCTCCAGCCAGCATGGCCAACGGTCAAGGATGATGGGAGATGTAGTGCAAAATATTAGGAGGGCCTTAGGTTGGAGAAGGCTGGTACTGACAGTGCTGAGCTAGAAGGACCAATGGTCTGACTGTATAAGGCAGTATGTGAAACTGACCAGAGACTTTGGGCTTGAAAAACATGGATATGGCTGTGTTCAGATGGCTTATCATGATGGGAATGAGCTGCAGGGAGCCTCAGGCTTGCATGCTCACTCCTTCCCTCTCCCATTCTGGCACAGCCACAAGGAGCAGTTTTTGGTTAATTGCAGGTTAGCTTTAACCACAGTTAGGAGTTCAGGTGTTCATCTTAACTATGGTTGGTTAAAACAAGCAGGCTTCGTAACCCATGGTTTGGCTCGTTCCAAACAAACCATAGTTAAGATTAACCACTGTTTGTCCCCAAGTGTTCTGATGACACCTCTGTAATAGAAGGATAGTGCTGTTGACTCGGTAAGGATCCACAGAAAATGAGTTTGCTCTTGGTATAAAGGATTGCACCTGCTTTTACTGCATCTTCTACTAGTAACTTTCTTTCCTCTGCGCTATGAAATTACTCTTCATTTGCCTCTGTTGAATGTCCAGGGCTGGCCTTAACATTGGGTAGAATGAGGCAGCCACCTCAAGCAGCCAGCACTTGAGTGGAGTGGCGGTGAGGTGTTGCAGGTCAGAGCTGTGCATGCCACACGGCCTTCTGACCTCGAGTGTGGCGGTGGACACTGTCCCATTGCCTGTGTTGAAGTAAGACGCAAGTGCCAGTCAGGTTAGCTTCAGTACATGGAACGAGGAGGGTGGCCGTCTTGTTCTTGCGCCCAGGTAGCAAAATGTCTTGCTCCGCCCTCCGCGTGACTGTCCTGTTCTCAGCAGGCTCCTCGGGATGCAAGAAATTTCCCAGCAATTAGGGCAACACCAAAGCTGTATGCAGAGCCAGTCTAAAGTCAGAGTCCAAACAGAGAACCCAACAATTAAGGGTTCAGGCAAGGAACAATGTCAGAATAGCCCAAGGTCAAGTGCCAAGCAGTCCATGGGCAACACAGGTCAAGGGCAAGTAGGAGGCAGCTCTGGGGTCAGGTCTGGAGTCCACCGGAGATCAGATACAGACATTGTTCCAGCATCTCTTCCGGTCCAACCCTGGGGTTTTTATGCTGGAGCTGCTGGAGCCACATCCCAAACCTCAGCTGCAGCCAGACCTTTACTCCCGAGGAGTCCAGGCCTGTAGTTGGGTACTCCTCGGGATGGGCTTCCAGCTGGCATTTGTGGTGACTTCTCTCCCTTGGGCTTGGGACTTGTTCAGCCTTGACATCAGAGACTGCACTTGCCCCATGCTCAGACAGCTCTTCCTCGGCCTTGTCCCAGGACCCTGGCTCCTCACCCTCAAACGGAGGGTGTCCAAGTCCAGAGCCTCCTGGTCTTCCTCTGATAAGGACTCCCCTAGCTGGAACCTGATAGCGGCTCCCTATTTTCTTGCATTTTGTGCTGGCCGTGGCCTCCCCAGTTGAACCTTTTGGAGACCAGGCAGGATTAGGAAGATGACGACGGTGGGATTTCCTGATGAGGGAGGGGCTGGTGGAGCAAGTTGGGAGACGGTGGGTCTTAGCGTTTGTGCAAAGGAATGTGACAGGTGGATTGAGATAGTGTGAACCCGAACGGATTTGGTGCTGTGTGTGTTTCTTCTTGGCGATCACTGCATTCCCACATTAAGTGTTGTGCACCCGGACAGAACATTTCTGGAACATTCTAGAGCAGTAGCCCCAGGTGGAAGGGAGGGCCGTGGCTCAGTGGTAGAGCCATCTGCTTTGCATGCAGAAGGTTCCAGGTTCAATCCCGGGCATCCCCAGGTAGGGCTGGGAGAGACTCCTTGTCTGAAATCCTGGACAGCTGCTGCTGGTCAGTGTAGGCAGTACTGAGCTAGATGGACCGATACTGAGCGAACAATGTTCCTACTTGGAAATTTATATTTAAGAGTCTGGAGATTCCCCTGTATGAGAGGTGAAGGAGCAAGGTAGAAGCACAGTGATATTCAGAGTTTGGAGGTGGGTTAGAGTTTAAGAGTGATGAATTAGGGTTTTTTTGTTGTTTATATCTAAGTGGAGGCATTCAAGAGGCAGCTGGACAGCCATCTGTCGGGAATGCTTTGCTTTGGATTCCTGCATTGCGCAGGGGGTTGGACTTGATGGCCTTATAGGCCCCTTCCAACTCTTCTATGATTCTATGAAGTGGGGCCCAATTATGACTCCCTTGGCGAATTTAACATAAGTCTTTCACTGCAAATAACATTACGAGTCCTAAAGCAAAAATAAGCTGTTACCTGCGGGCCTAAATGTTTCCTGGGCATTCTCCAGGATATTTCGTTCTTGCTTGACCAGTCCTCCCAACCCTTTGAGCTCCTTCAGGTGTCATCCCACAACCCCGGGGGCAGAGGCCCCTTCTACTTTGAGCATCCATGTGAAACGTCAGTTTCGCTTTTGAGTTTTCCTCTCGGTTTCAGGAATGGCACTTGCATAAGAAGAGCCCTGCTGGATCAGGCAGTGTTCCATCTAGTCCAAAATCCTGTTCTCACAGTGGCCAGACAGATGCCCCTGGGGGAAGCCTGCAAGCAGGACCTGAGTGCAAGAGCACCTCTCCCTGGTATTTGGAAGCATACTGCCTCCGGCCATGGAGGAAGTGCATAGCCATTGTGGCTAGTAGCCGCTGATAGTCTTGTACTCCAAGGATTTATTTAATCCTCTTTTAAAGCCATCCAGGTTGGTGGCCATCTTCTTCCATTCATTCATTAAAGAATTGTTCGTTTGTTTGCTTGCAGTCTCATCCAGACGGTTATCCTCCTCATTAATCCTTTCTCGGTTGTTTATAGAGCTCCTTAAGGTAGAGGTTCTCCCTGGGGTGATGAACCTGTGTTGGACTATGTCCTCAAACTGCAGATGGGGTGGGGTGGGGTCACGTATGACCAGAGGCCCCCTCCCAGACAGGCATTTCATTGCAGGTGTCTTCAGCAACATGTTCTTCACACAAGCATAGTGTGTTAGTGGTGGATTCATTCTGCTTCCATTTGTGCTGCAATTTTATTTATTTATTTATTAGATTTATATCCCACCCTTCCTCCCAGTAGGAGCCCAGGGAGGCAAACAAAAGCACTAAAAATGCTTTAAAACATCCTTAAAAACATATTGAACCAAAACATTTTTTTAAAAAGCTTTAAAAATATCTTTTAAAAATCTGATTAAAAAGCAATTCTAATGCAGACTGAGATGAGGTCTCTTCTTAAAAGGCTTGTTGAAAGCTGCAATGCATCCCCAACTCTGCTGGCTGTACGATCAGAGGCAGGATGCTCCTGAACACCAGTTGCTGGACGCGGCAGGAGGGGAGGTCCTCAGGTCCTGCTTGCGGGCTTCCCATAGGGGCATCTGCTTGGCCACTCTTGAGAACAGGTTGCTGGACTTGATGGGCTGCTGGCATGATCCAACAGGCTCTTCTTACGTCCTTATGTACTATATTATTGCTGTTGGGGAGGGGACGAGACTGTAGAACTACAAAAGCAGGACAAAAACCAGAAGATTTGTGGTATAAAAAGTTCTGGGATTTCAGCAAGAAGTTACGGGATATGCTCTGATTGGAAATGAAGCAGTGTGATCAATCGGGCACAAACAGTATTGAAATTGGGAGCACAAGTGATCTCCCCAATAGCATTATGAGCACAAATAGTCATAAAAAGGATGCCTGTATATTACACAAAATCACATGTATGTGTTATACGGACAGACGGACAGCTATAGATACACCCAACAAGCATACTATGTAGACATATATATATAGGGTTGTACCCAATGTTAGTCCTTTTCAGAATAGACCTATTATTAAATGAACTGACCTGCTTTGTACTTCCTGGACCAATACATAAATCGGAACATCCTCATCCTTCATTTCCCCCCCTTCTTCTAACTTTGGGATGTATACATAGATGCGTATTTTAGCTTAAACTGCGTTCAAAATAGTGCACTTTTTTAGGGAGGGGGGGAAGGCTGATTGGTGTGGAGAAGGGCCAGAACAGATTTATGAATGAACACATGCAAAACTGGCACGGACATGAAATAGACGGAACCGTCCATCCCAAATCCATGCAGCTCGAAAACTAGTATGTGTGGAAGGAGGCTAGGCTTAGAAACCTTTTCCTTGCCATGCTCTTTTTCGGTGTGCAGGGAGACTTTTTATGAACGCACCGTCATTTAAGCCCCACCTGTCATACGAAGGAGGTAGTGCCATTAACTTCATGCCATGGGAGGTAGGCCATAGGTAATGAAGGCAGGCCACAGGTGTTGAGCCACAAAAACCCTATAGGTAAAAGAAGTTCAAAGTGTATGGGTGTAAGTGAGTGAGAAAGGCAGGAACAAAAATTGCACACCTTGGTTCATTTCAAAACAACCTACGGAGCAGCTTTGGCCAACCTGGTGCCCCTCCAAAGGCTAGGTTGGCTGGGGCTGAAGGGAGTTGTAGTCCCAAACATCTGGAGAGCACCAGGTTGGCCAGGACTAAGTTGGGCTGCGTAAGCACCATACAGCACCCCCCCAAGAATCCTGGGAACTGTAGTTTACCCCTCACAGAGCCACCATTCCCCAGTATCCGTAAGAAACTACAGTTCCCAGGATCCTTTTTTTGGGGGGGGGTTAAATGTATGGTGTATACACAGCCGTGATCCTTGTTAACTCGAGAAGTTATGAAACGTTTACAAGATAAATCACGAAAGAGTGGACTTAGGAACATAGGAAGCCACCTTATACTCCATCAGACCATTGGTCCATCAAGCTCAGTATTGTCTACACTGACTGGCAGCAGCTCTCCAGGATTTCAGGCAGGAGTCTCTCCCAGCCCTACCTGGAGATGCCAGGGATTGAGCCTGGGACCTTCTGTGTGCAAGGCGGATGCTCTACCGCTGAGCTGCAGACTTCAGTTGAAAAATCCTGAAAAGTGTGCTAGAGGAATGGTGCTCTCTTCTGTGGAATTAGGGCCTAGGGGAGATGAATTGGGGTGTGGGGTTGGCAGGGGTTGAGACCCAGGAGCTGGAGCTGAAGGGTTTGGGGGCACAAAGGCAGGTGTAGTGTATGAGAGCCTTAAAGCCAATGGCGCAAAGCTGTTCACAGCCCCATTCGGTAGCAAGTCAAGGTAGCAGATGCTTGACAACTTTCCCCTCAACATTGCCTGTTTCCAAATCCCCCAAAATGCAGCCCTTTCAGGCCCCCATTGGAAATATGCTCGATAAGATGGATAGACACGCGCCTCTCTCTTTTCCTTTTCCCAAGGCTTGAGATGACTTTTTGCTGATTTTTATAGCAACTTGTTGGGCTGGTGCCTTGGGTGATCCTTTTCTTATTTCTCTCTCTCTCTTTCCTTTCTTTTTTTTTAAACGGATGTTTCGATGTTGATTGCAATCTTTTAACTGCATTTAACAGTGATCCCTGCTGGTTCTTCATTCAGCATCTGTCCAAGCCCCCTTCTATTGATGGCCTGTTGGGATTTCAATGGAACATCCTGGGAGGTACCTGGTCCGTCGGGCAGCACTGGAAGGAGGTGCCTTTTAGCCCCATGTACCTGGCATGGTAAGCGGCAACAACACAGTGGGATGAACCCCGCGTTCTTTGTGCTTGGGGCCTCAATGTGCAGAGCAGGGGCCAGCATCCTTCTCCCTTTCTCCCCCCCGCTTCCTCTGCCCAGCAGTGGCTCTTGGCTCCATGTCAGTGTACAGACGGAATCCGCTCCAGGTTTCAGTCTGAGCTTTCAAGGAGCTGTCCAGGGTGCTGTACCTTGGGCAGCTTCTTGAAAGTTTGGACTAAAACCCAGAGCGGAGTCCACTCCTGCTTTGACATGGAGCCACCAGCCACCGCTGCCTCCACTCTGCCCCACCCCTGCTTTGATGCAGCTTTTGCACCAATTAGTTCTGCTTCTTTTTCTTTTCCATTTGCATGTATTTGCTTCACCTGAGCAATGGTTCAGGGTGTTGTGCTTTTGTCTGTCCTCCCTCCGGCTTCCCCCAATGCTCCTTTGTGGCATGTTTCTTTGTCGCATAGTCTTCCTCTGCCTTGTTCCGTTTGCATAGTCCTCCTCTGAATTGGCCTGCTACAGTAGGGGGTGAGGGAAGCCGTATTCCAGCCCGAGGGCCACATTCCCTTCTGATCAACCTTCTGAGGGCCGCATGCCAGTAGCGGGCAGGGCCAGAGGCAAAAGTGGGCAGGACAACCAATGTAAATTTTGTTTGTTTGTTTATTAAATTTATATCCCGCCCTTCCTCCCAAAAGGAGTCCCGGGCAGCAAACAGGCAACAAAACACAGACAACATCTTAATAACAAAAACATCTTTTAAAAAAAATGTTTAAAATATGAAATAAAAAATAGTTCCGACACAGACTGGGAGAAGGTCTCTACTTAAAAGGCTTGTTGAAAGAGGAAGGTCTTCAGCAGGCGCCGAAAAGACAACAGAGTCAGCACCTGTCTAATATTTAAGGGGAGGGAGTTCCAAAGGGTAGATCCCACAACATTAAAGGTCCACTTCCAGTGTTGTGCAGAATGGACTTCCTGATAAGATGGTATCTGCAGGGGGGCCTCACTTGCAGAGCGAACTGATCGACTGCGTATTTAAGGAGTGAGATGATCTTTCAGGTTATCGTTGCACATTAGGGCTAAAGCGAAGGGAAGGACCATTTTTCCCCTTAATGTTCCTCACCAACAGAAAATGAGCATGTCAGTTAGAAAGCTACACTAGAACTTGTGTCTTTGGTGTGCTGTTTTTCTTTCGGTTATTTTTTGTTCTTAAAGGGAAAATGCAGGCAGGTGTGTGTTTATGTGTTTTTGCGCGAGTATGTGGTACAGTCCTACTGAATTATCTGAGTAGCTCACCCACTACACTCTGCAGCACATTTTACAGTTACAGTCACTGGCCATACAACCATAAGCTAGACTTTCCAACTTACCACAGTTTAGTGGGAACAAACTGAGTGCTGGTGCGCCCCATCCAGTCGCCCTCTGCTTCGCTCCCTGCCTGGCATGAGTGGGATAAACAAACCAGGAAGCCTTGGCTTCCCATTACATCTAGCCCAGAGATGGTCATTTGGTGCTCCCAAGCAAGCCACAGTCAGCAAGCTAACAGCAAACCATGGTTTCTGGTTGGCTACCAATCATGGCTTGTTAGAGAGCAGCAAACAGTGGTCCCTGGTTTAGACGCGGCACATGATGCCAAGGCTTCTTCCCGCTTTTTTCATCCCACTCGTGTTGGGGGAGGAGTGAAGCTAAGTCAGGCTAATGCTATGGAGAAAGCTGGGTGACGGTGGTGGTTTTTGAGCTGTGTGGAAGATGCTGGCTCTGCATTTAGGAACATTAGAAGCTGCCTTATATCAAGTCAGATCACTGGCCCAGCTAGCTTAGGATTGTCTATATTCCCTGGCAGAGTCTCTCCAGGATTTCTGGCAGGGGTCTCTCCAAGTCTTTCCTGGAAAAGCCAGGGATTAAACCTGGGACCTTCTGAGTGCTACACGTGCGCTCTGCTGCCGCCATTCATTCAGAAAGAAAGTAGGGTTCTAGTCCTCATGGTTCTAAATATAGGGGCTGAATTAAACGGGAACATTGGAAGCTGCCTTGTACGAGTCAGGCCATTGGGCCATCCAGCTCAGTGTTGTCTGCACTGACTGGCAGCAGCTCTCCAGGGTTTCATACGGGAGCCTTACCTGAAGAAGCTGGGGATTGAAGCTGGGGCTTTCTGCGTGCAAAGCGTGTGCTTCTACCACTGAGCCTCTGGCCGTTTTCCCCATATGCAAGTCCACGCCACGGCCACTTCTTGAAGGGTTGCCGGGCACGGGCATGCCACTTAGTACGGCGGATGCCAAGAAGCCAGAATCCCTTTTTTTTCTTCTGAGCGTGCGCATCCTGCCTTGATCTTTGTGACATTCTGAGCATTGTAGTGAGTGCAACGTGATTCCCTTTTTCCAGGAGGGAGCGAGGAGGTTGCAAAGAACTGGGAAGCGGAGCCAAAACAATTTGGCAGAGAAATAGCGGGTGCTGCATGGTTTGTTTGTTTTTTCCTTTAGTCAGCAAAACGCATGGCAGCTGGCCGCTTTAGCTTTCCTCTGCTTCTCAAAATGACTGTTGCTGTCAGGCTTTGCTCGCCCTGTGCCTGCCGCTGAGCTCTCGGCTTCTATCCGTGTGGCATCGCTGTGACATGGTTGCATGCCCTGCTGATCTTTTGTGTTTTGCCATGCAAAGAGTGAGGGGCAGCTTATCTCTGAACTCCACTCCTTTTTTTATAAAAAAAAATTAAGCTGCTCCAACCATTGGCCATGTTGCTTTTACTTAGGGCAGGGCTGGGGAGCAAAAATGTGTCTGTCAGACCAAATTGCTTACAATGTGTGCGTTAGGAGAAATTGCACTAAAATACCGATGAGGACATTTTTTAAAAAAAAAATGGAAAGGGATGAGGAAATTGACAGATTTGCCCATCCCTGCTTCTGGAGATGCCGGGGACTGAACCGGGCATTGTGTTCGTTTCTGTAAGCAAAGTGGTACTCTTCCCCACCACACCTCTTGTTTGATGCTCCAGCTTCTGTCTTTGCATGTTAAGATTTTTATCTTCAGCAGATGGGGTGCAGTGTCTCGGCATCTACCTATTACTCTTGCCCACTGTCAGGCTTTTTCTTAAAAGAAACAGGCAACTTTGCTCAATTTTTCCTGGCCACCTTGCTTGTTGCCTCATCTTGAGTGTCTCTTGATGCAGCAGCTAGGCTTAAACTCCCATCCTGCCTCAGGAAACGTTCAGAGTCCATATCTCTTGCATCTGTTGGGGCTTGCCGACCCCTCCGGGCCTCCAAATAGGAAGCGGCTTAGGAGTCGAGCAGGGGTGTGACAATGAAACCCATGCCCTAGGGAGGCGGTGGGCTCTCCAACGCTGGAGGCCTTCAAGAGGCCACATTCCCTTCTGGGCCACATTCCAGAGGCCACATGCCCCTGGCGGGCAAAGCCAGCGGTAGAAATGGGCAGAGCAATAAATATTCAATATACTAGGCTAGTTTTGTCACACTCGCACGTGCTCCCGTATCCTCCATCCAGAAAAGCAAGAAGCTTTATCGGAGTTCAAGGACTCATTTCCAGCCGGGCAAATGCACTTGAGTGTATGAATCAGGGCTGGTAAGGGGCATGGTTTGGGGGGCTGTATGGCCTGGGGAGAGTCCCAGGGGCCAGATAGAGAGGCCTGGAGGGCCACCTTTGGCCCTTTGGCCTAAGGTTCCCCATCCCTGAGTTTAAAATTTATAACCCTCCTCTTGCAACTTAAGACTGTGTACATGGGATTCCATTCTCAGCTGGTCTCCCATCCAGGCGCTGACCGGCCCGCATCCTGTTTAGCTTCAGTGCCTTCAGTCTTTGCCTTGGGACTCTTAGTGTGCAGGTCTCCCTTCAAGCTTCACAGCCATGGATTTAATCCTTTCATGCTGGCTGTTAAAAATATATTTCATGTTTTGGGGTTTTTTTTTAAAAAAAAAACCAGCTTTGTTGTCCTTTTCCCATTTGGCAATGACATTTCCTTTTCGGGCAGGGCAGCTTATACTAAGGCCTCTATCTGCTTTTCATCCTTTAATGGTGCGTTGACATTTTGGCCAAGGGCCAACCCTTTGGCATGTGTCTAATGCAAATGCAGCAATTCCTGTAGGACCAGTAATGCGGTGGGCAGCCCGGCTGTATATCTCTTAGCTCCCTGTTTCCATTCTCTCTGGTTTAATAGCGGTATTTAGCACTCCCAAACTTGCGTGCTGCGACTGGAGATTGGTCCGCTAGAAGCAGCGCTGCCTTAATCTCTTGTTGCACATCTCTTTTTTAAAAGCCATCTTAGGCAGCCCTCTGTAGTAGAGTCATGCCAAGCTAATGTCTTGTGGAATGACATTGGCAGGACTTGCCTGCGTGTTAAGGTCTTCCTTGGATCCCCTGCGCCATGTGCCCTTGACATCCCAGGTACAGTGGGTGGCTCTTAGGGATGGGGCCTTTGTGACTGTGGGGCCTAAACTGTGAAGCTCCTTTCGTGTTCTGGTCCAGTGCCAGAACCCAGGGAGAAAGCATCAAAGCTGGAGGCGAGGCTGGTCAAAGGTTGGTGGACCACTGACAGCTCTGAGAGGGCAACTTGCTCCGACAACCTTGGCCTCCAGCCTCCACCCCCTTGAGAGAACATCAGAGCCTTGAAGGGGCAGCCCTCTGGACTGAAGACAGGCGCTTCTCCTCCGTTCCATAGCCTCCCTCCTAGTGTGCCCCGTGCTGCCAGTCTGATGATGTGCGGTGGGAGGCATCTGGTTTCTCAGGCTCAGGGGAAGGCACCTGTGTGGGTCTGGGCTCTGGCTCTACAGGCCCTGCTGGTCCAGGAGCCCCAGGCACAGCCTCGGGGGGCAGTGGTCTCCCTATCTTCAGCAGTCAGCCCCGAACCCTGACTCGGCTCCACACTTGGTGCCCCCTGCAGCCTCCGACTCCAGATCCCTAATAGATTCAGGGGTCATGACAACTCTCTCCCTCGGGAGACCTGCATTGCCTTTTCTTTAGAGCCTGGTTTGGACACCGTGGTAAGCCAACCTGTGGCTTACCTGAACAGCACAAATGTGTTTTGCTGTTGGAGAGGAGCTTGCAGCTGCTTTTCTCCTCGCTGGTGATTTTTTTCCATGCATAGCTATGATGATGACGATGATGATCATGACGATGACGACGATGACGATGATGATGATGATGATAATAATAATAAAAATCATCCTGCCCTTCCTCCCAGTAGGAGCTAGGTGTCGTCTGAACTGGAATTCATGGTTAAGCTGACTCTCTCCTCAAACACAGCTTGTGGTTAGTGAGGAGGGAGCTCAACCGGGAGTCCCACTTCAGACGACATGCAAAGCCAAACTTTGGCTCGGCTCAGCGCGGCAGTAAGCAGGACCAGGGAGGAGCCAAGCGCCTGCAAGTGCCTCTTAGGGACCTCGCACCGTCGTGCAGTTCCGCTGAGCCATAGTTTGGCATACCGTGCTGTGTTGTGCAAATCAGACCGGCGTTTTGGAGGTTTGTTTGAGTCTAGATCAGTGGTTCCCAACCTCTCCCCTCCCCCGATGGAGCACTTGAAAATTGCTGATGGATTTGGCAGATCACTTAATGATTTTCTTTCTCTTTTTTTTTGGCCTGTTGTAGCAATTATAATGCGCTGGGCTAGGTGCAGTACGATTTTTAATTGCATTTTTATTGCTTTTTTTTATTTTTCTTATAGATAGTATTTTATTGTATTACCATTTGAATTCCAGAGAATTCAGGATGCAGTGCCATAAAATATAATATAAGACATCAAAGAAGCAATAAAAATACAGTTAAAAATCACTGTGAGTACTTCATATGGTGGATGTCTCTTATCTTCAACCACAAATCCACAGACACGCTGCGGACCACAGGAACAAATTTTATGGACCACTAGTGGTCCACCGGCCACAGTTTGAGACCTTCTGGTCTAGATACTGTCCTTTGTTTTTTAAAAAAATTCAGGATAGCTTATTTCACGTTTTTAGGGCCACTCTTCACCCAAGGGTCTCGAGGCGGAGTGCAACTTTTTTAAACGTCACAGTAAACAACATGTTAAAAGCAAATCAAAACAATCCTAAATCATCCACAGCAGTCTCAAATCAAATGGCAGCAGGGATAAAATAAAAACAACAGCAGAAACAAATTGCAGAGCACCTCAGCCCTTCCCAAAGACTTGGACAAAGAGGTGCATCTTCACCTGCCTTTAAAAAGACAAGAATGTTGATAGCAGTTGATGTGGAGCCACCACAGAGAAGGCCTTTCCTTCATGAAGTGTCAGTAAAAGAAAATGGCAAAACAAAGCAGTAATTGATGGCAGCAGCATTTTTTTCACACATAGCCAGCCAAAGCTTTATTTTCAGTCGTTTCTACCCTGCTCTTCAGCCAGAGTGGCTTATAGATCAATAAAAGTAACATAGTTCTGCTGTCAACCACAGCACGAAAGGAAAAAGGGCTGGGGAGGGGAGAGGAAAACAGGTGAACTCAGGCACCAAATTCTTAATGTTACAATAGGAGATCATAGGTGATTCTACAATGCTGTGGAAGCCTTCACCTGGTGCCTGAAACATACCGGCGTGTATGCCAGACAGGTCTCTTCGGGAGAAAATTCCACAGTACAGCCAAAAAGTCTATGGATGCTCCCTACTTCAACTCACCAGACAGTTTTGGTAACTGAAACAATTGGGGCTCATTCGTTTCCGTTTTGGTTTGTTTCAGAAATGAATGCACGCCCCCATTCTGCATGTTTTCCATGTTGCCTTTGCCTCCACGAGAAATTTCTTGGGAGCTCCTCTAAGGCAAGCAGCCATGCTCCTCCCAGTCTCCATTACTATTCTCCCTTTCGTTCCTTTCATGTGCTTCTCTCTACCTCTTCCAACAAGTAAAGGGTGAGCAAAGGACCTAATTATGTAGGGACGAGGGTCCATAGTTCTGCAGAGCTCTTGATAATGACACCTTTTAAGTTACCCGGGTATTTCTAAGAGCGAAAAGAGTAGAAAGTCCAGCTTCTACAAATGTTCGTTGCTGTCCACATAATAGTGATTCACCTTGGAGCAGTGGCAAAAAGGTGTTTCAACACACGGCCCTTAGGTTTTGGCTAGGGATCAATGTATCCCCCCCCCATTTTTAACATCAAGACTTCTTTCATTCTGGTGTTCTGCAGTCATGGTAGGGTTCCTTGGGGAGAGGGCAGGCCAATTTGAAGATACAGAACTGTTTTTATGTGGCAAGGTGTTTACTTTTGATTTACTTTGGCAGGCTGTGAAACCCCTTTGATATAACCCTCGGCTTCCTAAGTGTTTGCAGAATCCGAGTTCCCTCTAGGCTAACACCTTAACTTTGGCATTCCAAGGCTTGCGGTGGTTCCAGTCTTGATTGGTTGGATTACCAATCAAGCTGCCTTTCCATCCCTGGTAAATCACTGTTGGTTTTTGGTCTTATAGGAACATGTTGTTAATAGAATCATAGACTAGTAGAATTGGAAGGGTCCTATAAGGCCATCCAGTCCAACCCCCTGCTCAATGCAGGAATCCAACTGAAAGCAGACCCAACAGGTGGCTGTCCAGCTGCCTCTTGAATGCCTCCAGCCTTGGAGAGCTTTCCACCTGCCTAGGTCATTGGTTCCATTGTCGTACCACTCTAACAGTTAGGAAGTTTTCCTGTTGTTTAGCTGAAATCTGGCTTCCTGTAACTTGAGCCCATTATCCCGTGTCCTGCCCTCTGGGACATTTTTATATGACTCTAAGAATGAATCTCTGAGTGAAGGACCGACTATATTTTAACAGTAATGTGTGTTCACATAAATGCATGTGCATGGATGCAAAATTGGTTGCCCACTACTTCCCTTTCACCCACCCCCCACAACTGTCTATTCCACTAGCGCAGCCTTTCCCAACCAGTGTGCCTCCAGATGTTGTTGGACCACAACTCCCATCTTTCCTGACCATTGGCAATGCTGGCTGAGGCTCATGGGAGTTGTGGTCCAACAACATCTGGAGGCACACTGGTTGGGAAAGGCTGTGCTAGTAGATACTGGCTAATGTGTTTGTTTCATTGGCTGTTCCCTCTAATAGCAAACATAGCTGGCCAAATACCTGCCAGATGAGTGGAAGCAAAATAAGACCACTCCAAAATAAAGCTGCGGTTTATATATTCTCACAGGACTCTCCTAGGTGTGCACAAGGACATAAGCCTGTGCATTAAAAGAGAGACGCTTCTTTTAAGAACCCAAATGGCCCACCGAGAACCTCTGAGCTCCCACATGTACAAAAAATGGGGGGTCAAAAGCAGGTGTGTAGGACCTTTTGCCCTCCAAATGCTGCTGAACCGCAACTCCCATCATTTCTGCCCATGGGCCATGCTTGCCGGGGCTGATGGGAGTTTTAGTTCAGCAACAGCAAAGGTTCCCTACCCGTGCTCCAAAAGAATAAAAGTTGGGCAGACTAAGCAGGGCTGTGAATTTACTCTGTGGTTGTGAGGAGTTAAGGATAGAAAGTTAATATACCTCTTAACCTTCACACAGACTTGTGGGGTTCTTTTCAGCTCCCGGTACACTTTTCATTGTTTAATTTACACATTAGTAGACTTACAGGGATGTTGTCACAAATCTTAATCTGTACAATGGCCCTGAATTCCAGCCAGCAACCACTTACCATTTTTCTTCTAGCAACGGAAAACTGTTGACATCCGAAAAAATAACCCCGCAAAAAGCCCTGGGAGCAAATTTCTTCCTTTTATGGTGTAACTTTCACATGAGTAGACCCACAGGATTGTCCTTCTAGGTCATCGACACAAGCTGTCACCTGTACAGCATCCTCAAATTTCAGCTAGTTACTACTAACCGTTTTCCTTCTGAGTAACCTACTGGGATCCCCAAATACCCTGGTTTGCTCCATATGCATGGAGAAGGGGCCAACAGACGCTGGCTGAAAATTTTTTACCTCCTCTGCATAAGCGTTGGTGGGTTTTTTGACAGAAGGTGCTTTGGTAGCATCAAGCACACTTGTGGTGACAAAAAAAAGGGAGGGGGGTACAAAGTGACTCCAGAAAACCTCACTGGAGTCCAAATATACCCTAGAGTCAGGCAGTGTGATTGTTTTGCTGGGTCTGCGTGAGGGTTAAAACTGTCCTCCTCCCCCCCCGCCGCCGCTACCACTTTATCACCTCTTCTCTACTCCCCCCACTTTTGAGTTGTTGAGTGAATCCACACTTTTGAGTTTCCTTTTTAATTTAATTTAATTTATATCCCACCCTATATCTCTGCTTAGTAGAGCCCTGAACAAGGAGCATTCGAGATTACCAGATGAACAGTTCATGGGTTGGATCTTAGTTAGCTGAACTTGGGTCCCGTTGGCATCTTTATTGGATCCACAGCTCCAGGAGTGGAACTCCGTTCATGCAAGGGGACTTCCCTCTCTCTCCTCCCTGCTCTGGATGGTCCTCCAACCCTTGAGAGCTGATTTTGAGGGCGTATGGGGGGGGGTTGCAGGGGAGAGGAACTAGCAGAACAGGACTTGTTTTAGTTCCCATGGAAATCAGTGAGATTTAAGTACAACTAACCTGGACTGCACCCAGCCCCTATTCAGCATCTTGAAAGGGTTTAAAAAACAGCCGCAAACCACTTTTCCACCCAAATACCACTCTTATGATAACTTACTGTACTAATCATATATATTATATATATGTATACAGGCGGGTCCCGCTTATATGGCGGGCTCCGTTCCAGACCCCCGCCGTAAAGCGGAACCCCATTCACTATAATGGGCTGTGTCGCGTGAAAACGACACGAAAACGGCGCAAAACATCGCAAAAGAGACCTTTAAAATTGAAAATGAAAGCCGCCGCATCGGCAGAACGCCTTAAAGCAGAATGCCGTAAAGCGGGGCCCTACTGTACACATATAGTATATTATTGCTATAAATATTTGTTTACTGTGTCAATTTACTATAGAATTGATGAGGCATAGTAATTGGACTAGGAGACCAGAGTTCAAATCCCCACTCAGCAACAAAGCGCACTCGGTGACCTTAGACTAGTCACTGTCTCTCAGCCTAACCTGCTTCACAAGGTTGTTGTGAGGATAAAATGGAGAGCAAGGAGAACTGCGCACATCACCTTGAGCTCTTTGGAGGGAAAGGTGGGATATAAGGAATGGAAAGCCCTATGGCAGTGTTGGTTCCTGGAATCTTGAAACCAACTAATTGTGCCTCTTTTTAATCTGGGCAAAGTTGGGAATGTATGTAGCACAGGGACAGGGAACCAGATGTTGCTGGACTCTCATCAGCCCCACCAGCCAGCATAGCCAATGTTGAAGGTTGATGAGAGCTGTCATCCAGCAGCATGTAGAGGGCCACAGGCTCCCTAATCCTGATGTGACAGATGCTGGTGCAAGCGAAAAATGAGCTCACCATCTTTGATCTGTTTCCTCCCACTTTCCCCCCCTTTTTTTTTTCTTTCTTCCTTGCAGGTGATAAAGTAAACGGGGAAAGGAAAAGAAGGTGGAGATGGAACTGCCAAATCATGCCAAACAACTGCTGCTGCAGCTAAACCAGCAACGAGCCAAAGGATTTCTCTGCGATGTGATCATTGTTGTTGAAAATGCCCTCTTCCGTGCCCACAAGAATATCCTTGCAGCCAGCAGCATGTATTTCAAATCCCTCGTCCTGCACGACAACCTGATCAACTTAGATACCGACATGGTGAACCCCACAGTGTTCCGACAAATCTTGGACTTTATTTATACTGGGAAGCTCTTGATGACCGACCAGCCTGGTGAACAGAACTTCAACGCTCTCCTCACGGCCGCAAGCTACCTCCAGCTACCTGACCTAGCTGCCCTCTGTAGGAAGAAGCTGAAACGCAATGGGAGGTCTTTCGCTGGCAGGGCCGGCGGCACCCCCAGTGTTGGGAGACCCCCTCGGAGTCAGAGACTTTCTACTGCTTCAGTCATCACTCGTTATTCAGGGTCAACGGAGGGGCTGAAGGGCTCTCACTCAAAGGAGATGCCAAAGGGGAAGATCTCGGACGACGAGGTCTTCATCAGCAGTTCCATCCAAGAGAATTCGCATGTCTTGAGTCGGGGAATCGGCAAGAATGGCGGAGATGGAAGCAGCAGCAGCGCCAATGGAAGCAGCGGGGACCAGGAGCTCGGCCTCGACCTGTCCAAGAAAAGCCCCTCGCTTCCTCCAGCAGCCTCCCAGGATGATACGCAGCACAGTGAAAGCCAGCGTGGTTCCCCCCGACCTGCCTCAGCCCCTGCAGCCAACAGTGCCTCATCATTTGACGAGTCCACCACCGGAGCCCCACCCAACCTCCCTGACAACTGTGAGCCCATGGAAATGGACTTAAGTGAAGATCGCCAGTCTCTCCCAGAAGGTAGCCAGAGGAAAAGCCTGCGCCACTCATCACGCAAGAAGGAGTGGCTCAAGAAGGACAGCGTTTTTGACAGGAAGGAGGGTGGTGGCAAAGGTGGCGAGGAGGGCGAGGGACTGCCCAACGGCATACTGATGGGCCCCTTGTGTAAGTCAGCGGAGCGGAGCCTGGGCCTGGGTGCCTACGGGTCAGAGCTACCGTTTACATGCAAAGAGGATGTGGAGAACGGCAAGGAGAACAGTGACGACAGCGGGCAGAGCGAGAGCGAGAGTGGCGGGCACACCAGCGCCAACTATGTCTACCGGCAGGAAGGCTATGAGCCAGTGGCCTTTGGGGACAACCTTTACGTCTGCATCCCATGCGGAAAGGGTTTCCCTAGCTCCGAGCAGCTGAATGCTCACGTAGAGAAACACACTGAGGAAGACCTCTACATCAAAGAGGAAGGAACTTACGACGATAAGGAGGAGGAAGCGGAGGATTTGTCCAATCCCAACCAGCCCTATACCACCGAATCCCGGCCCTTCAAGTGTTCCGTGTGCGAGAAGAGCTACAAAGATCCGGCCACCCTCCGGCAGCATGAGAAGACTCACTGGCTGACCCGGCCTTTCCCTTGCAATATCTGTGGCAAGATGTTCACACAGCGGGGCACGATGACACGGCACATGCGCAGCCACTTGGGCCTCAAGCCCTTTGCTTGTGAGGAGTGCGGGATGCGCTTTACCCGGCAGTACCGACTGACAGAGCATATGCGTGTTCACTCAGGGGAAAAGCCCTACGAATGTCAACTTTGTGGCGGGAAGTTCACCCAGCAACGCAATCTCATCAGCCACCTGCGAATGCATACCTCTCCTTCATAAAAGCCAAAGACTCTGCAATGAGCTCTGAGCCCACCCACCATAAACGTACCTTTTTCCCTAGACTTGCTGCTTTAAAAAAAAAAACAAAAAAACCTAAAATAAGGGTCATTCCCTTCCCTGTTCAGTCATGGGGGGCTTCAGCCAAGCAGAGCTTTATTTCTTTTTCTTCCCCCTGCCCCTCCAAATATACAAAGAAAAACCAGCCCAGAATTAAGCTGCTGCCACCCTGTTTGCATTTTCCTTCCCCTCTCCCTTGTCTTTTAGGTCAAATTGTTGTTGCGAGAAATGCCACTACTCTGCATAGTTGTGGGGACATGTAGCTTAACTGTGAGCCCCAGATGTGGAGAGAAAGGGCTGAGGGGTGGAGGAGAAGAGTTCCTTCCAGGTTGATGGTAATTGGAAATGGTAGCCAAAAGGGGCCAATCTTTGTGATTGGAGGGGGGGGGGAAATGGGGTCTCAGCTGCTTCATGTTCCTCAGTTTCCTTTCTTAGCACTTTGGATTTCTGTCGATAAAACTCAACCCAAGTATTATTTCCTTGGTGCAGATTGACATTACGCACAGACTTTTCCCATTCTGTGGCTGGTTTTCCCAGCCACGGGCGTTCGTCTTTCCTTCCATTGTCCGACCAAGTGACATTGGTAGTTTCCCTAAATGCCGTCGGTGGAGGCGTTTCTTGCCAACAGAATCCCATTTTTTTTTTAACAAAATGGTAACCCTTGACACGACTCCTCAGAATTTCTTTGTGATAAGATGGCAGCGATTGCCGTTGGCTGCAATAGGGGAACCTTTTGTTGGTGGTATTATCAGTTGGCTGCCTCTTAACGATCCCTCCTCAAGAGTTTTTGCATGCTAGAAGAGAAGCGCTTTCAATCTAGGAAGGTGGCCTATTTCTCTTCTCCCCCACTCTGCCTGCCATTTTTTCAGTAGTAGAGTTTGGCCTGCTGTGTCGTTGCACACCAGACATGTACCTCTTCACCTCCACCTTCTTGGCCTGTTCCCCACTTCAATCACTTCAGCGTTATCCATGACTGAATGGGAGTCGGGTGCCCCTGGGAATTTATTTCAGCTGAGCAGGGGTCGTCTTTCTGTTTTGTTTTCCCACCCCTAATAGTTCGTATGAATATTCTTTCCTTAGAGGTACTTGTTTTATTAAGAGAGAGAAAACAAACAAACCATTGTTTAAAGCGTTTATGTAATTGTTGGAACTGGAAGGTTTTGAAGTAACTCTAATGGAACGGGCGCGGGGAGTTGGGTTCGATATAGGCTGGAATTGCTACAAGTTCCTTTAGGTACTTTTTTATTTTTATTTTGTGCGTGAGTGTGTGTGTGTGTGTTTAGCTTTTTCTCCCTCACTAAAGAACAGGTTAATATGGATCGGCCTGTTCCCTTTGCTACCTCTTGAATTCATGAGAACAATAAGATGGTTAGTGAAATATTAGGTGTGGCGTTTTGTCCCTCCTCCCCCTCCCGCCTTGTAAGTAAGTGTACAAAGTAGAAATTAAATTAAAAACGTAAGGGATTTTTACCACCCTTGTCCTTCCATCAAGAAGTCAACTTAAAATGATTCTAGAAGCGCAACTTGGCCAAAGACGATAATAGGTAGATTATAAGCCAGCGGCCCAAGTGAATAGTTCTGTAGGGGTCGCTGGCTTTTCACCAAATTACTGATTTTTTCTGTCCATGAGGAAATCTTTTTTTTTTTTAAAGCTCTTTCCAACGTTGTTTATTGAACCTGGATGCTATTGGGGGCAGGGGGGGGGCGATGTCTGCTATCCGTTACGTTTCAGACGCATCTGGGTTAGCATGGTAACCACCTGACGGGATACGAAAACGCTGTTGTAGCGGGCGTTGTGTTACTAGGCTCCAGAGTGCAATAAGAGTGTGTGGGAAGCCTAACCAAAGTGTTTCATGTCCTCCCTTTTCTGGGAGGGAGGGTGTGGGGGGTGCGGTTTTCTGCTTCTTCTTTTTAAATTATGATTGTTGTTGTTATTAAGGAAATCTTAATGCACGCACACGAGAGTTGGAAAAATCGAAGAGAGGGGTTGTTTTTTTTTGTGCCCCCCTCGGTAGAAGACTTCACAGCCAACAGCTGCTATAGGTTTAGGAGGAGAGGACAGAGTCATCACCCGCCATTTTGTGGCCCCTCGACTTGGTTGGCGTGACCTTTTGTGGAAAGTGATGGCTTTCCCCCAGCCCCCTCCCAGTGGGGGAAGTGGGGTGGTAAAAATTTCGCAGTCCCTTTAGAATCATCCTGTCTAAAATTGAGTAAGGTTTACATTTTGTTTTTCCGCTTTAACTTTCTTGCTCAAAACCATTGTTCTTTTTATTATATTATTATTATGATAATTAATATTATTATTATTATATTGGTAGGGTTCACCAAAGCCCTGTCTTTTTTCTTCAGAAAAGGGGAAAAAAAACTTTTGTCTTTAAGTTTAGACCAAAAAAAAAAGTTTGAGCATATTCAGATAAAACAAAGATAAGCTTTCAATTTTTTTCCATCCCTCCTCTTCCCTGCACAACAGCTCCCCCTGTTTTTTTTCCTCTTAAGAAACAGACCGTTAAAAAGTGTTTTGAATGAACTGAGTCGGTGGGAGTCCATACTTCCATGCAGTACAGCAAGAACCTGTGATTCCAATTCCCATCAGCCCCAACCAGCAAGGCCAATAGTCTAGGACAGCCTTTCCCAACCAGTGTGCCTCCAGATGTTGTTGGACCACAACTCCCATGAGCCTCAGCCAGCATTGCCAATGGTCAGGAAAGATGGGAATTGTGGTCCAACAACATCTGGAGGCACACTGGTTGGGAAAGGCTGGTCTAGGATGATGGAAATTGTAGTCCAGTAGTCTTTGGAGGGCCATGGTTTAAACCCCACCATATTGAGCCTAGCCCTGTAATAGGAAAGATGCCCCATACACACACACCAGTCCCATGTGACTTTACCTCACTCGATGTCACGAGCTGCTTTTTAACTCCATACAACTCTCATTCTAGTAGTGCCACCATTTTGATTTTCGTCTGGCTTTTGCTAACAGTGCACTGATGTGGAAAGATTATTTTTACCCCCTTCCCTTATCGTAATTCCCCCCCCCTTTTTTTCAAATATCACTATCAGTTGGATCCAGATTTAAGTCCTACTGATCTCAGTAGAGTCGAGTCTGGATCCAGTCTATAGTCGACTGGATGGGAGGCAATACATTTCATGTTTCATTTTCTGCCCTGTGTGCAGCGCATCGCACTGCAGAAGACCAGGAGTTTCCGCTCGCAGAGGGGCTTCCCCGCTCCTTAACATCCCTTGGGGTACCCCGAACTGTGCCTCTCCCCACCTTGGTGAAATGAAAGGGGAAGCTGTTGCCTGCCATGGAACTCCATAATAAAGAAACTTTACCCAGAAGAGGTTAAAGGATGATGGCACCCCTGTTAGATTTGTTTCCGGGGGTGGGGCAGGAATTGTAGGAGAACTCTACTGCACAGTGGAGACATCCTTGGTGAATTTTGATCCACATGCCTTGCCAAAATCAGAAAATCCCTAAACCAGCATCTGTGAATTCATACTTTAGGGGATGCAAACCCTCAGTTGGCAACTTTTTTGCCAGGAGACAAAGGGCACAGGTGTGAAATTTAAATTTCTGAACAGCGCAAATCACCAGGGTTTGGGTCTCCTCAAGTATCCAGACTTTTCTTTTTCTCTTTTCTTTTTTGTTACTCTTGAGATGCCTTTGGAACCAAGTCCTGAGCCAGTAATCTGGTATATGAGGTCAAGAGTTGAGATTCACTCTGCTTTGTTCCTACCTCACTGCCCCCCCCAAAAAGCAGATCACCTATCTCTTCCTCCACCTCCACACCCCTCTGCATTTCCTGTTGCAGTTACAAAGCAACAGCGATTGTCTCCATTCCATTTTCCTCCCGGCACTTTCCTTCTCCCTTCCAACCAGCATTGATGACCTTAAGCATCGGTGCGACCAAGCTGAAGAGCTGGTGATAGAGCCATGTAAGGTGTGACAGTCAACCTTTGGGTGAGCTGAGATAGCAGGTGAATTCTGATCGGGTAGCTGAACTGCGAGAGCCGCATGCACCCGCTCCCACTTTGTGACAATTTTACCCCTCCCTTTCCTTTCGGGTGGCTAAAATCCATGCTCGGCGTAGGAGGCAGATGCCACCAGGAACGCCATCTTCATGCAGTCGTATTCATAGGAAGTTGCTGCTTAGTAAATGACCGTCTGTAGTTACCCAAAGAGGAGGCCAAAGGTGTAGATCCTGCGGAGAGCAAGCTCTACCGAAATCCTTCAGAATTTTAATAGACTCCAATTGTTGGGATGGGGGTTGGGGGTGATGGAGGTGTTCGGCTTGGTTTGCGTTTTGTTTTGTTAATGGTTTGAGTTTTGGAATCTTGGAAGTTTCAGGGCCCATTTGTTGTTGGCCCCCTCCTTGTTCATTAATTATTGTTAAAGGAGCCTCCTTTTAATTTTTTTTAGTTCTTTCCCCCCTCAGCACTTAAACATGTGACAAAAAGTCTGTGTACAGCGTGAGTATTGTACAAAAAGGGGGGGGAGAGTTTCTCCTTTTTCTCCCCCCCCCTTTTTTTGGCAAAAGTAACTGTGTAGACTCATGTTCCATATACCGAGTAATGACCTTCTTTCCCAATGGTGTCAATGAGAAATGAAAAGAAAACCTAGTAATACTCAAAAACTTCAGGGACTGTTCAGGACTCGTTTAGAGGGTCTGAACACTCGACTGCATTTGTACGACATAGTATTGTATCAAGCATTTTCTGTATTTTAATGAAAAAGCAAAACACTAGTTTCATATTTAAGATTTTAAGAGTTCTAGGGGTGGGGAGGGGAGGGAATTAACGTGTGTTGTTCCTTGTTTGTTTTCTTTTGGTTGGTTTTTTTTGTGTGTGTTTCATTTTGTGGAGATACAGAACAAGCCTCCTAAGGTTTTTTTTTTTTTTTTAAGTGCAGAGGCCTGGCAGCTTAACGATATGCTTTAGTCTGTTTAGATCCAGAATGTTTTCGGAGTAACAGGAGAGGAAAACAAAGAATAAAGTAGGAGTAGTTGTATTACAAAAAATAGCTCATACCCAAATTCACAAAACTATTTTTTAAACCAAAGCACATTTTGAAATGAGTATGGAACCTCGCTTGGCTCAGAAAAAGAAAATTAATATATTTATCTCATTGTTTACATAAACTTTTACAGTTACAGACCTCAACAGATGTAGGGGCCAGTCAAAATTAATCTTTGCTTTTTCCATTGGTTTAGCTGTTGAAAGGCTTATCACAATGTTCAAAATGTGGATTTTTTAATATATATATATATATATATATATATATATATATATATATATATAAAATTTTTAAAGTACCTCGCCAACTCTATAGGAAGTCATCTGCATTCCACCACATTTTTAGGAATATGCCGGGTATTGAAAAAGAAAAGGGTCTCACCTTCCTCAGTGGCTGATGCCCTGGAAACAACCAAGAGATTTCCATTTAGAGAGTTTAGGGACCGACGCATCAAGGAAGCTGGGAGTTTCATAAGGATGGGCTTCCATCTGTTCAAGCTGCATTGTATAGCAGGTTTGGGGGACCTTTGGCCCTCGGAATGTTGCTCAGCCACAACTCCCATCATCCTTGGCCATTGGCCGTGCTTGCTGGGGCTGATGGGAGTTGCAGTTCAGTAACATCTGGCGGTCCAGCAATTCCCCACACCTTTTGTAGAGGAAGAAGTGGCACCCATTTATGGTTAATGAGTACGGTGCTGGATTGAAGGGTTTTGAAAGACGGGGGGGGGGGAGATTTAAGAATGTAGACAGATGTGTCCTCCAACAATCGGGTATCTGAGGGGGCCTGTGGGTGTGGCCGAAAGCCAAGAGGACGCTACCTTTAGAGGAGGAGAACCAGATGCTTCATGTTAGCCGAAAGAGCTGGGCTGTTTTTTCTAGCCCCTTCTGATGGGGAATTGCCAAATATGTATGTATTCCAGCCGTGGGCTACTCTGAGGAGCCACAACGTTTTCAGGAGACGCCAAAGAGCTCCTGGCAAGTAGCTTTATCATAGGACATTAGCCTCAGAAAAGGAGCAAGGGCCATAGCTGGTCCTCTACTGAGATGTCTGCAGGTATTTAAAGGGCTCATTAATCAAATCAAGACCAGCCTTGGGTAGCCTTTGAGAGGTAGTCTATCTGGTGGGTACCCTCCCTGGGTTTCAGAAGCGTGTATCCAAATTGCTTCGAGTATATCACTTCTGTTTTGTTTCTTTGATTTTTTTTTTTTGACGAGTTGGACTAATTCACTCCAATGAGGGTTGGGGGAGCGGGGGGAGGGATTTTTACATGCAAGCCCCCGAACCAGCAAGCCAGCCTGACCCAGTTTGCAGTCTGGTGCTCAATCTCTGGAGGAAGCACACCCCTTTCTCTCTCTCTGTCTTAGCAGAGTATCATGTACCGTGAGCCTCCGAGCCCCCCAGTAGACGACATGGATAAGTTGGAACTCATGGGGAGCCATTTCTTGTCCTGTTACAGGACCTATGTTTTATTTTTCCCCTCCAGTGATTTTGCCAGACGGTATTCTGGGTCGGTTGGATCCCGAGTTGTAGTGCTTACTTTTGGAAGTGCTTTTTGTGTATCCTTTAGAGAGATGGAAGAAAGAAAATACAAGACATACAAAAGTATTTCCATGTAAAAAAGGCATGCTTATTTTTGCATCTTAGATAAAAGTTTTTTAAAAAATCACTGAAGAATATAATTCCGGAGCTCCCACCTTCTAAAACTATACACAATTTTCCACTTGACTGTTCTTGCTTAATTTAGCGCTGTTTTTCCACTTACGCCATAGCAGCCTCATTTTTTTATTATTTTCTTTTTTTGGGGGGGAGAAAAAAGATACATACTTTGGGGTGAGGAGAGGCTGATGGAAAACAAACATATTAATTTTGCCTGGTCTTGAATATCTAACAAAGATGGTGCAAACACTATTTGACAGTGTGTTTTTTTTGTATCAATCTGTATGTGCAGTAATGAATGTATTTATTTCTCAAAATTCTGTATGCACAGTTTTTGCAAGGAAAAAAAAAACTCAGAGCATTTGCAAAAGACGGAAGAAGCATCTGCAGGGTCTTCGCTACAGGATTTCAGAAAAAAAAAGTGTTTAAAAAAAAGTTTGAAAACTTTAAAAAATAAAAAAAAAATCTCAGAGACTCTCAGCATAGCCATAAACCATAACCTGTGAAGACAATACAAAGACTGGACTTTTGTAGCTTTTTGCATAGAAGACGGATTTGTTTTGCTGTATTTAAATGTTTCCAGTTACAATGTCACTCTTATACAATTTCCTGTCCTTTTTTTCTCTCATGTTTGTGTGTGGGTGTGTGGGTGTGTATATATATATATATATATACACGTGCGCGTGCGAGCAAGTATGTTAAAGCACTGATTTTGAGCAGTGCCGGTCAAAGTCTGGGTTAACAGTATTTTTATTTTTTACCATGTCACTTCTGTTCTAAAATGCAGGAACATGGGCCTAGAAAGGAGACACCTTTGGGGCATTTGGTAAAAGAAGGCAAAACCTATGATCTGGAGCGGAGTTGAGGGACGGGGGGAGGAGGCTTTATGATTATAGCAAAACTGAAAGAGAAAGAGCAGGTGAAAACAGAGTTAGCCACGTTCCGTGCTGATGCTTGGATCGGCAAAAGTCTGAACTCCTTCAGTATTGTTCCCTTTTCCTCAGTGTTTACAGCAATAATGAACAAATATTTGGGCACAGAGATGAGGGCTCTGAATAGGAAAATGGATCGTGCACCATCCTTGTGGATATTTCTGACATGCCGCAGTTCTGCAGTGCTTCTCACCTTACCACATGCTCAAGTGTTGCTCTTACCTGGGAAAGTTCACATCTCTACATAGCGCTTGCCCAACCTTTCGCCGTAAGGGACCACAGCTATGGTATAAAGCTCAGGCATTAGTGAGTCTTGCCGCATCCCAACTTCCTCAGCAATGTTGGGCTATGGTCAGTCTTTTCCTATTTAGATTGTGCCATCAAGGTGAGAGTTGCTGTTCCTTCTGTGTGGCAAAAGTGTGGAGCGGCACAGGATGCTACTGTGCCTATGAAGCGACTTGTGTCGCTTCCGGGAGCTCTGCTGTTCTGACCAGAAATGCAGGTTCTCTGTGAGGTGAGGGAAAGTGATGGTTTGAAGGGCCAAGCTTAACATCTGAACTTTTTCTGTCAAATGTTGCTAGATCTAAGGGCCTAACTAGGCATTATATGTCATTACCAGTATGTTCCTTATTCAAAAAGCCATGTCTGGAGGGGTGATAGGGATTGAGGAAGTATATATGTTTGATCCTGATGGGTGTTCAGTATTGAAAACATACAAAGGCTGGTTAGTCCTTTCCTTGCCTGATTTGTCTTGTTCCAAATTCTCCACCTGCCCTTGGGTTCCAAATGCATGCTTGCTGAGGATTTGAAGAGGAATGGTTGGTAAGTGAAGCATTAAGCACCCCTCTTTCTTCTGAGGCCCTGTCCATCCATCTAGTTGCCATTTTTCCTTTAAACTAACAATTTTTGAAAAGTATGTCAAGGTAATGTTACCTATCTGCCGCTCCCACATAACGTCTGATTTGTTGGCATGGAGTCATAAAGAGCAAATCTTATTTGTTGGGTCGTACAGCAATAAAACAACATCTGGAAATATGGCCCTTAATTTTGAATGCTGCATGTGTCACTTTCCAAACCCCTCAGGCTACACAACATACGCTTGAAGCTTGAGGTAGGCAGGCTTCTAGGGAAAAAATTGAGAGCTTTTCACCAGAAAGGTTTAACAACAGCGTTAAAAGGAAGACCACATCTTTTCACTCATTGTACAAGCCTTCGCCAACATGGAGTCCTCCGGATGTTTTGGACAACTCCCATACATCCGGAGGGTACCAGGCTGGGAAAAGGCTGCCTTATTGCTAAAGCAAATCTCTCTCGATCGAGCCAACACAAAGTTCCCTCACGGTCCGTCTCGTCCACTCCCTTCAGTCTCCTTGTTGTTGACATGTAAGGAACCATAGGTTGGACCTCTATTGTTAGTCCCCTTGTATTCTATCTAAGCTTTACGTTGAGGCTGGCTTCTCTCGCGCGATTACTGGAGCACTTTCCAACCAAATTATTTTTGTCTCAGTGGAAGGCGCTGGAATGAGATGTTCACGCTGTGCTGGACTGCCTTTCTCTGAGCTTCATGTTGTAATGGGGAAGAATCCCGTTTTTCTACCTCACTCATACCTCCGGTGGATGTTGCAATACTTCTCCCCCCCTCCCCCCGTCTTTCAGAGTTCTTGGAAAGGATTTGGAGGATGGGAACTTTTTTCTAAGGTCATTCTCTCTGCCCCCCACCCAAATCATCTCTCCATTACCTGGTTTGAACAGTATTGAACATGTGGTATGGGTGTGCTGACTACAGAGTCTCGTAGCATGCACGCTGGATGATTGGAGCAAGGCATGCTGGGAAAAGTCATAGCAAGACAGTTCATAGGTTTTGCTTTTATCAGTAAATGTTCATATGTTTTTTTAAAAAATAACTTTATCATTCACAAGATTTGGCTGTACGTTCGTAACTCTAGCTTTGAATTACTAAGAAATTATTTGTTTCCCTTCCTTGGGGAGGGGGCGAGGAAAGACCACACTTGATGGAATTTTTTTTTCTTTAAAGCTCAACTGGGAAAACAGTGGTTTGTCCCCCTTACACATACATCCTGGTTTAAGCCTTAACTCTCTGCCAGGCCAAGAGCCCCAGGTGCTGCCCCCAGCACGGCTGATGTTCCTGTTGTGATGTTCTGTTGATTTCCTTCAAGAACTTGAATTCAGGTCAGAGTTGCAGGATGCTGTGACTCCAACTCAAGTGTCATACTGGGGGGGGGAAATTAAAATACAGAAATTATAATATGATCTCAGCATTCAGAAATTTGCAGTCTTAATGTACAGTGATGAGAAACTGTTATTTTATGAACTTTTCATTAAAAGGTTGATTGAAAATGATGATCTCATTGTATTCCTCTCTTAACTTCACTGTGCTTGTGTGGGTACATTTAAATTTCTTCAAGTGCGTAACAGCAACTCTGTTTGGGGTATGAGGTACCATATATCCCTGTGCCCTCACCTGTATTGGTTGGCTCTTGGTGTCCCAATGATATGTTACAATAATAGGATTGTTCCCATGTTATGCTGAGCACAAGTACAAGTTGTCTCTTTGCATGTACAGATGTTTGTGTGAAACAATGTACACATGTTGATTTGTCTAAATCGGCTTTTGTGCAGACTCCACCCATTGGACGTTACATCTGTACAGCTCAAACATTTGGCACATAGTTGCACAGATTGTACCTTAGTTGAATGTAACGTGTCAAACACCCCTATTGGGAAGAGTGTTTAAGCCAGCCACTTTCATTCTGAAGACAAAGGTGCCAGGAGGCCACATTCTGAAACGTATTTCCAATCAATATAGATTGGGGGCCACGCCTTACTATTCGCAATAAAGCTGGCCAGTTTAAGTATCCTTCAGCAACAAAAGCTGTAACAAAATTTAAAGTGTGGGTTTGGTGTCCGGGGGGGGATACCCCCAGGTTGCAGGAAAGGGCACCCAAAATGCTAAAGGGGGTTGGGGTGCCTTCCCTGTAAGGAAAGGCTAGAGTGTTTTGAAGCTTTTTAGCTTTACGGGAGAAAAGATTGCTGAGAAGGGGCATAATACAGTTATATAAAATTATGCATAGAAAAATTGGGATTGATCCCCCCCATAAACTCCAGAAAGAACTTTACTCTTCTTTTCAACCCATAGCACCCGAACAGTGGTTCCCAAACTGCCCCCCCCAACGGTCCACTTGAAAATTTCTGATGGTTTGGTGGACGACTTAATGATTTTTCTGCCTGCCGTTGTAAGGTGCTGGGCTAGGTACTGTATCATTTTACTGCATTTTGCTGCTTTCGGTTCCCCGGTTGTATTATCATATTACAATTTGCATGTCATGGCATTCAAATTGTAATATAATGCAATATATGAAATGAAGCAATAAAGATACAGTTAATTAATACACAAGGATTTAATGTGGACCGGCCACAGACCACCTGAATGAAGCTCATGGACCACATCTGGTCCACGGACTACAGTTTGGGAACCTCTGGACTAGAACATTCAGACTACAACCCGAAAAATATCTTCTAAGGCTGGGATAGCGAACCTTTGTTAGGCTGAGGGCTACATTCTCTTCTCAACAACCTTCTGAGGGCCACATGCCAGGGGCGAACCAGGCCAGAGGAAGAAGTGGATGGAACAACAGATATAAAATGCTCTTTTTGTGCTGTGGGTTAGTTTCTGCACACAGCCCTCTCTGTCCTCCAACTAGACAAGCAAGAAGCATTATCAGAATTTTAAAAAATAGTATCCCAGCCAGCTATGCTCGAGGGTATGAAACAAGGCCAATGTGGGGTGTGGCCTGGCAAGAGGGAGAGTGGCCTTGAGAGAGATCTGAGGGCCAGATAGGAGAGCTGCATTTGGCCCTCAGGCCTGGGGCTCCCCACCGCAAGGAATTGGCCCCATCATGAACTCCGTGGGAATTATTTCTGAGGAAACGTGCTTAAGGGTTATGTAGTCAATACACAGCTTTTAAAAAAGGACCCAAACCTCCATGCTCATTGGAGAATGGGAAGCGGCCTTATAGTCAGATCATTGGGTCCATCTAGCTCAGCATTGCCTACTCTGATTGGCAGCAGCTCTCCAGGGTTTCAGATGGGGCTTCTCTGCCAGCCCTACCTGGAGATGCCGGGGATCAAATCTAGGACCTTAACACGTGCAAGGCAGATGCTCTACCACTGAGCTATGGCCGTTCAGCATCTTTTTCTAGGCAGGACAATTCAGCTGCAAAACGGCAGTTGGACCATCAGGGCAATTATATACCCCTTTGCCCCCTTTCCCTGGTAACTCTTTTGTCTATTTCTGTGTATTTAAAAGATATAGACAGCTCCCTGGAGAAGACCGTTTATTAGTAGGGGGGTAGAAATACTCCAAATGAATAAATTTCCCTGCCACCCAAGTGCTTGGGAGGGCCGAGTTGCTTCGCTCTGCAGCCCTTGACAGTGGCTTTGATGGCAATGTGTATAGGGCTGTGTACGAACCATACATTTAAAGCACATCCCATCCACGCACATCCCTAAAGAATCTTGGGAGCTGTCGCTTGTTGAGGGTGGCAAGAACTGCAGCTCCATGAGGGGTCAACTCCCGTTCTTTTGGAAGGGGATGTGCTTCAAATGTATGGTGTGCGCATGACCTAATTTCCCATCCCCTCAAAATGTGGGCAGCCAGCCTTGCTGCTTTTCTGCAGAGTGGGGCGCTGGCCATCTGCCCTGAAGTCCTCCTCCTGATGGCGTTGCTGAGCTTTTTAACCGCACCCCATCCCACTTTTTCCAGGGTAACATTTTTCCCCAGGCAAGGATCTCCACTGGATTTGTGCTTTTGCAAACCAGAACTGCGCCTGTCGTATACAGTATTCCCTACAAGGGCATAAGATCCAAGCCTAACGTTTAGAGATGGTTTCCGGTGTCGTAATGCTGGCTCGATGTAACTCTCCCCTCTGTTCATTTCCTTTGCTACCAGGCCTTGACATTATGCCATGCAACCCTACCTCTTTAAATTCATCTGCTTCCCTTTCCCAACACCCCCCCTCCAAAGACCACCTCCCCAAAGCACCGGCAAGGCTGCCTATATATTAAAGTGACTGACTGGTGGAGCTTTGGATTTAGTCTGCTTCCCTCCCCCTCCCCATCGTGGCAGGTTGCAAACTCAGCAGTGCTGGTTAGAAAATCAACTTTATCTGTCCTTGGAGATGTGCTTCACCCCACAAGGTTAAAGAGAAGGACAGTGGGGAAGGAGGGGTAGGTGAAGAGCTATTGGAAAGGGAGAATGCAGCTGTTTGGCTGAAGCAACGGACCCTTTCTCTCTTGCTGGAACTGTCTGCATGCACGCATGTGTTGCAGTTTGTTGTGTGGTCTAAACAAACCCTGTCAGTCCCATACAACGGGTGTGATCTCAGGCCTGGGGGCTGAATGAAGCCCTTGGAACTCTCCCCAGACCACATCCCTCACTGGGGGGGAGGGGGGAGAATTTCAATTCAGTTCACATTTTAAATTCTCACTTTCCGAAACAATACAAGAACCGAAACAGCCATCCGTTGAAATCGGTGCATACTCGGATTTTGCAGCGCAGTTCCTTGACCAACCAACCCGTACAAAAAGCCATGTGTTAGAGGAAAGGGTGTGTAAAACGGAATATATTTGTGAAAATAGCATAAATGCATTCTATCAGGAGGAACTGCTTGCAAAAATATTAAGGTGTTGGACTCTGGGCTGTTTTCCGGGCCCAATTCAAGGTGTTGGTATTAACCTTTAAATCCCTATACGGTCTCGGCCCAGTTTATCTAAAGGAGCGCCTACAACGCCACCAATCATGCCGCCTAACAAGATCGGCCACACAAGGCCTTCTCTCAGTCCCGCCAACCAAAGCAGCTAGATTGGCGGGTACTAGAGAGAGGGCCTTTTCAGTGGTGGCCCCCACCCTCTGGAACTCCCTCCCACAAGATCTTCGGCACATCTCTTCCCTGAATATGTTCCGCAAGGCCTTAAAGTCCTGGCTCTTTCAACAGGCTTTTGGGATTTCTGGGGAGGCTTAATATTTTTTGTTTACATGCCTCCTATTATGTATTGTTTGTTTTATAATTTATACTATTACACTGTATTTTTGTATTGTATTTTGCTATATTTATTGTATGTACGTCGCCTAGAGTGGCCACTGGCCAGATAGGCGACACATAAATTAAATTTATTATTATTATTATTATTATTATTATTATCATCATCATCATCATCATCAAATCCCCACACAGCCATGCAGCTCACTAGGTGACCTTGGGCCAGTCACTGCCTCTCAGCCTCAGAGGAAGGCAATGGTGAACCATCTCTGAATACCGCTTACCATGAAAACCCTATTCATAGGGTCGCCATAAGTCAGGATCGACTTGAAGTCCATTTTTTTTCAGTCACAGATTGCTGCAGTCATGTGGAGAGCTGAATTTAAGCTTGGTAAAATGAGGAACCGGGAGAACCAAAACTGACAGGTCATTCCATCCCTACCAGTCGCTGGCCCTGTTTTGCATCTCCAAAGGTTTTTTCGCTGGTTGGACTGTGTCCTTGAACTCTGATCGTGCTTGCTCAGATGGAGTATAGCAGCGGTGGGCAATGCGTGGCCCTCCAGATGTTATTGGACTCCCATCTTCCATGAGCCCCAGTCAGCATGGCCAATTGTTAGGGAAGATGGGAGCTGTAGTCCGACCACATCTGGAGAGCCGCACGTTCCCCATGCCTGGGAGGTAAAAACTAACCTACTGTACAAAGTTCAAATTCTTATCAAAATCAAAAAGACTTGTTTCACAAAGGGATCTGTTTCATATAAATAGGAGCATTAATGTGTAGATTCCCTAAGCTGCACTGGATCCTTTCTTTCTTGGGGAGGTTTAAATCTGACCTCCACCAGCGGAGGTAAGATTATATCCAGTCTTTATTGAGCATTCCTTTGGATTTGTTTGAGGGGAGGTTATAAGACAATGAGTATTCATCTTGCATTCCTCTTGATTTACTTGCTGGGTGTTTGCCTTCCTGTTAATCATTCGTTCATTTCATGCCTTTCAATGCATTTTCTCGTCACTTTCCTGAAGTCTGTTTCTTACTTTTCAAGTGGATTTTTTGCACCAGGATGACGCAGAGTGTGCTTTAATCCATTTTTAATGTACAGTATGCGCTCAAAGGATGAACTGGTGTCCACATTTGACAAACCTAAATTTCTCGGTAAGTACCTGAATGTCTACTACAAAATACTGACAATCTGGAGTTGGGATGGAGGGGTAATTCAACTCAGTTTGCATTTAAAGCCAAAGCTATCAGAAATTCACAGAACAATATGAGAATTGAAACACAGCCGTCCTTCCAAATTCACACGTGCTCAAATTTTGCAATGCAGTTTTCCAGGCAAACAGTGTTTACTAAGGTGTACCCCCTTAGGAGGCAGTTCTCCTGTCTATCCTTTGCGACTCTTCTGAGTATCTTCCTTGAAGGGTCCAATATATTCATTACCAAACAGGTAGCAATATTTCTGAACTTAGTAATAACTTTTAGACGTTCAATGACTGTTAGCTCTTAAGCTTCACCTTTGCTCTTTTGATTTTGTGACCACGTAGCTATACACTTGTACATTCATTAATAGTTGACCACAATAAAAATGTTGTACAAAGATGTATATATATTAGGAGAAAGTGTAGATTAAAAATAAATTCATGCAAATGACATACACAAATACATTGCATTAGAAGAAATTGCTTGCAAAGGTGTGTATATTAGTCAAAACTGTCTACAAAAATGTGTTTATTAGGAGAAATGCATGCTAAAATGCTGAGGAATTTTCATAAAGGTTTAAAAAAAATCACAGATTGCTGCGGAAATGTGAAGAACTGAATTTAAAACTAGAAAAAGGAGAAATGGAGATACCCAAAACTGACACATCCTTCCATCCCTAGTCTGTTGTTATGTGCCTTCAAGTCAATTGCGACTTAGGGCGACCCTATGAATCAGTGACCTCCAATAGCATCTGTTAAGAACCACCCTGTTTTGATCTTGTAAGTTCAGGTCTGTGGCTTCCTTGATGGAGTCAATCCATCTCTTGTTTGGTCTTCCTCTTTTTCTACTCCCCTCTGTTTTTCCCAGCATTATTATCTTTTCTAGTGAATGATGTCTTCTCATTAAATATCCAAAGTATGATAACCTCAGGTTCATCATTTTAGCTTCTGGTGCTCCCTAAAACGCTACTTGCATCCTGGTGGGTGGCTCCAGCCTCAAAGCCCATGAAACACTGAAAGATTTCTAGATGTTATAATGTGGCTTTCTTTTACAGAATGCTCTTTTCCATACCCCTCTACTCCCTTCTTTTTTTCCCTTTTTGCTGTGTCTTTTGACTGTGTAAGCATTTTACCAAGTGTTAAACTGCTGGTTGTCACTTGGCATTGGAATGTCAGCTTTGTTTTAAAGAGACTGTATTTATTAACCACCCCATTTCATTACAGCCCTCTCTCTCTCTCTCTCTCTCTCTCTCTCTCGTGATCTATAGCACACCAGGGCTTGGTTTCTTTCCAGTCCTGTTCAGCTTCAATTTGTCTAGCCTGTGTGCCCCCCCACTCCTTTGATGGACCCTCCACCCCCACCCCATATCAGATAAATCTCTCCCTCTGCCCCCTCCAAGGCTCCTCTGCCTGGCCTTGCTGGTATTTTTCCTTTCCTGTTGAGCAATGTCCTATGACTTCTTCTCACATCTTTTTACAATCTACATTTTACAATCCTCTTCAGGCTCGCTCTCCAGCCTCTTTCCCCCGCCCTCTAGTTCCCGGCGCATGAGGTCATGGTTGGCTCGCTGTGTCACAATGTCTTTGGAACTGGTTCCTCTTTGGGGATTGTGGCCACAGAAGGAGTCTTCTCAACCCTCCACTGCGATATTTGTCACGGGGGGGGGGACAAGGAGAGTAACTGGAGCCCTGTATTTGTGCCTCAGGGTGGGGTGGAGAGCATCCCAATGCAGATGATCTGGAATTTGGCTAAAGGAATGCCAAATGCACAGGTGGTTGTTTAGTGCCAGGGCTTAATGACCGTCAGAAAGGAGCCAGGGGTTGTGCCACTGGGGCAGAGGTGAGGGACACATCCGATGCATCCAGGAAGGCTGTTGTTGCTCCGGTGAAGAGCCACCCAAACAGGAAGCCTTTTCTAGCCCTTCCAGTCTAGGAGTGTCCAATGGCCAGCCACCACATTCACACCTTACATTTATTCCATTATTATTCCACAAACAGTCGTGGCTTCCCCCCCCCCCAAGAATCCTGGGAAGTATAGTTTGTGGAGGGTGCTGAGAGTTGTTAGGAGACCCCTATTCTCCTCACAGCACTGCAATTCCCAGAGTCCCCTGGCAAGAGGGGCTGAGTGTTAAACCACTCTGGGAATTGTAGCTTGGTGAGCTCTGTCAAAGAAGCAATAAGAATACAAGGAAAAAGCAATATAAATACTGAATGGAAACAGACGTGCCGTCTCCAACCACAGATCTGCAAACATGCTGCGGACCACCTGAATGTAGTTTGTTTGTTAATTTATTTATTATTTGATTTCTATCTTGCCGTTCCTCCCGGCAGGGGCCTAGGGCAGCAAACAAAAGCACTAACAACTTTAACCCAAAACACCGTTAAAAAGTTTCTTAAAAAAAGCTTTCAAAACATCGTCTAAGATTAAAAACATTTTTTTAAAAGGTTTAAGAACATATTAAAAAGCTAAAAATTAGTTCACAGACCACCGTTTGGGAACCCCTTGTTATAGTGCATTTTAAATCTTGCTGGCGATGGTTCTGCATTACCTGCTCCCTTTTGGGGGGGCATTGTTTTAAAAAATCCTTGGCTGTTTTAAACTGTGTTGAGCTTTTTAATGGTAAGCTGCTTTGGGAGGCTACCAAAGGCTCTGCGTGTGTTAAAATGATTTGTAAGAACCGTACAAGTATGGTAAGAAGACCGAACTCATTTTTGACCTTTTGAGTTGACGTTGGGACAGGAATGCTTTTCTCCAGGTACGCAGGCTTCTTGCCCCCATCATTGCCTCTTCTTTCAGAAATTAGGGAGCCTTTCCGTGAGACTTTTGTGGCCCCCAGAGGCTCCATGCGGCATCCAGTTGTTTTGTTTGACTGGCAGTGGCTGATGCCCAGAGACAATTGCTCCCCCTTCCACCCCCTCAGCCAGAGGCCAACACAGAGGAATTGCGCAACCCAGACTTGATCTGTATTTTCCACTGTTTCTGCCTTGGCAAAACCATTCCCCCCCCCTCTGTACAGCTGTTTTCCATCTATATTCAGGAAACATACTTCTTTTTTTAAAAAACTTTTTCTGGTGCCTCCTGGGTCCTGCTTTATGAGAAAATCTCATCCGGGATGCTGGGGGATGGGGGGCAGGCCATGCCACAAGGAAGTAGCTGCAGAATAACTTTTGATTCCTGGAGGAGATGATGCCAAGGGCTGGCTGCATCTGCAAAGGCCCAGGTGAGCCAGAGGTCACTGCTCAGGCAGAGCTCTGGTGCACAAGACACTGTGAAGATGCCAGCGGCTTCCCCTTGAAGCTGTCTTTCGACAGCATCCCGTCTCTAGTGGAGCAAATGGCGGACGTGTTTTTCATGCGCCCTTCTGCCGCGCAAAGAAGCGGGAAGGAAGGAATCGAAGCAGCTGTAAGCGTGTGCGCTGTCTTCCAGGGCCGCCTCTGTTTTGATCTGCTTCCTCCAGCGAGGTGGTAAAACTGGCTCTGGGCCCTGTAGGGATCAGTGACTCCCATTTCATGTTTTCACTTTTTCAGTCTTAAAGACAGTTCTCCCAGCCGATTGTGATATTTTTTTTTGAATCCTCAAGAAAATGCATCACTTTTAGTGTGCATTTAAGAACATAGGCCGTAAGAAGAGCAATGCTGGATGAGCCAGTGGCCCCTGTAGTCCAGCCTGCTGTGGTCACAGTGGTCAACCAGATCCCTATAGGAAGCCCGCAAGAGTCAAGAGGGACCTGAGTGCAATAGCATTGCTGTCCCCATTTGTGATTCCCAGCACTAGCATTCAGAGGCATGCCGCCCTCCTACAAAGGAGGCAGAGCATAGCCATGGTGGCTAGTAGCCATTGATAAAGCCTTCTCCTCCATGAACTTGTCTAATCCTCTTCTAAAGCCATCCAAGTTGGTGGCCGTCACTGTGTCTTGTGGGAGTGAATCCCACCATTTCCTTGCATTCGCCGGGAGAAGGCGTGCTTCCTTTTGTCTGTCCTCCAGCTTCCAACATTTATGTGTGTATGTGATGTGGCTTCAAGTCGACGACGACTTGTGGCGGCCCTATGAATCAGCGGCCTCCAATAGCTCCTGTTGTGCTTAAAAACAAGTTGTGAAACTTACAGAATGCCAAAAAGTTAACAAGTGTCTACGCTTGATCTTAGCCAAAAGGCCGAGAACCTTTTCCCCATAAGAAGTGCCTTTACCCGACTCAGATTCCAATTGATGCCCACTGAATATCTGGTTGGCAGATATTCAAAAAAACCACTAGAAGATCGACTGTGCATATGTGGGTCAGGTCAAATAGAAGGCATGGAGCACTATATATTACACTGCGTTCTATACGACTCACCGAGGCTGAAGTTCATCTTTCCCTTTCAGTCTTTATTAGAAGGCCAGTCAGATGAACTTAGATGGCTACTGGCAGACAAAGACAAATTCATCACCTACAGGGTAGCCCTGTTTGCATTAGCTGCAGCGAAGATAAGAATGGCGCTGCTAAAACACACGACTCCTACCAACTAAGGGAGATTCACCTGAGCACATTTTAATCTAAATATATGAAAAAATGAAATAAATATCAACATTTCTACAATTATTTTAATTAGTTTTTGAAAACTCAGGGTTTTATCTATGCATCATGGGATAGATTCCTAATGGCCCATAAATGTTTTACTTGTAAGTTTTACCAGATGTTTTGTATTGATACTTACATTGTAATGCCCACTGGCTAAAAACAATAAATTATCTATCTATGACAAGTGTCTAAATTTGAGGCCCTTTTGAGCTTGCGGACCAAGTCAAAATAGTCCTTCTGGCCCTCCCCCAATGCCACTGGATTGGCCTTGTCTATTGTGCAGAAATATCCAGCAAGTGCATCTCTCTCTCATACAACCACATCCAGCAACCCACCCACCCCTTGCCACAGCAACGAGTGCACTTTCCAGGACATTTTCCCGACTAGAAAACTGCATTTCAAGTGCTCGGGGTGAGTGGCTGGCTGACGCAATCCCCCTTCAAGGAAAGCCTTCCAAGGCAGCCATGTGGACTAAGTTGCTTGTTGCACAAACAGGTGTGCATTCATTAGGCAAGACCTGAACTTTGGGGGAGGGAACCCCTTCTCAAAAAAAAAAAGTGTCTGTGTGCGGTTCCTCGAGGATGGCCACAAGGAGACATTTGTGGGTCACCACCATGTTGCAGCTGTGTGATCCCATCACGTCTCTCAGGTGGAGCTGACTTTTTGTCTTTTTTCAATCTGCACCTGAGCACATCGTTTATTTGCCAAGACTCCAGCCTGAGGTGATTTTTACTATTATTATTTTTTGCTGTCAAACTGAAAGGCTTTACTTACCCCTCGTCTTCAGTAGTTTTTCCAGCCCTGCTGCTCTCCCAGATGGGCCCATTTCATTCTAAGGAAGGCACTAGGAAATGTGACAGGGTGGTTAATTCTGGCGATGGCAGATCTCTCTTTATAAACTAGCAATGGGGAATCTAGATCCCTCTGGGTGTTTGTGGACTCCAGCTCTCATCAGCCCCAGCCAGCATTGCCAATGATGATGGGAACTGTGGTCCAAGAATATCTGAAGGGCCACTGGTTCCCCGTCTAACAAGGTTGCCTTCCCCTGGGTGGTCAGTTGGAATGGCTGGTCTCCGACCTGCATTAGCTGCAGGGATGTAGTAGTATGGGATCTCGGTGGGTCTTATACCCTTTACTTTTTTGGGAGCAGGGTCCCAGCAGGATCCCTATCTCTCCAGCACTCTACAAGACAATCAGCACGAAAGGGGAGTCTGTTGGCCACTAAGAAGAGTCTTCCTTGTCCTTTCCTGCTGATTGGAGCCAATCAGAACAAAAGGAGGTGAGTTCAGCCACTGAGAAGACTCTTTTCAGTAGCTAACACTCTCCCCTTTCGTGCTGATTGGCTCCTATGGACGTCTGTTGTTGTGGGAGAAGGCATTAATAAGGATCTCGATCAGCAAAAAAGGGGGAGGGGCATGACTATGTTGAAGGGACTCTGCACTTCTGAATTTACCACTACACTTCTGATTGGCTGGTTTCAAAATCCTTGCTTGCCTCGATGTTGCCTGTGGTTGATAACTTGGGCAAGTGGAACAAAGGAAGAACAGGTGGGTGAGAGAGAGGGCCCATGTCTCCAGTAGGGGATAGGGGAGAAATGTGCATTAGTTTGCATTTAAAGGCAAACATCTCTAATTCACACTTTCTGAAGCAATGTGCAAACCAAATCTTAATCCTTTGAAATTCACCCTTTTGTTTTGCAGTGCGGTTCTCCAGCTAAGTAACGTGTGCAGAAGCCCTCATAAAAATCCTTCAGCATTTTAGTGCCTTCTTCTTCTAATATACACATTTGTGTATGCAGTTTTATTGATTTATAAATAAATAAATTTTTATATACCATTATTCATTAAACAAAATAATTGGTTTACAACAATAATATACACACACACACACACACACACATCATGTAAAAAATTTAAATCAGAAATCATTGACTAACTATTGCGGAAAGATATCTTCTCAGTTACATGCATGAACCTGATCTGATATTCACATTTTTGCAAGCAATTTTAATTTATTTATTATTTATTCATTTATTACATTTATACCTCACCTTTCTTTTCATGATAGAAACCTAAGGTGGCTTACATATGGTTCCCAGGCGATCTCCCATCCAGGCACTGGCCAGACCTAACCCTGCTTAGCTTCAGCAGGGAGCTGGTCTCATGTGCCTTCAGACCATAGCCTGGGACCAATGCTCCCTAATACAGTGCATTTTATGTCATTTTCACTAACATGTGCCTCTTTATGCACTCTTTTCCAAATGTACACATTTTTGGATACTCATTATTTGGCTGGACAACTGCATTGCAAAATTCAGAGAGGGGCAAATGTGAAAGGATGGCTGTGTTTCAATTTGCATATTGTTTTGAAAAATATGAATTAGCTAGTTTCGCATTAAAATTTGAACCGAACCAAATTCCCCCCCATCCTGAACTGATGTTATTTACCTTTTTTTTAAAAAAAAAAAGCTGCACTTTAAAGATGTATTTAGCGGTCTAGTTTGATCCTGTGGTCTCCCCTTCTCTCCCCCGCCACCCATCCAATTAAAACAAGCCCTTGGTTACAAAATGCTGCATGGGACTCTATGCCAGCTATCGAATCTGAGGGTAAACACTTAAAATAAAATTAAAAAAAACCACTGGGCATTTCTGCAGTCCAGGCAGTTTGCAGAGCTGCAAAGAGAAGCCAGAGCAGAGCTTTTCCCCCCCGTTTCACAACAGTTTCCTGGAAGTCTCTCGGGTTCCAGGAGAGCTGCCCAGTTTCTGCGGTGCCTCTGCCTCGAAGCTGCATCTCTGCAGTGCTGGCGGGCTGCGCATTTCAGGAATGTGAAAATCTGGCACGGCAAACGCTCCCGCTCAGCCAAGGTGATGTGTTGGGGCATGACTGATGTTAATTAAAGAGAAGAAGAAATGCAGAAATTCAGAAAGAAACCAGAAGAGGAGAAAGGGGGCTGTAAACATTTAAGGAGTCGATTAGTTATTCCTTGTTGGATGGGGTGGATCTGCCAGAATCTAAGGGCCAATAGCGATCATGGAGAGATAGGAAGTCGTGGCCCTCCAGCTCTTCTTGCACTACAACTCCCATCATCCCTGACCACTGGCCGTGCTCGATGGTGCTGGTGGGAGCTGGAGTCCAACAACATGGGGAATGGCCGTAGCTCAGCGGATAGAGCATCTGCTTTGCATGCTGAAGGTTCCAGGTTTAATCCCCAGCATCTCCAGGAAGGGCTAGGGAAAGACTCCTTCTCTGCAACCTTGAAGAGCTGCTGCCAGTCAGTGTAGACAATATTGAGCTAGATGGACCAACGGCCTGACTCAGCCACCTTGAGCTCCTTGGAGAAAAGGTGGGATATACGTGCAATAAATAATAATAAAATAATACAAAAGGAAAGCTCTTCCAGCACTGGCTGCTTGAAGTCCTTTAATGGGAGGTGCCAGTGACGGAACTTGAGACCTTCTGCATACAAATCATGTGGCTCAGCCACTGAGCTGTGGGCCACCTCTGAGCCAATGAGCTGGCTCCCTCTCCCTATCAATACTGTAGTGGCAAATTCAGAAGTTCAGGGTCCCTTCATGATAGTCATAGTCATGCCCCTCCTTTTTTTTTTGCTGCTGGGTTGAGAATGAAAGCCTTGTTGATGCCTTCTCCCGCAACAACAGACGTCCCTAGGAGCCAATCAGCATGAAAGGGGAGAGTGTTAACTACTGAAAAGAGTCTTCTCAGTGGCTGACTCACCTCCTTTCATGCTGACTGGCTCCAATGAGCAGGAAAGGACAAGGAAGCATGTTAGAAGACTCTTCTCAGTGGCCATTTGTGTTGATTGGCTCATAGGATGCTGGAGACATAGGGACCCTGCTCCCCAAAAAGTAAAGGGTCTAAGACCCCCTGAGACCCTGGATGACTACACCACTGCTCCCTACAATTTCTTTTCAATTTTGTAGAAGCATAAAGCTCAGAAGGGTCAAAGGAGCAATCTAGCCAGTCTCTGCTTCAAGCACAATGTCGTAGGCCAGCTTTTCCCATGCTGACTGAGGCTGATGGGAGTTGTGGTCCAAAATATCTGGAAGGCACCAGGTGATTTGACACAATACACCAGGAATGAGGAACCCATGGCCCTCCAGATGTGGTTGGACCACAACTCCCATCATCCCTGATCACTGGCTTTTCCTGGCTAGGGCTGATGTGAGTTGGGGTCCCACAACACCTGGGGACCAGCAACATTCCTTTTCCCATCCACCCAGTGGGCCCAGGAGGGGAAACAGGGCGTTCTGAACAGCTGTTAGTTATAGCCCTCTAAGGGTGGAACTGTGAGGAGTCATAACTCAGCAGCAGATTGTGTTTTGAATGCAGAATATGCCATGTTCAGACCCAAGCAGGAGTGTTAGACAGCCGCTGGCTCAACCAACTTGGGGAAAGTGAAATTGACACGCTGTTGCCTTACAAGTTCCTCTTTAAGCTTACCCCAAAGGTTGCTCTGGAAAAGTGAACCGAGCTGTCACTTTTGCCTTTGCTGCTCTTGCTTGTTGAGATTGCCCATGCCAGGGCCAGGAGTTGCCAAGGCTCATACTCCAGCAGACGGTTAGGATGGGTGGGCATGTCAATTTCATTTTTTCTCATTCTTCCAGTCTTAAGTTCATGTTTCTCCATATTTCCGTATCAGTTTGTGATTTTTTTTAAAATGTCCTCGTAGGCATTTTAGTGTGACTTTCTCCTAATGTGCCCATTTGTGTATGGAGTTTTGCCTAGTATAGCACATCATTGCAAATAAATTTTCCTTACTGTAATGCATTTTGTGGCAAATTCAGAAGTGCGGGGTCCCTCCATGTTAGTCATAACCATGCCCCCTCCCCCCCTTTTTTTTTTGCTGCTGGGTTCAGAATGGTTCTCCCACAGCTACTGACACCCCGAGAGCCAATCAGCATGAAAGGGGAACGTGTTAGCTACCGAGAAGAGTCTTCTCAGTGGCTGACTCACCTCCTTTCACTCTGATTGGCTCCAAGCAGCAGGAAAGGTGAAGGAAGCGTGTTAGAAGATTCTTCTCAGTGGCTAACACACTCCCATTTCATGCTGATTGGCTCATAGGATGCTGGAGACATAGGGTCCTTGCTGGGACCCAGCTCCCCCCAAAAAATAAGGGGTCTAAGACCTCCTGAGACCCTGGGTGACTGCACACCTTATTTGTATGTTGTTTTCACTAAAATATGCATCTTTATGCACACCTGATCCAAGTATATGCATTTTTTGTACACATTACTTGCCTGAAGAACTGCAGATTGCAAAATCTGGAGAAATGCGGGTTTTGAAGGATGGCTGTGTTTCAGTCCGCATATTGTTTCATAAAGTGCAGATTAGGTGGATTCACCTTTACGTGTCAACTGAGTCAAATTTCTTCTCCATCGTTAGTGAGGAGTAGTGGAGTAGCTGGAATCCTGAACAAGCAACCTTCTGCACTGTAGCATTTTATTGCAGGTCCTGCTCATCTTTCACCAGAACAGCAAAGATTGCCTTCGTTTCCAAAGTCGAGTCAATGAATACAGGTGATGGAAGGTGGAGAAGAATCTTCAGCAGTAAGTACGAGGGGGGCGCAGTGTTGGACAGTAATCCTTGGGAGGAGAACAGGGGTGTTACAAGTGTGACCATGTCTTCCTTAATTGCTGGAGAGTATGTTAAGTGGCCACAGTCACCCAGAACTGCAGTTTCAGCAGATCAGTAGCCAGCAGGTTAATTTGTGCAGTGTATGACTTTGGTTGAATGATCATGCCCTTCGATTGGCAGAAAGTTACATTTACAGAAAACTGGCCCTCATCCAGAGGAAGGTGGTTGCCACATAAATTCCACTGGAGTTGTTAGAATTGTTAGCTCAGGAAATGCAATGCCCTTAGGACAGTTTCCTCTGCTGAGAGAACGGTTGCGTGGTGTCGGAGACAGAACATTGAGGTGAGGCTGAGGAGACCCAGGCTCAAGATCAGCAGGTGATCTCAGGCCAGTCACTATTTTTTAGTCCAACCTACCTCATAGGGTTGCTGTGTAAGGATAGAACTGTTTGCTGCCCTGACCTCTTCGGGAGGGAGGTTGGGACAAAATGTAACAAATAAAACCAGCAAGACCAGTAAGAAAAGGTTGCGAGTGGAGCACTCCTGTTCACTGTTCTAATCAGTCAGTCATGTCCTTCTCCAGGATACTCCATTCTATTCCTCCTTGCACCCTGTTTTCCATTCCATTTAGCATTCTGTGGCTGCTAATCTAACTCGGTCATCATTGCGCTGGCTTGGGGGGGGAGGCTCACCTCCCCCTTACGGTTTTTTCCCCTTTAAAAAATTGTACTTCTGCAAACTAGGTATGTCAGAAAGTTCTGACAGAAATGGAAACAGGAGCAGAAATTGCCATTGTTTGTTTATTTGTCCCATGTCTGGAACGGAAATCAATCCAGCAAATACGGTCAGCATTCACTGTTGCTGTTGCTGTGTTGTTTTCAATCTGCAAAAGATACATAATAGATTGTGTCCCTCCCCGCTCACGCGCATTTGCATTGTTTTCTTTACATTGCAATGAATGGGATGAAATATATAATAGTAACATAACTGACTTTGTCAAGGATTATCAATAACTTGGCACAGTCATTAACCAAAATGGAGACAATAGTCAAGATCACAGAAGAAGGCTAGGAATGGGGAGGGCAGTTATGAGAGAACTAAAAAACTTCAAATGCAAAGATGTATCACTGGACACTAAAGTCACTATTTTAGCACTAACGAAATCCATTTTGGACAAAAGGTTCTTACTGCTAGCAAAAAAAGAGAAAAGGATGAAGAAAGAAGTTCATAGATTTTCCTTTTTTGTCATTTTTCTAACTGCTAGCAAAGGAGCAATTTAACTCATCTTTCAGCAATTGGCAAGGAGGGTTTTTTTTAATTATTATTCAGGCTTGGGAAGAGTTAATACCAGAGGGCCTTTTTCATTTTTGTTCTGTGTTGGTGTGGCAGTTGCAGATCACAGAGAGTATGCGTGAGAGCGAAAGCGAGAGCTTGGCACAGCTTGCCCAGGTCCTGGAGGCCCCTTCCTGCTTCGGGCCTCACACCTGTTCACACAACCTTTCCCAGGTACCTTGGTTAGGTACCCCCATCATTGCTCTCAGCAGGGCAGGGTGGGAAATCTGGGCTGCTGTGTCACTTTGCATACTAAACTGAGCCAAGGAGGCCAAATCGAGTTTTGGGGAGGGGTGGGTGGAGGGGTTTTCTCTTAAACCTTTCCCCACCCTTCTTGTGCTTCCTAACCCTTTGTAGTCTGAGTTTCGGTACAGATCTGGGCCTCTCAGCTACTAGGCAGTGGGAAAGATAGGCTTGCTATTCCACCCCCCTCAGGTTTTTAAAATTTTATTACTTATTATTTATTATTATTTATTTTGGGGCGGCGTGTGGAGAACCGACAAAAGTATATTGAAAAATACAATGTTTTTTTTCTGCATCTAGATACAAAGTAAAAGAAAACAGTCTCAAGAAAAAGAGTTGTTTCATTTTTTAAAATGGGCACCCCGGGCTTGCATGCCTCTGAGCATGGGCTGAGTTAATTTCACTCAAAAAAAAAAAGAAGAGAGAGAAGTGTTTTTCACCCACTCGAAGGTCCAGATCTGCAAAATGTCCCAAAGGGAAAAATTCAGTGGCAGAGCACATGCATTGCATACGGTGGGGTCTCCATAACAAAAGGGGGGATCAGATGGAAGGCAATGAGAAATGCCTCTTCGGAAAACCCTGGAGAGCCCCTACCAGTCAGGGCACCTCCAGACTGTTAATATTTCATAGAAGGGATTCAAGTGCATGCCAGGACATTTAGCTTTTTGCAGTTCAAGTGGATTAAGGCAAGAAATCTACTTTTAAAAAAAGAAACAGCCTTTTTCCAGTCAAAAAGGGATGGGGAAATGCATGGAATGAATGGATGATTAATGGGAAGATGTATAAACACCCACAAGCAAATGGGGATGAAGGCTTATTGTCGTATAACCTCCCTGCAAACAAATCAGAATGAATGTTCCGTATAGACCAAGAATACTCTAACCCAGCCTTTCCCAGCTTTTGGGTCCCCAGATGTTGCTGGATTACAATTCCATAATTCCTGACCATTGGCCATGCTGACTGGGACTGATGGGAGTTGTAGTCCATCGATGGTTGGACTGGAAGGCCACAGGCTCTCCATCCTGCTCTAGACCAGTGTGCTTCAACCTTGGGTCCCCTGATGTTGAGGGACTACAACTCCCATCATCCCTGACAATTGGCCATGCTGGCTGGGGCTGATGGGAGTTGTCGTCCAGCAACATCTGGGGGACCCAAAGGTTGGGAATGGCTGCTCTATCCTCCATGTATGCAAGTCATGATAAAGCTCAATAAACAGGTCAACTTGGAGGAACCTTGTTCTGATCATGTGTAAGCTTTTTTTCCTTTGTGGAGGGGATCGACTGTGTGTGTGTGTGTGAGGGGGGGATTTAATCCAGTTCACATTGAAAGGCAAATTATCAAATTTGCCATTTCCAGAACAGTATGAGAACAAAGAACATCCTTTGAAATTCACACTTAGCTGAATTTTGTAATGCAGTTCAGTAACCAAACAGTGTTTACAATAATGCATATATTAGGGGAAAATGTACTTGAAAACAAATATATTAGTGAAAATAACAGACAAAATGCATTATCTTAAGAAAAATTGCGTGCAAAAGTGTACATTAGTCTTCTAGAATGATAGTCTTCCAATGATAGCTCATAGTGTGCACATTTTCCTCAGTCTTCCTCTTCCTGTTCCCTCCAGGTTTCCACCACTTGCCCCTGCAATTTCTGGGATCCCGCTGCCCAAAGCCTCCAAGCCATCAGAATACCTATTTGTTGGGAGTAAAGCATCAATGCATGTTACAAGTGACCCGAACCAGTGGTGGGCAATAGACAGAAAACCAATGTATACATCCCTCTGCTGATTCCTCCCTCCCTTCTCTGCCTGTTTTTGTTCTTGGTAATGGCTCCCTGAGTGTGTTAGCCACTGAGAGGAGTCTCCTAACATGCTTCCTTGTCCTTTCCTGCTGCTTGGAGCCAATCAGAGGGAAAGGAGGTGAGTTAGCTACTGAGAGGACTCTTCTGAGTAGCTATCACTCTCTCCTTATATGCTTATTGGCTCCTAGGGACATCTGTTGTTGTGGGAGAAGGCATTAACAAGGATCTCATTCTTAACCCAGCAGCAAAAAGAGATGAAGGGGTGTGGCTATGACTATCATGACCCTGCACTTCGAATTTGCTACTACACTAGTGTATACATGCACACGCACTAATAATGAGAATGTGTTCATTGACACCTTTAATCTGAGCCTAAACATGGACAATTGATATCTTCTGAAATGTCCTCCAGGTCAGGCACCATGATTAACGGGAGGGTCCTGGGATTCATGGAACAGGGGTGGGGGACCTTTTTCAGCCTAAGGGCCACATTCCCTTCTAGGTAACCTTCCAAGGGCCACGTGCCATTGGTGGGTGGTGCCAGAGGCAAAAGTGGGTGAAGCAGTTCATGTACATTTTACCTTTATACAATAGACTAGCTTCACACACACACACACACACACACACACACACACACACACACCTCTATCTCCCCATCCAAGCAAGCAAGAGACATTATCAGAGTTCAAGGCTGCATTGCAGCCAGGCAAATACACTCAAGGAGGGGAACAGGGCCAATGAGCAGTGTGGCTGTGGAGAGTCCCAAGGGCCAGACAGAGAGGTCTGAAGGGCTACACTTGGCCCCTAGCTCTGAGGTTCGCTATCCCTGTGCCGCGGAGCGGCGAGGCGATGGGCTATACAATCCCTTGCTCTCCCTGATTTCAAGGGCAATGCTTTTGCGACGTACAAACACAGATCTTCAGTTGGCTCGTCACAGTTTCTCATTCCATCTATTTTATTTTATTACTAATGAGCCCCAGGCGTGGCATTTATCACAACATCTGGCTTCGCTCTCTCTCCCCCCCACCCCACTCCCAATACAGAAATGGTGAGGAAGCCAACAATTTGAATCTCAAATATTTCACACTCTGCCTAGTGCCAGAAATACAAGACAAATGTGCCTTGCATCTGTCTCTCTGTTAAGCAACAACATATTCTCTGCTGTACTTTCAGGCCTTTCTAAGCAGAAGGCAACAATTTAGTTATGGATCTTCTGGCCATCGTCTCCCTTCTGATCCCAATCAACTCAAGAAAGGAGAGTGGGCTCATTGGGAGCGGAAGAAAACTCCTGCTGAAGAAGGAAGGATAGGATGAAATGAATGATTGAACATAGGAAGTTGCTTTATACCTAGACAGGCCATTGCACCATCTTGCTTAGTATTGTCTGCACTGACTGGCAGCGGCTCTCCAGGGCTTCGGGCAGAGGTCTCTCCCAGCCAGGGACTGAGCCTGGGACCTTCTGCATGCAAGTACCACTGAGCTACTGCCCTTCCCCTAATGAAAATTAGGGCCGGAAGTTTAGTCAACACCAGTGCAGTCCTATGCAGGTATATTTAGAAATATGTCCCATTGAATTCAGTACAGCTTAGGGGTGGTCAAATCTGTCAATTTTGATTTCTCTCATTTTTCCACTGTTAAATTCAGCTCTCCACATTTCGACATCACTGTGGTTAAAAAAAAATACTCCTCCTGAAAATTCTGCAAATGTCTCATAAGCTACCCCCCTTTTTTACATGGTTTCCTCTGCTATAGGCATGCTTACAAGCAGTTCTTTCTAACAGAATGCATTTTGTGTGTTATTTTCTCCAATACATGCATTCTTATGCACAGTTTCCCCAAATATACACAACTGTGTATGCATTGTTTGGTTGGAGAACTGCAAATTTGAAAGGAGAGCTGCATTATTTCTCTTGGTGCATTATTTTGGGAAGTGCAAATGAGATAGGTTTGCATTAAAAATCTGGACTGAATTTTCCCTCCATCCCTAGGTGATGAACACCAATTTGGGTGGCTTTAAAGGAGGAAGAGGAGGAAGAGGAAGAGGAGGGTGGAGCAGTGATGATATTAAGTGAGAGAAAAAGTGTGGAGTGACACCACCAAAATCCAGGGTTGTATCCAATGCTAGTTCTACCCAGCATAGACCCATTGAAATTAAGTGACCTAAACTAGTCATGTCCATTGACATCAATGGGTTTTCCCTGAGTAAGACCAAGGGTGTAGTCGTCTGGGGTCTCGGGGGATCTTAGACCCCTTCCTTTTTAGGGGGGAAAGTTTCCTTTGTATGAGCCAATCACTATGAAAGGAAAGCCATTGAGAAGAGTCTTCTAAGCTGCTTCGTTGCCTTTTCCTGCTGACTGGAGCCAATCAGAGTGAAAGGAGGTGAGATCAGCCACCGAGAAGACTCTTTTCACTAGTTAACACTCTCCCCTTTCATGCAGATTGGCTCCTAGGGACATCTGTTGTTGTGGGAGAAGACATTAACAAGGATCTTGTTCCCAACCTAGCAGCAAAAGAAAAAAAGGGGGTTGTGGCTGTGACTATCATGAAGGGACCCTGTACTTCTGCATTTGCCACTGTACTGATCATCCATATAGGCAAAGGTCGCAGATCTATTCTGGGGCTGCAAGGGTGCGGGAGAGAGGGAAGGCAAACCGAAACAAGAGCTCTGATAACAGACACCACCACCCTTCAAGGCCAGGGGACCATCGCTTCTCATTCCATCTCATTATCTCCCAAGAGTTCACAAATACCGCATTATTCACCCAGTCTGGCTGTTGGCTCAGCCTAGCGCTGTTTTTATTACAAGACATGAAAGCCTCTCCAGAAAGACATTTCTTGCAAAGACCCCTTGGCTCGGGATGCCAAAATGATGGCTGCTTTGGCAGAGCCTGTGCATTCATTTTTTATTGGTCACAAATGCGTTCCAGATGTTGGCTGCAGGACGCGGCAGCTCTGGTGACATGGCACCCTGCCACAGTCAGTTTGTTAAACTCTTGACCCGCAGTGGGTTAAAAGCAGAGAAGGGATGGGACCGAGTCATCGGGAGGGCATCCACAGCCCTGCGTGGGGGACAGGGAGGCCCAGCTCAGCAGCTGCAGAGCTTGGAAAAGTTACTTTTTCGAACTACAACTCCCATCAGCCCCAGCCAGCATGGCGCTGGCTGGGGCTGATGGGAGTTGTAGTTCAAAAAAGTAACTTTTCCAAGCTCTAGGAAATGTTGAAGGTGGGCTGAGTGGGATGCACAGGGGAAAGGTACGTAGCTCAGTGGCAGAGCATCTGCTTTGCATGCAGGAGGTCCCAGGCTCAGTCCCCCGGCGTCTCCAGACTCCTGCCGGCATCCCTGGAAAGTCACCGCCAGTCCGTGTAGACAATCCTTTGTTCCTGTGCACACAGTGTAGCCTCTGAATCACAGACTGAGAAACCTGGGACCCTCCAGGTGTTGTGGAACTCTTAAAAATCCAAGCCAGAGAAGATCTCTAGCGTCAGAAGGCTGGCAGTGAAGCATTGTGAGCCACTAGAGTGCATCATTCAGTCCTGGAAGTTACGCATTGTGTTGGCCTCAAGTAGGCTGGTACAGAAGGGCAAATGGGGCACCCACCAACCTCAGTCTGCCCTCAGCCAGTCCCCACCAGTCTGCCTTCTTACTTACAACCAGGGCTTGTCAGCATTCTCCTCCGTCGTGTTGCCTTTGTAGAATTCAGAGGAGGGGGACAAAACTAGGATTAGTTGGCTCCACCTGTCACTGGCTCCAGCTCACCCTGTCATTGGCTACTATTGGCTTCCCTGACTTCCGCCCCACCGGTCCCAACGGGCACCAGCCATCACTGATCAATACCAATGCCAAGGGGTTTTTTGGGAGGAAGAGAGGTTTGGAAAGGCTGTTCTCAGTGGGCTCCCCTCCCCTAGAGGACCCGCCCCTTCACTGCTGTTGCCACTGGCCATTTGCTCACTCTCTCCCAGAGAGAGAGGAGAAGGGAAGCAGAGGTTAGAGAGGGAACCGTTTGGTAGTGCCGCCATCCTCAGAAGCTTGGGTGATGGCAGCCCAGGAGAGGGCATTCTCCATGGTGGCCCCTAAGTAGTGGAACTCCCTCCCCGTTGAGCTGTGTCTGGCAACGTCACTGTACAGCTTTCTGTGAATGCTGGAGATGCACCTCTTTACTCTGGCCTTTGACACCTGAGATGTATAATTTTAGGACCCACCCTGTTTTCTGTGATGTGATTTTAGGATGTTTTTAAATTTATTTATTTATTTATTTATTTATTAAATTTATATACCGCCCGACTAGCAATAGCTCTCTGGGCGGTGAACATAGAAATACAAAGCATAAAAAATACAATAAATAACACAATATGATGCAAAATAACACAATCTAAATCAATACAGTGACATTTTAAATTTAAATCAATTTAGATTAAAATGCTTTGGAGAATAAAAAGGTTTTAACCTGGTGCCGAAAGGAAAGCAGCGTCGGCGCCAGGCGCACTTCCTCGGGGAGACCATTCCACAGGTCGGGGGCCACCACCGAGAAGGCCCTAGATCTTGTCATCACCCTCCGGGCATCCCTATGGGTTGGAACCCGGAGGAGGGCCTTCGTAGCTGAACGTAGTGTATGGGCGGGTTCATATCGGAAGAGGCGTTCCGCAAGGTAACGTGGTCCCGCACCATATAAGGCTTTATAGGTTAATACCAACACTTTGAATCTAGCTCGGAAACATATTGGCAGCCAGTGCAGGCGGGCCAGGACAGGTGTTATATGCTCAGACCGCTTTGTTCTTGTTAGCAGTCTGGCTGCTGCGTTTTGCACTAGCTGTAGTTTCCGAACTATGTTTTAATGTTTTAAATGATTTAAATGATGCATTTTTAAATTGTTGTGACCCGCCATGGGACCTTAGGGTGAAGGGCGGGCAATAATAATAATAACAATAACAATAATAATAATAATAATAATGTCCCTTCTTCCTCTCACTGTTTGCAAGTGAGCAGGTAACAACTGGAAGGAAAAGCAGGAGCAGGGCCAAGAGGCTTCAGGAAGTGACTGTGGCCCTCAAGCGCTGGCATGGGCCTTGAGAATTGCCCAACAATCCTGAGCCCTGAGATCAGCTGTGGTTGGTATTCCTAAGTTTGCCACAGCTAGCTGATAAGATTCATCATTTTTCTTTCAACAATCCTCATCATATTATCTAAGTTTTTACAGGTAAATTATAAGCTTTCATTCTCTAGTTTAAATCAAGAGTGGGGAACCTCAGACCTGGGGGTGCTGAATGCGGCCCTCCTAGCCTCTCCGTTTGGCCCTCAGAACGCTGCTCAAGCCACACCCTTCGCTGCTCTTGCTTTGCACCTTACTTGAGTGTTTTTGCCTGACTGGAATGTGTCCGTGAACTCCAGATATGCCTCATGGTTGCCTGGAAGGAGATTAGAGAGGTATGTAAGAGTCTGTGTAGAACTTCGCCTACTGCACAGAAGTGAAATTTACATTCTTTCTCCACCCACTTTTGCCTCTGGCCCTGCCCACCACCACTGGCATGTGGCCCTCAGAAGGTTGCCCTGAAGAAAATGTGGCCCTCTGTCTGAAAAAAAGTCCACTGTTCCTGGTTTAGATGAATGAGATCTTGCTCCTTCCTTGAAGGCCCTCTCTGGTTTTTCTTTTGGAACACTTGTCTATGCTGGGCTGCCAGCAGGTCTACAGGTAGTATTATATTATTATTAAATTTATTACCCACCCTTCACTAGTAGGTCCCAGAACAGGTCACAACAATGTAAAATACATTCTTAACAACAGTTTGGAACAATTAAAACAAATTGCATTCACAACTAAAGGAGGTCCTAAAAATATACATCTCCAGTGTCGAAAGCCAGGGTGAAGAGGTTACATCTTCAGCATATGATGAAAGCTGTACAGTGAAGGTGCCAGATGCACCTCTGAGGGGGTAAAGTTCCACAATTTAGGGGCTGCCACAGAGAAGGCCCTCTCCTGGGCCACCACCCCCTGAGCTTCCGAGGGCGGTGGAACTAACAAGAGGGCCCCTTCTGCCAACCTCAACACCTGAGAGGGTCTGTTTCAGATATGTACCTCTCCATAACCTTTGATTAATTTGATTGATTTAATATTTGTATGCCATTTTTCCAGCAACCAAGTTGAGCTCAAAGTGGTTCACAATCATAAAGCACCCATAAATAAAAACAGCACTTCTTAATACAAAAAGAAAATATCCAGAAAAACACAGTAAGTACAATAAATGAATCGAAACAACAAAAGTAGAATAAATGCAAGTACTGAATCAAAACAGTATAAATAAAATGATATGAATAAATCATATATCTGGCATGTCAATCAACCCTTAGTTGGAGCTCCCAGTAGGAGCTCAGGGCGGTGAACCAAAGTACTACAAACACTTTAAAACATCATAAAAACAGACTTTAAGATATATTAAAACAAAACATCTTTAAAAACATTTTTAAAAGAAGCTTTAAAAACATCTTTAAAAAAAAAAAAAAGGTTTAAAAATATATTAAAAAGCAATTCCAACACAGACACAGACTGGGATAAGGTCTCTACTTAAAAGGCTTGTTGAAAGAGGAAGGTCTTCAGTAGGCGCCGAAAAGATAACAGCGATTATCGTTGTGTGGTGGCTAAGGATGATGTTTGTGTGTTTTCAGTGAAGATTTCCCCAGGTCTGTCTAGCCACCTTGGCTGTCCGCACTTCCTGATCAAAGCGGCAAGCCTCTCTAGGGGCGCCACACCCCAGCATCAGATGCTGTCTTTATCTTTCTTAGGGCCTCTGATGCTCAGTGCGATTGGGTGTGCCAGTTGCACTGAATTAGCAGAGCGTGACAGGTAGCTCTCTTCCCCATCGTAAGCTGGCGTCCACAGCAGTTTGGAGTCCAGGCACTTCTCCGGGGGGGGGAATCAGTGACATGGAGTTCTTCTCACCTCCCTCACAGGCCCTGGCTTCCTTTGTCATGACTCCTGAATCTAACACTGATCTGGACACAGTCAGAGGATCTAGGGGCACTAGATGGGTAGCCGGGTCATGTCCAGGGCTCAGAGCTGACTATTGAAGATATAGAGAGACCATTGCACCTGAGGTTGTTGGACAGGAACTTCCAAAGGGACCTCCTGGCTCACCAAACCCTGTAGGGCCAGAGCCTGGACCCTCATGGGCACCATCCCCTGAGCCTGAAGAACCAGATGCTTCCCACTGCCCATCACCAGTCTGGAAGCACATCAGGAAGGAGGTTATGGAACGGAGTAGGAGTTGGCCCTTTAAAGCTCTAAGGTTCTGTACAAGGGGGTGGAGCCCAGAGGAGGTAGTGTGGAGACAGAGGCTTAAAAGGCAGGCAGAGCCAACTAAGTCTGGTTTTGTCTCCATCCTCCTCCCTGCTGAGTTCTAAAAGGGCAGTGCTAACACTGTAGAGGAGGGAATTGGCAGGCGTGCCACACTCTGGACTGGTTGGAGGTAAGAAGGCAGGCAGGTGGGGGCTGGCTGAGAGCAAACGGAGGTTGATGGGTCAGTCCCCATTTTACCCTAACAAAGCAGCCTCCCCAGAGACCAGCCTGACACCGGACCCAGGCCCTGAGTTTTCCTCGTACAGCCATTGGTTATGTGTTTGTTGCTTTTGTCTCAAGAGTTCAAACACTTCCCCCCCTCCCCCCCAGCCTCACGTACCAGACTCAGTCTGGGCAGCTAACCAGAGCTGTGGGCAGTTCAGGAATCGCAGAGCGGAGCCAGGAAACTTCACATCAATCCGAGTTTCATGCCAAAACCAAAGTCAAAATGTGGTCCACCGACAAGCAGCGGGCGGGGAGGTGACTTTCAGGAAGGTGTGTAAATGTTCAGGGGCTCCATATATACTCAGTTTTGCATCTGACTAAAGCAATGAAGATGCGGAAAGAAAATATTCACTTACCTCTGCCCATCAGTGGCACTTCAGCAAAGTGAACTTACAGTACAGCCCTGTGCAAGTCTACTTACATGTCCCATCTAGTTAAATGCTCCCAGCTAAGTGTGTACACAGGATTTCCGGTTCATGTTTGCAGCCTAAATTAGCCATTTGGGGAGGTGATGGCCCTTCCAGGTGCACGTCTTGAAGTTTCCTGCTAAAATCCTGTAACTCTGTGTACCCCAAATGTCCCAGGAGAGATATTGTGCTTTTGTTGCCTCTCCAGATGGTAACAATGCGGTAATGATGAGGAAGCAACACAGCGCAACTAATAAAGTGGAATGATGTGTGGATGGTCCTGTATAAATCCACCGTTGAAGCACTATTATTGCATCAATGTCGTGTTGGAGAATACACCCGCAAAACCACATGTCTGGAGAGGCCTTAGTCACCCATTTAACTCACCACCGCCATTGTGAAAGCTGTTTCATCATGAGAACATTGATGCTGACTCCAGTTTGTTTAATCTAATTCACATTAGAACTCAGGGTTGTATTATTATTATTACTGTTATTATTGATCACTTTTCTCACCAAGATGGCCCAAAGCAACTTGCATTAACAAGTTAAAAGCAATGGAGTCAGTAAAGCCAAAAAACACTTCTGACCATTAAAAACCAGTTAAAGCAAACACGACAAATACTAGTAAAGGGCAGGTATAGAGATCCCACTCCACTAGAAGAGGTCATCAGTAGCCAATAAACTCACACATCAAGGGCCAAGGTCCTGGGTGAAAACAAAGGTCTTTGGATGAATAAAAATGGCAACAGGCGTGCCTCCCTGGGGAGAGTATTCCACAGCTGGGTTGGGCGGTGGAATCACCAGAAGGGGCCCTTTCTCATGTTGCCACCTTCTGAACTTTCTGCGGATGGGATCACGTGAAGAAGGGCCTCAGATGATGATTGCAGGGTCTGGGTTGATTCACACGAGGGAAGGTGGTCCTTGAGCTATTGGGATCCTGAGGTGCATAAGGCTTTATAGGTCAAAACCAGCACTTTTAACTGACCCTGGAAATGAATTGTATCCACCTATGGTCTACTCAGAGTAGACTCATTAACATTAATGGGCCTAAATTCGTCCTGCCCATTTATTTTGTTGGGTTTGCACTAAGTTTGTCTAACATTGCAACATTAGGTACAATCCCCCACCAATCCACATCTGCTTTCTCTCCGTATGTAGGCTACAGCTGCAGGATCCAGACTCCAATAAACTGATCCTGTATTTCCTGCCTGTTCAGAAGTCTGACTGAATTGGACATATTTCCAGATAAGTATGCATAGGGCTTATTTTATTGTTTTAATCATTTTCACCATAAGCTTCCCCGCCCAATGGGCCGAGAAGGGTGGAATTGTCAGAGCTTCTGCGGAGGAGTCATAAGTCAGTAGCAGATCATGTGTTTTGAATGCAGAACATTCCATGTGCAGTCCCAGGCAGGAATGTTAGAAAACAGACCAAGCAAGCTTGGGGAAGGTGAAATTGACATGCTATTCAGTTTCAAGTTCCTCTTTAAACTCATCCCAAAGGTTGATCTCTGGTCTGGATCAATAGGCTCTGGAAAACAGAACTGACTTGCCCATTTTACGTTTGCTGATCTTGCTTGCTGTAGAGCTTGTCCAGGCCAGAGTCAGAAGCTGGCATCATTGGGTAGCTGCCAAGGCTCACATTCCAGCAGAAGGTAAGGGTGGGCAAATATGTCAATTTCATTTTTTCTCAAGTTTTTAATTTCTCCATTCTTAAGTTCAGTTCTCCACATTTCCACATCAGTTTGTGATTATTATTTAAAAAACGTCCTCATCAGCATTTCAGTGTGTGATTCTCTTAATAAAACACATTTTTGTATGCCATTTTGCCTAATATACACATCTTTGCAAAGCCATTTCCTCTACTATGATGCATTTTTCTATGTTGTTTTCACTAATATATGCATGTTTGTGCACATCTTACCTGAGTATATGCATTTTTCTACATGTTATTTGCCTGGATAACTGCAGTGCCAAATCCGGAGAAATTTGAACATTGACGGATGGCTGTGTTTCAGTCTGCATATTGTTTCAAAAAGTGCAATTTAGGTAGATTTGCCTTTATGGGCAAACTGAGTTGAATTTCTTCACCATCTCTAGTAGAGGGCCCACTGCCAAACCCTAGAACTTCATGGCCCTACTGTTCCTTTTGGTTGTATCTTCCTGTTCCTCTGCCCCCTCCAAGCAAGCCAGGAGAGAGAAGAGCAAAGAACAAAAGAAATTGTCCCCCACTGGCTCCTTCGGGAGGAAGGGCAGGTTATACATTCAATAAACAAATAAGTTCTGTCTCTCTGGGAGGTGGTGACTAGAGCCAGAAAGGGAGGCAACCAAATGGACAATGACAACAGTAGTGATGAAGAGGAGGTGGGTCTGCTGTAAGCAATTTGCCGATAGGCCCCCTAAGACCTGAAGCTGGCATTGTAGCTGGGGACGGGAGAGAAATGTGATTGTTGGCATTTAAAAGCGAGCCTACCAAATTCGCACATTCCAGAGCAATACAAGAACAGAAATACAGCCCTCCTTCAAACTCCAGACTTCTCTGAATTTTGCAATGCAGTTATCCAGCCAAGTACAATGTGTGCAAAGATGCATCTACCAGGGGAAAGTGTGCATAACATTGCATGAATGGGTGAAAATAACATACAAAACTGTGTTATTGTAGCAGAAATGGCTGAGGCAAAATTGCATACAACCATGTGTATACTGGGACAAATTAGCGCTAAAAAGGCTGGTGAATTTTCGTGAGGACTTTAAATAGAATTGCAAACTGATGTGGAAATGTGGAGAGCGGAACTTATGATTAGAGAAATGAGAAACTGAATCTGTCACATTCAACCATCGCTCTTTGTAACTGGTTCTAGGCTTACACACACACCCCTACCTTGAGGAGATGTGACCATAGACGGACACATAAGGAGTCCTATTGTCATGCCTCAATGAGGGGAAGGGGTGAAGACTGCAAGCATGAAAAAGCTCCCAGACTTAAACTTCATTGCAAACTAATGCTTCTCCCATGCTGATTGTTTCTTGACAAATTATTGGTGAGTTTAAATAAGATCAGAAGCTGGCACTTTAAAAAAAAATGGTTGGTTAGTTCAGCCTTTCCTAACCTGATGACCCCTCCGCAGAGCTTGGAAAAGTTACTTTTTTAAACTACAACTCCCATTAGCCCCAGCCAGCATGTTGTAGTTCAAAAAAGTAACTTTTCCAAGCTCTGCCCTTCCGGATGTTTTGGACTGCTGATGGGAGCTGTAGAGGGGAGCGCCAGGTTGGGGAAGGCTGGGTTCGCTCATATTAAGATGTGGAATTCAGCCTCTGTTGTAACAGCGAGATGCATCCATTTCCCATCCAGCACGCTTCACTTGCAACCAGCCCTTCTCGTTCTCAGCAAAGCAACGAAACTCATCGATTGTTTGCAGATTGGAGAGGCATGTCAGCGACAAAGGAGGGGTATGAGGGGCTGCTCCAGATGTGTCCTCTCAGGATAGCTGGAACTGGCCCAGATGAGTATTTTTAAAATATATATATATTGAGACCATATTGTTGGGGGAGTTGACGTGAGAAACAAGAACTGAACAACACCTAAGAGTGAGGCCAACATTTGCTGCCTGAGTTCCAGAGTGGCCCACCAACAAGCTGCAGTTTCACTTCTGACACCAGTACTGATTCCAACTCAGCCTCGGGAGGTTCATTTTAAAAACGACAACAGCGAAGCAATCTCTCGAGCAAACCTGAAACTCTTCCGCTTCAGCCAAGTGGAAACTCCAGTCTGTCATCCCTACCTCAAAACAAACAAACAAAAATATCTTTTCAGAAAAGAAATTTGGGAGTGGATTGTGGGGGGGCGCGGGAAGGGGGGGAGAGAGAAAAAACTTTTTTGTCATCGTTTCTGATTTTCAGCAGACGGGACGCGGCAGAGGACATTACGTAATGTCTCCACAAGGATGCGGCTGATTTAGCAAGTGTGGCATGGCCTCTCTGAAAATAGAACAATGAATCCACAGGTGAGGGGCTTAGGTAAGCGGTAGAAAATAAAATAAAAATTACTAGGCTGTTTTGCATCAGTGACCAAAGAAGTGGTTCACAGTGCAATCCAATACGTGTCTGCTCGGTAGTCAGCCCTGCTTGACACCAATGGGAATGAGTATAGGATTACAGCCTCAGATTCACAACTTCTTGTCAGGCTGGGCCAACGTTTCATAGGAACATGAGAAGCTGCTTCCTACCGAGTCAGACCATTGGTCCATCTAGCTCAGTAATGTCTACACTGACAGGCAGCAGCTCTCCAGGGTTTCAGACGGAGAGTGTTTTCCAAAACTAGCCTGGAGATACCAAGGATTGAACCTGGACTTGCTGCATAGAAAGCTGATGCACTTCCACTGAGCTGTAGGTAGAGGCCAAGGCTGGTGGCCCATTTGCCCTAATGGACCAGCCTATATGGATATGGACTGCCTTCAAGTCGGTCCCGACTTATGGCGACCCTACGAATAGGATTTTCATGGTAAGCAGTATTCAGAGGTGGTTTACCATTGCGTCCTCTGAGGCTGAGAGGCAGTGACTGGCCTAAGGTCACCCAGTGAGCTTCATGGCTGTGTGGAGATTCAGACCCTGGTCTCCCAGGTCATAGTCTGATATTCTAACCACTACACCACACTGGCTCTTAACAGACCAGCCTAACCAGTGAATAAATTGAAGGAAAGCAGGGATTTAAAGGTGGGGCAAAGTGTAAAAATGCTATTGGAATAACGGGGGGGGGCAGGAAAGAGAGAGAGAGAGATTCTCATTTAAGAGCCCCAGGACAATAAGGTCAGACTAAATTGCAGTGCAAGGACATTTTTTCCTCAAGGAAAAAGAGCATTTATTGTTACAGTTTTTCTCCAGCAATTTCCATTCTGCTGACAATCCTAGTACTATCAGAGTAACAGCACGCCAAGAATCATAAAAGCTATCCGTACAATAACTTAAATCCACAATCATCCCCCAGTTACATCGCAATCAAATTGCCAGGGCTGTCATCTTATTGCGGTTAGAACCGGTTAGGGAAGCTGAAGGGATCTTTGCGTGACTCATGTGACCAAAACTGCTGTGTAAACCAACCCAAACTGGCTTTTGTTGAATTTTGGCTTATTGGGGATGGGTGAGTGGGTCGCAAGGTGGGTTTTTTGGTACCTTGCAATATTTGATGGAAGATGGGCATTTGCTTTATAGCTGATGAACAAAGGGCTTATGGTAGTGAGCAAACCGACACATGCTCACTCTAACTGTTCCTATTTGTCAAGAGGAGTCCATACTCTTATTCATGCTGAAGGCTCCTGAGGTTCATCTTATATCCACCAAAAACGGGGCCTTTAATGTGGTAGCACCTGCCCTTTGGAACACACTCCCAGTGAAGGCACCTATAGTATCGGCATTTAGGCATCTGCTAATCTGCTCATTTGTGGTGTATTCTGCATTTGTTTTATGGATGCAGTTTTATTGTTGATTTTATGCTGGTCACCACTATGATTTTTTTTTTACTGTTAGCCATATAGAAATCTTTCCAAAGAAATTAATAAAACCTTTTCCCCCTAAATCAATGTCCCCTATGTTTGTCTCCCTCCCCCCCCCTTTTTTTTGCATTGGGGTGGTGTCAGTGATGTAGTCATCTGGGGCCCCGGGGCCCTCATTTTTTGAGGAGCCAAGTCCCTGCAGGGTCTCTATGTCTCCAGCATCCTACAAGCCAATCAGCATGAAAGGGGAGCCACTGGGAAGAGTCCCAACGAGTGTCAATTGCAAGCAAGCCTTTATTAGTCCTTACTTCAAAAGGCCAAGACAAGTTACAGAGAGTGAGAATTCAGTAACTGCAGAAGAAAGGATAGTCAGTCCTGATGATAGCATCCCATCTACACCATCAAGCAGTTTGGTAGCAGCAGGAGACAAATGTTTAGACACTGAATTCAGTAATTCAAGCAGTATCTCTGACAGTGAAGAAGAATGGTGACAGTGATAGAAAGCAGTACGCAAGCCGGATCAGATTTTTCTATAATCTTAGAAGGGGGCATGGCTGTGACTATTATGAAGGGACCCTGCACTTCTGTATTTGCTACCACACTACTGCTGATGGAGTTGCAGTTCAACAACCTCTGGAGGGCCAAATATTCCCCATGCCTGCGCCTGCCCTACAAGGTTGTTGTAAGGGTTACAACTAGATCATGGATATGAAGCATTTTGAAAGTGCTATACAAACATGTTGTATGATTCCATTGTGGAGCTGAAGGCAGCAGTCAAAGGGTTCCCCTGTGGTCCCTCGTTCAGAGGCAGAGCAGTCAGTCAGATGTGCCTAGCTTAGCTTGAGCACGTTTGCTGCATCATAGGACTATCTATAAATATATATTAAAACATCAGAGAATGTGTGTGTTGCCTTGAAACAACACCATGTGTCTTGGTGGCAGTTCCAGGTTTCAGAACAAAGTACACTCGCCACCTTCTCTTCACCACTGTTGGCATTGCCCATTTAGGAAGCTAAGGGGGGGTTCCTGAGGGCCAGATAGAGAGGGTTACATTTGAACCTTGGGCTTGAGGTTTCCCCGTCCCTGGAGAACAAGGAAGCATGCCTCTGCCCAGCGCTGGCCAGTGCTAATTTGGACTGGTAGAGTGTAAGGCAGGAGGCCAACAGCAGGTGGCGCCATATCCTTTGGATATGAATGCTCTTAATTTTACACAGTTTATGGATAAAATTCTTAAAGAAACCGTAGTAGGAAATGTTTCTCCTTTTAAGTCTTTTAATTCTACTGCAAATAAATTTAATTATGATACAACTACCACTCAGAAAACCCATTATATAGATTGGTGCGCCAACTGCGCCCGTTCCTTGACCAGTCAGACTTAACCACGGTGACACATGCCTTAGTTACATCCCGCTTAGACTACTGTAACGCGCTCTACGTGGGGCTGCCCCTGAAGACTGCTTGGAAACTGAAATTGGTACAAAGAGCTGCAGCCAGGATGTTAACTGGGGCGGGATATAGAGAACATACAACCCCGCTGTTGTATCAGCTCCACTGGTTGCCCATTTGTTTCCGGGCACAATTCAAGGTGCTGGTTTTGACCTATAAAGCCTTATACGGCTTAGGTCCAGTCTATCTGTCAGAGCGCCTCTCCCTCTATGAACCTGCTCGGACTTTAAGATCCTCCAGCGAGACTCTACTTATTACCCCTTCCTTCCTGCAAGTTCATCTTGCAGAGACACAGAATAGGGCTTTTTCGGTGGCCGCCCCTAGACTGTGGAACTCTCTCCCTATTGAGGTCCGGTTGGCTTCCTCATTATTAAATTTTCGTGCACAGGTGAAGACTGTTCTATTTAGACGGGCTTTTAACCAATGTAGTTAGTTTTAACCTATGTTTATTTAATTCCATTTTAAATTGCTTAAACTGAATATCATGTTCATTAATTATTGCAGTTTTAATGTTTTAATGTAAGCCGCCCTGAGTTCCTCGGAAAAAGGGCGGGGTATAAATATTTTAAATAAATAATTTTTTAAAATAAATTAAATAAATGACAGGCAGACCTGGTGGATTCTAGTCTTGTCTCCATCTGTCTCCCTGCTGGGTTGTACAAAGCCAACCTTGAGACTGGGAAGGTGACAGCCAGTGCCGTCCTCAGGACTGATTGCAAGGAAGAACTCAGGCAGGTGAAAGGCTGGCTAAGGGCAGATGGTGACTGGTGGGTCAGCTACCCAGTCGCCCCCATGAACCAACCTCCCCTGCTTCTACCCTCTCTGACAGACAAGGGAGGAGCTCATTTTTCTTACCATGAAAATCCCATCTCTTTGGCCCTCGACGGCAAGCTGTGGTCTGCTGCTTCTTTTGTGATGACACTGTGGATTAGGCTGCTGTAACCGACAGAGCCCCACCAAGGGCACATCTCGCCTGAGATTTTACTTAAATTGCTGGCAAACTCTGTGGCTGAGCCACCCCAGTCGCCCAAGCTCTGTAGAGCCAACGCATCTAATTTGATTCCATCACAGATTGCTTTTAGGAGTGGTCTTCAGTGAAATCGCCATTTGATATTTATCTGTCAGCTCAGGAGAAGAGAGAGAGAGAGAGATGCTTCTGGAGCCTATAAACATGATTCAGTGATGGCTGATAGGGGCTTAAAGTAGGAGGCGAACAGTAGGTGGCGCTGGAGCCAGTGAGAACACAGGCACATAGGAAGCTGCCTTATACCGTCAGACCTTTGGTCCATCTAGCTCAGTACTGTCTACACTGATGGGCAGCAGCTCTCCGCAGTTTCAGCGTTCTTTCTCAGCCCTACCTGGAGAAACCAGGAACTGGGCTTGGGACCTTCTCCCTTCAAGGCAAGATGCTCGGCCACTGAGCTGTGCTGCTTCCCCCAAAGGGCCATACATCCAAAGGGCCATCGCTCCCTCCTCCTCCCTCTTGAGTTCTACAAGGGCAACCCTGCAACTAAGGACGAAGAAGCTGACAGCCAGTGCCACCTCCTCCTCTCTCCCCCGACTGGCTGCTAAGGTGGGGGGTTGGCTGAGGGCAGGCTGAGTTTGGTGGGGCAATGCCTGATTTGCCCTAATGCACCAGCCTCCACTGACTGGAGCTTTTCAAGGGGAGTGGACCAGTAAAGATGTGATAGCTTTCTAGGCCATCGGGCCCAGAAAAAACCCTGAAGGCATCAGTATAAGGGTGCGTACACACCATACCTTTAAAGTACTCCCCCCCAAAGAATACTGGGAACTGTCTGCTAAAGGTATTGGGAACTGTAGCTCTGTGAGAGGTAAAGGATTAGGATTATTTGGGGGGTTGTGCTTTGAATGTGCTTTAAAGGTATTGTGTATGCACAGCCTAAGAAACACAACTAGTAGTGTAGTAGCAAATTCAGAAGTGCAGGGTCCCTTCATAAGACTCACAGCCACACCCCCTCATAGCCACACCCCTTCTAAGATTATAGAATAATCTGGCCAGGTTTGAGTACTGCTTTCTGCTTCTCTGCCTGTGTCACCATTTGACTGGCCTTCCTCACTGTCAAAGATACTGTGTTGCTTGGATTACTGAATTCAGCACCTGCGCAGATTTATCTCCTGCTGCTACCAAACTGCTTGATGATGTAGATGGGACGGTATCATCAGGATTCATCGTCTCTTCTTTTGCAGTTACAGAATTCTTAATCTCCACAACTTGGCTTTTTGAAGGAAGAACTAACAGGAATTCCTTTCACTCTGATTGGTCCAATCAGCAGGAAACAAGGAAGTACATTAGAAGACTCTTCTCAGTGGCTAACACATTCCCCTTTCATGCTGATTGGCTCATAGGATGTTGGAGACATAGCGACCCTCATGAGACCTGGCTCCCCAAAAAAGTAAGGGGTCTAAGACCCCCGAGACCCTGAACGACTTCACCTCTGCCCATCAGCCCCAGCAAGCATGGCCAACAGCCAGAAGTTGTAGTCCAGCAACCTCTGGGGGCCCACAAATTTCCTCACCTCTGCTCTGAATCCATCAATTTGTGGGAATGTTGGTGTTAGCGAAAGTCAGACATTAACTGGTGCTTTAAAATATTCTCTAGGCATCGCGTCCCAATAGGACTCCACGCCAACCTTTCTGAGGGCTCTCTGATTTGCCCAGTGCTGAAAGGGAAGTCTACGCTGCTCAATGACGAAGGATTTTTCCACGGAAAGATGGGGATCCACACGGTGCTAGCTGATCGTCTCCTTAACGTATCAAAGGTGGGTGGAAGCAGCACATGCCCGGCTTGCTTGCTTGCCCTTTCAGTGTCACCAGTGGAAGATGCCATATGGCATTTATTAACTTAGGCCAGGTGCGGGGAAATTGTGGCCCTCCAGATGTTGCTGACCTGCAACACCCATCAGTCCCAGCAAGCCTGGCCAATAGCAAGGGATGATGGGAGCCGTAGTTCAGCAACAGCTGGAGGGACAAAGGATCCCCATGCCTGCGGTAGGGTAACTAGTGTTATTATGCCGACAATGGAGGAAGAGCATAGCCATTGTGGCTAGTAGCCTTTGAAAGTGGGGAAGGGTTGGCCCTCCAGAGGCTGCTGTGCCACTCCTATCCTCCCTGGCCATTGACCCTGCTTGCCAATGGGAGCTGTAGTTCAGCAGCATCTGGAGGGCCAAAGGTGCTCCATGCCTGGTCTCTAGGCATCATTGGGGGTCCTGCCTTTTGCACCCGATGCTGGTTCTATCCAGACATGTTGCTACCTCTGAATAATAGAAGCCTGGGGAGAAATGTCAGGGGAGAAGGAGGCTATATGACCTTCAGGCATCTGGTTCACATCCCCTTGGTTGAGAAGCAGGGCCTGATACTTTGTCAATTGGCTCGCTGAGAGCCATGACCCTCCCTTAGCTTCCATCACCGTCAGAACTGAATGCGGGGTGTAAACAGTCATGGATCAAAGCTTGTTGGACCCTTCAACCTGGGTGTGGTCATTTGGCTGTACTGCGCACCGGGCAACGGACCCATTTGGGAGACAACAGGGTCATCTGTGGGAAGCAGGATGTTGATGTAACGGGGCCTTTGATCTGATCCGGCGGGGCTCATCATAGAGTGAAATGGCAAAAAAAGAGGAAAACAGAGAGAGAGAGAGAGAGATGGGGATCTTTTGCACCCAGATTGTATACCTGGGAATGGTAGGATCTGGGTGGGCCTTGTATCATCGTAATTAGACATTTATTTTATCATTATAAAAGGGTAATAAACTGTAGGCCTACCTCACCCGCCAACAGAAGCCTGCTCTTTTAATGGCCTCCACAGAACCTGTCAAAAATTGATGGTTTTCTGGAGTAAAACTCACAGACATGCAATTAAACCAAACGAGGGCACAGACACTTCGCGCTCAAGAGCCTGCGCCTCTTTCCTTTCAATTTGTTGTGTTCTCATCGGTGAGTTAAAGGAACACTCCCACTCCCTGCCAGCTCCCTAGAGCCTCAAATTATGAAAGCAAACTTTTCATTCTTCAATTAAAAACGGGGAAGGGGGGAAGAGCACAGAAAAAGCTTTCAGCGTTTTAGAGCTTGCTTGCTTCATTTGCGCTGCCCATTGTTCAGGCTCAGGATGTCCGCAGCTATCTTTTTTTCCTTCATTTTTTTTACCCTGAGCCAGCTGTCTGTCACTTCCCAGGAGATGCGGAATGCAAAATGAGTTTGGAGTTCAGGAAGCCGGGACAGGTTTCGATACACCATTGGTCAGGCTCTGTATAAATGGGGAGAAATTCAGTTCAGTTCACATTTAAAGCCAAATTTGCACTTTCCGAAACAACATGAGAACCGAAACACAGCCATCCTTTGAAATGTGCACTTATTTGAATTTTGTGTGCCAACCAAACAATGGTTACAAAAATGCATGTATTAGGGGAAAGTGTGCATAAAAATGAATTTATTGATGACGATAACATACAAACATGCTTTACATGCCAAGAAATCACTTGCAGAAATGTGTACTTTAGTCAAAACCTCATACCAAAATGTATTTATTAAGAGGAATTTGCACTCAAATGCTGAAGAATTTTCATTATTAAAAAAAATTCACAAATTGCTGCCGAAATGTGGAGAACTGAATTTAAGATTGGAAAAAGGAGACACTGAGAGAACCGAAATGGACATATCTTTCCATCCCTAGATGCTCTGCCACCCTATTCAGAGGCAGCATGCTTCTGAAAACCAGTTGCCGGAAGCCTCAGGAGGGGAGAGTGTTCTGCTTGTGGGCTTCCCCCAGGCATCTGGTTGGCCACTGTGAGAACAGGATGCTGGACCAGATGGGCCACTGGTCTGATCCAGCAGGCTCTTCTTAAAAGGGAAGTGACATGTCAGTACAGTAAGGGTTCCACCAGACCATCTGTTTATTTAGCATTCATCTTGATTTGCCTGCACAAAAAACTACGCAGTGATTACCCTATGGTTCCATTTGCACTGTACAATTAAAGCTCTACTGCTCCACTTTAAATAGTCAAGGCGTCCCCCAAAGAATCCTGGGAACTGTCTTTTGTGAAGGGTGCTGAGAAAAGAGGGGGTTTCTTCAAAAGAATGCAAATGCCAAGAAATTTCACACCCAAGTCAATTGTGGCAAAAAGCCAGAAATCTGGCTGGTTTCGCTTGGGGCATGAATATGTTTGATTATCTACAATTCATACATGTTTCTTTTTTTAAGAGAAATTGCGGGGCAGGGGAGGATTAACGCCAGACAACTTGTTGCAATGAACCTTGAAGTGATAAATATCGACTGAGTCATTTCTTTCCCAAAAGGGGTTTTCCCACACTTGCACCTATACAAAGAACTTCAAACGGCTATGTTTACAGAGGAATAGAACATTTTTAAAAATTAAGATAACATCTTGCTAGATTGGTGTGTGTGTGAATGTGCGTGCGCGCATGCATGCACGTGCATAAATTCAAAAGAGATAATTCAAAAGCAAGCATCCAGAATTCATAAATTCACAGAATCATAAAATCAAAAAACAGTAGAGTTGGAAGTATCCTATAAGTAGCCTTATAGTATAAGGTAATTGAGTCCAATCCCCCGCTCAGTGCAGGAATCCAGTTTAAAGCATCTCTGACAGGTGGCTGTTCAGTTGCCTCTTGAATGTCTCCGGTGTTGGAGAGCCCACCACTTCCCTAGCTCATTGGTTCCATTGTTAGGAAGTTTTTCTTGATGTTCAGCCAAAATCTGGCTTCCTGCAACTTGAGCTCATTATTCCATGTTCTATACTCTGGGATGATCAAGAAGAAATCCTGGCCCTCTGTGTGACAACCTTTCAAGTGCTTGAACAGTGCTATCATATCTCCCCTCAGTCTTCTCTTCTCCAGGCTAAACATGCCCAGTTCTTTCCATTTCTCCTCTTTGTTTCCAGTCCTCTGATCATCCTCGTTGCCCTCCTCTGAAAGTGTTCCAGTTTATCTGAATCCTTCTTAAAGTGCAGTGTCCAGAACTGAACGCAAGACTCAAGATGAGGCCTAACCAGTGCCGAATAGAGGGGGAATTCTCAGAGTTCCAGCCAGTGTGAAGTAAAAAAAGTCCGTGAAATTTTAAAAAGCAGCCAGTTTAGCAAACAGTCAGGTGCACAAGTCGTGTACATGACGCTAACCCGCTTGTGGCTTAAAACTTTAGTTTTTCTTAATCTAGAGCCAGTGTGGTGTAATGGTTAAGGTGTTGGACTACGACCTGGGAGACCAGGGTTCGAATCCCCACACAGCCATGAAGCTCACTGGGTGACCCTGGGCCAGTCACTGCCTCTCAGCCTCAGAGGAAGGCAATGGTAAACCCCCTCCGAATACCACTTACCCTGAAAACCCTATTCATAGAGTCACCATAAGTCGGAATTGACTTGAAGGCAGTCCATCATCATCATCAGAATCATTCATAGTTGTCCTCAGCGTGCAACTTTCAGTCTAGATTGATCCACAAGGGTGGGTGTGGTTACTTGATACCTGTTTGAAAACCCTCCCCTGCATTAGATTATCCATCCCTTTTCCTCCCTGCACATGCCCCAGGTGAATGAAGAAGTGGTGATTGCGATCTTGGCGTATGCCCATCCACAAAATCATTGGGCAGGTGTGGATACACGCCCCATTGCTGGGACCGCCTACATCTATTTTCATCTGTTTTCAAAGGGGCACACTGTGGGCTCATTAGAATCAATCTGCAAAGAGCTTTTCTTTTCGGAATGAAACCAGCTTCTCAAGAAGCAGTTTTCAGAGGTAAAAAAATAAGGTGCAATAGATCTAGATTGTGTGTGGCCCATGTAGAAGAAAACAAATACTCAAGTCTCCCTTGTTTCTGGAGTAAAATGTGTGTACACGTCCATACTCAGAGTAGACCCACACTGAAATGAATCAAGTTAGCTGCATTGTTTTTAGGTGCACGGGTCATCTTGGAACCAATAACAACTTCCCAATAATAACTCCTGTGTGAGAGACGGGAGGAATAACTTTTCTTAAAGGGTGCTTGCTATCTGCCATTTTTAGAAGTAATTGTGTTTAAAACAATAAAGCTTTAAAATATGTGTTCAGTTAATCAGTTTCACTCACATTTTAGCCAATTAATCTAAGTGATGTATCAATTAAATAATTCCCTCTAAGAGCGATTGCAAGTGGTGAGCGCCAACAGGACTGGGGCCAACAAGAGGAAGGTATCGGCATGGTCAGGAAGTTATTGTATTTCTCTCTGCCCGGACACAAAGCGGGGCTATTGTGTTTACTTTCTTTCAGTTCAATACATACTTATTGTTCTAATGGAGCTACTGGGGATCCATGGTGGCTCACCATGCAGACTACCTATGGCTCTATGTGCTCTTTGAAATATCAGCTTCTCCAGTAACGAGAGCTGCTAACCCTTATGTGAAACCAGAAGTACGTCATATAAAGTATGGCACTAATCAGAGGGATTTAGCATTGCTGCTGTTCTGCTACTTAAGTACCACCTGATCCCTTATAGACTGGCCCAACCACTAAGATCTTTGGGAGCGCTGCTATTGGTAGAACTCCATGGCTCAGATGCATTGCTCATAACAACTAAAAGCCATGCACTCCCTATTGTGGGCCCAAGCCCATGGAACTCCCTCCCAACTGAGATTAGACAGACACCCTCCTTGCTGAACCTTCAGGCACATGACAAATACTTTTTTTTATTCCAGCAGGCATTTTAAGATTGTGCGTTGTTTTATGATGTTGTTTTATTGATTTAATTTATGTATCACCTGCTTTTATGCACACTGCTTAGAAATGCGAATGATTAAGTAGTTTATAAATGGTTTAAATAAAATAAAAAAAAATACTGTATTTGGATTAGCCTCAGCCAGGATGGGGATAAACACACTTAAGACATGTGGCACGTGGGTGGCTAATCTACTTTCATTTCAGCTTGCTGGTCCCTTGCCAGAGCATCATAACTACTTGTAGGGCTCTCAATTGCCAAGACTTTGGAAAATAGCAATGTCAGCAATGCCCATGTTATTCAATCCCAGAATACATTGTATTTTCATGCCTAGTAAAATGTTTTGCTCTGTAATCAACCCAATTAAATGTGGAGTTATTTGTTTTTTGTGAAGCCTGCTCTTGTTTTATCTATTTTTTTGTCATGGTTTATTATGGTTTTATAATTATACATTACTTCTTCTTTTGTGTGTGAGAGTATATATATCATACAGCCACAAGAGTGGCTGTATACTATAGCCAGCATGGATTTTTCGCATTCCGCAATGTTAAATTGAACCCCCCAAGCCATTCTGCTGCTTCCCATAAGCTCATTTCAAAACAAAATCTTACAAAACCTATAGTCCTGAACTCAGCTTGCTTAACAACCCTCTAAATTTTCATGGTGATACACAAAACAGTCAGAGAGAATTGAGAGTTCAAAGTGTAAAAAGAGAGAGAAAACAGACCCCGTTGTACTTTTTTGTCAGTGTTCTCATAATTTGTTGAAATTAATTAAACATCAGCCATTGTAATCCTATTACTGACCTTGGCTCGTACTCTGACCTTCATCTTCTGCAGTTTAAAAGTTTAAAAAATGCCTGCCTGATTTTTAATTAAGAAATTTAGCATTGAACTCAATGATGATGTCAGGCATGCTCTGTAAAAACCAACTGTCAGTGTTCTAAAAGTCAGACTCACAGCTGCTGAGCTTGCCTAATCAGGGGGCCACACCCATGCCAGACCTTTATTTCACTTTAGACAGTCATGGCTTCCCCCAAAGAATCCTGGGAAGTGTAGTTTGTGAAGAGTGCTGAGAGGAGACTCCTATTCCCCCGACAGAGCTGCAGTGGCCAGAGTGGTTTAACAGTCAGCTGCTCTGATTGAAGCTCTGTGAGGTGAACAGTGCATCTCCTAGCAACTCTCAGCACCCTTCACTAACTACACTTCCCAGGATTCTTTGGGAAAAGCCATGGCTGTCTAAAGTGGCATAAAGGTCTGGGGTGGATGTGGCCAGGGACAGCTTTGCTTTAAATCTGGGACAGAGACTACATGTGCCTGCTGTAGAATAAAAAGGTGAGGGAAACGCTGAAGAATGATAACTGTTCACAGTGTTTTCCTTTTGGGAAGGAAAGGAGCTTCCCCTCTGCCCAGTGCCCACCCACCCAATCTCCTTCTGTCCCCCTCCCTCCCCTCCCCCTCCCCCAAGTCACTTAAAGCTATCCTAAGCATGATTGTACAGGAGTAAACTCCACTGAACTCAAAAAGCAGGAAAATGATCAAACCTCCCCTCCTCCTCCCTCCTATCCCCTCCCTCTTGCCCCTTCCCTCCCCCACCCTCCCCTTCCCCTCCTCCTCCCCCATGGTAAGTTTTACTTATCTTAAGCATGATTCCATGGGAGTAAATCCCATTGTACTCAATAAGCACACAAATGATCAAACTTGCCCTCCCCTCCTCCTCCCTCCCATCACCTCCCCTTTGCCCCTTCCCTCCCCCTTCCTTCCTCCTTCTCTCTCCTCTTCCTTCTCCCTTCCCCACAGTCAGTTTAACCTATCCTAACCATGACCGCATGGCAGTAAATCACATTGAATTCAATAAGCATGCAAATGATCAGACCTGCCCTCCCCCTCCCCTCTGCTCCCCTCCCCCTCCTCCCCTCTGCCCTTCTTCCCCTACCCCCGCCCTACCCCCACCCTTCCTCCTCCACCCCTCCCCATCCCCTGTGGTCAGTTTCACCTATGCTAAGCATGATTGCATGGGAGTAAATCCCATTGAACTCAATAAGCATGCAAATGATCAGTCCAATCTCAGTAAACTTGCACAGGATCCCATTTCTTACCTTCAGGATTAAAAAGCAGAGAAATTCACTAATAGAAATAGAACATAACCTCCAGTTTGAAACACAAAAGGCTGTCTGCATCATATGACATTGACCAATAAAAAGCCTTTGAAATTAACAAAAATAAATTTGACAGAGATTTCTAGGATAAATAATGAGAGAAATATAATTTTCTAGGTTAGATTTTCTGTAGAAATAGAAGCAACACAGGGAAGAAGCAAAGTAAAAAGAACACCAACAAACATACAAAAATTTAATTCTCCAACTTTGGAGATGGCAGTTGTTGCCATCACTCACCATATGCTCACAGGCACATGTTACCAAATTATTCCAAGCTACACAGGAAGTGGATTGGACAGTGAAAGACCAACCCAAATTGTGTTTGCATTTTCACAGATTTGTAGGGCAGTACAATATCTCAGAGAGGAGGTCAGGTGTCCTGCTCCCCTGGTGCATTCACTATAGCTGCCCAATTTCTCTGCTTTTTAAAGTTTGATATAAATATCTGTTGACTATATGTACGTTCTTAAACTGCAAGGTTTTTTGCCTATTTGTGAATATATATATAGGTAGCTGCCTTGTGTGTGTTTGTGTTTGTATACAAGATATATGCCGGGGATTGAATCTGAGACCTTCTACATTAATATATTCTGCATTAATATTAATATAGATACTAACAGTGGTATCTATATTAATGGTGAGTTAAAAGTATTTTTAATAATAAAGATCACACCACAAGGTAAATGTAATTCCCCTTTGTAAACTCCCACGTCTGTGTCCTAGACAGTAACTCTGGCAATGCTGAGTGAAATTGCTTAAATTTCTGGGGTTCTTCTGCCATCTAGTGGTGTCCTCAGCATTATTTATGAAGAGCATGCCTTTTTTGTATGTATTTTGGCCTACAACTTTGTTATGCGCCTTCAAGTCGATTTCGACTTACGGGGACTCTAGGAAACAGCAACCTCCAATAGCATCTGTTATAAACCACCCTGTTTCTGTTCAGATCTTTTAAATTCAGGTCTGTGGCTTCCTTTATGGAATAAATCCATCTCTTGTTTGGCCTTCCTCTTTTCCTACTCCCTTCTGTTTTCCCCAGCATTATTGTCTTTTCTAGTGAATCAAGTCTTCTCATTATGTGTCCAAGGCATGATAACCTCAGTTTCATCATTTTAGCTTCTAGTGATAGTTCTGGTTTAATTTGTTCTTACACAAAATTATTTGTCTTTTTCGCAGTCCACAGTATCTGTAAAGCTCTCCTCCAACTCCACATTTCAAATGAGTTGACTTTGGTGTTCAGTGATACATCTTTCCATTTGAGGACCTTTTCTAGTTCTCTCACAGCTGCCCTACCCAGTCCTAGCCTTCTTCTGATTTCTTGATTATTGTCTCCATTTTGGTTAATGATTGTGCCAAGGTAATCCTTGACAAGTTCAATGTCCTCTGTGTCAACTTTAAAGTTACATAAATCTTCTGTTGTCATTACTTTTGTCTTCTTGATGTTCAGCTGTAGTCCTGCTTATGTGCTTTCCTCTTCAAATTTCATCAGCATTTGTTTCAAATCATTACGGGTTTCTGCTAGTAGTATGGTACTGTCGCATATCTTAAATTATTAATTTTTCACACCTCCTTCATCTTGGTCCAGTTCTGCTTTCCGTACGATATGTTCTGCATATAGATTAAACAAACAGGATGATAAAATACACCCCTGTCTCACACCCTTTCCGATGGGGAACCAACGGTTTCTCCATATTCTGGCCTTACAGTAGCCTCTTGTGCAGAGTATAGGTTGTGCATCAGGACAATCAGATGCTGTGGCACCCCCATTTCTTTTAAAGCATTCCATAGTTTTTCATGATCTACACAATCAAAGGCTTTGCTGTAATCTATAAAGCACAGGGTGATTTCCTTCTGAAATTCCTTGGGCTGATCCATTATCTAACCTATGTTTGCAATATGATCTCTGGTACCCCTTCCCTTTCTAAATCCAACTTGGACGTCTGGCATTTCTCGCTCCATATATTGCAAGAGCCTTTGTTGTAGCATCTTGACCATAACTTTACTTGCATGGGATATTAAGGCAATAGTTCGATAATTACTGCATTCCCTGGCATCCCCTTTGTTTGGAATTGGGATATACTGTATATTGAACACTTCCAGTCTGAGGGCCATTGTTTAGTTTTCCACATCTGTTGACAAATTTTTGTCAAAATTTTGACAGATTCTGTCTCAGTAACTTGTAGCAAATCTACTGGTATGCCATCTGTTCCTGGTTATTTGTTTGTTCCATGTATTTTGAGAGCAGCTTTCATCTCACATTCTAAAATTTCTGGTTCTTCATCATACAGTTCCTCCATGAATGAATCTGTTGCATTTAGGGTTCTAACCGTATTTCTATCTCCTTTTGCTTTTGCTTTCCTTCTCTTTAACCATTTGAAGAGTTTCTTCCGTCATCCATTGAGCTCTTTCTCTTTTTTTAACTAGAAGTATTGTCTTTTTGCATTCTTCCCTGATAATGTCTCTGACTTCATAGTTCTTCTGGTTGTCTGTCAACTAAGTTTAAAGCCTCAAATCTGTTCCTTATTTGATCTTTATATTCTTCTGGGATGTTAGTTTAAATTGTACTTTGGCATATGATCGCTTTGTTATTCTTTAGCATTACTCTGATTTTTGATATTATCAGAGCTGTACCGTAGTGTGCTCCTGGTCTTGTTTTTGCAGAAAGTATGGAACTTCTCCATCTTCTGCTACCAATTATATAATCCATTTGATTCCTATATTGACCATTTGGTGATGTCCATGTGTTCCATCGTCTTTTCAGTTGCTCAACAAATGTGTTTGCAAGAAACAAATTATTGGCTTCACAGAATAAGTCTCTTTCCTGCTTCATTTCTATCTCCTAAGCCCCATTTCCCCACAATTTCTAGTTCTTCTCTGTTCCCTATATTTGCATTCCAGTCCCCCATGATTACCAGAACATCTTGTTTTGGTGTGTGATCAATTTCTTCCTGTACTTCCGTGTAAAATCTGTCCAATTTCTCTTCTTCTATGTTTGCTGTTGGAGCGTAGACTTGGATGATGGTTATGTTAATAGGTTTCCCATTCAATCTCATTGATATCACTCACTCAGACCTTGCGTTATAACTCCTAATTGCTTTTGCTACATCACTTCTCACTATTAAAGCTACCCCATTTCTTCTTAATTTCTCATTTCCTGCATAAAATATTTTGTAGTTGCCTGACTGAATACGTCCCATTCCCATCCATTTTAATTCACCCACACCAAGTATTGTAATGTTGATATGTTCCAGTTTTTGTTTGATGATTTCTAACTTTCCCTGGTTCATACTTCTTACATTCCATGTTCCTATTGTGTACGTTGTACAACTCCAGACTCTCCTTTCGGATCTGTGCGCATCAGCCTCTGGGCTTCCTTTTGGCTTTGACCCAGCTGTATCATTAGTCACAGCACTACTCGTACTTGTCCTTTGTTCTTTCCCAGTAGCTTGGTGAGTGCCTTCTGACCTGGGGGTCTCATCTTCCAGCACTATCTCATGTTGCCTTTTGGATACTCTGTTCTTAGGGCTTTCATGGTAAGAAGTATTCAGAGGTGGTTTACCATTGCCTTCCTCTGAATTTGGATTCATCTTTGTCTGGTGTCTCAGCTTTGACCATTCCGCCTTGGGTGCCCCTCCTAGGAGTCTAGCTTCTTGATCTAGCCTCTTGATGGCATTGCTCTCAGCTTCTTCAACACTCTCAAACCCCGTCACCACGTTAAGGTGTGCATCCTAGAGGAAGCTCTATGTGAGGCTTCCCTTATGGCTGGTCTGGAGGCTGCAGCTGATGCAGAATGCCATGGCCTGAGGTGGTAAGTGGTATTCCTTACAGGGCACATATCTTGCCAGTGCTAAGAATGCTGTCTGAAAAACCAACCATCTAGTTACTGGATCACAATCAAACCAAATCCTGATGGATCACCTGGAAGGACTGGGAATTGGAGGCACTGTTTTACAGTGGTTCCGTTCCTTTCTCTCTGACAGGCACCAACAGGTAGCATTGGGAGATGAGGTTTCAGACCCTTGGCCCCTCACTTGTGGAGTGCCACAGGGTTCTATCCTCTCTCCCATGCTATTTAACATCTATATGAAGCCGCTGGGATCTATCATCAGGAGATTTGGGCTGCGGTGTCACCAATATGCGGATGACACACAGCTCTATCTCTCGTTTAAGTCTTCACCAGAGTTGGCTGTGGAGACCATGTCCAAGTGCCTGGAATCCGTGAGTGGATGGATGGGAAGGAACAGGCTGAAGCTAAATCCTGACAAGACCGAGGTACTGCTTGTGGGAGACAGGGGTAGGCTGGGTCCTGTTGACCTGAGGTTTAATGGGGTACAATTGCCCCTGAAGGACCAGGTCCGCAGCCTGGGGGTTGTCCTTGATTCCAGGCTGTCCATGGAGGCTCAGATTTCGAAACAACGAAAGAATGGCTATTGAAATTAATGGACTTAGTAGAGATGGATAAATTGACATGTTTACTTAGAGAAAAATCGACAGATACATTTCTTAAGGAATGGAAGCCTCTCTTAGACTTTTTGTTGAAAGATAAAAATGAAATGATGATAATGGGATTTGACGATTAATTAAGATAGACTATGGAGAACAGTGATTTTGTATGTATTAAGGGACAGGTTTGATATATATTATATATTTATAGCTGATTTGTGACAAATCGGAAGTCAAATTTTTTATTTTTATTTTTAATCTTATTGTGTTATTTTTTTTTATTTTTTTTTGTTTGTTTTATGAAAATTTGAATAAAAATTATTGTAAAAAAAAAGATTTCGGCAGTGAGCCGGGCAGCCTGGTACCAACTACACCTCATACGCAGGCTGCAACCCTACCTCCCTGTTCATCAGCTCCCACTGGTAGTGCATGCCCTGGTCACCTCTCGATTAGACTACTGCAATGCACTCTACGTGGGGTTACCCTTGAAAACGGTCCGGAAACTTCAACTGGTACAGAATGCGGCGGCTCGTTTACTTACAAACAGCCGTCGCCATGATCATATTACACCAGTATTATTTAATCTACACTGGCTTCCAGTAGTTTTCCGGGCCCAATTCAAGGTGTTGGTGTTAACCTTTAAATCCCTATACGGTTTCGGCCCGGTTTATCTGAAGGAGCACCTCCAGCGTCACCAACTATGCCGCCCGACAAGATCCGCCACGCAGGGCCTTCTCTCAATCCCACCAACAAAAGTAGCTAGGTTGGTGGGGACTAGAGAGAGGGCTTTTTCGGTGGCGGCCCCCACTCTCTGGAACTCCTTCCCGTTCGATCTTCGACATGCCCCTTCCCTGGATACCTTCCGCCGAGCATTAAAAACTTGGCTGTTTGGTCAGGCCTTTGGGACTATCAGGATGGGCTAATTATATACTCAGTGCCCGTTGCTATGTATTACAATTGCTGCTATTCTGTCACTGTTGATTATTTGTATTTTATTGTATTTATTGTATTTACTGTATTTTGTATTTTATTGAATTTAATATGTACGCCGCCTAGAGTGGCTTCGGCCAGATAGGCGGCCTAAAAATTAAATTATTATTATTATTATTAAACAGAACTACAAATAGCATTGCTGGGCCATCTTTACCTGCATCTCCTGAAACAAAGGTTTTTTAGAGGGCCTGAATTAGGCAATGAAAGGGTTATTCTTTGATCCTCTCTAAAAGCCAAGAACTTTTGCCCGTTCTACAAGAGATACTGGTGTCTCCAATGACCTAGTTTTTTTGGCCAGAAAATCTTAATTCTACACTCTTGGTCCTCCTTGTCCACTGTATCTGAAAACATCAGAATTATTGCTATTGTCACTAAGGAGGGTATGCCAATGTTGCGCTCCTGATATTTCCCTTCCCCTTTTTTAACTTCAGAGATACTCAGGTTAGAGGGGTCTTTTGCATAACTATTTAATCTGCTTCATATCTTTCTCGTCAGAGCAACAGAGAGGTGCTTTCAGAAGAAAGACGTTAGGTATCCCAGAATCTTAGTTAACTGCTTTTCTTCAGTTCAAACCCAACAGAAGAAACATTAAGTCACTTGCACCACATTTCTCAACATAGCGTTCAGAGACTGAATCCTTTGCAGTCATATTGATACATTGAGTCGTATGTGCACATTGATCTTGTGGAATTTGCTGGTTTCCCACAGAAAAAAAGGATTGATCTGAAGATGACTCAGCAACAGGTTTATGGAGAATAGAATCACCCTCATTTCTGGCATCATAAGAAGTTGCCAATGTAGAAGAGGTCATAGGATTCTGAGAAATGTTCCCTGGCATGGCAGCTACTGACTCTGCAATTGGAAGGGAAGGGAATGCAGAAATTAATATCTGCATTGGTTATGTACATGTGGCAGAAACTGGATGAAGATGGGCAGTTGTGTGGATTTGCCCATTGAGCCATTCACACCATACATTTATCCCACTATTATTCCACTTTAAACAGGCATGGCTTCCTGCAAAGAATCCTGGGAATGGTAGTTTCTGAAGGGTGCCGACCGAGAGTTGTTAGGTGACCCCTCTTCCCCTCACACAGCAAAGTTTTAAGAGTCAGTCCCTCTTCCCAGGGAACTCTGGGAATGGTAGCTGTATGAGGGGAACAGGGGGTCCCCCAACCACTCTCAGGACGACAGTTGCCAGGATTCTTTGGGCGAAGCCATGAGGGGATTAATAGTGGGATAAACCAATGTGGTCAATTTCTTCCACGGCCGATTCACTTCACGGTACTTTCCCGTGTCCCTCCGCCAGCTGGCGCTGCAGGTCCAGGGCCTGCAATAAGACGGCGGCGGAAGGTGCGCGGTCCTGCTGGGCCTGGCGCCGCTCCGCCTTTTTTCCAGCTGCCGAGGCTCGGTCTGCCGTCGCCGGCCTCCTTGCTCAGTTGGTGGAGCGGAGCTAGGCGGCTGGCAGCTGGCAGTCCTGCTCGGCCGCCTCGCGGAGCGGTCGGTCCTCCAGGGCGAAGTGGCGGGGCGGGCTCCCGGCTGAGAGAATGTCTTTGGCTGCGGCGGGCGAGAGGCGGGATTCCGCGCGGGGAATAGGCGGGCCAACGGTCGCCAACCGCCACCTTCGCGCGCGCCTACCTCGCGACCGTGGAACGTTTCGGGGCTGCTCCGTTCGACTGATCCCTCCCCCACCACGCGTTGGGTGACATCGAACTAGGTTTCCCAACCAGTGTGCCTCCAGATGTTGTTGGACCACAATTCCCATCTTTCCTGACCATTGGCAATGCTGGCTGAGGCTGATGGGAGTTGTGGTCCAACAACATCTGGAGGCACACTGGTCGGGAAAGGCTGAGGGTGTGGGGAACCTTTGGCCCTCCTGATGTTGTTGAACTACACCTCCCATCAGCCCCAGCAAGCATGGCTGATGGCCAGGGATGATGGGAGTTGTGGTTCAGAAATGTCTGGCGGGCCAAAGGTAGGTCCCCCCCCCCCGCTGTCAGGAATACACCCATTGAAATAAACGGCCCTAAATTAGGCTCCAATCCAATATACACTTACCTGGGAGTAAGTCCAAGGGAGCTTACTTCTGGGTAAATGTGTTGGACTGTAGCCTTATTTATTTATTTATTTATTTAATTTAATTTATATACCGCCCTAAGCCCAAGGGCTTTCTGGGCGGTGTACATACAATAAAGCAATCAAAATATATAAATACAATAATACAATATAGCAATACATACATCAATAAAATAATGCAATTCTCAAAATTAAATAAATAACATTATTAAAAGAAAAGGAAAAAAACATTTAAATGAGTCATGATCAGAGAACTTCATACAGCCAGGTTTTTTATACTAGATATGCTCTGCTCCGGAGGTAAGACAGTCTCAATTTGAAAGGACACAAATTGGCCCTTCTTCAGCTTTTTCAGGACCTGATCTTCGTGACTCCCAAAAACGCCGTCCTCCATCCTAGCTTTTAAAAATGTTTTCTTTCTTCACAAATTTTCATTTTGTGTTCATCTACTGACTAACACAACAGTCCCTATCAGTAGTTGCTCTCACCACCTGTGAAGTCCCATGCCCTTGCCAATCATCTTGTCTGGAGGAAACAGTCTCCCTCGTGCTCTAATGGTCTTCAGTATCATTAACCAGGCATCATTCATTACTCAAGTCCAGCCTTATTTTCTGCTTCAGTACTCTTAGTTCTCAATTAATCTAGCTGTTTAACCTTAACCATAGCCATGTTCACTTGTTTCAGTGGCTCTAGATCTATTCTTGAGTAGGACTAGTGTAGGGTACAACCCATTGTACTGGTGCAGGCTTGCATGGAGTTTAGAGTAGGCCGTTAGGCATTGAAAAAAAGAAAGGGTGTGCATCGCCACAAAAGTGGGGGTGTCAATTTGCACAATATTTACATATGGCAACTTATATGTATAGACGCAGATTTAGAAACAATTACAATTTTAAATGACAGTATATCTCACCTTAGTATATTTTCACCATTCTAGGTAGAGTTAGTTGTTTTGTTTATTTGTATTTATTTACAGCCTTCAGGGGTGTAGTGTCCAGGGTCTCAGGGGGTCTTATACCCCTTACTTTTTTGGGAGCAGGGTCCCTATGTCTCCAGCATCCTATGAGCCAATCAGCATGAAAGGGGAGTCTCTTAGCCACTGAGAATAATCTACTGACATGCTTCCTTGTTCTTTCCTGCTGATTGGAGCCAGTCAGAGTGAAAAGAGGTGAGTCAGCCATGCTGTTTGGCTCCTAGGGACATCTGCTGTTGTGAGATAAGGTGTTAACAAAGATGTCATTAACAAAGACGTCATTCTCAACCAAGCAGCACAAGAAGAAAAGGGGAGGGATGTGGCTGTGAGTGACTATCATGAAGGGACCCTGCACCTCTGGATTTGCCACTACACTACTGGCCTTCATATCCTGCCAAAAAGGTTCTGGGAGCAGCTTGGAAGAATCAGTCCTAAGACAGTCTCTGCCGTAAGGGCTCACAATCGAAAAAGACATCACATATGAGGAAAAAGAAAGGGGAGGGAGGAAGGAAAAGCAAGCTCAAGCACAAGTTCTTAGAAGTTACTGTTCTTGTCCCAGTCTATGGCAGTGGCAGTTCCGGCTGTTTTGATAAAGAGCTGTCCTTCCAGGAGATCCAGAAGCAGAGCGGGTGACAACATCCAGTCCAGGAGGACAAGGCAGTGCGCCTGCCAAACTGTTCTTCCCTGAGACAGCTGACTTGATGACAGTTGGAATCCTCAGGGGGCTCTTTATGGAGTTACCCTCGCTGATGTCAATGGCGGTTCCGGCTGTCTTGCCTTCTCTGGAAGCACTCTTCCCCCCAGAGCAGGTGACAGTGTCTAGGCCAGTACAATGGGGCCTCTCCTACCAGCCCAGTTGTTGATCTCTGCAATGCCATTGGCATGCTAACTCTACATGTGAGTAAACCGACTCATGTTCAGCGAAAGGAAGTGGTGGAATCCTGAAGTGGTGGAATCTGGTTGGCCACTGTGAGAACAGAGTGCTGGACTAGATGGGCCTTTCGCCTGATAGAGCTGGGGGCTCTTCTAGCAGGGCTGATAAGTAAATGTTCCACTTTGAATAACAATTTGAACATAAGAAGAGCCCTGCTGGATCAGGCCAGTTGCCCATCTAGTCCAGCATCCTGTTCTCACAGGGGCCAACCAGATGCCTATGGGAAGTCCACAGCAGGACCTAAGCACAAGAGCCCTTTCTCCTCCTATGGTTTCCAGCAACTGGCATCCAGTAACAATGCCTCCAACAGTGGAGGTAGAACGTAGCTATCATGGCTAGTAGGCGCTAATAGCCCTGTCCACCATGAATTTGTTTAATCCCCTTAAAAACAAGAAAAGCCTGTTAGATCAGGCCAGTGGCCCATCTAATGCATCAGCCAGATGCCTCTTTGAAAAGCCCACAAGTAGGAATTGAGCGCAAGAGCATTCTCCCCACTTGTGATTTCTAGCAACTGGCATTCAGAGGCGCACTGTGGAGGCAGAACACAGTCACTGTGACTAGTAGCCATGGATAGCCTTTTCCTCCATTAATTTATCTACTCTTTTAAAGCCGTTCAAGTTGGTAGCCATCACTATCTCCTGTGGAAGCAAATCCCATAGTTTAACTATGCATTGTGTGAAGGAGCACTTTCTTTTGTCTTGGAATACATTTTGTTTTGAACGCATACACGCTCAACTTTGTGGGGTTTGCTTATTTATTTCAAATTATATACCACCTTTTTACAGATAGCACTCAACAAGAGTAGTAACAAGAATGATAAAAAGTTACTAAAAACACATGATGATCAGATTTTTGAAAGAGCATATTAAACCAGCAGTGATAAAACACCAAACCGTGGTCACATTAAAGGATATATGTCACTTTTTTTAAAAAAAATGCAGAGCATCAAGCTGCACAGTTATTCCTTTCAGTTTAGCTTCTCGCGATTCTGTTCACATCCTGATCAAAACCTAATTTGCACTCTGGTGCCACCCAAACCACTTCTCCTTTACTCTTCAGATATCCCGGCTTTATACAATTCAATTACTTTCTGTGTGTATTTAAATCCAAATTAATTTAAGGTAACCAGCAGAGGGCACCACTTTCAGTGGGTCACAAATCAATGCAAGTTTTCAGCACTGAATTTGAAATGATAAAAACATTATTTTCCAAAGACGCAGCTGAATCACCATTATCTAAAAAGCTGTGAACAGAGTTCCTGATGACCCGAATTACCTTTTACCTGTTCCACCCCCAGCCCAACTAAAATATCTTCATGTTGGTGTAAGCTAGAACCACTTGGGGTGCCCTCCAACTTAGATGAATATGAATAAAATCCAATTGCAAAGGAGAATATTATTATTATTATTAAAAGCACCATACCTAGGTGCTGTACAAGGAATAAAACACAAATCCTGCCTTCAGACTTACAATTTAATAGTCATAATACATAAGGAAAAAGATGAATGTTATTATATTGCATATTTTTATTTCCATGCAAAATATATGTGGCCCCAAAGTTATAAAGCATAAAACTATGGTGTGACATATGAATTAAAAAGAAAGGACTGCACTCTACAGCTTCTTCATCCCTGAATAACAGCTTACCTGGGGGTAAATCCCAATGCATCAGTGGGGCTTAGTTCTGAGTAGACATATATAGGACTGTGTTATGACTCTTAATAAACAAATACCACACTCACACTCTCACAGTACACAAGTGCAAAAGATTGCAGTCTCAGTTACTCCCTTTTCTCAAAGGCGTTTTGAATCCTTCCTTTGAATATGTAAATTAGAAAGAGGTTTGGGTATTTATTTAATTTTATTTTCATACATTTATGAACTGATTAGGATTTAAAAAAAACCCAAAGCGGTGAACAACATAAAATCCTGAAATAACATAAAATACAAATAAAATATCAATAATTTCAAATACCAATTCTACCTGTTTGCGTCACAGTTCAGAGGAAGGCTGTTTCAACAGAAAAGTTTTAAGCAAGCATTGAAAACTTTTAACTGTTGATTAGAATAATACTTTCCATTTGTCGATTAGACAAATTCATGGAGGATAAGGCTATCAATGACTGTTCTATCTCCACTGTTGCAGGCAGTGCGAATGACAGTTGCTGGAAATCATATGTGGGGAAGTGGGCTGTTGCTGCCTCAGTTTCCCTTTTGTCCTCAGAGGCACTTTGGAACCCCCACCCCACCCTTCCAGAAGTATGCAAGAAGGCACCGAGGTCAATCCCCAGCATCTCCAGGTAGAGGCGGGAAAGATCTCAGCGTGAAACCCTGGGAAGCCGCTGCCAGTCAGTGCAGACAGTATTGAGCTAGATGGACCAATGGCCTGACTCAGTACAAGGCAGCCTCCTAAAGGTCGGGCTACTGCCCCGGGAGCGATGTGGGGGATGAGGGCAACCACAGGGTACCCGCACCCCCAGAATATCGCCGCCGTCGCCACCGCCGGCAGCACACGGTGTGTGTGTGTGTTGGTGTGAGTCCAAGAGTTATCTTCACTATCTTATGCATGTGGATCTGTCCATGCATTTATTGTTGTTGTTGTTAGAATGTGTTAACCGCCTTTCACCCAAAGCTTCCAGGGCGGGTTACAACAATTTAAAAACCCATAATTAAAAAGGGTTTTAGTGATTAACCAGATCCTTAGAGTCCACAGCAGGGGCGGCGCCAAGCGCCCCTCCAAACAAGAAGCTCGCCCCCCCCCGTACGTTTCGTCCACATAGAAATATACTTTGCCCCTTCAGTGCCCCCCCCATTTTTTTCCGGTGCTGCTGCTGGCCTAGAGCAAGTTTGTGTCAAGCGCTTATCTGCCTTGCGCGGAGCTTCAGACCCCCAAGTTTCCCTGGAGAGCCGCTACCAGCCAATGTAGGCAACACTAAACTAGATGGTCTGACACGGTATAAGGCAGATTCATATGTTGCTTTTGTAACTATCCGTACCTTGGTGAGAAGCATCCTCATCACCTTCCGATTCAAAGCGGTGTGGGGATGTGGGTTGGGAGGCTCGCGTCCTGACAGTATTGTTGCTGCCGCTGTTGCACATTCTGGGTGTGTGTTGGTGTGAACCCAGCAATACCGTCACTACCTGATTGTGTCTATATATTATTTTAGCGATTGACCGAACCTTAAAAAGGCTCGAGAAAAAGCTTGCGTGAAGTGCTGTTTGATGCTTTCATGACTATCGCTATCCGTAACTATCGATGAGAACCCAGGAGTATCTTCACCACCTTGCATGCACGTATAGATGTACATCTGTGGGCAAACCGAGGAGTATCTTCAGCACCTTCCGTTTCAAAGGGTGGGCTGCAGCCCCCTCTCAGTTATCACCCCCTCATGGAGAGGTGTGGGGATGTACAAGGGGGCGCACCCCGAGACTCATCATTGCTGCCACCCCTGCACTCTGTATGTGTGTGTATATAAGGGGTGTAGATGTATGTGTGTCTATATATATGTGTGTGTGTGTATATATACATGGGGCGTAGATGTGTGTGTATATATGTGTAGATAGGATGTTTATCCGTGTGTATGTATGTGTGCGTGTGTATATATATATATGTGTGTGTGTGTGTGTCTATGACTGTGTATATATGGGAGTGTATACGTGTGTGCGTGTATATATGGGGTGTAGATGTGTGTGTGTGTATATACACGTGTGTGTATATATATATATGTGTGTGGATAGATCAATTAGATAGTTGTTGTTATGTGCCTTCAAGTCGATTACGACTTATGGTGACCCTATGAATCAGCGACCTCCAAGAGCATCTGTCATGAACCACCCTGCTCAGATCTTGTAAGTTCAGGTCTGTGGCTTCCTTTATGGAATCAATCCATCTCTTGTTTGGCCTTCCTCTTTTTCTACTCCCTTCTGTTTTCCCAGCATTATTGTCTTTTCTAGTGAATCATGTCTTCTCATTATGTGTCCAAACTATGATAACCTCAGGTTCATCCTTATAGCTTCTAGTGATAGTTAAAGTTTAATTTGTTCTCACACCCAATTATTTGTCTTTTTCTCAGTCCATAGTATCCGCAAAGCTCTCCTCCAACACCACATTTCAAAGGAGTTGATTTTTCTCTTATCCACTTTTTTCACTGTCCAACTTTCACATCCATACATAGAGATTGGGAATACCATGGTTTGAATGATCCTGACTTTGGTGTTCAGTGATACATCTTTGCATTTGAGGACCTTTTCTAGTTCTCTCACAACTGCCCTCCCCAGTCCTAGCCTTCTTCTGATTTCTTGACTATTGCCTCCATTTTGGTTAATGACTGTGCCGACATATTGATAATCCTTGACAAGTTCAATGTCCTCATTGTCAACTGTAAAGTTACATAAATCTTCTGTTGTCATTACTTTAGTCTTCTTGACGTTCAGCTGTAGTCCTGCTTTTGTGCTTTCCTCTTTAACTTTCATCAGCATTCATTTCAAATCATTACTGGTTTCTGCTAAGAGTATGGTATTGTCTGCATATCTTAAATTATTGATATTTCTCCCTCCAATTTTCACACCTCCTTCATCTTGGTCCAATCCCGCTTTCCGTATGATATGTTCTGCATACAGATTAAACAAATAGGGTGATAAAATACGCCCATGTCTCACACCCTTTCTGATGGGGAACCAATCGGTTTCTCCATATTCTGGCCTTACAGTAGCCTCTTGTGCAAAGTATAGGTTGCGCATCAGGACAATCAGATGCTGTGGCACCCCTGTTTCTTTTAAAGCATTCCATAGTTTTTCATTAGATAGATAGATGGGGTGTTTGCGTGTGTCTATATGTATGTGTGTGTGTTTGTGTGTGTGTGTTTATGAGTGCATATATATGTGCGTGTCTATGTGTATAAATATATGTTTATGTGTGTATATATATTTTTGTGCATGTGTCTGTATATGTGTGTTGATGTGAGCCCAGCACTATCTTCCCACCTTATTGTGTATAGGCACATATGACTGTAGCGACGAACCGGATCGTAAAAAGGACAGAGGAAAAGCTTGCGTGAAGTGCAGCTGGATACTTTCATAACTATCTCGTATCTGTGCGCATATATATATATATATATATATATATATATATGTAGGCGAGAAGTTTGTTCGCCACCTCATGCGCACGTGTATCTCCGTCGGTGCGAGCCCAGCAGTATCTTCAGCACCTTCCACTTCAAAGGGCGGGCTGCAGGCCCCTCTCCATTATCACCCCTTCGTGGGGATGTGTGGGGGGCGGGACCCACAACAACAACGGCCGCCGTCGCCGCCGCTTCTCCCACCCCCGTCCGTCCCGCCCGGTCGCGCGTGTCTGTCTGCCTGTCAGCTCCAGGAAGCGCAGCGGCTCTGTAGCCGCCTCGTCCGCAGCCGCCGCCGCCATGCATTGTGGGGCAGCGGCAGCAGATCCAAGATGGCGGCCAGCAGGAGGCTGATGAAGGTAACATCCGAGCCCGCCGCCGGGCAGGGCCGGGGAGGGGGGGAAGCCAGGGAGCGCCGAGGGAGCCGCACGGGTGGGCAGGGGGTCCCTTTCTCCCCTTCTCCGCCTCAAGGGTCTCGCTCCTCGCCGGCAGCCATGCCGCTCGCCCTCCCTTTCTCGGCTCGGGCCGCCTAAGCCGCTTCCGCTTCGCTATTTTCTCTCTCTTTCTCTCTCTCTGTTCCCTTCCTTTCGGGGCCGCCGGCGCCTGAGGGAAATAGCCAGCGCGTAGGCCGCGGCGGGGGCGGCGGATGGCTTCCCTTCCTTCGAAAGGGGCTCCGGGTGAGGAGCCGGAGGCGAGCTGCTGCTCCTTCAAAGCGGCCCTCCCTCTCCCCGGCCCCAGAAGGGGCTCCCGCGGTGACTATGCAAAGGGCGGGATGGGGGTGGCAGCCTCAGCCCCTTTTGACCCGCAGTTTGGGGGGGGAGTTCCCCTTGGGGGATGGCTTCGAATTGGGGAGGGGGGACTTCATCCAGCTCGCCACCCAGCCAGCCACTCGCCCACCCCCGCAGGGCCGTGAGGAAGAAGGGGAGTCGATACCCCACTTCGGATGGGCGGAGTGAGGAAAGTGGGTGGTGGCTTCCCCGACGCTACAAAAGAGACTCTTTTCCAAGTCGGCTCTTTGTGGAACTGAAAATGAACAAGAGGCGATGAAGGGGGTGGAGGGGTTACCCTTTAAGCTGTTCTCGGGGAGATATTTCATTTTAAAAAAGAAAACTAAAAATCTTCTTTAAAGGTTATTGATCTTCCTCTTCGAAAGGAGGAAGGCTCTGAGTAAGCTGGAAGTGGGTTCAAAAGTCACTTCAGGTGGGATGGTTTTCTTTTCATTTTTGGTCCTTCGAAGCTTTTCAGCTTTCTTCTAAAGTTGCTCCTTCACAGGCTGAATTGTAGCGATTGTTTGTATTAAATTCTGGCCTTAGGGAAGGGATAAGTTGTGCCTGGATTCATTCGCAGGGCAGGCAACAAAGAGTCTGGTGGGGACCGAAAAGTGTGTTCCAGAAGGACAGTAGAAATCTTTAGGTGCTGACTCAGGAGTAAGTCTGACAACATTCAGCAAGTTCATAGTCTGAATCTGGTAATCTGTTAAAGTGGCATACATCCCTTGAATTAGTTTCATTTTGCCCCACAACCGATGCACTCTGACTGTAGTCCAGAGGAGACTATATACCCCTTTGAAGCTATAGAGTTATTTCTAGGATGCGAGACCTGGGAAAGTGTGAAGGTAACAAGATACACAATGTATGTCTTGTCAAATTTGCTCCATGGCCCTCATAAATTCAGATTAAAAGCACTTATGCATCCTCAGCTTCTGCTTCCCTGTTGATATGGTGTATTCCCTTTCACTAATCTGTTTAATTTGACATCCAGATACGGCCGTTACTGTAGCGTGACAGATTGTGTTATAAGTGGGCTGCAGTATTTAACAAAAGAGGTGCCCTGAGCAATTGGGCAACAGATTTAAAAAGAAAATTAAACAAGTGCCTAGAATTCCTATTGGTGGCAAGCTCCAATTTAGAAGAAGCATTTCACATAAGAGAATGCCTTTTCTAAGACGCCCATTGCATGTGTACATCATTTAAACAAAAGTATTTTTTATTCCAAACTTTTTATTTATGAGGTTCTTAATCATACAAATATGTAATTGATAGGTTCTGTGGCATTTGAACTAAATGTGAAGTAATTTCTTTGTAACTGGGTGACAGGCCTATAAACTTAAAGTTGCTTCTTAAAATGTTTGGTGAGAAAAGTTTACTTGCCAAAACTTAGGAAATAAGTAGACCAGAGGTCCTCAAAGTCCATTCAGGTGGTCCATGGCATGGCTGTGGGTTTGCGGTTGAAGAAAGTACATCTATCGCATTAAATATTCATATTGATTTTTAATGGAATTTTTATTGCTTGTATTGTATTGTGTTACAATTTGAATTCTGTGGAATACACTAAAATACACTCTTTAAAAAAATAAAAGAAGCAATGAAATAGGCATCACTTGAGAGGCTCTTGCAACTGCCCAGAAGTCCCAACAGTTTTTCTACTTAGTTTTTATGGTTAAATAATAATAAATAATAAATTTTATTTCTAGGCCGCCTATCTGGCCGCACAAGCGGCCACTCTAGGCGGTGTACAAGATCAAGTAAAATACAACATACAAACTACATAAAAACCCAAGAACTACAATATAAAACGAAACCGAACCCACCCATAGCTAAAACCAATAAAATTAGGCTACCCCAGGGATCTTGTAGGCCTGCCTGAATAGCCAGGTTTTCAAGGCTTGGCGAAAACTTGGCAGGGAGGGGGCATGGCGAAGATCATAAGGGAGAGAGTTCCAGAGGGTGGGGGCCACGATTGAAAATGCCCTCTCTCTGGTCCGCACCAGTCTAGCTGTTTTGACTGGTGGGACCGAGAGAAGGTCTTGAGTGGCTGATCTTGAGTGGGACGCCTTCAAGCCGATTCTGATTTATGGTGACCCTACGAATAGGGTTTTCATGGTAAGCGATATTCAGAGGGGGTTTAACCATTGCCTTCCTCTGAGGCTGACTGGCCCAAGGTCACCCAGTGAGCTTCATGGCTGTGTGGGGATTCGAACCCTGGTTTCGCAGGTCGTAGTCCAACACCAGAGGCATTGTTTGTGTGAAAGAAGAGTTGGGATGGGTTCCTATTTCAATAAATAATCTGTTGTATGAATTTTAATATTTGCAGCCACTTTATATGGTATAGCCTTGTCATTTCAGAGCAATCGTAATTGTTTTTCCTTAAACAATCCTCCCTTTCTATCTGTTCTTAAGCTCAATACCTAGTCATTTGCATGTTTTTGACTAATAATGTGCAGTTCCTAAATCTTAAGCTTAATAGGCAAAAAGGTGACTATGACCAGTCTGCACACTCTTGCACACAAGAGTGTAGACATGTCAGTGCATTTTCCTACAATGTACCTACGATGTAGGATTGATGCACATGATTGCAGTATTGGTGTTTTTGACCTGCAGAGATTGTAATTGGAGCTGTAGTACTCAAGCTGTTCGTTTCATAATGGTAAATAAGTCATTTGAAGGATTTCATACCAAGGATAACTTACGCAGCTCCAGTGTAAAATGCTGGTCCTGATGCCATAAGCCAGGGTGGCACAACCTGTAGCCACAGGGCTACATGCAGCCCTTGGCCTCATTTCCTATATATATGTGCGTATGTGGTGGTGGGGGGATCGAGTGGGGAGGATGCTGAGATGAATGGAGCAATGGTAAGAAAGGGGGGGAAAGCTCTCTGCAATTATTTCATGCCTCTTGAAATAGAGCTCTCTCTCCTCCCCATCCCACCTGGTAGCCCACTGAATGAGGTGGAAAAGGAGAAAGAGGGATGTAGCAGAAAAAAGGAAAAGAGTAGGCCTTGCTTACAACTGGCTTTGGTCTTGCCCACCGTAGAGATGTGGCCCCCAACAGATCACCCTCAAGCAAATATGCCCTTGACAGGTCCCCTATCCTTTCTGTAAGTCTGGGCTATTGATATTAATATAGATATACAAAATGTTGCCCTAGCATGTATATACACTTGCATATCTGTTTGCTGCAGCAAAGGTGGTGGTGTAGTCAACATTTGCTTCCAAAGACAGGCAAGAAATAAAATTGTTCTTTACTGAAAAGGAAAGTGAAACTTAAACATTCTTTTATACTAGTAGCTGAAATGTTCTTCCCTAGAGTGTGGTCTTTGGTTGGTGTAATTCTCAGTTTAATAGTGTCTGCTAATTGAAGTACAGATAAAATGTAGTTTTACCCTAACTGCCTTTTAATCTGTGTGTTCTATTAGCAGGTGTTATTAAATCAGCAATTATATTGCTCATTGTTTCTGTAACTTAAGCCTGTCTCATTTTATTATTGATTTCAATGGGAGCTTTGCAGAATAGTAATCTTTAGATAACATGTTTGTATCTGAGCTGTGCGCCCACTTTGTCTGTAAGGAACCGCCTTTATGTTGATCTGATTCGACTCCAGTTTTCCACTACTGGTCTGATACCAGATCTTGATCTAAAAGAAGACTGTTTCTATATGTTTAGATAGCATCCTGGCGGGATAAAATGCTAGAAATGCTTGGGACCATGTGTCCTTTTATTGAATAGCTGCTTTGATCGGTCATTCCCTTTGTTTTTAACTTAGAAGGCTACAGGTTCTCCATCCCTGATTTAAACACAGGTATCTAGATGAGGATTAGGACAATACAAAAGTAAATGTTGAATCTGAAAGAAAAAACTATTTTAATATTTACTTCCCATCTGTTACATCTTTATATAGTACTTTGAAATAAACATTGTTCTTATTAGTACATACATAATTGTAAGGGCTATGTATAGGGATTGAAATAGCTGGAATTTATTGGAAAGCAAAGGTTCTTGGGACTTCTCATAGTAAGCCTTTCTCAATAGTAAAATATGTGTAATATTCCATATTATTGAAATAGTGTGATTACATATTGAAATAGTAAGGTAGTTGACAGATATAAACAAAGGCATTATGGACAGTAAGATGTGCCTTTTAGAGCATTTCTAGAATATGTTTTAGTACAGGGCTGGGGAACCTGTAGCACTCTAGATGTTTTTGGACTCTATTTTCCATCATTTTACCATTGGCCATAGTGGCTGGAGCTGATAGGAGCTGGAGTCCAGCAATATCTGGAGGGCCACAGGTTCCCCATCTCCCCTTTTAATAGGATGATACCTGTTTGTTAAAGGCAGTCCTCAAGATTACTTCTGTTTAGAAGTTACTTCTTTTTCCGAACACTAAAGGAACTTGGGGAAATGGAGTCTTCATTCCCCACCCCACCCCAACCTGGAGTAAGCTCATCCATTGCTCCTTCCGCTGCTTGTAAGGCACATGTAGTTGTCACATGCACCTGTGGAACCTGCTGGAAGTTGCCTGTGATTGGTGGTAAACCAGACAAGCCTCTAAAATTTTGAATATTTTTAGTGTTTGCTTTGGTCATGCCAAATGAGGCTATCACAACAGCAATGCCCTGATTTTTTCACTGATTTGTTTAATTTTGTGTTGAATTTTTTTGCCAACAAGGCTGTTCTGGTAAGTAATAGCATCTTTTCACATGCAATTTGGGCAATCATTTTTGCCATAACTTTCTTAACACACTTTAGTTAGCTCTTTGAAGGCTGTGCACATCTGCCCACCACTGGTATGCTCTTGCATCCTGATTTGAGATAAAGATGACAGAACACCCCGGCTCCATTATATGAGGAGTAGATACCATGCCATTGTCTTTGATTAACAAAGTCTATAAAGTGCAGTTAGGTCCTGCACTCTGATCCATCTGGATGAGCTCGAATTGTCAAACAATACATGTAGTGCTTTACAAATAACATTTCCTTTTCTTGTATTATGGATATAACTAGTAATCCAAGTCCAGTATCAGCAGGTAGTAATTGTGATCTCTGTACCATATAGGTTGAAAGTTTGTGGCCTGAACCTAGGCCCCATCTGCAGTATACATTTAAAGCAGTATCATACCACTTTAAATGTCATGGGGTCCCCCAAAGAATCCTGAGAACTGTGATTTGTTAAGGATGCTGAGAGTTGTTACAAGACCTCCTAACAACTCTCAGCACTCTTAACAAACTACAGCTCCCAGGATTCTTTGGGAGACGCCATGACCGTTTAAAGTGGGATGATACTGCTTTAAATGTATAGTGCAGATGGAGTCCTACTGGCTGCAGCATGCAGTTAGATGTAGCCACATAAAGCTATTGCAAAATACTAGCTCTCCTGTTTTCAGGATGGCAGCTGCAGGAGCAGCTTTAGTTGTTCATGTTCCAGTGGTGAAGAACATCCTTGGCACAGGTGGCTTTTGCAGGATACAGAATGAGTGTACAGAAGAGTGTGATCAATTGTGGCCTTGGGTGTCCCCTCCAAACAGCAGCCAGAGCAGCCCCAACATCTGGATGTTGGTGCAGCATCATAAGGCATGACCCTTCTATTTTGGGGGCAAATGGGCTAGCACTATTCAGCTTCAACATGCGTTGCTTTGCCGAGATGTAAATAAAAGAAATGGTAACCTCCCACAGAAACTACAGAACTGGAATAATGCATAGAAAATATGTTTATTAATACAGTAGGGCCCCGCTTTACGGCGCTTCGCTAATGCGGCGGTCTCAATTAGATGCAATTAGACTAAAGCCCCGCTCATACGGCGCTTGTTCCGCTTTTATAGCGATTGTTCGGCGTCACACATCATTCTATTGAATGAGTTCTGCTTTTCAGCGGTTTTCGCTTTTCGGCAGGGGTCTGGAACGTAACCTGCCATATGAGTGGGGCCCTACTGTACATTGATGTAAGTGCAGGAAAAATAGCAACATACCAATCTTTCATCAAACCTCTTTCTTTAAAACACAGGTTTTTTTTTAAGTATGTGTATTCACTTTCTCATAAAAAGGTATTGTGTAAAGTGTGCTTTAGCCCATTTGTGTAAGGGTGGTATTTCAAGATCCTTGTTTGGTAAACAACTTATAAGGTGCCCACGTCAAGTGCTGGTGCTGGCATTGGTCCATTACAACATTATGCTGTGCTGAAAGCCAAGGGCAAGCCCCAGCATAGCTGTGTCACCAAGATGCTGTTTTGCCAGTGGTAGGGATCTTGTATGCCTTTCTGTGAGCCTCTGTCTCAGTACTGCAGCTCATGGGATTGTGTCATTAGTTTATTAAAATACCACATCAATACATGGGACTAGTTCAGGCATGCAGTAGCCCCCACGTGAAGGTGTGAAACATATGCAGGGCGACTGCTGTTTGTGTCTTCTGTATGCAGACACCCCAATTTCTTTTATTTACATCTGGGTGAAACCATCATGGGACCTGAGATGACCCCTGTGGAGTTCACACCAACAGCGGTTCCACTCAGCCGTCGTGTGCACTTGTAAGGCTCTTTGAGAGCTGCCACAGGTCTGAACCAACCCATAAAATGTACTTTTGATTTCTGTTAATGAAATGAAACAGTTGGACCCTATTTTGTTGATGGGGCAGATTTATGGAACATTCTGTGCTATATGAAACATGTAAATTACCTACCAGTAAAGGTTGGTAAAGGAATTGCTTCATGTGTGACACATCATTTTGTGGTATTAATATGATACCAGCGCCTTGGGAAAATAAGTGACCACTGAAGTGCAAGCGTAAATTACTCAGGTTGTTGGGTTTTTTGTTACAAATGCGATGTCATTTTCACTTCTTAAATTTGGAGAGTTCAGAAACATTGAGATGTTAATATAGTTTGTGTTTAAACTTCTGCCTGAAAGGCAAGGAAGCAGCAGGCAGGTTTATTTTGTTAAAAGTTTTTGCGTGAACAACTACATGGTCAAACATTTACTCAGCCAAACTCCAGTATAAACTAAAAGCACCAGCCACACCCGTGTAACTAACCTTGAGATTTGTATTCAGGTATTTGTAAATGATGTAGCAACTCATCAATGATATGTTTATGTTTTTGCTAGTAACTTCATCCTGGCTATTTAAGTCTTTTGTGTGTGTGTGTTCTGTTTGATATTCGATTGTAGTTGGGCGCTGCTCCAAGTAACTATGCACAAGGTTAATAAGTCGTATAGCCCATAACACTGGGGCATGTTTGGGTAAAATTCATGAGTAAAGAGGTAAAAAAGAGCTTTATTTAGAGATAAATAAAATAAAAAGTTTTATTCTAGATTGCTTTGAGTGGTGGTCCCTACATTCTTTCCCACCAGTTTCCCCCCCCCCAAACTCTTGCTGCCAGTCACAGCATTGAGTATGTTATTTGAAAGCAGATACCACAGCAGAACGTTTAGAATTGCAAGTAACGAGGGATTTCAAAATCTCCCTTCATATCACACAAGAATTGTTTTAGTCCAGCCTTGATATTAGCTAATGTGCTATTTTTAAATATGCATGCCATCATGAATTAATATTCAGATTCATGCAAAGTCAGCTGGGTGTAGCACATGTGTGTGTGTGTCTGATCTGAAACATGTGTATAGTTACTGCCACTTGGGGGGGTTTAGGAGTTATAACAGCAAGGTTGTTCTGAATATTCACCTCGGTATTGGCTACCTTGGAATTAAATGTCAACCTGATAAAATATTCAGAACAGGAAACAAATGTTTTCTCCCTCTCCCCCAATAAAATAGATGAAAGGATTTTTTCCTAATCTTCTCAACTTTTTATAACGCTAACTTAGGTTGCACTCTAGTACACACTTACCTGGGAGTAAGCCCCATTAAACCCAGTGGATCTTACTTCTGAGCAGACATGCATTGCATCCTCAATGATCAACTCCTCTTTTTTTGGAGAGGGGAAGGGCTTTCTGAATCGCTTCTTAACTGGAGCGGCAACATATGGCCTCCAGTCTGCATGCAGCTGCCAGTCATTTCCTTGTCTCTTCTTAGAATCTTAAGAAGATCTTTTAAAGAAAGAGTTTTGTTAGAGCAAAAGCTGAGATTATTATTGGTTTTTGAGTATTCAAGGTTTAGAAACAAAAAAGCAAAATGAGAACCTCAAAAGTATATTAAATCTAAATGTATACTGTCATTTCGAATAGTTGAGCCCAGCAATACTAGTCACATAGTGCAGAGTAAAAGATACGTGAATGATGTAAGCAAGAGAGGTTGAAATGTGTTAATGGGGAAGATTACAGGTCTGTGTTGTCATCCGGTGGTGCTGAACTGCTGCTGCTTGTCTTGCTTTAAAGATTGCACAATTTCCCCTAAACGTGCTTCATGCGCAACCCTGCTGTAATGTTAGCATCTCTTGCTAGCTGTCTGCTTCCTTTGGATTCGTGATATATTTTCCGTGCGTGAACCTTCCAGAAGAGCATGTTGTCAACGCTGGAATTGTGCCAATAACAGAGAACATTGCAGGAGGCGTAAGAATGGTTAATAAGTGGTGGCGATGTTTTTTTTTTAAACTTGCTAACTTTTGAAAATTCAGCCATTCAGGGAGACAGTAACATGAGAAGCATGTTGCCATTATTCATAAGTCAGGGAACTTCATTAATTAATGAAATTCAAAATGACATTACACAAATATAGATGGGATAGAGGACCAAACACAGCAAATGGCTTGGGTCCACACCTACAAATTGTCTGGTGGGGGGCAGGTGTTAACTTTTAAACAAACAACCCCCCCCCCAAAAAAGAAACACCTTTGTTATTGAGTCCCAATACTACCTTTCCTCATCTTGCCTGCCAAAATCCCTTCACTAGCATCTGGATCTGGGCATCTCCTCCATACCGTTCAACTCCCCATCTGAACTCCCCTTTCCATGTGCCATTTCTTGCCCTCCAAAATGGAAATGGACTCCCTTCCAGTCGATGCCGATTTATGGCAACCCTATGAATAGGGTTTTCATGGTAAGCGGTATTCACCATTGCCTCCCTCTGAGGCTGAGAGGTAGTGACTAGCCCAAGGTCACCCTGTGAGCTTCATGGCTGTGTGGGGATTCGAACCCTGGTCTCCCAGGTTGTAGTCTAGCACCTTGTTATATGCCAAAAGAGTTGTCCCCATATCTTGACAGCTTAAACATGACTGCCATCCCAATCTTCATTGACAGTAGACTGCTATCGCTGATTCCACACCCCTTTGTGACTGAAATGCTAGCAAATTTGACACTTTGTGTACAGTACTTCTTGTCACTTGTGCTGCTAATTTGAATTGGAAAGGGGAGAGGGCAATGCAGTAATTGCCATGAGTTGACCAGCTCCTTTACTGAGGGCATTGCTTCCCTTCTCTGTAGATGGTTCCGTATTATGCATGAAGGCTGATGGCTGCCTTGGAGATGCCATAGAGCAACCTCCCCCAACCTGGCAATGTTGGCTGTGGCTAATAGGTGTTGTAATCCAGGACACCTGGAGAACACCAGAATGGGAAAGGCTGCCATAGGACTTCTTAGGGCCAGCCTTGTGCACTACTAGTTGCCTAGGGTGAGTGTAAAGTACTTCCAGGCAACCAGAATGCCCCCCTTTTGTAGTTCACTTTCAGTGTAAACCTGGTCCATATTTTTTCATTGCACACGCTCGGGTCCCATATACCCTGGCTAAGTTCAAGGTGCTGGTTTTGGTGTATAAAGCCCTATACAGCTTGGGACCAAGATATCTTAAAGATTATCTCACCCCTTAAAAACCCAGTCAGTCACTGTGCTCTGCAGGTTGGGGCCTCCTGCAGATACCATCTTATCAGAAAGTCCATTCTGCACAAGATAGGAAGTAGCCCTTTAATGTTGTGGTACCTACCCTTTGGAATTCCCTCCCAATAAATATTAGACAGGTGCCGACTTTTCGGCACCTACTGAAGACTTTACTCTTTCAACAAGCCTTTTAAATAGATCCCTTATCCCAGTCTATATCCGTATTGGAATTGTTTTTTAAGATGTTTTTAAGATGTTTTGTTTTTAAGATGTTTTTAGTACTTTCTTTGTTTGCTGCCCTGTGTTCCATCATAATGTGTGAATGATTGAGCCAATACAACATCTCAAGGCCTCCTGACCTGCTTTACAAACAATTGGGTTGCCTTTTGCACGGCCTTTCCTTTCTAACTGAGACCCTGTCGTTATCTGAGCCATCTTGACTATCTGTGCTAGTCTCGTTACTTCAGTCTTAAATTTTTGTTAGCTTTTGCTAATCTGTTCTGATTAGGAAGGCTCTTAAATACATTCTGATTTTGAATTGCTTTGGTTGAGGATTAGAGAGATGGATAAAAATTGATATGTATTTGACTTTCGGCTGTAAGAAATTTCTCTCTGGAAACTGAAACTACAGTAATGAAAAACTGCTTTTCTTTGTAAAGAAGGAACTGTGGGGAAAACATTTTTGTCAATCATTGCATGGCACAATAGATTATGCCATTATGCTATAGCTTGAGACTGAGGGCCAGGAACTGGCAGGCCATCACAGATGCCATCCATTGATAGATCTGGATGACTTTTAAACGCATGTTTTGTGCTGTCAGATCTCTGCAGTTAGCCCAGTCAGTACTCTAAGCAGGGGTAGTGAATCTGTGGTCATGCAAATGTTGAAGGATTTCAGCTCCCTTCAACCTTAGCCGGCATGGCCATTGGCCAGGGATGAGGGGAATTATAGTCTAAGAACAACCAGTGAACTATAGGTTCCCCAACCCTGCTGTAAATATTTGACTACCTACCAATTCATGGGCATTTACCTTCTATCTCATGGAGAACACCAATATCATTTATTTATTTATTTGCTGAATAATATGCTGAATAACTATTATCAGACCTTGCTTCTGGTTGAGATTAAGTACTTGTGGCATGGGAGTGGGGCAGAAAAGGGTGGTTGTATGGGAAAGGAGAAAGGGCAGATTAAAACAGAAAGGAGCCCTGGAAGAAGAAGCACCTTTCAGTATTAATTCCAGCTAGCACCCATCTGCAAAAACCTGTCATATGATTTATGATCAACAAGTTAGTATTTATTTAGAAGTATATAATCAACAAGCAGAAAATTTTGATGTAAATCAGTTATGTAAACTGAGCATGTTTTTCTTGTTGATTTAAGTTTCCCTTGATACTAGTTCTGTACTTAGCTTTGTACTTACGGAAGTGATTAGTCACACTAAAGGAAGAACTCAACAAAAACCCATTGCCTAAGTTTCACATTCCTTTGGCTGTTGTTTGCCCTGTTTATATTTGTTTCTATAAATCTATAATAAGCTGGTTGAGGAGTGCCACATCCGATTGGACTTTACTTTGCACACTTTTAGCTGTTCACTGTGTCATTTTTAAGTAACCATACATTGAGCCTCACAATGGGCTTCCATCAGTTGGTATTTCAGCAAAAATACACTAGAGTAGTTGTTGTTGTGTGGATACATCATGACAATGAACACCAATGGTAATGTGTTTTTAGTCATAGCCACTCACCTTGTATCTGCCAGTGATTTGCTTTGTTGTAATACGTCAGAGGGAAACATAGCTCAATGGTAGAGCTGAAGCCTTTCATGTAGAAGGTCTTGGTTCAGTTCTGAGAGATATCAGTTAAAAGGATATATAGCAGCTGGACCAGGCAAGATCTTTGCCTAAGACCTGAGATGGCTGTTGTCAATTGGAATAAACTTTTTGCTGCCCTTGGCTCCTACTGGGAGAAAAGGTGGGATATAAATCAAATAAATAAATAACTTCCCCCAACCTGGTACCTTCCAGATGTTTTGGACTACAACTCCTGCCTTTTGGACTAGCACCAGCCTGTGTGGCCAGCGGTCAGGGATGACAGGAGCTGTAGTCCTGAGGGACACCGTGTTGGGGAGGCTGGAGTAGACAAGACTGGGCTAGATGGGCAAATTGTCTAAGTATTTATTTATTCATTCATTCATTTTATTATTAGATGTATATCCTGCCCTTCTGCCCAGGCACCTGGTTGGCCACTGTGAGAACAGGATGCTGGACTAGATGGGCCACTGGCCTGATCCAGCAGGCTCTTCTTATGTTCTTAGGAGCAGCATATATAATATAGTATATAGCCTATGAGCTGGGGAATAAAAATGGGGTGACCGTTACCATGTGGGGTGAACAAGTGAGGTAGCCTTTTTTTGACCCCCTCCCCTTTTTTTTTTTTTGGCTTCTGACCCTAGTGAAATTATCAGCCCCGATGGCCATTGTTAATGAGTAGCCTTTTAATTATGTAAAAAATAGCCAACAGTACATACTCTCTAGTTTGAGGCAATGAGTGATATCCAAGTAATTAATACTCAGAGTAGGCCCCTAATAAAGCCTTTGTTATATTGTCTACATCAGGCTGCAGAGGACAGGAGAGAAGCAGAGCAGTTCCGTTGTCTCTGCTGAGACATCCACTGCCTTAGCACTCCCTCAGCTGTCACCTACTGACAGCCATTCCCACCAGGTTACCTAAACTGTTTCCATCACAGCTGGTTGTTATAAGAATGGTAACTTTAAAATTTGCTGCCTGAGTGCATGCTTTTTCCCTTCTCTTCCTCTGCCTCCTTTGCTTTGCATGTCATGTCTTTTAGTTTGAAAGCCTGAGGGCAGGGACTGTCTTACTACTGATCATTGTAAGTGCTCTGTGAGCTTTTTCAGCTGAAGGAGTGGGGTGAAAAATGAAATGGACTGCCTTCAGGTCGATCCCTACTTATGGCGACCCTATGAATAGTGTGTTCATGGTAAGCGGTATTCAGGGGGGGTTGACCATTGCCTCCCTCTGAGGCTAGTCCTCCCCAGCTGGCGAGGGCCTGCTTAGCTTGCCACAGCTGCACAAGCCTGCCCCTTCCTTGTCCACAACTGCCAGCTGGGGGGCAACTGGGCTCCTTGGGACTATGCAGCTTGCCCACGGCTGCACAGGTGGCAGGGCATGTAACCCCTGAGCCACTCCCTGTGGGGTGATGTTTAGCTGGCCCTTGACACCCAGGAGACACGAGCGGGGATTTGAACTCACAGACTCTGGACTCCCAGCCAGGCTCTCCTCCCCGCTATGCTATACCAGCTGAAAAGAGTTGGGTAAGGAGTTTTAAATAAAATAAAGCATTCTCAGACTTTTAGGCAGGTTATTGCTAGAGAGGCCTAGCCAGTTTTCAAGGGAGAGAGAAGCATTTATCTCCTTAGGGAGGGGGAACTCAGTACAGCATATGTTTTTGCTTCTCTAGGATCGGTCCATCAGAGTGCATGTGTGGGACCCCATTTTCTTCTTCCCATTTTATTGATGTGAAGGCCTCTTGGGAAGAGGATGGAGGAATGTTGCTAGCTGTTTTGGGGAGACTTGCCCTGATGCATCTGTTCCAGTACTCTTTATGTCCTTTGCTCATTTACTTTATGTTGACATTTTTGTTCCCTTTGCAGGTGTGACTAGGTTTTCTTGCTTGGGTCATCCCACGCTATTTGCTCTGTAGCACTTACCTGTGGTATACCTGCTTTCTGTGGCCTTGTTCACACATCGTACTAAACCATAGTTTAAATATAACTGTGCTTTAATGTGAACAAGCAGCATGCTAGTGCATGCTGCTCAAAAGTTATTATTTTATTCAATTTCTATACCGCCCACAGCCAACGGCTCTCTGGGCGGTGTACAGCATAAATATAAAAATACAGTAATATAATAAAATCACATAGTAAATACAAAGATACCACAAAAATTCCCCAGAGCTAAAAACATATTACACAATTTAAATTTAGAATACCAGAATGTGCTAAATATGCTAAAATATGTGAAAATGCCTGGGAAAAGAGGAAGGTTTTAACCTGGCGCCGAAAGGATAACAAAGTTGGCACCAGGCGCACCTCGTCAAAAAGACTATTCCATAGTTCGGGGGCCACCACTGAGAAGGCCCTAGTTCTTGTTGTCATCCTCCGGGCCTCTTTATGAGTTGGTACCCGGAGGAGGGCCATCGATGTTGCACATAGTGTGTGGGTAGGTTCATATCGGGAGAGGCGTTCCACCAGGTATTGCGGACCCGCGCCGTGTAAGGCTTTATAGGTCAAAACCAACACTTTGAATCTTGCCTGGAAACGTATAGGCAATCAGTGCAAATGGGCCAGAACAGGTGTTATATATTCTGATCGTTTGGTCCTTGTCAACAGTCGAGCCGCTGCGTTTTGCACTAGTTGCAGTTTCCGAACCGTCTTCAAAGGCAGCCCCACGTAAAGCGCATTGCAGTAGTCCAATCTTGAGGTTACCAGAGCATGGATAACTGAGGCGAGGTCGTCACTGCCCAGATAGGGACGTAGCTGGGCTACCAACCGAAGTTGGTAGAATGCACTTCGTGCCACCGAGGCTACCTGGGCCTCAAGTGACAACGAAGGATCTAAAAGAACTCCCAGACTACGAACCTGCTCCTTAACCCCTTTCAGTACAGGTTGAGTATCCACCATCTGATCAGAGAAGCCACTCACTAACAGCATCTCAGTCTTGTCAGGATTGAGTCTCAGTTTATTAGCTCTCATCCAGTCCATTATCGCGGCCAGGCAACGGTTTAGTACATTGACAGCCTCACCTGAAGAAGATGAAAAGGAGAAGTAGAGCTGCGTGTCATCAGCATACTGATGACTACGCACTCCAAAACTCCTGATGACCGCCCCCAGCGGCTTCATGTAGATGTTAAAAAGAATGGGGGACAGAACTGACCCCTGTGGGACCCCATACTGGAGAACCCATGGAATCGAGCAATGCTCCCCAAGCACTACCTTCTGGAGCCGACCCACCAAGTAGGAGCGAAGCCACTGCCAAGCGGTACCTCCAACTCCATAAGTCTCTCCAGAAGGATACCATGGTCGATGGTATCAAAAGCCGCTGAGAGATCAAGGAGAATCAACAGAGTTATACTCCTCCCGTCCCTCTCCCGACATAGGTCATCATACAGAGCGACCAAGGCTGTCTCTGTACCAAAACCGGGCCTGAAACCGGATTGAAATGGATCTAGATAATCAGTTTCATCCAAGAGTGTTTGGAGCTGGCTAGCAACCACCTGCTCTAAGACCTTGCCCAGGAATGGAACATTCGCTACCGGCCTATAGTTATTCAAGTTGTTCGGGTCCAAGGAAGACTTCTTCAGAAGTGGTCTCACCGCCGCCTCTTTCAGGCAGCTGGGGACCACTCCCTCTCGTAAAGAGGCATTTATCACTTCCCTGGCCCAGCCGGCTGTTCCATTCCTGCTAGCTTTTACCAGCCAAGAGGGGCAAGGATCCAGTACAGAAGTGGTCGCACGCACCAGTCCAAGCACCTTGTCAACTTCCTCAAGCTGCACCAACTGAAACTCATCCAATAAATGAGGACAGGACTGTGCTCTGGATGACTCATTAGGTTCATCTGCTACAATATTGGAGTCCAAGTCCTGGCGGATGCATAAAATCTTGTCCTGGAAGTGCTGCTCAAAAGTTCCCACAGTGCTCTTGCTGCTGCCGCACCAAAGACAAAACAAGCCACAGTTTGGCTTGCCATGTCACCTTAACCTGGACTCAGTTTTTTTCCCCTCGAAAGTTGAGTTGTAACCAAGGCTTGCCTTGATCTTTGAGTTAAGCGTTATCATGACACAATACATTTATGTGTTGTATTGTGTTGTGTGCTTTGTACTAGATCCACAGACTAGCAAGTCGTCAGAGGCACAAAGATCTAGGACAGCGTTTCCCAACTAGTGGGCCACCAGATGTTGTTGGACCACAATTCCCATCTTTCCTGACTATTGGCAGTGCTGGCTGAGGCTGATGGGAGTTGTGGTCCAACAACATCTGGTGGCCCACTAGTTGGGAAAGGCTGATCTAGGAGATGCAATCCTGCATGTTATAAATTTCATCCATTGAGTCCCTATGCGTGATCCTGTGCTTCTGTTTTATACCCTCCAATCTATCTAGCTCAGCAATTTATTTATTTATTTATTTATTGAATTTCTTAGTCGCCCATCTGGCTGGCTATCCAGCCACTCTGGACGACGTACAAAATAAACATACAAATACAATAAGCATTAAAAATCTGGAAACAAGAATAATAAAATCTAGCCCACCCCAAAAGCCTGCCTGAAAAGCCAGGTCTTCACAGCCCGGCGGAAACTCATTAAGGAGGGGGCCTGGCGGAGATCATTTGGGAGGGAGTTCCACAGGGTGGGGGCCACAATTGAAAAAGCCCTCTCTCTAGTCCTCACCAGTCTGGCTGTTTTGACTGATGGGATAGAGAGAAGGTCTTTTGAGGCTGATCTTGTTGGGCGGCATAGCTGATGATGCTGGAGTCGCTCCTTTAGATAGACTGGGCCGAAACCGTGTAGGGATTTAAAGGTCAAAACCAACACCTTGAATTGGGCCCAGCAAGCAAATATGTTCAGCCCTCACATTATGAATATTCTATCAACCAAATAGCATGGATATTTTCCCCTCATCTAATGGATGGTCACTATTTTGCCCAGTTGCAAGATGGATCCTTACACCCTGATCCTGCGCATGGTTACGTGGAAATACATTCCATTTTGTTCGACGTAAACGTGCATAAGATTACAGTCTTAGCCTTTGAGTGATCTTGCTTAATATATTTGAGAGAGAGCCAGGAAGAATTGGTCACTAAGATATAATTCTGCAGTGGAAGAGGTACGTGTGGATTGTGTGGCTAACAGTTTTATATTATGCTCCTTTAAAAATCATGGGTTTTTTTAATCTATTTTTTAAAATCTGGGACAGTTTTCATTATTAAAAAAAATCCTAAAGTGGGCTATAGTCACAGTAAGTTAAATTAATGATTTAAACCTGCTCAGTAGATGATACGCTCTCATCTCTTGGACTTGGCCATAATACTGCAATCTGGTAATTAATTCTTACCTGTCGTATATTGTCGTTGTAAAGGTTCAATGTATATGAAGTGTTTTCAAGTCTCAGTAAATTTGGCAGGAGCACCTGCTGGAGGCTTTCCCATTGAAATCAGTAGGACCTGAAAGTGTTATTACTATTATTTTCTCTTATTTTGTGTCTGGAACAAATTAGCGTAAGAGAAATGTAAACAAAGCTGTTCCAGTGATATACATTATATAGTTTCATTGCAGTCATGAAATGCAACTTACATAAAAAGTAAGAGTCTGTGTTTAGCAACTAACTCACTTTTCAACCCCAGTTCACTTAATATGAAAGGAAAAATAATGGGAGGTTTCCTGAGCTGTAATTACCAATTGTTTGGCTGTTCTTGCTAACAGGCTTTTTTTTGTTGTGCTTGATTTTCAGGAGCTTGAAGAAATCCGCAAGTGTGGAATGAAGAACTTCCGTAATATCCAAGTTGATGAAGCTAACTTATTGACTTGGCAAGGGCTTATTGTTCCTGTGAGTGTGAAAGCAGCTTCTTATAGTTTCAGAAGTGTTACTTGGGTCATTTCTGCCTGGTGATGAATTTGCAAGAGAGAGCCCTTTACAAATCCATAGGGTTGTATTCAACTAAGTCCTACTCAGAGTAGACCTGTTGAAATTAAGGAACCTAAGTTATTCATGCCCATTAAAGTCAGCGGGTCTTCTCTGAGTAGGACTAGCATTGAATACATACCAATGCCTGTTGGATGAAATACTGTATTGAGCAGATTAACAGGTTTGTTTGTAAAGTGCTTAAGTTCTGTGCAGAACTGTTAGGTTGTATGCAGCTAAGTTATATTCAGAGTAGACCCCCTGAAATTAATAGACCTAAGTTAGTCATGTCTGTTATTTTCACTGGATGCAGCCCGTTAAAAAGTAATACAGCCGCTACCCACTGGCTTACCATGCAGCAGAGATGATTAAAGGAAGCAAACACATGTACCAGTTCTTAAAATTACAAAATGAAGCTTATAGTGATCATCTGGACTGGCCACTGAGAAGACATTTGTATGCAGTTACGCCCTTTCGCTCACAGATGCTTCTCTGATGCAGCAGAAGATGCCTCATGAGTGGAAAGGGGTAAGAGGCAAATTTCCCCTTTCTCTTGCAGCCCTCCCATGTTGTTCCAAAGGGTCCCCCAAACCTCTGGAACAGATTGGGGGAAGGGAGGCTGCAGAGGAAAGGGGGAATCAGCTAAAATTGCTCTTCTCCACTTTCTGTTCATGAAAGCTTCCACTGGATCAAACAACCTGACACAAGTAGAGGAAAACAATTGGATCCACCCTAGGTTTATTTCTAGCACCCTCCGAAGACCCCAAGATTTGTTGTGTAATATGAACATGTGCCAAAGTTAGATTTTTTTTCAAGAAATGTGGGGTCTGTTTTCTGCCACAGCTTTTGCATTATTCCTCAATTGATCTTGCGTGTTCTCATATATTGAGGTGAATAGTGATTTTTTGTAGGGGGGAACAGCATTATTTCTTTTGATTGAGACGTGATGTTTTCCATGGCTCCCAGAGCATAGTCTGTTTGTTTGTTTGTAGCAGAGCTGAAATCCATAGTTAGGTCTTTCCTAATTGATTGGAACCCAAATAGAAAGGAACAGTGTTTCAGCCACCCCAGAGAGCTTTAAAAATTTAAATTATATCTAACATGCTTACACTGTATATATTTCCAGAAGGGTAGTCATGTCAGTCTTTGAAAGTTAGTATTGTGGCAGCTTTGTCATGTATGAAATAGACTGAGAATGGGATGGACGGATACAGATAATGTCTCTTGCACCACGAGTTAAGGTACAAAGAAAGGTAAATCAAGTTCAGGAGAGAAGTGAATGGGAATGTGAAGGGGTGCTTGCTCCTTTTTAACTTTAGTTATTTTATTGTCCTTGTTTTATTATTGGAATTGTAAACATGGAAGTGATTTCATGTTTGCAGATACGCAGCTGACCTGCTTTTGAATGCTGAGAGATAAGATTAGTTTTAAAAGTCACTGCAAAGAATACAACACGGCATGGATTTGTGCATCACTTAAGCTGCTTATTGCTCCAGAGAGCTTACCTCATGAGTCAGAAATATTAATGGGAGCAAGATAACTCACTTGTATGTCTACTTGCTTACTCAGCAAGTTGTGGTCTTTCTTAGCTTGCCCAGTAGGCAGGATTGATAAAAATCAATTATTTTTTAAAAAATTTTAAAAAATTGATTTTTTAAAAATTTAAATAGGATTTCAAAATTTTCTTAAAGCAATTAGTAAAAAAAAGAGCATAGGTCAAAAATATCATGAATCCTAATCATGTAGCTTCTAATTATATTCTATGAATATGTTAACAGCAGTTTATGGAGATGGGAGATAACCTGATCAGTCTTATTCTGCAGGTGGTGTACATGAAGTGCATGTATGCTCTCTCTTTCTCAACGCCTTGCCTGTCTCTGAGCGCAAAGATTGAGAAGGTCAGTGAATAGAGAATTTGGGGAGATGGAGTAGATCTGAACAAGGAGGAGACCACTGAAGTGGCAATCCAGCTCTTAACAGCAGTAGCCTCTTCTGCCAGGTGTAGAGATAATGTTTTCTTCCTTTGGACTAATTCATTCCAAACTGAGAAATAAGGTGGGAACTGAAAAAGCAGGAAAGCTTGCATTTCTTTTCCAGACGATGAACAAGGAAGACAAAGGTGAAGAGGATGGCCTTTAACTGTACCACCCAGTATTTTAAGTTTCTCATATTGACTTAGATAAAATTGCCCACATTTTATTTTTTCAAGAAATTTACATTTATCGAAAAACTGAAATAGTTAACAATTCAAAAATCCATGTGCATGTTTTGTTAATGTTATTTGTTGAAGAAGAAAACTAACCAGAAGAATTAATCTTAGTAGTACAATTTAAAAGCCTGTTTGGCGGTGGTGATTCCGGCACATCAAGACAAAAATATCATGATTAATTGAACAGTTGGAGCTGGTTCATCTCCTGAATAATTTCACATGTTCCTTCTGCTTTAGTACTAAAATGATCAAATTATCATCCCATTTTTTGATGAAAATTAATCTGAAAACATTTCAGAATAATTGCTTAGTGTTACCTACCTTCTATTGAAACATTCATCTCTCAATATGTGGTAAGGTTATATTAAATGATAATATACTTCTACTAAAATGATGATTAAATAGAATCTTCCTCATTAGTGATTTAAACTGTGATTTAAATCATTAAGATCGAGTCCTTCAGAGAAGCGATTTAAATCATATAAACCCTGCCAGTAGGTAGTCCCAAATCATTACTTATGTTATGGGCTTTAAATGTTCCAGTAAAACTTGCAGTTCATTGTAGAAACCTTGTTTTCTGAGTTGCTGGGTCTGCTTTTGTAGATGACGAGCCTGTGACTTGAACTTCATGGTCTCTTCTCACAACAACTGAAGCTCCAATAAAACTTCGGTTATGATTTCTTATGTCTTCTCTTAGCAACCTCTTACTCCTCCCTTGAAGAGTCCTATTTTGTATAAGAACTCTGCTGAATCAGACCAAACATTGTGGTCCAACATCTCTGCTTCTCACGGTGGCCAGCAAGATGCCTCTTGAAAGCCCACAAGCAGGACCATCCTCTGCTGTTGTCCCTCAGTAGTCAGCATTCTGCAGCATGCCATCTCTGAACCTGGAGGCTCCACATGACCATCATAGCTAATAGCCATTAATAGATAAATTCATGAAGGAGCCATCTAGTTCTGTTTTAACAATATGGAAAACATTCTCATGTCCCAGTAGTACTGTGCTCCATACCCCTTTTCCACTTCTCAGTCACCTTAGGTCAGGAGCGGGCAGAATGTGGACTGGGATCTATTAGTAGATTTCTGATTTGTAGTAGATAGGCAAAGATTTCTGACTCCCAATCATTTAACAATGGTTAGCAGCTACAAAGTGACTTTTCCCACCTCAGTGAGGCTGCTGGAATGAAGAAAGTGGACCAGGACATGTGGGAAAGGACTTTGAGCTCAGTTCCATTCTCATACTGAAAACAAATTCATAAGCTTAGAATATGCTCAGAGGCACCCTCTCCTTTACTTCTAGCGGTCTTTATTTTGCATTGATAAACCTGCACTCTGTCCACCCTTGCTTTAGAGGCACGATGGCTAGAACTTTATAGGTTACTGAAAACATCCAAGAGATGTTTGAGGGCATGTGTGGGCACACACACTGTGGGATTTTTCAGAATTTCTTCCTTTGTGCAGCAAGCTCCCCCTTTCTCTGGCCTTGCAATTCCTGTTCATTTCAGTGTGATTTGCCATGTGGAGTTGCTGTTCAACAAACACAAGCGCCAAACTCCCTTGGGTGTGCAGGACTAGTTGCATGGATTTTGGGTGCTGGCGAATTTATTTGCTTGCCTAATGTTCCTGCATAATTTGTAATCTTTTTTTTTAATGATATCAAACAGTGTTTGCCTTCTGGTTCCTTGCAGTCACTCTTTCCATGGATTCATTAGTTCATATATTTAATTAGTATTGCTCTTGAATTTAGGTTTACTTACAGCATTTTAAGAGAGCCAGTGTGGTGTAGTGGCTAAGGTGTTGGACTATGACCTGGGAGACCAGGGTTTGAATCCCCACATAGCCATGAAGCTCACTGGGTGACCTTGGGCCAGTCACTGCCTCTCAGCCTAATTAAAACCCTATTCATAGGGTCGCCATAAGTCGGAATCGACTTGAAGGCAGTACATTTACATTTTACAGCATTTTAAACATCAACTAAAAAAAAGTGTTTTTTTTAATGCGAGCTTTCAAACCATTAACCACTGAGGGGGGAAGGATCACTTGTTTTTTCATTTGAGTCCCATGGAATGTAAGCATCCAAATGCTTTGATATCCTGGTAGAGAGAACACTGTTACTGCAACAGCAACATGAGGTAGAGGACGTGAACTAGGAATGATAGAGAAGGAGAGAAACAAGAAGGGAGGGTAGTGGAAAGAGAGCAGGACTGAAACCAGGGACCTTCTGCAAGCAAAGCAGATGCTCTGCCAATGGATTACGACCCTTCCCATCCTACACGTGTCAGAACAGAGGGGCATGGAAGTTCTCCATTCCCACACTTGAGTAATCCTTGATGGATGGAGGTGGTGGTGTTTTTCCAGTGGCAATAATACAAAGTTACCTGTTAGGCATACAATGGGTAAAATAAAATATAGATACTCTTAAATGTGTCTAACCATGGTATATCAAAATTAATTTATTAATGCTATTGTATTGTTGGAAAGGTGAGAGAGAACCCTACAATTGTCTGATATACTTTAGGTGCATATCTGGATCAGGTAAAGGGTCATATAAAGTCAGCCGTATAAAAATTAGGGAACATTTTTCTTAATTTATGGCTTATACAATGAAAATTGTGATGGAGAAGTTTATTATTACAATTAGTTATTTGTAAGAGAATTCATTAGCTTTCCAATACAGTTTTAAAATTGGACACTTTGTTCACACGTTGCATCTTAAATTTCAAAAGTTAGAAAAAGATGGCTTTGGCCATCTTGATAACATCCTAAAAAGCTTAAGCAACCAGTCAGAATGGACTGTTACATGAAAATACAGTACAGAGACATACACCTTTCAAAAAATCATAATGAAATTTGCCACCTTACATGATACCGATATGTCAGTTTTCAGCTCTTGGCCCATGGACTAACTGGTACAGAGTACCAGCACCTTTTTTGGGGGGGGGGGACTGTGCATGGCAACCATTTTGTGCTGGTACTCCCATCACTTTTATTGAAGTATGAGTACTGGCACCTCATTTTTTACCAAAACACACACACCCCCATCTCTCTCTCCCTCTCCCCCTCCTCCCTGTGTGTGTGTGTTATAGACACAGTTGTGAAGCCGGTGTTTTGTAGATGATCCCTCTGAAATCTACCTGTTCCAGTATCGAACTGTTCTTAATATCTTATCTTCTCATTTCAGGACAATCCTCCGTATGACAAGGGTGCATTCAGAATTGAAATCAACTTTCCAGCAGAGTATCCATTCAAACCTCCCAAGATTACATTTAAAACAAAGATCTATCACCCTAACATCGATGAAAAGGGGCAGGTTTGTCTGCCAGTAATTAGTGCTGAAAACTGGAAGCCAGCCACCAAAACTGATCAAGGTAAGACTTTCAGCAAATTTCTCCCAAACTAATTTGGATTTTTAGTGGGAATTTAAGCAGAGTTAACTGTCTCTAAGGTTGCAGCTCACGTGCACTGGACAGTCTGGTTCTTTTAATAATAAAGGGGAGCCAGAAGAGTGAAATGCTGGGGCATTTGATGAAATGAGCCTTTCTTTCCCAGTTTATCACCTCTGCTTATTTTGTGTTCTGTCCTGCACATAGACACCCTTTCAACTTCCCTATGGAAGGCTAACACAGAAAATACAATTCTAACAAGCCTGGAGAATTGGATTGTAGATATAATAGCGCTATCAACCTATTAAGCAACTGTTTAGTTGATGAATAATTGGCCTTTCATCAGATTAAATTTAAGAAATTTGCAGATTGCCACAACCCACCCGGCTTAGTCTACAGCACCTCCTTCTGGCGGGAAGGGTGGGATATAAATTTAATAAACCATCTATCTATACTTCTATATCTATATAGATATCTATATCTATGTATACACACAATGCTTTCTTCAGGCAGCCACCTGTTAAATATATATATTTATATATATTTAAATATATATTTATATATATTGCATATATATATGTGCATGCACATTTAACAGGTAGTTGCCTGAAGAAAGCGCTGTCCTTTAGATAGCTTTTTGTACTGGTTTGGTGTGGCATGGATGTTCTTAGTGTTCACACCTCACCATGAATGGTTTACTATGAATATGCAAAAGGTGTCTACTTTGCTCCTTTTCTCTAGTCAATGGGAGCAACAAACCACAATCGTAGGCATAGTGTCGGTGTTTAGATTGGGAATTGTGGCAGTAGTGGTTTATTGCTCTTGGTGCTAGAGAGCAAGAGTGATCTGCACGGTCATTGTAAGACGTGAACTGTAGCTAACTGATTTACCAACTGAGCCACTGTATTTCATTTGGCGGCTGCTGTTATTGCTGTTATCTATTGCCTGTTACCTGAAAGTTCCCAAGTGACTTGAAACACCTGGAAAACAAAAATAGAAATACAAAATATCATCTATCCCAAACCAGCTAATTTCCTTAGATTGTGAAGTCTTTGGGGAGAGAACTGTTGGGGTGGGGGGGATAGAATTGCTGTAAGCCATTTGAAGCCTGTGGGATAGAACAGTATCGCAAAGAAATAAACCTCATTGTTGGAAGACATTGGAGAGAGTGTGAGGGACCTCTGACCCACTGGTTCAAGAGAAGATTATTTATTGATCTACTAATTAAAGCTTACAACTCTAACATTTAGTAGGGCTACAGTGTTTAAATGATTGGTTAGATCAGTTCATTTTAAAAACTTATAAGTGGCTAAAATAATTGATTGGACAGCAGGTTTTAAAAATAAACGCATGTCTGCAGACACAGATGGCAAGCACTATCTTTAAAAAAACCATTTCCCACTTTTCTGGTATGAGGGAATGCCTCTTCGTAAGGATCATGTTTGTGATGACGCAGATGTTAATTACCTTAAAAACAAAGTAAATGACATGCCTTGCTTCTAAAATACTGTTTTTGTCCACATCATAAGGCACATAAGTCCAGCTCCCTGCTGAAGCTAAGCAGGGTCAGGTCTGGTCAGTGCCTGGATGGGAGACTGCCTGGGAACCATACGTAAGCCGCCTTGGGTTTCTATCATGAAAAGAAAAGCGGGGTATAAATGTAATAAATATAATAATAATAAGTCCCATTTAATTCTGAGTAGACACATACAGACTTATCAACTTAATACTTCATACAAAACAAGTCTCAACAGCAATTATGCCTAATGAGGTTGCAACCCTAATATTTATTCAGTCAGTCAATAAAGTTGTATATTTTGGTTCAATTCGTTGCATGCGGAGGATGGAGACATTCTTATCTCAGTGCATTTGTTACAATTCTTTGCATATAGTCAGTGCTGGTGAAAGTGAAAGAAGACCTTGTCTGTATCAGGATGCTAGAGGTTCATGTAACCTTAATATAATAACATGACCCACCTTGATAAATTCATTTAAGTTGCCATTTTAGTTTGTTGTTGTTGTTATGTGCCTTCAAGTCGATTATGACTTACTGTGACCCTATGAATCAGCAACCTCCAATAGCGTCTGTCGTGAACCACCCTGTTCAGATCTTGTACTTTCAGGTCTGTGGCTTCGTTTATGGAATCCATCTATCTCTTGTTTGGCCTTCCTCTTTTTCTACTCCCTTCTGTTTTCCCAGCATTATTGTCTTTTCTAGTGAATCATGTCTTCTCATTATGTGTCCAAACTATGATAACCTCAGGTTCATCCTTATAGCTTCTAGTGATAGTTAAAGTTTAATTTGTTCTCACACACAATTATTTGTCTTTTTCTCAGTCCATGGTATCCGCAAAGCTCTCCTCCAACACCACATTTCAAAGGAGTTGATTTTTCTCTTATCCACTTTTTTCACTGTCCAACTTTCACATCCATACATAGAGATTGGGAATACCATGGTTTGAATGATCCTGACTTTGGTGTTCAGTGATGCATCTTTGCATTTGAGGACCTTTTCTAGTTCTCTCATAGCTGCCCTCCCCACTCCTAGCCTTCTTCTGATTTCTTGACTATTGTCTCCATTTTGGTTAATGACTGTGCCAAGGTATTGATAATCCGTGACACGTTCAATGTCCTCGTTGTCAACTTTAAAGTTACATAAATCTTTTGTCATTACTTTAGTCTTCTTGACTTTCAGCTGTAGTCCTGCTTTTGTGCTTTCCTCTTTAATTTTTATCAGCATTTGTTTCAAATCATTACTGGTTTCTGTTAAGAGTATGGTATCGTCTCCATATCTTAAATTATTGATCTTTCTTCCTCCAGTTTTCACACCTCCTTCATCTTGGTCCAATTCCACTTTTCATACGATATGTTCTGTGTATAGATCAAACAGGTAGGGTGATAAAATACACCCGTCTCACACCCTTTCCTATTGGGAACCAATTGGTTTCTCCATATTCTGTCCTTGCTGTACCTTTTACTGTATCAAAACACTTCCTGCGCTCTCTCTTTCTCTCTCACTCACTCACTCTCTTGCTCACGCACACACACATATACTGACGTCTTTTGTTCTTTCTTTGGCAGTAATCCAGTCCCTCATAGCACTGGTGAACGACCCCCAGCCCGAGCACCCACTTCGGGCCGACCTAGCCGAAGAATACTCTAAGGACCGTAAAAAATTCTGTAAGAACGCTGAAGAGTTTACAAAGAAATATGGTGAAAAGCGACCAGTGGACTAAAAAAAAAAAAAAAAAATCTGACAGAGTTGATGTCAGCAATATGTGATAGAAGATCTGGAGCAGTGCATTTCAGACACACCACAAAGCAGGACTCTATGGAAAATTGACAAGTGCCACCTCTTGGTGTTAACTTGTGGCTGTTACTAACTTTCTACAGTTTCTTAATCAAAAGTGGGCTAGGTAACCTGTAAAGAAAGGATTAAAAATTTAAGATGTTCTAGTTCTGCTTTCTTTGTTTAAAATCACTGCTTCAATATACTTTAAAGGATGATGTTTCTTTTTTTTCCTTGTCAGAATTTATAAAAAAAATATCTTAGACATATAATCTGCCCTTAAAAAGTTCAAAAGGTTGTGGCTGTTTTTTCTTATTTTTGCTTGCAATTCCTTTTTCCCCCCATTTAATTTTGTTTTTTCTTCCCTTCTCCCCTCCGCCCCGAACAAAAACAAAATCCCACCATCACATTGATGTCTTAGCAAAATTATATTGTTTTCCTGGCAAAAAAATGAGAGAGAAAGAGATGGAATGTTTGACAGTTTTGCTTCCTTTATCCCTCTTAAATGTTGCAGTGTGATTTGTGGAACTTGGCCTCAAGTTTCTCTCAACTTCAGTTTGTAACATTATAAAATCCACCACTTGTACTCCATCAGATAATCAGAACCGAGCCTAGATCTCGTGTAAATCTGGCTGATGTTACTACAATAATGTTTATTAAATGGGGAACTCCAAGCTTTGTGTGCATGAGTGAATATCGCTTATGTCCTGTTTCTGGGAAATTGTTGACACAGGATTTTCTGTAACAAAGGAATAGTGGGATGTGATTTTTCAAAAAAAATTATTTTACACTTTTATTTATGCAGACAACCTAGAAGAAATCATTATTTGGAACAGCATTACAAACTGGTTTGGGAAAATGTTCAGATTAGGGACCAAGAGGTACCAAAGTGGAAAAAAAACAAAGTTCCCCCAACCAACCCCCTTTGGGGGGGGGGGCTTCATTTTTTTGTAGCGGAGAGGGTTGCAGAAGGAAAATGTCATGCAGTGTTGATTTTGATAAACAAATTGATAGTCAACAAATACATATTTCCATCCTATTACTTCTCTCCTGTGGAATTATAAACTTACCTTCCCATAATGATGGATAGTCTGATTGTTATTGGAAACACAATTATTATTAAGCAGTAAGCAGCCAATGCATACTGCCATTCATGAAATTCTTGCATAAAATATGACATTCTAAAATTGAATGGTTATAATTCAGGGGACAACAAAAATACATTTTTCTTTTTAATCCCAGGCATTCGTGCACAAATAAGGTGATGCACTTCCCATTTAGAATGGAATACTCTTTCCATTTTATTTTTAATTTTAGGATACTGTAAAATACAATCTAGCCATGTGACCAAAGGTGGCTTCTCAGCTACTAAGTTTTAACGCTTGGTTTAAGAAAGCATTTGGCTCCATCCCTGGGGCAATTGTAGGGAGTTTGGAAATAGGCTTTTCCTTTGCCACATTTTAGGGCTAACATATGTTGGGGAGCAGTAGTCTTTTGGATTTTAATGTTTTCTGTATACCCCTCTCCTCCCTTCTTCCCAACTCCTAACTTTTGATTTAAAACCGTAAAAGATTGACAGCCAAGTACCTCTGTTGAAAAGTAAAGGTTTTTTTTTTCTTTTTTAAGTTGGGATATGAAGCATCTCTGTTTTAAGTGTTCTTAGACAAATTATTTGGTAGGCAATTAAAGTAAAAAAACTACCTTTTACTTAATGGACACTTGCATTTCCTAAGTGTGTGTGTTCAGGCTTGGTGACCAGCACTGTTTATTACCAAAATTTCCACAATTTTTTTGTGTCTTCATTTGCAGAAAGTTGGTACTGACTTTGTTTCATTCACGCTCACGCAGATTCAAAATAAACAAAAAATGCCAAATTTTACCTGTCAAACTGAAGTGTATGTAAATCCTGCATCACATTGCTTCTCGATGAGCTATGTTTGTACCTATCGGTTGTATCTGTTAGAATAGTAGCCTCTTGTTCCGAGCACAGCTCTTTATTCATTTTATCTTCATTCTTGTTACTTTGATAGTGAGAATATATATATATACAAACCTCTCAGGTAAAAACTGCATATATGTGAACTGGTGCTGTCTGAAAAATGAATTGAAGAGCCTGGCTAACTCAAGGAATTGCTGTTCAGAATTCACACCCTGCTTGTGCTATGCTGGTACTTGCTATTAACACCTAGGAATGGAGGCAAATTTAACCTTTTCTTTCTAACCTATCATCTTGAAATCACACAGCGTATAACAAAGCAAGTCTTTGCTTTGAGAGGGTGGTTCTCAGGTTTAGAATTTTCTCTGCAATATGTCTGACCCCATGAGATGCATTAATATGGAGAATGTTAACACATGATCCAGAACCTCCACAGATGCAGCCATTGTCTTATGATCATGGCAGTGCACCTTTTATTTTAGGCTCCTTGGTCACTGACATTGTTTCTACTAGGGCGCGGATGTATCAGTGACTTGTCCACAAGCAAGGCTTTCCACTTACCCCTGGAACAGCTAGGCTGCATCTGATGAAGAAAATTCTAAAAAGGTTTGAACCAGAAGGTGTTGAATCCTGCTGTGTATCTTTTAATCACAACGTATTCTTTTTGCCTTCGGCTGTGCCTCTCCAAAGATCCCACAGAATCCTGCCAGTTGGGGAAGAAGTGAGATTTTTCAGAGGTGCACAAACCGTATGATCAGGTGGGCCTTATGTAAGGGCAACGTACTACAAACCAAGGGTGGGATGCCCATTTTAATCAACACTCCTAAGAGGTAGGACTCCATGGCTGAGGCCGATATTTCCAGTAGTGTACCCAAAGCGTAACGTTCCAGAGATTCTTCCCCTCTCACCCCACCTGGTGGTTGGACTGCAGATGGGCATTGGGGTCTTTCGCTATCACTGGAACATAGAAGCGAATGCCTGGTCCCTGAAAAGGTGTCAGCGCCTGAATATTGAATTCATGTTAGTAGTTCGGATCGTCATTTCTATACACAGTGAGAGGAGCTAGAAGGAAGTGGAAGCCTGCAAGCCCAAGGCCCTTGCACATGAGAGATGGGGATTGATGGATGTCACTGGCAAGCAAGCACACACACCCCTTTAGTTCAGCATCACTGAGGTGTGCATAAATGCAGAGAAATACGGCGGTGCAATGTCAACTCAGGCATCCACACCACTTCTTCCCCCCCCCCCTTTCTGGTTCTGTTTGGTTCCCAAAACAAAGCTGAACTCCAAACTTATTGTTTTGAGATCCAAGTCTACACCATGTTCTTGTACTGGTATAGCCTTTCTTGCAATTCCATTCTGCTACCCTGAATAAAATGCTCTCAAAGGCTTTGTGGCATGGCTTACTTCCCTTGCATTTCTTGTTTAAAATGTAGGCTTCCGGACCTGGTGTAAGTTTGTTAAAACTTTTCTGCTGAGCCTATATTAAGCTGAAGTGGTCTGTAGACAGAGTCTCTCTTTTTCATTCCACGTGCAATAATTCCATTTTAAACATCTTTCAAAGGTACACGAAGAGAGGGAATGGTGGTCTGGAGACCATGTCCAACTGTTTCTTCACTGTCTTGGAACCAGTTAGCTTTTTATTTTGCCGGGGAGGAGAGGGTGTTGCTCACTAGCACAGTGATTACCGTGTACGCAAAGTATTCTTGATACCACCACTTCAAATCGGATGCTGGGTTTTTCATATGGTGTGTTTATCTCCCTATATTCCTTTGAAAGTAGGCAGTGATGGCCACCAAGTTGGATGGCTACAGAAGAGGATTGATCAAACACGTGGAAGATAAGGCTACCAGTGGCTGCCAGCCATGATGACTATGATCTGACTCCATGGTTGGAGGTAGCATGCTTCTGAATGCCAGTTTCTGGAAACCACCAGAGGGGAGAGTGCTCTTGTGCACAGGTCTTGCTTATGGGCTTCCCGTAGGCATCTGGTTGGCCACTGTGAGAACAGGATGTTGGCCTAGATGGACCTTTGGCCTGATGCAGCAGGGCTGTCCTTGCGTGTGTACACATATACTGTACCTATGGGTGTAGAGGGGGAAAGGGAACATTTTTGTAAACTGAGTTATGCTGGTATACGTTCAGGATTGCGTATAACAATGCTGGGGCATAGTTGCTCCATAACATGAATTCTGCCCTTCCTCAGGGGAGCTTGGGAGGAGTGCAGATGGTCTCTCCCCTTTATCCTTACAACATTGGGAAGTATAGACTTGTCCAAGGGCACCCAGTAATCTTTTGTGATGAGGGCAATCAAAGCAGCTCACTTGAGCTAGCCAAACGGTCTTGTGCCTGCCCTCACCCTCTCTACATCAGGGTAGTTCAGCCAAACGCAACTAGAGGCTTCATTAGCACCGATTCCGTTAGCACACTGCAATTAGTAGGCCCTCCAGTTGTTGCTGAACTAGAACCCCCATCATCCCTGGCCATTGGTCATGCCTGCTGGGCTGGTGGGAGTTGTAGTTCAGCAACTGATGAGCATCGCTCTAGAATGAACATCAAGAAAAACTTCCTGTTAGAGCAGTACAAATGGAACCAATGACCTAGTGAGGTGGTGAGCCCTCTAACACTGGAGGCATTCAAGAGGCGGCTGGACAGCCACCTGTCAGATATGCTTTAACTTGGATTCCTGCATTGAGCAGGGGGGTTGATTTGATGGCCTTACAGGCCCCTTCCAACTGTATATTTGATCACTAGAGCAAGTGGAAGCTGGTAAATCCATGCCATAATTCTTGGAATACCTTGCATATCCAGGTAGTGTTGTTGATTTTGTAGAAAACACCTTTCTGAAAACTGCTAGGCACTGTAGGTGGCTAAGAATATCAGTGGCTACTAGTCACGATAGCTATATTACCTCCACTGTCAAAGGCACTATGTCTCTGAATACCTGTTGATTATCTCAAGTGGAGAGCACCACTGCACTCAAATCATGTTTGTGGGTTCTCCATAGGCTTCTGGTGAGAACTAGACTGGTCTGCTCCATCAAGGCTCTTATGGTGTTATGAGCTCGATGGAGAGATCTGACTTGATGTAAGGAAGCTTCCTGTGTTCCTTTCACTCTTGCACCTCTATAAGCGTTCACTGTAGGTCAACATAGCTCCCGCCATGGCGATAGTGAGATTTACTTCTGAAGAGACATGCCTAATATTGCAATGTAACATCTTTAGGACTCTTTAACAGGAACACTGTACCAACTTAGATTCGGTATATCTTCTGATGTTGCCTTCCTTTCCCCCAGCACCCAAACAATCAACCCAACAACCACCACTTCCAAGTGGAAATGTTGAAAAAGAGTAAGAAGGAATTACACGTTTTAATTTTTTTTTGCAAAAAAAAAGTTTGTTTCAGCTCTTTGAACACTGATGATGCTACTGCAGTGGGGACCTTAGATGAACAATATGAAATGTGCCTGGCCTGAGCCATGTTAGAGGGTCAAAACTCTCATGGTGCCCTAGAGGACAGCTGTGGGACACACAAAGGGGAAATGTGAAGGGAGATGTACTCTTCAGAAGTCTGCACCCCTTGCAGATAAAAGGTCCTGAGTTCAATCCCTGGCATCTCCATTTACGGCCTGAAAACCAAGAAGCTTTCTATTTGTGACCCTCATGAGACAAGTGGAACCTGCAACAAAATGTTGCACAGGATCCCTGGGTGCTAGTGATGGGAAGGAGAGTCCCCTGCTTTTCCTTGAGCCAGGAGATCGGGGGAGCTTCTCACCCTGGAAGCCAGATGTGGCTGATGATGCACCTTCCCCCATTAACCAGGTTTTCAAGCAGCCATCAGCCAGAACCAGGGGCTCTCAACCCATCCACATAACCAAGGCAGCCTTTTATAGTTTGGTCTGTTCCTAAAAATAGCACCATGGAACAGAAGCATCTAAGCCAGTGTTCTTCAACCTTGCGTCCCCGGATGTTGATGCACTACAACCCCGATCATCGCTGACCATTGACCATGCTGTCTGGGGGTAATGGGAGTTGTAGTCCACCAACATCTGGGGACCCAAGGTTGAAGAGCAAATATCTAAGCTTAGGGTTGATCTGGTGGCCACCTGAAATCCAGAGAAGACTGAACACAAATAGTCAGTGAATAGTAGAGCAGGGTATGCCAAGTCCTCTTAACCTTTTTTTTTGGGGGGGGGAGGACTTGAGATAGGGAAGAAGAGTTCATTTTGATCTTAATATATTTCTGCATACCCTGCAGAAAATGGCAAATGCGATTCAATGTAAGCAAGTGTAAGTTTTTGCATAATTTCACATACACGCTCATGGGATCTGAACTGGTGGTGACTGACCAGGAACGAGACCTTGGCTTGTAGAAGATGTTGACCCGGTGTGCGGCAGTTGTGGAAAAAAGCAAATTCCATGCTAGGGATCATTAGAAAACTACTGAAAATAAAACTGCCGCTATAATGCCATTATATAAATCTACAGCTGCACTTGGACTACTGTGTACAGTTCTGGTTGCCTCACCTCAAAAAGGATATTGTAAAGTTGGAAAAAGTTCAGAAATGGACAACCAGAATGATCAAGGGGATGGAGCGACTCCCCTATGAGGAGAGATTGTAGCATTTGGGCTTTTAGTTTAGAGAAAACGCAAGGAAGTGGTGACATGATAGAAGTGTATAAAACTATGCATGGCATGGAGAAAGAGAAAAAATGTTTTTCTCCCTCTCTCATAACACTAAGAACTCATGGATATCCAATGAAGCTGAATGTTGGAAGATTCAGGACAGACAAAAGAAAATACTCCTTCATGCAGCGCAGAGTTGAACTAAGGAATTTGCTGAAGATGCAGTGATGACCACCAACTTGGATGGCTTTAAAAGAGGATTGGATAGATTCATGGAGGATAAGGCTATCAATGGCTACTAGTCACGATGGCTATAGTCTGCCTCCATGATCAGAGGCAGTATGCTTCCAAATACCAGTTGGTGGAAACAGCAGGAAGGGAGAGTGTTCTTGCACTCAGGTCCTGCTTGCAGGCTTCCCATAGGCATCTGGTTGGCCACTGTGACAACAAGATGCTGGACTAGATGGGCCACTGGCCTGATCCAGCAGGCATTTCTGTTCCTATGCATATGCGGGAACTCTCTGTTTGTGGGTAGCCCCATGTCACCTCCAAAATGATCAGGATAGGGCCCTCTGTTTGCAATTAGATGGATCAGTGGTCTGGATCTGTATACAGAACGATGAATCGGCATATGGCAGCTCCTAGACGTACAGCCCTAGATTCCACCACCACTTTCTGGTCAAGCCAGAGCCTTAAGGAATAAAACACATCTTACAGTCATAAAGCCAATTAATGAATTTGCCTGTTTTATACTGCCCACTACCCTCTGGTGCAAACAGTGCTCTTTATACCTATGGGATGCCTGCATTCCACGTAAGCCCTGAAAAACCACAGAACCACCTGCAAAATTCAACAACCTGCACATTTGTTCAATAGCCACATTTCTAAACTTGTGACTGTGAAGCTAGAGCAGGACTACCATGTCCCCATGCCTCTCCAGAAGCAGGAAAAAAATCTGTAAACTAAGGACGTGAGCTGCACATTAGCTAATTTATAGAAGTGGCTGAATTCAGCTTTTTATTGGCATGGCATCTGAGTGACCTCGGTGGAGCATTTTAATTTATGTTAGGCCACATCCACACCATACATTTCAAGCACTTTTGCATCACTTTCAACAGTTGTGGCTTCCTTCAAAGAATCCTGAGATCTGTAGTTTGTTGCTGAGAGGTGATCTCCTGTTCCTCTCACAGAGCAACAATTCCCAGTGTGGTTTAACAGTCAGTCCCTCTTCCCAGGGAACTCTGGGAACTGTAGCTCTGTGAGGGGAAGCAAAGATCTAACAACTCTCAGTGCCCTTTACAAACTACAGATCTGAGGATTCTTATGGGAGGTGGGGAATCATGACTGCAGTACCAAAGGGTTGTAGTCAACTAACTTTTACTCAAAGTAGCCCCATTGAAATTAACGGATGAAGCTAGTCACAGCCACTTATTTCAGTGTGTCTACTCTGATTAAATGTTTGCTGAATCCAACCCATAGTGCTTTAAATGTATGGTACAGACGTCATCTTAGTGTTGGATTTATACAGTTCCTGTTTCAGGTTCCTAGATAATGGACCAGATCCGACATCTGTAGACTTGCAGCACACTGAAGCAGGTCCTAGGACTCTGGCCCATAAAAATGTGTATTTTTCCATGCCAGTGTTCACACCAGAGGCCCACACCGCAATGAGACATCCAGAAAACATATATAGTTTCCCACAGCTCCTAGAATCTTCTGCCCTATAGATTGTACTTGGCTGTCTCTTCATGCAGGGCAGACCATCACCGTTCAAAGTTTTCCTCTGTAGGAATATGGCCTCTGTTCTCCCTGTGTTGTGAAGTGAGGTCCTCTGAGATACAAAGATCAAGACAGGGACACTATTCATAACTCACGTGGTCTATTCATTGGGGGTCTTAACTCTGCAATGTACTTAGCATCATGCTTAATCCAGCCCTTGCCTGTACAGTAAAAGAGGCAGGGTCACTACTCTAGGTCACATCTCAAGATCTTTAAAAGCACACAGCTGAATGTTCCTCATTCTGTAATGGCTCTGCAACTCTGCATTCTTTAGTGTCTCAAGTTCATGCAAGCGTTCCCAGGATTGTGAGAAATCATCCGGTCCCTCGCCACAGCCCCCAACTGGTGGGATGCTAGGGTGTCCTGGGTGTGTCATCAGCTCAATGGTTATAGTCCTGTTTTCTTGATCTGGACACGATGACAAATGAGAAGGCACGGAGGAGTCCTCTTCCGCAAGGTAAGCCATTGTAGCATTCTCAATGGCCCCAAGGATCTTGGCAATGGACATATTTTTTCCCATGGTGCTGAGACCTATGTATATATCTGGCCACCTGTGGAAGATGAACATTTAATCACATGAATAAAGTTAGTTTATTAATTAGTTTCTGGGCCCCATTCAAAGTGCTTGGTTTGCCCTTATCCGGCTCAGACCACAACACTTCAAAGACTGTCTCTCTGCACATGAGCCAACCCGGTCCCTCTGCTTGTCATCGAAAGCCAGTTTTAAAAGGCCATGCTTTTAAACCGTAACACTGCTTTAGAATGTTTTTAAACCGTCTTTAGAATGCTTTTCTTTTTTTTGCCATTAAATTATTTTGCTTTGCTTGCTGTCCTGGGCTCCTTCAAGAGGAAGGGCAGGATATACATTTAATAAATAATAATAAAATTATAATAATTCTCCAAGGGAGAACAGGCTTTCTTGGTGCTCCCCATTTGTGGGAAGGCTTGCCTGGCACCATCACTATATGTTTTTAGGTGCCACGTAAGACATTTTTAATCACACAGGCCTCTGGACCTTAATTTTCTGCTTATCGTTTCAGTGGGGTGGGGTTGACTTGGATTTTCTCTTTAATCCTATTACTGGTGAGCATTTTAGGCTCTTTTTAATGTTTTTGTAAGTCACTTTGAATAAGACACTATTAAACAAAATAAATCATAATAAAATTAATAATACAGCTGAAGGAGAAGAATTACACATAAACGAGTAAACAATTTAAATTATTACAACATATATAAATAACTTAAGAAAATAAAACCTGTTATACTAAAGTTAAGACGTATTAACCATCTGTTTCCTTATAGTACATGCTAAAGCCACTTTAAAAGTTATTTCACTTCTCAAACCTGAAAGAAGGAAGGAGGTATAGAATGTGTCAGATCTACTGGGTATGTTTTTTAAAATTGGAACAATATAAAAGGAACAAATACCCTTATAATATGAACAGTATAACAGGACATGGGTGTTTGATTCAACCTCGCCCAACCGGCATGGGCAGATGCATTGGGAATAAGGAGTGCGCAAATATCTCCCCTCCAACAAGGCTGATGGTAAGGAGTTGAAACGAGCCAGTGGAAAGGCTCTGCGATACGCAGGGATCTCCAGAGCATAAAGAGAGGCTTCAAGGGCAAGATTCTTCTTGTGATTTACCAGAAACGAGTAACGTGGGGCCTGAGCTCTGTCTTCTTGTAAGGTAACATCCCTAATCCGGTTCTTAATCTTATTTCCATGGCCTTTATAGGTCCCAGCTGAACCAGAGCTGAGAGAGAAAAGCCATAAAGATGTAATTTTTCCTAACAAGACATTTTCAAGATGATTTATTTTTAAGATGTTTTAAGATGCTCTGTTTTAAAGATGCTTTTAGTGTTTTGTCCCTTGTTTGCTGGCCTGGGCTCCTTCTGGGAGGAAGGGCAGGATAGAAATTTAAATAATAATAATAATAATAATAATAATAGAAGATGATGATGATTTTAAATGCTGTCCAATTTCTCTGGGTACCTTTTTTAGTCAACCAGGAGTCTTTCTCTATAAAACACTCTCTGAGCAGGGCAGATGAGTATAGGTTGATGGAAATGATGAAGACCAAGCAGAAAGCCAAAGGAAGTGTAACACCGGAGTTATTTCCAAAGCGTGGGCGCCTCACCTGATGCAGTGCTTCCTAAACACATCCACCGTCTTAAGCGAGTCCTTCTCCACGTCCAGGTAAAAATCCATCAAGGGCGGATCGATCCAATCACAGCGGGGAAGGTCTGGTTCTATGGGGAGGCGGGTATATTTGATCCCATAATCCTCCAGCACCTGTGCAAATACATGTCTGATCTCTGGAAAAGAAAACGATACTTTTTAGGAAGTCCATCTCCAAGGGACAGGCTTTTTTTTTTTTTTTTAAAGGTGTGTTTTCTCCCAGTCCAAGTTGATCCCTGCATCACTGCTGTTTCGTTCATGCCCAATTTGGACATTACAACAGAATCGGTATTCATTAAAAGATTGAGTATGTACCTGCTTCTTCCCAAAAATGTGGCTACAAGTTACGCCAGAGGTGGGGAACCTGAGACTCAGGGCCCCAACGTTGGCCCCTCGAGCTTCTCTACGTGGCCCTTGGGACTCTCCCGGGGACGGATCCCCCCCCCGGCCTCCCCCCCTTTGCACCCTCCTTGAGTGTTTTCGTGCCTGGCTGGAATGGGCCCTTGAATTCTGCTCATGCCTCTTGCTTGCCTGGTTGGAGGATAGAGAGGAGCACGTGTGAAGAAACTGGCCTACTATACAAAGGTAGCGTGTACATTCATGGCTGTGCCCCCGCACACCACTGGCATGTGGCCCCCAGAAGGAATGTGGCCCTTAGGCTGAAAAAAGGAAATCCCCACAAAATGCCTTTGATGTGACGTTACTCCTGGGCACGTGGGAAATTAAAAGAGGGCTCCTGGAGCTGATTGGAGGGAAATTGGTTAATAGGCGTGGAGGGGACATCCACTGGCATCAGAGAAGGCCCACCAGAGGACATCATGCCAAAGGCCCCTCAAACCTGAAGCCGGTCCGGCTGAGGCTCAGAAGGAAGCCAGAAGGGGAGATTCTGGGTCTTTGACCCCTTGGGTTAAGCTTCTACAAGCCTCAGGCATGTATTGTCCTTTTTATCGGGACTCCCAATTTGATCTTAATCACCCCAACTCTTCCAAAAATCCCAGGGAGGTCTGATGCATTTTATTTAGAATATTTACGCTCAGATCGGAACCCGCAGGTCACATTTAATGTGGCAAGATCTTACGCATCAGCTGTTATCTGTAGAAGAGTGCTGATAATAATGATAACCTTTTGGGGGGCTTTTTTGCCCACTGGTGTATTTATTCAACACTATTAGAGTCATGTTATCTCACGCTGCAGCTGTTTGTTTCTTTCGCTGTATAATGTTGATACGTTTCTGTTGTTTTAATATGTTATAGTGCTAGTCTTTGACCGTAATAAATAATTAAAAAATAACTAAAGCCCCAGGCATCAGGCATCGCACTTAACTCCGTGTTCGAGTGCTCCCGTTGCATCTGCCCTTTGTCTACCCCTCTGAAAAGGGACGCTGCTGTTGAAGCTGAAAGATCGCAACGGCCGAGTAAAATAAAAACAGTCGCTCACAGTGGATGTTTTCTTTGCCTTCCTAAGTATATTTTATATTTTAGCAGAACAGCTTATAGAAGTCTGAAGGCTGGCGGGGGAAACGCCGAGGACCATTTGCATGAACTGTGAATTGAACAGGAACGGAACTAGATCCTTTTTAGAGGGGGGAGGGGGGGGCAGAACTGGAACCGGAACCAATTCCTTTTAAAAAGGATCTTTCCAGGCACTGGGAGTGTGCCATTGCTGAGTGTGAAGACACAGAAAGAGACCTCCCTGCTGCAGCTGTCACCAAAACAGCTGCTCTTTGGGCCGGGAAAGCAATAAAAAATGAGTCCCTCCAGGAAACCAGCTCAAAGGCAACCTTATCACTACAGGTAACCCGACCCAAGGCAGCTGCCTGCCCCACTGGCAGTCCTGCCTGTTAACCCTTTTCTGGCATTCAGCCCTTTAGTGATAGATAACCTGCACAGGAACATAGGAAGTTGCCTTCTGCTGACTCAGACCAGTGGTCCATCTAGCTCAGTATTGTTTACACTGACTGGCAGCGGCTCTCTGGGGTTCCAGGCAGGGTTCTCTCTCAGCCCTGCTTGGAGATGCTGGGAATTGAACCTGGGACCTTCTGCATGTGAGGCAGATGCTCTGCCACTCAGCTATGGCCTTTCCTCCAGTCACCTGGGCCAGCTGCATTGTGGGAGTCTGGGTCCTTTAGGGCAGGGGTGGAGAGAGCCTCAGTCCCGGAGGCCAAATGCAGCCCTCCAGGCCTTTCTGTATGATGCGTGGGGGTCTCCCTAGGCAGCGCCCCAGGCCACACCCACTCTACCCAAACCACACACCCTCACTGCTCTGACTTCACACTGTCCCGGCGTGTTTTCACCCTCCCAGAGTGGCTGAAATGTGTCCTTGAACTCTGACCAGGGAGTGTGAGTATGCGTAGGAACTAGCCTGCTGTACAAGGATAACAATTTACATCTGAACAGTAGCGTAGTGGCAACTTCAGAAGTGCAGGGTCCCTCCATGTTAGCCAGTCATGTCTCCCCCCTTTTTTGCTGTGGGGTTGAGAATGAGATCCTTGCAAATGCCTTTTCCCACAACAACAGACACTCCGAGAAACCAATAAGCAGGAAAGAGGAGAGCGTTAGCTACTGAGAAGAGTCTTCTCAGTGGATGACTCAGCTTTCACTCTGATAGTCTCCAATCAGCAGGAAAAAATAAGGAAGCATATCAAAAGGCTCTTCTCAGTGGCTAACACACTCCCCTTTCATGTTGATTGGCTTGTAGCACGCTGGAGATATAGGGATCTTGCTGGGACCGTGCTCCTAAAAAAGTAAGGGCTCTAAGACCCGCCAAGTCCCTGATGGCTACACCCCTGCGTTTGATGCTCTGCCCATTTTTGCTTCTGGCCCCACCCACCATGGGCATGTGGCCCCCAGAAGGTTGTCCAGAAGGGCATGCGGCCCTTGGGCTGAAAAGGGTCCCTCATCCCTGCCTGATGTGGATGCATCCTACCTGGGAGCACATGAACATGCTGGTGTCCGTCCATGTGGTGAGGTAAGTGGCCTGTCAGTTCACAGAATAAATCAACCTGCGCTGTGAGTTCCTGTTTCACCTAGGAACGAGAAAGAAAGAACGCTCATCCTTAATTTTTATTCTGTTATACAGAGCTTGGAAAAGTTACTTTTTTGAACTACAACTCCAGCCCAAGCCAGTGGCCACGCTGGCTGGGGCTGATGGGAGTTGTAGTTCAAAAAAAGTACTTTTCCAAGCTCTGCATTTATATCCCACCTTACCTCCAAGGAGCTCAAGGTGGCATACAAACATGGTTCTCCCCCTCCCAATTTTATCCTCACAACAACCCTGTGAGGTAGGTTAGGTTAAGAGATGTAATGATGGCCCGAGGTCACCCAGTGAGCTTCATGGCCGAGTGGAGATTTGAACCCTGGTCTTCCAGGTCCGCTTGTGTTGCGAATTGTCATTTATATGTATACGGCCTTCTTCTTTTTAAGTGAACAATTACCGCAAGAAACCCTTCGGGATTGCTTTGCATATTTTACAAATTGATTTAAAATATGCATTTTCTGCTTGGCTTGTGGGGCCAAATTTAAAACAGACAGGCACATTGGAAGCTGCTTTATACTAAGAAGCGACTCACCAGGGACGGAGCTGCTGTGCCCGCTTCCTGGCAGGTGGGTCGTTGCCCAGGCGGCTGCCCACCACCAGCATTCGCCATGAGAAGGAGCAGTTTACTTTTCGGCACTCACCACTCCAAGTTTGCCATTAGAAGGAGTGTTTTATTGTTCACAAACAGTATACACCCCTTAACCCTGGTGGACATGTCCTGTGACATGGGGCCAGAAAGTCAAGTAAAGCCCCATCTGCACTATGCATTTAAAGCAGTATCATACCACTTTGAACAGTTATGGCTTCCCCCCCCCAAAAAAGAATCCCAGGAATTTTAGTTTGTGAAGGGTACTGCGTGTTGTTAGGAGAGACCCCTATTCCCCTCACAGAGCAACAATTCCCAGAGTTTCCTGGGAAAGAGGGACTGACTGTTAAGCCACTCTAGGAATTGACACTTTGTGGGGGGGGGAAGAGGGGTCTCCTAACAACTCTCAGGAGCCATAACAAACTAGAGTTCCCAGGATTCTTTGCAGGGAAGCCATGACGGTTTACAATGGCATGATACAACTTTAATTGTATATTTCAGATGAGGCCTTACTTGAAGGGTTGTACCTAAGAGCCTTTGGCTCCCCAGATACTGGTGAACTACAGCTCCCATCATCCTTGGCTATTGGCCGTGCTGGCGGGGGCTGATGGGAGTTGTAGGTCAGCATCTTCTGGAGAGACAAACCACACCTGACCTAAGTGAATAAACTCCACATGGCATCTCCCGCCGGCAATCCTGAAAGGGCAAGCGAGCAAGCCAGGTATGTGCTTCTTCCACCCACCTCTGACATGTTAAGGAGACGATCAGCTAGCGCTGCACGGATCCCCATCTTTCCGTGGAAAAAGCCTTTGTCGCTGAGCAACGTGGACTTCCCTTTCAGCGCCGGGCAAACCGGAGAGCCCTCAGAAAGGTTGGCGTGGAGTCCTATTGGGATGCGATGCCTAGAGAATTAATAGTTTAAAGCACCAGTTAATGTCTGACGTTCGCTAACACCAACATTCCCACAAATCTATGGATTCAGAGCGGAGGTGGAGAAATCTGTGGCCATCCGGAGGACTGGACTACAACTCCTGGCCGTTGGCCGTGCTTGCTGAGGGTTGATGGGAGTTGTAGTTCAGCAACCTCTGGGGAGCCAAATGTTCCCCGCCCAATTTAGAGGAAGGCGTCTCACGTTGTGTCTTTCAGCACGGATGTACGTCTGTTCCTAAGTATCCCTGCAAGAGGGAATAGAAATAGCATACAAATACGACTGTTGTTTCCCAGACCTGTCCTTATTCAGGGCCAGCACGCAGCTGATAAATCTGATAAGTGGGAATTGGGAGAATCTGCATTTCCACCAGGGTGCTGCGCTTTGCATATCGCAGCACTCTAGTTTGGGAATCACCAACGTGGTACCAGTGGGCAAGCATATACCCATGGAGGATTTTCCAGACACTTTCAAGGTCCCTTCCCCCACCCTTCCTGAAATGAGGCTTGAAAGAATCATTCTATATTAGCCAATAGAGTAGCTTGTAGGGTTTTTGTGTCTGCGTGCTGATCATAACAGTTTCTCTGGTTTGCAAATGTGCCTGCGTGCGCAAAAAGGTAGGCGACCCCTGGTCTAGTTCAGGAGCTCCCAAACCGTGGTCTGCAGACCACCAGTGGTCCATGAGCTTCATTCAGGTGGTCTGTGGCATGCCTGTGGATTTGTGGCACATCCCTCACTTTAGATACGGTGATTTTTAATTTTTGATTGCTTTTATTTCTGATATATTGTATAGAATTCAAACGATAATACAGTATAATACAATCTATCAGAAACACAAGAAGCAATACAAATGCAATTTGAAATCATGCAGCATCTAGCACAGTGCATTACAATTACTACAACAGGCAGAAAAATAATTAAGCGGTCCGCCAAGACCCTCAGCAATTTCCAAGTGGTCCAGCGGGATGGGAGAGAGTTTGGGAACCACTGGTCTATTTTATTTTTCTACTACAGCCAATATTAGTGAGGTCTTGGGGAGGGGGCTAGATTTGCTTGAGGACCCAGTCAAGCCCCCGAAATGGGAGTTAGCCACTCCTGTGTTAAAGGAGAGCTCAAGATGAAGAGCATTATCAAAAAAGACCATCCGTTTGCACAAATTCACCTACTTCTCAGCCGGAATTTTAATTCAAACCAGCCCATGTTTCTAATTTGCGTAATATGTGGATGAAGAAACCTTCAATAAGTCGTCTATAACCCAGGAATATTTATAACACCAAAACGCCCACATAAGGACAATCCTTTTAGTCAGCAGAGATGGTGAAATGGATTGCGATGTTGGCTATCAACGACTATATTTATCATCGGAGCAAGCAAAAAAGGCTGACCCAGATCTGAGCTTGCACACCGAGGCTATATACGATGCTGACGTAGAAAGTTAATCTTGCATTAAATGAGGTAACTCCCATACATAAGTGCGAGCAGGAACTGTTAATTACTCCTGTAGAAACTAATTAAGTTTCCAAGGTAGGATTTAAATACGTTCTCATCTCTCTGCATTAGATTCCCAACTAAGAGGAGGTAAGAGAGGTGGTGAGAGGGCTCCAAAAAACAGCCTTCCAAAACTGCTCAGAGTGTGTATTGAAGCTGCTGCCACTGTAAATGCTCTGACCTGGATTTAAAGAAGCCATTTCAGACTCAAGTCACATGGTGGATTTGGCTACATTCAGCAGGGCATGTAATCAGAAACGGGGCCAGGTGTCTTCTATATTTAAAGGTAAAGGTGTCCCCGCACTTATAGTGCGAGTCGTTTCCGACTCTTAGGGTGACAATCTTGCGACATTTACAAGGCAGACCGTATATATGGGGTGGGTTTGCCAGTTCCATCCCCGGCCTTTCTTTACCCCCCAGCGTATGCCGGGTACTCATTCATACTTCATGGATGGAAGGCTGAGTGGACCTCGACCCCTGTTACCGGAGATTCGACTTCCTCCTTCCGTTGGAATCGAACTCTGGCCATGAGCAGAGCTTCGGCTGCATTACCGCCGCTCACCACTCTGCGCCATGGAGGATCTATATTTACAAAAAAGGAAAACCTGGAATTTTCAGATAGGGAGGGAGGGAGGCTGCCTGGTGGGCGCTTTCGAGTTAATTTTGTTCTTTCTACTTTGGAGCATCTGTAAAAAAATGAATGCTGTCGATTTCACACGCTACTTGTAAATTACAAGGAGAATCAACAAGGGAGTGGGGTGTAGATGGGACTAGAGATGGGATCTGCAGTTTGGTGCCGGTTTGATTTTCACTCCGTCGAATTTCCTTCCGGTACCGCTTCGTCAGGGATCATTATTTGCTATAAATACCGATCTGTGTTTTTCCCCACAAAAATATCAATATTAATATTGATATCTTCCTTATTTCCTCCTCGCTCGCAATCCCTTTTCCTTTTGTGTCATGCCTTTCAGGCTGTCAGGCAGAGACTTCCTTTATTACTTATTGTCATTAAGCTGCTCCTAAAGCCTTTTTTGGTAGAAAAACAGGGCAAAAATACTTTTAAAGGAATATTAAATTATAAGGCTATCAAAAAGTGCAGAGCCTCTACTGTTGTGGCACCTGCTTTTTTTAAAAAAGAATCTTCTTTGAGGCCCACACTTCCGGCTTGCTCCTGGTCTTTAGAAAAGGACCAGATTAAGACATTCCTGTTTCATTAGATCTTCTGGGCAGGGATAGGGAACCTGAGGCTCTCTCGGTGTTGCTGGACTACATCTCGCATCAGCCCCAGACAGAATGGCCAGTGGTCAGGGATGATGGGAGTTGTAGTCCAACGGCATCTGGCAACCCACAGATGTCCTCCATCCCTGATGTGCACAATACCGAGTCAGACAGATTCATCTGTTCTGACTTTGTATAAGGCAGCCTCCCTCCCATGTTCAAGTGGTCTTGAGCAGAACTCTCTCCGAAGCTTGCTAACTCCAAGAGCCTTTTAACTGGAGATGTCGGGGGACTGAAGCTGCTGGGTCCTTCTCGGAGAGCATGTGACCTGCTGCTGAGCTTTCCAGGTTCAACCCCCAGCATCTCCTGTTAGGAGATTCTCTGTCTGAAACTCCAGAGAATCACTGAGATGGACCAAAGGTCCGATTTGGCAGAAGGCAACTTCTTAACAGGAAGGGCCGTAGCTCAGTGGTAGAGACTCCTGCCTGAAAGCCCAGAGAGGACGTATTCAGCGGCTCTTATTTGGATGCAGAAAAGATTTTCCTAATGGTGGGAAGCTTTTAAAATCACCATCCTCGCTCCACTTCCTTAGACGGGGGCATGGAGGAGCCACGGGGCCGTAGCTCAGTGGCAGAGTGTCTGCCTTGCATGCAGAAGGTCCCAGGTTCAACTCCTGGCATCTCCAGGTAGGGCTGGGAGATAACCTTGCCTGACACCCTGGGCAGCTACTGCCAGTCAGTGCAGACAGTGCTGAGCCAGATGGTCTGACTCGGTAGAAGGCAGCTTCTTATCAGGAGAAGGGCTGTAGCTCAGCGGTTGAGCATCTGCTTTGCACGCAGAAGGTCCCAGGTTCAATCCTTGGCATCCCCAAGTCGTTTGCTGCGCTCTACAGATGAGGACACCATCTTATCAGGAGGTCCGTTCTGAACATGATAGGAAACAGGCCTTTAGTGTAGTGGCACCTACCTTTTGGAATTCCCTCCCCTTAAATATTAGACAGGCGCCATCTCTGCTATCTTTTCGGTGCCTGCTGAAGACCTGCCTGTTTCAAAAAGCCTTTTAAGTAGAGACATTATCCCAGTCTGTTTCTGTGCTGGAATTGCTTTTTCAGATGTTTTTAAAGCTGTTTCTTAAAGATGTTTTGTTTTAATATGTTTTTTTAAATGTTTTGTTCCAATATGTTTTTAAAGATGTTTTGTTGTGATATGTTTTAAAGTCTGTTTTTACAATGTTTTAAAGTGTTTTTAAAGTGTTTTAAATGTTTTTAAGGGTGGTGTAGTGGTTAAGGTACCGGACTACGACCTGGGAGACCAGGGTTCGAATCCCCACACAGCCATGAAGCTCCCTGGGTGACCTTGGGCCAGTCACTGCCTCTCAGCCTCAGAGGGAGGCAATGGTAAACTCCCTCTGAATACTGCTTACCATGAAAACCCTATTCATAGGGTCGCCATAAGTCGGAATCGACTTGAAGACAGTCCGTTTCCATTTTCAAAGTGCTTTTAGTGTTTTTGTTTGCCGCCCCGGGCTCCTTATGGGAGGAAGGGTGGGATATAAATTTAATAAATAAACAAACTGGGAGGGACTCCTGCCTGAGACCTCAGAAGCCTACTGCCAGTCAGTGTGGACCGTACTGAGCTACATGGGCCAATGGTCTGACTCAGTATAAGGAAGCTTTCTACGTTCCTTCCTGATTTCATCTGCGGATGGGCTTTACTAAACAAAGGCGGAGACTAAAACAAGGGTCCTCTCACCTGTTCGCAAGTTGTACGGCATCAGACACGGCACTCCCATTGACCAGCAGGGAAACATTGGACACCGCGCCGGTGAGAAAACACTCCACAATGCCTTGGTTTCTTCTTGGGCAGTAGCCAAAGTCATCTCCGGTGACTATGAGCTTCACCCTGGCTTTGGGCATCCTTAGGGGTCAGCCCTAAGAGGAGGGGAAAATCAAGAATCAAAAGGAAGGCTTCAGCAAAACACCACCACCAAACCCACCAGCTCGCCAGAGTCCTCATGTTCTGAAAGTTACAGGAAGTGACAAGGTCAGATGAGGAATGAATCAGATCATGAGTCATCACTGGCTGGCAGCTGTCGCAATGTCAGTTTCCCCGCATTCCATAAGTGCTAGTCTCACCTAGCCTGGCTCTGCCCATTCTCTTGGGAGGTGCTCAAAGCGAGTTTATTTTGCTTTTCAGGGAAGGAAGGGTGGATTCACATGTCAAATTACTCAACAGGATTAGACTCACCTAGTTTCCCCCCTCCCTCCAGATTAAACAAGGTCAATGGGTTTAAAACTCCCTGCAATTGGATGCAAAGCACTGCGGCAAAAACAAACAAAGAATTCTGTGCCACCCTAAAAACTAACACATTGGTAAGGGGCAGAGCAATCCAAACCCAACCCCCCCCCTTACACCTTGGATTAGGACAAGTGTGGCGAACCTTTGGCCCTCCAGATGTTGCTGCACGACGACTCCCATCATCCCTGGTTTATTTGGGGTTGATGGGATTAGGTGGAGGTGACCCTCTACCCAGCTCCCCTCGATGTCCCAGCCTCCCACTGGCCACTGAAAAGGGACATTCCAAGGGTGCGGCTGAGCCGACCCGGGATTTGCTGGATCCCAAGCTGGCCTCATTGTCATCGCGGGCTGGTATCGATCACTCTGCCACCCGTACCTTCCGCCATGTTTGGCTGCAGGGGCGGCAGTGGCTCTGCAAAATGGAAGGGCTGTAGCTCAGTGGAACAGCATCTGCCTTGTATGCCAAAGGTCCTGGGTTCAATCCCCAGCCTCTTCAGGTAGGGATAGGAGAAAACCCTCTCTGCATTCCTGGAGAACTGCTGCCAGTCAGTGTAGACAATACTGGCTCACTATAAGGCATTCATATGTTCCTAAAGCTCTGCCAATGGATTATGGCATTATACCCTAACTTAATGCCTGCTTCGTCGGATACAGGGAACCAATGGTGAAGTTGGTGGATATTAGAGAGGGGGTAAGTGGAAGTGTAAGGGGGGGGAAATGTGATGTTCCTGTATTAATGTATATATGGTAAGTGCTGTTTGTATAGAAGATATGTGGTAAGTGGAATGAAAGAGGAGGGGGGAGTAAATGAGCAGTAGAATGCTGGATGATTGGCTGAGTGTTTGGATGGCTGAGAGTATAAATGGAAGGATGATGAATCTGGGTGGACGTGAGTGGGTTGTTTGAGAGGTGTTTGGTGGACGTGAGTGGGTTGTTTTGGTGGAGTTTGGAGGTGGGTGTGAGTTGGTGTATGTCAGGAGAGTGGAGAAAGAGGGAGGTGGAGTTCGGATTAGTAATAAGTCAAATATCACAGTAATAGATGAAACCATAAGCTTGTAGATCATTATCAAAGTATCTTGTTTAATCTTCTTAACTTTTTAATCTTTTAATCTGTATTTTTAATTTTTGTAGTATTTATTTTGTTTTTGTTGTGTTTTTTGTTGTTTGTTCGTATATGTTTTTGTATTTTTATTATGATATATTGTATTTTATCTCGTTTGTTCACCGCCCTGAGAGCTATTTTGCTAAGGGCGGTATATAAATTGAAATAATAATATAATAAAATAAATAAATTATTAATGTTATTTAATAAATACTATTTTGGTTTACCGAAGGCCTGATCCTTGGCTGGGGATTCACAGATCAGAAGGGAGGGTAAGGTAATAACCAAGGCTGAAGGGAAACAGTAACAAATGGTCACCTGTGACGCCCTTCCCTGGCTCTTCCCTGTCAGGTTCCTACCTGCTCGTGGCTACTGCCTTTCACTAGGCACCACCAGGGACTCCACCAGTCCGGACTGTTCTTTTTTATGGTTTCTCTCTCCGCTCTAGCACAGATCTCAATAGATCCCCCTGCTAGGCAGCACCACCAGTCACATTCTACAACCAATGTTCCCAGAGACCTTGCCTGAGTCTCACTATCCGGTTACATTTGTGACTGCGTGCCTATGCTGTTCCCAACCCCCTTGTATCAATGCAGATAACTCATAACTCGGGGTTGCTCTGGATACTTATAATGTTATCTTCTCCTCTTCACCGCTGCCACCATTTGTTACTGTTTCCCTTCAGCTTTGGTTATTACCTTACCCTCCCTTCTGGTCTGTGAAGCCCCAGCCAAGGATCAGGCCTTCGGTAAACCAAAATAGTATTTATTAAATAACATTAATAACAAGATAACTTTGATAATGATCTACAAGCTTATGGTTTCATCTATTACTGTGATATTTGACTTATTACTAATCTGAACTCCACCTCCCTCTTTCTCCACACTCTCCTGACATACACCAACTCACACCCACCTCCAAACTCCACCAAAACAACCCACTCACGTCCACCAAACACCTCTCAAACAACCCACTCACGTCCACCCAGATTCATCATCCTTCCATTTATACTCTCAGCCATCCAAACACTCAGCCAATCATCCAGCATTCTACTGCTCATTTACTCCCCCCTCCTCTTTCATTCCACTTACCATGTATCTTCTATACAAACAGCACTTACCATATATACATTAATACAGGAACATCATATGGTATAGCAGTGCCTGACTAGGACTGAGGAGACTCAGGCTTAATTCTCCATTAAGCCACAGAGCTCACTGGGTGACCTTTGGCCATCCTCCCTCCTTCTCTCTCTCAGCCTAGCCTACCTTACAGGGCTATTGTGAAGATTAAAATGAGGGGAGAACCATGATATCTCTTTCTCTCTCTCTCACCCTAGCCTACCTTACAGGGTTGTTGTGAAGATTAAAATGAGGGGTCCTTGGAGGAAAGGTGGGGTATAAATGTGGTAAAAGAAAATAAATATTCTAGCAAAAGTCCTGTCAAATTTGACCCAGAGGTGGGTGGGAAGGAAATGAATGAAAAGGCAGTTGCTGTACATACAGTCCTGTCTGGATTCAGGTCTGCTTTTCCAAACTGGGTTTCCAAATTGTTCTCCCAAACTAAAAACACAGCCTCCAGTTCCTGAGATGCAGGTGAAAAGTGCCTGCAAGTTGCAACCCAGAAACTGCTTACAGACTTCTCGTAAGTGTCCAATTGACCGCTTAGTTCTCATGAAACGAGCCCTGCTGAATGACGTCAAAGGAAAGGCACAGGGAAAATCCGCTGGAAATTGTGGGATTAACAACTGCTGGAGATGACATTGTATAACCTTCCTGCAAATGAATCCAAATGAATGCTCAGTAAACAAATAAAATAGGGGGTGGGGAATCTCAGGCCCGGGGGCCAAATACAGCCCTTCAGGTCTCTCTATCCGGCCCTTGAGACTATCTCCAGGCCACATTGTACAGCCTCCCCACAAATAAACAAACAGGGTGCCTGGAAGCCAGCAATGTTGGACTTCTGACTATAGTACGTTTCTAAGTTAAGCACAGTCCTCCATTCCGCGTGTGCCGATTCCAGGCTGATTGCTCTTACCTCACTGGATTTGACCGGAGCGGGCAAACGGGTCCTGCCCCATAGCCAGGCCTCTTCTTGAACGGCACGTCCCGGTTTCTCCTGCATTAGCAACTAACGTGAGGCTAGTGGATTTGGCCCAGAGAAGAACTCTGCCCTCCTTGTCCCCAAAACCAGAATGCACGGAGGCTGAAGCTGCCTTAGGTTCTAACATCTGAAAGGCTCCCTTGTACCTCCCCTTAAGCAACTTTGCCTCTCTGACTTACAGAATGGCTTGGTGTCATTTTATGGCTCTGTTTGTTTCCGGGCACAATTCAAGGCGATTATCTTTAAAGGCCTAAAGCAGGGTTGGAGAACTTGAGGCCCAGGGACCAACCACGGCCCTTCAGGCCTCTCTATCCGGCCCTCAGGACTATCTGCAGGCCAGACTCCTCTCCAGGCAGCACCTTCTCTCCCCATGCCACAACCTTCGCTGTCCCTGCTCTGCACCCAGTGCTTTTGCCTGGCTGGAAGTGTGCCTTTGAAGTCTGGACAGAGGATAGAGAGGCGTGTGTGTGTGTGTGTGTGTGTGTGTGTGTGTAAGTGAGAGAGAGAGAGAGAAAGCGAGCAGAAAACTGGTTTTTGCATGCCTAGAATGTCGCCTACCATACAAAGGTAAGAATCACAACATTTGCTCGGCCTACTTTTGCCTCTGGCCCTCACCACTGTTGGCATGTGGCCCCCAGTTCCAATCCCTGGCATCTCCAAGTAAGGCTGGAAAAGATCCCGGCCTAAAACCCTGGAGAACCACGGTTGCTCAGTGAAGACCAGGGGAAGAGATTGCTTTTCAGCCCAAGGGCCACATTTCCTTCTACGCAACCTTCCGGGGGGCCACATGCCAATTGTGGGCAGGGCCAGAGGCAAAATTGGGTGGAGCAATGCATGCAAACTTTAGCTTTTCACAGTATGCTAGTTTCTATACACACACACATACCTCTCTCTGTCCTCCATTCTGGCAAGCGGGAGGTATATTCGGAGCTCAAGGGCAGCATGCCAGCCAGGCAAAACCACTTGAGGAGGGTGTGAAGTAAGGTTGGTGCAGGGCATGGGCCAGGACAGTGTGGTATGCACACTCTTAGTTATATGCCTTCAAGTCGATTACGACTTATGGCAACCCTGTGAATGTTTTCAATATATCCATAGGGTTTCATGGTAAGAGGTATTCCGAGGTGGTTGACGATTGCCTTCCTCTAAGCCTACGGCACTGATATTCCCAGGCGGTCTTGCATCCAAGTACGAACCAGGCCTGACCCTGCCTAGCTTCCGAGATCGGGTGTGTTCAGGGCAGTATGGCCGTAGACGCCGTGCACACTAGTTGCAGCCTAACAAACCGGGCACTCCTATGTACGTGTTAGGGATGGGGGAGAAATGAAATTCAGTTCGTATTTCGATCTGAATCTCGCAAATAAACAAAAACTGTACATTAGTCCAAACTGCCTACAAAAGTGTGCTTATTAGGAGAAACTGGCACTAAAATGCTGGATAATTTTCATATTATTATTATTATTATTATTATTATTATTATTTTGCTGCAGAAATGTGGAGAACTGAATTTACGATGGGAAAAATGAGAAACTGACAGAACTGAAAAGGGCAGATCTTTCCATCCCTAACGCGCTGTTTGCTCAGAAGGGGCTCGCGGGGGCTGCAATGCGCCTTGTGCCCAGGACTGCCGCCTCGCTCTCTTCCCCTCTCCCCGCCGCCCACCCCGCAAGCCGCGGATCTGGGCAGAAAGGGCAACCGGCTCGGTCCCTGCCTCTCCCCTCTTCCCCAGCCTGGCAAGACTGACAAGGGTGCAAAGTCTGTTTCTTATCAAGGGAGGCCGGCGCGATTCCGGGAGGAAGGGCCCGATGGACTGCCTCTGTCTGGAGATCCGATGCACCCAGCCGCCTCCGGGCGCTGCAAAGCTCTGGGCGCCGTCGCCACCCGCGTCCCGAGCGAAGGGGAGACGAGATCGCTCCCGCACTCACCCATGGTGAATCTGAGACAATTGCAGCCACTGCAGCAGCAGGAGCATCCATGACACGCTTCCAGGAGCGACTCTCTCTGCAACCGGGGGTGGGGGGGAGAGAAGAGGCTTGATCGGAGTGTGGGACGCGGGCGCCCCCTGATGGCGCCACGGGGAACACTTTGGGTTTTAAGGAGGATATTTACAGAAGGTTGTTGGTTTGTTACATTATTATCCCTCCCTTCCTCCTGGCAGTACATGCTGGCGACCATCGTGTGGTTGGGGGAAAAGCCGTAGCTCCCTGGCAGAGCATCTGCTTTGTGTTCTGAGGGTCCCAGGTTCGACGTCCAGCTTCTCCAGGTAGGGCTGGGAGAGACACTGAACTGCTGCCAATCAGTGTAGTCGTAGGGGTGTAGGCCCCTTACTTTTTTGGAAGCAGGGTCCCTAGGTTTCCAGCGTCCTAAGAGCTAATCAGCAGGAAAGGGGAGTGTGTTGGCCACTGAGAAGAATCCTCTAACATGCTTCCTTGTCCTTTCCTGCTGGTTAGGTTGAAAGGAGGCGAGTCAGCCACTGAGAAGACTCTTCTCAGTAGCTAATACACTCCCATTTCATACTGATTCCCTAAGGACTTCTCTTGTTGCCGGTGAAGACGCAGGGGAGGAAGGATTGAGGAGTGTGGAGATGACAGAAAGGAAGCGAGAGGGTGTGGCTGCGAGGGGGCATGGCATGACTGTTGATCCATGAAGGGACCCTGCACTTCTGAATTTGTCACTACACTCCTGAGTGTAGGTAATACTGAACTAGATGGACCAAAGACCTGACTTGGCAAAAGGTGCTTCTTATTCAGAGAAGGGCTGTAGCTCAGTGGTGGACCTTTGCATGCAAAGGATTCCAGGTTCAATCCCTGGCATCCCCAGGCAGGGCCGGAAGAGAACCCTGTCTGAAATCCTGGAGAGCCACTGCCAGTCAGTGTAGGTATTACTGAGCTAAGTAGGCCAACGGTCTGACATAGTGTCCTAAGTTGGTTTTACCCCACCTCCGTTCCTCATAACAACCCTGTGAGGTAGTTTAGGCCGAAAGACAGTGAATAGTCCAGATTGCCCTACAGCACTACCATCCTAAATTCTCTGACCTCCCCTCAGCCGCTGCCATCGAGAAATCAATTTCTCAGATCAGATGAAATGTTATTTCTAGTTCAGTGGTGGGCAACCTGTGGCCCTCCAGATGTTGTTGAACTCCAACTCACATCATCCCTGGTCGTTGGCCATGCAGGCTGGGGCTGATGGGAGTTGGAGGCCAGCAACATCTGGCGGGCGGCCAGTTCCCCACCCCCATTCTAGGGTTTGTTTGTTTTTTGAGGGGAAGATAACATTTTGATCCAAATGTGGCACTACCTTTTTCTGGAATTTGTTAATTCCAGGGATTCATCTCTGACTGCTTCCAAACTGGGCTGTTACAGTTGTTTTGCCTTCTGTTTAGTTTCAGTGATTTAATTACGTTACCTTGTTCTGCTTTCATCCATGTTGTTTCGTTTAAGCTGTCAAATTAGGTTACCTTCTTTGGATTGCTTTACACAATACTGAGTGGATTGATTTTTTTCTTGTACTTTTTATGATTATTTGTCCTCGTTTCCAATAGGCATTGAATTGTTGTATTTCTTGTTCATTTGATCTGCTCTTAGTGCGAGTTGCCCTGAGGCGGGGCGAGAACTTGCAGCCCTTCAGATGGCTGCTGGACTACAGCTCCTATCATCCCTGGCCATTGGCCTGAAGTGCATGTTAGGAATCACACAACTTCGGGAGATCCACAAGTTTCCTATTCTTGCCCTAAATCCATTCCTTTTGACTTAAATAGTGTTGATAACGCATGATGTTCTGGAGAGACGTCTCCATGGGAACTAAACAGACTAGGGGATGGGCATTCATTTTCCCACCCCCAGTGATGCAGTCAGGTACTTTTAGATGCTAGACTTAATGGGCTGCCACACACACACATATCGATTCTCAAGGTGGCAGAACTACCAAAAGGGCATTCCTCTGCTGATAGGAATGTGTATTCATTCCCTTGAAAATGTGCTAAGCCAGCCCTGTTGCATTCCTCCTCCAGACCACTTGAAAACTGCTGATGGTTTTGGTGGACCACTTAATGGTTTTTCCTGTTTTCCCAGGCATTTGATGGCTGAAGAGGACTGTTCCTGGCGAAAATTACTGATGAAAGACTGTTTTTCACTGCACTGTGTTTTAAAATGTTTTTCACTGTAGCTCTGTTTTGGAATGTTTTTAACTGTTTTAGACTGCTTTTTTCTTATCGTTCATTGGTTTTTGCTGATATGTTTGCCACCCTGGGCTCCTTCAGGAGAAAGGGCAGGATATAAATGCAATTAATAATAACAATAACAACAGTATAATACGCTGTGCTAGATGCCGAGCTTGGAAAAGTTACTTTTTTGGACAACAACTCCCATCAGCCCACTCCAGTGGCCATGCTGGCTGGGGCTGATGGGAGTTGTAGTTTAAAGAAAGTAACTTTGCCAAGCTCTGGCTAGATGCTGTGTGATTTTTAATTGTATTTTTACTACTGGGGACCACCTGGATAAAGATTGCAGACCACAGTTTGGGAACCCCTGATTTCAAATACAACACTGAGAACAGTTTCAAAGAAATTACAATCGCAAGAATAGAGTAGATCCTACAAATATACATCTCCATTGTCAAAGGCCGGGGAAGGAGGTATGCCTTCGGCATTCCACAAAAACTGTATAGTGAAGGAGTCCTGGGAGGAAGGGTGGGATATAGATCTAATTGATTGATTGATTAATAAGGTGCCAGACACACCTCTGTTGGGAGTTCCACAACGTATAGGGCTGCCACAGAGAATGCCCTCCCCCAAGCCACCATCACCCCCCGAGCTTCTGAGGGTGGTGGAGTAACCAAAAGGACCTCCTCTGCTGACCTTAACACTGAAGACGGCCTGTAGGGTGGGAGTCAATCATATACCAACAAATTCAGGTTGCTCTGTTAACACCCAAACAAACCCACTTCCAAACCTCCCCCCCCCCAAAAAAAAACCTGTTCAATTTTTTTGTGATAAGGAAAGTGACCAGAAATACACTGGAATGTATTGCATAACACTTGCTTGGCACTACACCATCTAACCTCCTTGCAAACAGACAGAATGTATCCTCAGTAAATAGCCATGTCGCTTAACCTTCCCACAAACTTTGTGCCAACAAACCAGGATGGACGCTCAATGCATGGGTCGTGTGGAAGTGACCTAAGAACAACAAGACACCAAGAGCTGAGTTTAGGCTGTGTAAGCATCGTTGGGTGCCGTCGGGCCTCCATAGAGTGGGGGTGGATAACCCATGGCCCTACGGCCACATATGGCCCTCAGTTTACTTTTATGTGGCCCTTGACTTAATTTGAAAAAGTCCTCTGCAAGCGATCAGTCCAGACTTCTGGCAAGAGGGATCTATCCCTATTCTGGCAGCTTGTTGGCTAGGGAGGGTGAGGAGACAGAGAGAGAGAAGAGGTGGCCATGTCACAACAACCCTGTGAGGAAGGTTAGGCTAAGAGATAGTGTGGCTGGCCCAAGGTCACCCAGTGAGCTTCATGGCTGAGTGGGGATTTGAACCTTGGTCTCTATGGACTTACTTCAACTCCCAGCTATGCAGCTCTCATGTCTACCTCTAGGTGGCAGCAGTGGAGAAGAGAACAGCTCTCAGGTCCCATCTGTCAGCTTAGGGCCTCTAGGGGGCTCTCTGCTATTATATAGTTATTGATCCGTAAGAGCAGCCGTCCTCCTTTCTGGAGGCTTTTTGAAAGTTCAGCAGCACAATTCCAAACACGGTTACTGTGTTCAGGGGTGTTCAGTCCCTAACAAGAGTGTTCAGGATTGCAGCTCAAATACATAATGTTTACTAAAAGAGAGAGAGAGAGCAGATGTTGTTGGACCACAATTCCCATCTTTCCTGACCATTGGCAATGTTGGCTGAGGCTGATGGGAGTTGTAGTCCAACAACATGTGGAGGCACACTGGTTGGGAAAGGCTGAGTTAGAGGATTGTCCTCTAGCAGCCCTTCAAATAGAGGACTGTTGCCCCTAAATCAGGATGCATGGCCAGCCTACTTACAACTCCAAATTTCCGATTGGCGACTGTTAGACACAGAGTGCCAAAATAGATTGGCTTTTGGTTTGATCCAGTACGGCTCACTTAATTATGATATCCTCATGACATTAGGAACCTGGGCAGCTGCCTTGCAGCGAGTCAGAACGTTGTTCCAGGACTGTCTGCACCGACTAGCTTTGGCTCTCCAGGGTTCCAGATAGGAGTCTTCTCCTAACCCTGCCTGGAGATGCTATCGGGAATTGAACCTGGCACCTTCCGCATGCAGAGCAGATGCTCTGCCGCTGAGCTACGGCCCTTCCCCATAATTGAGCCATCAGGTGGTGCTGGGTGAAGAAGAGGCTCCCTCCAACCCACCTACCCAGGTTCCCAGCACTGGTCAGGATCTGCCATTCTTCTCATCTGTTGGAATGTTGTCCTGGGCAGGCTGAAATGCAGAAGACAAGGATCCTTTTGTCAACACCCACCGACCCATCCCAGGCTTCTGTTTCGTAAGAGAAAGATCTTTGGAGCATTCACAAAGAAGTATGCAGCCAAGCAGCATTCTTCCTGTGGGGTTGCTTTGCAGGTAGTTATTGTGTATTAGGACAGACAGGAAATTCAGGTTTCTCTACTTGGTAGTGTCCAGAATGTGCAGAAAATGTATTTGTGTGTGTGTGTGTGTAAGTGAGAGTGAGTGAGTGAGTGAGTGAGAGAGAGAGAGAGAGAGAGAGAGAGAGAGAGAGATGAACTGCAGTGCATGAAAGTTTTTACTAGGCGTGGGAACCCCTTTTTCAGCTTGGGGGCTGCATCCCCTTCTGGTCAACCTTCCGGGGGCCACATGGTCAGAGGCAAAAATGGGCAGAGCAATGGGTGCCACTTTTACCTTTGCACAGTGGCCTAGTTTTGCCACCCTGGGCTCCTGCTGCTGGGAGCAAGGGCGGGATATAAATCAAATAATAAAGAAATAAATAATAGTTTCTACACAAACTTGCACCCTCCTCTCCAATCTTCATCCGGACAAGCAAGAGAACTTAAAACAAAGGCCCTCTAGGGGTTGTTGTGGGTTTTTTGGACTCCCAACACCCATCAACCCCAGTCAGCATGCCCTAGTCAGGGATGATGGGAGTTGCAGTCTTAGGCTTAGAAGCCTATGTTAGCGTTAAGAAGTGTTTCTCACAACAGCCATAAAACTGTCCGGATGGAGGATAGAGAAGGATGTGCGAGAGTGTGTAGAAAGTAGCCTACCGTTCAAAGGTAAAATTGGCATGCATTGCTCTGCCCACTTTTGCCTCTGGCCACGCCCACCCTTGGCATGTGGCCCCTGGAACGTTGACCAGAAGGGGATGTGGCCCTCGGGCTGAAAAATGTTCCGCACCCTCGCATGAGCTGAAGACAGCTATGGCAGGATAGGAATATTCTATGCAAATGAATGGAATCACAGGGACAAACAAACGGAACTGCTGACCTAACAATGGCAGAGGAGGATTCTTGGTGAGTTGCAGGTCGTTCTTTGGCTTCTGTTTGAACATTTGAGGCAAGATTCTTTCTCTCTCACATTGGCAAAACCCTAGATTCTACAGAGCCTGCTGAGTAGGATCCTCACAGAGACATTTGGCGAGTAACAGAAAACACAAATCCAGCCTCTCATAACCTGGGATTTTCCACCCTTAATGAACACAACGGTGAGTTGTTGTTAAGACCACACATCAAGTATGGGAGTAGCTTCTGTACTTATTTGGATATGGAAGAGTTTGGCTGTCAAAACATATGCACTGAGATGGAGAATCCTCATGGCCTCAACTTTCACGGTTTCTAAAAGCCCTCCTGAAACCAAGCGAAGCAAGGCTTTTCAGCATAGTGGCCCGAGTAATTTGGAGCACTAGTCTTATTCAAATCAGAGAGGCACCTGATAGTCCGTCACCTCCTGAAAACAATATTTTCGCCCAGCATTTGTGGAGGAATTAATATGATTCTGTCTTGGTCATTTGTTCTGTTTTTGTGTGTGCGTGATTTTGTAATGTTTCAGTGATTGTATTGTATACTACCATGATATTTTTGAGTTGGCGATACATTATTGTTTATTTGATTTATATCCCGCTCTTCCTCCCAGCAGGAGCCCATATATATATATATATAGAATATATATATATATAAATTATGTGTATATATATATATATATATATATGTGTGTGTGTATGTATGTATATATATAAATGAGATGCCGATCTTGATAAAAGTACTGAGTGCCAACACAATATATATATATATATATATAATGTTAGCACTCACAGTACTTTCATCAAGATCAGCATCTCATTTTTTTTACCAAAATAGCTCTCTCTCTCATTGTGTCTGTGTATATACATTTTGATTGATTGATATGCCGTAAAAAAGCCCTCTGCCACACAGGAAGTCCAATTTTTTGCTTTTTTGGTCCCAACTCCCATAACTTCTGTGACGTTTTCTCATATGCTTTTTGTTGTATTTGCAATCAAACTTTTCTGTCTTCCTTTCACTGTGATAATACTGATGTGTGTGCGCACCAACTGCCTAGATCTTGTATCAGGAAGTTAATCGAAACATTTCTGAAGAAAACACTGTCCAGTGACGATGTGGCTGGTGCTATGTATTCCTGCCCTCCCCATAGACACTTTTGACTCCTGTTTTTGTGAAATAAAATAAAATCATATTTGTGTGTGTGTGTGTGTGCAGAAAGAGGAGAAAGAAGACGTGAAAAGGAGGAGGGGGGCAGGCGCTGTCCTTTCAGCACCATGGTGAGTCGCAGATACTCTGGCTATCTGGCAGACGATGAGAGCCTCAGGGGACCTCAGGTAAGGACGGGGGTGGGAGAGGGAATTATTGTCCTCGGGTATCCCTTCCAAGGAAGGGAAGTCACCCAAGTGGTGGTTTGAAGTGCCCATTGGAATCTGCTCAAACCTCTACCATGAAAAGAAAATATGATTTGCCACTACAACATCCAGTCATCTGGAGAAACTGCCTTCTTCCGGTAATCCTAAAAGATCCCTTCAGCCAGGCCAGGGCTGGCACCAGCAGCTGTGAACCTCAGGCAGCTCCCAAGGCCCCAGCATCCACTATGTCTGCTCTGGGCTCCACCCTCCTTTTTTAAATCCAGCCTAGCACTACCATTTTAATTCTCCCTAATGTCCCAGAGGCAATGCCGTATTGGGGAAAACCTAAAATGACAGCTAGAGGCAGCAACCTGGAAACCGGTTTGAGTGCTGCTGATGTGACCTGCTGATGCCAGTTAAGACCATCAGGGCCCAGTGACAGAGAGGAGCCCTCCAGACAGCACTTTGGCCAGGTCACCCTCAAGAAAGGTATACAGGCTTGAGGCTTGCAGAATCACTTTTATTAAAAAAAAAAATAGAATCCCAAAGTGAAGCCAGCACAGCCAGGTCCAAAACAGTGGCTCAGGTGAGCTGATGTGCTTAGAATTAAGGAACAGGGCACCTCTGAGCACATGTTTAGTCCAGGAATTTCTGTACTATTTCACAGATTTCACAATTAACTTAGGGTACATTCTGCCACAAGCTATATGTGATTGCCACTGGTTTAGATGATGACAACTAAATTTAAATATTGCGATATGATCTCTGGTACCTCTTCCCTTTCTAAATCCAGCTTGGACGTCTGGCATTTCTCACTCCATATATGGCAAGAGCCTTTGTTGTAGAATCTTGAGTGGATATTTTTAATGCTTCTTTTAAGTATTGTTGTGCATTTGTGTATTTGTATATGTTCAGTTTGGTCTATGACCCTAAATAAAAATCAATCAATCAATCAGGATTGAACTGCAAGATTTCTTTAATTTAGACTGTGAGGGCAGGGATTGAATCACTTTAGGGTAATCTCTAGAATGTTGCAGTGGTGGGAAAAGTTAAAGTGCCTGAGCTCTTCATGCATTTTCCTGGGACTAGGGACAAAGGGGAAATTCAGTTTTGTTTACATTTTAATGAGAAACTATAGTACCTAACTCACACGTCTCAAACCAATCTGTGAACCGAAATTCAAGTATCCGAATTTTGCACGTCTCCAAATTTTGCAATACATGCTCCAACCAAACAACATGTACAGAATGCACCTATTTGTGACAGCAACATACAAAAATGCATTAGATTGGGGGAAATTGCTCCAAAATATGTGTATTAGCCAAAATTGCCTTAAAATGTGTTTATTAGGAGAAATTCATACTAAAACGCTGGTGAGGTTTCATGAGGATTTTTTAAAATTGCAAGTTGCTGTGGAAATGTAGAGAATTGAATTTAAGATTGAGAAACCTACGAGAAACAAAACTGACAGATTCATCCATCCTCGCCTGGGACTAAGCTCCATTTGTGTTTGCTTCTGACTACATAGGTTCAACTTGTAAAACCCACTGAGCTGTAACAAAAGATCTTCACTCAGCTGAAACATAACCTTTCACTTTTAATGAAAAATGCAAGCAGTCTTTAAAAAAATGAAGTGTTACCTTTTATGTTGCTAGCATGAAGTAGAGACCCCATCAATGAAAAGGAAAGCAGTATCCAGCCTCTGCTCAATTATTTCCTTCACTCTTTCCAACTCCCACTATACAAACCTCAGGTCTCAGGCTATGGTCTGAAGGCACATGAGGCCAGCACCCTCCTGAAGCTAAGCAGGGTCAGGTCTGGTCAGTGCCTGGATGGGAGACCACCTGAGAGCCATATGTAAGCCGCCTTGGGATTCTGTCATGAAAAGAAAGGCGGGGTATAAATGTAATAAATAAATAAATCTGTAACAAGCAAGTTTGAAAGCCTCATTATGGCTTCATTCACCTACCAGAGGCCCATCAGTTACCCTGGCACTCTGGCAAATGATGGCATGACTCCTGTTCTAGAAAAGGTTCCGGAGCTACACTCCCCAGTGTTTCCCCCTACTCTATACCGCTGCCTACATTCCTGGTGCTAAGTGCATTTTTAAAACAAAAGTCCAAATAACCTCAGACCCAATTCTGTTGTTAATGATACATCCCTAAAGTTTGCAATTCACTTTGAGTTCATTTCTTGGGGAGAAAAGGCTCTAATAAATAAGAACAACGATCATATTTTACTTGTTTTGCTTCTTTGCTTGTTTGCAGCTGAGGCACCTGGACACCAGCCAGAGACAAGATGCCTGCGACTGGGGAAGCCTCCTCAGGCCACCTTCCCGCTGTCAGTTCCGGGATCAATTCACCGCCTCCACTGCTTCTGCATACAGCGCTTTCACCAGGTCAAGCAAAGGGAAACGCAAACAGCGAGCGGAGAGCACCCGAGAAAGCAGCCACCTTGCAAATGAATTCTCAGAGTTTGTGGATTTCTTAGCGGATGAGGAGGTCCTAGACAGCCTTCAGAACATCGTCGAGGACGCCGTCCAGAAACTGCGACAGGTGACGACAGAGGATGGAGAGCATATATTTGACGTCCAGGAAGATTCCGCCTCGAGCCTTGAAAGCGGATCGTGGTCATTTTCCTACAGCTCCCGGTCTAGGCGCCAGACCACCACCAATACGTCCAGCTCTGAAGATGACTGGGAGACGCGTCTCCAGAGCAGAAGGCAGCTAAAACCGGAAGGCAAAATGTGCCTCTTGGATAAATATGCCGCCAGGCTCCCCAAGCTAGAGAGGAAGCCCACGGAGGAAGTTTCTGGAGGATTCCATGCAGAGGTATTTCAAGGACTTTCTGGCCGGATCGGACCTCCCAAGTTGTGTTGAGATTTATTTGCTCTGATCCAGCCAATGTAATCCATCCATGGAAATAAACATCTGCACAAAATGTCTGGATCTGCTACTGAAAAGCCTGCTGTGTGTGGAGGGGGGGCGGGGTTGGGAAGCGGGAGACCATCTCCAGTAATTCAATAATATACGCATAGGGGCCATCATCTGGTAGCCCATGCATAACTCATTGCTGTTTCTCCACAGAACCCAGCATCAAATGTAGCCTCCCTTCACTGTTTCTGTGGTTCTCTTTTTCAGCCATGCCTCTGGTGGCTGAAAACCTTTCTCATGTGGTGCCCCCCAACCATTTTCTAGGCCTTTTCAGATAACTGATCAATAGCGCACCAGCGGCTCCATTCATGATCATTTGCTGAATCCAGTCCGGATGAGTTCCTGCACAGAGGCTTTTATCTACTCGCCTCCAATATCCTACTGTTGTCTTAGTTGTGCATGTTCCTAGGGCTCAGACCACTATTTCTAGAGGAAATGTGATTCTTCCCAAGCTAGTGGGGGCGTGGCAATTTGGAGGGTTGCCTAGAATATGACTGTATGTCACAGGAACCTATTGGATAGCACCTGTGACATCACTAACGACAGATGAAAAACAACTGCCCTCTGTGCTTGAAGTATATCATGAGCCAAATACTATAGAGTTCATTCTTCAGCAAGGAATGAATGATGCCTGCTTCTTCATTAAAAGTTCTTCCTTCGTTCTGCAATAGCGTTCCACGCTCCTGTCTCCATTCCGTAGGGATAGGATTACCCACATCACACCTGGATGCACAGAAAAAGTGTGTGGCCCCCTCCAGGCTGGTGTTTTATTGCAAATGTACTGCAACGTCTTTATTGCAGCTGTACTGCAACATCTTCTTGACAAAATAATAGTGCATTGGTGGTGGATTGCTTCTGCTGTAGTTTATTCTGCGACGCTTCCCAAAGCTACCACATTATTACTGTCTGGAGGGGCTATAGGGCAACAAAAGCGGGACAAAAATAAGCCAGAACATTTCTGGTTCTGGGATTTATTTCGTATTATTTCTTGATTAGGTTTGTATCCCGCCCTTCCTCCCAGTAGGAGGATCCCAGCAGGAAGTTACAGGTTATGTGCTGATTGGAAGTGAAGCAGTGTATCGGCCCCAAAATGTTTGCGCAAACAGTATCAGAATCACATGTGACTGCCCTGATAGCATCACAAGCACAAACCATCATGAATGTGCAATAGAAAGGATGTCGGGAAGGGCCCGTGGAAGTGGGAGATATGGTACAGTAGGGCCCCACTCATACAGCGGGTTACGTTCCGGACCCCTGCTGTAAAGCGAAAACCGCTGTAAAGTGGAACCCATTGAATAGAATGGTGTGCAATGCCCGAAAACTGCCATAAAAGTGGAACAAGCGCTGTATGAGTGGGGCTTTAGTCTAATTGAGATCGCTGTATTAGCGAATCGCTGTAAAGCGGGGCCCTACTGTAGTTATTCCATCATATTTATTTATCATGAGATTCACACTCTTCCAGAACAGCAGTTATTATAGGACTGCTTGCTTGTGTGAAGAAATTACCATATATCAATAAACCCTTCCTTCCTTTCCTTTTCCTATTTTTGTGCATGCCCCCTTGTTTGTGATGGTCTGATGTGAAATAGGAGGAGGAGGAGGGCAAAGAGTCTGGAACTGGCTCAGATTGTCAAAAGATAAGGGCATCCTTTCCACAGGAGAATGTGGAAATGGCCCAGGGATTCAGATTGGTTGGTCTTGGTTTGTCAGCTGTCTGATCTGCAAGTCTGGACCGTGGGGTTGCCCTCCAGATGTTGTTCAACTCCCACCAGCCATAGCCAGCATGGTCAGGGATGATGGAAGTTTAAGTCTAACAACATGTGGAAGGCACCAGGTTGCCTCCCCCTTGATCTAGAGGCAAGAGTCACACTTAGGGTGCAAGAGATCCTGGGTTCAAATCCTAAACAAGTCCTCGCCAGGACAGGAAGGCTGGCCAAACCTTTGGCAGCTCAGTGGAAGAGCACATATTATAGCGCGCAGAAGGTCCTAGGTTCAACCCCTGCCTTCTTCAGACCCCTGTCTGAAACCGTGGAGAGACACTGCCAACCAGTACCAACAATCACGATTTCGATGAACCAAAAGTATATGGCACCTCCTTCTGTTCCCATTTAACATCTTCTGTTGTCTTATCTGACAATGATGAAATGGGATCAGTCCTTTCCCAGCTAGCATCTCCAAACCTTGTTATCTGTTACGATGCTTTCATAATATTTTCTTTCTCTTTCTTACTTTTTCCTTCACTCGCTTCCAGACATTTTCAGAACGATCAGGGGACAATTATTATTTCCGGCAAGAACACTTCCACATTTGGGCCAAATTGGCAGAGTCTTTCCCTAAGATACGGCCACCCAAAAAAGATTATTTTGCAAAATTTAGAAAAGAGATCCCAAGACAGTCACTCTCGATAGAATCCCTCCAGAAGGAGATCACCAATGTTCTAAAACGCCCCACGCCCAGCAGTATACCCTTGTATTATCCAGGAACTCAGCCTTTCCAAGCCCTAGACTTCTTAGAAGAAAACAAAATCCTTGCCGCTCTCCAAGATATTATAAACCAAGCTGTCCTCAAAGTCCTGGAGGCGACTGTGACAGATGGAATCCCCACCGTGAACCTTTTCGACGACCAAGGCCAATTTTTGATGCTGTGGGACTCTTCAAAGGGAGGCAGCGAGGAAGAAGAGGAGATGAAGAGCGGCTCAGCAGCTTCCGGGAGCGTGGAAGAATCGTCGGATGAGGGCGACTCCAAATCCGAAGACGGGAAGTCGGCAGACGGGGGGAAGAAGAAGAAGAAGAAGAAAAAGGGGAAAAAGAAAAAGAAAGCGAAGGGAGAGTCTCCGGTGACAGAAGAGAAGGCTAAGCCAAAATATACCCCCCCGCCCCTTCCCAAAAGCAAGCGGAAATCTATGGTGTCGGAGGAGTCTCAGCGCAAGCCCAAATATGTGCCGCCTCCGCTGCCAAAGTCAAAGCCGCGGGCACCACCCGACGAGCCCCCGCCCAAACCAAAATATGTCCCACCCCCACTTCCGAAACCAAAACAGAAAAAGCAAGACTCCGCCCAGGCAGTAGCTGAGTCCGCCAAACAGGTATTTGGGGTGCTGAATTTCTAGTAAGACGGAGGCGGTGGCCCACTTAGGCATCAGGGTGATGGTGGTGGTGGTTGGTGGCTGCATGTCAGTGGGGCAGCAGAATCCGCTCTGGGTTTTTGTCCAAACTTTCAAGGAGCTATCCAAGGTGGTGGGTGGGGCCAGAGGCAAAATAATAATAATAATAATAAATTTAATTTTTGTGTCGCCTATCTGGCCGAAACCACTCTAGGCGACGTACAACATTAAATTCAACAATACATAATAATACAATACATAATAAAATACAATGCAGTCAACAATAACCATTTTAAAAAGCGGCAGTACAGGGCCATCAATAGACAATTTTAAAACAATATAAAGAAATTAGCCCACCCCGGGGACCCCAAAGGCCTCTCCAAAGAGCCATGTTTTTAAGGCTCGGCGAAATGTATCTAGGGAAGGGGCATGGCGAAGATCGAACGGGAGGGAGTTCCAGAGAGTGGGGGCCGCCACTGAAAATGCCCTCTCTCTAGTCCCCACCAACCTAGCTGTTTTCGTTGGTGGGATGGAGAGAAGGCCCTGTGTGGCTGATCTGGTCAGGTGGCTTAGTTGGTGGTACTGGAGGTGCTCCTTCAGGTAAACTGGGCCGAGACCGTATAGGGATTTAAAGGTTAAGACCAACACCTTGAATTGGGCCCGGAAAACAACTGGAAGCCAATGTAGATGAAATAACACCGGCGTGATGTGATCACGGCGGCGGCTGTTTGTAAGCAGGCGTGCCGCCGCATTCTGCACCAGTTGTAGTTTCCGGACCGTTTTCAAGGGTAACCCCACGTAGAGCGCATTGCAGTAGTCTAATCGAGAGGTGACCAGGGCATGTACCACCAGTGGGAGCTGATGAATAGGAAGGTAGGGTTGCAACCTCCGTATGCGGTGTAGTTGATACCAAGCTGCCCGGCTCACTGCCGAAATCTGAGCCTCCATGGACAGCTTGGAATCAAGAACAACCCCGAGGCTGCGGACCTGATCCTTCAGGGGCAATTTTACCCCATTAAGATTCAGGTCAGCAACACCCAACCTTCACCTGTCACCCACAAGTAGCACCTCGGTCTTATCAGGATTGAGCTTCAGCCTGTTTCTTCTCATCCACCCACTCACGGATTCCAGGCACTTGGACAAGGTCTCTACGGCCAACTCCGGTGAAGATTTAAAGGAGAGATAGAGCTGCGTGTCATCAGCATATTGGTGACACCGCAGCCCAAAACCCCTGATGATAGCTCCCAGCGGTTTTACATAGATGTTAAATAGCATGGGAGAGAGGATAGAACCCTGTGGTACTCCACAAGTGAGGGGCCAAGCACCAAATATAAATTTTACCTTTGCACAGGTAGGCTAGTTTCTACACACTCATACGCCCCTCTCCATCCTCCATCCAGACAAGCAAGAGGCATGTTCACATTTCAGTTAGGCAAAAACACTCGGAGTGCAAAACAGGGCCAGTACCAGATGTGGTCTCGGGAAAGCTCCAAGGGCCAGAGAGGGAAGCCTGGAGGGCCACATGCGGCCTGCGGTTCCCCATCCCAGCAGTAGATTATTAACTAAGCCTCATTTATTGATTTATGTATTTCAATTTCTAAGCTTTGTTTTCAGTGGCATTGTGAAGTAGCTCTTTTAATTCTCGTTAACTTCTCTTTCTACCATTCACAGCCTGTTGTTTCAAGGCATATCATTAGTCCCAAAGACATCAAGCGTGCCCGGCTGCAGGGCCGGCCTATCCCCAAGCAATCCATCATCGATTTTCTGATTGAAAACGCCGCCAAGCTAATCTTATACAAGTACAACTACGAAACACTTCTCTCTGAGAAGCTGGGATTCATATCGGTTCCCGTGACGAAGGTCCTCCTGGAGATCATGTTTGGCTACAAGAGAGTTAAGGACAGCGGGATACGCCTCTCCTCTCAAATCGACTGGTCGACAGTCTACAATGAGATCTACACGCTGCGCCCGCCTAAGCCCAAGACCCCAAAACACAAAGCAGGGGACAAAAAGAAAGGCAAGGAGAAGAAAAAGAAAGCTGCGGACAAGCAGAAGAAATCAGGGGAGAAGAAGAGTGTCCTTTTTAAATCTGAAATGCCCACAGGCAAAGTCGTGCTCATGAAGTCCCCTGTAGAGCATGACGCTGCATCGAGCAAAATGCGGCGAGCAGACTCCACTACCGAGCAAGAGGATGATCAAGCTCCAGATATTTTCGAGATAGTTCCTCCACAATTTCCCAGAGAGGATGAAACCGACGAGATCTCTGTAGATGGCGAGAACCATCTAGTCCAACCAATAACATCTAAGGATTCTGTCACCTCTGCCTTGGACAGCCCAAAGATATCTGTTGCTTCTGAAGACAGCCCGACAAAAATCATAGACACTCCTCAAGATTCCGAAGGCCCATCACCGCCTAACGTGTCCCCAAAGCAATCATTGTCTCAAAAATTAAGCATAGCTCCGGATAACAACAGAGGATCTGGGACTCTTTTGCCTGAAGTGGAATCTTCGGGTCAGGTGTCTGGAGAACTCTTGAAGAAAGTCTTGTCGTCTCGAAAGTCTAGCTTGAATATGGAGGGCAGCAAGACTCTTCTGCCTAAAATCTCAAACTAAGCTGGTATAATAGCAGTAAAGTATATAGATTTGTATACTATCGTGTCCTGTCATTTATAGAAATGCTCACCCACTGAATCCAAGATGCCTTTTGGTAGGTCTCAAACAGGATGAAGGGGAATATTTCCAGATTTTTGTTTATTTATTTACAGCCTGCTCTAATTTCCATTGTGGTAGAGTTGCAATTGTGCCCCTCTGATATGTCAGAATGGGGCAGAACCTAAAGCAGTGGAGGCTGGCCCATTCAGGCACATGGGGTACTGCCCCACCAACCTCAGTCTGACCTCAGCCGCCACCACCATCACCACTACCCCATCTGCCCTGCCTTCTTATTTACAACCAGCCCGGGGGGCGGCCCTGCCTGCCAGCTTCCTCCTCCTCCTAAGTCTCAGTGTTGCCCCTTGTAGAACTCCGTAGGGAAGAGGACGGGCACAAAGCTAGAATCAGCTAGCTCTGCCTGTCATTGGCTTTGGCTCCACTCACATTTGGTCTCCCGGCCTTGTGCCCTACCAATCCACCACTGAGCGGAAGATCTACAGGTGCCACCCATTATATACTTGCCTTTGGTAGAAATTCCATACATTCCATCCACTTTGTTGGAGTCAACCCACAATGTCCAAAGTAATTAATTTTATTATTTGTTTGTTTATTATTTGATTTATACCCTGCTCTTCCTCCCAGCAGGAGCTCAGGGCAGCAATATAGGAGCCAGTTGCAATATTTATTTATTCATTTATTACATTTGTACCCCGCCTTTCTTTTTTCATGAAACCCAAGGCAGCTTACATATGATTCCCAGGCAGTCTCCCATCCAGGCACTGACCAGACCTACAACTGCAATATAGGAGCCAGTTTCTAGGATTCTATCAAACTCTAGAACAGCGACAGCCAACATGGTACCTTCCATATGTCTTATTGGGCTTCTTCTCCCATGATCCCTGACCATTCATCGTGCTGGCTGGAGCTGATGGGACTTGGAGTTCAACAACATCTAGAGGGCACCACATTGGCTACTCTGTTCTAGAAGGCCCAAGAGTAAAAGCAGAGTGAACTCAGGAAGATCAGGCTAGCTTGGTTCTCAATGGCTTCACTATGTTTTATGGGGCAAAACTGCTCCTTGATCTCAGGTACCATCATGCAAAATGTGGTTAAAATTAGGGCAACTGAGAAAGATTCCATCTGCCATCTTGATTCAAAAGGGTGTCCAATTGTATCCAAACAATCCAAACCTGCTCTTTGGTCTACCCCTTTTTTTTAATTCATTTTTTATCTATTTAAAGTTCTTATATACTGCTTTACGTCAATGCAGACCCCAAAGCAGTTTTCATTTAAAGAAAACAGTAATAACAAAATCAACAAAATATCAAATAAATATAAAACATAACAATTCATAACAATTCCCTTCCATTTAAGAGCCAAGTAAGAGAAAAAGGGCTACAGCCATACTACCCTGAACATGCCCGATTTCGGAAGCTAAACACGGTCAGGCCTGGCTAGTACTTGGATGGGAGACCGCCTGGGAATACCAGGTGCTGTAGGCTTAGAGGAAGGCAATGGTAAACCACCTCTGAATACCTTACCATGAAAACCCTATGAATATATCCAAAAAAGATTGATAGGGTCGTTATAAGTCGTAATCGACTTGAAGGCATATAACAAGAGAAAAAGAGAGTCAGCTTCCAAAGGCACTTAAAAATAATGGTCCTTTGGTCCTAATGGTGAAAGCCCATTAATGTTTTGGCTGTTCTCGCTTCCGGGGGGGGGGGCGTGGGAGAACCCCAGTGCAAAATTTAGCTACGCTATCTTAAGAGGAGTCCAAATAGAGAGCAAACAGCCAACTTTCCAAAATACATAGTAGATACAGAAGGCCCCAGGTCCAAGCCCTGACTTCTCCAGTTAGAAGGATTAGGTTGAGCAGGTGATGTGAAAAACCTCTGCCGGAGAGACCCAGGTGAGCCACTGATCAATCAGATTAGGACGGCGTTCTTCATCTTTAGAGGAAGGTGTTGCTGGAGTGCAACTCCCGTCATCCCCATTCAACTTGGCCAATTGTCAGGGATGATGGGAGTCACAGTCCAGGAACATCTAGCAAGAGGCAGCTTCCTATGTTCACCTCCATGAAGGGAAAGTCAAAGTGGTATACTGGGAGACAACGCTATAGCAAGGCAAAACCGCCTTTTATCACCTTGAACATCCAAGCAGGCACCAACATGGATCCAAGGAGTGGTAGTATGCAAAGAACTCCGGGTATGACTTTCTGCTCCCTGCAACATCTAAACAGTTGAATGCTTTAGAGAAGGAGCAGGGAACCTTTTTTAACCCAAGAGCCACATTCCCTTCTGGGCAGCTTTCTGGGGGCCACATGCCAGTGGTGGGCAGGGCCTGAGGCAAACGTGGGCAGGGTAACACATGTGAATTTTACCTTCGAACAGTAGGATCATTTCTACACACAAGATGGTTGTTTTGTCTAGAACGTAACCGTTTATGTTTGCCATGTAAACGCTGGCTACATCAGCTGACATTTTGATATAATTCTATATATATATATTTGTAATGCTGATATTTTAGGCATTTTTAGTCATCTGATATATTTGTCTGTTTTTTGTATTTTTACATGTATATAATTGGTGTGATGAGATTACATGTATATAATTGGTCGCCATCTCTGTTATTTTTTCAGTGCCTTTTGGAGACTTCCCTCTTTCAACAAGCCTTTTAAGTTGAGACCTATCCCAGTCTGCGTCTGTGTTGGAATTGTTTTTTAATATGTTTTTTTTTAAAAAAACCTTTTAAAAAAAAGTTTTTAACTCTTTTTTTAAAGATGTCTTTAAAGCTTTTTTAAAAAAATGTTTTTAAAGTTGTTTTGTTTTAATGTATTTTAAGGTCTGTTTTTATTATTTATTTATTATTTTATTTATACCCCGCCCTTCCTTCCAGCAGGAGCCCAGGGCGGCAAACAAAAACACTAAAAACACTTTAAAACATCATAAAAAGACCTTAAAATACATTTTGATGGTTTAAGCTAGAAGCACAATTAGAGTTCAAGGGGGCGTACCCAATGCAATTCCAACTCGGAGTACAAGGTTTGTTTTATTGTCTTATGCTATTATTTGTATTATTTTACATTGTTTTTTAGTATTTTAAGTGCCTGTTTCATGGTTTTAAGGTTGCGTATGGTTTAATTGTATTTTAATTGTATGTTTTTGTATGCTTTTAACTACATGTAGTTTTATTTGTAAGCCGCCGTGAGTTCCAGTTTGGAAAAAGGTCGGGGTAAAAATAAAGTTTCATTCATTCATTCATTCATTCAGAGTCGACCCGTTGAAATTGATGGACATGTGTCATTTAGGTTCACTAGTTTCAGAGGCTCTGCTCTGAGTAGAGCTTAGCTGGATACATCCCAGCCAGGTGAAAATGCTCAAAGAAGGTGCAAAGCAAGTTTGGGGAAGGGTGCTGCTCAGATGGAGGTGTGACTTAGGGAGAGTCCCCAGGGCCCCATGCATTTGGCCCCTGGCCTGAGGTTCCTCATTCTTGCTTTGGACATCGATGGCCTTTTTGCTTTTTAGAGGTGGGCAAAATCAATAGCAGCAGGGGACAGCGCTGCCAGGGAGTGAATGTTTGACCTCTGACCTGCTCTCTAAGGCCTGGGGAGTGGGATCGCTGTAGCTATTCAAGACAAAAGGTCTTTGTTTATTACTTCAAACCTACTGGGGAAGAAGCTCCGGCCATTCAAACCAGTTCTGCTGTAGTTCCACGAAACGGTCTTTTGTTCAAGTTTGCAAAAAAAGAAAGAAACGATTGTAAAATTCTCCTTTGATCGAACCACACGTCTCTGATCCTTCTTCCCTCCATCAGCAGGACCGGGAGTACCGCTCCCCATCTTGATCTGTGGGTCCGCAGGGGAAGGAGCAACATCCGCCGCTGTGGGAACGTGGCCATGAATGGCCACTCTCGTGAAAGCTTTAGGAGAGAAAGAAAAGAAAAGGCAGAGAATATGTCAGCGCCAACTAAGTTCTTTGGCAGCAACTATTCTAACGGCAATTACAGTTTGTCGTTTGGTTTGGTTTGTATGTTGTTGTTGTTGTTTTTAAAGATGTCCAAAAAGCATTGTAAGAAGCACGCTGCAAACTTACCAAAAACTTGGGGGGGGGGTTGATGACCTCCCAGAAAGATAAACAGGTGCCAGCTAAAGCCCTATAGGATTGATTTTCTATGGCTAAGCTGGCATCCCGTGACATCTGTTTTGGCCCGTTTCAGAAAAACAGCGTGAGCCATCGTCGTCCCTAAAAGGAGCAGTCAGTTTCTCACAAAATACAAATGCATTATGTGAAGTGTCAGACTGTACCAGATTAGATTGCTTCCCTTTTCTTCCTTTGCTCTGTGTGGTTTTTTGCTTGGTCATTGATGGTCTTTCCAGGCAGGCAGGAAATCTAGTAGTAGTAGTAGTAGTAGTATTGTTGTTATTGTTATGAGTAGTAGTATTTTTGTTAACAACAACAACAACAACAACAACTAATAATAATAATAATAATAATTTCCGTTTCTTACCCACCCTTCACCTTAAGGTCCCAGAGCAGGTTACAGCAATTTCAAATTCAGTGTTAAAAACAGTTGAAAACAAGTTACAGTCACAGGGATAGGGTGGGTCCTGAAAATATGCAACTGAGGTGTCAAAGGCCAGGGGAAAGAGGTGCGTCTTCAGTATCTGACGAAAACCATTTAATGAAGGTGCCAGGCACGCCTCTGTAAGGAGGGAATTTCACAACCTCAGAGAAAAGACACTCTGCATGTGCTCAGATAAATTAAACTCAAAGTAACAGAATGTTTGGAATCAAACGCAGGTCATCCCCACACATAATGCTGTACTTCAGGGATGCGGGGTACTGATGGTGGTGGCCACATCCGGGGTTCTGTCTGGCCTGCAAGACTCTGCCTAGGCCTCACCTCCTCATCAGTCACACCCTCCACTGGCCGTGCTTCTCGCCCTCATGTGTTTTACCTGGTGTCTTTGAACTCTGTTTGCACCGTCGCCGGACACAGCCTAATCTAAGGTGGGTCACAACAGCAGCACTAACACCATACCAATATATGGTAAAACATTAAGATACAGATCCCCAACTACATGTTTGGGTTAAAAGTGGGTTCCAGGTCTGAAAAGGATGAAGACTACTGTTGTACAGTAATGTTATCTGTGTGGGTCATTAAAAAAAAAAAAAGACTCCCAAGTAAATTGCATACAGGATTGTCAATCTTTCAAAAAAAAAAATTGGTACGCTTGTAACGTTTAGGTGCCTCTTGAAGACCTTTTCATTCTTGGAACTGTTGGGGTGCAACTCAGTTTGCACTGAAGTCTGTTTTGTCTGCATGTGGAAAAGTAGACAGCAAGAGGAACCTCCATGCTTCCTAGACTGCCCTTTCCTTTCTAATCTGTGTTGATCTACCTTCCAGTGCTAGACTGATACTCTTAGGGTTGCTGACCTCACTCCCTACTTCTCATCTTCCACTCCTGTCTTAGAGAGGAGGCCCATCGGGCTCTCTCTTCTCCTGGGATGCAGGAACAAGCATGCTGTGTTGCATCTCCACCTTAGCTAGCCAGAACTAGGGAACTTTCCTATCCAACATCTATTTCCGTTAATACCAGTTTATTGTGTTCTTAAAGCCAGAGTCTCAGCATGATTAACGCTGAGCACAGTAAAGTGTGCTCCTTCAACAGGGATCCTGTGACCCTTCAGCTTCTGCCAGCATTCAGCTGCAATGCTAACATTTATGCCGACAGGCCTTTGCAACTGTTTACTTTTTAATCAGTCACCTTAATTATTAATTATTTTCTGTATTTTTTATTTTTTTTAAAGGGGTGTTTTATGTTTTAACGTTGTACACTGCCCTGACATTATATGATTATATGACATTTTTATAAATAAATGAATAAACAAAAGTGTCTTTCCAGCCAGGAAGAATGACCTAATCTCTGAGCAGGGACAGAGTGCCTTTCCTTCCAAGAGAACACTTTCCTGAAGGAACCAAGAAACCTGACCTGATCTCTGAGCATGGGCAGAGTGCCTTTGCTCCCAAGAGAACACTTTTCTAAAGGAAACAAAAAAAATCTGACCTGATATCTTACCATGGGAGCCTTTGCTCCCAGGGGAACATTTTTTCCAAAGGAAAGGGCGAAATGACCTAATCTTTGAACATGGGCAAAGTGTTTCTCCCAAAAGAATAGCCTCCTCCCAAAAACGGGGAATAACCTGCAATTTTTGACTCGGATGCTTGACAGTCCAAGTAGAGAAGACGGGGCTCGAACGACCTGGGTCTCCGCAGTCATTCATCCGCCGGTTCACCCTGCATGGCGATTGACGGGCTCGGCCCCTCCCCCCCTTTCCACTTCGGCCCCTCCCCTTTCTCAGGAGGGAGTGAAAGGGAGGAAGACGCATGGCGCCACGCCGCCACATCCGATTGGCCGCTGGGCCGCGCGCCGCGAGCCAATGAGCTCCTCCTTCGTTGCCCTTCCGAGCCGGCGGCAGGACAGGCAGCGCGTGGGCGGTGCTGGCAGCCGCTGATTGGCTCGTCCCGAGCGCCGGTGGCGGAAACGGCCTCCGAGGCGATAGTTCCTCCTCCTCGTCGTCGCTGCGGCCACCTCCGCCGCCGTGCTGAGGAGATGCGGCGACCGGGCGGCCTCGGTGGATTCCCGCTCGTGGTTTTCCCTCGCCGACAACTGCCGTCGCTGTCGCTCTTCTTGCTGCTGTGCGGCTCGGGCCTGGCAAGGGAAGCCGAGGCGGGCGCTGTCACTTGCGGCTCGGTGCTGAAGCTGCTCAACACCCGGCATAACGTCCGGCTGCACTCGCACGAGGTCAAGTACGGATCCGGTGAGGAGAAGGCTTGAGGAGAGCCCAGAAGCGAGGACAGGGCGGGGAGAGCGAGCGAGCGGGCAGGCGGCTGAGGGGGAGGAAGCGAAATCCCTCTAGGCCTGAGGGGGGGATTTATTTATGTGTTTATTAGATTTATATCCCGCTCTTCCTCCCAGTAGGGACCCAGGGCGGCAAACAAAAACACTCTAAAACATCATAAAAAACAGACTTTAAAATATGTTACAACAAAACATCCTTAAAAATATATTAAAACAAAATATCTTTAAAAGCATTTTTTTAAAAAGCTTTAAAAACATATTAAAAAGCAGTTCAGACACAGACTGGGATAATGTCTCTACATAAAAGGCTTGGTGAAAGAGGAAGGTCTTCAGTAGAGGCCAAAAAGATAGAGATGGTGCCACAATAAAGGTCCATTTCCTATGTTGTGCGGAACGGACCTTCCAATAAGATGGTATCTGCAGGAGGTCCACCTGCGCAGTGCAGTGATCAACTGGGTATATAAGGGATAAGAAGGACTTACAAGAAGAGAGCTATGCTAGTGGGGCGGTATAAAAATTTAACAAATAAATAATAAAATAAATAAATAAATTTAAGGTATCCTGGTCCTGAGCTGTAAAGGGCTTTGTACACCAAGACTAGAACCTTGAACTTGGCCCGGTAGCAAATGGGCAGCCAGTGCAATTCTTTCAGCAGTGGGGTGATATGTTGGCGATACCCTGCCCCAGTAAGCAGTCTTGCTGCCATGTTTTGCACCAGCTGTAGTTTCCAGACCAACCTCAAGGGCAGCCCCACATAGAGCGCATTACAGTAATCCAGCCTGGAGGTTACTAGTGCATGGACAACAGTGGTCTGGCTGTCCTGGTCCAGAAACGACCACAGCTGTCTTACCAGCCGAAGCTGGTAAAAGGCACTCCTTGCCACGGAGGTCACCTGGGCCTCCAGCAACAAAGATAGATCCAGGAGCACCCCCAGACTACAAACCTGCTCTTTCAGAGGGAGTACAACCCTATTCAAAGCAGGCAACTAACCAGTTATCTGAACTTGGGAACCACCACTCCACAGTGCCTCCGTCTTGCTAGGATTCAGACTTAGTTTATTGGCCCTCATCCAGCCCACCACCGAGTCCAGGCAATGGGCCAGGGCTTGCACGGCCTCTCCTGATTCAGATGTTACAGAGAAATAGAGCTGGGTATCGTCAGCGTACTGCTGACACCTTGCCCCAAATCTCCTGATGACCACTCCCAAGGGCTTCATATAGATGAGAGAGAGACTATTCTGAACATGGAAGTTCCATTCTTAGAATCATGGAGTCATAGAGTTGGAAAGGGCCTATAAGGCCATTGAGTCCAACTCCTTGCTCAATGCAGGAATCTAAATTAAAGCATACCTGACAAGGTGGCCGTCAGCTACCTCTTTAATGCCTCCAGTGTTGGAGAGCCCACCACCTCCCTAGGTCATTGGTTTCATTGTTGTACCATTCTCCAGTTAGGAAGTTTTTCCTGATGTTCAGTCGAAATCTGGCTTCCTGTCACTTGAGCCCATTATTCCGTGTCCTGCACTCTGGGACGATGGAGAAAAGATCCCAGCCCTCCTCTGTGTGACAACCTTCCCAGTACATGAAGACTGCTATCCTGTCTCTCCTCAGTCTTTTCAAGGTGAAACATGCCCGTTCTTTCAGTCTCTCCTCATAGGCTTTGTTTCCACTCCCTTGATCATCCTCGTTGTGCCCTCCTCTGAACCTGCTCCAGTTTGTCTGCATCCTTCTTAAAGTGTGGTGACCAGAACTGGACACAGTACTCAAGATGAGGCCTTGCCATACTTTTTCTCATTTCTTCATCTTCTTATTAATGATTATTATTATTCTCCTCCTCTTCAGCCTAAGAAGGCTCCCAGAGTGGCTTAGTAAATGTCATTTATAAGACAGTCCCTGCCCCCTCAGGCTTAAAATCTTGAAAGACACGACTCAAAAGGAAAAGGGGCTGGGAGGGTGGAGGAAAAAGCAAATCTAGGCATTGTTGTGTGTGTACACAGCACTTTACAAAAGAACAGGTATGGCAGGTCACTGCCCCAAGGGGCATGCAGTCTGAAGTAGGCACAGGGAAATGGGAAAGGAATGGGGAAAATGAAGGCATGGCTTAGTGAAGGAAGAAAATGTGATAATTTCAATTATATACCCTTTATCTTGAGCTGTAATAAGGTACAGGGACATGGTGAATGAGAAGTGGCCATTCCATAGGGAACAGAAGAAGGGGAGGGGAGGACAATGAATAGAGATGAGACTGGGAGGGCGGGTGCTACTGTGTTCAAAACCAGTGTCTTGAGCAGAATCAGCACCTGGGCATACACACAGGCTTCTGGCAGTTGCTGGAGTTTGCAAGGTGGGAGAGGCTTTCATGGTTAACAGCTGAATAGGCATCCCAGAGTATCTTTTATAAAGTGCATAAGAAGAGACCTGCTAGATCTGATACCCCAGTTTCCTACACTGGTTCCAGTCAGATGTGTCTGGTTGAAGCTTATCAACAGGCAGGACAAGAAAGCGATGGATGTCTCCTGTTGCTTGTTTCAGTGATCGATCACTGCTACAGGGAGATTCCATTTTTGCCTGTCATAGCTAATATCTGCTAACTGACCTACCCACCATGAATTTATCTCTCTATATATAAGTATATAGAGAGAGAACATACAAAGAGTCCTGTCGAATCAGTTCATCTAGTCCAGCATCCTGTTTTAACAGTGGCCTTCCAGGTGACTTTAGAAAGCTTCCAAGCAGGGCAGGAAGACAGCCACTCCCCCATTTGTCTCCAGTGTTTGATCATCAGAGAGAGGCTGCTTCTGAACATGTAGGTTCTATTCTTAGCTGACGTGGTTAATAGCTGTTACTAGGTTTGCTCACAAAGAATTTATATACTGTGATCTTTTATAAATCCGGCTGTATCCAGGAGTGCTTTCGCCCAGTTAAGACTGGTCCGCCAGCTGCGCCCATTTCTAGAGATGTCTGACTTGATGAAAGTAACACATGCCTTAGTTACATCCTGGTTGGACTACTGCAACACACTCTACGTTGGGCTGCCCTTGAAGACAGTTCGGAAGCTTAAACTGGTGCAACGTGCAGCAGCTAGGATGCTGACCGGGGCTGGCCTTCGTGCCCATACATCCCCCCGGTTACAACAGCTTCACTGGTTACCAATCTGCTTCCGGACCCAATTCAAGGTGCTGGTGTTGTCCTTTAAAGCCCTCCACGGCTTGGGCCCTGTCTATTTGTCCGATCGGTTGTCCTTTTATGAACCTCCCCATCCCTTGAGGTCATCTGATGACTTCCTTCTTGGGATCCCCTCTGCTACAGAAGTTCGTTTATCTAGGACCAGAGATAGGGCTTTCTCTGTTATCGCCCCTAGTCTCTGGAATGCTTTACCTTTGGAGATTTGATCTGCCTCTTCGCTTTTTGCATTTCGCCGCCTGGTTAAGACGTTTTTATTTCGGGTTGTGTTTAAATTGAATACGGAATAAGATTTTTTAACTTGATTGTTTTTTATACTAAATATAAGTTTATTGATTGTAATTTATAGTATACTAATTATTTATAGAGATTGTAAATTGCATTGTGTTTTATTTTTCTATGTCTTTTTATTGTCAGATTGTTCGCCGCTCTGAGTTTCCCAGGAAAATAGAGCGGGTTAGAAATGTTTTAAATAAATAAATAATAAATAATTAAAGAATATAAGAAGTTACTTGCTGGATCAGATTTGAGAGTTTTTCTAGAAGTAGTGGACAAGCATAAGATAAAAGGCCTCTGATCATGAGTATTCTATTTTAAGCTATCGTGGTTAGTTGTTAATAGGACATAATTGCTTTTGATAGGCACCATCAATTTATCTAATCCTTTACAAATATGTAAGAGCCCTGCTGGATGAGGCCTGAGGAACCATCTAGTTTCCAACAGTGCCCATCCAGATGTTACTAAAGGGAATTGACCAGCAGTAATGGCCCCTTTGTTTGTGCATGCACACATGTTGTTTGTATTCAGCACCTGGTATAGACTGCTTCTGTATTATTTTCTACATTTATATCCTGCATTATTATTGAAGCTTCAAGGTAGCTAACAGTAAATACAAAATTTCTGTACATGGAAATTCAATTTTGCTGCCATGGTTAATTACTCCAGTTGGACTTAAGAAGTTTAGAAAAAATAATTAGATTTATTATTTTTATTCTGCTTTTCTTCCTGTGGATGCACAAAGTGACTTAAAAACAATAAAATAAGGAAAACATATGCAATAATAATAAAAAATAGAAATGGTAGCAGATAAAGCCAAATCCAAATCAGCAGATTAAAATCCAATTACAGCAGGAAAAATACCCCTTGCAAACCAAAGGCACGCTAAGACAAAAATAGAAGGGGCCTCACAGATCTCTAAGGAGAAGGGGAATGTTTGTTTTTCAAAGAGAGGCGTATTCTTGAAAAAGAAAGAACAAGCAGGTGGAGCAGCCTTACTTGGCCCAGTTTCGAGGCAAGTCTACTTACTGTTCCTGAATCTGCATACAAAGGCTATATAGTGATTGTTTTGTTAACAGGAAGTGGTCAACAGTCAGTGACTGGAGTTGAAGCTTCTGATGATGCTAACAGCTATTGGCGGATCAGAGGCAAAACTGATGGGTCCTGCTACCGAGGAGTGCCTATAAAGTGTGGGCAAGCAGTACGCCTTACCCATGTTAATACAGGGAAAAACTTGCACACCCACCACTTCCCATCACCACTCTCCAACAATCAGGTAAAAGCAGAGTTTGTTCTTCACATTTTGTGTTTTAAGACATTAGTTGACTCTTGAATTGGAGGGTTACAAAGACATGAAATATCTATGTGTTTAGAAACAGGTTCAAATGTTAAGTGTGCTTTTTTTATATGAAGTGTGCAATTTGATCATACAGATGTCTAGTGCAATTCTGTGCATATGTACTCAGAAGTCCCATTGCAGAATTTCATAGCTCTTGTGCGTTCTCTGTCCCATATCATCTCTTACCTGCCTCTCTCTCTTAATGCAGAAAAGAAAGTGATTTGTCAGAGGGGTGATTTGGAGAGCACTTTTTAACTATGCAGAAAGCTGTGATTTAGGCAGTATTCACAGACATGGTAACATGTCCCTAATTTATACTGTATATTGTTTCATAGATACAGAACAGAAGGTAACCTTATCCCAGTCTGCACTTTGCAATCCTCTTCCATAGTAGTTGATGTTGACATAAACCGTTGCTCTGGAACATGTAGAGCAGACAGAAAATCTGAGTGGCAGCTCTGGAGTACCGTACATCTTCCATGAATCTAGTAGATAAGAACATAAGAAGGGCCTGCTGGATCAGGCCAATGGCTCATCTAGTCCAACATCCTGTTCTCACGGTGGCCAACCAGATGCCAATAGAAAGCCCCCACTCAAGACTATTAGTACATGTAACATGTTTAATTATAGTATCATTTAGTACTTATACTGTGATTTAAAGTATTCAAAATGGTTCATAGATACTAATTCAGTAATAGAAAATAAGATTTCTTATCTGCCCTTTACTGTAAGTTGCAACAATGTAATCATACAGGAATAAAAACAAATAAAATAAGTAGAAAAGTTTATATTTATTTTATTTATTATTACATTTCAAACAAATAAAATAGTTCCAAACAAAAACAGAGGAGTATATATTAAGCAAAAGAGGTGGGTCCTACCAAACAAATTCCTTAACACTTGAATGCCAGGGTAAATACTAGTACTAACTAATAGGTCAGTATTATTATCCCCATGTTATAGTGAGCAGACTGAGGGAGAGAGGCTTGTCTAAAGCTACCTACTAGGCCCAAGGCAGGTGCAAGATTCTAGCTGTGGGCTTCACATTATTAGCTTTGACGGTTGTTTTGTTTTTTTGGAGCATATTATTGGATCATTAGCTGCTCACTGATACGGATCTTCTTTTTCCACATTGCCTGTTTCAATCACTTTTGGCTGCTAGTACTTGCTATTGCCATTCTCCTGGCTTGATGTTTCTGTAAATGTATATATTTAAAATGGTCTCTTTTCCCCCCCTCTGGGCCTAATAGGAAGTAAGCGCCTTTGGTGATGATGGAGAAGGAGATGACTTAGATGTGTGGACAGTGCAGTGCAGCGGGACATACTGGGAGCGGGACGACGCAGTGCGTTTCAAGCACATAGGAACAGATGTGTTCCTTTCAGTCACAGGCGAACAGTACGGTCACCCAATCAGGGGCCAACGGGAAGTTCATGGCATACATTCTCCTAATCATCACAACTACTGGAAGGCAATGGAAGGTGTTTTCATTAAGCCCAGCTTGGACTCTACAAAGCACGATGAGCTCTGAATGTGTGATGGACTTTTTATGTAGAATTCACCAAAGTATATGAGCTGGTTCCTTTCTGTAAATACCACTCTTAATCACCATCTTCTTTAAGACGTTGGCATTGGGATACATTTGCAGGTCAATGTTTTCATGAGTAACTGCACTCCAGGGAAATAAATAAATAAATTCAGACTGACAAGAAGTTAGATTGACTGTTGGGCTACCATTCATTTTCAAAAGTCATTTCCTTTTCTTATCTCATTTGTTCCTTTTCCTTAACTAAGAAAACGGTGAATTGCAGTGTAAACAATCTAATCCAAAGTGCAATAAAACTTAAATTTTGTAATTCTTTCTCAAGTTTTAAAGTTTTAATTCATTAAAAATGTCTGTCTTGAAACCTTGTTTTTAGCAACAACAGAAAGGCGTGTGTGTGTGTAGTGTAAGTCTAGGAAGAGATAAAAGGTTTAGTAGGTAAAATATTTTACAATCCAGCCAAAGTATCTGTAGTTCAGTCCCATTCTTTTTCATTACCATTGTGTGTCAGTTGCTGCTGGAGTTCATTCGTATCTCTTGGGAAAGGTGGAGTTGAGTATTTTGGAATAAGTAGTGACATTTCAGTAGTGAGGGGGAGGGATGACTTGCTACATAGTAGACCATTCTAAAAGCTGCTATAGACATTTCATATAATGCATTACATACACTTCTTTGTACACCTTTGGGCAGTTTCATTTTGTAGCTGGTACCTCTCCACTCCCATTTTGTACATGTGCATTAAGTTGGAGTCTAGATAAAGGAAAGATATGCATAATGTATAAGTACATACACAGTCTGGAGCCCAGTGGCTTCCCTATCTCCAAAGTCCAATTGCATTACATTAACTGATGGATGTTTCTAAAAAGCCGGATCCTTGCATTCTACCATGCTGTACATGACCAAGAAACGCAACTAGTCTGGATAGTGGGTGGGTCACCAGGGGCATGGCCTAGGTTATCCTGCCACCTTAACAGTGTCCCTTTTCTTTTATATGTGAGCCGAGTCATCTGGCTGCACTTTGGTCATGGCCATTATTTTCAGAAGGTACAAAACCTCACTGGGTAGAATGAATGCGCTGCTTATGGTGTGTGCTTGACAGGGGTAACAGAAGCCGTGAAGGGCAGCACATGCAAGAGCCTGGATGGATGCTGAGAGCAGCACCCATTTGGATAGGATGGCAAGAGGCTGGAGGACCTATTGAGAGTTAGCACCACACTTCCAGAAGGGCTCTGGATGACAGAGCATGTGTAGATTGCAGGGCATGTGTGTTCCACCAGGTGTTCCTGAGTAAAATGGAAGCAGCTTAAGGAGTGCTGATGGCATGGCACACTCTAGATGTCTTGTGTAGTGTGAAAAAGCAGTCGGGAATGGGAATGCTTGGGTTCCTGTGACAGAGGGCTGAGGACTTTTCCAGCCTTGGATTTTTCCTATCTTTTGGCAGAGAGCAGGATTGGTGCAATGTGCTTAGCAACACCAGTTCCCCTCTGCCCCTTTATGCTGGCACCACTCAAAAAGTTTCTGAAAGGTCTCTCCATTCCTCTTTACTACTATGTCATAGTAAGAAGCAGAAGCATTTTTCCTTCCAGAATTTTCTTGCTAGTAGGCTCCGTCATTCAAGTAATCCAACAGAGCTTCCTGTTGCGAAGGATCTTTAGAGGGCCGTACTGACAAGCTCACCGCTCAGGAGGGCTTAGTAGCCCCCAACATCTGCTAAGGTAGCTAGGTTCATGGGGCCCTCACTCCAGGAGGGCTTTCATCTGGAAAGGTTTTCCATCTAAGCTGACAGTCCTGCAGCCCAGCCATCAAAGGACCACTGAGGTAACCGCTCTGGAAAGGGGTGAATGGGTTGCATTCTCCCCAACAAAAAGAAGTCCAATACCAGACACCAAAGGACAACAGAAAGGTAAGTCTCACCAACAGGTAAAGGTCACAGTCACTGCAGCTAGAATCTATAGGGAGGGGGACCATAGATTGGTGGTACAGGGCCTGCTTTGTATGTAGAAGGTCCCAGGTTCAGTCCTTGGTATCTGCAGTTTAAAAAGATCAGGTAACAGATAATGGGGAAAGACCTCTGCTGGAGATCCTGACAAACTACTGCCAGTCAGAACAAACAATACTAGGCTAGGTGGAGAAAGAGACCGGATAAAAAGTGTGTTCCAATGGGATCAAGAGGGGTTTTGTGACCACTCGAGTCAGCCTCTACCTTTCATGGATGGGATTATTTTAAGGCTAGATCTAGTTTTCCTTCTAAAGATACATCTATCCTACATAAGAAGAGCCTGCTGGATCAGGCCAGTGGCCCATCAAGTGCAGCATCCTGTTCTTATAGTGGCCAGCCAGATGCCCATGGGAAGCCCACAACCAGGACCTGAGAGCAAGAGCACTCTCCGTCAGTCAGTCTTCTACCTTAGCATGGATTTTTCTTCTTAATGTCATACAACACCAGAGAATTTCACTCTATTTTGTTAGAATATTGTTTATTCCCTATTTTGATGCACTGTTTTGGTGCGACCAGCAGTGGTGGGGAGAGGTTTCGAATAAAATTCCCAGTTAGCAACATATTTGTAGGTGTTTTTACTTACTGGTCTGTTGGCCCCTCATGAAACCTATGAAGAGATGTCTCCTGTAATATCCTGATGTAACCATTATTCTGAGTTTTTAATTCTGAGAAAGATTTGAACTGCTTTCTGTGTTCCCACTTAGAATCCAGCTGAACGGAGAGGGGATTATTGCAAGCACACCCTTTCAGTTTGCTGCTTCCTGGCATTAGCCCTCATATAATAGCTTCTCCGTGCTTCAGTTAACTCTTCAACCAGGACTCCCTGTATTTCTGCTTTTGAGCTTTGCTGCAAGAGAAACTAATATCAGCAGACCGGGCCACTCCAGATAATACTGATTGATTGATTGATTGGTCTGTTAACATACTCCACTGCTTTGATAAACACTCTCTGATCAATAATAATTATATTTAAAAATAGTCACTGCAATCCAGAGAGCAAGCGAGAGAGAGAGATGTATGTGTTTAAACACACAAACAAAAACATTTCTACCTGCAGCTGGGCCAATGGTTCTTATGCATGACTGTGACCCCAGCTGGAGATGCATTTTCGCCCTGATCCAATAAAGTACAGGAAAAGCAGCTGGAGCTGCATATGCAGAAGCGACTGAACAGTCAGTCAGCGTGAGGGATGGCGAAGAAATTTTTCCTATTCCAGTCATCTATTCAAAAGGAGTTTTTAAAAATCTAAATGTTCCCTTGCCTGCGATGCTGCTGCTGGCTTGGCCCGTTTCTGGCCATGTTAGCTTAGCGGAAACTGTTCTCCTTCAGCAATGAAATCAACAGCTGCAGCCGCGGGCTGGAGCACGTTTAACAGCTGGACTGCAGAGCCTCTTTACAACGGCGGCGGCAGCGTCTTGCTTGGTGTCTGGTTTACTGGGCTGGCGTATTTGCCGAGGATTTTTGGTCGGGTTCCTTACTAGCAGCTGCAGAATTAGCCAGCAAATGCTGTCAGGTGCAAAGGCTTCCAGGGTTTTCTGACTGATGCTCTTATAAAATGGCCTGACTGGCTCTACCGTTCATCCTCTCCTAGAACTGTGAGGGCTGTGTGTTTCTCCCTCCCTCTTCATTATTTTTTTTATTATTTCACCGTTTAATCCAGTCATAAGAACATACAAAAAGCCTGCTGAATCAGGCCAACGGCCCATCTAGTCCAGCATCCTCTTCTCACAGTGGCGAACCAGATGCCCCAATGGGAAGTCTGCAAGCAGGAACATGAGTGCAACAAGGATTCTCCCCATTTGAGATTCCCAGCAATTGGTATTCACAGGCATGCTGCTTCTGACAGCGCAGGTAGAATATAGATGTTGCGGCTAGCAGCCATCGACAGCCTTACCCTCCATGAATTTGTCTAATCCTCTTAGTGGCCATCGCTACAACTTTGATCGCCAAGGACCTAACAACACCAACAATCAAATCCCACACAAAGAGAGTTCCATACCTGCAGATGCTCCAGTAATTCCTCAAGTCTTGTACTCTGAACTTTATGACAATGAACTAGATTTCCCATCTCCCTGGCAACGTTTGAGATCACTTGCCCCGTGGTGTGACATCATCACATTTCCCTGTGGTATGGTATGGGATTTGAGAAACTCGGAACGTGATCATGGTAGAGGGTAAAATCCCAGTCATAATGGAGGAAGGGAATCTACTGGGGTGTCATGCACACAATGTAGATTCAGCCTTACAGGATTACACCAAAGCCCAGTCACTACAAGATGTTATATTTCCAAAGTGGAGAAGCATCTCTTTATGTTGCTGTCATTGTCTCCAGGGCTGGCACCAGAGGGGGGCCTTCCTGAGGGTGCAGGGGTGGTGCTCCCGTTCCATGATCCGCTGCAGTGTCGGGTCCTGCAACCCGACCTGCTGTGGATTGTGAGAAGGAGCTCCCAGGCACCCCCTTAATTTCAGACAGCACAGGCTTCAATAAGCCCACACGAATGCCCCACCTACCTCTCCCATCAGTGCTCCCCTAAGGGGCCGATGCCCCTGCTGTCATCTTGGTTGATGACAGGCATGCACTCTATGCGTGCACATCATTCACACAACACAAGAAGTAGGTGAGGCATGCGGGCAGGCTTATTAGTCCTGTGCCATCTGTATCAGGGGGTGTTGGGCTACAGTGCCATGGGCCCAAGGCAGGCTGGTGCCCAAGGGCCCAGTCATGCCTGGCACCAGCCTTGATTGTCTCAGTAGCACTGGTTCCATGTAGCAATCTGTCTTGTATCTCAAGAGCCCCATCTGTCTGCAGAAGTCCTGCATTCCCTCTCAAGTTTGTTACAAACAGCAGATTTGGGGATCAGCTACACCACTTTGGGTCCCTAGATGCTGTTGGACTACAACTCCCATCATTCCTATACAGCATGGTCAAAAGACAGGGATGATGGGACTTGTAGTCCACAAACATCTGGGGATCCAAGGTTGAAGAACACTGAGCTACACCATTCCCTCCCTGAAGAAGAGTTCTGGAGATCTTAGAAGCTTGCTGACTGTTCCATGATATTTTCAGTTAGTCTTAAAGATATTGCCTCACTGTGCAGATTTTGGACCGAACAGACTGACACTTGAACAAGCAGAAAGGTATGCATAATGTATTTATTTTGTAAAAACAGGGTTGCAACTTTTAAGGAATCAGATTAATCAGGGATGCCTTTTTAATAAATTTAAAAGGGTTTCCAGTTGATTAACTGGGCAACACACTTTTAAAAAGGGTTTATTATTTTTAATATATGTACATACTACAATTGACTGTTACAGGCACCGTTCCACAAGAGGCATTCAAAAGGGGCTATTTCTTCAATGACAGTATCTGCTGCAGCTTATACATGCACCATTTAAAAATAAAGGAATTTTTTTCTCTTCTAAACCAAGAATAGGGAACAATCCTGTGGCCCTCTAGATGTTGTTGGACTACCATCATCCCTGATTTCTGACCATGCTATCTGAGGCTGATGGGAGTTGGAGTCCAACAACATCTGGAGGACTGCAGTTCCTCATCCTTGTTCAATCTAAACTATTGTCATATATACATTTAATCAGTATCAGATCTGCACAATCCATTTAGAACTCATTTGATGAATTAACTTTCTTTCATCCAGTGATGAAACCTCTCTATTAAAAAAAGACAGTTGGTACACGTGTTTGTTTGCACTAATCCATTTTTTTGAGCTTTTGTCACATATTACTGGGTGGATTGGGAGATTTCAAGCTTCAGTGTGTTTGCAAACAATCCTGTGAAATGTCCTATCCAAGAATCCAGCCTTTGGTTCAACAAGATCATCAACAGGCAATCTGCAGGATGTTGGATCAGGCTCCTGTGCAGTGGAAGGTGGGTGAAACAAAGTCAGAGAGGAGGAAAAGTGAAGGCAGGCTGCCTCAAAGAAAAATAAGCCTCTTGATTCATTTGTCTTCAGCGTGGTGGGTTAGGACCTACAACTGGGCCACAACTTGTTGTAAGGTAGATTGGATCGGGAGTGCTACTACCACACAAATATGTTAAAGAATTAAGGGGGCACGTAAATGCATGTTTGGGTGGGTCTCAGATCTAAAACAGTAGAAGACCACTGTCCTAGTTGCTCAGTTAGGTTAGGTGGAAACTTTTATACAGGACAGGAAGTATCACCTGACCTTCTCTGGCCTTTGGTGCAAGGAGGCTTTGTTGACTAAAACAAAGGATATTAAAAAGGATATTATAGAGTTGGAAAAGGTTCAGAAGAGGGCAACCAGAATGATCAAGGGGATGGAGCGACTCCCTTACGAGGAAAGGTTGCAGCATTTGGGGCTTTTTAGTTAGAGAAAAGGTGGGTCAGAGGTGACATGACAGAAGTGTATAAAATTATGCATGGCACTGAGAAAGTGGATAGAGAAAAGTTTTTCTCCCTCTCTCATAATACTAGAACTCGTGGACATTCAAAGAAGCTGAATGTTGGAAGATTCAGGACAGACAAAAGGAAGTACTTCTTTACTCAGCGCATAATTAAACTATGGAATTTGCTCCCACAAGACACAGTAATGGCCACCAGCTTGGATGGCTTTAAAAGAAGATTAGACAAGTTCATGGAGGACAGGGCTATCAATGGCTACTAGCCATGATGGCTGTGCTCTGCCACCCTAGTCAGAGGCAGCATGCTTCTGAAAACCAGTTGCCGGAAGCCTCAGGAGGGGAGAGTGTTCTTGCACTCGGGTCCTGCTTGTGGGCTTCCCCCAGGCACCTGGTTGGCCACTGTGAGGACAGGATGCTGGACTAGATGGGCCACTGGCCTGATCCAGCAGGCTCTTCTTATGTTCTTATGTTCTTATTAGGTCCTGCTTATGGACTTTCCAATGGCATCTGGTTGGCCACTGTGAGAACAGGATGCTGGACTAGATGGGCCTTTCCCTGATCCAGCAAGGCTCTACTTATGTTCTTGTGTTCTTATGACTACTGTTAGTGATCTCTCTGCAGATCATTCAGACAACCAGAATGCACACCTTGAATTCTGCAGACTACCAGATCAAGACCCTGTACAGGATTGATCCACTTGAAGGGCATCTGTCATAGTCACACCATGCCATCAGTGTTTTAACATTATCAGAACTGTTCTTTCTGTACCAGCCCCAGACCTTAATGTAATTTTGTAGCTTTTTGAAAAAGTAGTGCCTGAATTGGGGTTCTCTCCTCCATTCCTTCCCCATGCCATTTTACTTTTGTATTGTGTCTATTAGAGTATGAGCCCGCAAATAGACGCTGCCTGGTTTTGTTTTGTTTTTAAATCACTGGACTCTTAAAAGTTTAGGACCTTTATAACTATCAGGTGGATCCACAGTTGGGTACAGAATTGTACTCAAAGAGTGCTTATCAATGAATCCTTCTCAAACCAGGGGGAGCAATACTTCAGGTGCAGATTTGTATTTGTATGTGCAATGTATATAGCTCATGGGGTGCAATAGGTAATTGGCTCCTATACCCTCCCAGTTCCCACTTTGCACTGGCTCTGATTATTCATTCATTCAATTTGTATCCGACCCTTCCTTCCGAAAAATCAAGTTGATCCCGAAGTCTGCTTACCAATGAATGCCTAGCAGCAGGTCTCTAAGGGCTCAAGCCAAGATCTTTCCTAGCCTTGCTGGGATTCTTTCACTGGTGATGCCAAGGATCAAACATCTCAGGCCTTTTGCCATACAAGGCAGTCTTCAAAGGAAATGCCTGTACTCCCCCGTGCCTGTCTGCCTGTAATTTTAACATAGAAAACTGACATTTGATTTCAGATTGGTTCTCTTCTGCTTTCTATCCCACAATGGTAAAGTGCATAAATGCAGAAGAAAAAATGCAGACTCTGAGACAATTGTTATTGTTATTGTTACGTGTGAACACAGCCACCAAAATTATGCTTTCTGGTTCAAAAGGTCTGCTTGGGGATGGGTGAATCTGTCAATTTCAGTTTTTCTGTTTCCCATTTTTCCAACGTTAAGTTCAGTTCTTCACATTTCCACATCAATTTGTGATTTTAAAAAAAGTTATGAGGTGTCAGCATTTAGTGTGAATTTCTCCTATACTACACGTTTTTATGCAATTTTGCCTAATACGCTCATTTTTGCAAAGCAATTTTCCCTGACGTTGTTGTTATGTGCCTTCAAGTCGACTATGACTTATGGCGACCCTATGAATCAGCGACCTCCAATAGCATCTGTTGTGAACCACCCTGTTCATACCTTGTAAGTTCAGGTCTGTGGCTTCCTTTATGGAATCAATCCATCTCTTGTTTGGCCTTCCTCTTTTTCTACTCCCTTCTATTTTTCCCAGCATTATTGTCTTTTTTAGTCTATCATGTCTTCTCATGATGTGTCCAAAGAATGATAACCTCAGTTTCATCATTTTAGCTTCTAGTGATAGTTTTGGTTTAATTTGTTCTCACACCCAATTATTTGTCTTTTTCACGGTCCATGGTATCTGCAAAGCTCTCCTCCAACACCACATTTCAAATGAGTTGATTTTTCTCTGATCAGCTTTTTTCACATCCATACATAGAGATCGGGGAATACCATGGTCTGAATGATCCTGACTTTAGTGTTCAGTGATACATCTTTGCATTTGAGGACTTTTTCTAGTTCTCTCATAGCTGCCCTCTCCAGTCCTAGCTGCCTTCTGATTTCTTGACTATTGCCTCCATTTTGGTTAATGACTGTGCCAAGGTATTGATAATCCTTGACAAGTTCAATGTCCTCATTGTCAACTTTAAAATTACATAAACCTTTTGTTGTCATTACTTTAGTCTTGTTGACGTTCAGCTGTAGTCCTGCTTTTGTGCTTTCCTCTTTAACTTTCATCAGCATTCGTTGCAAATCATGAGTGGCTTCTGCTAGTAGTATGGTATCGTCTGCATATCTTAAATTATTGATATTTCTCCCTCCAATTTTTGCACCTCCTTCATCTTGGTCCAGTCCCTCTTTCTGTATGATAGGTTCTGCATATAGATTAACGGTCTCACACCCTTTCTGATTGGGAGTCTCTTGGTCCAGACTCCTGACATTGCTCTCAAGTTCTTCAACACCCTCTCACCACGTTAAGGTGTGCATCCTAGAAAGGGTTCCCTGACATAGTGCATTTTATTTTCACTATATTATTTTCACTAATATTTGCCTTACTTTCACTAATATTTGCATCTTTATGCAAACTTTACCCTGGTATATGGAGTTTTGAACACATTACCTGGCTGGAGAACAGCATTGCGAAATTTGGAGAAGGATGCATTTCGAAGGGTAGCTCTGTTTTGGTTTGTGTATTGTTTTGGAAAGTGCAAATTAGGTAGGCTGACCTTTAAAAGTGACCTGAATCGAATTCCTCTCCTGCCCCTAGTTTTGCTTAGCGTCACCTGTGAAAACATCCTCCAGACTCTGGGAATTCATATATGAAGCTTGAAATTAATTGGCCAGAAGGCACATTTGAGTGAGAAATTCCTTTCTGTTTCTACTTTAACATTCTGAACTTCGCGTCAGTACCTGGAAACCAATTGTTTGATCACAAATCCAGCTCTGGGCAAAATGTAACGTATCCCAACAGCAGTTCTACGCAGTTTCCACTGTGGTCGCTAGTTGGCACTACTCTATTTCCTTTATGCCTCCTCTGGCATGTGAGTGATTTGACATAATCCCCTACCTCGGTGAACCATAAAAAGCTTGCTTGTGTTGTTCTGTGCGGGACATTCATGAGAATGTTGCAGATTTGGCAACCCCCCCTGCCCCCATCTGCATTTCAGCAGTGCTCTCTTGGATTGCTTGCAAATTCATATTGGGCAGGGAAGGAAGGGCCTTACAGCAGCATTCACTTCCTTTGCCTTGGCTTCTGCCAAAGGGACTGAGACTCCTGGAATACATCTGGCTGCCTCTCTCTCTCGTCACCTTCTAACTGCCAGAAGCCATCGCCAAACGCAGCTGTTTAAAAGCAAAGTTCAAAATGTTGGGAGCCAGTCTTTCAAACCATGCATCAGGCCATTTCCTAGAACCAGTCCCAACCAAAACAAAAAGCCTTCAGCCAAAACCCGGAGTAGTCTGGTTTGCTGAAAAGTCATTTCATTTTAATCCTTTGCCAGTGCACATTAGATGCACGAGGCTGTAATCAAGTATATGCTCCTTTGGAAGGAAGCCCCATGGAATTCAAATGTGGCTTCTGGGTAAAAGTGCACAGAAACAGACCACAAAAGATTTGGAAATTTGATTATTGTATATTCCTTCAGTTACTGCATCCACAATGGGTTCACAGCTAATAAAGATACAACCGTTCTTTAAGTTTCTTAACAAAATGTTAAAAAATTAAGAAGTTGTCAAAACAAATGGACACAGAACAGACAGACTGAAGATTTAATACAACATTCATTTCCTAACAATGTATTTCATGAAGATAACCAGCGACACTCGAATGACAGCATTCAAAATCGGAAAAGCACAATTCAATTCTTCAACCTAGCTAGAAAAAAACAAAAACTCACCAGTGGAACTCCAACAATGACAAAAAGGGAAGATAAATTGTGTGTGTAAGAGGTGAGATAAGGATGTTTCAGAGCACAGTTAGAAAGCTCCTAGAGGAATACAGTATTTAAAAAAACAAAACAGCTCAGGAATCACCAAATATAAAATGTAATACACCTGTTAAAATGCATAAACCAGAACTAAAGTAAAGGTGTCCCCGCACTTATAGTGCGAGTCGTTTCCGACTCTTAGGGTGCCGTCTTGCGACGTTTACTAGGCAGACCGTATATATGGGGTGAGATTGCCAGTTCCTTCCCCGGCCTTTCTTTACCCCCCAGCATATGCCAGGTACTCATTTTACCGACCACGGATGGATGGAAGGCTGAGTGGACCTCGACCCCTTTTACCGAAGATTCGACTTCCTCCTTCCGTTGGAATCGAACTCCAGCCGTGAGCAGAGCTTCGGCTGCGTTACCACCACCTACCACTCTGAGCCACGGAGGAAATCTAAACCAGAACTAGATGACAAAAAAAAAAAAAAACTTGCCCAGAGCTGTTGGATATTTTTTTAATTTATTTTAAAATTGTCTAAACAAAAATAATTTTGTTTAGAAACAATAATAAAGGTGGTGAAGAGGGAAATATTTTTGTATGTATAACAGACCTGAAATTCTCTAGGTACAGAACAATTTTTAAAACACTGTCTCTGCCACCAGGCTCACAATCTTTAACAGACAAGATACAAAAGGTAGGAAGGATGGCATGGGAACAGGAAAGCAAACAAACACGGGCTCTGATTCATCATTAGAGTTACATAATAAACATTAATAAAGGCAGAGGTGACTGACAACGACTGGTGTGCATGTGTGTGTGCAAGCATGGGAAAGGCTCATACCCCAGCAGGTCCTTTCAAAAGCCCTGAGAGGCCCCGGGGCCCACTTCCAGCTTTTGAGAACCCTAACCTTAACAAAATGAATAAATGACGACACATGAAAACAAAATAAGGCATACACCACCACCCCAAAAGCAAGACACTAAAATGTAACAATTCTCTGCTTTTCCACACACATCTGTTTCTGTAGCTAGGCTTTTGAATACAAAGCCTCTGTCTACTTGATAAGAGGATTGATCCTGCTGGTGTTCGGCAGTTCGTTGTGTCAAATAATATTGGTTTGGTTGCTTTTTCCGGACTGTGCATTGCTTTAACTCCCAATTCAACTGAAGTAGCGCTGCTTTTGGCACATCCTGAGAGCAAACAGCAAAAGTGGGTGGCATCCAAGACCGCAGGAGGAAGAAGGGGGGGACCCCAAGATGCCAAAAAATCAGTATGTGAGTATATTGTTTGTTTTTCCCCACATGTCATTTGGTATTACATTGTGTGATATGAGATGATATGAACAAATTACTAAATGGATCATTGTATGTTTTAATTTTTAGCCCCTAATGAAGGCCAAGTCCAGAGTGGCCGAAACGTGTTGGGCTTCTTTCCTCTTCTTAATAAACCGATTTGGATTTCTTAATCAAGCAATTCTCCTTTTTTGGCATCTTGGGGTCCCCCCCTTCTTCCTCCTGACATCCTGAGCAGCCAGCACGGCTAATGCCCCCACCTAAAAACTGTGCCAACCTGCTGCCTTTAGTTGCCCGTTAAGGGATGCCAGAACTTCTGGAGCTGGGTGTTAAAGTTTTTCAAAAGGCAGTGATAAAACCAGTAGTGTAGTGGCAAATTCAGAAGTGCAGGGTCCCTTCATGATTGTCATAGCCACCCCTCTCTGTCTTTTTTCACTGCGGGGTTGAGAATGAGATCTTTGTTCATGCCTTCTCTCACAACAACAGATGTCCCTTTCAGCCTGAAAGGTGAGAGTGTTAGTTACTGGAAAGAGTCTTCTCAGTGGCTGATCTCACCTCCTTTCACTCTGATCAGCTCCAATCAGCAGGAAATGACAAGGAAGCATGTTAGAAGGCTCTTCTTGTTGGCTAACACACTCCCCTTTCATGCTGATTGACTCGCAAGATGCTGGAGACGTAGGGACCTTGCTGGGACCCTGCTCCCAAAAAGGTATGGGGTCTAAGACCCCCTGAGACCCTGGACAACTACACCACTGGATAAAACCTGCTGTTCAATGTGGTTAGGGATGTAAGATGCTCCTTCCACGGAGTCAGAGCACCTGGCTCATACTGCCTAACCCGGGCATCTGTGTTATCTATGGCAGCGGCGCCCAAAGTTTGAAAATAGCTGATGGTCTCAACGGACAATGTCGTGATTTTTCTGCCTGCTGCGGCAATTACAAGGCGCTGTGCTAGCTGCCGTATGGTCTTCCCTTGTATTGGTGCCTGTTCTTTTCTTTCTTTGCATTTTATGGTATTTCAACTTGCATTCCATAGAATTCATATTCAAATGAGAAGGAAAAGAAGCAATAAAATGGCGCTTAAAGACCAATGGGAATATTTAATGCGGACTTGCTCTGGACCACCTGAGTGAAGCTGATGGACCACAGTTTGGGAACTTCTGGTCTACACCAGAGAGACTTGCTATCCAGCATGGGATTGTCCCTGGACCACACCTCCTTCCCAAGCCACACCCCCTCAACAGCCCTCCTACACACCTGCCTCAAATGCTCCTGCCTAGCTGGAATGTCTCCTGCCACTTCCACTTCTGCCCCCACCCATTTTTGCCCTGGCCCCACCCACTGATGGGTGGCCAGTGGAGACCGGCGACTCCGATGTCAGTGGGGCAGTGAACCCTCTCCGGCTTTTCGTCCAGACTTTCAAGGCGACATCTACGGTGCTGAAAGACACCTTGGACAGCTCCTTGGAAATGTGGTCTAAAGCCTGGAGTGGATTTGCTGCCCCGCTGACATTGGAGCCGCCAGTCCCCATTGCATGTGGCTCATGGAAGCTTCCCAATAAAGAGATGCAGCCGTAGGGCTGAAAAAGGCTCCATGCCCCCGGTCTACACTGACTGGCAGCAGCTTTCCAGGGTTTCAGAGGGGAGGCTTTTCCAGCCCTGCCTGGAGATGCTGGTGACTGAGCCTGGGACCTTCTGCATGCATCGTGTACTCTGCCAGTGAGCTGCGGCCTGACAGCATAGGTAATGACAACATAAGTAACTGGGGGTAGCTAACGCCCCCCTACAAGGAATGGGCGTCTCTCAATTCTGGGTTCTCTCAGTTACTCATTTTTCCACTCTTAAGTTCAGATCTCCGCATTTCCACATCGGTTCATAGAATTATTTTTAAAAAGTCCTTATGAAAATTCAGCAGTGTTTTATTATTATTATTATTATTATTATTATTATTATTATTATTATTATTATTATTATTTTATTAAATTTATTAGTTACCCATCTGGCTGGTTATCCAGCCACTCTGGGCAACGTACAAAATAAAAGGTACAAATACATTAAACATTACAAATCTGAAGCAAAAGTAGTAAACCCTAGCCCACCCCAAAAGCTTGCCTAAAGAGCCAGGTCTTCAAGGCTCGGCGGAAACTCATTATAGAAGGGGCATGGTGGAGATCATTTGGGAGGGAGTTCCACAGGGTGGGGGCCACAATTGAAAAAGCAAATTTCTCCTAATATAAACGTTTATGTATGCAATTTCCCCACATTTTTCCCTTCCATCCTTCTCAGCACCTCACCGACCCTCCCCCACCTTGCCTACAAGTTCCTACAAAGCTCCTGTTCCAGGCTGAACAAAAGCACTCACAGAGCGTACTAGGAACACACTGCAAGAACCCATTTGCAAACATGCTTTCATAGACTCCCAGAAGTGGAAGGGATCCTTCTAATCAGTGCAGGATCTGCAATGCATGATGCAACTTCTTTTAAACCCTAAATGATATTACATAAACGATTGCATGGCTGAAAAGTTTGGCTGTTCAATGAAATGTTTGGCTGTTCGATTTCCTTGCCTTTGCGCTGTCTTAGTCAGCTGTTTTTTTTAGTGCTGGGCTTTCTGGTCTGCTGTTCTGATGGTTAGTTTCAAAGGTCACACACGCAACACACGCACACATTGATGTAATTCTAGAAGCTGGGTCTACCAGGGTATTATAATTTTCTGTGCTTCTCCAAGTGGTAGCAGATGCATTAATGGCATTCAGAAGTGACCCGTTGAAGACTAAATGGGGCTCAGAGCATCACTTGTAAAAACATCCAGAGACAAGTCTGCTGGCAGAGTTCACTCCCACCCCAGGTGTGGGGCCAGATCAATCGATGCAAACGGGAAGGAGTCTGGCAGGCTTCATGATTTCTAGGAATCAGACACTGCCGTCACCAACCTGAAGCGGAAGAATGGCCAGAACTGTGCTGGCTCCCAGCACGACCAGCCAACAAAGCAAGCCAGAAAGGAGGTCCAGCTCTCCAGATGTGCATTTGCAGAAATGAAACCAAAATCATCATTATGCATGTTTTGGGGTCGTACAGGAGGTGCAAGGCCAGTGCTAGGCTTGGGGGTAATAACCTTTAGTAGTCCATTTCCTGTGGCAGTCCTGTAGTTCAGGATCTGCCTTGCATGCAGAAGGTTCAGTCCCTGGATAGCTCCAGGTAGGGCTGGGAATTATTGGATTCAGTGTCTACACATTTATCTCCTGCTGCTATTAAACTGCTTGATGGTGTAGATGGGATGGTATCATCAGGATTCACTGTTTCTTCTCCTGCAGTTGCAGAATTCTCACTCTCCACAGCTTGGCTTTATGAAGTAGGAACTAATAGGAACTCCTGTTGTTCTCATTGGCTCCAATCTTCAGGAAATGACAAAGCAAGTAAGACTCTTCTCAGTGGCTAACTCACTCCCCTTTCATGCTGATTGGCTCATAGGACACTGGAGATGTATGGGCTGTGCTGGATCTGGCTCCCAAAAACATAAGAGGTCTAAGACCCCTGAGACCCTGGACGAGTACACCCTTGGTGGCTACGGATATGTAGAAATCTCTGTCATTCGCGTGGCTGGAACTCAGCTTACTGTACATAGGTAAGCCACATCCTTTGCTCTTCTTGCCCACTTCTGCCTCAGGTCATTGGCATGTGGTCTCCAGAAGGAGGCTTGAGAGAACATGCGGCCCTCAGGTTGAAAAAGGTTCCTCAGCCATGACTGAAAAGTGAATTCAGTGGAAGCTGTGTCTTTCGGACTGCACTGCAGTCTGTGCGCGCTCCTAACATGACTCAGATCAGGTTTAGAATAAGGGACATTTAGAAAGGTGATCAGACAAATTCAAGGCTAACATTACAAGAGTCTGCTGGATCGGGCCAATGGCCCATGTGGTCCAACTTCCTGTATTCACAGTGGCCATCTAGATGCCCATGGGAAGCCCACAAGCAGGACTTGAGTGCAAGAGGTTGAACGATTGTCATACAGAGGAGGGCCGGGATCTCTTCTCGGTCGTCCCAGAGTGCAGCACACAGAATAATGGGCTCAAGTTGCAGGAAGCCAGATTTCGACTGGACATCAGGAAAAACTTCCTAACTGTTAGAGCCATACGACAATGGAACCAATTACCTAGAGAGGTAACACTGGAGGCATTGAAGAGGCAGCTGGACAGCCATCTGTCGGGAATGCTTTGATTTGGATTCCTGCACTGAGCAGGGGGTTGGACTTGATGGCCTTATAGGCCCCTTCCAGCTCTACTATTCTATGATTCTAAGAGCTCTCTCCTCTCCTGCAGCTTCAGGCAACTGCTTTTCAGAAGCATACTACCTCTGACTATAGTGGCAGAGCACAGCCATCATGGCTAGTAGCCACTAATCGCCTTCTCCTTCATGAATTTGTCTAATCGTCTTTTAAAGCCATCCAAGTTGATGGCCATCACTGCCTCCCATTGAAGCAAATTCCGTAGATTAACTATGCTCTATGTGAAGAAGGACTTTCTTTTGTCTGTTCAGAATCTTCCAACATTCAGCTTCATTGAACGTCCAAAAGTTCTCGTGGTATGAGCGAGGCAGAAGAGGTTTTTTCCGTCCACTTTCTCCAGGCCATCAAAGTCTCTTTCAACCATAATCCCCGTTCTGGGAACGGGTAACCCTCCCTCTTGATCACTGCCCACCCACCCTGGTTCCAGGTATCTGTCCCCACTTCTCATCGGCACATTTGTGAAGGAGACGAAGCAGAGATATAAACATCCTTGTTTCTTTTTTCCAAATTCGAAAGGGATTAGAGCAATCGTAGGTATGTTTAGGTCTACCCTCTGGGGGCATCTCGTTCTCAAAAAGGAAAGAGTGAAATCTGTCCATTTTGGTTTCTCTGCGTTCATCCTTTTCCCCGTCTGAAATTCATTTCTTAGCATTTCCATATCAGTTTATTTATTTATTTTATTAGATTTATATCTCATCCTTCCTCCCAGTAGGAGCCCAGGTTCAAAAGCCTTCACGAAAATTCATCAGTGTTTTAGTGTGAATTGCTTCTAACATACACATTTCTGCAAAGCAATTTTGCTTAATATATACATTTTTGCAAAGCCTAATATAATGCACTTTTGAACATTATTCCCTCAAAAATATGTGTTTTTTTATACATTTTAGCCTAGTAGACACATTTTTATACCCATTTCTCCGCTGGCGAACTGCATTGCATGTGCAAACTTGGAATGATGGCTATTTTTCAGTCTGTGCGTTGTTTCAAAATGTGCAGATTAGCTAGGTCTGCCTTTAAATGAGAACTGAATTGAATTTCTCCTCCCCCCCCACCCATTCTTAAGACAACAAGGCACAAACTGATCATTCTGAACCACCTCCAGGCTTGGATCTTTGAAAACCTGGACCACTGACTCAACCAGGGTTTTGTGCTTTCCCCCCTCTCTTTGGCACTTCTGGATTAATTTGTATGGAATACCCTAAAAAGAAAAAAGTTCTGGGGTTCCTCAAGCTGAGTCACCTTTGCCAATTCTTGAGCGTGTCCTTCTTCCCAAGAAAGCAGTCGCAATTTGATTATGTCAGATGCAATCGATACTTACACACATGCACTCCGGCCCATTCCAGTCTCTCTTCTCTGTCCTCCCCACACACACACACATTGACTCTCTGGAGCGCATGAAACCCAACATCAATTGCAAAAGACTTTCTGACTTCTCACCTATTTGTGAATATCGCTTTGCCATGTGCGTCCTTAAAAACACACCCACAACCCACCCACCCACCCAGCAGTTCTTTTCTCGCCATGGGGAGAAAGGGCCTTTTAATTGTGGGCCTTTAAAAAAATCCTCCTCCTCTCCCCCTCCCCCCAGCGCAAGAGGGGCTCGGCAAGCCAGCAAAGTGGAAGTAATCCTTCTTTCCACCTCAGCCTCCTCCCCTCCTTACATTTGTCCTTTCCTGTTTCATTCAGCGACTTGACAAATGGCTAAAGAGCATCAAACCAGCCACCCACCCCCGCCCTGCCTCCCCTCCCAGCCCTTTTCACCTCCCCATCCCCCTGATTGACTGGAGACCTCCTGGGACACGGAGAGGAAGGAGGCCTTGAGGTCACGACCTCCAGGTTCTTCAAAGGCCCTGCCGCTGCCCACAGCTGTCGAGGCCCCCACTGGCCAGATACACAGAAGATTAGCAAAGAAAAATAAAAGCAGGGGGGCCTAGGCAGGCCTCAACCCCCCCACCCAACCCCCCAGCTCATTCCAGCCAGAACTGACACATGGGAGATTCCAGGTCTTGAGCAAGGAAAATGGAAATATTTAAGGAAAGTGGGGGGAGGGAACTACAGAGAAAGGAGCATCCTGAAAAAGCCATGCCCACCCGCACGTTGCTCCAGCAGCCATTTTGTAAATGGCCATCCCGCCCGGCAGGACTCCCGCCCAGGCATCTTTCCCGCTGCTTCCTCTGCCAGATGTGAATGTCGTTAACGTAAGGGAAGGCCAGAGACGCAACTTGCAGCCGGCATGGACTTGACATCCGCATTACGGGCCAAATTGAGAGAGAGCTGGTTTCACATTTGAGAAGGATGGGCGAATTTGTCGGTTCGGCTTCTTCCAGTTTCCCCTTTCCCAATCATACACGTCCACATCAGTTTGCAATAAAAAAAAAAATCCTCATGAAAATTCACCAGCATTTTAGCATGAATTTCTCCTAACATACCCGTTTTTGCATGCAGTTCTGCCAAACGTACACATTTTTGCAAAGCAATTTCCCCTAATGTACAAATGCATTTTCGTATGTTATTTTCATGTATATATGCTTTTTTATGCATACTTTACCCTAATGTATGCAGTTTTGTACATATTACTTGGCGGAAGAACTGCATTGCAAAATTCAGAAAGATGCGAATTTCAAAGGATGGGTGTGTTCCGGTTCAAGTATTTTTTTTGGAAAGTGCAAATTAGGTAGGTTCACATTTAAATGCAAACTGAATCAATTTCCCCCCCCAACCCTACATTTTTGACCAGTTTTCAAGAGATGATGCCTCAAGACTGTTTTCATACAACATTGGAAGCACCTTTACACCATCCTGGACTCTTTTGTGAGTGTATGTAAAAACTGGTTAATGCAAGATGAATGCAGAAGACACAAACACACAGCCCTGGCAATCAAATGTATATTTTAGCCAAAGGATTTTGTGGTGGGTTTTTTTTTTTAAAAAAAAAGTTAATTCCAGTTGCAGGAAATGCAAAAGAGAGATTTAACACTCCAGGCTTGGGAATTTCAAATATATGGATCTCACATGTATGTGAAAATGACTCTCGCAGATAGCATCCGAATAAAGCGAAACTGGGAAGGGATTGCTTTATCCCCACTCGACGCTCATACTCTAGACTGAGCACTTAACACAGCTTTAGTGTCAAGCTACCTTCGTCCTACTTGCCGATGGATCTTTCCACCATTCTTTTTCCTGTACGTGCTTGAGTGGAGATGCTACACTAGGTCCGTGATTCTTGTTTAACAGAAAAGTAGGAAGCTGTGATCTCGTATGGGAAGTATAGAGTCCCAGCTTCATACTCTGTTATGAGAACTTGCTAAGGATATAAGAAAGAGCCCTATGGACCCTTTTTTGGAAGATCCCAGCTTCTTAAAGGCTCATACATCTGATTAAAAAGGAATAAGGGGAAGGCCGCAGCTCAGTGGTAGAGCATCTGCTTTGAATGCAGAAGGTCCGAGGTTCAGTCTCCAATGCCACCTCCAGATAGATCTGGGTGAGACTCCTGCCTGAAATCTTGGGAGAGCCGCTGCCGGTCACAATACTCAGCTAGATGGACAAGGTTCTTATGATGCCTTACCCAATATGAGTCCCCACCTCTCGTCCCACATCCTGTCTTGTTCTCTTGATCAGGATATAATTATAAATACTCCATCCTGGAATGATCTGTCCAATTGTGCCGGTGCCTGCCCAGTCGTGTGGTAATGTTTTATATGCATGTTTTCCGCATAACCAATAATACCCTGGGCGACCCCAAGTAGGATATACAAACTGAGTTCCATTGCCACATGATTTCCAGTATATTTTTGAACCCTTTCCTTGGGTTGGATTCAATCCACACATATTACTAAACCACAGTTGATAGCCAGGGGATGTTTACATTAGCCAATAGGTGCAATTTGTATTTCTAGACAGGGCTGGACCTCCATCCAACATAGTAAGGTTATATTTTATGTTTGTGTAATGCACTTCCCAACCGTTCTTATGTGAACAATTTGTAGCCTTCCATTCTTTGGTGAGATTCTTGATCTCATCCCAGAAGTGGTTCTGCTTGATGTCCAATGTTACCTGACATAAGGGATAATTCCCTATAAAATATGAATTAGGTGTTAGTGGTCGTTTAAAGCAAAAGGGTGCCTGTTCATATTTATGTATAGGGTGTCTCACAATCAGAAGTTTCATCAAGTCTTTACTTGGATCACGGGCCTTATTTTTATGCCTCAGGAGCGTCCAGAGATCTTTATAAAGGGTATAAATAGCAGACCATTTATCTACTGAGAAAGGCTTTGCAATAATAGGGAAACCTTGATCAGCATGTGAGGGTGTATGTGCACATATCCAACAATCTGTCAACTTTTCATTCTGTGACACCTTGTTTCCCAAAGATATTAATGAATTTGTGTGCCAATCTCCTTGAGTAAATATGCACAAATGAAGCATATAAAAATTTCGCAACATTTTATACCAGATATTCTTCTATCAGAAACAGCACTAAGATCAAAAGCAGAAGAAAAAAGAAATATAGGCTGCTGAGCAGAAGCAATGAATAAAAGTCTGTAGGCTGTGAGAGGTCAGATCCCACTTGGCAAAGTAACAAGTTCTGTCGTCTCTGATGTCGGCGCTGACACAGGTAACTCGAATGGATAGCAAGCCATATGTTCCTCTTCACCTGTCAGCGCTAGGCTTACAACTGGACTTTATAAAGGCTTTATTATGGCCCGTGGCTACTGCCTCCTATCAGTCTGCCAATCCGTACCCCAGGTACTAGTATTGGACTGTTAGGACTCAGGAGTGGTTGCCACTTTCCCAGGTCTCAGATCATAAGACGACCTTTCCTTGTTTGCACTGGGTACAGAAGCAGTCTCTGTCTTCTTGTGCTTCTGAAGTGGTTCCAATGGCAAGGCGTCTGGGTTCAGCTCAGCTCCAACCTTTTTACACTGCGACACATGCATCCAGTTGACTGCTCCCTTCAGTTTAATAGCAGAATGGGCTGTCAACATCACCAGGTAGGGACCTTGCCACCTCGGTTCCAGGCAAGTCTTTCTGCGGAACACCTTGACCACCACATAGTCACCAGGCTGAATCGAATGATCGGGCTCGGTAAAGGGCTCTGGGAGGGCCTCTTTAACCTGTGAATGCAATGTTCTGACAGCATTAACCAACACACAGCAGTATTTCAACAACGCCTCATCCCATAACTGTAGAATGAAAGGGTGAGAATGAGGGGGCGGTGAATATGGCATGCTCATGGGCCGTGCCATCAAGATCTCATGTGGAGACAATCCATGTTTGTGGTTAGCTGTATTTCTAATGTGGAGAAGGGCAAGTGGCAGGGCATCTGGCTAATTGAGGCCAGTTTCTTGACAGATCTTAGCTTACTCTTCAAATCTGAGTTCTTACGTTCTACCCACCACTCGACTGCGGATGATAAGCACAGTGACGATGTTGTTAGATCCCTAACATCTTACACAGTTTTAAACACTTGTCCAGTGAAATGGGATCCACATTTACTGTCTAGCCAGTGTGGTGTAGTGGCTAAGGTGTTGGACTACGACCAGGGAGACCAGGGTTCGAATCCCCGCACAGCCATGAAGCTTACTGGGTGACCTTGGGCCAGTCACTGCCTCTCAGCCTCATGAAAACCCTCTTCATAGGGCTGCCATAAGTCAGAATCGACTTGAAGGCAGTACATTTTTAGAAGGGGAAGACCAAATCGCGTGATAAGGTCTCAGACCAGCTTTTTTTGCCACTGTGGTTGCATCTGCATGTCTTACAGGGTATGCTTCAACCCATCCAGAGGACATATCAATCAGAACCAACACAGACTTAAATCCTGCACATTGAAGCATTTCTATAAAATCCATCTGAACACTAACAAAAGGACAGAAGGGCTTCTGATGTGTTGAGGAAATGGATTTTTTCAGCTTTACCAATATGGTGTTGCAAACATATCAAACATCGAGAGCAAAAATCATGTGCTCCAGAAGAACCCTGGGGCAAACCATTCCTGATTAATTGCTGCAATCAGCCCTCCTTTGCTCGTTCGTGCCTGACCATGGGACACACAACCAAGAAGAGGCAACAATTCACAAGGAGCTGCCACCCGGCCATCAGAAGAGTAACAGGAGTCAGGAGACAGGGAGCAACCAGCTTGTTGCCACATGCGGATCTCTGATTGTGGAGCAGAATCCTGCAAGATTGCCAACTGATGGAGTAAGTCAGCACCTGCAGCAGGAAGGAATGAACCCTGGAAAACATCAGCAGGGGCTGTGGGCCAGCAAGTGTGGCTCGGCGTGCAGCACGACCTGTTCGGTTTTTCCCTTGGGTAACTTCAGATGTGGAACTGGTGTGGGCTTCACATTTAACAACAGCAATAGCAGAAAGAACCTGAACAGCATCCAAAAGACCAGCTAGTAATGGGGCGTGGCTCACCTGGGAGCCTGAGGTCATAAAGCCTCTGTTGTTCAAGATTTGGCCAAATCATGACATGCTCCAAAGTCACACCTAGAATCAGTGTAAATAATAACAGCTTGTTTGGACCCCAAGATGCATGCTCGTGTGAGTGCTATAAGTTCAGTAACCTGAACAGATTCAACAGTGGGGACAGAATGTGCTTCAAGAACAGTATGGAGTGTGCACAGAGCATAACCTGCTACTACAGAACCAGAACCATCTTGGAGGCAGGAACCATCTGTGAACAAAACTAGACCATAGTTAGCAATGTGTTGTTCAACCAGATCAGGTCTATGGGTAGTGAGAGTGTCCACTATTTGCTCACAATCATGGGGTTCACCATCTTCCTGTAGGGGTAAAAGAGTGGCAGGATTAAGAGGGCTGCAACGAGTTAAAGACAAATTTGCTGGGGCAAGTAAAATGGTCTCACATTTAGCCAAACGTGAAGCAGAGAGGTGCTGGGTCTTTCCTCATAACAAAAGAGTTAAAACTGCACGTGGTACAGCAGTCAATGGGTGGCCCAGTACTAAAGGCACAGCCTTTTCCACTAGAACAGCAGCTGCAGGAACTGACCAAAGGCACGGAGGGGGACCAGCTGCCACATTGTCCAGGGGAAAATTGTAACAAGCCACAGGGCAAGCCTTATTCCCATGGGTCTGTGTAAGAACATCTTGAGCAAAGTTAGAGCACTCATGACAATGTAGAAGAAAGGGCTTCGTATGATCAGGCAGTCTTAGAGTTAGGGCAGCAGATAGTGCTCGTTTGAGCTGGATGAATGCATCCTCTTCATCCGTAGTCCAAGGTAAAGGCTCAGGAACAGAGTCTTTAGTGAGAGCCTGCAAAGGAGATGTAATGCTAGCATAATTCAGGATCCATTGTCTACAATAACCTGTGGTGCCAAGGAGGCCTCTCACTTGTTTCTTCATAGTTGGCTGTGGAAGCTGGAGGATACTCTGAGCGTGATCAGGAGAAATAAGTTGTTAGCCTTGAGAAATCAAATGGCCTAAATAACTAACCTGGGGCAGGCAAAACTGCAATTTGGTGCAAGACACCTTATGGCCACGTGAAGCCAAACACTGAAACAGATGTATAGTATCAGTTTGACATTCCTACAGAGAAAGGGAACATAAAAGGTAATCAACATTAACACAGGCTTGCAGGGGAAAGTGATAGAATCTAGATCAGCTTTCAGAATTTGAGAAAATAAAGTGGGTGACACTATGTACCCCTGAGGTAATCTTGTCCAATTTAGCTGCACCCCCTGGTGGCACAAAGCAAACAAGTATTGTGAATCAGGGTGAATAGGAATAGAAAGGCAGAGCAGAGATACACCACTGGAAAATGGGTTGCATCAGGTGGAATGGAAGAAAGAATCGTAGCAAGATTGGGCACCACTGGACACACTGGCTGCACATATGGGTTAATGGCATGGAGGTCTTGGACATATCTGAATTGAGGCTTACCATTGGGTCCAGGTTTGGCCTTTTTTACAGGCAAAATTGGCGTGTTACATGGGGATCTAGTTGGGACTAGAATACCCTGTTCCAATAGAGGGGTTATGACAGGTTTCATGCCCAATTCTGCTTCCTTAGAAATAGGATACTGAGGCACACAGGGTGGAGGGAGATGAGACTTTAACGTAATGTGGATGGGTTCAGCACTTTGTATTTGACCTATGTCGGAACCATGTTCGGCTCACAGGTTGGAAGGAACTGCGGATAGAAGGTGGTCCAACTCTTGAGAAACACTGGGGGCAGAAGAGGGCAGCCAAGAAAGTTGGGGCCCGAGACTCATCTACATCTAAATATATGCTATCTGGAGAACAATAAATGACACGTCCCAATTTGCACAGCAAGTCCCTTCCTAATAAGTTGACAGGGTATGAAGAGCTGACCAGAAAGGCATGATTCTCAGAGATAGGGCCAATAGAGACAGTCATGTGGGTCGTGACGGGGTGAACCATGGGTGTACCTGAGATACCCACTGCTGTCACAGTTTCCCCGGAAAGAACAGGAGGGGAGGACACAGACTGTTCTGTCAAGGTGGATAGAGTTGCTCCAGTATCTATAAGGAAAGAGACGGGTTTATTATTAAGAGACAAAGATATATAAGGTCCAGTAGAATCAACAGGCACAGAGAAAAATTGATGTGCTTTGCCTTTCCCAGAAGATTGTCATTGGTTGTCACTTGAGCCATTGCCAGCAGGTTCTTGAAAGTTAGGCAAATTCACAACTTTCTGTGGACTTCAGGGGCAATTGGTTTTCCAATGACCTAACTGCTTGCAATAATTACACTGATCATTTGGGCCCAAATTTCTACATGGCTGATCCAGTCTGGTCTGATTACAGTTATTCTGAGGGCACCTTGGGTTGCGATGTTGTCTAATTAATTGACCTTGGGGTACCATTAAACACTCCTCCTTTGATTTCATAGTTTGTTTTTTCTTTTCCCAAAAATGACTATATCATCAATGGGTTTACTTTCCCAGCTGGTAACTCCATTTTCTATACTGTCATGGAGTTTTGGCGGCAGGCCTTGGACAAAGGCAGCAACAATAGCTTGTGGGGTAGTTTCTTCTGTTTTTTCCATGCCTGAATGTCACTCAAAGACTTCCCTCAAACATTGAAGGAAGTCTCTAGAACTCTCAGCATCTTGCTGTGTGCAAGATTGTATTTTAGACCCATCTGTTCTGTGTGGGCAAACTACAGTTATAGCCTTAACGAGATTGTCTAAGGCTTGGGCATAAGCATCTGAAGTGTCTGGTGCAGCATCCCGTGGCCAATGGGCTTCAGGCAGGGGACGCTTAAGAGTCTCTCAGGGCCTTACACCTTAAAGTAATTGAATTACATCTGACTAGGTTGGTCTATAACAGCTACAAATTAATTCTAATTCTTCTCAAAACCATGTGGAATCTTCTCTGATTTTAGGCATGGTCTTAGAGATGCGATGAAGGTCTGCTGCAGACCAGGGTGCGTGCACTTCTTGAATCCCCCCCCTTGCCATCAGGCATTTGTCTCAATGGAAAATTAGTATTGTAGGTAGAGTTGGCTCTTGCTCTGGAGGGGCCAAGTAAATTATCAGTCCATGCCCGCCTTCCTAGTAGCGTGAATTTAGCGCCTGTTGGGGTGGTTCCCTGTGTAACAGTCCATTTTTGATGTTCAGGAGGTGTAATAGGATCAGTAGTGGAGTCTGGAGCTGGCACAGGGATAGGAGATCCGGGTATTGGGGCTGAGGCAGGCGCTGGAGGGTCGGGTAAAGGAGCAGAGGGAACACACCAGTCTAACAAATCCTCTTATTCATTTGGTAAAGGTGGGTAAATTGAGCGCATGGCAAATTCAGTATTACATTTTGGAGAAGGCAAGCCAATTGTCTCCTTTTCTTTTGCTGCCAATTTCTCTTTTACGTCTTTCAATTGCTGTTTTAATTTGTTCTGGCACTCTTGGTGGGAGCGTACAAGCAATTCTTTGGGTTGCTTGAGGGTTTCCTGGCTCCATTGGTACCACACATCCATTTGACGTGGGTGGCTGTTTTCCAGTTGCCTGCATAAATAATTTAGGTGCTCTAGATCAAAAGTGCATTCCTGGGGAAAATTAAAATCAGGCTTGGTGGAGGTATAGCCCTCCCACCTATCTAAATACCTACATGACCCGGGTCTATAATAATTGTACATGTATGCAGCCAGAGTCCTTTTGGAGGAGGCACCACTGACTGGCTGAAACCCATTTTCAGCCCCTAACAACAACAGAGGGAATTCAAGTTGGAATATCCAATTCCAGCCAACAGGTCTTTTCAAACAAAATAACAAAATTGGGAAGACAATACCGATAGGGTCTTTCAACAGGGGTAGCCTGAGATCAAGGTCTTATCTGACACCCTCAGTCATGCAACGGAGATACAGTGGGACCAAACACTACGTGCCGTCTGAGTGGATATTATTCACAAAGGGAGACAAGGATTGGCTTTTTGAGGGTGTTTGTTTCCCTTATCAATGATCAGGAGAACAACTCACTGGGCTACACCACAGAAGGTATATTGAGAAGACAACAGGCTGACACACAACGCTTTGCCATTCACCACTCAAGAGCTTTCGTGTTAGGACTAAAGTCTCTTCATGCCGGGCAGCTGGATGGCTGACGGGGGGGGGGCTTGGGTGGACTCTCTGAGGTCCTCAAGCCTGTAAAGCGTGCCCCACATACATACAATGTCCATGTTGCTAACTTGTTTCAGCAACGTATGTACACCACTGCCCTTTCAGACTCTTTTGTACACGCATACATACATTCAAAATCTCAGGGGGACCAAAAATCCTTCAGATTAAAAAAAAACTTTTCAGATCAGAACAGAAACAAGGTTGAAATCTGCTTAAATAACACAAGGATGTCTCTTACCATGTCCCGTCCCACCGTCTGCCCCGGGGAGCTGCCGTGACTTCCCAAAATGAGATTTTAAATGGATCTCTTACCATGGTTTGTGCGCTTTAGGGAAGGACGGAGGCTCTGCCAGGGCTGCAATGATGGTCCAGGCTGTGTGGAGACATCCCACTTCTTAACACCAAATTCTGTGGAGGAATTCACTCAGAGGCAATTTGAACTGAAGCCAATTTCAAGTTTATTCAAAGCATACAGTGCTGGACAGCCAAGCAGAAAACTGCAACTGACTCTGTTTTTCTAGAAAATGGCACAGAAACGTCAGGAGATGAAACTCTAACATTTGGAGCATGCGTAATACAAAGGAAATTCCTTTAGTCTGTCTACACCCTGATTATCTATAAATTGCTAGGACATTTGCTAGGAAGTACTTGCTAACTAATGGTGTAACACTTTGAAGCTGCTTATACTGTTGTAAATAAGAGACTTCAAGGACATGAGATACTTCAAGACATGCTTGCTTAGCCAGCTGTTCTATCAGTTTTTCCCCACAGTCTGCAGTTTTTACCCTCTGCAGATATTCCCAGACAGAACCAATTTTTTCAGATACCCAGAATCCTCTACATCCTGGTTACTTACTTCCACAATACGTCACTGTATGTCTTGAAAAATCAATGAAAGTAACAAAATAGCTGTTTCCACCTTGCGAAGTCTTTGGCATTGCACCACAAATGTTGCTATGCGTTATCGCTAGAGGGCACTTTGCTTTCCTTTCACTTTGCTTTGAAAACTGGGTTTTATACCCTTGGCCTTAATGCAGCATGCATCCCTGCTCTCTGCTTTGCAAGGCATAACCTCCATGCCTCTTGCTTAGGTTCCCTTTCTGGAGGCCATTCACTTTTGAAATATCCTTGTGCCTTCTCTTTCACAACGTTTGCTTTTTCATCTCTGTAGTTCATACATCCCTTCTCTTTGAGCAGCAGTGCAATACACTTCACCATCACGCGATATTACACATTGATTTCTTGAGAATTCAACCTGACGGCCTTTGTCAATCGTTTGACTATAGGTGGCTCCTACTGGGAGGAAGGATGGGATATAGATAAAATTCCACTTGCCATTTCTGGTATATAGAGATCCTTTAGCATTATCTCTTTAGTACCACCTGATGTTTCACAGAGCAACATCCCGTTGCCTATGCCTGCAATTTCAGCGGTCTATTGCCCACTAGCCACACACTTCCTGTATTTTTCTCCAGGTATGTGAAGAATTCAGTTTGGGGTCATATGCTTTGCTGCCCCCAAGACAACATAAACAATTATTCTCAGTCCCTTTCCCAGACATTAATTGCAAAGTCATAAGATTTGCTTTCTCTTTACAATCAGATTTCCCAGTGATCTTGTTTTGGGAGCAGTCCCTTTTCAAATGATGTTTAGCTCTGCACAAAAGCATCCCCTGCCTCTCAGCTTGCTCTCTTGGTTTTGTTCTTGGAAGTAGCTTGATTTGCATTTGTTTGGATTGGCCCTGGGGCTAAGGTAGACATTAGCATTTTGGCTGATCACTCCTTCCTGCTTTTGTCCTAAAAGTCTCTGCTCTCACAACCCCCACTATCTCGTTCAAGGTTTTCTTTTGCTGTTATAGCACTCAAAATAAATGTTTCTAGGGATTTTGGAAGAGAGCTCATGAAAAACGTCCACCTTTAGAGTTTCTTTCAGTTCTTCTCCTGCTTCATTCAAGCTTTGAATTAGTTCCAAGTAATGGTTTAAATGACCTTGGAATGATATCCCTTCGTTCATCTTTTGAGCTGAAGATGCTTCTGTACATTACATGTCCCCATCCTTTTCTTTCATGCCCTTCCTTCAGGCTCTCCCACATTTCTTTGGCCGACTTGCAGGCTTGGATAAAGGCAATTTGGTCATCACTTACTGAGGAGATGACAAGATAGCTTGGTGTTTCATCCTTTTCCTCCCAGGCATATCTCACTTCCTGGCCAGCATTTGTTGCTGTTGGATCCCCGTTGTAACACCTTTTCTTGTCTCACATGGGACACCATTTGAAAAGCCCAAAGAGAATAGTTGTTCTCCATCAGTCTGGTCATTGGCAGCTTCAAGATCTCAGCCATCCTGTTTATTTCTTTCCTTATTTCTCAGCCTGGTCTCTTGGTTGTGTGTGATTCTATGGGAAGGTGCTCAAACTTCTCTGGATTCACTGTACATCAACTCTGTGCCTGGGCCCAAAACCTGTTAGCAGAATAGCAAAATGCCAGTACTAGCTGAGCTGTGTGTGAATCCTGGCTGAAGGAGCCCACTTTACCCTGGATATAATTACAGTGAGACTCTGGGTTTCACAAAACAAGAAATCTTACATTTATTGGAGGACATACATGCTGTTAGGAAAGATCTTAGTTCTAGCTAACTAAAGTTGGAGATGCAAAGAGCCATGATGGCTCTTTCATCTCTGCAGGAGAGAGAAAAAAATGAAAGATGTCTCTGCTCCCAAGGTGGGATGAAGAAGAAAGGAGGAGTAGGAAAATAGGTCAGCAACCCTAACAATATCAGTCTAGCACGGGAAGGTCTGCTCAGACATCAAAGGATAGTGAGACAGTTTAGGAAGCTTGGAGGTTCCCCTCTTTATCTACTTTTCCCCATGCAAACCCCCAGCAAGATAAGTTGTATCCCAACATTTCCAACTCCAGGTTCAATCCCTGACATCTCCAATTTTAAAAAAAGGAACAGGAAGCAGGTAATGGGGAAGTCTTTTCTCTCTGGAGAAACCTTCGACAGCTGCTGTCACTTAAGAGTAGAAACGACTTGGCTAGATGGACCAGTGGTCAGATCTGGTAGAAGACAGCTTCCCATGTCCATGCATATGCTTACAAGAGACTAGAGCAGCCTTTCCCAACCAGTGTGCCTCCAGATGTTGTTGGACCACAACTCCCATCAGCCTCAGCCAGCATTGCCAATAGCTGAGGCTGATGGGAGTTGTGGTCCAACAACATCTGGAGGCACACCGGTTGGGAAAGGCTGGACTAGAGGAAAGCCCCCTTTGTCCTACAATGTGAACTGCAGCAGAAGCTCTGGCATAACTCTCATGGTGCAATTCTAACCATGTCACCTCTGTCCTACTGAATTCAATATAACTTTCCCCAAATTAAGTGGGATTAGAATTGCAACCTTCTTCTTTCATTATTCTTAAACCAACATACAAGGAAACAGTGGTAAGCAGTTAGGGAGCTGTAAAGCCGGGATTAGGGCCCTCTAGATATTGTTGGACTTCAAACTCCCATCAGCCCCCAGTGAGTATGGCAGGTGGTCAGGTATGATGGGAGTTGGGAGTCCGGTAGCATCTGGAAGGGCATAGGTTCACCACCCACATGCCCTAAAGCAACATCTGCCAACCTTTGGGTCCCCAGATGTTTCTGGACTACAACTGCCATCAGCCCCAACCAGTGTGGCCAATGGTCAAGAATTATGAAAACTAGTCCAGCAACATCTGGGGATCCAAAGGTTTGGAAAGGCTGCCCTAAGGAATAGCACTATCAAAAGCTCTGTTCATTCATCAGCTGTTTGCACACCATAGATCTAAAGCACATTTCCTCCTCTCCCCAAAAATCCTGGGAACTGTAGTTTTTTTAAAGGTGCTGGGAACTGTACGCCTGTGAAAGGTACACTATAGTTCCCTGGATTTTTTGGGAGGGGGAAAATGTGCTTTAAATGTGTTGCAACTGTATGGTGTGTACACAGCCATTGTTGAAACCGCTGGTCAAGATAAAAGGACAAACATTGACAGACGGCGTTGCATAGTCTGTTAACTGCATCCACAAAATAACCAGCAACCAAAGCCTCTCTTGGATTTGCATGGAAGTCAGCAGACAAAGAAAACAGACTGACCCTTCAGCCCAGTTGGTTGCTGGCTACTGGTGCAAAAGTATGCAACTCAAGGAGCTTGCTACTTTCACCATGAGACCAGCTGCACTCCTGGCCACCTAGGCACACAACCGCAACTCACCTGGTACCAAGAAACTATCGGAAGTTGCCAAATGCAGAGAGGTTGCTTTCGAAGTGGCAGGGAGGGGCCTTGGCCAGAAAAATGATCTTGAATGGGCCAACCAGCCCCTTAGCCCTATGTTTCTGCCTTCTCAATGCAGCTCTGCGAGGGTGGCTGATGCCCTTTCATTATTGCACTGCTAGCTGTAAAGTTGGACAGTAGTGCAACAGGGAAAGAGTAGCAGACTACCCCGTAGCATACTCTTTGAGTTTCCCCCTCCCTTGCAGCTCCCAAGCCCCCTAAACCATGCCCTGTCACACACCCAATAAGAGTACACGAATCAGAGAGTTGTTTCTTTGTAATGACCCTTGAATTCTTCCAGCTTTTTTTAAAAAAAATCATTTGCTCAAGCACAAAAAGAGAGACCTTGCTGCAAAAAAGCTGAAGGTGCATACTTGTTGGGTAACACAAGTCCTTCCTCCTCCCCGAAATTATAAAAACATCTCAGGAATCCAATCCCGCTCCTCTTCCAATGTGTGTTTACAATATATTATTGTGCCCTGGGGCAGGGGGAGGGCTACTGTGGCAGGTTGCCGGGCCGAGAAACAGTAAAAGAGAGGTGGGGAGCTTGGGGGAGTGGGCGGAGGAGGGTGGGGGGCTGCCCGTAGACAGAATGCACAGGGAACCCCCTCGCTACAGAACACTGGAATTGTTTAACACCAGCGTTCAAAGACCCTGCCGTCGGCAGCAAGCCACAAGGCCTGAGATACAGAACGTTCCAGCCTTGATCAGAGAATGGCTCCAAGGAGGCTGCTATTGTGCCCCGGCCCTCGCAGGACTGGTTGCTACTGGGAATTGATTAGCGCTCTCTCGCTCTCTCCCCCGCCACCCAACTCCTCACCCAACCACCACCCCCTTACCACCGCCACCCCCTTACCACCGCCACCCCCTTTTCCCCTTTTGGGGCCAGAGTTCTGCCGCTCTGCTGTTTTTCCAATCCGGTCTGAAGTCTGCCCCCTCCCTCTCTCCGTTGCCCTTTTCCCTGGGCCTCAAAAGGTCCCAAGAGAGTGCAGGGAGACCACCTGATGAACAGTAGGCCACCCACTCTGCCCTTTTCAGGCCCTCTGTCAATCCCACTTCTACTTTGACTGATAGTATACAAAGGAAGAGGGAGGAAAGGGACTGAACAGGCTTCACCCACTGTTTTCCCACATACCTTCGAACTGAGCTCGGGAGGAGGGGGGGAAGAGAAGCTTTTATTGATCATACAGAGCCCTCGTTCCATCGGCTGGGGAAACCCATGCTACCAGGCTTCAAGTGACTGGATCAGGCTGCCTGCAACAGGCATTTGCATTTAGTTATGCAGGCTGTGTTTTTTTTAAAAAAAAATGTTTTAAGTAAAAGAGACTGCAGAGCTATGTAACGCTTCTGAGTTTTTACTGGGTGAAACGACATTTGCTTATCAGATGAAGTTAGCTGTGGGAGCCGAGAGACTTTTTATTGGTATTTTTACACTGGCCACATTCCCACATAACGATAAATCGGACTTTCGGGCTTATTGTGGTTTGCCGTGAACAAACAGCGTGTCGATGCATGCTGGCTGACTGCTCCAGCGTCGCTCCGCCCCTGACACGAGTGGAGTAAACAAAACAGGAAGAAGCCTTGGCTTCTCGTGATGTCCAACCCAGGGTTTGTTGCTCTCTTAACAAGCCACGGTCAGCAAGCTAATGTCAAACCATGGTTTCCGGTTGACTAGTGGTTGTGGCTTGTTAGGGGGCAACAAACCACGATCCTTGGTTTTGACGTAACCGAAAGCCAAGAGGAGAAACGAGGGAGAATTCAGTTCAGTTTGCTTTTTAATGCGATCCTACCACATTCACACTTCCCAGACCAATATGTCATCCAAAATGCAGTTATCCTTGGAAATTTGCACTTTTCCAAATTTTACTATGCAGTTCTCCAACCAAACAAGGTGTACAAACGTGACTATTCAGAGGCAGTGCGCATAAGGCATATAGCAGTGAAAATATGCAGAGAAAGTACATTCTATTAGGGGAAATTACTTGCCGAAATGTGTACGCATCATTCAAAACTTGATTTAAAATGTGCATATTAGAACTGCTGAAATGCTAATGAATTTTCATGAGGACTGTTTATATAATTTCCATGAGGACTTTATATATAGACTGCGGTGGAAAGATGGAGAAACTAGTTTAAGACTGGAAAAAGGACAAACCGAAATTGACAAACCTGTCAATTTCTAAGGCTTCCTGGTGTGTTTGATTCATTTCTATCCCACCTTTTCAGGTTCTCCCCCTCCTCATTTAATCCCCATAACAACACTGTGAGGTAGGTTAGGCTGAAAGGCAGTGACTTGCCCAAGGTCACCCAGTGGGACCTTCATGGTTGAGTGAGGATTTGAACCCTGGTCTCCCAGGTCCTAGTTCAACACTCCAACCGCTACACCACTCTGGCTGTCCCACTCACATTCTGGAACAGGCCCAAACAGGAGTGATTAGGCAGCATTCACCAGCATGCTGCTACTCCTCAGTAAACCACAACAAGCCAGAAAGTCTGGCTTATCGTCACATGTGAACATGGCCATTGTTCAGAAATACGTCCCGTTCCTTGTTATTCCCACCCCTCTTTCAATACCTGCAGTTCACCACACTCATAACATGGGAATAAGTCTTAGCGAACTCAGTAATGCATCTTTCTGAGTAAAGATGTTTAAGATTTGGGTGCACATGGTCGAGCCTATTTTAAAAAAGACAGTGAGATAGCTTGTCCTATTAAGAGCTTGATGTGCCCCACCAAGAAGTATTATCTGATGCCAAATAATTTTTCATGCCACCCTTTATCGATCACAAGAGCATTGTCTTCATTTAACCAGCCCGACCCTTTTCTGTGTACGTTTCTTTTGCTCAGTTTTTATTTATTTATTTGTTCCCTCGGAGAGTACCCCCCCAAGGAAAAGACCCTATAAGCAATATTGCACTACTAGGATCCAAGACAAAAGCAGAGGCAATATTGATAGGGTCTTATCCTCAAGGTTTTCAAATGGGATGTTCCTTCCTGCATCTGGTAACTTGAGTAGTTTCATAACATATTTGTAAACATTGCAAAGGGATTGGGGGGGGGGGGTTAGAAGATCGATCATGCACCCTTTATATCAGAAGTACAAACTAATCTCTTCAGTGTTTCCTTTCATTTTAGAAGTCCTTACCAATCATTTCAAGAGGACTCTCTCATAAACGGGGCTTTGTGCCTGTTATCCCTCCTCACAACCACCCTGCGAGGTAGGTTGCAACCATTCCCAGCTTAAGGAAAGAGAACAAAGGCAGACAGGGGTAGCAAGGCCAAGGTGACCCAATGTATGTTGAGGGCTCAGCAAAAATGGAATCCCACCTCTCCTAAAGCAGAAGTTAAAGCTGCAGTCCTATGCATGCTTACACGAGAGGAAGCCCTTTGCAGCTCAGCAAGGGTTACTTCTAAGGAAACATGTGGAATGGGATGCTGGAGCATTTTCACACATGACACCAAAAGCAGTTCTTAAAAATTTCCTACATCCATAAGTCAAATACTAAAACATGTTGCTAGTGAGGCATTCATTTTAAAACAATTCATTTCCATCCCAGATTCACAGCATTCACACATGCATACAAATAGTGTCAGGTGCTCAAAAGGTGCTGGCAGCATGTGTGAATATCTTAAAGTTTTCTGCCCCGGAGCACATTTGATCTCAAATTGCATGTTGTTAGGAGTGCATCAATCCGTCATCATTCCTTCATACAGGAGGTAGAGAGCCTATTATGTTGGAAGTGAAGTGGGGCCACCCCAAAATCAGGAGATGGCTTCTGTGTTACTCAGAGGACACCTTAGGTATGCAGTTAACAAGTTTGTGAATAAAAAGAAAATATTTTTATTTTTTTTAAAAAGGACCACACAAAGACCTATGAGTTTCCAGACTTACAGAATGCTGAGGGCATAGAAATAAGAAAATAACAGAATAATTAATCTTGCCTGTTGCTTCCCGGTATTTATATATCAACAAAGCAGCTGTACTGGGAGCCCAAAATTATACGAACGGGACTTTACCAATGGTAGATGCTCTATACGCTTTCAGGAAAATACCGCCCCTTCCACCCTGGGCTTCAATTCCCAATTCCAACTGGTCATGAGGAAGACCATGTAGGCTTTTATCTGCAACTGGGATCACTCCAGCTGATGCTAGCCCTCGGCAAGGCCACATAGCTGGGTCTGTGAATCTCCCCCCCCCCATTATACCAAGAATGCCTCCCTTGGTGTCTGCCATTGAAATTTCCCACAATGCCCTGGGAGCAGAATTATGCTTTAGGTGCATTGTGGGAAATTAAATTGCAGTGATTTGTAATCAGCCACTGCAGAACACAGCACCCGTGTCTGGTCACAGTCAGCAGTATGTAAGACCCCTGGTGGTGGACCACCAACGCAGGAAGGGGACCGCTGGAGGACATTTTGCCAGTGGCTTCTCAAACCTGGTGCTTCCCTGGTGCTGGTAGGAGGCGGATTCTTGACAAGGACTTGGATGTTCCTCCCCATAACAGTGTGAAGGAACTCTGAGTCCTCTTGTATAAAATCACCTCTAGCCTATTTCTAAAAACTCATTCGTTAAGGACAAATGGACAAGATTAAGCCTCTTGCTTGATATTTGAGGCTAGGATGATCTGTTTATTATTAAGAACATCAGCAGGGCCCTGCTGGATGAGGCCAGTGGCCCATCGAGTCCAGCATCCTGTTCTCACAGTAGCCAACCAGGTGCCTGGGGGAAGCCCGCAAGCAGGACCTGAGTGCAAGAGCACACGCCCCTCTTGCAGCTTCCGGCAACCGGTTTTCAGAACCACCTGACTATCATGGGAGAACGCAGCTCTTTGGAGCTCTTCGCAATCCCACTTTAACAACCCTGAACAATTTAGTATCATCAGCAAACTTGGCCACTTCACTGTTCGCCCCTAACTGTAGATCATTTATGAACAGGTTAAAAAGCACAGGTCCCAATACTGATCCTTGGGACTCCACTTTCTACAGCCCTCCGTTGGGAGAACTGTGCATTTATTCATACTCTCTGCTTCCTGCTACTCTTAGCGGTTAGGGAGCAATTAGTTTTGAATCAACAGGTTTAGTCTGCTCTGGAGCTTCTCTTCCAGGAATGGGGAACTTGTGACCTTCCGGACATCGCTAGACGCCAGCTTCCACCAGCTCCAGCCAGCATGTCCAATAGTCAGGAATAAAAGAACTGTACCCTACAGCCATACTACCCTGAACACACCTGACCTCATAAGCTAAGCAGGCTCAAACCTGGTTAGTACTTGGATGGGAGACTGCCTGGGAATACCAGGTACCGTACCCTTAGAGGAAGGCAATGGTCAACCACCTCTGAATACCTTACCATGAAAACCCTATGAGTATATCCACAACAGATTTATACGGTTGCCATAAGTCATAATCAACTTGAAGGCATATAACAACAGCAACGGACTGTACCAGAGGCGGGACTGCACCAAAACCTCCATTCCACTTGTTGTCAAAACCACCAGTCATCATGACAGGCATACTGGGTGGTGCCGCTGTGCATTACAATCAAACAATATCTGGAGGGCTGGAGGTTTCCCACCTACGACGTATAAAAGCAGCAGGCAGCAGGGGCAATCTTGTAGAAGAGAGACTCCCTTCTGTATGAGAAAGAAGGGTCTTTTTCTAAGATGAAGCCTGCTGTGATACACCCCCAAACAAGATGAAGTATGTTTCTCCCCACCAGGACCAATTTCCCCCCTCATCTGCACCTTTATGCAGCCATCAATAAATTGATTTATTGACCAACAATCCTATGTTCAGAAGATGATTTTAAGAGGTCTTATTCCCTGGTAAGCGTGCATGGGACTGCAGTTTACAGTCATACGATGTAACTTGACTTAAGGGCCAAACTAGAGGCAGGAAACCTTCTGAGGGCCGTGTTGTTCCGGTCAAAATTGGTCAAGGCTACATTCTAAAAGTGGTTGGGGCCAGACACAGTTGCAGACCCTTCAAAACTGTCATCCAGTGTCAAGGGTGGGGGCAACCACATGTTTCTGAGGTGTATTTTCTACCCCAATGAGATTTCCAATTTATGGTGGGCAGACAACTTGACCCCATATAACATTTGTGTCTGTGGCATCAGAAGTGTGCTTGATAATAACCAAACACCCAGAGCCTGAAAACACCTGTTCAGAGGAGGAAGAATGTTTCTGGGCATTTGACTCTGTTGCTGTTTGTTCTGTGAAGAAACAATGGAGTGGTTTTACTACCCCAACTCACTGACATTGGCCAGGGTAGTAAACACACCCCAATGCATTTCTGGGACAGGTGGCTTTTTTGTTTCCAGAAGGAATAAGCTAATGGGTAACTGCTGAAATTTGGGGATATTGTACAGGCAACAACTGGTGACAATGTCCTAGAAAGACTGCCCTGTGGGTCTCTTTATGTGTAAACCGCAGAATGAAAACTGCTTTGGGATAGGTTTTTTGCCCCACAAAATTGGATGACACAATCACATGCAGAAACACATCCCGCTGCTCTCTCAGAGAGAATTACGATTGAAACAAGCTCTCCTCCCATTTGAAATAGTAGCTGTGTTTGTGTGATTTCCAATCTGAGGGCAAAAAGTTAACCTTCCCCTTCTGCCCATGCCACGGTCCAATCCTGCTCACCCCATCCAATCCCTGGCTGCCTATTTGTTTTTAAAAATCTTGCATGCCAGTGACAACTATGTGGCTAATGTCATGCTCCACGATGACCCTAAGAGTTTATTTTTTTTATTTTATTCAATTTTTATACCGCCCATAGCAAGGCTCTCTGCGCCTCTTCATCTTGGCCTTCAGACACTCAAGTTGTATATTTTTGGGGACAGCCCCCCACCTCCTTGCAAATGCAATTTGTTTTAAGCTCTTCCAAACGTTGCATTTTAAATGGTTGTGATGAAGGGCAGGTCACCATTCAAAATTATAATAATAAATATTGATGATGATGACTGCCCTAGGGCAGCGGTGGCCAAACCTTTTCTCCCATGGACCACGTGAAAACTGTTGAAGGCCTTGGCAAACCATTTCATGGTTTTTCTGCCTGCTGTGGCAGTTGTGATGCTCGGTGTGAGATGCTGTGTGATTTGTAATGATGTGTTTGTCGCTTCTTTTATTTTTTATATATTGCATTACAATTTGAGTTCCGCAGACTCTGCTTTGGCTGTAGCTCAGCGGCTGAGCATCTGCCTTGCATGCAGAAAGGTCCCAGGTTCAAATCCCGGCATTTGCAGGTAGGGCTGGGGAAAGCTCCTGCCTGACAAGCCGCTGCCAGTCAGTGTAGACACTGCTGAGCTAGATAGACCAAGGATCCGACTCGCTATGAGGCAGCTTCCTGTGTCCTGTGTTCAAAAGGTCACAGGTTCAAATCCCGGCATTTGCAGGTAGGGCTGGGGAAAGCTTCTGCCTGGCAAGCCGCTGCCAGTCAGTGTTTAGACAATACTGAGCAAGATGGACTGTTGCCCCGGTTCTGTGTGTAAGGCAACCTCTTACGGTCCTAACTCTGCTGCTTCTCACCTAGATCTTCTCAGGCATCTCAGTAATGCTTTAATCATTAAAAGCTTTTGGGAGGGTTCAAAGATTCAGACACTGAAAGCACAATTTATTTTATTACATTATGTCCCACCTTTCCTCCCATCCAAAGATCTTGCAGTGGCATTCATGGTCCCCCCCCCCGCAATGCCTGTTTTAGCCTCAGAACAACTCTTTGAGGTAGGCTAGGTTGACAAAAAATGGCTGGCCACCCAGTGAGCTTCATGGTTAAATGGGGATTTGAACCCACGTCTCACCAGTCCTAGTTTGACACTCTAACCTATGGAGTAGTAAACTTGGAAGTCCACCGGCCCCCAAAAGCTTTTACATGCAGCAGAAGCCATGGAAGTATGAATCAATCAAGGGTTGGCAATCAACTCCCATCAACCCCAGACAGTATGGCCAATGGTCAGGGATGATGATTAGGGTTCTAATGCTTGTCACACACTATTTTGCTGGGACATAAATGGGAGTTGTTTTAAAATAAACATTTCGAGGGCCTCTTATAACATATATGCTATTGATGCTCCTTACCAAGCTCTACACCTAGGACAGCCCCAGCAAGCATGGCCAAAGGCTAGGGATGATGGGAGTTGTAGTTCAGCACCTAGGTCCATCCTTAGTCTAGAGCAGCCTTTCCCAACCAGTGTGCCTCCAGATGTTGTTGGACCACAATCCCCATCTTTCCTGACCATTGGCAATGCTGGCTGAGGCTGATGGGAGTTGTGGTCCAACAACATCTGGAGGCACACTGGCTGGTCTAGAGTATGTTTAGAAGTCTTGCTCCCTCCTTGTTTGTTCTCTGATCACTTTTAACAAAAACTAAGCTCACATCCACAGCATCTATTTAAAGCACATGGCTTCCCCCAAAGAACCCTGGGAACTGTTGTTTACCCCTCAGAAAGCTACAGATCCCAGTATTCTCAACAAGCTACAGTTCCCAGTATTCTTTGAAGGAAACCGTGCACTTTAAATAGATGCTGGGGATGCGACACAAATGTCATGAAGACCGGTTGAAAATCTACACTGCTAAGGAAAATCTACACTGACAGAAGGGCTTTAACTTATTCCTATGTCTTGTGATCCTAAAACACGCCTTTCCAAAAAAAAAAAAAAAAAGGTGCCCTCCAGATGTTAAAAACTTAAGAAGGGTCCTGCTGGATCAGGCCAGTGGCCCATCTAGTCCACCATCCTGTTCTCACAGTGGCCAACCAGATGACTATGGGAAGCCCACAAGCAGGACCTGGGTGCAAGGACACTCTCCCCTCCTGCAGTGTTCAGCAACTGGTACCCATTTCCCCCCCCCTTTGTATCCACAAGGGTTGCTTCCCCTTTTTGCAAGACTGGTGGGTTGCAAACCTTTTAAAAAAAAAATCCTCTGATATATAATTTGAAACTCTTGATGCAAGATTTAAACAGCTATTGCCTAAGTATTTTAAAAGGCTATGTTGCCTCACTCTGCCTTATAGGTTTTTTGCTGCCTCTAATTTTGTTAATTTGTTATGAGCAGTGTTGTTTTATTGTATCTTATGTTTGTGAATTGTATCTTATGAATAATTTGTATTTGTTGTCAGAACTGTATACCCATCTACCTGGGAGCAAGCTCCATTGAACACAATGGGCCTTTCTTCCAAATGGAGACAGAGCTGCACTGCACATCTATAGCATTCTTTATACAGTAGGGCCCCGCTTATATGGCGGGTTACCATTCCGGACCCCCACCATAAAGCGGAAAACGCCGTAAAGCGGAACTCCATTGACTTTAATGGGCCGCGTCGTGCAAAAATAATGTGAAAACGGTGCAAAAGGGGGGGAAACCCTTTAAAATTGAAAATGAAAGGCGCCGCATCAGTGGAACGCCTTAAAGCAGAACGCCGTAAAGCGAGGCCCTACTGTATACAGTGTGCATCAATACGAATACTACATACAACTCATGAAGCATGGATATGAAACGCTCATAGAATCGTTTCAGTAATCCTTACAACAAGCCTGCATGGTAGGCCAGCAAGTGCATGAAGTAAGATCTGAACTAGGAACTTGCAAGATCACATTCTCGGCCTTATCTTCACTTTACAATCTATTTCTGTCTTCTTAGGGTCCTTATCAGATAGACATGCCTAAGGCTAAGATAAGTGACTTTCCCCAAGGCATTTAAACCCAAGCCAAGTACTCTCTCTGCAGCAAAGCAACTATGCAGAGAAGCAATCAATTCAGTGCTAGCTGGAGCTGATGGGAGTTGTAGTCAGGGCTGGCGTCAGGTCAGGGTGGGCCCTCAGGCACCAACACACACACACAAACCCTCCCAGCCCCAGCCTGTAGATTTAGACAGGGGCCCCTTGGGAGCAGTCAGGGTCCTCAGCCTCTGCCCCATCAGGCCGCCTGCTGGTGCCAGCCCTGGTTGTATTCCAAAACATCTAGAGAGCACCAGGTTGGGAAAGGCTTCTACTGCTTGAAATGTAAGGGACAGATGTGGCCATTGATTGATTCATTGACCGAGAGAGAGAGAGTTTGTGTGCAGGCAATGTCATGTTATAATAGGGATTCCTTCCTGCGAGAATGATGGCAAACATGTGAACTTGAATTGGAACTAATCCTTTTTGGAGCGGGTGAAGTGGAACAAGAAATTGCATCTTTTTAAAAATGAACTTTCCAAGCACTGCAGCAAAGATATAAACCAGTATAACACATGAGAGCACATATTAAAAAAAATTAAAAGAAATGTCAATGTATAACTGGTTACTAAACATGTTTCTAAATTAAATAGCCATTAAAACAGGAATGGAAACCTGTGGTCCTCCAGATGTTGCTGAACTATAACTCCCATCAGCCTCAACCAGCCTAGTCAAGGATCAGGAATGATGGGAACTGCAGCCCAACAAGATCTGGAGGGCTGCAGATTCGCCATCCCCGAGCTAAACCACTGGCAAAGAATCGTTTTTAAAAACTTTTTATCAGTTCTGAAAACTTGTGTACAAAGATCTTCATGGGGCTTTTTGTCTGCTGCAAAAGGTTATTTTCCTCATTCATTAGCAAGATTAGGAGGTTGCCCCAAAATTCCTTCGGCACCTTGATTACTGCAAAGATGTTATTCATCAATATTACCTGAAAAAAATTTTCCTACTTTATTTTACTGCTGAAGCAGCTTTATCACACCACCAATATTTTGCTCACAACTTGAGCTTTGAATTATTAAAAACATAGTTTACTCTTTTTTTTAACAGTATCCCTCGCCTTCCTGGGATATCTTTTTACTCGGTTTAAATGTTTTTTTAATTGATTAATCTAACTGATTACTCATTTAAAGCGTCCTGCCCTCGCATCCATAGGTATGTTAAAATGGATTTGAAAACACTGCTGACACTGCACACAATCTGCACTCCTCTTCAAATCAACAGGAAAACTCCCATTTGTGTTCCCGTTGGGAACCACACCTATCATGGAGAGGGCCAGGGTGCTTCCTGGCAAAGAGAGGTAGAGTTGCCCTTGCCAGAGACAAGCCAATATTGCTGCAGAAAGCATCACTCCATTGAATTTGACTTGAGCAAAGTAGTCCTATTCCCACTACTTTTGATGAGATGTTTGAATATCGCCTTTTCGTTCTTTTTCTTCTTTTATTTCTTCCCAAAAGGAAAAAGTAAAGAAAAAAGCATTCGCTACATTTTTCGCATTCCAACCTTGGCTTCTAAAGTTATCTAGCAAGCTGGTACAAATCCTTCCAGAAAACAAGGATTCTTTCAGTCTTGCAAGAGCCAACCTGTTCAGATGCGGTCAGGAAGGATTCCTAAATCTCCCTTCCTGAGCAGATGGCACCGTCCTTTGGGGTGAATGTGGATTGCACTCTCCCCCCCCCACACACACCTTTTTCAGTACCTCCCCCTTTTCCACTACAAGGGGGTTCCCCTCTGAGAACACCATAACCCATTAAAATTTCTTCCCTACAGCGTTTAGCATTGTGCTTCAACTGAACACCCGCGTTCCTTCTCACCAGCAGGGTAGCAAGAGCCAAATCTGCATCCATGAATCCTTTTGCTGCTGTTTTTAAAAAGGAATGACACAGCTACTTAAACAGCTCTGACTTTAAAACACACACACACACACACACCTCTCCCTGCCAGTCTGGCTTCTCTGCATGGATCTGGCCAGTGTTTATGTAAGCTGTCAGACATGAAGGCAAAACGAGCAGAAGACACTACCTCCACTCCTATTGCCTCGAGATCAACCCCGAGTTTATTCCATCTCTTGTGAAGAGTTCACAAGATCACGCACTTGGGGGAAAAATCCAGATGTACTAACAACCAGCCCCCAAGTTTTGCATCCACAAGTGCTACCTCTGCCGCAAATCGCCACCCCACGTGTAAAAGGAATCAAACATTACTTCCACTCAGAGTAGACCCATTGAAATAAATGGACAAGACTAACTTAACAGTTAGGTTCAATGGGTTGTCCCCAATGCTAGTCTTCTCCAGAACAGACCCACTGAAGTTAATGGGCATGCCTCATTTAGGTCCATTAATTTCAATGGGTCTACCCTGAGTAGGACTTAGGTGGTGACAACCCTAAGCATCCTTTAACCACTTTGATTTTTGCATATAATTGTGGGGATTGATGGTCTCTGTGTGTTTTTTAAAAGGGTAGACCGCTTCATCTTGGAATGAGCATCACTGGCCATCCAGAAGTTGCTGGACTACAACCACATTTACACCATATAGTTATTCCACTCTTATTCCACTTTAAACAGGCATGCCTTCCCTCAAAGAATCCTGGGAAGTGTCATTTATGAAGGGTGCAGAGAGTTGTTAGGAGACCCTGATTCCCCTTCCAGAGCTACAATTCCCAGAGTTCCTTGGAAAGAGGGACTGACTGTTAAACCATTCTGGGAATTGTAGCTCTGTGAGTTGAAGGGGGGTGTCTCTCAACAACTCTCAGCACCTTTCACAAACTACACTTCCCAGGATCTTTTGGGGGAAGCCATGCCTATTTAAAGTGAAATAAATGTATGGTGTGAATGTGGCTTCCATCTCTCATCATGCTGGCTAAAGCTGATGGGGATTGGCATCCAACAACAACCCAGTGCCTTCTTTATGGTCACTTCAGTCCTAAGCGAAGACTTGTATTCCTCCAGGCCTTTTACAAATCAGTGTTTTTAGTATTCTGAACCACAGTTTACGTACCTTTATGTTTCTTAGCAATCTGCTTTTAAGAACATAAAAGAGATAGGCTGCTGGATCAGGCCAGTAGTCCATCTAGCCAAGCATCCTGTTCTCCCAGTGGCCAACCAGATGCTGATGGGAAGTTAGCAAGCAGGTCTTGAGTGCAACAATGTGCTCCCCCCCCACACACACACACTTGTGATTCCTAGCCACGGATGTCTTATTCTTCTCTCTGCTAGTACTTTTGAAAGCTGCAAATTGTTGCTTTAGGATATTGTGTTTTTCAGGGCCATTTCATTGTTTTATGCTGTAAGAACCATCCAGAGAACAATACTATTGGAAGCTTTAGATAAATATCATATAAAAACACCATTAATGTTAAAAAGAAAAGAAACACCAGCCCACCCAAAGGATTGCTAAATGTGCATAATTTGTTTTAAACTGTTTTCAGTATTGTATTTTTAAATTGCAGCACCCCGCCCTGGACCTTATGGTAAGAAATGGAAATCATGACAATAATAATTAATAATAATAATAACAATGCAATTAACCAGTATCAAGTGATCTTAATTATGAGACCCAAGGGAAATCTGAAAACACCCCCCTCCCCATATGTTAGGGGAAGTCCTTAAGATCCTTAGCTGCTAGCTGTTCCAAAAGCTTTTAACCATTACTTACCACTCACGTACTTTGATTAAAGTGTGCCATTTTCTTCATTTATTACACACACATCCTGCCTTTCCTCTAAGGAACAGTCTACTGAGGTGGGCTGACGGTGGAAATGCTGGTAGATCTCTGAATGAATGATCTGCAGCAGATCAGCAAAAATTCCCAGCTCTCAATTGTTTTAACAACAGCAGCCACAAAGTGACTCCCTCCATTCCCCCCTCCCACACACAGACCCTTAATTATACTGTTGAAATATATAAAGCTTGTGGAAACCAGATTTGCGTGTGGAAGGAAGGACTGGGAGCTCTGTTGTGTTCTGACACTCAAAACTAGTTCTGGGGTTGAGAATTCTTGAATGCCAAGTGCGTATTTTGCACTGTGCTATGGCTGGTGGATCTCAGGATTGTAGTGTATATGGATCAGAGCTTGGAAAAGTTACTTTTTTAAACTACAACTCCCATCAGCCCCAGCCAGCATGGCCACTGGATTGGGCTAATGGGAGTTGTAGTTCAAAAAAGTAACTTTTCCAAGCTCTGAATACCACTCTAATCACTCCCTAGCCACTGCCACCCAGGAAACTATGCCAGCTCTCCACAACCTGGTGCCAACCAGATGTTTTCGACTACAATTCCAGCCAGGATAAGCAGACTGGGGAAGGCTGAACGACGGACACTTTCAATCTGCGTCAATCTGCGTTTACACGGCAATTCTTAGAATCTTGTGTGCAAGCATACATTTCGCTCAGAATCGGGGGAAATGCGGCACACTTTCACAGCTTGTCACCTGAATTAGTGTTGTCTATTAAGATCTTATTCCTACTGATGAAAAATATTTTGCACATGGCTAAAGGGGGTGTGGTTTCCTAGTATAACGTTTCTAGGTAACCACACACTTGGGTCATTTTTTCAGCACTGTCATTAAAAACCAACAACTCCAAGCTGGAAGTGGCAGAACACCACATAAAGCAGGGGTAGCCAATGCAGCACCCTCCAGATGTTGTTGAGCCCCAGCTCCCATGACCCCCAGCCGGCATGGCCAATGGCAGTAGTGTAGTGGCAAATTCAGAAGTGCAGGGTCCCTTCATTATAGATACAGCCATGCCCCTCCCCCTTTTTTTTGCTGCTGGGCTGAGAATGAGATCCTTGTTGATGCCTTCTCTCACAGCAACAGATGTCCCCAGGAGTGTTAACTACTGAGAAGAATCTTCTCAGTGGCTAACATACCCCCCCTTTCATGCTGATAGGTCTGTGGGGTGCTGGAGACATAGGGACCCTGCTCCAAAAAAAGTAAGGGGTCTAAGACAACTACACACTTGGCCAATGGTCAGGGACAATGGGTGTTGTACTGCAACAACATCTGGAGGGCACCACATGGCTACCACTGGCACAGATCTTCTCACCTCATGTAAAGCCAAAGTCTTGAAATACTTTGGAAAGGACTATATAGCAGCAGACCACCTGCTTTGCATGCCAAAGGCCTCAGGTTCAATCCACGGCATCTTTAGGTAGGGCTGGGAGAGACTCCCTGCCTGAAATCCTGGGCAGCCGCTGCCAGTCAGTGTAGACAGTACTGAGCTAGATGGACCAATGGCCTGACTTGGTACAAGGCAGTCCCTATTGATTTTTAATTGTACTTTCATTGCTGCTTTTACTGTATTACAATTCAAATTCCATGGAATGAAAATTGCAACACGGCAAAATGCAACAGAAGAAGTAAAAGCAGCAACAAAAATACATTCATTTACTTTTTTATTGGAGCGATATCCTGCCCTTCCTTCCCAAAATCACACAGCATCTAACACTGCACATTACAGCTGCTATCACCGGCATCTTGCCTGGAAAGCTGCTGCCACTCAGTGTTGGCAGCACTGAGCTAGACGGACCAATGGTCCAACTCAGCAAAAGGCAGCTTCCTATGTGCACATGGAACAGAGCTCTTCTTGCAAGCATCACCTGTTGATAAAGGTAGCAAAAGGTTGCGCTCCTTCCATGGCAGATTTCACTCAGTATACCAGCTATACAGCAGGCAGTCAAGGAAGACGCCACCTCAGCGGCCCCCAAGGTGGGCTGGAAGCCCACCCAGAAACCTCAAAACATAGTGAATGACATCCCACCGGCCCCCATGGAATTTGCTTCCGCATCACTCACACCATCGGCGTGAAGTGCTGTTTATTAACAATTATTGTGACCGCACAGTCATGCTATTTCGTACCTCAAAAAATAAAAAAGGGGGAATAAGGGCCAACTCAGCGGCAGACCACCTGCTTTGCATGCAATAGGTCCCAGGTTCAACCCCAACGGCATCTCCGGGTCGGGCTGGGCGAGATTCCTGCCTGAAATCCTGGAGAGCCGCTGCCAGTCAGTGTAGACGATACTGAGCTAGATGAGCCAACGGTGTGACTTCAGTACAAAGCAGCTTCCTGCATTCCCCTGCCCCTCGCCTTTCTTTCCCGGATGGAAACGCCATCTTAAGGAAAACAGGTCCCCTCCTGGCTTTGATGCCAAAAGCGTTTCCCAAATGTCTCCCAAAACTACTGGTGTTTTGTTTTTGCTTTTTAAAGAAAGAATCTGGTAACTGCAATGACTCAGGGAGAAAATATGCAGAGCTTGGAAAAGTTACTTTTTTGAACTACAACTCCCATCAGCCCAATCCAGTGGCCATGCTGGCTGGGGCTGATGGGAGTTGTAGTTCAAAAAAGTAACTTTTCCAAGCTCTGAATGTCCTCCTTGGTGGAGGCAGATGATGGCGAAGAAGGCCAACGCCACCCCATTTCTCTCCTGAAAACTTTTTTTTTTTAAGAAACCCATCTGATTTCATTGACCGTTCCATTTAGCCGGATATGCAAGGAAACAGGTCAAATCTACACACACACACGTGCACGCGCGCAGAGCAGCCAACCCCCTAATATCCGATGCACGCTCCTTTTTAACAAACAAACGGGGGGGGGGGAAATGAGGAGGGGGTTCTTTTAACAAGTCTATGCAACGACAGGATGGAAGACGTCCCATCGCCCTTCCCCACTTCAGGCGGATTTGATTCTGTGCATTCCATGGCCCCCTGCTCTTCCGTGCACATCCCAACTGGATACAAAACTTGGAATGTTACAGAGACCCACATGCACACGCGCGCGCACACACATACAGAGTTTCCTCTGTAAATTCAGACAGTGGGAGGGGGGGCAAGAACCTTTGCTTTCGGATCCACTAACACCCCTCCCCAACAATCCCACCCCTTCTCCTTTTCACTCTTAAATTCCTCTGACTAGCCAGGGTCAGAAATAAGCCACCTCTGGAATGTTGAACCTCCATCTTCCGAGTGTCTCAGGAAGCCTCTCCTCCCCCGACAGACACCCCTCTCAAAAGCAGATCCGGTTCTTTTCTGCATTTTTCCCTTTAAAAAAAAAAAAAAACCCCACACACACACCAATTTTTTTTTTAGAGTCACTCCCAAGAGCTGCAGCTACTTGGAATGTACTGTCTCAATGAATCATTGCGGCTGGGGGTAAGAGGCATGCATGGTAAAGTATGAAAAGCACCTCTACTGCACCTTTATAAAGGCAGGAAATAGCTCATACCACACACACACACACACACACGGCATTTGTGCAGGGAGGCTTTCCAGTCTTTTCCAACCTGGTGCCCTCCAGATGTTTCCAACTATGCAGCCCTGCTGGATGGGGCTGTTGGGAGTTGTAGTCCAAAACATCTGCGGGGCACCAGGTTGGAAAAGGTTGCTGCGGACAGACTCTCCTGTGACTGAGCCTGGCCCCAACACAGAACAGATGAACTTTGTTCCACTTTAAAAAAAAAATTAAAAATGAACAGACCAACTCAGAAACAGACACACTGGGATCCCTGCAAAGTCTTGCATGCTATATTACCCTTAATCCTAAACACCACACACACACACACACACACAAACCTTTTGCTTTTATCTCCCTCTAAATTTGACTAGAAAAGTCTCTATCCAGACACAACATTGGGAATCATCTCTGGTTAGGACGTGGCTTCTGCCTTCCCACCAGACAAGGATGTGTAATAAATAAATATGAGGCGGGAGGAACTAGCATTTATGTATTTATTTATTTATTAAAATTATATCCCGCCCTTCCTTAAATTGCTTTTTAAAAATGTGTTCTTAAATTTATTTGTTTTTAATGTTTTTAATTGCTTCTTTTACTGTATTTGTTTTTAATGTTTTTAATTGTTGTAAACCGCCCAGACAGCTTCGGCTATGGGACGGTATACAAATGCAATAAATAAATAAATAAAAACAAAAGACTTTAAAACTTATTGAAACAAAACATCTTTAAACAAAACGTCTGAACAATGTCTTTAAGAAACGTTAAAAACATCTTAAAAAGCAACTCCAGCACAGACGCAGACTGGGAAAAGGTTGTTATTAAAGTTTATTATTATTATTATTAACATGGAGGTCATTCCCATTTGCATAAGCAAGAGGAGAAAAGTGCGATCCCAGCGTCTTCCAGCATGGATCAAATCAATATTAATCTATCAGGGCCTTCCAAGGTGTGTATATATACCCGAGGCACTTCATCTAGAGCTAGCAGAGAGCAATTCTGTGACCAGCATAAAATATCTGCTTATGTTAAGCAAAGCTGGCTCAGCTACTCGCTCGCTCCTCTACTGACTGGTATAGTGGGCCCAGCAAACAAAAGGGAAAAAAGGCTTGTCCCAGAAGGAATTGTGACTCAGCCAGACCAGTTTGTCAACTGTGAGGAAAGGTAAGGCCTGCTCAGGTATGTGGAACATGCCCTATCAGCAAGTAAAACACGGGCGTCTTAAAAGGAGACAACAAGTGCTCCGAGGCATGGAGTAGACGGAGGCTGAATACAGGGCCTGGCAACACACAGCAGCTAAAGTAGGGGCGGGGAACCTTGTTCCCCAAGGGCCACATTCCCTTCTGGGCAACTTTACGGGGGCCACATGCCAAAGGGGGGCGGACCCAGCAGCAAAAGTGGGCAGATCTGGTGTCATTTTTACCTGTGTACGGAAGGCTAGTTCCTACACACTCTCTCACACACCCCTCTCTGTCCTCCATCCAGAGGCATCACCAGAGCTCAAAGACACAAACCAGCCAGGCAACAGGGCTTAAGGAGAATTCAAAGTAGGGCTAGGGAAGGGGAGTGAAGCCAAGGGAAATGCGAAGGGCCAGAGATGCTTTGAGGGCCACAGTTGGCTCCCAGGCCAAAGGTTTCCCCCCGCCCCCAGCTGAGAGTTCTTGGTTCTTATGGCATCTAACCACAAACACATGATTACGTTTTGTTTATTTAGCCAGTTATATGCAGTCTTCAAAACATGCAATGAACTCATTTGAAACCATTCTCTTAAATAAACAAAACACCAAAATTTAACAAGGTTTGCCTTTGCCTCACCTACCTGGCAATGTTGCTATGAGGATAAAAAAAAGGGGGGGGGATGTACAGTAGCCCAATATCCTTGAAGAAAGGCAAGAAGGACGGACATCTATGTGCTTTACATGGATGCTGCGTAAATATTATCGAGACAGTGTGCACCGGCCACAGTGGTATCCACTCTGGGTTTTAGTCGTCTGAACTTTCAAGGAGGTTCCAAGGTGCTGAATCCTATTCCCACACCGTGGACATCTCCTAGAAAGTTCAGACTAAAACCCGGAGTGGATTCCACTGCCCCGCTGACATGGAGCTACCAGCCACCACTGACCAGCCTTTCCCACCTGGTGCTCTTCCAGATGTTGCTGGACTACAACTCCTCTCTGCCCCAGCCACATAGCCAATGGCCAGGGATGATGGGAGTTGTAGTCCGAGGGCAGCTGGTTCCTCACCGCTGATCTAGAGGACACCAGGTACAGGGAGGCGGGGAGGCTGACCTGCGCAAAAGCACTTGAAAACTTCTAGCTCCAAAGTATGATTATGGGTTGAGACAGAGGGAAGCATACCTATGGCAACAAAGCAATGACTCAAGAGAAAAGGAATGCAAAAAAAGGCATTCTCTGCTGGAGGGAGTGCTGAGGAAAACGGCTGGAAATTCTTAAGTGCCAAAATCCAAGCAAAACTTAACGCCAGTGTGGTGTCGTGGCTAGAGTGTCAGACTGGGACCTGGGCGACCAGGGTTCAAATCCCCGCTCAGCCATGAAGCTCACTGGGTGACCTGGGCCAGTCACTGTCTCTCAGGCCAACCTACCTCACATGGCTGTTGTGAGGATAAGGTCAGGAGGGGGAGGAAAAGTGGGATATAAATGGAATCACAGCAACAGCAGCAAGAGCATCCGCCAATCCAAAACTGGTATGACGGCAGGAAAAATCTTTACGTGCAAATCAAGCCATTATTCCCAGACCTGCCAAGCATGAACACGCATGCAAATCTGAAAACACTTACAGCTCAAGTGTATGTCTGTTTACTTGGAAGGTAAGTCCTACTGGCTTCAGTGGGCCTTACTCACAGGTCAGTGTGGACTGGATTGCAGTCTTTGTCAAGCCCTTGGAATAATAAAAATGAGAGACAACAGTTTGTGTGTATTTATACAATAAAATACACCACATCTGATGCCTTCTGTTTCCCCAAATATTTTTCAAAATCAAGCACCACTGATGTTCAGGATACATGTCTGGGGGAAAAGGGAAGACGACAAGTCCCATCAGCCCCAGCCAGCATGGCCAATGATCAGGGATGATAAGTAGTGTAGTGACAAAATCAGAAGTGCAGGGTCCCTTCATGATAGTCACGCCACACCCCCTCATAGCCATGCCCCCTTTTCCCTTGCTCTCCCTGTCATCTCACATGTCCACACTCCACTACAAGAGGTCCCAAGAAGCCAATGAAAGGGGAGGGTGTGTGTTAGCTACTGAGAAGAGTCTTCTCAGTGGCTGGCTCACCTCCTTTCACTCTGATTGGCTACAATGAGCATGAAAGGACAAGGACTTTTTTCAGTGGCTAACATGTTCCCTTTTCATGCTGATTAGCTCACACATAGAGAACTTGCTGGGACCCTGCTCCCAAAAAAGTCCCGGGTCTACAACCCCCTGCAACTCCGGATGACTATACCCCTAGGCCCTAGGGATGATGGGAGATATAGTTCTTCAACAGCAGGAGGGCCACAGGTTCCTCGCCACTGTTAAACATGGAGCACAATGTTTAGAAAAGGGATGCTCTGACTTCATCTCCAGCTAATGCACATTCCAGCCCAGAAGGCAAATTCACAAATATCTGATTTTCAGCATTACAGCTTATCTTTCCACCTCTTCTCTTCCAAAATAACACGTCTGAGTTCTAAAAAAAGGGTCCCTCTTCCAACATTCCAATGCCCCTTTCCCCTCTACTAGCCGTTTTAAAAAAACTAGATAAATCTACATCTGCTTTCCATAGAAGCCATTTCAGTGACCATCTCCAACTTAATTGTTATTTAAAAGAGATCAATTTTTAATACAGTGTTGCCCACTTAATAAGCCTGCAGCATCAGATGATGTCTCCCAGATACTGTAGTTGAAAATCACACAGTAGATGCTGTTATGTATATATCATTTCAACTAATGGAATGGATTTTATTTTTGTTTTTGTTAAGCAAAGAAGCATTTTCGATCCCTTTGACCTCAATGAGAATTCCTGTTTTAAAAACATAAATAGCCTATCAACTGTCAAAATCCACTCAAATGGAACTTGGAAAGCAAGTCACTAGTGAATCAAGACCCTTGTGAAATATAGATTTTATTTTCCCTACAAAAAGGAACCCCCAACCCTTTTCACAATAACCATCCACATCTCCTTGGAATCCTTTGAACAAAAGCGAGAAAGACAAGACAGACCTAGCGAAGTCAAGGGCTGGGTCTGAAATTGGAACTTTACACTGCATTAAACCTTAAAATTTGCATTGTCTTGAAGACACACAAATACCACCAATGAGAGGCCACCTACAATTGCATACTACCACCACCAGCAGCAAGGATCAGAAATCATAGGCACATATAATTTAATCCTCTTAGCATGCATTTCTTTAAAAGAGAAAACTGTGGGTGCTTTTATCGTTTTGGATCAGGTTTTCGTGTCTTGCTTTGTTCTGTTGTAACCGACAGTGAGCTTTTAAACAAGAAGAAAGTCCTCAGAAGTTATGAGGGATGTTTGCCTTTGCTAAAATAGGATTCAGTAAGTGCCTGCAACGCTGGGCTGATCATAAGCAAGGATGTATGAGGGCTGGAACCAAATGCTTTGACAATATCATTGCACTGCTTAATTTGCGTAGACAGTAGTGCAACACTGTCAGAGCCAACGGTCCCAGCAGCCCACCAGGGGCATTGTATACAGCGGCCCTTGGATCCCCCCCTTCCTTTTTTAAACAAGGATTTGTTAAAGCGAGAGATAGTCACTGCACAATAACAGGGTATGACTGGTGATCCCCAATAAAAACAAAATCAGAATGATTTCAAATTTATCTCAGATCATCATGAGTCAAGGTTAGAGCAAGGACACAAACATATATACAAAAAGCAGGTTAATTCCCTGCCTTCTGTTTTGTAGGAACTACAGGGAAACAGAGCTCAGTTACAACATACGCAGTGTAGATATTTATACATTTTTTTCTATCGCACATATACACACAAGGATGGTGTGGGGAACCTATTTCAAATTCCTAAGTACCAGCAGCAATTGTCTGGTATGCCTAACTTTATATCATGTCAATTACGGCAATCCTATCCACTGTCTTTGGAAGGAAGTCCCTTTGAATTCTGTGGGACTTGTTTCTGAGTAAACATTCACGAGATTGCAATGAAAGTTGTGACAAGGAAGAGTTATTAAAAGTTATTATTCCCTTTTTAACTTCACATCTCATACTTCACCTAATATGTATATTTCAGTTAAATAGCAAAGACGGATTTTGGACTGAAGAAGTCAAACGTTATTGCAAATAAATAGTAAACAATTCCCTACTGATTTATATTCATCAGTCTTTTCTCAAAAATTCTCTCAGATGACCTGCTTGTACTGAAGTTTCTCTCTCTCACACACACACACACACTCACACACACAGAGCCCTTGCTAATTCAGCAACATGTGCAATTTAAGAAAACCCAAAAGAGTACTTTGAATGTGCTATGAGCAATGTTGCCGGATCCTCAGCTTTTCTCTGAAGAGATCTATCTATACATGTCTAGGACGCAAAGTAGTAAAACAATTGATTCATGTGTGGCATTGTAAAGAGTGTGTCACCCTGTAAAAACAGGATAAAATCATTCGGAAGAGTGTATGCAGAATCATTTTTTAAGACAACAACAACGGGGGCACCCACACACATTTGGAAAGTAAAACAAACAGAAAAGGAACAAGTACCATGCAAATCAAAGCACAAAACAGCAGCATTTCAATTCAGCCACATAAAAAGCAGGTGGTTGGCTATCTTCGGATGTAACATTTATTGAAGCATCAATACGCCCATTATAGGAAAGGAGCCATCATTATAGCATTATCACATTTTAACAGAAGCATACAACATCAAGGCCTAGAGGTGGGTGGGCAAGGTTGGAAAGGATCAAGCATCATAGATTTCAATTCCCCTTTGGAATCCAGTGCATACTAAAAAGAATGCCTGACATTTAAAATGGGGATGTACACCCTAGTCCTCATCCCATTTACATACCTACATGCAAGAAGTCTTATTATATTTTCCCCCATACACATATGCATAAAATACTCTGGAGAAAGCATGATGCCCCAACAGTTGGTTTGGCCATTCTGAAGAGAGGGGGAAGGGCTGTTATCTGCCAGCCAATGCCCTTTTAATATTGCACTGCTAATCATAATTGCCAGTAGTACAACAGAAAAAGGACTCTGGACAGCAAGACGTCCAATTAGGCATGGGGGACTTCTCTCGATGGGTTTGTTTTTTTTCCTGGTGGGATTTTCCTTTAAAACAGATCCACAGAAAACAAGCAATAAACATCCTCCAGCCAAACAATTTCTAACTCTCACCACGTGGCTGCACTGGACAATCTTTCCCCATTATGTTTACAACATTTTTATTGAAAAGATCAGCAAACTTTCCAGAATATAAATCAGCGCATTTTTGCTTCTTCTTCTTCTTTTTTTTTTTTTAAAAAAAGTGTTAATCTACTTAAAACTGCGATATACGGAATAAAAGGGATCAGCATCAAAAGAATAATGAGAAACTTTCCCCATCCAACATTCTCGAGACAGCAATGTAAAAGTGATGCAACATAAAAGTGTTGTGCCATTAAGACTTTAAGGTTAAAGATGCTCATAGCAGAATAAACCAGGAACTTTTAACCACGGCTATTTTAATCAGTAATGTTTCCTGACTGTCAAATTCATCTGTTCAGTCTCTAAGAAGCTGCCCCATTGATATCAGTGGAATTTACTTCCAGGCAGGCATGCGCAGGTACAGACTGAGGCTGCAATCCAATACACACTTTCCTGGAAGTATGTCCCACTGAACTCAATGGTGCTTACTTCTGTGTAGACATGTATTGGATTCCTGCCTGAGTCTTTTATAAATACTAAGTAAGGACACATTATTGTGACCACTTTTCTGTTTTTTTACCAAATAAGGCGGCAATCATATATCTGCTTACCTGGGAGTAAGCCGCAATGAAAACAGTGGGACTTGCTTCCGAGCAGCCATGTACAGGATTACATGGCAAGCCTTATACACACTACGATATATTGCAAAAATGCCCTTGAATTGTGCTAACACATCTATTTCTCTGTTGAAACACTTAAGAATAGTAAGTAGTTGAAATCAACTATTAGCAACTGTATATCAGCAGTTCAAAACAATATTGCTTCTTTTAAAAAAGAAAGTTTGAGCCTCATTCTCTTCTAAACCATTTTATCCTGGGAGGTGGGGCAGACCCTAGAACAACCTTTTAGAAAATTTAATCGCTGTCAAAATGATCAAGTGAGACTTCACTCTCACTCACTCACTCTCACTCTCTCTCACACACACACACACACACACACGTTAAAACAATTTAAATAAAAATCAATGGAGCCAACTTTCAGCCTCATTCACAGCTTCGTGTAGAAAATTCCAACCAGATCAAGGTATCTGCAAGGGGCATGAACAGGGAAGGGGGCCAGGGTGATTTTTGCTGGGTTTTTTTTTTTTAAAAAAAAAACCCTACTCTAGTAAAGTGGTCCCAAACTTTTTAACAGTTTGCTTTCTAAATTACCAGCCCAAAGTTTAAACAGCAGGCCAAAGTTTAAACAGCAGGCAAATTAGCCAGACAGCTATTCAGATTCCTTGCTTGCTTAAGGGAATGCAATTTATTTATTTTCCCTGTTTGGAGCATAAAGATCTCTGCAGAGGTAAGGAAAGTTGAAACAACTCTTGCAGAGGGTGGAGGGGAGATGGAAGGTAGAAATTTAAGAGGGGGGTCTGAAGGCAAAGAAGAAAAATGCATTTTCCACTCGAGGAAGCGTTCAAATTTCTACAGCCCTGGACTTGAGATGGTGGGTGAGGCTTTTCTTGGACAATATACACACGGGGGGGGGGGCTGCGCAGAATTGGGGCAAAGTGCAGTCAGCCCACCGGCAAAAGAAGAAAAAAACACATAATTTCGGATTTCCACCCAAAACTCGGCGCTCTACGCGACGCATTTTTTAAAAAAATGGATTTAAACAGGCAGCTAGTTTTAAAGGCACCATCCAAATCGCTCACTGCGCCTTCCTTTGTTTACTTTGTTTTCTTCTTTACCCCCTTTTTTAAAAAAGGATTTTCCAAATAGGAACTCCTTCCCCAGGCTAAAAAAAACAGGGGGGGGACTTCATTTAAACTAATGAACCGTAATAATCACAATCGTAAATCGCGTTGTAGGTAAATCCGAATGGAAGGCAACGCTGGCGAAAGAGATCAAACGCAAAATCCTTTCTCTCCCCCCACCCCGATCCTATATTGGGGGATTTAGGGGGCTGGGGTACTTGGGGGTGGTGAGGGGACAGATCCTGGCTTCTCCTTCCCCGATTCCCCTTCCATTTCTGAGTAATGCTGACCTCGGTTTAAAGAGCCAAAGGAAGGAAAAGCGGAGTCAAGCCGGCGCCGGGCCAAGCCTTTCAAGGCATTGCAAGTTGGAAGCTCGACTTCACTTTCGCTGGTGAGCTTTGAAATCGAGGAATTCATTGAAAAGGCGCGACGGGGCCCCGATCCTGGCAATCCCGCTGTCTTTGCTCCAAAGCATCTCCAAAACTTTTTGCGGGGTGGGTGGGGGGTGACCTGACTCTTCCCATGGCGGGGCCAACCGGTAAATTAAGCCGCGGCGCGCGCCGCTGTTGCTGGTTTTTCCTCCTCCTCCAAAAGACGTTTTCCTCTGCTGCCCTTTCTCTTTTCTAGGAAGCTATAGAACGTCCCGACACATTCCAACACCCGCGCCCGGCCGCAAAAGTCCGGCCTCAACTTTTTTGTTTGCTTGTTTCTTGTCCTTTTCTTAACGTTATTGCAAAGCCTCGTCGGGACACAGAAACCGGCAAGTTGAGACGTCAAAGAAAAAATAAATAAATAGACAGACAGGATAGAAGAAAGGTCGGTTTTTCGCTGATCGTGTAAGGTGAATCTAGAGTGGAAATTCCTCCCGTCCCACAGATATTAAAAAGGGGGGGAACTTAAGAAAAAGCCGATTTAAGAGAATAATAATTTTAAAAAACCAGTTATAATTTAAAGTCCCAAAGCAGACTCAGAGAGGACTCCGCAAAAGAAAACAGAGAAAGAATACACTTCAGTCCACCACCACCACCAACCCCCACACCTACCTCCTTGCAAAGCAACATTTCAGATCTGGAAGACGGGAGGAGGAAGAAGTAAATACATGAGTTTGATTTTTTCACGGTGAAAAAAGAAGGAGCGCGGACCACACGGCCGGACTCTCTCCGCTTCTGCTGGGCGTCTTCCAACCCTTTCCAGATTTTCTTTTCTTTAAAGATGAGTGGTGGGTTGTTTGGTTCTCCCCGCCCGCCCGCCCACTCTTTAGAGAAAAGAAAACACACGCAAAAAACCCCAAAAGAAAACCGGGGATCAAAAAGATCCCCAGCGTAAATTTAAAATGCTTTTTTTAAGAGGGGGGAAAAAGCCTGCCCGGTGGGATCCATCGGCCTCCTCCCTCTCTGCCCCCTCCCCTCTCCCCACCGCGCGCAGACCCTCCCTCGCCTCTTTTCTCCCCCCGCCTTCTGGCCCAGCGTGTTCAAGCGTCCACACACACACACCCCCGAGCAAGCGAGCTCTGGCTGCCGGGCCACACCAGAGAGTTACTCACTCACACGCAGACCCCAATCTCCCCTCCCCCCGAGTGTTTTATTTAAAAAAACACCCTGGATGAAATCCCCCCCTTTTGCAATCGCTCCTTCCCACCCAACTACACCCCCCTTTTTTCGCCTTGAGCTCCCGCCATTTCCGCCAAGTCACCCGGATGCTACTCACAAAACAGCTCCATAAAGAGAGAAAGAAAGGAAAATGCAGAGAGCTAGGGGGATTGAGAGCGAGCCAGATTTCCCCTCCTCTCGATTTTATGAATGAAGAGCGGGGCAAATCCTCCGCACCGGGCTGGTGGAGAGAAGGGAGGCGGGGTGGAAAGAAAGGAGGAGGGGGTGGGCAAAAGTTGGCCAAAGAAGAGGCAAGCAGGGGCACTTGGCTCCCAGCTCTTTTCCCACCCGCCCCCCATCAGATCGCCTTTGGGTGGTTTTTTTTAAAAAAACAACTCCATGCGCTTTTGCGCAAAAGGGGATGGCTGCTTGCCTGCCTTGCGCGCCTCCCAGCTTTTTCTCCACGCCATAGATCTATTGCTAGATATTGGAAGGAGGGTGGGGAGAGAAGGAGAGAGAAACAGGAGAGGGGGAGAGCGAGAAATCCTCCAGTACAAACCTCATGGCCTCCCAGCTCCAGCCTCCATCTTTGACTAGTTGACATTCACCTCCTGCCTGCCTAAATTCTCCATTAGCATACTTCCCTCTCCATTGGCCCTTCCTTGCGCTAGTCTTTGCCACCGGCGCTTCCATTGGCTGGCACGGGGGATATTTAAAAATCTCATCTCCTCTTGGATTGGCGCGCCGTGGGCGTCGCGTCACAGCAACTCTTTATTTTAACAATGAATGCACAAACACATTCTTCCATTCACAAATTCCCCCCGTACTTTTTTTTTATATTTTTTTGCCCGCCTTTTCTTCAACTAGATTTTCATTGATTTGCGTGTGTGTGTGTGTGTGTGTGTGCGCGCGCGGTTCAACTAAGGGGGTCCTCAGATAAATCAAAGGCGAACAGAGAGAAAAACTTGAACAAATATTATTTTCTAGGTTTCCCTCCCTATCCTGTTTGGATGTTTAGAGGGCCATTTAATTCCAAGCGGCTTTTAGCTAAGAGGTGTGGTCGGGGGGTGTTTTTTTTCTTTGCCAACAGATTGTAACTGTTTTTCCAAGTGATTTCCACCCACCCACACCCCCAGTAGCAGAAGGCAAACTTCAGAGAGATTCGACATGGTTAATAAAGAAATTGCTAAGCTTTTAGCATCGTTGGCTTTAATTTTGAGACTCTAAAAGAAAACCAATGCATTTTTCTCTCTTCCAACCGAGACGTACAGAACAGTCGCTGGTCTGTTTTGCTTCACACATGTAGAATCTAATAAGACCAAATTCGTTTCGATTGCAACTTTACTCTGTCTTCCTATCTTTTCAATGCTACTTCCAACATTCACATTCATTTTAAAAAAAACTGATAATGAAGCATGACTGAAAGCAAAAAATATTATATTAAAAGTTTAGGTTATTTGGATCAGGTCTCACTATCGCCCTTCCTTTTCTGATGGAATGGCTGCTTTTTAGAAAGCAAGACAAAAGGAAAAACTGGTAGAGTAACAGAATCCCAAAGTTTGTTGACTTTTCTTGTTCTTGTTGAAAGGGTTATTTCCAGCGTGGAAAACAAAACTACCACGTGGCTGTACAGTTTCCCCAAGGTTTCAATCCAATTTCACTTGGTTCAGAAGCAGGAATGCACAGAAAACAGTGTGCAAAATATTTTTTTTAAAAACCCACTGATTTCCAGAAATGCATTTTTCTTTCTTTCAAACCATTCTTGTTGCAAAACAAAACATGTTGCATATTGGGAAGCGGAACAAAGAGAAACTTTTTTTTTCAAAAAAAAGTTCTTTCAGCTGAGTTTATTTTCTGCATTAGCACATGGAAGTCTAGTTTGTCCCTCTAATGGCTGCGGTTAAATCTGATCCTAAATCTTTCTTCTTTTGCACAAAACTAGATGATGTTTCCTGGGCAAACAAGAAAGAGACCCTTTCCAAAAACAGGATTTTAGAAGAAAACAGCCGTTCAGCTCTGCACTTTGGAGGTTTGGATTGCTTTTGTAAATGGAAATAAAGGTGAAGAAATCACTCTGTGAAACAAAATTGTGAGTTTTGGAGTTGGAATGGGCGGGGAGAGATATTGAAGCAGTGAGTTTCTGGCGGGATTTTGCCCCTTCTCTTTTTTGGAGAAGGGAATGATGAGGGTCACTGGGCTGTGAAATCTTGCATTCCTGTCCAATGGAGCTGAAATAATGGTATTGTTCCCTGGAAAAGAGGTTGCTTTTCTCTCCTACATTTTACTCCCTGATCTGCAGGGACCTGATTGTGCAGTTAATCACCAATATATATATATATATATATATAAAACGTTTGATGTAAGGCAGGGCGTGAATTCAAAAGGGCGGGGGCAGGCGGGGAAATTCAAGAAGGATTCTTCTGTCTGTTAGGAAATGTTTCTGATCTAAAATGGCAGACATTTGAAAAGAGGCGAGAGAGAAAGGAGAAACTAGTGTGGTCCTTAGCCTGCAGTAGATAGCCACAGTTAGGAATCATATCACTTGACTATTGGGAGGGGGAGGAGACCGATGTCACTTTACTGGTAGGGGAGGGTTATGGGGGGGGGAGAGGGATTGATCCATGCATGCCACAAAGTTTAACCAAACAAGACACACAACTTTTAACAGTCACCGTGCAACAGGTAAGGTTTGTTGCCTTCTCTTTATTTCTCAGAAACAAAGCAATCCTCGACATTTCAGTCCCATTGAATGCAATGGGGCTGACTCCCAGGTAAGTGGGTTTGGGATTGCAGCCTGCTCCTGGTAGGCAACGTCAGCAACCTCACAATTTTCTCTGAATCCCTGTCATGGGGAGGCCTGTCAGGCTTTGCGTTTTTCCTCTTTATAAATATCCAATAACTCTGACAAAGTATGTCCAGGCTCTAATTGTAAGTCAGTCTGTCCCGATTTTTAATTCACCCGTTCTTAGGCTGCTTCTCTCTGTGCAGCATTTCGGGGGGGGGGAGGATCCAGGATTGTGACTTTTTTACACACACAAGGGAAGAAGCCCCACTAGACATAACAGTAACTTCACTTCTGAGTAAGAACGCACAGGATTGCACTGTTAGTTCAATACTGTGCATGAGATTGCACTGTTAACATACTTATTTTACAGATAAATGACACGTAAAAAATGATGGTTTCCATTTCTAAAATTAAATGTTGAATGTAAGGTGAGGTGTGGGGGGGAGCCTGCTTTTCACATCCCATTTGCAGCAAAAATCTTATATATTCTTTCATGCAAAAAAAAAAAAAAATCAGACTGTGGAATCCTTTCATCCTTTAACAAAAGGGGGAACTCCACTAGGAATTTCTTTTGCATAAACCTAAAGGGGGTTTGCGCAGGAGAATTTCTGGATGTGCTGGACCCAAATAAACCCACCCTTCAGTTTCTCACTTTTCTATTCACATACACACACCGCTCCCATTTGAAGAGATATTCAAATTGACAACAAGTTTTCTCTTCGGTTGTAGATCTGATGTTACAAGAGAAGATCAGAGGCAGGAGGGCTCAAATATTTCCTTCTCCCCCCCCTCTTTTTTTTCCCTTTTGCATTGTGTTTGGAGAGATGATATCGTTAAAACTGTTAGAATACAATCTTGATTAAAAAAAAAAAGATCCACAGGTTTTCAATTGTGTATCTATCCATGCTATGGGAGGACATCACACTGGGTTTTTTGTTCCAGAAAATGTAGACTGGTTTCCTGCCCCTTCCATCACCACCCCCTCCACACTCCAGCATAGGGTCTTTCCGTGTGATATCATAGGGGTGGAGTTTCCAGATCTTTGCTTTCCTCTATCAGCTTCAGTGCAAGGCCTTCTGACTATTCAATCTAGGGCAGGCAAGCATGGCTTATTTTGTCATGAGACCCCTGCCATATAAATATCTTGTACCCATTATTTTCATCGCTTCCTTAAAAGACCATCCAGTTGTTTCTAATTCTATCCATTAGCACTGGGCGGGGGCACAGTCCTGGGCATGCTGTACAGCGTCCCCCAAAGTACCCCCAGGAGTTGGAAAGAAAATGCCCAGAGGAAAAAAGTGGTGTCAACACATTCTCATTCTATCCACCATAGAACATGCAAAAATAAAAATTCTGAATGGGTGGTAGACTCGGAATGGAGATTGGTGAGCAAAGTGGGGGGGAAAGTGTTTGGAGTGGATTGTGAATTAAACTGCCAAAATCTGGTGGGGGGGGAAGTGGCATTGCATTGCATTTTCTCATTGCCTGACTCATTGCCAGCGCTTCTGAGCACAATGTTAAATGCCAGACGAAAAGCAGTGTTATTATATTGAAGGGGAAGACAGCAAAAGAGAATGAAGTGGGGGGGGGCTGATTGATTCTGCAAGCAAAAGCTAAGAGGAGAACCTTCTGCCAACGTTTAAAATTAGAAGCAGTGTGTAATATACAAGACTGTGATCTAGAAGGTCTAACTAAATATTTAAAATTTGGCAGGTTTGGTTAAATTCCCCCCTCTCTAAAGTACGGTTGTCATCTTCCAAATTCGTTCTCAACTTAAGCAATTCTCAGGCCATCAAGGGATATATTTTAGGCTGCAATCCAATACACACTTACCTGGGAGTAAGTCCCACTGACCCCAATGGAGCTTTCTTCTGAGTAGACATGTACTGGATTGCAGCCTTAATCTTCGCGACCCTCCCTTTTGCTTTCAGGATTGTGGCACGTGGTTTTTTTGAATGGCCTGTCTTCAAATTTGTATGTATGGGGGGGGGGAAGAAATACTTTGTACACATGTTGCTGACAGTTCACAATATTCTCAATTTCTGTGATTCTAGTACTATGTAGCAACAGTAACCGCAGCATGTTAGGGGGAGTTAAAAAATTCGTACCATCATCACCATCACAAGGCTGGGGGCCATTGTATTTTTTAAAAAAACTGTCCCCAAACCTGCATTTAAGTTTGCTAAGTGTGCCTTAAACATGTCCTTGGTTATACCATGAACTCCTATAATGGGCTGAAGAATTATTCGTTTTCTTAGTAAACCCTTTCCTGATTAGAGACTGATCTGAGAGTTCCTTCAGCAGATAGTGACTGTCAAGCAGAGCAAGTGATACGGGGGCAGCCTCAAGTGTGCAAGATGAGTTTCCCATCAATATTTGCTACAACCAATAATGTTCAGAAAAGATCACTTTTAACTCACCCAGTGCAAGTGACTTCAGAGAAGCCCCAGGGCTAAACGTCTCCACGGAACGGTGTTCCGTTCTGGGCACGATCTTGTGGGATGCAGCTGAACGTCTGAATGAGAGAAGTAGGCAGGGCAGGAGACGAGCCCAGTTGAAATGTATAAATTGAGGGGGGGGAGGAGAGAGAGTGGAAAGAAGGAATGAGGTTTTTAGTCAGTGGAGCAACAGCACAATGAATGCCAAAAGAAAAGTCCCGTTTCAGTCCAACTCCCTTACGCCTTCCCTCCGTTTCCCACCCCTGGGGATGCCGAGAAGGAAGGCGTTTGTAAAGGATGCCTCTCAAATCGCTTTCTGAAGCCCATCTGGAGTGGGGGCATTTCTCCAGTGAACAAACCAGAGCCAGTAACTCTTTTTTTAATAGCAATGACACAACAGGAACCACAAGTTTGGAGCCTCCTCAGTGCGAGGAAGGCCAAGGGGTGAGCCCCCGAGCAAGCGGCCCAGGCCTCTGCCTGAGATGATTGCTAGGAATGATGCCTTTAATTTTTAACATCGCGAACCTTGACCAACCTTCCTCTCTGCGCCCCGTCCCCGTAGGCCAGGAGCCCAATGTCCACTCCTTTCCACTTCACTCTTCCCCTTTTGCCAAAGTGGGGAGGCCGGGGTTTCCTGCAGTTTAAACACCCCCAACCTTTGGGGGGGGAACTCCCTTCACTTGCTTCTGCATTCAGCCCTGGCATCGATTAACTCCTTCAGTGCTGCCCTTTCTGAATTTCAAATGGCAGCCCCTGACTCTCCCTAACACCCCTCCCCCCCCACACACAGTTACTTTCTCCTTTTTGTTACTATCAAGAGATCAACCGCAGTTGCCTTTTTCAGCTGGGGACCAATTCTAACCAGCCCTTTTGAAGGGCTTAATGGCATTTCATGAGGCTCCTGGTGTTTATGCCCCATGGGGGGGGGAGAACACGAAGAAAGTTTTAGGGGTAGGTTTGCTCTGTGCAATGAAAGTGTGTAAGTGTGTGTGTGTGTGAGTGAGAGAGAGAGAGAGAATGTGTTTGTGTGATAAAGAGATATGAGGTGTGTATTGTGTGTGAGAGAGAGAGACTGGGGTTGTGTGTGTGTAAGAAAGACTGTGTGTGTGAGAGAGAGAGAGAGACTGGTGTGTGTTGTGTGTGAGAGACTGTGAGTGTGTGTGTGAGAGACTGTGAGTGTGTGTGTGAGAGAGAGAGACTGTGAGTGTGTGTGAGAGACTGGGGGTTGTGTGTAAGAAAGAGAGACTGTGTGCGAGAGAGACAGAGAGATGGGATGTGTGTTGTGTGTGAGAGAGAGATAATCCTGTGTGTGTCAAAGAGAGAGAGAGAGAGAGATGGGGTTGTTGTGCATGTGAGAGAGAGACGGGGTGTGTATTGTGTGTGTGAGAGAGAGACTGTGGAATGTGGGTGTGCGTGGGTGTGTGTGAGAAAACTGTTGTTTGTGTAATAGACTATGTGTATGTGAGAGAGAGGGAGAGACTGTTGCATGTTTGAGAGAGAGACGTTTGTGTGTGAGAGAGAGACAGGGTGTGTGTTTTGTGTGTGACTCTGTGTGTGTCAGGCAGAGGAAACCTAGCAATGGAAGGGGTGCCGGGCAGTGAAATGGTTAATAGCCACTGGCCTCATTGATTAGTATTGATGGCTTTTGAGAGTTTTAATAGATGCCTTGCTTGTGGGAGGTGGGGAACCCCCTTGCCCTGATGTTTTTTTTAAAAAAACCCTGGCTTCTAATTGCACACATTGCATTGCGCTGCATTCCTTCCGAGTGGGTGGGCATCACCTTTTCCTGTACAGGGAAGGCCTTTAAAAAAAAAATCCCTTTCATGTGCTGGAAAATCAATAGGCAGAGACTCTGCACAGAAGTTACAAAACAGACACACAACACAACAAAAACCTCCTTTTCCTTTCGGTCCCCCCACTCTCTCCTCCTCCCCCCCCTCAAAAACACAAGCCTGGGATATTGTGCAACACAGCACAGAATTTAAGCCTTCAAGTGTTGACTAAACAAAAGGGTAATGTTACTTTCGCCAAACTTCAAAACAAAACAAAACAAAAACCAATCCTCCAACACTTATTTTTACAGCTGCTGGGATTGTGCGTTCATTTGGAAGAAGCGTTTGCAGCCAGCGGTTGAAGAGAAGACTGTCGTTAGGTCAACAAATCCCCTTTCAAAACAACAAGCTTTTCACATCTCTGATGCAGCGTGTTAGAAAAGGCATGGGTTTTGGTACACTCCATCCCAGTGTTTAAATAGTTAAAAAGAAATGGGGGGGGGATGAAGAAATATAGTGGGAGGAGCCAACTAAAACTTAAAAAAAAACTAAATTAACCTTTCTACTTGTTTAAAAAAGGTAAGCATCAAAAAATAGCTAGCAAATTCTGGACAAGGTAGAGCTTTGACAAGAAAAGGGGTCCTATTTTGCAACTTGAAAGCTTTTTTAATTATTATTTTAACTCTTCCCAATCGTTTTTTCTTTGTGTGTGTGTCCTTGCTTAAATGATACTCATCCAGCTTTCGAGTAGACTTTATGTTAACACAAACACCCCGCTATATCTTAATTTCTTTTCTATTGAGGAAAGGGGGAGTGGTTGTTAAATGTTTAAGATGGGGGGAGGAGGACGAATAAATCAATTCCTTTCTGGCATCTAACTTTCAATTCATAACATTGGTTTCATAGAGCTATTTCATTAGGATGGAATAACTCACCTGTAAGTAATTACAGCTGACTTGCCTTCTAAGAGAAACCAAGGCACATTTTAAGAAGGGAAGGGAGGTGACTTAATAGAAATATTGTGCTGCTTTGACATGCAAAAATGAATTAGCTAGATTCTTTATTAGAGCACAAGCTTATCTCAATGATCTTTGCAAGGGATTGTTTCCACGGAGTTCTGTTTTCCAGTTTGTTACAAGAAAACAAAAAATGCAGGATGCTCAGAAAGCCTTTTATCAATAATATGGGAGGGTTTTTTAAAAAAAAAGAAAGAAAAAAACTCAAAAGTATTGTCTTAAATTTCATATTGACTTTGCAAAGAAAAGCATTTGCTGCAAATGGAAGAAAACTCTTGTTTTGCTTCCTGTATAACTGGCACATAACATTGTGTTTTTTTCCTTATTCAGAAACGTTGTTTTAAAATGTGTTCTTTTAAATATGCTGCAAATTATTTCACTGCTTTTTAAAGGTCACGTGTAGCACTATTTTTATTTAATAAAATATATCTCTATTTGCATTATCTTAATTTCATGTAGGATATTGTCTTTTAGATCAAACCTAAAAGAGCTTTAGGAGTTTACTGTGATTTCTTTTCTGAAAGCAGATTAATATTGGCCCTTTAAAAAAAAATGATTCGCATTCATTTTTATGTTGTGGCAATTGCTTTGTAACAGTTGTAACCTGGGGAAGTTCAATAATATTTTTTAAAGCTTCTTTTTTCCACCCCCCTGAGCAGATTTTTAAATGTAACAAGCCTTTTAAAACAATTTATTTTCAACTCTGATTTATGATTGTTTTGCTCTTATTTATTTAAAACGATTTCAGAAAAAATGACAAATTAAATGCCTTTCTGAAATGAAAAAGGAAACACTCCTTTGCAGCCTTATATCACATCTGTGATATTTATGTTTCTTATGGTCAGCTTTCAAACATTATACATTTAAGTTTCTGCTAAGAGAAAAACTACATATATATATATATATATGTATATATATATATGTATATATATGTATATATATATATGTATATATATGTATATATAAAATATCTGAAACCGTGACCACTTCAGGTTTTGAATAATTGTTTTCGTGTTAATTCACTACACTCTTGTTCTTTGTCTCAAAACAGGCAATTTGTAAAAGATTTTATCACAATTAAAAAAAGAAAAGGATCAGATTTATGTTTTTGCCTGTGGAATCCTTATTTATCAAGAATTTGTAGGTAGTCTTCTTAAAATGAAGAGAATCCCATAGAAGAGAAATCTTACATTCATCTAAATTTCCCCAAATGCAGTTGTTTGGAAGCCTTAACATATTTTTCTCCAAAATGTTTGAGATGACCTATCTGTTTGACCCTTGGTACAACTTGCAATGAGGTTGGGGGGGGGGAGAGAAGATAACTGCTTGAATCATCTGGCACAATTGTCTGTGTGGCTATAATTCTGAGAGGTTCAGAAGAAAAATCAGCAGGGAATTTTGATGGATTTATGTCTGGGTAGAACCCACTTATAAGCCAAAAATTAGTATCTCAAAGTTCCTTGGGAAAATCACATTTCCCCCCCTATGGGATCTCCATCAGTTTATGCACTAAATGAAAGAATTACCTGGAAAATTTTACATTTTGACTTTACTAATAAAATGGCACATTTATAATGCTACCATTTCTAAGAACGCAACTGTTCCTTTCCTTTTTTATAGGGAGATTTATTTTTCTAAATGCAGATAACTCTACAACCACCTAGGGCACCAAAAGCACAGTTCAATTAAATGTTTCAGTTAATTGCACAGCAGTTCAATTAATATGGAATGCATTTGTTTTTGTAAACTGCCCTGAAAGTGCTGCTGAAGGATTGTATACAAATCTTTTAAACAAGACTAATATAATAATATTATTCCTTATTGGGAAATTACAACTGTTATGTATTCACTTGTTTCTTTTGATTTCTGTTTGATATGTCCAAATCTTCACAAACATTAGGCCAATTTACCACCCACTCAAGGAAAATGTCAGTCCTCAACTGCAGGCTGTTAAAAGGAAAAGAGAATTTCATTCATAAACCTGATAATCAATAGGGTTGAGATCTTGCATCCTATGCCTGCAATCCATTTAATAGGACTAAGCATGCCCACCTGGGCAGAATCTATGATTCTGTAAGGAATCTCCCTTTTTCTTAATGGACATTTTAAGTCTACATTACTCAACTGTAGAAGTAAGATTCCATTGCCCCCAAATATTGGGAATGAATTTCAAACGTTTTCTAATGACTGCACTAACTCATCTTAAAAAAACTCAAGCATTCATTCCTGAATTCTCTTAAAGAATTTTTTTCCTACTGAATGCTTATGGGATAAATCAATTAAAGGTTACCAATTATGTTTGGAATAAGTGTTTCTCAGTAGTTCCATCACTTTTTTGCATTTTTGTGGATAGGTTTAATTATTTGCAATGATGGATGCTGAAACCATTTAAACAATCCTTTCTATCAGTTGAAAGGTAAGATAAAAGCAAATGTATTTTTAAAAAGAAGGCAATCTTGGGGGGAAATGGTGCTCTTAAGTTACAGACACTTTCTAATTAATACCTTGGATGCTATCAGAAATGGCATGTTCTGTCAATCTGCTAACAAATAACTTTCAACAAATTGACATTGTGGAATAATTCAAAGACCTCTTCCTGGGTAAAAACGGTATGTATTATTTATGGATTTCTTTTTTAAATGTTATTATGTATTGCTACCAGTCAATATCTGGAAACATGAATCCAGCAGTTCCCTAGCTAAGCAACACACCTGTTTTAACCCACCCGAGAACTACTACGTCATCACAAGCCCTCAGCTGTTGGGTTTGCGGTTTTAGGGAAACAGAACACATACGGATAAGACTTCCTGGAAACTCCTCTTTTTCATACATATATATAAAAAAGGGGAGCTGCTTTTTCCTATCAATGTTGGGGGAGGAGGTTGATTGTGGCACTCAAGCTGTTAACATTGATCGATTTATAATAGTCATGCAAAAGCGTCTTCAAAAATGATTACTTAAGGATTACATTTGTTTGACTGGATCATTCCCTAAAGTGCAGTCCCCTTGGAGCGGAAAACTATGGGGCTATTCAGGGACAATCCTTTTTTTAAAAAAACCATTTACATGGAAGAGTAAATCTCATTTATTTCAAGTGTGTGCTTAGGATCCCATCCACAGATCATGATTTTCTATTGATGGTGGTGGAGTCAATTAAGTCCACCTGAAGGCACTTAAAAAATTTTTGATTTGCTTTTATCCTGTGTGGGCATCTAAATATCTGCTGGGGTTTATTGTTGTTATTAATAATTATATTTATATCCCACCCTTCCTCCCAGTAGGAGCTCAGGGCGGCATCTGCATTTGATTTTCTCAGTCTAAACTTTAGAAAGAAAAACATAGAAATTAGTTAGGCAACACCTTCAGGATAATTTACACACACCTGGTCTAAGAAATGGTCATGTAAGAAGATTATCAAAGGTTTCGTTATAACAGGAATAGTTATCAAAAAGCAGAGAAGATTCTCTAAAATTCTGGGTAGTTGCTGTTAAGGGTGATGTTGAGAATTGATCTTGCCAGTTGCTTCTTGAAGAGTGACAAGCAAGAAGTGGTAGTTTTTAGGTCAAGAGGAAGGCAAGTGGAGTTGGGTACCCAGAGTGACTTGAGTGTTAGGCTTCAACTTGGGCATTCCTGGTTACTATAAGAATGAACCCGATAAAAAGAGGTTTGAGCACCTGCAAGTGCTACAGACATGATCTGTAACAATACATACATTTTTAAAATCCTGTGATACTGAAATCTGCTTCATGCCAGGTCAGACAATTTGTCCCTCAAGACCAATATTATCTACTCTGACTGGCAGTGGCTTCCCAGGCTCTTGGGAAGCGAAAGGTCTTCCTCGTCATCTGCAAGCTTTTAACTGCAGATACGAGGGATTGAACCTGGGACCTTGTGCATATAAAACGCGTGCTCTCTGCCGTTGAGCTGTGCCCCCTATCCACATACCATGAGCAGCCCTTAAGCTGTACCTTTGTAGGAAATAAGATCACTTTAGTAGACTGTGCTTGCCAGGATGATCCTCAAGCTGAGAAAATGCAAAGATGCATGGGAATGCAGAAGGCTGCTTTATATTGACTCAGTATTATCTACGCTGACTGGCAGTGGCTCTCCAGGTTTCAGACAGGAATCTTTCCCAGCCCTATCTAGAGACAGCGATGAGCAAAGTTGTCAATTCTGGTTTCTCCAGAAAATTCAAAAATTTACTCCAAATTTACTCCAAAAAATCCAGTACTAAACACTTTCCAGTTTCCTTTTTTTTTTAAGTCCACATTAAAATTCATTGGCATTTGAGGGTGAATTTCATCTAAAATATACATTTGTGTATGTAATTTTGTCTATATTAACTTTCTTGCAAAGTAACGTCCCTTAATATTGAATGTTATTTTCACTAATAGATGCATTTTCATGCCCACTTTACCCTAATAAAAGGTAAAGGTGTCCCCGCACTTGTAGTGCGAGACATTTCCAACTCTTAGGGTGCCGTCTTGCGACGTTTACTAGGCAGACCGTATATATGGGGTGGGATTGCCAGTTCCTTCCCCGGTCTTTCTTTACCCCCCAGCATATGCCGGGTACTCATTTTACTGACCACGGATGGATGGAAGGCTGTGTGGACCTCGACCCCTTTTACCGGAGATTCGACTTCCTCCTTCTGTTGGAATCGAACTCCAGCCGTGAGCAAAGCTTTCGGCTGCGTTACCGCCGCTTACCACTCTGCGCATGTTTACGCTCATCACTTGATGGGAGAATGCCGTTGCAAAATGCAGAGAAGGGCAAATTTTGAAAGCTGAGCTGTGTTTCAGTTTGCACATTGTTTTGGAAAGTTCAGATTAGGTAGGTTCACCTTTAAATGCAGCTGAATTGATTTTCTCCCCCGTCCGTACCTGGGGATGCCAGGGATTGCACCTGGGACCTTCTGCATGCAAAGCAGACGCTTTGGTAGTTTCCCAAGAAATAGAGTGACAGAGGAGGATGCAAGCTTTCAATTTTTCAAAGAACGTTTCACCAGATGAAATGAGAAAGGTGTAGAATCTACTTCCTTTCCATTCTGCCCAAAGAGTCGAATGGAAGGGTTGCTTTCTCCCATATTAACCAAAGGTAGCCCAACAAAATCTTACTGCTTATGGCACAATCTCTAATCGCAAGTCCCACTGAAATAAAGAGCCATTCTGATTTTGCAGTTCCTACTGATGCCAGTGGAGCTGGTGTAGAAAAAAAGGTTGCAATGCTTTGTGCCTTGACTATGTCTCTGTTTAGACAACATCCATTTTATACTGTGCCCTAACATAGTGCATATATAGTGTGTGGAACGTTTTCACTAGATTTTTTTGCTCTTGTTGCTCGGAGTTGACAGTCATCTCAAGTGTCAGGACTTTCCATCTAATAATATTTTTTTTTAAAGCTATTTGGGGGGGAAGTATTACATGCAATTTTGATGCAAGCTTTGATGACAGCACCAAAATACCAATGAAAAATAATTGGTTCTTCAAAAAATCCACTTCTTGGGAAATAAAGAGATGCCGACACTCTAGAACAGTGGAGATCGTTTTTATACCCCATGTGATTTAAGTATAGGAAGGCAATTATTATTAAATGTATTTGTTGACTTTGGGGGGACCAAATTTATAGTGCAATCCTATGCATGTCTACTCAGCAGTTCAGTGAGATTTACACCCAGATAAGTGAGCATAGGATTGCAGCCTAAAAGCATTTAGATGACTGGAGAAGTTGGCTAAAGAAGCCATGTTTTAATATAATGTGGTGTCGAAACCTATATTATGGATCAGCAGTGGGGAACCTGTACCCCTCCTGATGTTGTTGGACTCCAACTCTCAGCAGCCTCAGCCAGTTTGGCTAACAGTCAGGATGATAGGAATTGTAGTCGAACCATGTCTGGAGGACCGCAAGTTGCCCATCACTGTTAGAGATCAATTATCAAAAGAAAGCGAAGGTTACTGGCAAGTCCACCATTTAGAGATGATGTCCCATCTTGTCTAGTGACAGTAAAATAATGTGATCAGAGAGAGTGAGGCAACTTAGCCAGTCCACAATGTCAGTTTCACATAGTCAAAACATGTTGCCTACAATGATCAGGAAAAACAGTGTAGACTCTCAGTTAAGCCCTATCCGCAACAAACATTGAAAGCACCATTATAGCACTGTTAATATTTACAGTTTCCCCCAGAGAATCCTGGGAGCTGGAGTTTGATAAAGGTGCTGAACGTTTTTAGGAGACCCTGTTCCCCTCACAGAGCTACAGTTCTCAGTTTCCTGGGAAGAGGGTTAAACCACCCTGGGAATTGTAGCTCTGTGTGGGGAAGAGGGGTCTCCTAACCACACTCAGCACCCTTCACAAACTACAACTCCCAGGATTCTTTCGGGGAAGCCATGACGGTTTAAAGTGGTATCATAGTGCCATAAATGTATGGCACAGATGTAGCCCTTAGTTTGGTTCACTGAACATTTATCAAAGATCAGCGTAGCAGCTGGAATTGGGGATAAAAGGCTTTGCAGTTAGTTTCCAAGCTCAGTGCTGCTGGTGTTTCAGATGTTTTGGATTAGAATTCTCATCAGCCCCAGCCAACAGAGCACAGGCACATGGCACAAGCTGAGGGGAGTTGTAGTTTGGAATGCTAGAGGGCACCAGGTTGGCAAAGTAGGTGGCCTCAGGCAAGGCACAACCTCTTAGCCTCCCATCTGTAATATGAGGTTAATGATTCTTGCCCGCCTTGCAGTATCGTTGTCAGGATTCCTTGCAAAACAACTTCATTTTGTTGCAATGATTGTACCTTGCCTTGCCTTCCAAAAAGAAGCCCAAAATGTCTAGCTATAACATCATAATGGATGCCTCAATATCAAAACTGACCAAGAAAAATGAAAAAAATGGTTTAACAATAAATATGTGATTCTCACCTATCAATAAAAACTTCAGTACCAAAGGGAATTAACAACTGACTAATAAACATAATGCAAAATTCATTAATGTGAAATCCGTTGTTCCTACAGTAAAAACCTTCCACTATAATAGGGATATTTCAAGCCGAATCTTATCAAATTCGCACTGTCTGAAACATTATGAGAATCGAAACATGGCCATCCTTTGAAATATGCACCGATTCAAATTTTGCAATGCGGTTCACCAATAGCTCTTACTCTCCCTGACCATTGGCCAGGCTGGTGAGGCTGATGGGAGGTGAGGTTCAACAGCATCTGGCTGCCTCTGTTATATGGATGCATCTGGGGATATGTCCCTTTGAACTCAGTGGGGTTTACTTCTGAACAGACATGTGCAGGGTTCTACTGTCAGCATTGGCTGCCTGAGGGAGAGCAATTAAGGTTTCTAATTTTTCTAGTGCTAAGTTCAGCTCTCCACATTTGCACATTAATTTGCCAAAAAAACACAAAATTTAAGTCATCAGCAAAATCCCCCTAATACGTACATTTGTATGCAATTTTGACTAATATACTTCTTCTTGCAAAGCAATTGTTCCCAAATGTAAAGCATTTAAGATGTTATTTTCACTATTATATGAATTATTATGCACATTTTACCCCACTATATGCATTTTCGTGCACATTACTTCTCTGGAGAACTGAATCGCAAAATTCAGAGCAGTGTGAATGTTGAAGGCTGGCTATATTTCAGTTTGCATATTGTTTCAGGAAGGGCAAATTAAGTAGGTTTGCCTTTAGATGAAAACTGAATCAAATGTCTTCTCTAACCCTTATGGTGAGCTCGTTCTTGGAGTGTGGAATCTTCATGTAGCCAAGACAGTCCCATCCATGTACAAGAGGGAGGTCTCAGCAGGCTTGAGGGAAGCCTGAGGTTTGCAGACTTCCAACCCCACCACCACCACCCTTGGAGGGGGGACCAGGGGGAGGGGCCAAAACAGCCCAAAGGGGACTGAGCATGCCCAGTGACCACAGAATGCTGGTGGACTGTCAGAGGTGAACGGAAAACGGAGGGGATGGAACGGAACATCCTGGGAAAGAGTACGGTTGGCTGGAACTCTGATCAGGAGCATTACACATTGCAACATTTTGCTGCTGGTCCCGCTAGTCTGACTGATTTCACAACTGATACTTAAAGCCAATTTGTGCTTCTCTCCAGAACTCTTAATCTTTCTGTGTTAGAAAGATGGGAAGCCTATGGCTCTCGGGACGTTGCTGGATTTCAGCTCCCATCAGCCCCAGCCAGCAGGGCTAATAATCTGGGCTGACGAGAGCTGTAGTCTAACAATGTCTGGAGGGCCACAGGTTGCCCACCTCTGATCAACTATGTGCCATTTTCCGACCCATGACACTGAGGCCAGCTAACAGTCATGTGGGGTGCGGAGAGATTAAGCAATAACAATGAGCATTTCATCAGTGCTTCCTGTGGGAAACAGCTTAATCCTAAAGATATGTTAATAGCTCAGTCCTAAAGATATTTAAAGGTAAGTCCCACAGAGTATAATGATGCTTACAGTCACATATATCAAAGGATCTTTAGGGACTCAATGGCTCTATTTGAATTATTCAAGTAAAACTCATCTATTTGATCCAAAGTAAGGCTGCAATCCTAACCCCATTTACCTGGAAGTAAACTCCACTGAATTAAATCTGATTTACTTCCAAATAAGAGTGCAGAATTGCACAACGTAAGTGCAAGTAACTTGCAACAGAATTCTAATATGGCTTCTCTCAAAGAGTCTTGAGAACTGTAGTTTGTTGAGGGTGCTAGCTCTGTGAGAAGGTAAACTACAGTTTCCAGGATTCTTTGAGGGAATCTGTGTACTTTAAATTTGCTTTAAATGTATGGTGTGTACACAGTCTTGATCTCAAAGACACACTCCTCAGTGGAGTCAGTTCACACTCCTTCTTGATCCTCACTCCTAAGTGTAACTGGAGCAAAATGAATGCATTTCTCTACATTTCTTCCTGTCCAGTGTTTCTCTCTCCCTCCACTTCCTTCCTGTGGTCTCTGTTTTAGATTGTAAATTCCTTGAGGCAGAGATCTACCTACATTGCTGATGTAACGCTTGAAGATGTCATATAAATGATGGTGTAATGGAAGAAGAGCTGTGTATCATCAGTTGACAAGAAACTGCTATAACAACGTCCTAAAACGTGGGGTAGAAATGTTTAAAATCAGACATCAATGCATAGAATTGCAGAGTTGGTGAGGAAGGACCATAGCTCAGTGGCAGAGCATCTGACTTGCATGCTAGGATGTCTCCTAGCTCTACCTGGAGATGCCATTGGAGACTGAACCTGCACGCAAAGCAGATGCTCTGCCACTGAGCTCCGGTCCTTCTCCTTAATGGGTGCAGAGTTGATTAATTTTCATTTATATTTGAATAGGTTTTCTGGAAATGCAGGTTTTTTTCAAAAAAGGATTTCCCAGGTGATTGCGCTTCTGGTGTTAATGTTTTCATGAAACACATGTTGAGATAGCTGGTGCCAAAGTAGATGCAATCTCAAAAACAACTTCCACAACATTTTTTTTGGTCATGCTTGAAGCAAGAATATCAGGGGATTGATTCCCCTGTATATAAATAAGGAACCCTGTTTTTAAAAGAGACTTTTTCCAGGTCCCTTCCCTCACTGAAATGGGTTGATTTAAAATATATATATATACATTAAAAAAAATTAAACGAGTCAGAGGCAACTTTTGAAAACAAAAACAAAACCACCACCACTAACATAATCACCTTAACAGAGCCATTATTATGTTTAAAAGAAAGAAATGATCTGCAACCAATTAGGAGGAAAATGGTTGTAAAATGTTGAATTTCTGAGCGGCGTTTGAAATGCTGTAACAGCTAGGGTGAAAGAGGGAAGCACAGGACACTGATCCTTTCTGACACTAAATTATCCCTCTTTGGTTTCTAAAAACTAGGTGATGTTTTCTATTAGTCATCATGCATTCATGAGCCTCTGGAAGCCCAATTAACTAATTGTTTTCAGTAGCTGAACCCGGAGAAACCTCTTCTGATGATGAGCTCTGTTTTACTTAGAAGGACCATGTTTTCGGAAACTGAAGATTTCACTGTCTAATCCAGGGATTGGGAAGCTCAGTCCCAGGAGTCAATGGTGGCCCTCTAGACTTCTCTGTCTGGCCCTTAGCACCCTTCCCAGGCCATGCCCCTTCACAGTTGACACCCCTTATCCCCAGGCCACACTTGTCAATGACCCTGCTTTGCACTCTCCTGGAGGGCTTCTTTTGCCTGGCTTAGAATCTGTCCTTAAACGGTGACAAAGCTTCTTCCTGGCCTGTACAGAGGGATTGCGGGGAGGGGAATATGTAGAAACCTCTGACTTTTCCTGTACAAAGAGAAGAGTCACATTTGCTACTCCACCCACTTTTGCCACTGCTCCCGCCCTTGGGAGGTTGCCCATGAGGGAATGTGACCCTCAAGCTGGTACAAGTTCCTCCGCCCCAGAGTAGACAATGCCAGGCCATGTGTGCAAATGATCTGTCTAGGGACGAAATTCAATTTGGTTCGCATTTAAATCCAAATCTTATCAGATTTGCACTTTCTGAAACAATATGAGAACCGAAACCAGGCCTTCCTTAGAAATTTCTCTTCTGCATTTTGCAGTTTTCGAGCCAAACCGTGTTTACAGAAATGCATATATTAGAGGAAAGTGTGCATGAAAATGCATGTTAGGTGAAAATATACAAAATGTATGATATTGGACAGAAACTGCTTGGAAAAGTGTGTGCATTTGTCAAAACTGCGTACAAAAATGCGTTATCAGGAGAAATTTGCATTAATAATGTTAGAGAATTTTCATTATTTTAATTTTTTTTAAAAAATCACAAATTGCTGCAGAAATGTAGAGAACTGAATTTAATAGTGGAAAAATCAGGAATGGAGGGAACCAAAAGTGACAGATCCTCCCATCCCTAAATCTGACTTAAGACAGCTTCCTTTGTTTGCAGGCATTGATTTGAAACCAAAGGCAGAATGGTACGCCTTTGGACCCACGGCAGTTCAGCCATCCTGAAAAATGTGAGCATGCTCCATCCAGAATAACCCAGAATACAGGATTTCAGCCGGACGTTATGGCATGTGCACTGATTAGAAATGAAGAGGTATGACTGCCCCAAACGTTTTGCATGTGTGACCACCCTGAGAGCATAATAAACAATCAATTTATTTATTTAAAATATTTATATTCCGCCCTTCTACCCTACAATAGGGCACTCAGGGCGGCTTACAATAAAATCACACACACACACAATAAAATTATGCACCATAAAAACAAAACATTACAGTAAATTAAAATACATAAAGTAAAATGAAAATACATAAAATATAATAGGCATATACATACATACATACATACATATATATGCATAGATCTATGGGGGAGCGAATACTAAAAGGACTCAAAAGATTAAAAAAAATAAAAAGCATAAACAACATTTAAAACAACGCAGCAATTAAAAGAGGGGGTTCAGGTCAAGAGAGCAATGGAATGCCTATGTAAAACAGGTGCTATTGTTGTGTCCCAAATGCTTTCTCTAGGGCACAGTCCTCTTCTTGTGATCCAGTGGTTAGGCAAAGATTATTACTCCCAAGTAGTCTAGTCACCACATTTTAAAAAGAGTGTCATAGAGATGGAAGAGGGCAATCCAAATGAATAAAGGGTTCAGTGGATCACTCCTATGAAGAAACGCGACAATGATCAGGACTATTTATTATAAGACAGGGACGGTGAAGTGGGAACTGCAGTTCTGTACACTGAACTCAACAGGATTTAAGATTCTACTATGTATTAAAATGGTCTGTGATCAAACTGTACGTGCGTCACCACTAGCGATGTGAAAGCCTGGCAAAAAACCAGGAAAAAGTTGGGAAAACGGGGGGGGTTCCCCATTTTTACAAAAAGGGGGGAGATGGAAAAATTCAGGACATATTTTTTTTCTGAATTTCTTCTATTTTTGTTTTGTTTCCCCCCCCAGGCATCTCTAGTCACCATTTGGAATTAAATGTTTGTTCTCTCAGTATCTCATTTTTCCAATCTTAAATTTGGTTCTCCCCATTTCTGTAGAAATTTGCACTTTTTAAAAAAGAATCCTCATGAAAATTCTAAAGCACTTTAATGCGGATTTCTAATAAACACATTTACATATGCAGTTTTAACTAATGTGCACATTTTTGCAGGGAATTTCACCTAACATAATGCATTTTGTAAGTTACTTTCACTCATATATTCATTTTGAAGCAACTTCTCCCTTAATATATAGATTTTTGTAAACATGTTTGGTTGGAGAACTATACTGCAAAATTCAGATAAGTGCAAATTTTGAAGGATGGCTGTGTTTCAATTCTCATGTTGTTTCAGAAAATGCTAATTTGATGAATTCAGCTTTAAACGCGAACTGAATTGAATCTCTCTTCCCCCCTCTCCAGTCACCACCACTGGTAAAGAAATTGTTGTGTAAATATTAAGAATCAAGGCCCTTTGTTAGTGAAAGAAATGGAGTCATCTTTAAAGACCCTTGAAGTTTCCAAACACTGCTGACTAAATTCAGCTTCCCAGCCCCGCTGCAAGATGAATTATTTCCTGCTTTCCTTTCTTGTAAATATCTCCTGCCACCCGGCACCTTATGGAGATAAAAACCTGGGACAATTAGTCATTTACAGACATGAACTCGCAAGGTGAAAGAAAACAGCCTCTGCTGCTTCAAACCTTCTTTGATGGTGCCAGTGTTTACAAATGCTTCCACTGCTATGCTAGTAATGTGCATTTCCCCATTAACGTTCCAAAACTGACCGACACGTGAAATGTGCCCTTCAGTAGAGCAGATGGTAACAAAGATTGTTTCATTCATTGGCTGCAGGACCTTTGAAAAAATAAACAGAAGGCTGGAGAGCCGATTCCTATTTCATTGTAGCTCTCCTTGCCATCAAGCATCTTCTGTTAAAAATCATCCCTGTTAAAATCAGAATCTTTGAAGCACTGAGAATTCTTTTGCTATTTTGTGAGCCAACTTCCTGATAAGCCAAACCAGAAAGTTAAATGGGGCAGGGGAGGTTGTTAGCACAAAGTTGCTCATTCTGGGCTTTAACTTTTTTTTATCTAACACATTTTTTATCCGTTTCATCTCTGTCTTCCTCCAAAGAGTTCGGAACGGAAGACATGCATTTTTTTTATTCTCACAACAGCCTTGGGAGGTAGGTCAGACTGGCAGATCTACACTATGCATTTAAAGCCATCCAATGCACATTTAAAGCACACGACTTCCCTTCAAAGAATCCTTGGAACTGTGATTTTCCCCTTCACACAGCTAAACATTCCCAGCACCCTTAAATCATGATTCTTTGGGGGAAGTCACATGCTTTAAATCTGCACTGGATGTGCTGTAAATGTATGGTGCGGACTTTTGACTTGCCCAGGTTCATCCACTAACTTTTGTGCCTAGGTGGGATATGAAATTCAGCCTCCTTGGTCCACCTCTGACACTCTGATCAAGGGTGGGAGGCCTGTGGCCCACATGGCCTGTGAGGATCTTTTACCCAAGCCATGCCCAGCTGCACCTGAGATCATGTATGCCATCAAGTGTGGGGCAGGCAGGGATGTGGCTGGGTCTGTTGTGCAACTGAGTTCCTGTGGGAGATTCGGTTGCACAGCCAGCCCCTGCAGAAAGCAGCCCTTCAGCTGACAGACGGTGACTTCAAGCCTGCTGGAATCAAAGCAACATGCAGGGCTCTTTGCAAGCTCTGCACGGTTCTCTGAACTCCCAAGGATCATCACCTGCCGTCAATGCCACTTCAGGCGATTGACAGGCGAGCAGCCCCATCTACCTGTCAAATCTGGCCCACGAGGGGTAAGGGAGATCAGGATCTGGTCCACTGAAAGAGGCAAATACATTATCCCAGGATAGGAATCCCGGGTTAACAATCCTGACATACAGTTCAACTATAATTGTGTCAAACAAGCACATCTCGGGGAGGGAGTATCGCTCGGGGACAGAGAGCACATGCTTTGGATGCGGAAGGTCCCAGGTTTTGATCCCTGAATCTCCATTTAAAAGGATCCAAGAGCAGGTGATGGGATAGATCTCTGTCTGAGGTTCTAGACAGCTGCTGCCATTCAGAGTAGACAATACCAGGGCAGATAGACTAACCTGGTAGAAGGTTGCTACATACGTTCCTTTGTAAGCCATTGGTTGTATTTGAATGTTCTTTGAATCTCACCTAGATCCATGACAGATGGTGCAGCTGAGAGTCATTGCCATTTTAGCCAACGGTCAGGGGTGATGGGAAATGTAGTTCAGCAACGTCTGGAGGGCCATAGGTTCCCCTTCCCTGCCTTAAAATAGCCATCTCACCTACATAAGAATGAGTGCCAAAAAAAACAGCCACCACAAAACATGCTGACCAAAATACCTGGAAGAATAAAAACATATATAAGCCTTCATCGAAGGCTAAATAGACGCATTAGCATGAGTGAGACGGATTTCAGGACATCCTCCTTGGAGAAACGTGCCGTTAAACAGAACCTCAGGAATTATCTCAGAACAAGAGAATTCTGGGTGGTATGCAGATTAGACAGGTGACATGCACAACCAGTGTGTTTGAGCTCCATCCTGGGTCCCACATACAATGTTCATGCTGTTCTTTACACGCTTCAAGTCCCACCCATGACTGAGCATGATGTGCATGAAGTTAGACTGCACTTTCACAACCCTTCTAGAAGATCCTCACCTCTTTGCAGCCAGAGCAGAGTCAATGGGATCATCACAGTGGATGATGGTTATGGTGAGATTGTACTGTTTATTAGCTCCACTGCAGCTGGAAAAGTTGTAGGGCCCCATCTACACTATGCATTCAAAGCAGTATCATGTTGCTTTAAACAGCCACGGCTCCCGCCAAAGATTCCTGGGAACTGTAGTTTGTTGAGGGCTGTTAGGAGACCTCTATTCCCATCACAAGTTCTAGAGTTCCTTGAGAAGATAAAGCGACTGTTAAACCACTCAGAGAATTGTAGCTCTGTAATGGGAAAAGGGGTCTCCTTATAACTCTTAGCACCCTTAACAAACTACAGTTCCCAAGATTCTTTGGTGGAAGCCATGGCTGTTTAAAGTGGTATGATGGTCCTTTAAATGTGTAGTGCAGATGGAGCCTAGACCAGAGATTCCCAAACTGTAGTCCATGGATCACCAGTGGTCTGTGAGCTTCATTCAAGTGGTCTGCGCATATCCGTGGATTTGTGGTTGGCAACAGTATGTGCCATTGCATTAAACATTTATACCGATTTTAAAATTTATTTCTGTTGCTTCTCTTCTTTCTTCTCTTGTATTTTACTGAATTGGAATTTGATTTGCTTTCAATGTGCTTTAAAATGTATGCTGTGTACACAGCCAGTTGCTTAGATTTCCAAATGGGCTTCTGGGTTCAGATAGGTTGGGGTCTCCTGTTCCGGAAAGTGTCCTTTGCTCAATGAAGAGTTTTTGACGTGCCAGTGGGTGGCACGAGAAAAGCGAGATTGCAGTCAAATATTAGTTTGTTATATTTATCTGTTGTTTCATGCAATGCGTCTCTAGGCAGTGAAGGGTGGCCCATCAGGGCAAAATGAGGCAGTGCTCCACCAAGCCCAGTCTGCCTTCAGCCAGCCCTCCACCTGACTGGCTTCTTGCTAGGGATGGAAAGATCTGTCTTGTTTCGGTTCTCTCAGATTCTCATTTTTCCAACGATAAATTCAGTTCTCTACATTTCCACAGCGATCTGCGAATTTTTTTTTAAATCCTCATGAAAATTCTCCACCATTTTAGTGCATATTTCTCCAAATAAACACATTTTTGTAGGCAGCGTTGACAAAGGTACACGTTTTTGCAAGCCGTTTCTCATCACATCATGTATTCATTTTTATGCACGCTTTCCCCTAATAGATGCATTTTTGTAAACGTTGCTTAGTTGGCGAACTGCATCCCAAAATTCTAATAAATGTAAATTTCAAAGGATGGCTGTGTTTCGGCTCTCATATTGTTTCAGAAACTGCGAATTTGATAAATTCTGCTTGGAATGTGAACTGGGTCGAAGTTTTCACCCATCCCTACTTCTTGTTTGCAGCCAGTCCAAAGAGTGGTACTTCCAGTCAGGTTTCTCCTTAGCTTAAGTGTTGGCCTTGCTGAGTTCAGCAGAGAGGATAATGAGCTCTGCCTGTCTGTGGCTTTGGTTTATTAATTTATTAAAGTGTTTATAAGCCTCAATTTCATAGAAATACATCAAGGTGGCTTACAACATACAAATACACAATAAAATGTAAAAACCAATCAAAGCCATAATAAAAGCGTTGATAAATACTGCATTGGCTGGAGAGAAATTCATGTTACAGTGATGATGATGGACTGCCTTCAAGTCAATCCCGACTTATGGTGACCCTATGAATAGGGTAAGTAGTATTCAGAGGGGGTTTTACCATTGCCTCCCTCTGAGGCTGAGAGGCAGTGGCTGGCCCAAAGTCACCCAGTGAGCTTCATGGCTGTGTGGGGATTCAAACCCTTGTCTCCCAGGTCATAGTGCAACATCTTAACCACTAGCCTGTCTAAAAAGTTCCATTTTCAAGAGACGCCTGAAAGGAGGGATGGTTGCCACCAAACCTCTATGGGTAGAAAGTTTCATAAGGCAAGGCCTGCCACAGTAAAGGCTCGGTCCCTGCTGGAGACCAACTGAAACTCAGGGGTTTGGGAACCACCAACAGTGCCCCATCAGAAGATCTCAGTGATCAAGATGGAACTTAAGGAGTCAGGTGGTCCTTAAGGTGCTTTGGGCCTAAGTTGTTTAAGGCTTTGTGAATTCCCACCTTGAACCTGATCCAGTAGCAAATTGTTTCCACTTATTATGTTGCTCTCACTGGTCCGTCTCACTAGTCCCAATGGGCACCATCCGCCACTGCCTTGGCAACGAGCAATGGGATTTCCAATCAGTTCTTCTCCTTGCCCCAGAGCAGGGACTGGCAGTCTTTTATGGCCAGTGGGCATATTTGGAATGTTGATGATGTGCTACGGGCGCCAGTCACAAAATGGCTGCCTTGGGGGTGTGGCATAACACAAAATGGCTACCACATCTGAAAGAGCAGAAAAGAGACAGGGCCACAAAATGGTGAGCGTGCCTTCCCCTGTATCAAAGACACCTACACCAGCCATTGCTAGATTTGCTCACAGAGAGAATCAATTTGCATTCCTGCTCTGCTCAGAACAGAAGAGAGGATGGGTGTCCAATCTTGGCATCCAAGGACATGGGGACATGTTTAAGGGTGCATGTTGAGTGTCGAAGAGGTTGAGCCATTGTAAACAGGAACTGAACAGGAAGAGCAAAGTCTCTCGTGCGTAATGGGCTTTTAAGGGGATATTTACTGAGACCTTTCGTAGGTGTCATAGCTGGTGCTGACGGATGTAGCTGGTGCTGACGGATACAGTGGTGCTTGTGGATGCCACACTGGTGATCCCCGCCCTCGAGCTTGCAACAAGAGCATATGCGATCTCTTGGGTGACAACAAGAATGGAAGTGCTATAGGGAACCTCCCTCCTCTGTCGCTCAGTGGTAGAGCATCTTCTTTGCATGCAGAAGGTCTCTGGTTCAATCCCCGGCATATCCAGATGGAGATGGGAGACACCCCCCCAGTCTGAAATACTGGAGAGCCGCTGCCAGCCAGTATATACAGAACTAGATGAACCAACCGTCTGACTCAGTATAAGGCAGCGTCCTATGATTCCTCTGAACTCTTGTGCAAGCTTTTACAGGAGTGTTTGCAGAAGAGTGCTAGGGGGGCATTTTGTTTCTGTCCACAGTTCTTTGGGGAGAATCCTGTGTACATATGGAGCTGCTGGACTAGGTTGATAAACTGAGCACCCAAGGATGAATTCCTGTGCTTAGAGCGGGTATCAGAGTAAATGTTAACTAACCGGGAACTTCCATCTAGATTTTGGGGCAGAATCGTTTCGAGAAATCCTTCTGCGCAATCCTCATTGAAATGAACAGGGGCCGTGCAAGACAAGCCCAGGAGTTGCTCTTCATTTCAATGGTTTGTGTGTGTGTCTGTGTGTTGGACAATTTTGCTCCTGGATCGGGTTGTTTGTTAGCCTTGGGTAGTTTTTTTAAAAAAAACTGTATCCCCCCCCCTCCATCCAGCTTAACTTGTTCTTGCGGGAGGCTCGCAAGGATTACATTTGACAACCCTTGAAGTTGACTTTCCATTTATAAAAATCACACCCCCACAGAGCGAAGACCTACAACAGGAATAGTCCTGCTCTTTATTGGCCTCATCGTTGTGGAGAGAAATTTTTGCAGTTAAATATATAATTGCCCCCTCCCTCGATACATGCACACACACACACACACACACACTTTCTTTTTTTTCTGGAACGGAAAGAGCGCAGAGGGTGAAAGGGTTGAAGATTAAAATGTAAACAGCAAAATTTATTATAATTACAAGAGTGTTTCAAATTATTTCCTTAAACGGCAACATAATTTACTCCTCGTCAAGGTCTCTATTGGTGGTGAAAGAGGAAACTGCTTGACCTTGGCGTGACCTCTGACCCTCCAGGTCAGCACCCCTGGAATGCACAGATGTCATGGTTCATAAGCAAGGACAGAAATGCTCAGGTTTCCCAGGCATAGAGACGCCTGCTCTTGGATGGGGCCAGCATGTACACCTCCCTTTGAACTAGCCACTCACACCTGAAATAAAACTTTAAAGAAGCACGCTGACTCCCAAGGCACAAAGGGGCACTGAATGACGATGGAACAGATCTCAGACTGGTTCTAGGAATTAGCTGATGCAGTGGGATTAGAGACAGGGGAGAGGTTTGGTTTGGCTCCATTTTATTCCGGACCTCCCAATTTGCGCTTGACGAAATGATATGCGAAACTGAGACACAGCGATCCGCTGAAATTCGCACTTGCCTCCAAATTTTGGGATGCAGTTCCACAACCAGCTGTACAAAAGTGTGTATGTTAGGGGCAAGTGTGCTTTTAAAATGCATATGTTAGTGAACATAACATATGAAATGCCTTTTATTCGGGGAAATTGCGTACAAAACTGATTATCAGGCACAGTGGCATGCAAAAATGTGTATATTTTATCCTAAAATACTGATGAATTTTTGTGAAGGTTTGGTTTTTTTTTAGCAAACTGATGAATAAATGTGGAGAACTGAACTTAAGAACGGGAAAATGTTAACCTGAGTGAAACCCAAATCAAAAGATTCATCCATCCCTAGGTGGGGTATGGGGCAAGGAATGAATATGACAATTGGGGTTTCTGAATGGGTGTGGGACGGGATGAATGAATCTGACAAATTGAATAATAATTTGTCATTTTTAAAGTTCCATTTGCCCCATTTCTGGATCACTTTCCGCACAGAAATTTGAACACATTTTTACACAGATTTTGTCTTATATGGATATATCCTTAATGTTGCCTAATAGATGCATTTTTGCAAACCATTTCCCCAAATGTAATTCATTTTTAAATTTTATTTCCACTAACACGTACAAATTTGTGCACATTTCCCCCACAAAACATAACAACCCCCCCAAATCCTAAACTGAGCTACAATCCTTGTAATTATTTTATTTTTTTAAAGCACAAAATCCATTAAGAAATATTTCACTGGAAAGAAGGGGAACAAATGATGAGAAATTGAATCCTGTGGCTTTGTTTGAACAAATACAATATTTTAATTTCACATTGGTGCAACACAAATACGTGCAGTGGTTCGATCCACAATACACCTTCGGCAGTCTCTTTTATGAGGACTAGGAATGGGAGAGAACTTCAATTAAGTTCACATTCAAAGCTGAATCTATAAACTTAGCACTTTCCAAAACAATATGAGAATTGAAACACATCAGTCCTTTGAAATTTGCACCGATCTGGATTTTGCCATGCAGTTCTGTTACAAAATTGCATATGTTAGGAGAAAGTGTGCACAGAAATGAAATATGAGTGAAAATAACATGCAAAATGCATTATATAACAATTGCTTGAAAAATGTGTACATGCATCAAAACTGCCTACAAAAAAGGTGTTTATTTAGGAGAAAGTTTCACTAAAATGCTGGAGGGTTTTCAAGAGGATTAAAAAAACAATTTGCAAATTGCTGCAGAAATTTGGAGAACTGAATTTAAGATCAGAAAAATGAGAAACTGAGAGAATGGAAACTGACAGATCGTTCCATCCCTCCTGTTTAACAAAGACATAATAGAAAATGCAGCACATACTTTAGTCCAAAATATAGGTTCTTATACCTGCTGAGCCGGCAGCTAATACATCAAAATCCTAGGGATTTGTACACATCATACATTTAAAGCACATGACCCCCCAAAGAATCCTGGGAATCCTGGGGGCTGAATGCAGCCCTCCAGATCTCTCTGTCTGGCCCTCGGAACTCTCCCCAGGCTACACATTCCACTGGCCCTGCCTTGCCAGTTAAATTTGCACTTACCTGAATTTTGTAGCGCAGTTCTCCAAGCAAACAATGTTTACAAAAATGCATATGTTAGGGAAAAGTCTGCGTTAAAATGAACACATGGGTGAAAAACAACATACAAACTTGCTTTATATCAGGAGAAATTGCTTGCAAAAATGTGTACATTAGTCAAGACTGCATACAAAAATGAGTTTATTTGGAGATATCCGCACTAAAATGATGAAAACGTTTCATAAGGTTTTTTTTAAAAAAAATGAAATGAAATGTGCCAATTGCTGCAGAAATGTGGAGAACTGAATTTAAGATTGAAAAATGAGAAACTGAGAGGACCAAAACTGAAATCTCCTTCCTTCCCTAAATTGTGGACTTGGGTCCTATGCTGCTTAATATGCAAAAACAGCAGTGACAATCTACACTAGTTAAACTTTGTGAACTAAATGGCAGAATGGCACCTCCTCTTCCTCCCCCAAAACCCGCAAGTCCATAATTTAAACTTTCTTCCAGCAACATCAAAATGTAAGGAAAGTCCATTTCAGCTCAAGCCGGTGCCGCAAGAAATTTTAATTTCAGGGAGGAATGATCAAACCCCTGGCAATACAGAGACATATATTTTAAAGAAGTGGATTTTAAGATGCGAATCATGTCTTTATATATCAACTTAAAATTTATATTAAAGGGAAATTGGGTTTCTAACGGTTCCTTTCAACTAGCTGCAGTCTACAAACCACAAGTTGCACCGAGCTTGATCAAAGTACTTTGCAATTAGTTTGGTTTTAAATCACTATAATTGTCAGAATAGCTTGTAATTGGAGAAACGTCGTTTAGGGGCAACAGCAAACTTGCCTGGGTTGTAATCTTTAAGGGGAATGAAAGAAACGAACAGGGGAAAGCCCTGAACTTTAGTTGATAATGACAGGCATCCAACTAGAGTCCAATGGCAGAGGGGGAGGTTAAAAAGCTTTTGTTAAGCATGTCCAGTCCACCATCTTGAAGAATGCTGTGGTAAGGATTAAAAGCATCCAGGCAACCAGTTCCACATGTCCATGGGGATTTTAGGTTAGGGTTACTCACCATCTCTCATTAACTCCATTGATTTCTGTCCACTTGTTGATACCATTTGGGGCCTGTTCTGATGTGATTCTTGCACTTTCACTTTCACGGGATCACAGGCAGAGGCCTTACCCCGAGTTAGGCCATTGGTCCATCTAGGTCAGTAGTACCCCCATGCATGGTTTTGATGCCAGTGTTTCCCAGTTAAATACCTAGGAAGCTTCCTTCTTTGAGGTCAGGTGATGTCTACATCTAGCTCACCCTTATAAATGCGGTAAGCCCACAAATATCACTAGCCTGGAGAGAAGAACAGAACCCAACCCCGACACTGACCTGGAGCCTGTTAGCTACGAGGTCTTTGACCCGGAGATCCCCAAATGCAGAGACAAAATCCTCAGAGCCAGATTCTCCTGAAGGACTGTCTATCTCAACATTGCCACCGACTCACTAACATAGGCAGAGCGAGGTGGGGAGTTAACTAAAAGTGTTAAGCTCTAAGCCAGGGATGGGAGGCCTTTTTCGACCTGAGGGCCACATCCCCTTCTGGGCAACCTTCCAAGGGCCACATTGCTAGTGGTGGGCGGGGCCAGAAGCAAAAGTCGGTGGAGCGATAAATGTAAATGTTACCGTTGTACAACAGGATAGTTTCTACATACACTTAGACACCCCTCTCCATCCAGAGAAGCAAGAGGCATGATCAGGGTTCAAGACAAACACGCATTCTAGCCAGATAAAGACAATTGGGTGTGAAGCAGAGCCAGTGAGAGGTGTGGCCTGGAGAGAGTAGGTGTGGCCTGGATAACATTCTGAGGGCCAGACAAAGAGCACAGAGGGCCACATTTGGCCCTGGAGCCTGAGGTTCCTCACCTCAACAGGGAAATTACAATGGATCCCCTTTATTTGGGACTGGTTAGGCCTCAACTTGAGTATTGCGTCCAGTTGTGGATACCACACTTTAAGAAGGATATGGACAAACTGGAACAGGTTCAGCGAGGGCAACAAAAATGATCAGGGGACTGGAAACAAAGCCCTATGAGGAGAGATTGAAATAACTGGGCATGTTCAGCTTGGAGAAGACTGAGGGGAGATAGGAGAGCACTCTTCAAGTTCTTGAAAGGTTGTCACGTAGAGGAGGGCCAGGATCTCTTCTCGGTCATCCCAGCGTGCAGGTCACGGAACAATGGGCTTACAGGAAGCCAGGTTTTGGCTGAACATCAGGAAAACTTCCTGTCATAGCAGTGCAACAATAGAACCAATGAACTAGGGAGGTGGTGGGCTCTCCAATACTGGAGGCCTTCAAGAGGCAGCTGGACAGCCACCTGTTGGCGATGCTTTAACTTGGATTCCTGCATTAAGCAGAGGGCTGGACTTGATGGCCTTATAGCCCCCTTCCAATTCTACTATTCTATGATTCTATAAAATCTACTGGTAGATCTCTGGATGATTTGCAGTAACAGTTTCTCCCAGTTGTCTTAAGAACAGCTAAAAAGCTTTCAGCTCCTAAGGTAGGCTGCTAAAAAAGAGCATGGGGGGGGGGAGAGACAAGGGATGGATTTTTGTGTGGAAAGACCTCTGAGTTCAGTTCTGGTATCAGGAATCAAACATTCCTGGGGTGTGCATGTGCTCAGAACTTACCCTGTCCTTACTTCTTAGCATTCGTCCACCCGGCTCAGCCATCCTTTTGCAATTGGCCGTGGTTAGTAGACTTAAGGGTTCTAGACCCTGAAGTCTGCCCGTTCCTACTCTAGGCCAGACGTCTGCCTCTTTAAGGCTCTCCACGCTTCAGGAAAGGGGGAGGAACCTGGGAGGGATAAGTCTGGCCCAAGATGGAATTGAGCTCCAGAACTTTTTCAGAGTTAAGTGGTATGCTTGGAGCTCTCTGAGGTCCTGGAACTCTAGGCTACCTGCTACCTGACCAACTAACAGTGCAATATTGGGTGCGTCTACTCTGAAAGAAGTCCTATTGGGTTCAGTGAGACTTGCTCCCAGGGAGGGGGTAATGGATTGCAACATATGACACCCTCAGGTATCCCTAATGCCCCAAGGATCCTGCGGTCCTGTGGCCACATCTGGCCAATGGGCACTCATGGTGCCGCCTAGGACTACAGGAAGCTGCCTTCTACCGAGTCAGATCATTGGTCCATCTAGTCCAGTATTGTCTACAAAGACTGGCAGCAGCTTTCCAGGGGTTCAGATGGGGTGCTTCCCAGCCTGACCTGGAGATGCCAAGGACTTTCTGGGACCTTTTGCATGCCAAGCAGATGCTCTACCACAGAGCTGAAGCCCTTCCCCTAATGAAAAGCTCCCCGATTCTGAGTCAGGCCAATGGTCCAACTAGCTCAGTATTGTCTACACTGACAAGCAGCAGCTCTCCAGGGTTCCAGACTGAACCTGGGACCTTTTGCATGCAAAGCAGACACTCTTCCTCTGAGCTATGGCCTTCCCCTGCTGCCTGAGCGCCCTATTTATGCCATGTCTTTTCTGCAGCTGCCACCCTTTGAGCTTCTCCTGCCTCTGTCTCTTCTCTCACTGCCAACAGAAAGTGCAGAGCAGGGAACGTGCTGACATCACCAACCACACCAAGCAGCCTATAATTTGACAACTGGTGTGGGCTTTCGAAATAAGACAAAAAGCCATCATAGAATAGTAGTTGGAAGGGGCCTATAAAGACATCAGGTCCAACCCCCTGCTCAATGCAGGAATCCAAATCAAAGCATTCCCGACAGATGGCTGTCCAGCTGCCTCTTGAAGGCCTCCAGTGTCAGAGAGCCCACTATCTCTAGGTAATTGGTTCCATTGTCGTATGGATCTAACAGTTAGGAAGTTTTTCCTGATGTCTACTGGAAATCTGGCTTCCTGCAATTTGAGCCCATTATTCCGTGTCCTGCGCTCTGGGATGATCGAGAAGAGATCCCGGCCCTCCTCGGCGTGACAACCTTTCAACTACTTGAAGAGTGCTATCATATCTCCCCTCAGTCTTCCCTTCTCAAGGCTGAACGTACCCATTTCTTTCAGTCTCTCCTCATAGGGCTTTGTTTCCAGTCCCCTGATCATCCTTGTTGCCCTCCTCTGAACCCGTTCCAGTTTGTCCGCATCCTTCTGGAAATGCAGAGACAAGAACTGAATGCAGTACTCAAGATGAGGCCTAACCAGTGCTGAATAGAGGGGATCAAAAATGCTCTTTTTGGAAACGGGGGGAAAACACATTTTGATGCATCCTTACCTAGGATTCTTGTGAGGCTGCTACAGAAGCAGAAAGCTCCGAGTGGGATCTGCAACATAATGTTGCAGTGTAAAGTACTCCAGGGTTTCAGCCACACTTACCCTCTTCCAGGATACTCTATTCCTTCTCTTCCCCCCTCCCGGTTTCTCCCCACAGCCATCATTTAGGAACAAAGGAAGCCGCCTTATACCACGTCAGATCCATCTAGATCAGTATCATCTACACTGACTGGCAGCGGCTCTCGAGGATTTCAGACTGGGGACATTCCCAGTACCCACTTGGAGGTCCTGGGGATTGAACTTGGGGCCTTCTGCATCCAAAGCAGATGCTCCACCATTCAGCTAAGGCCCTTCCCCTAAAAAGAAGCTGCTTTATACTGAGTCATACCATTGGTCCATCTAGCTCAGGACTGTCTACTCTGACTGGCAGTGGCTCTCCAGAATTTCAGACAGAAGTTTTTTCCAGCCCTACCTCGAGGTGCTCTGCTGCTGACCTACAGCCCTTCATCTGTTCTGCTGCCTCTGAGCATGCTCAGTCCTCACCAGGCTGTTTCTCTCCTCTCCCCTGATTTTTTCACCTACTACTGCAAACCTTGGGGTTTACCTGAGCCTGCCGACTCCTCTCTCTTATGTGCAATTTTGGGTACATACGGATTCACATCTGGAGAACAAGGCTGGTTTTTTTCACACTACACTTTATTCTGTTATTCCGACCATTTCCTACCCGGTAATTTGCGCATTTCATTTGATCTTTCACACAACATAAAAGCTAGTTCCGGAGATCTGGAATCTAGTGGAAGTTCAGCGCTCATTTCCATGATAAATTATTCCATAAATAATCAATTTTCAAGCTTGGGAACCCAGAAAATTGTGAGAGTTTTGCGTTAGCTGAAGCCGCTCATGTGGCAGGCATCCTGGAATACCCTTCAGGCATGCGGCAATTTTATTTTATTTTATTTTGCCTGATGAAAATTGTACCGGTATTCCATGGGTAGCGCCTCGTAGGCGTGAGTAGCAGATTCCCCTTCTTCCTTTTCCTGCACCCCTGCGTCCAGACACTAACTCAGGCAATGAATTGTGGAGGAACTACAGTGCGCATGTGTATAATGGGTAAGGGACGACAACAAGGTACTGTTCGTTCCAGCAGCATGAAAGAGAGTTGCGCGAAATGCTGGTATATCAGCCAAAAAAGCCACAGTTCCTTAACACAACTAGTACTGCAGTGTGAAAGGAATTTTAGACATTGGGACAGAAGCACTACCATTTTAATCTGCAAAACTGACGCAAAACGCCCCATGCGTGAAACCGTCCCAAGTTGGCTCTTAGAGTATAAGGCCTTTCCAATATACTGAAAAGTCTTTGCAATGTTCCAGAAGCTTTAAGGGAGTATCATCAAGAGTGCAAACAACCTGGTGTTTCGTAACAGGTGAATTCTGGTAGCATTGCTGGACAAGAAGCTGTAATCAGTTAAATTTCCTGTTCCCTCTTATTCCCCATAATGAAACTTTCTAAGATTACAGTAATTAAGCTGACTTCTCAGGAATATTGAGTTCTAGACACAGTATGGTCCCATCTGCACTATACACTTAAAGCAGTATCATACCATTTTAATAGTCATAGTTCTCTGCTCCATCCCAGCATCCTGGGAATTATAGTTTATGAAGGGCGCTGAAAGTTGGAGAGCTCTATACCCCTCACAGAGCTCCAATTCCCCAGCTTCCCTGGGAAGAGAGATTGACTGTTAAACCACTCTGGGAATTGTAGTTCTGTGGGGGGAACAGGGGTCTCTTCATGGCTCTTAGCACCCTTTACAAACTCCAGTTCCCAGGATTCTTTGGGGGGAAGCCATGACAGTTTAAAGTGGTATCATGCTGCTTTAAATGTATAGTGTGCAGATAGGGCTAATGTGCTGGAAGGAGTTAGTAAGGAACGTGAAAATACTAAGGTCATTCATTCATTCATTCATCATTTTATTTGTATGCCGCCTTTCCACAGAAAATTGTGCTCAAGGCGGCTTACAACGAGGTGAACAGAAATACATCTCAAAAACAATTGCAAAAACAATTTCCTAATAACAAAAAAATAAATAAAACAGTAACATAACAAATATAACAGCAAGCAAAAACAACTTTTCAATATTATGAACATAATAAAACAATCCTTAAAAACAAAGAAGTAGTAACAATTACCCCCCCAAACCCCTAAAAAAATCCATCCACTACATCTCCTACAAAACGTCATTATTCTGAGCAGAGGGTTATCTTGGAGGGATGCAACACAGTCTCTTTGTAAGCAGAGGTGCGGACTCCTCCCCTTCAACACAGGTGTAGGCTTCCAAAGTCACTTTGGGGTAAAAGGGGGGACAGGGCAGGTTGTTATTCACTTGCTACCAAAAGGTCTCCAGGCAACTCACAACGCTAAAAGAATATATATATATATATATATATCATACTATAAAAATAAAACATACTGCCACAGGAAGTTCTGGCAGCTTTTTAATAACAGTCAATACCATCTCAGTCTATCAAATGCCTGGGGAAAGTGGTAAGTCTTTACATGGCACCGAAAAGATGTCAAGGAAGTGCCAGGTGGACCTCCCTGAGGAGCATATTCCACAGAGGGAAGCAGCACCTGAAAAGGCCCTGAAAAGATTATCCTTAATGCAATTCTTCTCTGAACCCTCTCCAGCCTGCCGAAAATCTTGAAGGCCACTAGGAACTGATTGCACCATCCTAGCCTGTCTATGCTACAAGCTCTGCGCAACTGCCTAGGAGAGAGATATTAAGACTGCACAAACTCGGGACTCAGTATAAGGCTGAGCGCACCCTGTATGTGACAGCCTTGTAACTAAGCTGACAGTCTCCAGGTTTGTAATAGCTAAAGTCCTTGGTTTCCTTCATGTAAACATTTCACTCTAATGGAACATTATACTTGAGGCCTTGCTTCTGTGGACGCACACGTCTAGGTATTGCATCAAGGCAGAGCAATAGATAAATAGATATCTGAATTTAATAAACACCCATATTCTGGGCTAATAGGCTAGGCAAATCTTAGCAGCAGCAGCAGCAGGAGAAGAAAGGCTAAACTGAAATGGAATTTTTTTTTTAAATCAAGAGTTTACAGATTGTATGTGCGCAACTGGAAACACTCAACAGCATCAAAAGGAAAGGGGGGAGAGTCTGAAGGAGATGGGGTGTGTGTGTGTCCTCATTCTATACTAATAATGTTTTCCAGCTCCTCTGCTATAGAGAGTAAACATGCTGATGATCTCATACGTCAGTGATGTCTATTCGGGGAGTGGGAAGGATGGAAGGGGTGGCACTCTGAATTCTGTGGAGTTTTCTTTTACGACCCATGGAATAGAGAAGAAGACGTTAATCTGCTCTTAAAAGCAAGCCCAGTGAACCAGGAGAGAGAGAGCGTTAGGGATGGAAAACTCTGTCAATTTCATAAGGACATAAGAACATAAGAAGAGCCTGCTGGATCAGGCCAGTGGCCCATCTAGTCCAGCATCCTGTTCTCACAGTGGCCAACCTGGTGCCTGGGGGAAGCCCGCAAGCAGGACCTGAGTGCAAGAACACTCGCCCCTCCTGAGGCTTCCGGCAACTGGTCTTCAGAAGCATGCTGCCTCTGACTAGGGTGGCAGAGCACAGCCATCACGGCTAGTAGCCATTGATAGCCCTGTCCTCCATGAATTTGTCTAATCTTCTTTTAAAGCCATCCAAGCTGGTGGCCATTACTGCGTCTTGTGGGAGCAAATTCCATAGTTTAACTATGCGCTGAGTAAAGAAGTACTTCCTTTTGTCTGTCCTGAATCTTCCAACATTCAGCTTCTTTGAATGTCCACGAGTTCTAGTATTATGAGAGAGGGAGAAGAACTTTTCTCTATCCACTTTCTCAATGCCATGCATAATTTTATACACTTCTATCATGTCTCCTCTCACCCGCCTTTCAGTTCTCGCCTTTTCTTATTTTTCCACTCTAATTTCAGTTCTCCACATTTCTGCATCAATTTCCTTTAAAAAAAATCCTAATGAAAGTTCTCCAGCATTTTAGTCCAAATTTCTCCTCGTAAACACATTTTTATAGGCAGTTTCAACCAACGTACACATTTTTGCAAGCCATTTTTTGTGATATAATGCATTTTTGCATTTTTTCCCTACTCATATATTAAATTTTTAATGCACACTTTCCACTCATATATGCATTTTTGTAAACATTGTTGGGTTGGCAAACTGCATCGCAAAATTCCAATAAGTGCAGATTTCGAAGGGTGGTTGTGTTTCGGTGTTCACATTGTTTCAGAAAGTGCAGATTTAATAATAATAATAATAATTTAATTTGTGGGTCGCCTATCTGGCCAGTGGCCACTCTAGGCGACGTACAATTTAACAACAATACATTACATCATAATAAAATACATCATAAAATACAATATAACAATAAAACAATAAAACAGTTCCAGTACAGAGTAGTAGGCTATTCGTCGTAAAAATTTAACCCTCCCCGTAAGTCCCAAAGGCCTGTCTGAAGAGCCAGGTCTTCAAAGCTTGGCGGAATACATTCAGGGAAGGGGCATGTCGAAGGTCATACGGGAGGGAGTTCCAGAGAGTGGGGGCCGCCACTGAAAATGCCCTCTCTCTTGTCCCCGCCAACCTAGCTGTTTTAGTTGGCGGGATTGAGAGAAGGTCCTGTGTGGCTGATCTTGTTGGGCGGCATGGTTGGTGGCGCTGGAGGTGCTCCATCAGATAAACTGGGCCGAGACCGTATAGGGATTTAAAGGTTAATACCAACACCTTGAATTGGGCCCGGAAAATAACTGGAAGCCAGTGTAGGTCGAACAACACTGGGGTGATGTGTTCCCGGCGGCGACAGTTTGTAAGCAGTCAAGCCGCAGCATTCTGTATAAGTTGTAATTTCCGGACCATTTTCAAGGGTAACCCCACGTACAGCGCATTACAGTAATCCAACCGAGAGGTGACCAGGGCATGTAACACCAGTGGGAGCTGATGAGCAGGAAGGTAGGGCTGCAGTCTACGAATGAGGTGCAATTGATACCAAGCTGCCCGGCTCACTGCCGAAATCTGAGCCTCCATGGACAGCTTGGAATCAAGAACAACCCCAAGGCTGCGGACCTGGTCCTTCAGGGGCAATTTCACCCCATCGAACACCAGGTCAACATCTCCCAACCTTCCCTTGTCTCCCACGAGTAGCACCTCAGTCTTATCAGGATTCAACTTCAGCCTGTTCCTTCCCATCCATCCACTCACGGATTCCAGGCACTTGGACATGGTCTCCACAGCAGACTCTGGTGAAGATTTAAACGAGAGATAGAGCTGAGTGTCATCCGCATATTGGTGACACTGCAGCCCAAATCTCCTGATGATTGTCCCCAGCGGCTTCATATAGATATTACATAGCATGGGAGAGAGGACAGAGCCCTGTGGCACACCACAATTGAGAGGCCAAGGGTCTGAAACCTCTTCCCCCAATGCTACCTGTTGATGCCTGTCGGAAAGAAAGGAATGGAACCACCGTAGTACAGTGCCTCCTATTCCCGATTCCTCCAGGCGATGTAAAAGGATACTGTGGTCGACAGTATCAAAAGCCGCTGAGAGATTGAGGAGGACAAGAAAGGTGAATTCTCCCCTATCTAATGCCCTCCTCATATCATCAACCAGAGCGACCAATGCTGTTTCAGTTCCATGTCCAGTCCTGAAACCCGATTGGTAGATCTTTGATAGATTCAGGTTGAAATGCAAACAAACACGTGTACATTGAGATAAATTTGCTGGTGAATTTTCATGAGGACTCGTTAAAAAATGTTTGCAAAGTGATGTGGAAATGTGGAACTGAAGATTGAGGAAAAAATGAGAAACCAAAAGAAACCAACAGAGAATCATCCATCTCTGTTGCAAAGTTGCAGAGGTTCTTGTAAGCCACCCAATCTGATTCCCTGCTTGGTGCAGGAAAACAAGAACTAGAGCTTCCTCCAATAGAGACTGTCCTGCTTCCAGTGGTGGCTGGTGACTCCATGTCAGGGGGGAAATGGAATCCACTCTAGCTTTGTCCAAACTTTGAAGGAGCACCTTGGACAGCACCTTGCAAATTCAGACTAAAACCTGAAATGGATTCCACTGCCCCACTGACATGGAGCTACCAGCTGCCATTGCCTGCTTCTTCTTGATGGCCTCTAGTCAGGGAGATCCCTTTGCTTCCATTGCCTAATTGCTCTTACCATTAAGACATTTCTGCTAATGTTCAACTGAGCGTTACCCCTTTGTCACTTAAGCCCATTAGATCTAGTCCTGCCCAGGGTTGTAGTCATACAGGGTCTCGGGGGGTATTAGTCCCCCTACCTTTTTGAGAGCAGGGTCCCAGCAGGGTCCCTATGTCTCCAGCATCCTACAAGCCAGTCAGCATGAAAGGGGAGTGTGTTAGTCACTGGGAAGAGTCTTCTAATATGCTTCCTTGTCCTTTCTTGCTGATTGGAGCTCATCAGAGTGAAAGCAGGTGAGTCAGCCACTGAGAAGACTCTTTTCAGTAGCTAACAGCCCCGCCTTTCATGATGATTGGCTCCTAGAGATGTCTGTTGTTGTGGGAGAAGGCATTAGCAAGGATCTCATTCTAAATCCAGGAGCAAAAAAGGCTATGTGTGTGGCTATGACTACACAATTGGTCCTGCCATTTGGACAGAAGTAGGGATGGAGGAGGAACTGAGTTCATTTCACATTTAAAGTTGAATTTACTGAATTCACTCTTCCTGAAACAAGACGAACCAAGCCAAAGTGCAGCCATCTTTCAAAATATGCCCGTCTCTGCATTTTGAAGTGCAGTTCTCTGAAACACAGCCATCCTTTGAAATTTGCACATCCAAATTCTGCAGTGCAGTCCTCCAAACAGCATTTACAAAAACACATATGATAGGGGAAAGTGCATAAAAATGAAGATATTAGTGAAAATAACATACCAAAATGCATTGTTAGGAGAAATTGCTTGCAAAAATGTGTACATTAGCACACACAAAAATGTATTTAGTAGGAGAAACGCACAACAAAATCTGAGGAATTCTCCTGAGGATTTTTCTTTGTCTTTTAAAAACAATTCTGCAGAAATGTGGAGAACTGAATTTAAGACTGAGAATCTGAGAACGGAAATGGACAGATCCTTCCGTCCTAAGCATTGCCTCACAGAACTTGTTTTTCATACCCCTGACCATCTTCACTGACTTCATCTTTGGGAGATGAATGGATTGTGTATCTTAGAATAAAGCAGAATAAAGTATACTTTATTCTAACTACCTAATATTCTAAGAGTGAACTAATATTCTGGAGTTGTATTGGGAGGGGATGGAATCCCACAATTTTCTGCTGGATGTAGAAATGGTAAGAAACATTCTGTGGATGGAAGGCAGCACCTATAGCCTGCACAGAGACCCTCAGAATACTGTGTGCCCAAGTTGCCTTATGTAGCAACTGTAATTCTGTCAAGCTCATTTACAAATAGCATGAGGTTTACTTTCAAAATAAGGTTCCCCTCTCAGCATTTCCTTTCCTCTTAGGGTTCGACTTTTAATATCTTCCCCTTCCGCACTGCCTCACCATTGGCTGACAACAAAAGCAGTTTTGAAAAAGAATCATGATCTCTAGGACCAACCCCAAACTCAACCATTATTGGGTGCTGAGATTGTTTTTAAATAGATTCTCTTAAAAATCTGGTGGGTGTTTTTATTTTAGTTTATTTTTTAAAATTAAATATAACCTAGCAGGAGACACAATTGCCATGGAATAGGGCACAGTGTGCGTGTATAAATTTGATTCAGTTCAAAACAATCTGAGAAATGAAACAGAGCTGTTCTTTGAATTCGCACATCTGAATTTTGCAAAGCAGTAGTCCAACCAAAGAATGTTTACAAAAATGCATTAGGGGGAAATGTGCCTAAAATGAATATATGGGTGAAAATAACATACAAAAATGTGTTATATTAGCGGATATTGCTTGCAATAATGTGTACATTAGTCAAAGGTGCATGTAAATATGTGTTTATTAGGAGAAATTCAATCTAAAATGCTGGAGAATTTTCATGAGGATTTTTGGGGGGGAAATTTCTCAAATTGCAGCACAGATGTGGAAAACTGAATTTAAGATTGGGAGAAACTGAGAATCTAAATTGACAGATCCTTCCATTCCTATATATATATATGTCAACAGAATGCCTTGATCTTTTGATACATTACAACAGTGAGCAAGAACACGGCTACCATATTCCACGTTTATTGAGTCTGAAGGCTTCTAAGTGTTTTTAAGTTGTTTAGTCCATGCATGGTTTAGCCATTTTGAAGCCCACAGTCGACCAGGAGATGAAGGCTTTTCTATAGCCCGTCCATTCCTTTTTGGTGAATTGAATGCAGTCAAAGGTCACTGTGGCCAGAGGCACTTCGATTGTCATGGTAACCATGACTTAATCAAACAATCCTGAGATTCCAGGTTTGTGGGAAACAGGCAGAGATCTGAAGAGACTGGAATTAATCAAAGGGCAGGGGAGAAAATCCTAAGATATATGACTTATCCTTCCAAATCTATTACTCTGTCCTTAAACACACAAGAATTATGCTTGGAACAAAGCCCCTTTCAGGATGAATACCTCTGATTTTAGTTGTCTCATTTCTTGAATCGAATTTCCTAACATACCTCCGGTCCGCAGCAATCGGCTGCTATGCTGGAGAGAAGGGGGGAGAGAAAATTGGGGGGAGGGAATGGCAATTTAGGGGCAAAGAGGTCTGTTTACCATAAAGCAGACCTTGGAGATACCATTTGGAAATAAAACAAACCGGTGCAGGTTTTTGGGTTTTTTTTTAATAAAAACCCTTTTGTGAATGAGATTGTTTAGCGCTGAATTCTTGACAGGCTATCACTGAACTTGTTAGGGCGACATTGTTGTTGTTGTTGTTCTGGAGGTGTAGCCGGGTTAGTCTCTTGGAGCGAAAGCAAGCAAATTGTGGCACCTTCAAGACAAACAAATTGTTTTGTGGCATCAGATTTTGGGGGCTTTCGAGGCCCTGAGAGCTTATGCCATAATAAAAGTGTGTGTCTTTGAGGTGCCAAAAGACTTGTTTGTTTTACTTTTTGAAAAACGTTTCTCTTTCCGGCAAACAGCAAGCCTTGCGACACAATGCCAGGCCTGACCTGAAAGAAAAGGTTTTGTTTTTTTAAAAAAAGCTTTAAAGCACAACAGGAACTTAGAACAGAAATTTTGGTGAATCTAGGAACCCATCCGCACTATACATTTAAAGCACTATTATACCACTTTAAACAGTCATGGCTTCCCCCTACATATACTTTGAAGAAGCCTGTTTTTACCCCAAGGATCACTGTTTAAAGCTGCAATCCTAACCATGTCTACTGAGAAGTAAATCTGATGGGGAATTTTATTTATACATGCCTGTGTAATACTGTCGTGTCTATGTCATTCTGATGTGTTAAATCCTGATTGGTAGATGCTGAAGTCTTTGTCCTGAAATGTATAAAACCCCCAGACAAACAGTGCCAAGTTGCAGTTCTCCACTCACTAGGAGGGAGACTGACCAAGTGTACACCTGTCATCCAATAAAGGCCGACCTTTTTGCTGCAAGCCTGTGTCTTCAAAAATTTTATTCAAGGACCCCCAGCAAAAGATCCCAATGGAGAAATACAAAATTCTCCATCAAATCCAATTTAATTCAATGGTGCTTACTCCCAGGTAAAATGGGTGTTAGGAATGCAGCCTGAGGCTGCTGCCCTGGGCACATTTACATGAGAGTAAAACTACTTAACACATCACATTTAAAGCATATCCCCCCTTCCAAGAATCCTGGGAACTGTAGTTTGTTAAGTATGCTGGGAATTGTAGCCCTACGAGGGGTAAACTACAGTTCCCAGGATTCTTTGGGGTGCGTGTGTTTTAAATGTGTTTTAAATGCATGGTGTGTACGTAGCCTATGTACCACTGAACTAAATAGGACTTGCTTCTGAGCAGACAAGTATAGGCTTGCATTATAAGTGTTCGAGCCCCAGGCCCCCACCAGATCTTTAGGAACACTTTAGAACAATCTCTCAGTAATTCTTCTTGTATCTCATGTTCGTCACAACCACACACTCTCCCCCTTTTTTTGCTGTTGGGTTGAGAATGAGATCCTTGTTGATGCCTTCTCTCACAACAACAGGCGTCCCTAGGAGCCCATCAGAATGAAGGCACAGTGTTTGCTACTGAGATGAGTCTTCTCCATGGCTGACTCATCCCCTTTCTATCTAATTGGCTCCAAGGACAGGAGAAGACAAGGAAGCATGTTAGAAGGCTCTTCTCGGTGGCTCACAAATTCCCCTTTCATGCTGACTGGCTCACAAGATGCTGGAGACATAGAGACCCTGCTCCCAAAAAAGTAAGGGGTTTACGACTACACCCCTGCCCTTTACCTCAAGCACCAAAATGCCTCGGGTAGCCCTGATCATTGCAGTATTTAGTTACTGCACCCACAATATATGCATACCAGAAGTGGGGAACCTTTTTTTCAACCCCAGGGCCATGTTCACTTCTGGGCAAGCTTCCGAAGGCCACATTGGCAGTGGTGGGTGCGGCCAGAGGTAAAAGTGAGCCGTGCACAGCACACGCCAATTTTGCCTTTGCAGAGTAGGCTAGTTTCCACACCCCCTTCTCTCTATCCTCCCTCCAGAAAAGCAAGAGGTATTATCAGAGTACAGGGGCATGTCCCAGCTGGGCAAAAACCACTTGGAGTCCAAAGCAGAGCCCGTGAGGGGTGTGGCCTGGGGAGAGTGGGTGTGGCCTGGGGAGAGTTTTGACAGCCGTGTAGAAAGGGCTGGAAGGCCACATTTGGTGCCTGGGCCTGAGGTTATCCACCTCTGGTAAAGATGATGGGAATGCGAAATTGCAGTTCAGTGCTTCTGTGATATTATCCGTGAAGCCATTAGAAGACCTGGCAGAGGATATCTGAAAACAAGAAGCTAAGATTGCTATTAGACCCACTGCTTCCTTCACCATGCCTGGAAGCAAGAGGGCAATTCCCCCCCCGACTCCCCGTCAGAACATCCCCTGCTACACAAGCTTCACCACTTCATTCAGAGTGGAGTCTTGAGAGCACGCTAGTTTCTTGCGCATGAATTAACACTTTCAGCTTATGGCGGTAAACTAACAAACGGACAATTACTTTTTATAGCCCTTTAGGAGAGCCAGCCTAAGGGAGCAAAACGTAACAAATGAAGATGCATTTGACAGCTGTGGAGGCTGGTCACTGGGGCAAGGTGGGGCGCAGCCCTACCATTGTTTTTGCTGCACCCCACAATCCAGAGCTATAGCCCAGCAGTCTCATGGGCCCTAAACCGCTTGTCATTCAGAAACTCTTTTCCATCTGCATCTCTTGGTACAAGCAGACCAGAAAAAATTACAGGTGCATGTCGGTATTTGATGATGATTCTTAGAAATGTGACATGTCTAGGTATTCACTTTTGATGCTTTTATCTTGGAACTGCTGAAGTGTCCACTGTGTATTTTTAAAGGTGGAGCTGGGAAGTAAACCTGAATAAGTTGACTCTGCCTGCAGTAACCCCTCCCGGCTCTGCCTCCTGTTAGCTAGGTTACCTACTGCCCCACCAGTTGTGGTGGTCACTAGGGATGGGTGAGAATTTCAATTCAGTTCGCATTTCAAGCAGAATTTATCAAATTTGCAATTTCCGAAACAATATGAGAACCGATCTACAGCCATCCTTCAGAAATCGTATTCATTAGAATTTTGGGATGCCGTTCGCCAACTAAGCAATATTTACAAAAATGCATATATTAGGGGAAAGTGTGCATAAAAATGAATACAGGAGTGAAAATAACAGGCAAAAGGGTGTGAAATGATGAGAAACGGCTTGCAAAAATGTGTACCTTTGTCAAAACCGCCTACAAAAGTGTATTTGGAGAAATTTGCACTAAAATGTTGGAGAATTTTTATGAGGATATTTTTTTAATCGCAGATCGCTGTAGAAATGTAGAGAACTGAATTTAACATTGGAAATATGAGAAACTGAGAGAACCAAAACAGACAGGTCTTTCCATCCCTAGTGGTTACCAGCTGCCACTGATTTGACAGGATTTCAAAACAGAAAATGTTCAGAATATTGGGAGTAAAATACCAACGCATGTTACAAGTAGCCTGACCTGGGGGGGGAGGATAGACAGAAAGGCAATCTATTCTTCCCTCTTCCAATTCCTCCTCTAAAGGGCTTGTTGCTTTTCATAGCCTTTGCTCCTCCCCTTCCTCCCCTCTCTTCCTGTCTTTGTTCTCAGTTAAGGCTCCCTGAGTGGAAGCCGCAGGCTGCTTCAGCATGAACGATGTTACCTCTTTGTAGTCATAAACCTTAAGTTCCTTTATTCTTTCAACTACTGGTCTTAGTTATTTTTGTACTCCGCTGCAATACATATCTACCAAAAAACTCTAACAAAGAGTAGGATTTTCTGTTTGTGGCATTGCCTCTCAAGGATGCTTTGGAAGGGGGGGAAGGCTTCATCTGGGGGCTTTGTTACCTGCCGCTGCAGTATGATGTGTCACATGCTGCAGAAAGAGAGATCTCTCCAAGGATCAGAAGCACATTATTGCCCAATTCAAAGAGCTCATTCTGACCTTTTAAAAATCTAGCCTGGATGCTGGTCCATGAGGGCAAATGGTGACACTGCCCCACCAAACTCACTTTGCCTTCCACCAGCCCCTTCTTACTTACAAGCTGTCCAAGCCTCCTGCACCTCCATGTTGCCCTTGTAAAACTCAGCAGGGAGGAGGATCATGTCTCTCCTGCCTCTCTGGATGGAGGACAGAGACAGGTGCAAGAGTAGGTGTAGAAACAAGCCTTCTGTGCAAAGGTAAAATGGACATTTGGTACTCTGTCTGTTTTTGCCTCTGGCCCTGCCAGCCACTGACCCTGTAGCCCTTGGAAGCTTGCCCAGTAGGGAATGCGGTCCCCGGGCTGAGAAAAAGGTTCCCCACCCCTCTCCTACAGGATGTAATGGACAGGTCTAATTTGCATAGCCCCACCTCTTATTTGTTTATTTATTTATTAGATTTATATCCCATCCTTCCTCCCAGTAGGAGCCCAGGGCGGCAAACGAAAGCACTAAAAAACACTCTAAAACATCATTAGAACGGACTTTAAAATATATTAAAGCAAAACATCCTTAAAAACATGTTAAAACAAAACACCTTTAAAGACATTTACAAAAAAACCCCTTAAATTAAAATAAAGTTTTAAAATGCATTCAAAAGCAATTACAACACAGTCACAAACTGGGATAAGGTTTCTACTTAAAAGACTTGGTGCAAAAGGAAGGTCTTCAGTAGGCGCCAAAAAGATAACAGAGATGGCGCCTATTTAATATTTAAGGGGAAGGAATTCTAAAGGGTAGGTGCCACTACACTAAAGGTCCGCTTCCTATGTTGCATGGGAAGGACCTCCTGATAAGATGGTATCTGCAGGAGGCCCTCACTTGCACAGCGCAGTGATTGACTGGGTATATAAGGGGTAAGACTGTCTTTCAGGTATCCTGGTCCCAAGCTGTATAGGGCTTTGTACACCAAAATCAGCACCTTAAACTTAGCCTGGTAGCTAATAGGTAACCAGTGCAATTCATTCAGCAGCAGCAGGGTGACATGTTGGTGATACCCTGCCCCAGTGAGCAGTCTTGCTGTTGCATTCTTGGAGTGAGCGGGAGGTGCAATGCAACCCAGGATAGCTTCCTTATCCACTGAAGAGGATGACCTTACCACAGGAAGCCTAACATTCTTTTCACTATAGCGGTGTCTCCCAAACGATTTTTCCTCGCCGACCACATGAGAAATCACTGGTGGTCTTGGTGGATCATTACATGGTTTTTCAGCCTGTTGTCGCAATTGTAATGCACTGTGCTAGAGTTTTCATTTAATTTTCTAAGTTAATTTCATTTTTAAATTTAGTTTTTTGCCTGTCGTATTTAAAGCAATGCGCTATGCTAGCCTCTTGGGCTGCATGATTTTTGCTTATATTGTTATTGCTGCTTTGATCTCTTATATTGCATTTTAATTTAATTACAATTTGAATTCCATAGAATTCAAATGGTAACACCATAAGATATGATATAAGAAATAAAGGCAGCAATAAAAAGACAAGCAAAAATCAATCTGGCTATTTAATGTAGACATGCCATGGACCACCTAAATGAGGCTCCTGGAACCACAGCTGGTCCACAGATCACAGTTTGGGAACCGCAAACTGCAATAATAGTTAATCATGTTGCTTCCATTAGTTGGTTTTTGTTGCTAGAGGGTGTAAGGAGAGCGGATTAGGCTAGCTTAAATCATTTGGCCCTTGTATTTCAAGATACGCATGCGAAGGATCAGGGAGGAAACCCGCTTGACTCTGAACAGCAGTAATTATAACATAATGTGGAGTCATTATAATTATTGCTAAAATCCCTGTAAGAACCTCTTAAAGTGGATGAATCTTTTGATTCTAAGGGAGAGTCATAAGAGCGGGATTAGCCGGAGTATCAATATTTGTATTACGTTAATTGAAGGAAGCCTTCATTTTGTTAAGGGCTAATGTTGCTGCACAGATTCGTTTACCCCCTCAAATCAAACCCACAAAAAGGTAAAACAGCAAGCTAAAGCACTCCATTATTATTTGTGCGACAATCACATGTGGCAGATTTCACTGCAGTTCATCTTTGCTGCTATTGGTCAAAAAACGAACTGTGCATGTAAGGGACCCTCGACACCACTGGTGGCTAGTGCCCATTGGGACTGGTGGGGCGGAAGGCAGGGAGCCCAACAGTAGGTGGAGCCAGAGCCAATGACAGGCGGAGCCAATTGCCCCCATCCTCCTCCTTGCTGACTTCTACAGTGGCAGTACTGAGACTGAGGAGGAGGAAGCGGACAGCCAGTGTTCCGGATTGGTTGTAAGTAAGAAGTGAGGCAAGTAGGGGGACTGGCTAAGGGAGACTGCGGTTTGGTGGGGTGGCAATCCATTTACCCTCATGGACCAGCCTCCACTGCTTTGGCACCACCCCAACATTGTGATTCCTATGGTGGTTCAATTTAGCCACATCTTATCCTTACTGGTTTGCTTTCAGTTGCAAGCGGAATAGCAAATCTGCTGTTCCACTTATGGAACAAGAAACACTCTGTAGCCAGATGGATTATCCCAATTTCTCCAGCCCAAATGTTGCATGTGTCATTTTGGGGGGGTGATTATCATTGGGCCTTTGGTGTGGGGCAGGGATGCGGAACTTCAAGTCCAGGAGTCAAATTTCCAGGGCTCTCTGGCTCTTTTGCATACGGCCATACTACCCTGAACATGCCCAATCTCGTCTGATCTCGGAAGTTAAGCAGGGTCAGGCCTGGTTCATACTTGGATGGGAGACCGCCTAGGAATACCCGGTGCCGTAGGCTTAGAGGAAGGCAGTGGTCAACCACCTCTGAATACCTCTTAGCAGGAAAACCCTATGAATACATCCAAAAGATTCATAGGGTCGCCATAGGTCGTAATCGACTCGAAGGCATATAACAACAACAACTGGCTCTGTATTGCTGGAGACTAGACTGTTCGTAGGGCTAGTTTGTTCCACTTGCAGCAGAACTTGTTAGGGTGCAGATGAAGCCCCTTGCCCATGTTGGAAGTGTGGCAAGAGCAACTCCTATTTGGTTCTGTTTACATACCTAAGGGAAGATAGAGAGAGAGTCCTCCAGCTGGCTAGACTGCCTATCCTTACCTATGTTCCTCTACCTGTCTTCCTTCCATTGTAAACTGATACTCTCAGGGAGCTGACCTCACTTCCTGCCTTTCCTTCCTCCTTCTTCGCAGATCAGCTGAGGGAGAGCAGATATCTTCCCTTTGTCCCTCTCCTCTACCATGGGAGAAATGACCAAGCCTGGCCATTGCGCCTCCAACTTAGAACTATAGCTTTTCCTTTCAAGTATGCATTTCTGTTCATAAAGTAGTATTTTCTTATTTTACTAAGGGCCCATCCATACCTAACCGCAAAATCCATGTTTTCCATATTCGGTTGGTGGCCTCGAGATCTACGCATGTCCTGTTTGTGGTTGGATTATTGGGAAAACCCGATGATCTAGCAGCCATATGTGTGGGTGTTGGCTACTCCCCTCAGTCCACCCCTTTTCAGTGATTGGTCCATAATTGCTGTTTGCTTTCGTGTGCTTTGTGGGAACAGCACAGAAATATATATCTTTTTTAAAAAAAATCCCCACACATACGCAGGTATGTCGAAGTGCTATTGGGTGGGAAAGAGACAAGAGGGTTGGCATATGACAGAGGAACACCCATAGACCACCTATTGCAGGAAAGTCTATGACACTGCATCCAAGCCCACTTGCGTTAATGCGATTGATTATCGGTTTAGGAAAGCGTAAAAGCTTGCTTTCTCTCAGGTGAACCACACACACTTGCGCTGCATAGAATGCCAAGCAAATGACACTCAGCTAAACTCTGCTAATTTTACCAGTACTCTAACAGCCCAGATTGGGGTAGGTATGAGCAAATCCAATTTTGGTTTCTCATTTTTCCAACGTGAACTTCAGTTCTCCACATTTCCACATCAGTTTGCAATTTTACTTAAAAAAAGAAAGTCCTCGTGAAAATTCATCAACATTTTAGCACAAATCATACATTTCCCTCTAATATATTCTTATTTTTTTATTTACCTGCCCTTCACCATCAGGTCCCAGGGCAAGTTACAACCATTTAAAATTTAAAATTAAAAAACGGTTACAACAAACGGTAGTCTCACAGGAAGAGGGTATACTCAATTTTGCAAAGCAAATACCCTGATATAATTAATTTTTATGTGCTATTTTCACAAGTATATGCATGTTCATGCACCCTTCCCCTTTCTATATGCATTTTTGTACACCTTACTTGGCTGGAGAGCTGCATTGCAAAATTCGCAAACTCAAACTTGAAAGATGGCTGCGTTTTGGTGTGCGTATTGTTTTGGAAATGGTGAATAAGGTAGGATCGCCCTTAAATGTGAACTGAATCAAATTTCTTCTCCCCACCACAGTCTGGGGGCTCTGCCTGCCCTGTCAGATGCAGACATCAAGGAATTTGGAGCAGAGTAACAAACACTGTGAAATGTGTGGAATTAAGGAAAGACTGAAGGGAATTGTTAGCCCCAAGAAGAAAAGATTCACGTGATGGGCCCAGGAGAAGACCTTTTCAAATCAGACTCCATTTGTGTTATGCATTTAAATCAGTATCATACCACTTTCAACAGATATGGCTTCCCCCAAAGAATTCTGGGAACTATCGTTTATTAAGGGTGCTGAGAGTTGGTAGGAGACCCTGTTGTGTTTTGTCACATTGATGATACACTTAAAAAAAAAAGTAGGGCTGCAACTTCTTGATCTACCTAGATAATATTTATTTACTGGTTCCATATGGCACCATCATAGTGTATGGGGGTGTTTTTTTAAAAATGTTATTATTTTTAGGACCCACCCTATTTTCTGTTATGTTGTTTGGGTTGTTTTTAACTGTTATTAATTATGTGTTTTAAAATTGTTGTAACCCGCCCTGGAACCTTTGGGTGAAGGCTGGGTAATAAATTCTAATTCTGATTCTAATTCTAATAATTCTAATTCTAATAATAATAATAATAATAATAATAGACACATCCACCAAACCCTCCCACCCCCAAGAAACAATGAAAGAAAATGTACAAGCACAAACAGGGGTGTCACAACCGGGGTGCGGAGGGTGCAGACCGCACCTGGGTGACACCCTGAGGGGGGTGACACCCAGAGCCGCCCTGTCCCCCGCCGTTGCCCGGCAAGGCTGCACTCTCCTCGGAGGCGGGCGGGCGAGATTGGGAGCAGCGTCAGCGGGGCGAGGGAGGCACGCTGGCGTTCCCAGGCCTTCTCTGGCTGGGTGCCCCTTAGGGGCGCGCCCTCCCAGGGGCATGGACGGGGGTGGCTGGCCTTGAGTGCGCGGGCGTGTGGGTGCACGCGTGCGCGCACACGCAGGCCCAGCCACCTTGTCCATGCCCCTGGGAGGGCACGCGCCGGAGGTCCGCACCCCCCCCCACTCCTGCTAGTGACGCCGCTGAGCACAAACTTAGTTTTTCCAAGAGATCTATGTAAAAGTCATATCCAGTAGAATTAATTTGAGCGTTGAAAGCACATAGAGCTGAAAAAGGAAGTGGGAAAGATCATCACTCTTCCAACTTCCTCCTTCAGGTCTATGTACTTTTCAAGGGAGGAAAAGGTAACTACGCTTGCCATCCCATGACCATTAGGACAGTGAGTGGGGAGCCTCAAAGTCTTCACAGGTGCCAGGGGAAAACCTCAAGGGCACAACTGTGTCCATAGGTGCCTGTGATGTTCCTATATTAGTGTAAACAGGGTAAGTGCTGGTTGTATAGGAGATACATGGTAAGTAGAATGAATGAGGAAGGGGGAGTGAATGGGCAATAGAATGCTGGATGATTGGCTGAATGTTTAAAATGGCTGACAGTATAAAAGGAAGAATGTCAGGTAAATCTGGGTGGATGTGGTGTGGACGTGTGTGGACGTTGGTGGACTTGAGAGGGTTGTTTTGGTGGGTTTTGAGAGGAGAGGGTGGAGTTCGGATTAATACTAAGACCAGTACCTCAGGAATAGATGTAACCATATGCTTAAGTGCCTTTTAAAGAAATCTTGTTATCTTTGTTATTCAATAAATACTTTTGGTTTACCAAAGGCCTGATCCTTGGCTGGGGTTTCACAGACCAGAAGGGAGGGTAAGGTAAATACCAAGGCTGAAGGGAAACAAATGGTGGCAGCGGTGAAGAGAATAACACCATAAGCAGTCTGAGTAAATCAAAGGGATTGGGACAGCTTAAGCACGCAGTCACAGAGGTAACCTAATTGAGGGAGACTCAGGCAGAGTCTCTGGGAATACTGGTTATAGGACGTGACTGGTAGTGCTGCCTAGCAGGGGGATCTGTTGAGATCTATGCTAGAGCGGAGAGGGAAACCATAAAAAAGGACAGTCCGGACTGGTGGAGTCCCTGGTGGTGCCTAGAGACAGGCAGTAACCACGAGCAGGTAGGAACCTGACAGGGAGAGCCAGGGAAGGGCGTCACAGTGCCACACTGGAGTACACAGTCTGAAACGTCTAGTCATTTGTTCTGTATTTTTTTTATTATTTTATAACTTTATGTTGTTTTAATGATTTTATTGTACACCACCATTTGAGAGAGGAGAGGGAGAGAGAAATGGCCATTAAAAATACTATTATAAATAAAATAAAATAATTGGTGACTGGAGGTGATAATGGGCTGAACAATGGCCAATAAACTGAAATGGAATCCTGACAAGATGGAGGCTATGTTGGTAGTTGGTTCCCATGTCTGGGAAATGGGTACATGTCATCTTCTGAATGGAGTTGCAAAGTCTAAGGGCACTCTTGAATCTATCTTTGTAACAAAAGGGCCAAGTGTCTTTTGTGGCCAGGAGTGCTTCTTTCTAGCTATGGTTTCTCAGTTAAGGTGTCCTCTGTGTGAAACTCCCAGCCTCTAGAAGTCTGTCGGTCTTTGTCTGTTTCTCAGTTTTGTCATCTTTTGATGACATATCTCTTCAACCAGGGCTTCAGACCTAACTGACATGTTGTTTTGTTAACCTGAAAGGTCTGCTGAGTCACAGGCTAATCTATGGCCATGTTTAATCTTGCTTAAGGTTTAGATGTTATTATGGGTGTATTTTGTAGGCAGTTTGCATTTTGTATTTTCCTTCTTCTGTGGTGGGGAACCTTTATTGGCCCAGTGGGCCACATAGTTATCTGTCCCCAACCCCACAGGCCAACAATGACTGGTGTAGGGATAGGATATTTTGGCTGGTGCCAGTTCAAAAGCATTCCATCAACCTAACAGGCTGCTACTGATTCCAGTTCGTTCTTTGTCTGCTAGCCACTGCTTTTACCAATCTGGGTTTTGGTTTTTCCCCTTGCAAAAAACATGAATGTTAATACCGATGTTTTGAAAGGAAATATTGATATTTCGAAAGGAATGTGGAAAAATGAAAGGAAATGTTGATAAAATTATTGTTCTTAATATCGATATTTTAGAGGCGTATTTCCTTCCCCAAAAAATCCATTTCCAAAAATAGCCGTGGAAAACTGCTATATAAAAATCCAATCCATAACAATAAAGAATAGTTCATTAAAACAGTGACTGCTCCGATCACCATCTTGGTCTCTTTCCTGATAGAGAATAAGCAAATTAATGGAAAATTGGGTACCAAATTTTGGGCAGCATTCTAGCACATCCCTAGACAGGTGGGTGGGATAACCCACTTTTCAATCACAATGTCATTACGATGTCGGAGAATTGACAGGGGGTTGTCCCACCAACCTGTTGAAGTCCCTTGTGTAGCGCTTCACAAGCTAGCTGGTTGTTGGGCACTTGGAAAACCACCGCACGAGGTTCTTTGCCAGCATTAAAAAAGGTAAAGGTGTCCCCGCACTTATAGTGCGAGTCATTTCCAACTCTTAGGTTGCCGTCTTGCGACGTTTACTAGGCAGACCGTATATATGGGGTGGGATTGCCAGTTCCTTCCCCGGCCTTTCTTTACCCCCCAGCATATGCCGGGTACTCATTTTACAGACCACGGATGGATGGAAGGCTGAGTGGACCTCGACCCCTTTTACCGGAGATTCGACTTCCTCTTTCCGTTGGAATCGAACTCTGGCCGTGAGCAGAGCTTCGACTGCATTACCGCCGCTTACCACTCTGCGCCACGGAGGGTCATTGCCAGCATTACAGGGCTTGCAAAACTGCTTTCTGCAGGAATTGGCTGTGCAATCAAGTTCCCAGCGGGGGGGAACTTGGTCGCACACCAGATACTTTTCTACCTTCCCCACAACTGACTACACATATGGCATAAGGTGTGGGGCAAGTGGGTGTGGTTTTGGGGAAAAGGCTTTGAGGGCCAAACTGGGACCTGGCCCACTGGGTGGGGGTACCCCATGCCTGGTCTATTGTATAGTTTAAATGTAAGCCGTCTTGTGATCATTCATAAAAAGTGCTATATAAATGGATTGTATAAATAAAAAGTAAGGGGTGTGTGTGCCCAAATCTCCGTTTGGCAAACATCTCCCCTCCTTGCCAGTAGACAAAAATACCAACCAGGTTTGAGTTAGGTGATGAAAGCTCACAAATAAAACTGTTTTGGAATGACGGCTTTTGGAAGCTCTAAGACTCATCCAGCAAATATTTATCAAAAGCCTCTAAAGATGCTGCAAAGCAAAGGGGAGTTCAAAAGCAAGAAACGCTTAGTCTTCTTCCAACAGACAGAGCTGTAATGTTTCAAGAATTCCAGGAATCCATGTGGCTGTTCCATTAAACACCCCTGATTAGTGAATGTGCTGATAAACCTCAGGGGCCAGAGGTCAACGCTGTGGAACTGAAGGTACCCCAGGTATCGGAGAATGCCTTCAGGATTCGGATTCCACTGGCACAGTTAACCCTTCCTCCACTCTGGAGAAAGAAAGAGGAGGAGGAGGGGCCCTAGTTCATGTTTCACCAGATCCCTATTTGCCTTAAAAACTGCAGCTAAGCCCCATTCATTTCAGTGGGTAAATAAGAGTTAAGCAGACCCTTATTTAGTTACTAACATATTTATGTCCTACTTTTCTCTTTATAAAATGCAGAAGGCAACTTGACACTTTAAAAATCAAATCATTAATTAGTTAATTTCATTTCTTCCTCTCAAAGGAGCGCAGAGCATCAAACAGCAGAGTGGTAAAACAGTACAATTAAAAACAATGTTCCTTAAAAACATTTAAAAACCATCAAAACCATCTAAAAATATTAAGAACATTTTTTTAAAAAAACAAAAAGCAAGACAGACACATACCCTCACAGCGAAACATGTCAAGGTTGCCCGGAGCAGTCTCTTTCAGGCATCAAATGCTTGGGAAAACAGGAATGTTTTAAAGTTCCCCTTGAAAGTGGATAATAAGGGCAACTGATGCACCTCAGCACAGAGGGATTTCCACAAACAGAGAACCACCACCAAGTAGGCCCTTTCATGAGTCAAATGCTAATTACTGCCATATTTAAAGAAGATCCAGAGACAGGATCACAACACATATAATTATTTTGTATTTCTACTTAGAAAAATTGATTAAAGTGCTTAACCAAAGAGCTCTCTAAACTGTGTATAATAGCTAAAACCTGCAAAACAATTAAAAATAAACTTTCAAAGTAATTTATCATTAAAACTACAGAGAAAATCAGTAAAACTTCTTTTAAAAAAGAAATAGAAGTAACTGAAATGTATGTCTGGGCAGGCTCTGGTTTTATTGACAAATTCATTCTGAGGAAGTGATAAATACAATACCGATTTGGTAGGCCACATGGCTTTTAGGAAAAGGAAGATCTTCGCAATGTACGAGATAGCCGTCAAGGAGGGGGCGAGACAAGCTTAACATAAGAGCCTGGCTGCTGGATCAGACCAAAGGCTGATCTAGTCCAGAATCCTGTTCTCACAGCGGCCAAGCAGATGCCCATGGGAAGCCTGCAAGCAGGACCAGAATGCATTCTCTCCACTTGTGATTCCCAGCAACTGGTCTTCAGAGGCATACTACTAGTAGCCACTGATAGCTTTATCCTCAGTTAATTTGTCTAATCCTCTTAAAAGAAAGCAACAGGTGGACCATCTCGAAAGTATAGTACGGTTCATCGGTTATACAGCGTCACCCGCCGTTTGTTGTTCCAGTCTGTCTGAGCAACACTTTCCATATCCTCAATCCCATTAATAGTTCATTTCACCTATTTTAGGGCCAAATGACGTTAGCTGTGTCCAGGGGTGTAATCGTCCAGGTTCTCAGGGGGGTGTCTTAGTCCCCCTACTTTTTTGAGAGCAGGGTTCCAGCAAGGTCCCTACGTTTCCAGCATCCTACAAGCCAATCAGCATGAAAGGGGAGTGTGTTAGTCACTGAGAAGAGTCTTCTTAACATGCTTCCTTGTCCTTTCCTGCTGATTGGAGCTGATCAGGGTGAAAGGAGGTGAGTCAGCCACTGAGAATACTCTTTTCACTAGCTAACACTACCCCCCCTTTCATGCTGATTGGTTCCTAGAGATGTCTGTTGTTGTGGGAGAAGGCATTAGCAAGGATCTCATTCTCAACCCAGCAACAAAAAAGGCTGGCTGTGACTATCATGAAGTGGCCCTGCGCTTCTGAATTTGCCGCTATACTACTGGCTGTGTCTTTAAGTACAGAGGAGGGGGTTTACATAAATTGCCAGCACAGGCCTCCAGACCTGGATCAGGACCCTAGCATGGGGAGATAGGGGGGGTTAACCCTTTACCCCCTGCCATAGTCCTGACCTGGATTAGTGGGCCAGACATGTATAAATTTGCATTTGGAGGGGGAACCTCCTATTCACTGCAATGGGAACTTTTCTCCTATGCAAATTGCAGCTGTGGGAGAGGGATGCAGAGTGGGATCATAGTGGGGGTAAAAAAATTAGAGCCCTCCCCACTAAAGTCCAAATCCAGACTGGGGGCCCTGTGCTGTAAATTTGTGTTATTTTCTTTTTTTTAAGTGTACTTAAAAGCACAGCTGCCAAGTTAACACATTGTTTGGCTATTAGTTTTATCATTTCTGATGGACTTCGGGGAAGGCACAATCTGCTAGGAACTCCTGGAGATGAATGAAAGCTGCCCCAGAGTGCTACCAATTACGCCCTGGGTTTTGCATTTTCTCCGCATCCCTTCTGAACCTCCTTCCAGATGTGTTCCTGCTGGACTGACCCAGCTGTCAATAACTGTTAATGTCACCGCTGCCTTTTCAGATGTGCTTGAAAACAAAACAGGAAAAAAGTAAATTGCAGTGAGGAGCCACCAGTGAAACGACTACTTCTGGCCTGAGGAGGAAAGCTATTAATGCTGACAAGGAACAATATGTTTGTACTCCAGCGGTTCCATCCTTCAAACAGTTTCAATAAGCGTTACAAATATAAGCCTTCCCAACTTCCCATTGCAAGAAAGCGGCATGGGATCCCGTGAGAGGGCTGGGGAGAGTGGCTTTCCTGGGGATCTTCTGCATGCAGGAGAGGCAGCCACATGCCTATGAGGGAATGCAGTCCTTGGTCTGAAAAAGATTCTTTACCCTTGACTTAAAAAGTGCCCCGATTCATCACCAACCTTTAAAGAAAGAATATCTCTTGCAGAAAGCTAGACGGATCCAAACAGATGCTAACATATAAATATATATAAATAATATAAATCAAATAATATAAACAAAATATGATATAAATCAAATAATAAATAGATAAGAATGACAGGAAACTGTCTCATACTGCATCAGACCATTGTCCCATCTAACAGGTTCAGAGGAGGGCAACAAGGATGATCAGGGGACTGGAAACAAAGCCCTATGAGGAGAGACTGAAAGAAATGGGTACGTTCAGCCTTGAGAAGGGAAGACTGAGGGGAGATATGATAGCACTCTTCAAGTACATGAAAGGTTGTCACACAGAGGAGGGCCGGGATCTCTTCTCCATCGTCCCAGAGTGCAGAACACAGAATAATGGGCTCAAGCTGCAGGAAGCCAGATTTTGACTGGACATCAGGAAAAACTTCCTAACTGTTAGAGCCATACGACAATGGAATCAATGACCTAGAGAGGTAGTGGGCTCTCCGACACTGGAGGCATTGAAGAGGCAGCTGGACAGCCATCTGTTGGGAATGCTTTGATTTGGATACCTGCATTGAGCAGGTTGGACTTGATGGCCTTATACGCCCCTTCCAACTCTACTATTCTATGATTCTATGAACTCAGTATTGTCTACACTGACTGGCAGGGGCTCTCAAGGGTTTCAGAAAGGACTGTCTTCCAGCCCGACCTAAAGGTGCCGGGGATTGAATCTGGGACTTTCTGCATGCAAAGCAGATGCTCTTCCACTGAGCTACGTCCCTACCGTTCAATAAGGAACTGGGGGTATGCATCCCAAAATACACTTTGGGCCACCACAAATCATATACCTTTATATCCAGGACTGTCCCCTAAGAGATGACATTGCATTTTGTCTGGCCTAACGTTTCCTTGGGTCTCCTCTAGATATTGTCCAGAGAACAAAGGAACTGAATCAGACCATTGGTGGTTCTCCAGCCTTAGCTGGAGATGCTATGGATTGAATCTGGGATTTTCTGCATGCAGAGCTGATGCACTACCACTAGGGGTGTGCTAGAATTCCACCCAATGTGGATTTGCTACCCAATTTTCCATTAATTTGCTCATTCTCTGTCATCAAGGATCAGATTTTTATGTAGCTATTTTCCACAGCTATTTTTGAAAACAGATTTTTTTTAAAAGTCAGCTTCTAAAATAATGATATTAAGAATTATAATTTTATTGATATTTCCTTTCATTTATCAATATTTCCTTTAAAGTGATTGATATTTCATGGACATTAATATCCATATTTTTTGCGAGGGGAAACAGATTGTTAAAAGCAGAGGCTAGCGGACAAAGAAAGAAATCAATACCAGCCTGTTAAGTCGACGAATGCTTTCCAACTGGCACTAGGCAACAGATCCTTTCCCTATCTACCATTGAACCATGGCTCTTCCCTATATAATTCCAAGATGGAACTTGGATGATAAGGGAGTCAAAGGTGTACTAGAGAACGATAAGGAGATTGCAGAGAAGCTAAATGAATTCTTTGCATCTGTCTTCACAGTGGAAGATATAGGGCAGATCCCTGAACCTGAACTAACATTTGCAGGAAGGGATTCTGAGGAACTAAGACAAATAGTGGTAACGAGAGAGGAAGTTCTAAGCTTAATGGACAATATAAAAACTGACAAATCACCGGGCCCGGATGGCATCCACCCGAGAGTTCTCAAAGAACTCAAAGGTGAAATTGCTGATCTGCTAACTAAAATATGTAACTTGTCCCTCGGGTCCTCCTCCGTGCCTGAGGACTGGAAAGTGGCAAATGTAACACCAATCTTCAAAAAGGGATCCAGAGGGGATCCCGGAAATTACAGGCCAGTTAGCTTAATTTCTGTCCCTGGAAAACTGGTAGAAAGTATTATTAAAGCTAGATTAACCAAGCACATAGAAGAACAAGCCTTGCTGAAGCAGAGCCAGCATGGCTTCTGCAAGGGAAAGTCCTGTCTGAGTAACCTATTAGAATTCTTTGAGAGTGTCAACAAGCATATAGATAGAGGTGATCCAGTGGACATAGTGTACTTAGACTTTCAAAAAGCGTTTGACAAGGTACCTCACCAAAGGCTTCTGAGGAAGCTTAGCAGTCATGGAATAAGAGGAGAGGTCCTCTTGTGGATAAGGAATTGGTTAAGAAGCAGAAAGCAGAGAGTAGGAATAAACGGACAGTTCTCCCAATGGAGGGCTGTAGAAAGTGGAGTCCCTCAAGGATCGGTATTGGGACCTGTACTTTTCAACTTGTTCATTAATGACCTAGAATTAGGAGTGAGCAGTGAAGTGGCCAAGTTTGCTGATGACACTAAATTGTTCAGGGTTGTTAAAACAAAAAGGGATTGCGAAGAGCTCCAAAAAGACCTCTCCAAACTGAGTGAATGGGCGGAAAAATGGCAAATGCAATTCAATATGAACAAGTGTAAAATTATGCATATTGGAGCAAAAAATCTTAATTTCACATATACGCTCATGGGGTCTGAACTGGCGGTGACCGACCAGGAGAGAGACCTCGGGGTTGTAGTGGACAGCACGATGAAAATGTCAACCCAGTGTGCGGCAGCTGTGAAAAAGGCAAATTCCATGCTAGCGATAATTAGGAAAGGTATTGAAAATAAAACAGCCGATATCATAATGCCGTTGTATAAATCTATGGTGCGGCCGCATTTGGAATACTATGTACAGTTCTGGTCGCCTCATCTCAAAAAGGATATTATAGAGTTGGAAAAGGTTCAGAAGAGGGCAACCAGAATGATCAAGGGGATGGAGCGACTCCCTTACGAGGAAAGGTTGCAGCATTTGGGGCTTTTTAGTTTAGAGAAAAGGCGGGTCAGAGGAGACATGATAGAAGTGTATAAAATTATGCATGGCCTTGAGAAAGTGGATAGAGAAAAGTTCTTCTCCCTCTCTCATAATACTAGAACTCGTGGACATTCAAAGAAGCTGAATGTTGGAAGATTCAGGACAGACAAAAGGAAGTACTTCTTTACTCAGCGCATAGTTAAACTATGGAATTTGCTCCCACAAGATGCAGTAATGGCCACCAGCTTGGATGGCTTTAAAAGAAGATGAGACAAATTCATGGAGGACAGGGCTATCAATGGCTACTAGCCATGATGGCTGTGCTCTGCCACCCTAGTCAGAGGCAGCATGCTTCTGAAAACCAGTTGCCGGAAGCCTCAGGAGGGGCGAGTGTTCTTGCACTCGGGTCCTGCTTGCGGGCTTCCCCCAGGCACCTGGTTGGCCACTGTGAGAACAGGATGCTGGACTAGATGGGCCACTGGCCTGATCCAGCAGGCTCTTCTTATGTTCTTATGTTCTTATGAGGTAGCAGCAGAACCAGTCTTAAAAACCACACTCATGTTTGTCCCAAATCTTCCTAAGGATACAGTTGGCTGAGAGATTGGGCTATATTTGATGGGGAAGTTCACAATGCTGTGCATGATGCTTGAGAAAATAATGCCATGAATCAGGGATCCCCAATCTTTTTGGGCCCAGGGGCACATTTGAAAATCTAAGAAACTGTGACAAGCACCACAAAGTATCCATTTCACAGAAGACAAACTGGTGACACTCCAAGAAGCTGAAAAAAAGGTTCCCAACCCCTGCCTTCGTCCTATGAACAAATGGGCTTCCATTCATAGAGGCATGAAGGCAGAAAGGGACCTACTGGCCCCACCACAACAGTGTGCCCTGCCCACCCCATACCCTTGACATCTGCATATTGAGCATGGATGCCTGCAAAGGTTCACCAATGCAGAAGCAGCTCTTTTCAGAATTTGCTCTCAGTCGGGTAGCCATGTGTTCTGCTTTACAGTCCTCTATTTGAAGAAGTCATCTGTTTGAAGGGCTTTGTGGTCCAAGTTCAGTTTAAAAGTGAAGGACTCTAAGAAGGGAGATCAGGAGCCTTGAAGTTGCCCATCAACAATACCTGAATAGGACTGTGAAAAAGACAAATAATTGGGTGTTAGAACAAATTAAACCACAACTATCACTAATTGCTAAAATGATTAAACTGAGGTTGTCATGCTTTGGACACATAATGAGAAGGCGTGATTCACGAGAAAAGACAATAATGCTGGGAAAAACAAGGAAGTAGAAAAAGAGGAAGGCCAAACAAGAGATGGATTGATGCCATAAAGGAAGCCACAGACCTGAAAATACAAGACCTGAACAGGATGGTTCGCAACAGATGCTACTGAAGGTTGCTGAACCATAAGTCATAATAGATTTGAAGGCACATAACAACAACAAAGCAGCCTGCCCAGACCTGGTCTGCTCAGATGAGAGATAAAGGAGCCAATGATCCCGATGAGCCATCAAATCTAGATGTTCCTGCCCCAGGACTGAAGGTCCGTACACCAGCTGACACCAGTTGACTAGATTCTTGGCCAGCTCTCAGTCTACCCTCTCATCTCCTCCAGGACAAATTGCCCTGCTGGTTGTCCCCATCCCCCATCTCACTGTGGCCAACCAGATGCAAGCAGGACCCCAACACAAGAGCACTCTCCCCTCCTGTGGTTTCCAGCAACCGGAGGTTGAATATAGCCGTCAGGGTTAGTAGCCACTGATAGCCTTATCCTCCATGAATTTGTCTAACCTTCTTTTAAAGCCATCTAAGTTGGTTGACATTATTACTTCTTCTTGGAGTGAATTCCCTAGTTTAACTCTGCTCTGTGTGAAGAAGTCTTTTCTTTTGTCTGTCCTGAATCTTCCAACATTCAGCTTCACTGGATGTCCACAGCTTCTAGTGTTATTGGGGGGGGGGATCCACTTTCTCCATACCATGCATAATTTTATACACCTCTGTCATGTTGCCCCTTTCTTGCCTTAGATTGCGAGCCCCTGTGCAGGAACCTGAAAGATCATCTAACCCCTTAAATACCCAGTCAGTCATTGCGCTCTGCAGGTGAGAGCCTCCCACAGATAAAATCTTATCAGGAGGTCTATTCTGCACGACATAGGAAACGGACCTTTAGTGTTGTGGCACTGACACTTTGGAATTCCCTCCCCTTAAATATTAGACAGGCACCATCTTTTTGGCACCTACTGAAGACCTTCCTCTTTCAACAAGCCTTTTAAGCAGAGACCTTATCCCAGTCTGTGTCCGAGTTGCTTTTTAAGATGTTTTTAAAGCTTTTAAAACAAAAAACAAAAAAACCAACAACAGATGTTTTAAAATATGTTTTGTTTTAATATATTTTAAAGTCTGTTTTTAAGATGCTTTAGAGTGTTTTTGTTTGCCCTTCTGGGAGGAGGGGCAGCATATAAATTTAATAAATTTTATCCGTAGTTGACATGCTTCTACACAAATAATATTTATTGTTTGTTTCACTTAATTAATCTTCTAGGCACCATAGGCTAAGAGAAGATAGGGTAGATTACAGGAGATCAGCTCCATTCTTAGAAAATTAAGCTAATGGCATAAACAAGGGGCCAAAATTCATCTGACCCTTAGGAGAAAGTTACTTCCTTTGTCTATGGCACCCCAGTCAGAGGGTTACTGGGGTTAAGTGCCATTTTTATTGTTTTATAGGCAGCTGCCCTAGACAAAGAGGGAAACCGACAAGAAACAGTCCAATGCAAGGGCTGTAGTGAAATCAAATGAGGACCCGTTTAAAAGGGCTCCCAATCAGACGGCAACAGATGGTTAACTGGGACAATGCAAAAACCCTTAAATAACATATTAGGGAATGATCGTCCTGTTCCTCTTAGCCCTGGTTTTGCTCTGTTACTATCCAATTATTGTTTTGATGGCTTCTTTTTCAAATTTCTGGAGTTTCCTGCAGCAGTGCCTGGTGCCCATTGGGACTGGTGGGGCAGAAAGCAGGGAGCCCAAATAGTAGGTGGAGCCAGAGCCAACAATAGGCGGAGCCAACGGATTTGCCCCCATCCTTCTTCCTGTTGTGCTCTGCAGAGACAACACTGAGACAAAAGAGGAGAAAGATGACAGCCAGTGATAGCCATAGGCTAGTTGTAAGTCAGAAGGCAGGCAGGTGTGGCAGCTGGCTGAGGGCCGAGGTTGGTGGGGCAGTGCCCCATTTGCCCTACCGAACCAGCCTCTGTTGGTTTTCTGTGCTGAACGCTTGTTGTGGATGGAGATTGTCTCTGCCATTTTTGTGTGCTGTGCATGCGGATCAGTTTTAGCCCATGCAACGGAGAGTCGTGGATCTCTCTTGGCGTGAATTCAGGCCAGTGTGACTACAGAGAGCCACCCTCAGGTTTCCAAAGGAGCTTAGGGCCTTTTCATGTGATCACTTTTTTTGCACAACGAAGGGAACAAGCTATTGGGCAGCGATCCCATGGCATCCCCGTTGAAATGCACAGAGCTCTCCCTGATCTTTGGCAGCTCCTATGCATTTCAATGGCATTTGTGGAGCTAATCTTCTGGGTTCACCAATGCAGAAGCAGCTCTTTTCAGAATTTGCTCTTAGTTGGGTAGCCATGTGTTCTGCTTTACAGTCTAGTCCGACTTATGGCGACCCTCTGAATAGGGTTTTCATGGTAATCGTTATTCAGAGGGGGTTTACCATTGCCTTCCTCTGAGGCTGAGAGGCAGTGACTGGCCCAAGGTCACCCTGTGAGTCACATACTAGGAAAGATAGTGCTATTACAAACCTGCTTCCCTCTGAAACAGGACTGTCTGTGATAAGGAAAGTGACAGGGAAATGCACTGGCCAGGGTGGACTAACGATTGATGCAAAGTCATGCAACCTCTCCATAAACAAATCAGAATGAATGCTCAATAAATAGCCAATGTCATCTAACTTCCCTGCAAACTTTGTGCATACAGACCAGGATGAAAGCTCAGTAAAACAGAGCTTGGAAAAGTTACTTTTTTGAACTACAACTCCCATCAGTCCAATCCAGTGGCCATGCTGACTGGGGCTGATGGGAGTTGTAGTTCAAAAAAGTAACTTTTCCAAGCTCTATACATTTAAAGCACCTGACTTCCCTCAAAGAATCCTGGGTTCTGGGAACTGCTTTTCTGTGAGGTGGTAAACTACAGTGCCCAGGATTCTTTTTTTGGGGGGGGGGAGCCATGTGCTTTAAATATGGTGCATACACCATATTTGTCTGGAAGCCACTAGCATCTGCATTTCATACCATGTTGATTTTATTTTCGCCATTTTGTATACAGTGTAAAAAAAGATGGAATATAAAGAAGGAACAACTACTAGTAGTATCGCTACTTGTTAGCCCACTTATTTGTTGTTGGGACAATCAATGGCAGAGCAAATGAATCAATGGCAAAGACTCAAATCCAATCCACCCTAAAGTCCAAAGAAGAAGAAAGAGACTGGCATGTAAATAAATGGAGTTAAAATGAAGCAGTATTGGTCAAAGGTGATCTTTTGAAGAAGGGCCCCAGATGGATTCCAACAGATGTCCTCAGGAAAGGAATCCCAAAGATAAGATCCTGAGGTCGAGAACACCGTGCCTCCAGCCCAATTCAGAGGGGACCGCAAGGACAGGGCGCAAGCAAATGTCTGTCAGCTCCAATTACTGGATAGAAGCTACATTTCCTATTGACATTAAAGCAGCTTGAACGAATACAAGTAAATGAAAACCCTCCCCTCTTTTCCCCCCTTGCACTTTTCATCTCTGTTTTGCTCCCCTCCTCAGAGCAAGGTTCGGCAATTCAGTGGCTATCAGACCACACTGATGGGAGACGTCAAACAAATAGAGACAAATTTTCAGGAGATCGGCTCTTTCAGAGCGCAAGCCTGGACTTTTCTTCTCAGAGGCAGAGATGGAAAGATCTGTCAATTTCAGTTCTCTTCCTTTTTCTTTTTCTCCACATTTCTGCAGCAATTTGCTGCAAAAACTCCAAATGAAAATCCTTCCGCATTTTAGTGCAAATTTGTCTTACTGAACACGCTTTTGTAGGCAATTTCTCCTAAAAGACTGCATTTTTGTATGTTATTTTCACAAATGTTTTCATTTTTATGCACATTTCCCCCAATATATGCATTTTTGTAAACATTGGTTGGAGAACTGCATTGCAAAATTTGGGTAAGTGTGATTCTTTAAAAAATGGCTGTGTGTCAGTTCTCACATTGTTTCAGAGGCTTTAAATGTGAACCAAATCAGATTTCTTCCCTGACCTAACTCACAAGTAAGCCCCTCTGAGTTCAATGGGGCTTACTCCAAAGTAAGTGTGTAGAGAATTGCAAAACCTGCTACTGTACAAATTGATGACTAGGGATAGACGGATCCGGCAACTTTATTTTTTTCTCAGTTTCTCATTCTTCTAGTCTTAGGAAAAAACATTTTCGCATCAGTTTGCAATTTTGTAAAAAAAAGTCCTCATGAAAATTCATCACAATTTTAGTGTGAATTTCTCCTACTATACATTTTTTTTTTGCAAGCAACTCCCCCCTTGTATTATGCGTTTTATGGACACTTTCCCTTAAGTTGTTTTAAACTGTTTTTAATGTATTTTATATTGTTGTAAGCCACCCTAGGACCTTAAGGTAAAGGGTGGGTAAATAATAATAATAATAATAATAATAATAATAATAATAATAATAATAATAATAATAATGATGATGATGATGATGATGATGATGTTGTAATGCATTTTGTACACATTATTTGGTTAGAACTGCATCACAACATTCAGAGAAGTGTGGTTTTCAAAGGACAGCTGTGGATTTTGGATTGCATATTTTATTTATTCGACTTATTAGTCGCTTATCTGGCTGAATTGTCAGCCACTCTAAGCGACGTACAAAGCAGAACATGCAAACATCAAAACATTATAGTTTCGGAAAGTGCAGAATAGGTTGGTTTGCATTAAAATCCTAATCAGAACATTAAAATCCTAATCAGAACATTCCCCCCCCCCTGCATTCCTACTCATGACACATTATACCCAAACACATGCATTCATTCTTTTTGGAGGGCAAATAATTTAAAAGGGAAAGATTGTCAATAAGGAAGGGGGGTGTTTAATGTAACCACAGCTTTCTCTTTTCTGTTACACCTTCTCCAATCATTCCTTTAACTGCAGGAGTCCAGACCCATTTGTAAGGGTAAATGCATCCTGAATATCATGCGGAGACAAGTTGTTAAACTCCTGAAACTGCTTTTCCCTCTAAGAAGTTTTTGTTAAGGTTTAAATGCACCTATGTGTGTAACACGTAATTTGGGCTCTGTGTGTCTTAAGTCATAAGGTCAGCATCAGTGAAGGCTGTTCCATTAGGGCCAATGGGGCAGTGCCCCACCAACCTCAGTCTGCCCTCAGCTAGCCCTCAGCTAGCCCCCACCTGCCTGTCTTCTTACTTACATCCAGTCAACGGGGTGGCCCGCGCTGTCAGCTTCCTCCTCCTTAGTCTCAGTTGTTCCCTTGCAGAACTCAGCAGGGAGGAGATGGGAGCAAAATTAGAATTTGTTGGCTCTGCTTGTCATTGGCACTGGCTACGCCCACCGCTGGCCTCCCTGCTTTCCGCCCCACCAGTCCCAATGGGCACCAGTCACTGCTGGTAAGCATAAATACACCAACTGTTTGTTGTTGTTATTTGCCTTTGAGTCAATTACGATTTATGGCGACCCTATGAATCTTTTTTGGATATATTCATAGGGTTTTCATGGTAAAAGGTATTCCGAGGTAGTTGACCATTGCCTTCCTCTAAGGGTACGGCACCCGCTATTCCCAGGCAGTCTCCCATCCAAGTACTAACCAAGGCCTGACCCTGCATAGCTTCCAAAATCAGATGAGATTGAGCGTGTTTAGGGTAGTATGGCTGTAGGCACAACAACTGTAGCAATGCTCAAATTACAAGGCAGGCCAGAGATGGCCTACTGCTTTGAGAAGACTACCAGGGACCATAATAAGGCTAAAATGAGTAGGCCTTTCTCTCTCCGTTTGAGCTCTGGATCATAGTTATTACCACTAGCAAATGCCACCAACTGGCAGGCCCAGCTTCAGATTTGATGAAACCCTTGGAAAAGTGCTCACTGGTGGGTCTCCTCCTATGCCAGTGAACCTCTGGAAGCTGATCTGGTGAAAATGGCCTGTGGCAGTCCTCCAGTCAGCTGCCTTTTTGATTTCCCATAATGCCCTGGAGCAATGCTACAGCTGGGGCATTGTGGGAAATGAAAACGGTAGCTCCTGGACCCAGGTGCTTTTTGTTTTTTTTAAAGGGTGGCCCAGGGCAGGCACCGAACCATGGCAGCCAGCTGCCCAGTGATGCCGCCTGGTGATGCCAGAGCTGTGCCCCCTAAGGTTCCAATTGCAGAAGAGGTTGCAGAGGTCTGCCTCCCGTACCTTTTGCAATGCCCTCTTAAAAGACTAGGGAGAGGCTGGGATTTGGCTAGAATTGGGATGGAGACAGGGACAGGGGCCTGCGGATTTTATGAAGGTCTCCTCTACAAGTTTTTCAACTGTAATGGTGTTTTAGAACTTTGTAGAACTGTAACTGTGTTTTAGGATGTTTTTCTTTTTGTTGCTGTTAAATTGTTTTGTTATGCTTGCCACCCTGGGATCCTTTGGGAGGAAGGGCAGGGTATAAGTTTAATAAGTAATAACAGTACTCCTCCCCCCCCCAGTAATATGAACACTGACTCTGGGTCTGTCTCGTTGCCTCATCTTCTTATCCTGCGGTTTTATGAATGCACCTCCACTTGCAGAAGGGATCATGCTTCTTGCCCCCAACTGTGAAAGCTTTGAGGTGGGGCATTTGCAGAGCCGGTTTCCTTCCCGCCCCCAGCACTGCAAACACTCTCCCAAACTCTCCCTCTCTCTCCTGTACAGGTAACCAAAGCTCATAACACCCATAAACCAGTTAAGGCCATAAAGCAGTTAAGGCCAATTCACTTGACCTAATTGGCATGCGGAGAATGTAGGTCACATGGATGTGTACAAATCTCGGCATGCGGCACATTCTCAGCATGCCACTTGGGGAGCGCAAATTGGCCCCAAGGCTTCGAGGCTCTGTAGTTACTGGGATTAGGTTTCCCCATGAACACAGCAGGCTTACTTCCAAGTAACCACGCACAGGATCGGGCTGTTAGCTTGGTAATCTCTAACGCTTTTCACCTTGCTTGTCCTGTGAAGCCCTTGGCTCAGTAAGGTTGCCTAACGTTTGGTACCTTGTGAAGACCTATATTCACTTATCTTTTTGTACTGATTCTGTATTGAAATGTTCAAAAGTTAACACAATCAAAAACAAAAAGATATAGTAACATACAGAACTGCAGGGTATGATTGACCTTGTTGACATATTGGGTATATTTTTTAAAAAAAATCCAAACATCTTCCAGGTAAGTTTAACAGAGATAAGCACCACATCAGCTTCTGAAAAAAAATAAGTCCTTTTCTAGTCATATGGTCCAAATACATGTATATCCTTCCTGAACTTTCCTGTTGTTGCTTGACTAGTTGGTGCACACACAAGTCTCAGTGAAAGTGTCTGGTGTTTCCTTTTAATATGTGAGGCTTTTGAGTGAGCTTCTCGTTGAAGGCAATTTGCCATAATTTGGCATACCAATATTCCAAATCGACACCCTTGAAACCCTTCTAGTAATGTGCCACCGTCATTCTCACTGCCATTGGTATAGGAAATATGGCATCCCAGAACATTGTTACCTTTTAGCACATGACCACCACATGTGTTAGCATGTCCCTCAGTTTTGCAGCCTTCAATCGCATTTTACAATGATTCACAAGTGCAACAGCACCAGGTCTTCCCAGTATACATGCAGCCCTTAACCCAGGGGTGGGGAACCTCAGGCCCAGAGGCCAAATGCAGCCCTCCAGGCCTCTCTGTTTGGCCCTTAAGACTCTCCCCAGGCTATATCCCTCCCTCTTACCATCCCTGCTTTGGACTCTTGTTGAGTGTTTTTAGCCTGCCTGGAATGTGTCTGGGAACTTGGATCATGCTTTTTCCTTGCCTGGAAGGAGAAGAGAGAAGAATGTCTATAGAAACTAGCCTGCTGTACAAAGGTGAAATTTACATTACTGTAATTGCTCCACCCGCTTTGGACTTTGGCCTCACCCACCATTGGCATATCCCTAAAAGGGAATGCGGGCCTTGGGCTGCGAAAGGGTTCTCTACCCCTGCTGTAGCCTCTTGCATGCAGTCTATGATCCTGATGATCCTAGCTACCTTTGCCCTCAAGGGAATGAATTTGCTCTCTCAGAGCCAAGAGCCGATTGCTCACATCAGGCTATCGTTGCACATGTGACACTCTACAATCCACTGGATTTTTATGTATTCATTTATAAATATAAATAGCCCCAACGTGTATGCTGGCTTTCTGCTTTCATACTGAATTTGTTTATTTGCTGGACTTGTTTACTTGGAAGCTAAGTTATTTAGGATCAAAGTGGTGGTGTTGGGTGGCCATCCTGGCCTCTTCACTGTTATAATCTTCCCGCAGGAGGTTGCTAGAAAGACTTCTGGATTAAAACATTTCTTTCTACACTCCAGCGCAACTGCACCAGACACAAGCATGGAAAACTCTAGCAATGCTTGCATCTCGCTTAGGCATTAACTCTGCAAGTCCTGCAGAACAAGCAGTTAATAGTTTGTCTTACATACCCTTGCCATAATGTACTACTGCCCTCTACTGGAATAAGATAAAATTGTTTAACTTCTGCCGATAGCGCACATGGACCAATGGTCTGACTAATATACAGCAGCTTCCCATGTTTCTAAGCTGCTGGGAGCCAGCACCTTCAGGATGATTCCAGGCTCCTTTGCTCATTTAGCTTTTCATCAAAACAAAGCTAGGTGTTTTTTTGGGGGGGGGGGATATAAAGAAAGGTATGCAGGCAGTATTCTACCCAATTACTTGGTAAGCAGCAAGTCTAGTTTCACCTTCCAGTAGTCTGGCCAGTAAATGCAATGGCATTGGGAGATATGATGAGGACTAGTAGTTTATTTTTACATTTTTTAAAAAGTTAATTGTAAACAAGTTAGGTTAGCTGCAACTGGGCCGTTCTGCATTGATTCTCTCCCACTACAACCCCCTCTTAGGCCCTCTGTATTTGGGGGAGCATGTGCGTCTACTCATTTTTGCATTAAGGTATAGGCTTGAATGTCAGGCGCCTAGCTTCCTGAACCTTCCTGTTGAAGTTGCCTCTTTTCTGTTATTCAGAAACAGTGTGAAACAAGGTAATGTGGGGCATCATTCAAAACATAATACAGGCATACCCCGCTTTAACATACGCAAAGGGACCGGAGCGTGTATGTAAAGTGAAAATGTACTTAAAGGGAAGCAATTATCTATGCATTTACTGCACAGCAATCACCACTAGATGGCAGCGGCGTCATGCCGTTAAGTGCCCGTCATTGCAAAGCACGCGTCCGTTAAGCAGGGTATGGTCGCGTATGGAGCATGTACGTTACAGCAAGGCGGCGTTAAGTGACGCGACGTTAAGCGGGGTATGCCTGTATCGTTACTTGAAGTACTGACAAATTATCAGAACAAGCATCATCTCACTGGCAGCCGCTCTCCAGGTTTCAGACCAGGGTTTCAGACCGCTCTCAGCCCTTCCTAGAGATGCTGGGGATGGAACCTGGGACCTTCTGCATGCAGAGCAGATGCTCTAACCACTGAACTATGGCCTTATCCCATCCCATCCTAGGGCTACAACCCTGCATATGATACAGAACCATAGGTCAGAAGGCCTGGTTCCTATCGCAAGTTGGACATACCACCCACCCACAGCTCGAGCTGCTGTAAGCTTTTGTGTTAATAAAAATTCAGGCCGAATGCAGATAAAATGTAAATTCAGTTTCACCAACTTTTCTGAATTACCACTGTTAATTAGATACATATCACTGTCTGTACTTTTTTGCACCTCATTTCTCTCTGATCTCACTCTTTGAAGACCCCCCTCCCCCCACCTCCGCCATGCCACTCAGGATAACACTTCATGCATCTGATGAAGAGGACTGTAGTCTGCAAAAGCTTAGGCCATAATACATTGGTTAGTCTTTATGGTCCCAAATGATTATTGTTTCTACCTCACAGGGTTGCTGTGAATATAAAATGGTTCACATAAAAAATAATCACAATTCATTCTATTTATTAAATTTTCTTTATTAATAAACTATTTATTATTTGGGATATGATAGGTGGGATATAAATGTAATATCTATTTTGTTTTATTACATTTATATTCTACCTATCACATCCCAAATAATAAATGCAGTTTATTAATAAATAAAATTTAACAGATAGTACTAAACAGGGGATGGGAACAAGCCATGTACATCCCCTGCTGAGCTTCTTGGAGTAAAGTCGGGATGATGACAAACAAATAAATGGTTGCATCCAAGGGTAGTCCTATGCAGACTACTTTGTGCTGGCACTCACCACACTTTTATCAAGATACGAGCGGTGGCACCTCATTTTTTAACAAAAAAACCCACTGACTACAACACATTTATTTTTCCACTGCAACTACTACTACAACATGTTATTAATATTATTATTAAGACATTATTATTATTTCTACTACTACAACACATTATTATTAACACATTATTATTATTATTATTTCTACTACACATTATTAATAGTATTTATTTATTCATCATTTTGTTAGTACTACTGCAACACATTAATTATTATTATCATTAACACATTATTATTTCTACTATACATTATTAATAGCACTCCTACAACACATTACTATTAACACACTATTATGATTAAAGCATTATTATTATCATTATTATTTCTTCTCCTACTGCACATTATTAACAGTACTACTACAACACATTATTATGATTATTAACACATTATTATTATTGTTATTATCACATCATTATTACCACTGCTACGACCCTCCGTGGCGTAGAGTGGTAAGCGGCGGTAACGCAGCCGAAGCTCTGCTCACGGCCCGAATTCGATTCCAACGGAAGGAGGAAGTCGAATCTCCGGTAAAAGGGGTCGAGGTCCACTCAGCCTTCCATCCATCCCTGGTCGGTTAAATGAGTACCCGGCATACGCTGGGAGTAAATAAAGGCCGGGGACGGAACTGGCAATCCCACCCCATATATACGGTCTGCCTAGTAAACGTCGCAAGATGTCACCCTTTGAGCTCATCCAGACGACTGCAAAATGTGTGACACGCGCGCTATGCGTGTTTATTATTTTTCGGTTGTCCAAATGACGTCGTGCGGTGTTACGCATTTTCGCGGGTTAAATCCGCTTCTTCCAATACCGGCAAAAATGGAATTTGCTGTTTGAAATCGGGAATCTCGCTGTGCCACAAAAAAAGCGTTTTTTCCAATAGGAAACAGCAGGGGGGGGGGAAAGGCAAAGTGAGGACTATCAGCTGACAACCCGAATAGGAAACAGTGGATTATCCCGCTCCGTTTGGATAAGCCCTAAGAGTCGGAAACGACTCGCACTACAAGTGCGGGGACACCTTTACCTTTTACTATTACTACATAACAACAAACAACAGCAACAACAATAATAATAAAACAACCAAACTCCAGCACGCCACACGGGGGACTGTCCTCCCGCATCTCCCCAACCAGAATGCTCATCTTAAAAGAAAAAGAAAAGGCAGGCACAGAGGGAGGGCGTTTCTTTCTGTTTCTATGGCAACAGAGACGCCTGCGGAGAAGGCGGGATGCCGGACGTGTGAGCGGCTCCATCTCCGCCTCTAGACTGGGAGGAGGAAGTGGCCGAGAGGCGGCGCTGCAGGAGCGGCGGCCGCTGCCTCTCTTTGCGCCTGAGCCCGAGCATGACCCGGCAGCGGAAGCGTCGGCAAGGGCCGCCTCCGTCGCCTCCTGAGGCCGCCACGCCGGGTGAGTCGAGAGGAAGGGGCGCGGAAGGGAAGGGGCGTTTGGGGAGGGCGCCCTTCTTCGTCGTGTGGGGTTAGGCCTCTGGCGCCTCGCTTCCCCCCCCACACCCACCCCGCAGTTCCTTTCGACGCCGGGCCTTCCAAAGGCTGCCCGGGCGAGGGAGGCCAAACCAGCAAGCAAGCATGAAACACAACAACCCCTCGTTTGTGTGGTCCTGGAAGCGATTGATTGATTGGTTGGTTTCTGAATGTTTAATGTTAAACTAAAATCAGAGAAGAGCAGGCCTTGTGTGCATAGGCATATGTGTGTGTGTGTGTGTGTGTATATATATATATATATATATATATACGCATATGTATACACGCATATGTATGCACATATGCACATTCACATACATACATACACACACACACACAAATACATATATATCTAATTTTCTGCCCAAAATGTTAATCGAACCCTTGGGTTTCATGAAAAAAGAAAGGTGGGGTATAAATGTAATAAGTAAATAAATAAACGCTCAGAGCTTGGCATCACTGTTCTCACCAGAGTGGGGACAGGAGGGTTGCCAAGTCTTCGTGGAGTTGCCCTACCTATGCTCTCCTCATAATCTCAGTTTTTGACATATTTGGGGGAGGAAGGAGGCACCTATACATGGATTGATTAAAGGACATATTTCTCTCTTGCCTTTTGTTTTCAATAAGTAGATTTGCAGGGCAATCTCATTCATGCCTGTTCAGAAGCAAGTTCTATGAGCTGAGTGGGGCTTAATTTCAGGGCGAGTGTAGGATTGCAGCCTTACGGTGCAATCCTGTGCAAGTTTATTTGCAAGTGAGTCCCATGGTATTCAGTGGGCATAGGATTGCAGTAGAAATACATAGGATTGCAAAAAAAGAGAAATTGAATTTTTTAAAATTAAACATCAAATATTTTTTACACTGAGGCTGTAGTACAAATTAGCCAAACTCATATCTTTGCTGTTTTGTCAAAATGCATTTTGATTTATTGTAGAGGGGAAATGGTTAGCTGCCTTGGGAGGTTTTTTTTTAAACGCAGGATATATTAAAAATTTAAAAGCTGAGAATGTAATCCTTTTGCACACGCATTGGGGAGCCACACTTTCATTGAAATAAATACAATATTGGAATTTATCTTTGGGGAATGATGCATTAATAGCAGATTTTAATTATGCCTGTGAGTTATTGATATTTTTAAAAATATTATTGCCTAAGGGCACAATCCAACTCCTATTTATGTCGGACTGAGGGGAGCTGGATGTGGCGGACCCCCACACATTCAGTTTGAGGATAACTGCATGTATTGTAGTTGAGTTTGAGCGTTCCTGAAATCATTTCAGGGTTGCAAATTTATTTATTTATTTATAGACCATTTATATTTAAATAAAACTCTAAACTGTGTACAGTGTAAGTCAAAACATCTTAAAACAGCAGATACAAACCCCCCACAATCTATAAAATACAATTCACTGAACAAAACATCCTCTTTAGTATCAATGTATAGTATAAACTCGCCCAACTCCAGAGATTCCTGGATGATATGGATTATCTGGATCCATTTCAATCTGGTTTCAGGCCTGGCTATGGGACAGAGACGGCTTTGGTCGCCTTGGTGGATGACCTACGCAGAGAACTGGACAGGGGGAGTGTGTCTCTGCTGGTTCTACTGGACCTCTTAGCGGCTTTCGATACCATCGATCATGGTATCCTTCTGGGCCGCCTTGCCGAGATGGGACTTGGGGGCACTGTGTTACAGTGGCTCCAATCCTTCCTGGAGGACCGAATCCAGAAGGTGGTACTGGGGGACTCCTGCTCGACCCCTTGGCCATTGTCCTATGGGGTCCCTCAAGGTTCCGTTTTGTCCCTCATGTTATTCAACATCTACATGAAACTGCTGGGAGAGGTTGTCTGGGGTTTTGGGGTTCGGTGCCATCAGTATGCTGATGACACTCAACTCTATTTCTCTTTTCCACCTGAAGCCAAGGAAGCCATACAGGCCCTAAACCAGTGTCTGGCATCAGTGATGGACTGGATGAGGGCAAACAAGTTGAGATTAAATCCTGACAAAACAGCGGTACTCCTGGTCAGTCAGAGGGCAGATCAGGGAATAGGGATTCAACCGGTGCTGGATGGGGTCGCACTCCCCCTGAAGTCTCAGGTTCGAAGTTTGGGTGTACTCCTGGACTCAGCTTTGAATTTGGAGGCCCAGATTGCTGCTGTATCCAGGAGTGCATTTGCCCAATTAAAACTGGTGCACCAGCTGCGCCCATTCCTGGAGCTACCTAATCTGACTAGGGTGATGTATGCCTTGGTTACATCCCGCTTAGACTACTGTAACGCGCTCTACGTGGGGCTGCCTTTGAAGACTGTTCGGAAACTTAAATTGGTACAAAGAGCTGCAGCCAGAGTGCTAACCGGGGCTGGTTACAGGGACCATACAACTCCCCTGTTACAACAGCTCCACTGGCTGCCAATCTGTTTCTGGTCACAATTCAAAGTGCTGGTTTTGACCTACAAAGCCCTATACGGCTCAGGTCCAGACTATTTGACAGAGCGTATCTCCCTACATGAACCTGTCCAGGATTTGAGATCTTCAGGTGAGGCCCTTCTTGTGTTCCCCACACCGTCGCAAGCACATATGACGCGGACACGAGATAGGGCCTTTTCGTTGGCCGCCCCTAGGCTGTGGAACTCCCTTCCGAGTGAGGTGCGATCAACTCCCTCCTTGCCGTCTTTCCGGCGACAAGTAAAGACTGTTTTATTTCAACGGGCATTTGGGATAGAGAACAACCAGGATTAAGTGTCATAGGTTTGGTGATTATATGATTTTATTATTTTAAATTGTCTGCTGTTTTTAACCTATATTTTATGGTTTTAATTTTTCTCATAGTTTAATTCTTTTTTAATAATATACTCTGTATGTTTTAATGGTGTTGTTTTTAGTTGTAAGCTGCTCTGAGTCCTATTGGGAAAAGGGCGGGGTAGAAATAAAGTTTATTATTATTATTATTATTATTATAAACATTGCATATACAATTAAGTACAAGAAATACAAGAACAAAATCACAACAAACATAGTAAATAAAATGGTAAAATGGTATATTAGCAAATGTTTTGCAAACATTTTGCAGTGTTCCTCTGTCTATTTTGCTATTCTTCTCCTGTACCCAGTCTTACTAAAGATATAGAATAGCTAATGCTCAAAAAATTCCAGTATATTTAACATCATAGAATGAACTCAAGTTTAATCTGTGAGAGTTTTTTTAAGGAGTTTGCAAAGCCAATATTGGCTTTTGCATATTTTATTCAAACTGCATGTTGAGCAAAATGCGTGTTCCACCAATAATCTTGGCTGCTTTGCTTCACAGAGAGAATCTGTTGCTTCTGGCTTTTTTTTAATTCGAGTATGGCAGCACTATAGAACTCCAATTAAGTAAGCCCTATATAAAATGGAATTTAGCTGTCCCTTGTTTTTTGAAATTTATGTTGCAATACTATACCTATTTATGTGAGAGTATATAAATATAGGATTGCATGTATAGGATTGCACTGTTAATTCCATAAATTTAGCTGGAAGAGACCTATAAATATCACTGTGCTTCTAGGCACTGTGGTTTGTGAAGATGGGTGATAGTTCTAGGCTATGGTTTGAAGGCACATGAGGCCACCACCTTGCTGAAGCTAAGCCAATCTGGACCTAGTCAGTGTCTGGATGGGAGACTGCCTGGGAACGACATGTAAGCTTCCTTGGGTTCTATGATGATAGAAAGGCAGGGTATAAATGTAATAAATAAATAATTTTCAACGTTCTTGCAAAATAAATAAATTGAGAAGGGAAATATTGAATCTTTATGCTACCAATCCTAATAGGTAATAAATACAATTTGTTTTCTCTTTAGGTTGAAACAAGACAGTTTTCTTAAGACTTGGCAGCCTTTTTCACTATCGGTGAAGATGAAGACTGTTCTTATGGTAGCAGAGAAGCCTTCTCTGGCTCAGTCTATAGCCAAAATCCTTTCAAGAGGTTGGGACAAATCTACACTTGTTGTCTTTAAAATTCTTGTTGCTTTGGCAATATTTCTGAATACAGTGGTCGTGTTTAATTTAGTTTGGGCTGTAATCTCATTCACTCTTAAAAGTCCCATTGAACACATAATAGCTATAAATTCAACCAGGTTCAGAAGTGGTATTCCTCTGAAACGTAGTGCCAGAGATGGGGAGGAAGACAAGTGGCAATGGAGGGATGTAATGCCCTGCTAGTGAGCTTCCTGCTTGGAAATAAGATACTGGACTTGGGCCAGAGGCTGGGAACATGTGGCCCCCAGATGTTGATGGACTAAACTCCCATCATCCTTGAGCACTGGCTGTGCTGATGGGAGTTGGAATCCAACAACATCTGGAGGGCCACAGGTTCCCCACTACTGTTTTAAATGGGTAAGGAATCTAGCAGTGTTGCCCTTCTGCTGTATATATCTCTGCATAGATCACCCATTAGAGCATCCAAAGCAATATCAGTTCTGTCTAAAATGTGACAGGAATGGATCCTGGGGATTGGCTTTCTCCAGGAATGGTTTAAGTTGGATTGCCACATCATTGATCACCGTATTAAAACAGCAAATTAATTTCTGGATGATCATTTAATTTACTAAGTCCAAGTATGTGCACCACCAGTAGTGAGTAAATGGTCCAAATATGACTGAAAGTAAACTTATTTTTCTTAAATGATCCTTACCCTCTTTTCTTCCCAGGACAAGATTAATCTCGGGGGGGGGAGATGAAACATTTTCTGCTGCTTTAGTAACTCTGATGGCTATGTTGTACTTCCATTCTTGGATGCAGTGTTGCTGGAAACCACAGGAAGTGTTCTTGCACTCAGGTCCTGCTTGTGGGCTTCCCCCAGGCGCCTGGTTGAGAACAGGATGCTGGACTAGATGGGCCACTGGCCTGATCCAGCAGGCTCTTCTTATGAAGTGAGAACACTGTTGCGCTCAGGTCCTGCTTGTGAGCTTCTCCTGGGCATCTGGTTTTCCACTGGAAACAGGATGCTAGAATAGATGGGCCTTTGGCCTGATCTAGCAGGGTTCTTCCTTGTGTTCTTATTTTCAATGACTACAAACTCTTATGGGCTCTTTCTTTTTTCTTATGTATGTCTTCTTATAGGAAACGTGTCCTCTCGCAAAGGACTGAATGGGGCATGTTCAGTGCATGAGTACACAGGTTCATTCCTAGGACAAAGTGCACGCTTCAAGATGACATCTGTCTGTGGTCATGTGATGACGCTGGATTTTATAGGTATAGCATCATATATTGATTATTTGACACTTATTTGGTGGTGTTGTTATTTAAGGCCAAAATGGGGTGGAGGAAGAATTGCAGCAGAACTGACTGAAACTTTTAGCAACCTGAACCCTGATACTTCCTGAAACCTCCTACTGGAGTTCAGGATGCAAATGCCGATCTGGAGTTTAGCTTGTTAAAACCTTAGGTGGTTTCACAAGCATGAATTAATTACTGAAGAAGTACAAATCATAGTTTGCCTCCAAACCATAATTAGAAACTAAAGTTTGAACTTGTTTTTTAAAATTTATTTCTGATTTGGAGGCAAATAAGGTTTACGGTAACCACTGTTTATCCAATTCAGATGTTACAACAAGCTATAGTTATTATTAACCAGGAAGCAATGGATCATGTAAGGGAAGGAGAGTGTGTGAGAGATGGAGGCACAACTCCGACAGTAAGACAGTGGTTTTGCCTGGATGTCTAAACCAGGCCATTATGTAAGAATCAACTCATATATTGGAAGACAAAAGTAGAAAATGTCAACCTTAGCTAGGACCTCTTATATATGCTTCAGAGAGTGTGACGGGTCATGAGATTGACTTCTCTTGTACTCTTCAGATGAATAGGCATGGACCTCTGAAATATTTTCATGTAATTCTGAACTTTAATGGTTGTAAACCGCCCAGAGAGCTTCGGCTATGGGGCGGTATACAAATGTAATAAATAAAAATAAATAAATAAACTACAGAAGCATCATCCGCTAAGGCATTGGTGGGGAACCTTTTTTCTGCTGAGGGCTGCATTCCTTTGCAGTAATCTTTTCAGGGGCCACATGCTGGTGGTGCATGGGGCCACTCCCATATTTTTTCTTTTTCCTTCTCACCAAAAGTCTGAACTGATCTCTTGCAGAAGACTCTTGAGATTAATTAGAGGGATGCAGGTGACCCACCCCTGCTCTGAGGTGGAACATCACTAAAGCCTTTGAAGGCTACTGTGTTCACACCAATGGTTTTCTTCAGATAATGAGGTTTGTATTTCACTCTGTTGCTCTTCTCAGGAAAATACAACAATTGGGATAAAGTGGACCCAGCTGAACTTTTCAGTAAGGCCCCTACGGAAAAGAAAGAAGCTAATCCCAAACTGAACATGGTGAAATTCTTACAGGTATTTGCTCTTCTGAGTTTTTTTTAAACAGGTATTAAATTTGTCTCTAAACCATGCAAATTATTTTATTGTTGTTATTTATTAGACTTGTTAATCGCTTCTTATCCAGCGGTCTCCAGGCAACTGTTAAAAACACAAATATATTATACCATAAAACAGAAACTAAAAATGAACCCCCCATAACAGCCACAGGAAGCTTTGGTATCACACTAATAACAAGCAAAATCATCTTATATTTCTTTATTCATCCTGTTATATGTTACCCTTCCTTGAATGACATCAGGACAGCATACAGGGATTATCCTGTTTTACCCCCAGAGCAGCCCCCTGTTGTAGATTAGGTTGTGAAAGAGTGATTTGCTATCCTGTAAGCTCCCTACTTTGGCAGTGATTTGAACTCGGGTCTGTATTACACTATGCTGGCTCTCCAGGCATGGAAGATTGCTGTTACTGCTTTCTATTGCTGCTGCTCTCTGCATTTTACCCAAACCATATTTCTCCCAGCATTTTACATGCCTTACAGCATACTTTTTAAAATGTGGGGAAGTGTGTTTGCATTTTCCCCAACATGTGGAGGTACTTGACCAGGAAATGCTTCATGCACGATTCTTTTAATGTTTCAGTAATTTTTCTATATTATTTTATTGAAAAATTAAATAATTCAAAAAACTGATTGCATATCTTATAACTAGTACTAAGAAATATGTTCATCGCTTTAATAAATTGTTGCTTTCACCTATCTTCTTTACAGTTATTGTAACTTGTGCCTTTTATTTTATTTTAGGTGGAAGGGAGAGGTTGTGACTATATTGTTCTGTGGTTGGATTGTGACAAGGAAGGTGAAAATATCTGCTTTGAGGTATGATTCCTGTGACTAGTTCATATTCAGTGTTTAACTACACTGTTTTAGTTAGTATCTAAGGATGTAAACAATTTCTGTTGTAGTTTGTAGAAAAGCTCAAAAAGTCATGTCTGGTGATCCAGAAGACTTGCAGGTAACTTGTCTGTTGTGAATTCATATAATATCATTAATATTCATTTTCACATTGTTGACTATGGGTGCACCAAGTTGCAACTGTTGAGCACAAGCTGGTTCCATAATACCCATCTATAATTTTTCTTGACCTTAATCACAAGTATGAAAAACATCAGTTCTTGAACTATCTGGATATATGGAATTGCCACCAAGTATTCAAATTTAGATATTCAAGCCTGAGGGCTAGGTGTTTAACTTCTAACTGTCCTAGACATTCCAGCCATACTTAACAATCATTTTGACAATAGCTGGCGGGACCATGCATTTGTTGGCATTAGGCCGTACTGCCTAAGGATGTTTTCATCAGGTCTGGAAAGTTACAAGCATGTGTTTTGAGAAGCAGTTTTATCTGCCATGTCTGGCCTGAGAGAGCAGACTTGAAGGTCAGACAGGTTGTCATGGTAACGAGAGATAACAGCTGGGAAAGTTGTAACAGCCAGTTGTTGGTACTTCTGTTCTTCTGCTTTATGCCTCTGAACTGAGAGGCTGTCTTACTTTTGCTTTTGGAGAGAGATGTGCTGTAGAGCTGGGGGGGGGGAAACTGCTGAAAAGCCTTAATGTCTTAATAAAGACTCTTAACATGTTCTAATGCTCTGAAGAAGTTTCTTGCTCAACTTAACTCCAACGTAATGTATGCTGTTTCACGCAACAACGCACACACGCCAACAGGGGTTATGGGCCCAGATCCACAGCGCATTACACGGGAGTAAGTTGCTGGTCTGAACGGCAGACGGAGTTCCAGAGAGGGCAGCTTGATTGATTGAACCAGACGGAGGTGAGCAACATGGCTGTAAACCTGTCTGGGGGAGGCTTGCCAATGGAACGGCTTAATGAAAAGAATTATGGCAGCTGGAAGCCGAGGATGAGGGCTTTGCTGATAAAAGAGGATTTATGGGAAGTGATTAAAGAAAAAACCCCAGCGGTACCGACCGCGGCCTGGAAGCATCGAGACCAGAGGGCGCAGGCGTTTATAATCTTGGCTCTATCGGATTCTCAACTGATGTGTGTGAGAGATGAGCCGTCGGCTAAACAGATGTGGGACGCGTTGCAGGATTTGTCCCAGGAATGGCAGCGGAGGCAGAAGGCGCAGAGAGCCGAGCTGATGGAGGCTGTCAGAAGCAAGGAGGAGAAAAGTGCCGAACCGGAGCAGGCTGTCGAAAGCAGACAGGAAAACAAGCGGGAGCAGCAGCGGCTGAAGTCTTGTTTTGCCAGTGGGGCTCGTGGGCATCTCCGTAAAAACTGTGCAATCAAGCGAAACTCCAGGGACGGAGGCTTGAAGCAGGGAAGTGTGAACTTTGTTTGTAAACAGAAGTCTAAAGACTTGGAACAAATTAACTTTATTCTTGACAGCGGAGCAAGCCATATATTAATCAAAGACAGGAGTCTGTTTTACACGTCTACAGATGAGCAGGACTTTGTTTTACTTGCAGATGGATCACGGAAATCCGTAAAAGCTCGTGGTCTGGTGAAATTTGACAAGCTTGGAATGATGTCAGATTGTTTATTTGTTCCTGAATTGGCTCATAATATTTTGTCAGTGAGCAAACTGGTGAGTTGTAATTATTCAATTTTGTTCCACAAAGACCAATGTTTTATAATGAGGGGAGATAAAGTGTGCATGCAGGGAAGCCTTAATGATTCACAGTTTGTAATAAAGAGCAGTCAAGCAGGGTGTGCTGTGTTAAATGCTGAGGCACAGGTACATCAGGGCTGCGTTCATGAATGGCATCAAAGGCTGGGGCATGCAAACCTTGACACGATAAAGAAAACCCCTTTGCACAGTGAAAACATGCGTTTAAGAGACTGTGGACAGATAATGGATTGTGATTCTTGTAATCAAGCTAAAATGACTATTGCACCAATAAACCGGGAGGCTGAGAGAACCACAACAGCTCCCTACCAGCTAGTTCATGTTGATTTATCAGGGCCAATAAATGCTTCACGAGGAGGTGCGAAATTCTTCATGGTACTGGTAGATGATTTTTCAAGATTTTGTCATGTTTTTCTGTTAAAGCATAAAAGTGAAGCTGAGCAGAAGCTGAAACTGTTCATTAAGAGAATCGAAACTCAACATGACGTCACTGTGAAAGCGATTCACTCAGATCAAGGTGGGGAATTTACGAGCAAAGCGTTAAGTGACTTTCTGGAGAGTGAGGGAATAAACCAGAATTTCACTGCTCCATTTAGCCCGTTTTCCAATGGAACTGCTGAGAGAAAAAATAGGGTGCTTGGGGAAGCAATGAGAGCCATGCTGTTGAATTGCAGTTTAGGGAATTCTTTCTGTGCAGAAGCAATTCTTTATGCGAATTACATTCACAACAGGGTGTTACACAGTGCAATTGGAATGTCTCCTTATGAGAAACTTACTGGCAGAAAGCCTAAAATAGAACACATTCAAAAATTCGGGGCAAGGTGCTGGATCCACATTCCACAGGGAAAAAGGAGGGGCAAGCTTGCGCCCAGAGCACAGCAAGGTTTTGTTTTGGGATTTCAGAATGCATATTACAGAGTTTGGTGTCCAGAAACACAGCAGTTAATTCTGAGCAGAAGCATTAAAGTCTCAGAGAAGCCTTGGGATCAAAGGCAGACAGTTATTCTTACAGGAACAGGTGGCACACAAACACGAACACAATCACAGACATTTAAGCCAGATCCTAACATTAAAGTGGAAGGTACACAAATACCTCTCAGAGATGCTTTGAATGAGCTCATTTGTGGGAAACGCAGATCGAAGAAACGTAAAGCTGAGGAAATGGAAGATCCTGGGCACGCGGTGCCAAGCACAAGCACAAATGGGGGGGCAGAGAGAGCCGAAGCCCTGGTTCCTTTAAGACGCTCCACAAGAGCGAATTTAGGCAAACCGCCTGACAGATTTACCGTGGGATTAATAACAAGTCCTGGAATGAATAAAGTTGTAGACATGGATCCTGAGACACTTTATTTGACATGTGTTCAACCAAAGTTTGAGTGAATAAAGTTTTGAACTGTACTGAGATGTAATTTTGAACTGTACTGAACTGAACTGAAAATGTATGATGTAATGTGCTGAAATGTATTGCAAGATGTATTGTAGAAATGTGTTATTGTTGTAATAGATTTACAGACATGATGAAAAAGGGGGTCTGTTGGCATTAGGCCGTACTGCCTAAGGATGTTTTCATCAGGTCTGGAAAGTTACAAGCATGTGTTTTGAGAAGCAATTTTATCTGCCATGTCTGGCCTGAGAGAGCAGACTTGAAGGTCAGACAGGTTGTCATGGTAACGGGAGATAACAGCTGGGAAAGTTGTAACAGCCAGTTGTTGGTACTTCTGTTCTTCTGCTTTATGCCTCTGATCTGTGAGGCTGCCCTTCTGCACCATGCCTCTGAACTGAGAGGCTGTCTTACTTTTGCTTTTGGAGAGAGATGTGCTGTAGAGCTAGAGGGGGGGGGAAACTGCTGAAAAGCCTTAATGTCTTAATAAAGACTCTTAACATGTTCTAATGCTCTGAAGAAGTTTCTTGCTCAACTTAACTCCAACGTAATGTATGCTGTTTCACGCAACAACGCAGACACGCCAACAGCATTGAGGCTGTATATATACTCTGCAGGCCATACATTGTTGACTGCTGTATTAAGGCTTGCACAAATCCAGTGGAGAAGCTCTTAAGGAAGTGGGAGAGGGCTTCCTTAGTGGTAGACCATCTCTGGTATTTTACTGTAAAGTAAGCATTTATGGAACACCATTTGAAGAACATGAATTGTTTTGTTAAGGCTGCAGTTTTATGGACTCTTGCCTGGGAGCAAGCTCCAATGAACACTGAACATACACTTGCATACAACTCGGTTGCCTGCTTTCGTAGAATCGCCAGAATTGTAGAGTTGGAAGGGGTCTATAAGGCCATCGAGTCCAACCTCCTGCTCAGTGCAGGAACCCATCTTTAAACATACTCAACAGGTGGCTGTCCAGCTGCCTCTTGAATGCCTCTAGTGTTGATGCAAGTTGGAAATTATGCTTGTTGATCTCAACATTTTAGATATTTTGTTTGCTCTCTATTGCTTGAACTGCAGGTATGTGAGGATGAGGATTTCTGTTGATTATCATTGTAGAATCAGTGTGAAGGTGTGAATTCTGTGCCCACAAAACATATTTATTCTAAAGATATTTGTATATGGAAGTTTCATAAAAAATAACAAAGTGGTTTACAACAATTATAATACAATAAAAACATCACACAAAATTTTAAGACAGATCACCAACTGACTATTATGGAAAATGCGTTTCTTAACTGTCTGTGTGAGTCTGGCCAACCTGGTGTCCTCCAGATATTTTGAGTGGCAACTCCCATCAGTGTGCTGGCTAGGGCTGATGGGAGTTGTAGTTCAAAACATCTGGAGGCACCAGGTAGGTGAAGAGTAGCATATAGTTTTGAAAGATGTACTTTTTAAGATGCTTATTACATTGTACAAATTGATTTTTGCACTCCCTTGCCCTTGCTGAGAATTAAAGTAACCTGCAAGGGAAGTTTTAAAATTCTTGATGGTGATTATGATAACTTACTATTTACATAGTGCTTTGTACATCCAAAGTGCTTGTTCTACATTGTCAATTTTCATACACCATAGTAAACCGTAATTAATGGTTTACTGTGGGCATGGAGTTTACTCCCACCTCCCCTAGCATGAGCAGCAAACCAGTAATGTTGCGTCAGAACCAGGGATTATGGTTTGCTTTGCTCTAAACAAAACACGATGTTAAGCCAAGGTTTGTGCTAGGCTTGCCAGTCATGGTTGGTTTGAGTGAAACACACCACAATCCCCGTTTCACACGCACCACTTATCCAGGGATCGTGGTTTGTTGCTCCTGCTCATTCTAGGAGAAGAGTTAAATGAAAGCAATCTCTGTGTCCACTTTAAGCCATTCACTATGGGTTACTGTGATGTGGAAATTGGGCCATTGTTCTGTTGTAATCCTTAAGTCAGTATTATTATTCCCATACTGCAGATGGGGAAGCTGAGACTGCCTTGTCAAAAGTTACTTGAGTGAGTTTGTGGCAGAGGTGAGATTTGATCCAGGGATTTCCTGATTTCCTCAGTCTGTCAGGTAGTATATTGCATTAGTTCATAGTGATATAAGCAGGCAAAGCATTTTTCCAACCCAGAAATGTCAGTTTAGCAAACAGTTTGCTAAATCCCATGTTAAAACAGGTAAATATGACAAGGTGGTGGTGTGAATTCTACCAGACTTTCTTCTGGGCTTCACGCTGTAGAAATGGGGAACTGAGATGCTCACATTGCTTGTTACAACCTGGCCTCCCAATTTTTCCAAAGACCTTTCTGTTATGCTACAGCAGCATCTTAAAAATGGAGCCTAAATCTATTCATATTTCAGAAAAGCAAATACATGGATTTCTGGATGCAAATCTCTCAGGAACTTCTCTTCCACTAGCTTCATTGAAATCAACAAGACATTCACAAGTTTTAAGCAACTTCCATTAATTTCCATGGTGGTTGTAGAGTAAATGTTCCTAGTAAGTTGTGACTGTTACTTTCGTGGGTAGTTGATAGCGGATATGTTTTAATTGCAGTCTGTTGCTTTAATTAAGAAGCACATGTTCTGGTTTCTTCTTATAGGTCCTGGATGCTACTGTTCCTGTGATGAATAAGCTTCGTGGCAGTGAAAGGACTGTATACAGAGCCAAATTCAGCTCTATTACTGACACAGACATCTGCAATGCCATGAACCACTTAGGAGAGCCTAACCACAATGAGGCTCTGTCAGTAGATGCCCGTCAAGAGCTGGATCTGAGAATTGGCTGTGCATTTACAAGGTATCCAGACAGCATCTGGAAGGCCACAGCTTCCCCATCCCAGAGGCACAAGGAAGATTATTTCATACTGAGTTATTTGAAAATACTCACACAGTACAGTTTATTGACTGAGCTTGCATGTAATACTGAGCCAAACCAAGGCTTAATGCAGGGGTGTGAACTTGTGGGTCCTGGAAAGGAGGTCACAGCTGCACGCTTCCTCCCCCCCCCCCCCGTCCTGCTGTTGTCATACTACCGGAGGCTTAACCATGGTTTGGTTTAGTGTGTTGTCTGAACTCATGCTCATGGTTTGTCTCCTCTAGATAAACGGTGAATTGTAAACAAAGAACACATCTTGGTTACAAACCATGGTTCCCTAATTTGTTTGGAGTGAGATAAATCAAGTACCTGGGTTCAGACAGCATACTAAGCCAAAATGTGACTTAGCCTGGGTAGCATGGTGGCACCAGGGCCCGGGGAGGAATGTAGTGGCTGCGATCTCTTGTTTGGGAACGTGCATGCTTGTGCTAAGCCATGGTTTGGCATAGCATCATGTGCAAACTGGGTTTTTGTGTAGACAATGGCTAGTACAAAAGTCAATTTTAAAGCAAGGCACTTTAAAATGATAAAATGTAAATTTTGTCTATAAGATAATGGAAATGCATGATCTAACAATCAAATCTCCTAGAAACCCATGTTAGGCATATGCAGATATCATTGCCATTAAGTGGGCTTGATTATCAACACTGAAAACTGTAATAACATCATTTATTTATTTTTCTGATAGGTTTCAGACAAAATACTTCCAGGGGAAGTACGGCAATTTAGACAGCTCACTAATCTCCTTTGGGCCTTGTCAAACTCCAACACTAGGGTTTTGTGTGGAGCGACATGATAAAATCCAGTCTTTCAAGCCTGAAAATTACTGGGTGTTGCAAGCCAAGGTTAAGTATATTTATCATTCCAATTTACCCGAACATCTAATTGTGTGATAACAACTGAACATGAATTTGCTTGAATATAAGTTATTAACTGCAAAAAGGTTTACAATTAAAATTAACTGCAAAAAAAAGTTTAGTCCAAGTTTCAGGATGTGTTATAATCTTGAGGCTTTTATCTAGTGGTGGCTTGATGATGATGATTAAAAGAAGCGCTTCTGCTAGGTTTAAATCCCTGTGCAGCCATGAAGCTCACTGGTGACCTTGGGCCAGTCACAGTCTCTGTGTCAGACCTACCTCTCAGGGTTGTTGTCAGGATAAAATCAGGAAGGGGAGAACCATGTATGCCATTTTGAGCTCCTTGGAGGAAAGGTGGGTTATAAATATAATCATAATTAATAACAATGCAAGGCAGTGCACTCCATTTTCACCAATCACCACTACCCATTGCAACTTTCTATGCCATATCTCTTGTAGGTGGTTCCCCCAACCGTTAGGAGACACTTTTGCGGAAGTGCATTAGGTAGGAGGGATTGGTGAAAATCAGGTGCCTTGCCTTACAGTTCTTCTGCTAGCGTAGTGGTTCTCAAACTTTTTTGGTTCACGGCGCACTGTAAAACATATAAAGATTTTCTGGCGCACTTCGTGTACAAAATTAAAATTTTTTTAATATATTTTAAACTATGAATAAAAATAAACTATAGAAAACTATTACTTACCCTATACAAATCGGTTTCTTCTCATTCTTAAAATATACTTTCATAATATTTGAGGCACACCTAGCCACCTCTTAGGGTGCACCAGTGTGCCTGGGTGCACCGTTTGAGAATCACTGTGCTAGCGCAAAGTCATAATTAGATCCAGGCCTTCAAAGTGAATAGTCTTTCATGGAATCTGCTTTTGGTTAGATATAAGATGATCAGCTAAAGGGTATCATAGTATAGCCACTGTGGAAGTGGAAAAGGATAGACAAAGGACAAAGCAATACAGAATGTCCATGGACTGGGACTCTTTTAACAGGCTATTTGATGGATGCCTTCAAGTAGTAAGGCTGCAGACTGGGATGGAAACTAGACGCAAGCAGTTATGATGCCTTCTTGCTTCCACTGCAGCAATTATTTAGTGTTCTATGCCTCCTCAATTCTTACTATTTTGCAGAAATTTGGAATCTTGAAATACAATAGTAAGCCTCAGAGCCGTTGAGTTAGTTGCAAATACGATTGCGAATGAAAGGCGGTGAATGACTGAACTCATTCGTTTCAAACTGGCTGCATCATGAAGTGCAAACGTTGAATCTTCACTTTGGTGGTCATTGAAGTGCACATTCAGAAACTGATTTAACTACTGTTAAGTCTTGAGTGTTTGACATGTCACGCCATGCTGATAAATAACAGGATTTTAAAACAAGCATTCTCAGTGGTTCATTTTGGCTTCCCAGCAATGTCTGTTACAGGATAGGCTATTGCTGGCAAAGAATTGATGATATCTTGGCTTTTCTGTATATTTCCCTCCTGCCAGGTTAGCCATGAAAAAGATTGTTGTCTGACTCTGGAGTGGGACAGAGTGAGGGTGTTTGACAGAGAGATTGCTCAAATGTTCCTAAACATAACAAAAGTAGCGAAGGAAGCAAAGGTAAGGCTGAATTCCAGTTTCAAAACTCCAGTTGTTTCAGTGTTAATTTTAAATAGTACCACACATCTTCTCTCACAGTCTGTCAGGGGCCACTGGGTTTGCTCACTGAAATAAGCTCTTTGCAACTCTCCCCTGTTCAGAATGGAAGGGAAGGACGGTGTCCAGTCCTGGCATCCAGTGACATGCGGGATTGTTTATGGGGGTGCATTCAGTGAAGGGGAGTCTGAGTCGATGCAAACATCAAACAGAAACTGAGCAGGAAGAGCAAACAGTCTCTCATGCATTGGGGATTTTTCAGGGGAGATTCAGTGAGACCATGTGAAGGCACGCTAGGGTAATGGCAGGCACACTGGTACCCACAGGCACCACTTTGGCAATCCCTGGCTGTTTAGTGTTGCTGTATGATATTTTGTAGTGTTGGAACTAAAAGGGTTGTTGCTGGCTTCCTCCTTCCTGTACTGAATTAGTGACGAAGACATTTAGTTTGCAGTCCTTTACCCTGAGAATAACTCCAATTGCACTCAGTGGGACTCATTTTCAAGTAGATGTATATAGGATTACGCTATTAATTTGCTTTCTGCTGCGTTTGACTTTCAGGATAAAATTGCTGTGACTGTCCCCAGTAGGTGTATACAAACTTACATTTAAAAAACAAATCACAGCAGTTTTTCCTCCTGCAGAGCAAGCTCAGAGCAAATCACCCATAGATATAATTACATTTCAGTAACATAAAATCAACATTTAATTGACAAACTAAATGTTACATTTTACCAACCTAATAATATATAGCAGGCAATAAAACCAGCCATGCAGCGACAGAACTATGTCTTAGTTAAAGACACATGATTGTTATCAATTAAAAACACATTACAGTAATATCTCAGTTAACAAAGTAGATACACTCCTGGACATTACTACTTTAACAGAAACTTTGATACCAGATGTAGGAATAACATGGAAAGAATAGGGAGAGGTTCCTACACCCGCTCACAGATGGTGGGGCAGCTTCAACAGGGGCTTTAAAGGTCGCCTACCCAGAACCCACCTCTTCCCCCTTCTGAATTGTATTGGATCCTTCCCTCCCCAGCCCTGGGAGAAAGCAATAGCTCTATTTAATGCAAAGCAAACACACAGTCTTGTCAGGTTCACCCTAGCAAAGCAAAGGCATATCAGTTTATTGATAGCAAAGCAGTCACAGTCTCATCAGTTTCACCTAAAGCAAAAACACAGGCTTGAAAGTTTATCTATAGCAAAGCAAAGACATAGGCTGGTCAGTTTTACCTTAAACCGAAGGCACAGGATTGAAAGTTTATCGATAGCAAAGCAAAGCTGATCAGTTTTACCTTTAAAAAAGCGTTTGTTAAAAGGAGCTTCGTTCCTGGAGGATTCCATAGTTGAAGTATTATCGTATTGTAAAAAAATTGTAAGATTGTCGGAAACATTCAGAACAGCAGAATTAAAATGAAAGTGTGCAAAAAAACCCCCGCCTGCTGGTATAAGAGCAGCATGAAATACCTTCAAATCTCCCAACTTCCTTGTCCTCTTGTATAGTCCAGGTCAGGGGAGGCTGGCAACCTTCCCCTTAGGCCTTATTAAGAGATGTCTTTCTATTTTGTAGATAGAGTCTGTGAGTAAAAAGGAGAAAGCTAAGCAAAGACCTCTGGCTCTCAATACTGTAGAGATGTTAAGAGTTGCCAGTGCTGCATTGGGTAAGTATGTGGCCCAACAGTATAGATGTCACCAGGGCTGTGGAGTCGGTACGCCAAACCTTCGACTCCGACTCCTCTATTTTTCTACTGTCTGACTCCGACTCCTTCATAAATGGCAAATGTATATTAACTAGTAATAACAAATTTACTGTAGTAAAATGGTAGGACAAGGCATTTCATCAGGCTAGATTGATAGAACATAAAATATATTTATTTGATTAAAATTTCTGAACAAGAAAACTTTCCTAAATTTCTATGAAAGTTTTTATTTTGAAGTCGGTGTCGGTACATTTCTACCGACTCCACCCAAAATTGCTTCCGACTCCACGACTCCAACTCCACAGCCCTGGATGTCGCCTCAAGTCTGTGCCTTGGAAACCTTTTTTTTGCCAATTCAAATAAGGGATAGTTCCTACAGAATATGCAGACAAGCAGTAGTGGCGAGGTGTGTGCATGTGCTGCGTTGCTGGCCTGGTTTCCCAACACCATGCACCTCAGCTGGTTACCGGGAGGGTCAAGGCAATAGGGAGCTCTGCACGGGGCAGGTGCAGCGGTGGGGCCAATACAATGTCCCAACACTGCACTTGCACCATGACGAGCTCCCTGCTGCCTTGCCTCTCCCTCTCCGCAACTAGCACCAGTGCACAGCGTTAGGAAGCCAGGTTAGCAATGCAACCCCCACCCCCGCTGCTTCTGAAAATAAGGGATCGCCTTGCAAAACATGCAGAGGATCACTAGACATAATTCGCAATATGTGAGCAAGACCGCCTTAATTTCCAGACTTTTCCTTGGCAGCTATGTTTACCTTTGGCTAGATTTATAACGTATCCTATATGGTTCCAGAGAGAGTGCAGGGTCAGAGGGAGAGAGTGTGATGCTGTGCAGTTGTACATGAGTGAGGCCCATTCAACTTAATGCGACTTAGTGTAAAGGGTCAAGCTGTAAACAGTTCTCCATCTCTCTCTTACTCACCTGCCATCTTTATTCCCATCTTCCTCTATGCTTATGCGCCTGCTGCGTGTGGGAAGCTTTACCATAATAAAGAGCAATACAGAATAGCATATCTCCTCTCTTGTTATCTCCCAATCCTTTTCTCTTACATTGGCTTCTTTAGATTTCTTCTAGGGCTGTCATTCAGTTGAAGAAATCTTAGGGCCAACTGCAAACCTCTATCCACTTACCTGAGAGTAAGCCACATTGCAACTGGATCCTTTTAATTGGAGATGCCAAACTGAGACTTTGGAGAGTCACTTTGAGTCAGAATAGACTGTCTAGATGGACAGGTATTCTGACGTGAGGCAGCTTTCTATGTTCCTAATCGTGGGAAAGATTAGGGTAAATCTGGAAAAAGTCTTGTGACTTTATATGTAAAAAATGTTACTAAACCAATAATACAATTAACATTTTTTTTAAAAAAGTACATATTTTATTTCTAGGAATGGGACCACAACATACTATGCAAATAGCTGAACGGCTTTATACTCAAGGTTATATTAGTTACCCTCGAACAGAAACTACCCATTATCCAGAAAACTTCGATTTGAAGGGCTCTTTGCGACAGCAGGCTAATAATCCTTACTGGGCCGAAACAGTAAGTGTGCGAAATGAAATTCTCTATTTTTATACGTAAACTTTTTATTTGGAAAAGCAACGTGGGAAAGGTCATTGCGCCGAAATGGCACATCTTGCAAACTCCTATGCAAACACTGGGAAATACATAGGCCATGATCCAGCCGACGTTCAGCTCTCCTAAGCACCATTGATTTCACTTGAGTTTTTTTCAAGCACAGGCTAAAATGCTTCCCATTGAAATCAGTGGAAAATTCTTGGACTTCAGCAGGATCGTGCCCATTCAGCTGAATCCACGGCTGGCACCTTTCATATGCTTTCTTTTGCTTTCTTCCTAGGTAAAAGCATTACTGTCGGAAGGTATTAACAGGCCAAGGAAAGGGCATGATGCAGGTGACCATCCCCCGATAACACCAATGAGAGCTGCCACAGAAGCAGAACTAGGTGACTGATGATTCAGAATTCTGAACTCATAAGGACTGGCTACAGTTTTATAGATCTCATGGAAAGGGCTGGGCCTACAAGCAGATCTTTAGGGTGCAGAGGGGGGCTTTGACTTGCATCAATGCAGTGAAGTTGAGTTGGAGGTATTTTTATTAGCAACTATGGTTACTTCATACGGCTAAGCAATCTCTCAAGTATGTTTACTGACCTTGCAGTTTATGAACATGTCTGGTGCCAAGAAAGCAAGTCTACATTATTATGACTAGGCAATTTAGTTGAAAGTTAAGATAGTACCATTTGAAAAGAGCAGTCAGTTTTGTAGAGATTAAGCAGTCCTAGTCAGTCTTGCTTGTATTCCTTCCTGCCAGAGCTACTGGTCCCTCTTGCTAGTGAAAAATAAACTTAGTCTGTGGGTGTTTTGACTCAATCAGACTGGTACTTTACAGTCAGCTAAGCATGGGAGCTTTTACGGAAGCTGACTCTTCCTTAGAAACAAGAATCCTCTGAGGGCCAGCCTCAAAGCATCATGATAGGTATTAATGTTTGGGAATTTCCTATGTCAGGTAGATTTCAGTAGAGAGGTTTGTATCATGAGGCCTTATCCAGCAGCAGCATGAGTCGTCTCTACAACAGGGATTCCCAAACTTTTTTCCCTTGTGAACCTCTTGAAAATTGCTGAGAGTCTTGGTGGAACACTTCATCATTTGTCTGCCCGTTGTAGCAATTGTAATGCGCCGTGCTAGACGCCGTATGGTTTTTAGTTGTCTTTGTATTGCTTCTTTTGTTTCGTATATTGAAAGAATTCAAATTGTAAGACAGTAAAAGGCAATATAAGAAATAAAAGAACCAATAAGAATACAGTTAAAAGTCGGTGTGAATATTTAATACAGATATGCCGCAGCCCACCTTCATGAAGCTTGCTGACCGCTGGTGGTCCATGGACCACAGTTTGGGAGCCTCTGCTCTACAGGATAGAAGGAGAGCGGTCTAAGGCCAGTACTGTATACTGCTCCTCTGCCAATAACAGCATCATATCTACTATACGTAAATGTGTTTGCCAATTGGGGATGGACCGTGGCTCAATGGTAGAGCATCTGCCCTGCATTGTGAAGGTGCAGAATGGATCTAGACGTATAAGGTTGTACCCAATTAAGACCTACTCAGACGAACCTTAGTCATGTGCATTAATTTACATGAGTCTGCTTAGAGTAGAACTAGCATTGGGTACAACTCATTAGGATTTGTCCATCCACTTATAAGCTCCAGGCTGGATTACTGTAATGTGCTCCATGTGGGGCTGCCCTTGAGCTGCAGCTGGTGCAAAATGCAGTGGTGAGACTGCTGACTGGGGCAGGGTATCGCCAAAATGTCACCCCGCTGCAGAAAGAATTGCACTGGCTGCCCATTACCTGCTGCGCTAAGTTCAAGGTTCTGGTTTTGGTGTGCAAATAACAAGATAAAAAGTGTGAAGCATTCACTGGAAAAATAAAAAGGAGGTCAAAAACCAGAATGCTGGAAAGATATGACTTTATTCTGTGCACAAAGGCATCTAATAATTTCTTGTATATAAAAAAAGATGAATTTCTGTATAAAATATATCAAAGCCCAACGCGTTTCAGCCTGTGTAGTCAAGCCTTCATCAGGGGAAAATAAATTCTTCTGTGAAGTATTATGACAACCTGGTATTTTCCTTATTGCTGTTGTCATGTCTGGTGTGCAAAGCCCTATACAGTTTGGGACGAGGATACCTGAAAGACCGTCTTACCCCTTATATACCCAGTTGATCAATGCTCTCTGCAGATGAGGGCCTCCTGCAGATACCGTCGTACCAGGAAGTTCGTTACACACAACATAGGAAGTGAACTGTTTATGTAGTGGCACCTACCCTTTGGAATTCCTTCCCCCTACAGGTGCCATCTCTGTTATCTTTTCGGCACCTACTGAAGACCTTCCTCATTCAACAAGCCTTTTAAGTAAAGACCTTATCCCAGTCTTCGTCTGTGTTAAAAATGGCTTTTTAATATGTTTTTAAAGCTTTTTTAAAAAAGATGTTTTGTTTTTAATATATCTTAAAGTCTGTTTTTATGATGTTTTAGAGTGTTTTTAGTGTTTTTGTTTGCTGCCCTGGGCTCCTACTGGAAGGAAGGGCAGAATTAAATTTAGTAAGTAATAAAAAAAAAGTTTTGAAGAACTGTGCTTGAATAAATTAGTTTTCCCCCTTTTTTCCTACATAATTTTACAAACTTGTCCTTTTACTCAGTTCTTCAAAAGTGGTATGCAATCTTGACTCTTTGTATTTCCAGGTGGTGATGGATGGAGGTTATATGAATACATTACTAGGCATTTTATTGCCACTGTCAGTTCTGACTGCAAATACCTCCAAACAACCATTGCTTGCAGCATTGGTCCTGAACGTTTTACCTGTATAGGAAAGACTGTTATTTCCCCAGGTAAGGAGGAACAAAAAACTGGCCTTATCTCATTCTCCATCTTTGTTCGTTCAGTTGAGTCATATTTTTAAAACTTCTATGCACTTGTGGGTATTGCCGACCCCCAAATGGTGTAGAATGTACGTAAGGTTCCCTGAGCTGCTTACAGGATTGTTACAGAGACAACATTGAGAGAGTGGAAGATGTATCTTGCTCTGAGGTCCTTGGAAGAAGCAAACTACAAACACTACGTTCAGTTCAAGGATATAAATAATTTTGATCTCTTAGCATTTTGCTAAATACAATCACTTATAAAGGCCTGTCGGTATATACATATACCTCTCAATATATACATTTAATTATTTTTGCTGCAGTGTTATTGTTGCATAGAGGAGTGTTTCCCAAACTCTTTTCACCCATGGGTCATTCGAAAATTGCTAAGGGTCTTGGGGGACTTCTTAATGTTTTTTCTGCCTGTTGTAGCAGTTCTAATGCACTGAGCTAGATGTGGTATGATTTTTAATTGTCTTTTTAGACATACCACATAACACCTGAATGAAGCTTTTGCACCACAGTTTGGGAATCCCTGGCACAGAGTTTCTGTGCCTGAGTCTGGAATATGGAGTCTTGTTAGATTCCCGGGTATCGTTGGTGGGCAGTTGTTTTTAAAATCACTGGGGTCATTGCAAGTTTCAGATACCATCTCTGTATATTTGTATCCTATAGTAAATACTTACAACTATTTTCTTACCCAGAATTGGGGCTATTGTGAAATACACTGGGATTTCAAAAGTGACTTAATGGTAGGGTGTCAGAAGATGAGCACCAACCAGTTAACCTCCAACCAAAGGAGGGCTGAGATATGGAAGTTTTAAAGCAACAATACTGGCTTACTTAAAATTGTAACTCTACTACAGGTTTCACAGAGATTATGCCCTGGCAGAGCATTCCACCAGAAGAGAGTCTTCCCAACTGTGAGAGAGGTGCTGCCTTCCCCATCAGTGAAGTAAAGCTGCTGGAAAAACAAACTAATCCTCCTGATTATTTGACTGAAGCTGAGCTCATTACTCTGATGGAAAAACATGGCATTGGTAGGAACTCGTTCGCAAGCAACTTCTTTAACATTACCTGAAACTGGGGGAAACAATTTTAATTTAATCGTCTAATAATGATCTTCTGACATTACTTGAAATATGTATTTATTTGATTTATATCCCGCCCTTCTTCCCAGCAAGAGCCCAGGGTGGCAAATACTTGCAAAATACCGGTGGTGGTAGTAGTAGTGTGTGTGTGTGAGAGAGAGAGAGAAAGAGAGGGAGGGGGAGAGAGAGAGAGAGAAAGAGAGGGAGGGAGAGAGAGAGAGATAGAGAGGGAGGGAGGGGGAGGGAGAGAGAAAGAGAGAGGTGTCTGTCCATTGCACGATTAGTTGAGACTGGAACAGAGTTGAACAAACTTCATGCTCACATAATACACTTAAAAAAAAACCAACTAAAATCCTAAGATGCATCAGCCAGAGCCATGTGCAAAATAGTGGTTCAGAGGGCAGACATACACTTAAAATGAAAGAACACTGTGCCTCTGAGCATATATTCAGCCCAAGAATTTGTTTTCAATACCAGCTCTGACTTCCCAGTACTTTCGTAAACCAATCAACTCCTGGTTTTCCTAAAGCTTTCTTGGTTTCAGCAGCCTAATTTAGAAACTGGGTGGGGGGAGCCTTCCTGTTCTTGCTATTGGACAAATAATTGGAAGTCAGAAATCCTTGTTGATCTTCTGCAAATCACCCGGAGACCTAGTAGATCCCAGTCTATTTCTGCCTGCACCTCTGATCTAGGCAATCCAGTATCTGGGGTAGTGGTCGGGTTTTGCATGCTGTTATGAAATGCCACCCTTCTTCCCATGGAAGTGATTTTAAATAATTCATTTCCATGCAAAAAAAGTAAATGGGTACACTCAGAGACATCATTGGGATGGGGGCTAAACATGGTCCTTGCTTCTGATAATCCCAGTGCCTTGGAGTGAGGGCCAGCACGGCCCTTTTTCCAACTATATCCCAGTCTTCAATTCATTTTACTCTCTTCCAGGTATTTGGGCTGCGTCTATTGTAATTTGGTCCACAATGAAATCCATTAAGTTTCATTCCTAAATCTCCAATCCTATGCCCATTTACCTGGGAGTAAGTCCCACTGAACTCAGTGGGACTTCTGAGTAGACATCTATAGATTTACACTGTCCCCAGTTTGAATTTTGCCTCTGGCGTGAACTCACTAGGTGGCCTCTGGCAAACAACACTCCTTCATCAACAATCGTCCTTCCTCTGCAATATGGGGGATGCTAATACTGATTTGCCTTACAGGATGGTTGTTAGTTGGTATCTATTGGACCTAAATTGCTGCTGCTGTTGTTTAAACTCTGTTTGTCTCTCTGTGTCTGTATATATGTGTGTGTGTGTGTGTTTAAAATTGTTTTTATATATTCAATTGTTTAAACTTTTTATATATGTAACTGTTTTTATATATATAGTTATTATATTTAAATTGCTTCAGGATGCCTCATGGGAAGTAATTCATAAATGAAATTAATAACAATAGCCTGATAATGCAGATGAACCACTTTGAATTCTTTTAAAGCATTATATAAATGCTAAGTATTATTATGATGGTGATTACTACTAGGAACGGATGCCAGCATTCCAGTTCATATCAACAACATCTGCCAGCGCAACTACGTCACTGTGGAGAGTGGCCGCAGACTGAAACCTACAAACCTGGGCATAGTTCTGGTCCATGGCTACTATAAAATAGGTTGGTTTGTGTCTGTTTTCTGTGCATTTTTGGACAGCTCTGGAGACCCTCGCTTCTGTAGGGAAAAGAGTCTAGCCGAAGGAGAGATGTAGGGTGTTTTTTTTAAAAAAAGTGGTTTAAGTGCTTGCTTCGGCAGCACATATACTAAAATTGGAATGATACAGAGAAGATTGGCATGGCCCCTGCACAAGGATGGCATGCAAATTCATGATGTGCTCCATATTGGGGGGGAAAAGTGGTTTAAGGAATCCCTTTGTATGTGACCACACCACTGTGAAGAAGATCCTGGTGGATTGAGCCCATTATATTCCCACTTTAATATCTGTTCTGCCTCTGATTTTCCTCTTAGATGCAGAGCTTGTGCTTCCTACCATCCGCAGTGCAGTAGAGAAACAGCTCAACCTAATTGCTCAAGGTAAAGCAAATTATCACCAGGTCCTAGAGCACACCCTGGATATCTTCAAAAGGAAGTTTCACTACTTTGTTGATTCAATTGCTGGTAAGGCTTTTTTCCACTTGAATCTTACCTAGCCTTGGGTACTGAAATCAAGAAGTAAACAAAGTGCTTAGTCACATTCTTTGGCTTGTTCTTTTTTGGCAGGCATGGATGAATTGATGGAAGTGTCTTTTTCACCACTTGCTGCTACAGGCAAGCCCCTCTCCCGCTGTGGAAAATGCCATCGCTTTATGAAGTATATTCAGGTGAAGATGATCTAGAATTTATGTTAATACAAGGGAACAGATTCAGGGTGTGTGTGTATTTATTAAAATCATCTATGGCACGCCTTTTCATTTTATTTTTTTTAAAAAGACCATATACCCAGGGTGGCTTGCAACATGTTAAAAATCAACAACAACCTCTTAACAATCAAGTTAAAAGGCAGGAGTACAGCAGATAAACAAAAAATCAGTTTCAAAGGGATCAGCAGAATAACTTGGCAGACTTAAAAGCCTAGTAGAAAAGGAAAAGTCTTTGCAAGATGGCCAAAGACCATGAGGGAGAGGGGGCAACATGAGTTTCCTAAGGCAGGGAGCTCTGGAGCATAGGCCCAGACACATCCCACCAACACCCAGTGGGGCCCGGAAAAGAGCATCTCTGGTATCTCTTCATGAGTAGGCTGGCTCATATGTGATAAGGTGGTCTTTTAGGGCAGCCTTTCCCAACCAGTGTGCCTCCAGTTGTTGTTGGACCACAACTCCCATCAGCTTCAGCCAGCATTGCCAATGGTCAGGAAGATGGGAGCTGTGGTCCAACAACATCTGGAGGCACACTGGTTGGGAAAGGCTGTTTTAGGGTATCTGGGTCTTAAGCTGTTTGAGGCTTTACAGGTGATAACCAGCACTGCGAACTATGCCTGGAAATGGACCAGGATCCAGAGCAGCTATGGTAATGTACCTCCCCAAAACTGGTTCCCATTATAACGTTCATACCTGCTGCTTTCTGGAACTGCTGAGGTTTCCAGACACTTCAGTGGCTGTTCCAGATAAGATACCTGATAAAAGGATTCTGTTAACAGCGGGTGAATCCTAACAAGGTCAGGGACACTTGATTTAGGCTTTCCATCTTGCCAGCTGAAGAAGCCTTCTGCGTAAGGTGGTGGAAGGAAGGGTCGGCATCCTTCTTAACAGTGTTTTCCGTTACTCCTTCTAGGCAAAGCCAAGCCGTCTGCACTGCTCCCACTGCGATGAGACCTACAGTCTTCCCCAGAATGGTGTCATCAAACTCTACAAAGAGCTGCGATGCCCCCTGGATGACTTTGAACTGGTGCTGTGGTCCTCTGGCTCTAGAGGGAAGAGCTATCCGCTGTGCCCTTACTGTTACAACCACCCCCCTTTCAGGGACATGAAAAAAGGTTAGGTCCCCCACAGTGAAATACATATTGGCTTGGTCCTTTTTGTGACATGTTTTTTAGTAACCTCCCTTGCAGTGTTTTTATTTTGTTTGTTTATTTATTTGATTTATATCCTGCCCTTTCTCCCAGTAGGAGCCCAGGGCAGCAAGGTTTTTAAGAACAAAACCTGCTGCAGTTGTCATTCTGACCACTCGGGATACCATACTTGAAAAACCATATCTTGAGCCATAAGATCACAACTGATGACTAGTTTTCACTTAATCACATTCCTCTGATTAAAACGTGCATCAGAGGTATGTGTCAGACACGGGCACATAGATTGCTGACGTGCGGATGTATAGATGCTTCAAGTGTGTCACTACGTTAGAATTTCACTTAAAGCAGTGAACATGAGTGAAACCTGTAGTTTTTATAAAACCTTCCACTGTTAATAAGTGAAAGCTTAGATGGACTCTGCTATCTATAAAGCGTGACCTGTTTTCTCTTTCCTGGGCAGAAGGGGCCACTGTTGTTCTCTTTTCTCCCAGTAGAAGAATCCTGAAAACAATCCTGATTGGTTTCAATCTCATACACAGGGCTTTTAGGAATTTTTGTGGCTGTAAGTGCATCACAAACTAGAGAATATACCCTCTAATGTAGGAATGGGGAACCTTAGGCCCAGGGACCAAATACGGCCCTCCAGGCCTCTCTATCTTGCATCAGGACTCCCCAGGCCAAACCCCATCTGCCTGCTCTGCATCTTCCTTGAGTGCTCTTGCCTGGCTGGAGTGTGTCCTTAACTGTGATGGTGCCTCTTGCTTCCCTAGGAGTGAGTGAGTGAAGTGCGCCTGTGTACAGAAACGTCTTTTGTGTGTGGCTGGAGTGTAGCTACTGTGCAGCGGTAGGAGTCACATCCATGGCTTCACCCACTTTTTGCCTCTGGTTCCAGCCACCACTGGCATGTGGCCCTCAGTAGGTTTGCCCACAAGGGAATGTGGCCCTCAGGCTAAGTAAAGATTCTGCACCCCTGCTGTAGTGTAAAATCTGAGAGCTACTGCAACATCTTGAAAACCCAGCTTTCATTGTAAAAGGACAAATGTCTAGTTTGAAAAAAGCACAGCCTTTTTTCTAGAGAAGCAGAAAATTGGCAGGTGGGGCTTTTCCCAGCATGAATGTGGAAAGATCATCACTGTTTGAATTTCTGGTTTCCAGGTAGCTGTTAAAGATACAGGACCCTGCCATGAAAAAAAGTAAAAGAAGACCTTTTCCAAGCAGCCAGTTAATAAAGAGAGGGCTTTTTGATTAAATTTCCAGTGCTTTATTCTGCGGGTGGGATTTTCTCGATTGGCACAACTCCCATTCCATTAAGAAATCCAAATTGTACAATGAGAGTAGAGACACCAAATGAATAAAGATGCAAAGTATGTGTAAGTTTTCAAAGTTGTCTAACTTGCAATAATTTATTGCAAGTACGGGATCTGGAATGTTAGATTGCAGAATTTGTTGGCAAGTAGCTGTTGTCGTTTTCCAGAACTCTAGATCCAGTTATTTGCTTGCTCTCATACAGAAGGGCCCAAAATGTGACTTGCAACTTTCCCTCATAGTCTGGTATGCTTTGTGGCTTCTTTTTCTTCAGGAATGGGCTGCAATGAGTGCACCCACCCCACATGCCAGCACTCGCTGAACATGCTTGGGATTGGACAGTGCGTGGAGTGTGAGAATGGAGTGTTGGTGCTTGACCCGACCTCTGGGCCCAAGTGGAAGATGGCCTGCAACAAATGCAACGTGGTGGTACACTTCTTTGAAAACGCCCACAAGGTACGCGTGTCAGCTGAGACCTGCGAGTCATGTGATGCCGCACTGGTGGATGTGGATTTTAATAAAGCCAAGTCTCCCCTCCCTGGCAATGAGACTCAGCACTCTGGCTGTGTGTTCTGTGACCCTGTCTTCCAAGATCTGGTTGAACTAAAGCATGCAGCAATGAAGCATCCTATGCACCGTGGAGGACAAGGGAAAAGGCAGGGCCGAGGAAGAGGAAAAGGCAGGAGGCTGGGAGGAAGGCCAAATCCAAAGAAACCAAAAGACAAAATGGCTGCTCTGGCTGCTTATTTTGTATAATAACCTTAAGATGATACCTATTAAATAATAAAGCTCTATACAGTGTCTTTGTTAGTTTATCTTCCTAGTCTCTATTAACCGTTAAACACTGCAAATCCCTTCTTTGTGTTGGACCTGTAAAAGGAAAGACAATTACAACGGGGGATTTTTAGTTTAAAAGAAAGGAGATATGATACAGGTTAATAAAATTTGTGCAAGGGTTTGAGAAGCAGGTAGGGGAGTTTTTCTACCTCTGTAATACAAGGCTTATCCATTGAAACTGATTGATGGAAGATTGAAGACAGACAAAAGGGGAAAACGTCACACTGTAATTTATAGAACTCAGTGCCACAAGATTTGTGGATGGCCACTAGCTTGGGTGGCTTTACAAGGAGATGAGACAAATTCATGGAGAAGTCTATCAGTGGCTATTAATCATGATGGCTGTGCAGCCTCCAGGTTCAGAAATAGTAATCCTCTGAGGGCTATTCCCTTCAGGTTCTGCTTGTGAGCTTCACGCAGGCATCTGGTTTGTCGCTGTAGGAACGAATGCAGAACTAGATGGACTTTTAGTGTGATCCAGCAGAAGTCTTCTTATGTTTCTTTGGTTGTATTTATTTAAAATACTTGTTATCTGCTCTTCATTGTATAAACATTCCCAGAGCTAGGATACATGAACAATTTTAAAATGCAACATCTAGAATAAAACACACAAAAATATTCAGAATCTCAATGACCAATAAAATAATAATTGGCAATAGGCTTCAGTATCAATACCCAGCAAACACCTGAGCAAACAAATGTCCCTTCTGCTAGTGTCAAAACTCATGAAGATCAACTTCAGTTTTTTATCAGCACAGCCAATGGTGAGGGATTATGGGAATTTAAAAATTTTAAGGAAGCCCATTTTTAATGTTGTTTGAATTGTTTTAAATATGTGTTTTTATTGTATTTTGATATTGACTGTTGTGAACCGCCCAGGGAGCTTCGGCTATGGGGCGGTATATAAATTTAATTAATAAATAAATAAATTGTAGTTCAGCAACTTTTAGAGAGCACCACATTGGCTGCCCTTTGGATAGGAAGTGGAGTCATTCTAAACCTAAACGAGATTAAACAGATTATCTTCAGGTTTTATACTTGGGGAGTTCAGCAGAACCACAATCCAAAACAATTTCTGGATTTTGTTCATAGAACAAGCCAGAACTGAACCTGAACCTTTAATCTCTCACACACACCCCTCTTGAACTCAAGCTGAAAAACAAAAACATGGTAACTAGTTTGAAATAATTTGTTGAGTAATAAAATGCTCCAGAGATTCTGTAGAGCAGGGATGGAGAACCTGTGGCCCTCCAGATGTTGGACTCCCAATTGCCATCAGCTCCAGCAAGCATGGGCAATGGCTGGGGATAATGGGCGTTGGAAGTCTGTTCCATGTGGAATGGTTTTACATGTTTTAGAATTGTAATGGTTTTAGGTGTTTGTAACCCACCCTAGGACCTCATGGTGAAGGGCAGGTAAGAAATTGATAAAACATCTGGAGGGCCACAGTTTCTCCATTTCTGCTGCAGAGAGACATTACCCAGGAAACCATCAAAAAGTGAGTTGGTAGTGTTCTGTCTTGTTTTCCTTGAACTGTGCCTTTTGTGTCATGTATTGGATATATAACCTTGGATATGTAATATTTGGGGAGTGAGTGGATTTTTAGCTTTCATATTCCCTACCTGCAGGGACAGGTTGCTGTTTACCATTGCTATGCCTCTTGCTGGATACAGCTTGCAGCGATGGAATGCATATTGTCTGCAGTTGTTATTGTTGCCTGTGAATTTATGCTCTCTCATTGGCTGGCTGATAGGGTCCATCATTATGCCCTGCCGTGATTGGTGGCACTTTGACAGCAATGCCAAGATATGCTCTGCTTTTGCTGGAGGGTGTTTGGATGTCGCACTGTGATTGGTGGAATGCAATACAATTGCTAGATGCTCTCTGGGTGAGGCCAGGAGCATTCCGGGCATTGCTCTTGCTTGTAATTTTTGTAAACACTTGTTCAATGTAGAATTTTGCATTGTGCTGAAAAGGTGCACAAGTCATATCATCAGGCTGTATGGCAAGGATGCTGCTACTAGCCTCACTTCTCCCAGGGGCTGAATCCCTATTTTCCCCCCTGCCTCAATTCAGCAGAAATCCTTACTGTTGCTCCAGCTTAATCTGAGCCAGGGCTCTGCCATAGAATAAATAAGTTTTTTAAATGTTGGTCTATGTGCAGCATGTATTTTCCTTTCTACTGAATAACTTATCCAAAGCAAGCTTCTAGCCTGTATATTTTTATTTTTAATATAACTGACGTGAGGAATACAAAAAGGCAGCCTTTTGAGCAATGCTAACAATGGAGGGGGGGTGAAGAGAGGTCTGATGCTTTTAAAAGACTAAGGCTGCAATCCAATACACTTACCTGGGAGATCCCTACGGAGCTTCTGAGTAGAGATTGTACTGGATTGCAGCCCAAAAGTACAATCTTGTTTATGTGGAAGAAAATCCCATTGTTTCCAATAGTGTTTACTAATGAACTGTACCTGCTGCCCCATCCACAGTACAGCGATGCAGTTCACTAGTAACCTGGGAGTAAGCCTGACTGAGCTTATGCCCACTGGAGGCTGGTCTGTTTGGCCATATGGAGTCCTGCCTCACCAGCCTGTCTGCCCTAAGCCAGCCGCCACCTGCCTACCTTCCTTCTTCCAACCAGTCCTGGGGGTGGTAGCACTAGTTACCAGCTTCCTCCTTCCTAATCTCAGTGTTGCCCTTGTAGAACTCAGTAGGGAGGAGGATGGGGAGAAAACCAGAATGAGTCTGCTTGGCCTGTCGTTGGCTCTGGCTCCACCTAGTCTGGGCTCCTTGCAATCCGCCCCACCAGTCCGAATGGACACCAGCTAGCACTACTTAGGTCTGAGTATTTTTTTTTTAGTTACATTTATATCCCACCTTTCCTCGGCATACAACCATAGTTCTCCCCCTCCCGATTATATCCTCACAACAACCCTGTTAGGTTAAAAGAGAGTAACTGACCCAAGGTCACTCAGTCGAGCTTCATGGCCAAGTGGGGATTTGAACCCTGGTTTCCCAAGTCCTAAGTCATTCACTCTAACCACTATACCACACTGGATCTCCATGTCTAGGATTGTGCTGCAACATGACTGTGGCAGCAGCTTCCATGGATTGGAACCAACCACATCAGAGGCATAATGTGTTCATTGAACATAATACTCAATGTGTTATACATTGCGTATGTCTGGGCATGTATACACATACACCTGTATGAACACACACAACTACAGAGAGCTAGTGCATTCTTTACATAGGGGAAGTAGTCAATGCCAGCCCTACTCAGAGTAGACCCGTTGAAGTTGACAGACACGACTGACTTAGGTTCAGTCGTTTCAGTGGGTCTACTCTGAATAGGGCTTTAGCTGAATACAAACCCTGTGTGTGTACATCTTTCAAATCTGACACGGGGGGGGGGGGCTCCCTTCCAGGGAAGCTGCCGCCACAAATAACCTCTCCACCCAATACTTACCTGGGAGTAAGCCTCGTTAAATCCAATGGGACTGCACTGGAAATGTGTTAAATGTTTTAACATTGGGGGGTGGGGCGGTAGGAAAGGAGATTTTTCCAGTCAAAAGGTATGAAAACTGCGCCTAGGCAAGCTTGTACGTTGTCGAGCCCCAGCAGCCCCTCACTTTCTTTTGGCCTTTAAGCAACCCCCCCCCTCCGCCGCTCAAAGGTGAGGGGTCTTTGCCCCCCTTTCCCCTCCCCCTCTCGGACCTGTCAGGAACCGTTTACAAGCGGGGCGGGCGCGACTTCGCTTCCCTTCGGGGGACAGGAGGAGGGAGGCGGGAAGAGGAAGGTGGAGGCCAGGCTGTGACGGAGCCCGCCTCCCTCAGTCAGACGGCCCACGAGAAGCGGGCGGGTGCGTGTGTGTGTGTGTGCTGGGCCATGGCCTGCCCGGAGGCGGCGCGGGGCTTCTTGGGCACCCTCCTGCGAGCCTTCCCGAGGCCGCTGGGCCCAGACGATGCCGTGCCTTGGGGCCCGCCGGGCCGGCTTGGCGCCCTCAGCCAGGCCGAAGCGCCGGCGGAGCTGGCCGAGTTGGCCAGGACCTTCTTGGGGAGCAGGTAAGACTGGGAAGGGGGGGTCGGCCGGGTAGAGAGGCCGCAGAAGGGAGGAGAGGCTCGGGTGGGGGCTGAGGGGGCGCGGGGAGGAAGAGAAGAAAAGGGGGTGGCGGCGGAGAGCCCCCCCGAGGCCCTCACTGGGCTCGCAGTTGGGGAACGAAGCCCAGGCTGAGCTTGGCAGAATAGGCAAGGAGTGTGTGTGTATTTGTGGGTGTCACACACTAGCACGTGTGTGAGATTGTGGGGTTATTAGTGCATGTGTGAGGTGGGTGACGAGCCCCTTTGCAGGAAGGGCTCTGTCTGCCTATTGAAGACCTTCCTCTTTCAACAAGTCTTTTCAGTAGACACCTTATCCCAGTCTGCATTGGTGTTGGAATTACTTTTAAGTTGGGCTTCTTTTTCTTTTAAATGTGTTTTAAAAGAATCATTTTTAAAGATGTTTTGTTCTTAAGAAGTTTTAAAGATGCTCCTGGGAGGTGGGGCAGAATATTATTATTATGGAGAGGCAGATGGTTATTATTATTATTAAGTACATTAACAATTATATGTTAATATATTCTTGATCATTATTTATTAGTGTAAATTATTATTATTATTATTATCAATGATAATGACAGTAATAAGGGTGGACTTCTGAGGGCAAGCGTATGGATGCAGTTATAGGGGCGTATGTGGGTGGGAGGGATGATTAGTGTGTATAAGGATTAGGAGTCCCATGTGCACGTGCGGGGAGGGTATATATTTGAATATGTTTGGGTGCATAGGGTTATTAGTGCACGTGAGAGCACGATGGGAATTTTAAATGCGCGAATGTATGGGTGGAGTCATAGGAGCATGTGTAGGGTTATTAGTGCATGTATTTATAGAATAGCAATCATAAGCTGAGCTTGGCAATGTTACTTTTTTAAACTACAACTCCCATCACCTCCAGCCAGCACAGCCACTGGATTGGGCTGATGGGAGTTGTAGTTCAGAAAAGTTACTTTTCCAAGCTCTGAAGTACATATATGGGGAGGGCCTATTCGTGTATGGATGCGGTCATAGGGACGTATGTGGAGGAGGGAGGGATGATTCGTGTGTCTATAGATTAGGGGTCAGGGGTCACGAGTGCATGTATGCGGCATATGCACATTTAGGGTTATTATTTGTTTGTTCATTCATTTATTTTATTGCTGCATTTATGCCCCCCCCTTTCCTCCAAGGAGCACAAAGTGGCGTACAAACATGCTGTTCCGCCATCCCAATTTTATCCTCACAACAACCCTGTGGGGAGGTTAGGCGGAGAGATATAGTGACTAGTCACCCAGTGGGCTTCATGGCCAAGTGGATATTTGAACCCTGGTCTCCCAAGGCCCAGTCCGACCACTACACCTCATGTGGGGAGCGGTAGAATGATGTTATTAATGTCTGTGACTGTGTATGGATTAGGGCTCATGATTCAAGAGTGCAGGTGAGGAGAGGATATATTTAAATGCATTGGGGTTATAGGGTGCATATATGGGGTTATGAGTGTATGTGGGAAGAGGATGGGATTATTAACGCATGTGTGTATAGATTAGGGGGTCACAAATGCCTGTGTGGGGAGAGTATATCTGAATGTTTGAGTAGGGTCATAATGCATATCTGGGGTTATTAGTGCATGTGGAAGGAGGAGGGATTATTACTGCATATATGTATAGATTGGGGTCACGACTGTGTCTGTGGGGAGTAGGGCTGTGGAGTCGGAGTTGGGAGCAATTTTGGGTGGAGTCAGAGTCGGTAGAAATGTTCCGACTCCGACTCCTTCATAAATGGCAAATGTATATTAACTAGTAATAACAAATTTACTGTAGTAAAATGGTAGCACAAGGCATTTCATCACCACCATGTGAATCCAGAGCTTGGAAAAGTTACTTTTGTAAACTACAACTCCCATCAGCCCCAGGGATTGGGCTCGTGGGAGTTGTAGTTCAAAAAAGTAACTTTTCCAAGCTCTGGATTCACGTGGTGGTGATGACCTTGTGATACCATTTTACTACAGTAAATTTGTTATTACTAGTTAATATACACTTGCCATTTATGAAGGAGTTGGAGTCGGACAGTAGAAAAATAGAGGAGTTGGAGTCGAAGGTCTGGCGTACCGACTCCACAGCCCTGGTGGGGAGGGTATATTTGAATGCGTGACTGGATCATAGGTGCACATGTGGGGTTATTAGTGCATATCTCTGTAGATTGGGGTCATAGGAGCATGCATGGAGAGGGTGAGTTTATTAGTGTATGTGTATTGGCTGGGGGTCACGAATGAATGTGTGAGGAGGGTGGGATTTATGTTTTTAAGACATTTCTATACTGCTTAATCATTGACAGCAGGGTACGTAAAAACAAACCATACATATTAGCCGGTAACATAATGTGCTGTGGAGTGTTATCTGCAGTGTTTATCGGCTGCATTTGTACTAATGCACTCAAAGTTGAAAATATTAAAACAAGTACAGAAAAACAGTAAAACAGTAAAACAGCAACTCTCAGGGTGTCATTGGCCTTTTCAGGAGCTTGTGGCTCTTCTCTTTTGCCCTCCCCTGAGTGCACCTCTGGTCCTGAATATGGAGACAGGAACCATAAAGAATACTGTTATTTTTGATCTGATAGCCATGGTGATGGTTTCATGTTGCTTTTAGGTTGAACTGATTTTGTCTTTTATGGATTGTTAACTAGTTTTGACGCTTTTTAAAGGTAGAGTGGTATGATACGAAAAGTTTTCAGTAAACAATATGGGACTAGCTCATCCATGTACAGAAAGTAGTGTAGTCTGTTAAAGTTACAAACGGTAGCTGAGGAGGGTGAAGAGGAGAAATCAGCAGCCTGCTGCACAGTGTCTGATGGAACGGAAGTGCTTGGACTTCCTGATAAAAGAACAATATGTTCTAGCGTCCATTTAAGGATGAATGGGGTAAGATAAATGTTTGTGCGGGGGGGGAGCTTGATTCCACTCCCCATATTGGGGAGAAGAGACTAAATGGTTGTAGGTGGTACATAAAAATGTGTATGGCTGCCATTTTTATCCAGAAATCTAGTTCTGTTGAGAACAGATTGTATTAAAAAATGGGTGCAAATGACTAGAACTTGCTGGAACAAACATGTCAGAGGAGCGACTGGAGACTGTTTCAACAAGTATGGGTTTCCTTCAGAAGTGAGCATTGCCCACTAATAGTGCAGGCAAAGCCAGCAAATGGACTGAGCATCCTAAAATAATTCTTTTTATGAAACAAAGGAGGTTTGAGGCTACTACTACCCTAATAGGAGGAAGCCTGGGTATCCCATAGGTGTTGCTTTGAGCCAGAGGCGGCCAAGACAAAATTTGAACAAATACTGTTTGTGCATTTAAAGAGAGGAAATGTTTGTTGCTAAGTGAATTAGGCATCTGGTTCTTCCTTTTCATAAGTTCATTAGTAACTATGAAAGATTGGCAATTGCAAATAGAGGACAAGCTTGGCAGTTTAGACATTTTTTGTTTGGTTTATTAAATACAAGTAAAATACACATCCTAAATTTAGATCACTCTTTAGGGCATAAGAAACGTTTCCAATACAAACTGAAAAAATTCTGGTGCAAATTACTAATTGTAAATTAGCCTAATATGCCTAGGAAATTTCCAGAAAACTTTCCAATTTAAAACATTCAGGAAAACCTACATCACTGGGTAAACCACAAGCCAAATTCATGTGTGCTGCTTTAGCAGGAATCTGGTGTATCCCGCCCAACAATTTTTGGGGTACTGACTTCAAACTCTGTATTACTCTGAAAATGGCAAAGTGTTGTTTTTATATCTCTCTCATAAAGGTATGAAATTTGGTCCCAGAGGTACTAAAATATGTTGAGATACTGGTTGAGATGAGTTTCCTATAAGGCTCATTACAACTGTGAGGAATCTCATGATTGTTTGTGTTGTTAGGTACTAATTCACTATGCACCAACAATTTATTTCAGACATAATGAGAAGATAATGGGCCAGTTTAAAAAGAAAGAATAATGCTAGGCAAGTTGGCTTATGTTCAGTTGGATAGAACTGGAATGGGTAGAAAGGACCGATACTGGAAGAACTGTGCAGATGTGGCAGAGTGTCTACTACAGAAGATCCACTGAGCCAAAACTTATTTGGACTTTGAGAGGCCTGGGCCGGGCCAGTGGAGCTGTTGTCTGCAATGGGAAGGTTTCAGACACGTACGGTTATTTGCTGCCCTGGGCTCCTGCTGGGAGGAAGGGCGAGATATAAATCAAATAATAAATAAATAAATAATATATCATATTGCCATGTAAGGGAGGAAGACCCTAACCCAAAGAGCATTGGGAGAACTCCCTTTGCAGAGCTAGTGTGGCAGAAGAGGCAGCACAACATCTCAAGATAGGAGAGGCAAAGCAACATCCCAATCCCGATAGATTGCAATTTAACAAATTATGATAAATAAAAGCCTGATGGCTTATAAACATCGGCTTTTTTTCTAGAATACTCACCAGATTGCACAAATGCTCTTCTCCTCAGTCAGAATTAATCAGCTATTTTTCAGCCTGCTCTGCTGTTTCTAGCTGCTTTTATTTGTGTTCAATGGTGTACTAATTATTTACTGTTGATTTCATTATTTCGGTTGTTCTCAAGTTCTGTATCTTGTCCTGGCGTCTTTGGAGATGAAATATTTATATTTTTAACAAACACAGTTTTCAGGGGGGGAATGCATAAACCTTGATTTTGGTTAAATCTATTAATGTCTTTCCATCCTAGTTCTTTCACATGTGATATGGTAGATATTTTGATGCTCCTCTGAGTGGAAGTGCTTAGCGGCTAGGACAGCTTCTCTTTCACAGTTTTATATAATGTATCTACCATATCCCATATGCTGTTTTAAAGTAATGCTTATTGTCTGCTATTATGGGTTAAATGTAGGTCTTCAAAACTCTCCCAAGTGAAAGGCTTTCTTTGTACTGTCAGAGCAGCCAGAGATCAATGAAGTGAAGAGAGGGAGGAAATTAAATTTGCTTCCGCTAAGGCACAAAGGCACTTCCTGAATCAGCTGCATACAGCTATTTTTTTTCTTTGGGGAATGCAAGGGATAGGAAGTTCAACATTCGAGTTCCTGTGTGTGGTGGAACAGGGACCCCAAAGTCTTTTGTAAATGGAGCTGAAACTCTAGAATTGGATAGGCTAGTCTCTTCCATGTTTTTCCATCAATGCAGCGAGACTCTTCTCAAGCACACATAATTATCCAGGTGAAGTTTCATTGCGTAAACCTAGGGAAGGGACAGTAGACAAGGCTGAAAAATCATATCAAGCTTTTGGAGCATCAGTGTTTGCTAATCTGAAATACTAACATTCATTCAGCCTTTCCAGGGTTTTTTTTGTAACAGCAGATTTAGAATTCAGGGCTTATTTTTTTATGTTTGATATTAGTTACTTCATTCAGAACCTTCAATAATATTTGCCAGCAGCGAATGATTTAAAAATAATCCTAAACAGGTCCACATCATATTTGCAATCTGGGAACCGTGAATACAGTCTATGAATCTGTGTTCCTATAAGTTTCTAATGTTAAATAAATAATATCCTAGTTCTTTCTGGGGTTAGAAATAGAATGTAGGGTAAAATATCTGTTCACCTAATAATGAAGGAATGCAGAGTGGCTCAGTTTAATGTGTTCAAGGGTTGTGATGCGCTTTGATGAAGAATGTTTTCATTTAAAATTAAGGTTGGTTTGTGGTAGTCTGTGATTTACATGCTTCTTTGAAAATGCCAATTTTTCAACTAAGGCTAGTTAATCATCATTAAGTTCTACTGAACACAAGGGTAGCTTGGATTTGAAACTATTTACCTACCAAATTCAAGTTTAAAATCAAAGTAACCTCTGTCCACTAAGGAATGCTTCCTATTTTGTCTTTATGAAGCTCCCCAGTAATGAATTGTCACTCTGTGCTTACAGTAATAATTTTCTAAGGTTAAACCATGCTGATAGGTGAACATGTTGCAATTTCGTGACTATCATTATTATTACTAGCTGGTTCAATTAATGTTTGAATAGCCATCCTCAGTACTGCCATGATTCTACCTTGGATGTATTTTGCTGCAACTGTGCTATGATATGATGTCTCTAATGACATCTGTACAGCGGTTCTGAATTGGCATTTTTGTGGTTCAGCTTCTGCTGGTGTGTCTGCTTCAATGAACTTGTTACTCAGTAGTAGACAAAATGTTGCTGGACTGTGCTTTTAAAATGTGTTTTACTTAGACTCACAGAATGCTTGAAATATTAACAGTAAGACAGTCCCTGCCTTGAGGCTTACAGTCTACAGAATATGATTTAGAAGGAAAAAAGGATTGGAATGGGAGAGGAAAAGAGCAAACTCAGGCACTTGTTCTTAATTCGAAGATTCTCGTAACAACCCGAGCTGGAATGGAAAGAATTCAAGGAAAGGAGGAAGCAACAGTTGGTAGTGTTTCTGCAAAGTGTGATGGAGAGTTCCTGCTGTTCCATGTCTTCCTCTCCTATAGCCTCATAGCGAAACTCATCATGGTGAGTGCTTAGACCATTTCTGACGAGGGATGATCCTTTGGAGGAAGCCTGGGATCTGTTTTAGTTCTGCGCTTGCCAAGTACTTCAAGAGATATGACAAGAGCAGAGTCACAACAAGCCTCTCTGAATTTCCACCAGGGCTGTGGAGTCGGTACGTCAACCCTTCGACTCCGACTCCTCTATTTTTCTACTGTTCGACTCTGACTCCTACTCCTTCATAAATGGCAAATGTATATTGGTTTATGTTAAAATATTAATATTAAAATATTAATTTTATTTTGAAGCCGGAGTCTGTACATTTCTACTGACTCCGACTCAAAATTGCTTCCGACTCCACCCAAAATTGCTTCTGACTCAGACTCCACAGCCCTGATTTCCAAAGTCTGGACAGGGGAGCAGGAATGTTTTGCCTGACCTTGAGATGTAGCTTGGAGGTGCAGCATCATGAAGTCAGGGGCAAGATGACCATCTGCTCCTTGGGGGAGGGGCATGGCTCTACCAAAACACATTTCTTTTTTGGATGCCCACCAAGATCTACCAAAATGTGTGGATCCCTGACTTGGAGGGGCAAACAAGAAAGTGTGGATGACATCTCGAAATTAAATAAACAAGCTGTTCCCCCCAGAGTACAGCACATGCAGTTGTAAGGGTTGTGTTGTGTTTGTAGCTCTTTCATCCTGACACTCTTGATGTTAACACAAGAAGGAGCCTAACATTTCAGTAGCGGCATATTTTGCATTCCTGCCCTGCAGCTAGAGCTTGTTGGAGAGCCTCCTTGCATCTCAGAGATATTTAAATCCTTGAGACTCCAAAACTGTCAAGCCTCTTCCAACTTTATTATTCTTTGTTTGACGGCAAGAATTCTTGGTGGGGGGGTGGGGAGTGTCCTACTTTTCCACCCAGCAAAACTTGGCACTTTGAGACTTCATACTTTCACTGTTTCTATGAATAAGACATTTATGTAATTGAGTAAAATATTCTGCAGTCGCTGGAGACAAATCTTGCCGCTGGGTTAGAAACAATAAGTGTAATGGCTTGACCAGATTTGCTTTGACATATTACAAGTAGACCTGAACTGTTAGGTGTTTCCAGGGCACAGGGATATTCTGCAAAAGGGGACTCGCCTGTGGAATTCTCATTGAGAATTTTTGGCAAAGAGATTAATCTTTCCTTCCCACATCCTTATATTGCCCCAGTACCAACAGATTGGCAGGCAACTAAGTAGTATATGGTATTTTTGTAACCCATCAGCAACTCCTGTCCCAAGGCTTATCTTGGCAGTGGGGAACCTGTGACCCTCCTGATGATGTTGGGCTATAACTCCCATCATCCCTGACCGTTGGTTGTACTGGCTGGGGCTGATTAGAGGTGTCGTCCAACAGAGGACCACAGGTTACCCTTTCCTGGCTCTACATACATATGGACCGAGAGTTTCTAGCCAACGATGCTGTGTGTGCTTCCTTAATAGTAAGCAGAATTGAACTTGGGAAAGCTTACTTCTGAGTAAGTATACATTGGATTGTGCAATATGTTTTACTAATCTTATATGCCTGTAGGTTTGGCAGGTTTACTAGGTGGTGAAAGAGAGACTCCTTTTGAACATACGAGTTCTTTGTCGTCTAGCCAACCCAGATATGCTAATGAGAGAACTTACTAATGGATGGGTACAAAAGACTTGGGATCAGGGCCCATTGTTCATGAATCCCAGCTCAGATTAAATCATGAAGATGGTTCTTTTTTTGTGTGACTGGGGGGGAAAAACATACCATGCAACCCTAGCCCAGACTTGTAAAATAAAGTTACTAGCCTGCTGGAGGCCAGCAGAGCAGTGGTGAAGAGTTCCATCCTTCCTGCAGCAGCCTCTTGCTTTTCTATATCAGGCACAGAGGAGGGAAGGGGCATTCCAGCCTTTGTCTGGCCAGCCTGCTTGCTCACCTGCACGGAATTCCTTCTCACCTATGGCTATCAGGCTACTGCTTTAAACACCAAGGCTGCCCAGATGGAGGGTATGTTATGTTATTCTGGTGGCCTTTTTTTCTTTATTTTTCACTAGTAAATAGCAGATTGCTTTCTGAAAGCACAGAGACATATGATGGCTGCCCCTGCAAATCCTTCCAGCCCCATCAGTGAGGCTGCTTGAAGTGTGTGTGAAGGGCATGGTTTCCTCAGTTCAACATTATTCCTTTGGGACTGGTGCTGGTGCTGTGAGGCAGCCACACTCGCTACCATCTCCCCAAGCAACGCCCAGCTATTACATGATAGTTTTCCCTCTTCTCTCCCCCATCCCCCAGAATTTTTATTTAGCTCTTTGAAATCTGTGCATTCTTCCTTTCCAGTGCTGCTTGGTACTCTTCCCCCACATGGAAAAGAAAGGAAAATGGTGACCACAAGAGTGTCTGTTTTTGTGCAACAATGCTATCTATGCATCCATTACACACTGTATCCACTGTTACACTAAATAGGGATGGGGTAGAAAGTCAATTCAGATCGCATATCAAACCAAATCTATCAAATTCACACTTTCCAAAACAGTATGACAACTGAAACGCAGCCGTCCTTTGAAATTTGCACTAATCCGAATTTTGCAGTGCAGTTCAACCAAATAATGTTTATGAAAATGCATAGATTAGGAGGAAGTATATATAAAAATGAATACATTAGTTTTAAAAAAAGCATTATATTAGGAGAAATTGCTTGTAAAAATGTTTACATTAGTCAAAACTGCATAGAAAAAATGTGTTTATTAGGAGAAATTCCCACTAAAATGCTGAAGAATTTTCATGAGAATTTTTAAAAATGAAATTTGCAAATTCCTGCAGAAATGTGGAGAACTGATGCAAAAAAATGAGAAACGGAGAGAAGCCAAATGGACAGATCTTTCCATCCCTGTTAACTGTGCACAAACACAGTATCACACGTTTGGAATTGTACTGTGGCTAGCTCAATTGCCCTGTTAAGAATAAAACATGACTTAATGTTAGGCAGATTCTTTTTGTTCACATTGTTTCCACTTGGCTTCCTTTGAGGAAAAGCTAAGTATTACTCATGGTAAAAGATGCAGACTGTGTCTTGCAGGAAATTCTGGGTGGGGAAGAAGGATGCTATTGCTGCCATCCTTTTTCCGATGCAGAACACAAGCTTTGAGAACAAGTGAATAACAGGAAGAGAGCAACAGGAAGTGCCTCAAATTAGCTAAGAACAGCAAACAACCCCCTTGCAGCATATATGGAAGGGGCAAAAGTCCTTCATATGTAAACTGGATCTGATCTGTGCGAATACTAAAATAAATTGTCTCTAAAAAGATGTACAGAATAAGTTGTTATGAATTGTAGTGCTCTGGTGTGGGATTGGTTCCCATTTTTTTTATTGTCATAGCCAAAAGGAGTTAAAATCTATCAAAATATAATTACTCTTTACTATACAAGCCTGGCAATATTTACTTAATAATGACAGTGTTCTTGTATTGAATTTTCATAGTCACTTTCTGCAGATGCTGAAGAGGGGAAAAAACCCCAACTAACTCTGCCCCCAGAATCATGAGGAATAAATGTGCAAGGTTACATGTACCCTAGACATTTAAAGCACATTTCTCTGTAGAAATGTAAACTGTAGTTTACCCCTCACAGAGCTACAATACTCAGCGCTCTTTAGCATTCAGCGCTCTCTTTGGGGGCAGAAAAATGTGCTTTAAATGTGTGGTGTTTAAACATCTCTGAATTTAAAGCTGCTCCTAACAGATTTCACTGTCTACTCAGTTAATACTTCTTCTTGTTATATGCCTTCAAGTCGATTATGACTTATGGCTACCCTATGACTCTTTTATGGATATATTCATAGGGTTTTCATGGTAAGAGCTATTCAGAGGTGGTTGACCATTGCCTTCCTCTAAGCCTACGGCACCCGGTATTCCCAGGCGGTCTCCTATCCAAGACTAACCAAGCCTGACCCTTCTTAGCTTCCGAGATGAGACCAGTTAGGGTAGTATGGCCATATGCATCAGTTAATACTAATCCTCTGTTATTGATCAACATGTGACTTCATTTGGGTACAGTACTATGAGCATCACCTCTAGTTACTATTTTCAGATTTGTTATAAATAAATAAACCCACCTTTTCCAGGGAGCCTTTGGAACCTCTCTGTAACCCTAGTACTCCAGGTATCTTACTGTAAATTGCCTCTCTCTTCCCTATCCTGCAAAATGCATGTTAAGTCCAGGTTTGTGTCTGGACTTACATTGGAGAATAATGCTGTCAACATACTGTTCCATTTGGAACAAGCTTATGTGTTTTATAATTGTGATGCTTGTATTTGTTTTTATATCATTGTATATTGCTGTAACATGCCCTGGGACCTTATGGCGAAGGGCGAGTAAGAAACCTTATAAATAACCAAACATATAAACAAACATATATATGCAAGTTTCATTGTGAAAGCTCAGTGTTTATAAGAGTGTTCATAGAAGAGTGTGTTCATATAGTTCTCAAAATCTCTACCGTTCCTTGATAGAACCCTTTCCCAGTTGCTAAGGAACTCCTGCACATTTGTCACAGTCAGAACCTCTGCCTTGCAGAGGATTGCAGGGAGTAAGAGGTGGAAGGTGTCATTATGTACTATATCCCTGAGTTGAGATCAGATCAGCATTTGCAGTCTACTTGACTCTTAAGAGATTCTGTGAGTGCTTTAAATCAGGGCTTCGAAAATTGTGGTCCACGAGCTTCATTCAAGTGGTCCATGGCATGTCTGTGGATTTCTGGTTGAAGACAAGAGATGGTATTAAATATATTTATTTCTAATTGTATTTTTATTGCCTCTTTTATTTCTAATATTGTTTTTGCATTACAACATCTAAGAAATAAAAGTAGCAATAAAAATACAATTAAAAATCATACAACATCTAGCACAGCCCATTATAATTGCTAAAACAGGCAGAAAAATCATTAAGTGGTCTGCCAATTTTCAAGTGGTCCATGGGAAAAAAAAGTTTGGGAAACACTGTTTTAAGTTATTTGCTTAATGAGCAAGTTCCTGCATGTATGTTGGCATAGAAGGGCTCAGCTATCTGGGTTCGTGATAAGCTTTCCATGCCAGAGTGGCATTTGAACCCAATGGAGCTGTTCATAGCATTCTGGCGGGAAGTTTGGCTCAGTAAAAGCCTGTGCATACAAGTATACACATAGCATAGTTCCTGGATCTTATTCTCTAGAGTCTCAGTAAAGTTGCATTACTGGCACTGACAGGGACTGAAGTTCTCTTAACACCTTCAGCTTTAAAATTGCTGACTTCCACAGCTTAGGCTACAATCCTAACACCACTTACCTGGGAGTAAGCCCCACTGAACATAAGAACATAAGAAGAGCCTGCTGGATCAGGCCAGTGGCCCATCTAGTCCAGCATCCTGTTCTCACAGTGGCCAACCAGGTGCCTGGGGGAAGCCCGCAAGCAGGACCCGAGTGCAAGAACACTCTCCCCTCCTGAGGCTTCCGGCAACTGGTTTTCAGAAGCATGCTGCCTCTGACTAGGGTGGCAGAGCACAGCCATCATGGCTAGTAGCCATTGATAGCCCTGTCCTCCATGAATTTGTCTAATCTTCTTTTACTGAATTCAATAGGGCTTACTTCTGTGTAGACGTGGTTAGAATTGTGCTGATAGTTCAATTTTAACAGACATTATGTTCAGTAGTGACAAAATGCCAGTAATTCAAAGCTGATGATAGAGCACCTGTCAAACTAAGCACAACCAGATTGGGAAATACAAGCTAACTATTGTTGACAATGAGCAGAGCTACCTTAAATATTGCCGTATGAGGGTGTGCATGACATTTTTAAACAGACAACTCCACCAGTTCATAGTGAAAACTTTCTTTACCTGATGTTAGGCAGATGTGTTGGTTTTTACTAAGCTGTTGGGGTCTTTTATCCTATATTCCAGTGATGGCCAATTTCTTTGGCTTGGAGAAGAAGTCCAAATTCTACCCTTGCTTGGAGACTCATAGTGTAGCTTGCAGTTCTGGTTTTTTGACAAACCAAAGCTTGCCTGGTTTGCATGCATCAACAAAATATTGTTCACTGACAAAAACAGGAGGGAGACTGCAATGTGCAAGGGAGAGTGTGATCCCAAGAGTCATTCACCCCTGTAAGAAGGTCCAGTAATAACACAGACATGTATCAGAGGACATGAATTATCTTGTTTTGACTGGATTTTATTTTAAAAGTTTTGAACATTTGACAGAAAGGCCTTTTATATTTCTGAAAGAGAAATAAGGTCACTTACTGCCCATTCTGCTTTGATAATCCCTACCTTGTGTTTTTCCCCTTCAAAGCACCATCCTTTCAGGTCATATCAATTACTGTCTCTCTGTGAGCATGATCACTTGTGCTCAGTACTTAACACTTTTGAGAACAAATCAGAGTGAAGATAGTCTTTTGTTTGGAACTTAAAGTGGTTCTTCACTCATATATTCATTTTCATGCACACTTTCACCTAACATTTGTGTTTTTGTAAATATTTAGTTGGTGAACTGCATTGCAAAACTTGAATTAGTGCAAGTTTCAAAGGAGGGGTGTGTTTCAGTTCTCACATTGCATCGGAAAGTGTGAATTCGATAAGATTCGGCTTGAAATGTGAACTGAATTGAATTTCTCACCCATCCCTATTTTAAACATACAAAAGTTAGACTTTAATTGTCCAAAGACTGCCGTTACTTTCCTCTGCAGGCCATTTTCAGTTTCTTTTCTTTCTTATCAGGAATGCGCCACCTCTTCTTGCAGCATCTCTGATTCGTGCTGCCATCAGTGATATGCTACAGACCGATCTTAGTGAGTTTAAAAAGAATATAGAAGGGGAGGAAGCTGGAGACCACGTACCGCCGCCCTGTGAGTATATTTCCCCTCCCAAAGAAACATTTGTAATATTTGGAGCCTGAACTAAACTTTGTTACTATTTGATAGTTGTTGCTGAACTTCTGATTTAATTCATTTTTGAAAAATGATATACTGTCCTTCAAAATTGATTCCAAGGTTGTTTACAATAGTTTAACAAATACCGGTAAAATTACAATGGGCACAAACATCACCATTGACACGTCTTTATCCTGGGACCTAAAAGCTAACAGTGTTGGCACCCCAAGTGCATTACAGTATTGGAGCACCACAACCAAAAAGGTCTTGCCTGTCGTTGACTTCAAAGGGAAGAGGCACCCAGAGAAGGACACTGGTAGATTACCTTAGGGCAGGGGTTCCCAAATAGTGGTCACAAGCTTCAGACAGCTGGTCCATGGTATGTCTGTAGATGTGTGGTCGAGGACAGCACGCCCATCACATTAAATATTCATTTTGGGCTTTTATTTATTTATTTATTTAGTATACCACTTCATGCTTCAAAACAAGCCCTGTAAGTAGTTTGCTGTGTGAAAAAAAATTACACATTTAAAACAATACAAAACATTAGAAAAAAATAATCTTAAACATTAACATTAAACATTATAAAAACCAAATTGCACATTTAAGACAATACAAAGCATTTAAAAATATCTTAAACATCTATATAACCTAAAATAACTAACATACTAAATCATAATCCCTACTAACATATTAAAACACGAATATATCACAAAGACAAACAACCTCATCCACCAAACACACGAGCAAGTAACAGCATTATTCTCACTTCTACAGCTACCACCCCAACCTATGCTGTCACCAGAAGGTAGGGCAACACTACACACTCCCCACCCCTGGAACTCCCTCCTCTCACCAGAGAGCACCCACAGTCACTCCACCCCTACACAACACCCATAACAATGGGGTAATACCATCATCCTGAGGATAATGCGCAAAGAGTGATGACGGTGTTTTTTGCTCTCGCCCCTTGGCTCGTGCCCTTGCCAGGCACAAGTTTAAATAGGTACCTGGAGAGAGGGAAAAAAGAGAGGCTTATATTTTTAATGTAAGGACTGATTCTAAGAAAAACCCTTACAAATGGAAGGGGAGAAAGCCAGTCATGCTCTTCGGCAAATGTTTTTAGAGTTAGCACGGTGCTGTAATCAGTTCTGCTTATGCGCAAAGGTGCAAAAAACTGTTTCACAAACAGAGCAACCTCTTTAGATTTAATTTCACTTTTCATGCACAGTACTCTAGTGGTGGTGTAAAACAGCCCTTAGGACAAACACTGGAAGTTGCCTTCTCCTAAGTCAGGCCATTGGTCCATCAAGCTCAGCATTGTTGACACTGATTGGCAGGGGCTCTCCAAGGTTCCAGACAGGGATCTTTCCTAGCCCTACCTGGAGATGTCAAGGATTCAACCTGGGACTTTCCCCATGCAAAGCACAATTGAATTGCAGACTTTCTGTGAGCGGAAAGCAGCTGAGCGGAGAGGCACTTTTGGAACCAAGCCAGCAGTTTGTGGTTCATTAAGTGAAAAATTGAGAATCACATGGCAAACTAAAATGTTACAAACATTTGTGTTAATGGTACATTTCCTGTAATATACCCTTAAGATTTTATCTTCCTAGCTGGTATTGTAGTTTTGGGCGATTAAACAGAGTGTTGCTTACTATGAGGAAGGATGTGGCTTTATGTCAGGCAAGCTTGAATGAAAAAGCGCCATTGCCCTTCCTCCTTTTCTTCGCTAGAATGTGGTGGGTGGTGGATGAAACCGACAACAATGAGGGTAAGACAGTCTTGCAAACAGAAGCCTGCTTACGCCTAAACTGTCTTGAAGCAGTCATCGCCTCTTTTTAAATTACTATTATTATTCACAGTGCTGTCGTAATTGAGCCGCTCATTTTCCCATCTAACCCTTCCTCTTTCCAACTGCTCTTTGGCTGTGAGCGTACTAGTCGCCTACAGCAAAGTGTTTCCGTTGGCCATACCTGGAGGGGGAACGAGTTGATGAAATCTCTTCGTAGCGAATTCTTTCTTTTTTTTTTAACCACACTTGAGCTGATCCCACCAGGTTTTGCAGTAAAAGGGAGTGGGAGTTGACCAGCGTCGTTTGCCCCCGTTTTCAGAAAAGAGGTGGAGACGCACTGGAACTGGCAGAACCGTAAAAGTGTCCCTACCCTTTGTATCTGTTTCCAACATTGCCATCTGTTCTGAGAACGGAACACAAAGCCTTAGCTTCACCTTTGATCCCTGCCCCTTCTTCCTCCTCTTTGTGTACTCCCTTATTCAATCTCTTTTCAAGTTCATTTCAGTTCTTGTTTTATGGCATTCAGCATTTATATCCCGCCTTTTCTCCCAAGGAGCTCAAGGCACGTATATGGTTCATTCCTCCTCCCCCTGTGCCCTGAATCATATTTTATCCTCAGAACAACCCTGTGAGATAATGAAATTGCCCAAAGAGCTTCCTGGTTGAGCAGGAGGGTTGAACTACAACTGCACATGACCCCAGCTCTCTCTGCCGCCGCTGGGTGTTCATCCTCCAGCAAAGGTTGGTTGAGAATTTCTGCAGTCTTTGCAGGGTTCTTGCAAAAATCTTCCACTAATATGGGTGGGTTGGGTATTTGCCATTTGAGAGGGTGGCCAGCCTATGGCAGACAGCACCCAGAACAATGAGTGCCTGAGCGGGTTGATCAGCAGCAGGAAGGTCCCAACCCGCACAAGAAGGGCCCAAACGTGGGGAAGGTGTCAGGGGGACATGCCAGGAAAGTGGAGGAACCTAAGAAGCCCCAGGAGAAGCAGGGAGGTGAAGGAGCTGAATCAAGGAGTGGGACAGTGGCTCCAGCGGAATCTTTCCTGAGCTGTACAGGAAGAAGTGGCCCATTGGCAAAGGGGCCTAGGAAGACCTCTGCCTAAAGAAGAGGCACAAAGGTCTTGTGGAGTAACAAGGGCCTCAGATGGGGAAAGCAATCTAGGAGCAGAATCCTCCTCTGTTCCTAGAGGGGCACCACAGCTCTCACATTGGACTGCAGAGTCTTATTTGTCCACACCTGTTTGTTAAAGGTGCAAAGCATCAAACCTGGGGTGTGTTCTTTAATGATGGAGGCATCTCCAAGTCAGACTTCCCCTTCCCTCCCTTAATGCATACAACACCTTCCTTGGCTGAAAATTCTAGATCCTGCTCTGGTTTTCTCTCACTCTGAACTTTCTTTTCTCTGACTTGCCACTGTTACTCACACCTCGCTCCTCTAGCATCAATCCAAAAACCTGCTGATGGTTTTCAGTTTGATTTTATCGTTGCTTGCATTTTAAATTGTTTTTGAGGTATTATTGTGTTGCTATTATATGCAGAGAGACAGCATGGTATAGTGGTTAAAACATACAGAGGACTAGGTTTGGGGTTATCTGGGTTCAAATCCCCACTTAGCCACAAAGTTTACTATTTATTTTATTTATTATTTATTTATTAAACGTATATCCCGCCCTTCCTCCCTGTAGGCGTAGGAGCCCAGGGTGGCAAACAAAAACACTAAAAACACTTTACAACATCATAAAAACAGATTTTAAAATAGACAAAACATCCTTAAAAACATATTAAAACAAAACATCTTTAAAAACATTTTTTTAAAAGCTTTAAAAACATCTCTTTAAAAAAAAGCTTTAAAAACATACTAAAAAGCAATTCCAACACAGATGCAGATTGGGATAAGGTCTCTACTTAAAAGGCTTAATGAAAGAGGAAGGTCTTCAGTAGGCACCGAGAAAATAACAGACATGGTGCCTGTCTAATATTTAAGGGGAGGGAATTCCAAAGGGTAGGTGCCACTATACTAAAGGTCCGCTTCCTGTCTTGTGCAGAACGGACCTCCTGATAAGATGGTATCTGCAGGAGGCCCTCACCTGCAAATCACAGTGATCAACTAGGTATATAAGAGGGAAGACAGTCTTTCAGGTATCTTGGTCCCAAGCTGTATGGGGCTTTGTATACCAAAACTAGAACCTTGAACGTAGCCCGGTAGGTGATAGGTAACCAGTGCAATTCTTTCAGCAGCAGGGTGACATGTTGGTGATACTCTGCCCCAGTGAGCAGTCTCGCTGCCGCATTTTGCACCAGCTGCTGCTTCTGGACCAACCTTAATGGCAGCCCCACATAGAGCACATTACAGTAATTCAGCCTCATCATCTCTCACACTAGTCTACCCCACAGGGTTGCTGTGATTTTAAAATAAGGAGTGAGGGACCATGTGCACCACTCTGAGCTTCTTGGGAAAGTATGGGATATAAAAGTAATATATAATGTAGTGATCTTGCCAGATCCTAGATATAATTCAGCTCCTCTTCAGCAATCTGTTGGGTCACATTTCTCTTTGAATCAAAGTGAAGTAGTATGTTGGCTCCATCTGTTGGGGATTATGAAAACTGCATGTCCTTTAACTGCATAGAGAGCAACGTACTAAATTTACTGTGTCTTTTAGCAGTGCTCCAAGGCATTAAATTTAATTTACCGCCCAAGGTAGGCAGGTATCCCTAAAAAAGGCTAGTGTTTTTTGTTTGTTAAAGTTTCTTATTCTGCGCCATGTCTTGGGTTCTGACTTTAATGCTCACAAATATGTCCATGCCTTCAGATTTCACTCTGGTCTTGAAAATGCATATTCTGCGACTGTTCCACATTGTTCTTTATACCTGAGCAAGAGGGGTCTCTGTGTATCCAGAAAGTGACAGGAGTTTATTGACTTCTCTTGCTATGTAGTAATGTAGTTGCCCTTTGTCTTCCCTTGTATTGTATTAAACAGAGCATGTCCTTAAAAGCAAGGCTTGAGAGTTGGAAAAAGATTTAGTCAACTCAGGAACAACAAAGGACTATTAAATAGCCACTGTGGGAGCCGTGTTTGGCCAGGAGTAAAAATATTAACACAACAGGTTTATTTAAGAAAACATGACAATTTTAGACACACTAGAATAAATTCACTAATTCACTAAATTCTTTTCTTTTACACTTTGAACTTTCGATTCTCTCTGACTGTTGTGTGTATCACCATGAAAACTTAGAGGGTTGTTAAGCAAGCGTTTCTGAGTTCAGGACTGTAAGCTTTGTAAAGTTTTGTTTTGAAATGTGCTTATGGGAAGCAGCAGAATGGCATGGGGGGTATTTTCAATGTAACATTGCGGAATGCAAAAAATCCATGCTGGCTATAGTATATAGCCACTCTTGTGGCTGTATAGTACAAATGGAATTTACATAATATCCTGACTTTGACGTATTCAACACTATATGTAAGGACATTATATTTGAAAGTTACAAAAAAATCTATACCAACATAGACCAACTTATGTCCTATATATATGCAATGTTACCCAACCTAAGGGTTCAAGATCAGACCGCAGAATCACTCTTTCCCTCTCCTATTATTTCCCCTCTGCCTAGATTTGTATCTGGAACCACTGAGGCTAGAATTAGGAACTTTGGTCTCTCTGTATATCTACTCCATGTGGTGAGTCACCAGCACGGAGGTTTGGACTGTATCTCCCTGAGCAGTCAAATATTAATTGCAAACTGGCCCTACAGACTTAACTAGGCTATCATACTCACATCTGCAGGTGACAGTTGGACAGACTCTCCTGAATGGGGTGGATCTGACAGGACCCACAGAGAAGAATCTTCTATTTTTAAAAGAGATGCTAGAGAGGTAGGAGTTCAGTTTCTGGGGCGCTGACCCAATTAGCTCCCAAGGCTCAGTGCCGCATGTCAATTTGTGAGCAGCCATGGTTAAGCAGATATCAGTGGTCAGGTGGGATGCACCACTTCTTCCATCTAAAATTGAATATTGAATGTCTGCTGGCAAATAAGAGTCCCCCCGCCCTGAGAGATTAAAGTGAGAATTTGGTTGAAACTTCAAAGGGATGGATTATAAATAAGGGGTATCCCATGCACTTGTTCCCCACGTCTGCTCCTCCTGCATGCATCCGGTGCCCACCCCAAATCTGCTCCAAAGGGTTGGGGGGAAACCCAGAACAGAAGTGGAGGAGAAAGTTATTATTTATTTATTTATTTATTTATTTATTTATTTATATCCTCCCATCCTTCCAACACTGGAACTCGCGGCGGCTTCCAGATAAAAACACATATAATTAAAACATAAAAAATCTACATTAAAATAGAATTAAACTATATCCAATATTAAAACCATTCAAACTGATAGCTAAAAGAGGATCAAAGCCAGTTTAAAATAATGATATTTGGCATTAGCAGTGCAGGTCCCGGCAGTCCTAACTTTAGCATCCATCAGTACCAAAAGCTTGTTGAAATAGGAAAGTCTTTGCTTGACACCAGAAGGACTGCAGGGAGGGGGTCATTCTTATATCCCTAGGGAGAGAATTCCACAGCCTAGGGGCCGCCACCGAGAAGGCCCTATCCCGTGTCCCCACCAGTTGAACTTGAGAGGAAGTGGGTATGGAGAGAAGGGCCTCTCCTGAAGATCTCAGGGCCCGGGCAGGTTCATACAGGGAGATACGGTCTGATAAATAGCCTGGACCTAAGCCGTATAGGGCTTTATAGGTCATCACCAGCACTTTGAATTGCGTTCGGAAACAGACTGGCAACCAGTGGAGCTTTTTCAACAGGGGAGTTGCATGGTCCCTGTAACCAGCCCCAGTTAACAACCTGGCTGCAGCACGTTGAACCGGCTGAAGTTTCCGAACAGTCTTCAGAGGCAGCCCCACGTAGAGCACGTTACAGTAATCTAAGTGGGATGTAACTAAGGCATGTGTCACCGTGGCCATGTCCAACGGTTCAAGTTCCATTTAACAAACGTAAATCCTTGCGCTAATGGAACAGATTCCTTAGCACTACCTTGGATACAAGCCAAAAGAAGGTGTGATTGTTTTGTCAAGATACATTTTTTTACATTTGACAAACAGCTGTTGGGGATCCTCAAACAAGTGACAAAGACGAGACTAAAAGAAAGTTGGAAATAGTTTTGAAATCCACACCCCCAAAGCCTGTCACTGAACAGAGCATATTTACAAACGTGTGATCAATCTGGAACATGGAAAGCTGCCTTATACCGGGCCAGACCATTGGTCCATCTAGTTTAGTATTGTCAACAGTGACTGGCAGCGGCTCCAGGGTTTCAGGCAGGGTTTCCGACGGGTCTCCCCCAGTTTTACCTGGAGATGCTGGGGATTGAACCAGGGACTTTGTGCGTGCAAGGCTGATGCTCTACCACTGAACTATGGCAACCAGGGAGTTGGGCTGGATCGAACGATTATGGCATATTGTTGCAAGAAAAGGGTTTTCCATTACGTTCTCTGGTCCTACTCATGTGGCAGCTCAACTGCATATGGTGAGAAGTTTGTGTGCCCAGATGAAACTCAGAGCTTGTGCCAAAGAAAAGGCTAGTTGTCAAGCCTTCTTGTTGATATGGTGCATTCCATGATTTTCATGTGAGGGCCATTTCAGACACATTGTTCCCCACATGAATCTGAATTAGTATATTCCTTGCACGAGGACTGAACCACATAAAAAATGCACTGCCATTTACTGTCAGTGTGAATATATGGTTTTATGTAAGGTGCGCATTGCTGCATTTCTCGCTTTCCAGTTATGCAATGTAATCTAAGCATATTTATTCTCAAAAGAAAACCCCACTGAGTTCAGTGTGGCATATTCTCACATAAATGTGCATAAAATTGCATCGTTAACGTGGAAAATCTTCAAAATACTCCCTCTCGGTATAGGAGTCAGCGCAACCGACAAAGCCGTGGTTCTCACCGAGAACTGTGCACAAATAAGCAGCAGAAAAGCAAATTTCATGTTGACTTGCTATGCCACATAACACCTTTCCAGAAATAGAATCTATTTACAGTAGGAGATAAGTAATAAGTAGATTTCATTTTAATAGAGCATGTCAGTCACTTCTGTGAAATACCTGAAGTGATGTACAGTAAAACAAATCCGTACAAGTCAAGCATGACTTTATACTTGTTTATTAAAACCAGGGGGAATTACCTAAAATATTTAGCTTTTGATGGGTTGTGCCTCAGTTGCCATAGGATACCGTTGTTAGCTACATGGTTATGCAAAGCATTCTCTCCATCCGGGCTCCATCTCTGCTGGTGGACTGTGTGTATGTGTGGATAGGTAGTTTTGTTCAGAGTAGACCCATTGACATTAATGGGCCTAGGTGAGTCACATCCATTAATTTCAGTGGGTCTACTCTGAGTAGAACCTAGCTGGATACAACCCCTGGTAAACAGCAGTTCACGGGGTTTAGCTTTTGGAAATGTAGGAAGCTGCCTTAAACTGAGTCAGACCATTGGACCATCTCCCTCAGTATTGTCAACACTGACTGGCAGTGGCTCTCCAGGGTTTCAGGCAAGAGTCTCTCCCAGCCCTACCTGGAGATGCCAGGGATTGAACCTGGGACTTTCTGCATGCAAAGCAGATGCTCTGCCCCTGAAATACCATCCTTCCCCTATTGAATTACCACCCTTCCTGCATGTTGAGTTGAAGATGAAAAGTAGGTTCTGCATCTTTATTGTCATAATGTATGCTCAACCTGTCCTTTGTTGTTGTTAATAATAATAATAGTTATTGTTGTTGTTATTATTATTTATTACTTCTTCTTCTACTACTACTACTACTACACCACACCATCTTAGGTAAATAAACAGGTGAGAAAAAAGTCAAGCAGTGGGAGAGATGGTGGGAAGGAGAAAGGTAAATGATGCAACGTAACCCCCAAAAGATTACTTTTCTATCATTTTTGTTTCTTCTTTTTTTTTTAATGGCAGTGCTGGATGGAGGTCCTTTGCAGCATTGTTTCTTTAACAAACTCTGGGATATTTGCTGCAAATGGCAGAAGCAGCTACCACCACTGAAGCCTCTTGAGCGCTACCTCCAAGTTTCCATCCATGCAACTCGTAATACCCGCCGGAAAATGGAGGACAGACACGTTTCCCTCCCAGAATTTAATCAGCTGTTTGGCATGACGGTACGTTTCCGCGGCTCAAATGAGAGAACAGTGGTGCCATCAGGGCAGGGCTTTGGGACAGAAGTCCAGGGTTTCACTCATCAGAATGAACTCTGTGTGTGTCTGTGTCTGTCTCTCTTTCTGTCCCTCTCTCTGTGTGTCTTTGTGTGCTCAAACGCAACAGGACTGGCTTACCACATTTTGAAGTAAGTGAGTTAATACATCTTGCCACCTAAAGGTGGTGCCCCCATAAGGCCATTACATCTAGAATCTTAGCTTTCACTGCACTACTTTGTGAGAGAACAGGAGCCTACAGATAGAGAGCGGGGAGAAATTTGGTTCAGTAGACCTTTAAAGGCCAACCTACCCAAGTCACATATTTCGAAACAAGACAAGGACGAAACTCAACCATCCTTAGAAAATTCACTCTCCTCTGAATTGTGCAATGCCTTTGATAACATGTAAAAATGTGCAATATGGGGATAGTTGTTTGCAAAGATTTGTATATTGGGAGACATTTTCATGATTTCTCCTAATGAGTGATTTTCATGAGGATTTCTTTTTTTTAAAAAACCAACCAACCACAGACTGATGTGGAAATGTGGAGAACTGAACTTAAGATTGGAAAAATGAGAGACGGAGAGGAAACAGAATGGGCAGATTTGCCCATCCCTACCTACAGAAGCCACCATCCCCCTCCAAGAGAATTTTAAGTATTCACACAAGGAAGGAAATCATTCATCTGTGAAGGCGAATTTCCCTTCCTGCTGGCCATGTTACAGTTTCAAACTGGCAGATGATATATTGTATTTTATCTTGTTTGTTCACTGCCCTGAGAGCTATTCTGCTAAGGGCGGTATATAAATTGAAATAATAAATAAAGAAAAGTTCTCTGCTTTCAGCTCTGGTCCTTCCTTGCTAAGCCACTCCCTTTTTAAATCAAATGCACAGTGCAAAAAAGGAGGACAGACACGTTTCCCTCCCAGAATTTAATCAGCTGTTTGGCATGACGGTACATTTCCGCGGCTCAAATGAGAGAACAGTGGTGCCATCAGGGCAGGGCTTTGGGACAGTCTTTCTTTCTTTATTACACTTGCACCCTTCCTTTCTTTCATCATAGAACCCAAGGTGGCATACATGTGGTTCCCAAGTAGTCTCCTATCCAGGCACTGACCAGACTTCGACCTGTTTAGCTTCAGCAAAGTGGTGGTCTCATGTGCCTTCAGACCGTAGCCTGGGACCAACTTTGTGATTACTTTCTTGGTTGGAAGGTGTAGAGGGGAGCAGAACAGGCAAATTCTGCTGCAGCAGGGATATGGAAAACCTGTGGCCCTCCAGATGTTGTTGGACTGCTACTCCTATCATCCCTGGCCATTGGCCATGCTGGCTGGGGCTGATGGGAGTTGGAGTTCTCCATCCCTATTGCTAGTGGTTGGGTAAGGATTATTCATGGCAGAGTTTGTGCTATGTTCTTTGAGAAATTTGCTGTAGAATAGGCATAGGCTGAGCACACAAATTGCAAAATTAGCAAAATGTGTTCTAACATAATAAAGGTAATAATCTGGTTATTATCCCTGCTTGGGGCTGGGTTTTTTATGGTTGTGTTTTAAGACTCTGGTTTTCTAAGCTATTGTAGTTTGGGGTGGGATGGAAAAACTGCTTAGAGATATGAAGGTAACTCTGGGTAAGAGTAACTGAGAACTGATCAAGTGGGTGCATCGTCTTGTTGCAGCTCTTCTGCCCTTCTGCAAGATAGTAGGGCCATTCTGGTACATTCACAGTTGCAGATGCTTTTGCACATAATAAAGCCTGAGCTTCTTTGTCATCTCTTTACATGTTTCCACCAAAAGGATGATGTGGACAGAGCATACTTTGCTGTGTTTGATGGTCATGGTGGAATTGATGCAGCTGACTATGCGGCTACTCATTTGCATGTAAATGTGGCACATCACAAAGAACTTCTGAAGAACCCAATGGAGGCCTTGAGAGACTCTTTCCAGAAAACAGATGAAATGTTCCTTTCGAAAGCCAGAAGGGAGGTGAGTGAGGAGAGGCCAGGACTGCAGTGCTGGTAAATTGTTGGCCTGCCGGGGATGTGGGGGTGCAGGGAAGCTGAGTGCTGAGAAATGTGTTCTCCAGATAATTGACTTCTCTGTAGCATCTTAAGGTCTATTAGATCACAGAGAATCCCAAATAAATAATTTATTGCTTCACTTAATAGACTTGAGCCTGAGAATCCTTGTCCACAAATCTGAGGAAATGAAATATTTAATTTAGGCCAGTGTTGATCAATATCTGGATCTTTCCAGAAGGGATAGACATACGTTTTAAGCCCAGTAGGTTCATCTAGTTTCTTTTCTCTTCACTGCCAGTCATGCAAGGATCTGGGGAGTGATGAGTTACAATAGATGGACCAATGGTCTGAACTCGGTGTCAGGCAGCTTCCTATATCCCTATATTTCTGGGATAGGGAACCTGCAGCCCTCCACATATTGCTGAATTACAACTCCCATCAGCCCCAGCCAGAATTGGCAGTGATCAGGTATGATGGGCATTGTAGTTCAGCAACATCTGGAGGGCTGCAGGTTCCCCAGCCCTAACATAGACCAAAAACTAGGGCAAACTGCTTCTGGGATTGGGCTGCTATAGCTGATTCCTTCTCTCTTATTCAGGTAGATTAGAAACCCAAGGGACTAGCACAGAGTTCCAGTGTTCTTCAACCTTAAGTCCCCAGATGTTCATGGACTACAACTTCCATCATCCACAGCCAACTTAGCCAATGGTCAGGGATGATGGGAGTTGTAGTCCAACCACATCGGGGGACCCAAGGTTGAAGAACACTGGATTAGCAGAATGGTTATTCTTGTTTGGGTGGTAGCATAGGAAAATAGTAAGCAAGGCAGCTAATACAGTGTAGTAAGGTAGCTAGCAAGGTGATGTAGTTTGGCCAACTGTTTGAAAATAATCTTGGAATGGACTGATTTAAATCAAACTGATTTAAATATTGTGATTTAAAAAAATTACTTAAATCAATTTTCCAGTGATGTAATTCATATATGTTCTGAACAAGCGTGTATGCTAACTGTTTACGATAAACGTTAAGTAAATACAAAACAGATAAATGAACAGTGAAACAGAACTCCGAACTATATCAGTAATGGGTTCTCCAAGATGCTAACTTGTTTTGCACTTTGTCAAACACTGGAGGATGTCAAGTACAGGGAATTTATCAAATGGCAGCTATCAATCCCTCAGTGCCTCAATTTCATTTTAATGCAGAGGATATTCTGCTCTGCTCCTTGGTGGATTAAATCAAATCAGTGTGGTTAGTTGCAGTAGGATAGTTAATCTCTCCAATTGCTATAATCCACCAGTCAAAGTAACCCCTGGACCAGTTAGAATGCATGTTTGAAAGCTGCTGAGAATGTGCAAAACGAGCTAGCAATCCTGGAGAGCTCGTTACTGATACACTTTGCAGTTCTGTTTCACTTTTCATGTATCTGCTTTGTATTTACATGTTGTTTGGTTCACATTTATCAGTGTTTTGCATCTATAAACATTAAGCCATATTGGGCTTTTGCAGCTAAACAGAGCATTTTATAGAATGTAGGAGCATAATCCAGAACTTTAATTCATCCGTTTAGAGGCAAAGGTGGGCAATCATGGAACTTAATGGATTATTTATTTCTTACCTGCCCTTCACCATAAGGTCACAGGGCTGGTTAAAACAAAATTCAAATAGATCAACTAAGTTAAAACAGTATAATCTGTATAGTGTGCGCATGTGTGGGTTGTATGCCTGCCCATGACTGTCAGACTGTCCTCTAACACTACCATGTTTAGCCACCAAACAGCTCCTGTTCTGCACAGTTACGCTCCCCGTTCTCCTTTGTTCCCCCTATGCTTAGAATTCCCTCTGAGAACATCTGTGTGGTGCCAGTTCTGTCCCTCCCTCTTCAATTCCCATTAATGTTACTCCCCAAGGGAAAGGGTCTTCATCTGAAATGGTCCTTAACAAAAAGTTATATTTGCCGTTTTCTTAAGGATGGCTTTTTTCCCTTGTAGCGTGATTCTTGAATTTTTCTGTTCACTGGGAATATAAAAGTATTATATTAATACTTTATAAAATATTAAATAACTTGAAACGTATTAAGCTACCTGAATCATAACCCCCTGGCTACTACAAACCCTTTTGTTTGTTTTAATATTTAATGCTTGCCATTTACATTGATGCAAGTGCTAGACCTTATGCTGTTGATCTCTGTATCTGATTGTACCCTCTTGCTTCGACCACTGCAGTGGTTAATTGTAATGGATGTTTGAAAGCACTTTTCAGAAATATTGAAAAGGGTATTACTGCCAAAACTATATTGAATAACAACAAACCAAGGCCTCTAGGGCTTCTTCGGTTGAATAGTTTTTGAACACATAGGCAGTGTTGGATTATACAGATTATTTGGATCCTTTCCACTCTGGCTTTTGGCCCAGTTTTGGCACAGAAGCAGCCTTGGTCGCTGGAAGAATGGGTAGGTGGTACTCTTGGACCTCTTGGCAGCTTTTGATATTATTGACCACGGTATCCTTCTCGATCAGTCGTCTGGGTTAGGGAAGGGCTGAAGTTCAGTGGTAGAGCATCTGTCTTGCATGTAGAAGGTCCCAGGTTCAATCCCCAGTTAAAACTGGGAGAGACTTCTGCCTGAAACCCTGGAGAGCCACTGCTAGTCAGTGTAGACAATACTGAACTAGATGAACCAATAGTCTGAGTGTTCCTAAGTTGGGACTGAATGGCACGGTATTACGGTGGCCCCAGTCCTCCTTGGATAACCCATCTCAGAAGGTGGTACTGTGGGATTCCTGTCCCCCCCCCCCGGCTATTGTCCTATGGAGTGTCTCGGATTTCTATTCTGTCTCCCTGTGCTTGTTAACAGCTACATGAAACCGCTAGGAGAAGTCCTCCGGAGTATACAATACGCCCCCATTATACCAGAAGAAGTCACCCGGAGTCATCCACGTACACAGTAACTAGTTGTGTTTTAATTCTTGACATGTTTTGAACACGTAGATAGAACTCGTCACAACAACAACAACAAATGGCTGGCGTGAATTCACTCTAATGCTTTTCACATATCTAGCAGAATATCTTTCACACCAGATTGCTGCATCGTTAAATAATGAGCACCAATTATCCCTACAGTTATGTTTCATCCTTTAAAAGACGCTTTCTAACACTTCTCTCCCCCCCCCCCTTTTTAAACTCTGCAGAAGCTGCGCAGTGGTAGCACAGGTGTTTCTGCCTTGATTGTTGGAAGCAAGTTATATATAGCTTGGCTTGGGGATTCGCAGGTAATGCTGGTCCAGCGAGGAAAAGCTGTAACCCTGATGGAACCTCACAAACCAGAGAGAGAGGTAACTACTGCTCTGTTAAGTTTTTCCCACAAAGCTCTAGGCCTCTTATTTTTTTTTACCCTCTAAACCTGAATGTGGGTGGCCCCATGCCTGTTAGTTCGTAAGCGGATCAGAGCCACCCAAGAGTAAGAAAAAGTGGTCTACATACTCGGAGGGACTACTAAAGTATGCAGAAGCATATTGGTTCTCAGATTAAATGAAAAAGATGCTTACAGGCCACCAAAAAGTAGTCTGATAAGAACTTGTTAGCTTCTAGGGCCTGTATAATATTGAGAGCAGTTGAGCTATGGAATATTGTGGGTGTCAGTTGAAGGGGGGGGGGAGAGGAAAATTGTGAGGAATTCCTCCTCCTCCTCCTCCTGTAGTTTAATGGTGAATCAAGGCCAAGGATGAGAGGAAATGGATCTGCTCAACCTTTATAGGAAGTGTCTTGGAGGTAAGGTTGGTATGTAGCATACAAGTAAGAAAAGAGGTGAAGTACAAACTTTGTACAAATATTGCTATTGCTAGGAGTAAGAGGAGGGAAATGCTAAACAAGTATCTGGACAGCTGTTGAGTATGACAATAGGACCTTAAGTGGAAATACTATTAAGCTGAGTTAGGGATGTTGGAGAATTTCATTGGAAACAGAGATGGGTGTGGAAATTGGCACAATTTGCATGTTTGTCTGAGGTCAAGAATGGAAATAGGACAAGCAAGTAAGAGCAGTATTTGCTTTTTTTTTTTTTAGTCCTCAAATGTTATGTAAATAATGACATTATTTTCTGCATTGTTTTTGACGTTTCCCTTCCATTGAAATGCACTGAAATCGTTTCCCTAATTAATTACGTTAGCTTCGACCGTAGCAAATAGCGAGATGAATATCATAGGTTTTAGCAGAAGCCAAACTGTTGTGGAACAAAAACAGCAGATGCTGCAACTAACACAGGACAGGGAGGAAATCACTGCCCCCTTACATCCCTAGGCTGGGTGCAGTTTTTCTCTCACTGGCTGGTTCTGTGCTGCCTGTGCCTGTCACACCCATAGCTATAGACTCCAGGGACAGGGAGATTGGAAAAGAGCCACATAATTGCCTTATTCACATGTAAAAACAGGAGATGGTCTGTTAGAGACTCTTAAGCTACACACACAGGGGCAGAGCAAGTTCTTCATCTAATGTGATAGTAGTATTGCCTTTCTGCAGATCTCTGGATTCTGAGGTTTCACACCACACTGAAACCGAGTGTGTCCAAGTTAAGAAAGTGTCTCGTAACAGGAGAAATCAGTGAGATGTGCACCATGACATTAAAAAAACCCTCCTCCCTACGCTGTATGGGGCTGTTTCAGGAGGGAGAAAACAAAGAGACACTTTCACTTGCAAGGAACCATCTGTGGTTCTTGCGCTTTCCACAACAAAGGCTTAGTGAGGCTTTTTTTGTTTCTGTAGGATGAGAGACAACGCATAGAAGCCTTAGGAGGCTGCGTAACCTACATGGACTGCTGGCGTGTCAATGGAACCTTGGCGGTTTCCAGAGCTGTTGGTAAGCAAAGTTCTCAAAGATCGTTAGTGCTGATATGTTCACTTAACATATTTAACTCTAATAAAATATTGCCAGCATGTAAGTGGGGTGAGAGGCAGCTGTTTGTTCTACCACCATTCACAACTTTGGGTTTCTGATCAGACGGGAACTTACTTCAAATCACTGCATTGACAATGAGAAACTTCACAATTAGCCTGTTTATATCTCTGTATCTAGAAAAATAGTTGTTTGGTGTTGAATGGCTTTTGTGGAAATCCCTAATGCATGAGACAAAAAACAGCCAAATCCTAAATGCAAAAGGCCATTTGTTTATCCCTGCCAACAGATGGTGCAGCATTTGATAACCTTGGACTCGGTTGCTGCCGTGATTGCACCTACATTAATAATTGTTCTGTGTGGTACATTGCCATAGCAACACAGACCTGACAGTGCGCACTGAAGAATACCGCTCTTTCAGCTTCTTCCTTGAAGCATCTGTAATACTATTTTTATATTATAGTTGTGCCACCCAAGATGACCCAAATGTATGTTGCTATCAAGCTGTCGCTAACAGTTTTCCCTCTTCATCCCAACTGAAAATTGTTCGTCTGAATATTTTTCAAATGGGTATATAAGCCATTTGAATACATAATCGGTATATGAAATCTTTTGTTTATGTGTTGCAAGCATGTTTAGCCCACCTTCCTTTTCATAAGTGAGTACTCAGTATATGTAAGAGTGTGAAGTACAAAGTAACATATCAGTAGAAGCAAAAATAAAACCTTTAAAAAAATAGATACTGCCACCAAGAGCATCTAGCCATTGCAACATCTCAACTTGGTACCTAAAAATATTATTATATTGTAAACGGAATACATTGGTTTATGACTGTGAGCTGCCTTGGCAGCCTATTTGGACTGGAAAGCAGGGATGGTTTTGAAAATTTGGATGAGATCAGCTTTCAGCCAGCCCGATCCCCATCTTCAGAACATTCCTCAGGCGGAGAGCTGCTCAGCACTGGTCAGCTTCTCTCTTGAGGGGGTACACTTTTTAAAGCACAAATCAAGTTGACTATGAGGTCCACATCTGATCCCCATCCACCCCATGGGCCAATGGCCTGTGATAGAGAAATGGTTCCCCACCAACAGTAATAAATGTTTCTATAAAGGAATAAAAATAAGCAGAGAAGGGACCAGGCATATTCCCCAGGGCAATTGATTATGAAGCCTGGGTACCACTACTTGAAAATGTCCCCTTCTTGTCCCACTTCACCCTAGGTGGGTAACACACAGAGCAAGGCCTCACCCATTGATTTCAGTATATAAGTGTGGGTATATATAATTTGTATCTTACCCTTCCTCCCAAAGCATCCTAGGGCAAAAAAACACATCAACAACAGTTTAACAACAGAACAAAAAGCATTCTAAATTTCAAAAACACAATTACAGTTAAAAACATTTTTCCATCCAGTTACCTCCAGGTTGCCAGGAACAATCCCCTTCAGCCATCAAATGCCTGGATAAACAGGAATGTTTTCAAATTCCTCCTGAAAGTCAATAGTGAAAGAGGTTCTATTGGTAGGTTCAAAAAGGAGAAAGAACTTCTTCACATCTCTCCTGGTCCCTGTTATGTTTTCATGATGCTTTGGTTTTCCTATTAAATTCATTAACGTTTTGCTGTTCTGTGTGATAGTTGTGTGATAATTGATGAGTAGGTCCTTGTTTAGGACAACAGAAGGAAATGACTTGCTCTGAGGCCTTGCTGTGAAGTAAAGCAGGAAAAGACAAAAGCTCCACTGAAATGAGTAGCCATTGCATAGTAGCTATACTCGGTGGTTTCCATCCGTCATCTGCATCCCAGTACCATCATCCTCGACTCCAGCACCCAAACAGGGCCCAGAGCTGACACTTACCCTGGACCCACCGTTTAAAGGCAATCAGCAAGATGCTGTTTTGACTCCCCGCAATGCCACCAATGTAGCATTGCTCCAAAGCATTGTGGGAAATTTTAAATGGCAGCTCATAGTCACCCCGTACTGAGCAGAGTTTGCTGCTGCTGCCGCCGCTGCTGCTGCCGCCGCCGCCACTCACCCACTGGGTAAGCCTGCTGCAGTCCAACTGACAGGAGATGGACTGCCAGAGAGCACTATGTCATCCTGTCTGCAACATTCACTTTTCAGCCCTTTTCTTGTCCTGTATTTATAATTGGCTATATACCTCTATTGAGGTCTGTTGTTATCCATTATTACCACAGGAATACATACCTTGGTCACCTCTCAGATTACTCCAACATACTCCACATGAGGCCGCTTTTGAAGAGTGTTTGGATTCTACAATCCAGTGCAAAAACCAGATTGCTTTCCAGTGTACATTTTAAAGAGCATATTACACCAGTCTTTTTATCAATTACATTGTCTTCTTACTTGTTTCTGGGCCCAATGCAAGATGCTGGTGCTTACCTATGAAGCCCTAAATGGCCTACAGTCAAGATATCTGAAAGGCTGTCTCCTCCATTATGCCCATAGGTTGAGATCATCTTCTAAGCCCTGTTGTATGCCCCATCACCAAAGACGTTTGGTTGGTGGGAATGTGAGACAGAGCCTTTTTTGTGGCAGCACTCAGTGTCTCAATGCGTGGATGAGACGATGGTGTCGGGTGGAAGGGTTCGGATTTGTTAGGCACTGGGGAACATTTTGGGACAAGCCGGGCCTGTACAAAAGGGGCGGGCTCCACTTGAACCAGAATGGAACCAGACTGCTGGCACTTAAAATTAAAAAGGTAGCAGAGCAGCTTTTAAACTGACTGAGGGGGGAAACCCGACAGGAGCTGAGAAAGGTCCGGTTCGCAATAAACCTTCCCCCTGGGATAAAAACCAAAGAAATGATGAAATTTTAAAAGGGGTAGGCCTAGAAGTAGGCATTGTGAGAGCAGGGGCACAGGATATAAATTCAGAAGAGCAAAATTACCACAGGCCTAACCACAAGTGCCAAAGACACTTGAAGAGAGACACTGCTTACAAGTGCCTGTACGCTAATGCTAGGAGCCTCCGAACCAAGATGGGAGAACTGGAGTGCTTGGTCTTAGAGAAGAGCATTGATATAGTGAGCATAACCGAGACCTGGTGGAATGGAGAAAACCAGTGGGATACGGTTATCCCTGGATATAAACTATATCGGAAGGACAGGGAAGGACATATTGGTGGCGGAGTCGCTCTATACGTGAAAGAAGGCATTGAATCCAGCAAGCTCGAAACCCCAAAAGAGGCAGACTCCTCCACAGAATCGTTGTGGGTGGTGATACCGTGCCCCAGGAGGGACTTAATACTGGGAACGATCTATCGTCCCCCTGATCAAAATGCTCAGGGAGACCTTGAGATGAGATATGAAATTGAGGAAGCATCCAAACTAGGAAATGTGGTAGTAATGGGTGACTTCAACTACCCGGACATAGACTGGCTGCATATGTGTTCCAGTCATGACAAAGAAGCAAAGTTTCTAGATATTCTAAATGACTATTCCCTAGATCAGTTGGTCATGGAACCGACCAGAGGGACGGCAACCCTGGACTTAATCCTCAGTGGGGACCGGGACCTGGTGCAAGATGTAAGTGTTGTTGAACCGATTGGGAACAGTGACCACAGTGCTATTAAATTAAACATACATGTAACTGGCCAATTGCCAAGAAAATCCAACACGGTCACATTTGACTTCAAAAGAGGAAACTTCACAAAAATGAGGGGATTGGTAAAAAGAAAGCTGAAAAACAAAGTCCAGAGGCTCACATCACTCAAAAATGCTTGGAAGTTGTTTAAAAACACTCTATTAGAAGCTCAACTGGAGTGCATACCGCAGATCAGAAAAGGTACCGCCAAGGCCAAGAAGATGCCAGCATGGTTAACGAGCAAAGTCAAGGAAGCTCTTAGAGGTAAAAAGTCTTCCTTCAGAAAATGGAAGTCTTGTCTGAATGAAGAAAATAAAAAAGAACACAAACTCTGGCAAAAGAAATGCAAGAAGACAATAAGGGATGCTAAAAAAGAATTTGAGGAGCACATTGCTAAGAACATAAAAACCAACAACAAAAAATTCTATAATACATTCAAAGCAGGAGACCATCTAGGGAGACAATTGGACCCTTGGATGATAAGGGAGTCAAAGGTGTACTAAAGAACGATAAGGAGATTGCAGAGAAGCTAAATGAATTCTTTGCATCTGTCTTCACAGTGGAAGATATAGGGCAGATCCCTGAACCTGAACTAACATTTGCAGGAAGGGATTCTGAGGAACTAAGACAAATAGTGGTAACGAGAGAGGAAGTTCTAAGCTTAATGGACAATATAAAAACTGACAAATCACCGGGCCCGGATGGCATCCACCCGAGAGTTCTCAAAGAACTCAAAGGTGAAATTGCTGATCTGCTAACTAAAATATGTAACTTGTCCCTCGGGTCCTCCTCCGTGCCTGAGGACTGGAAAGTGGCCAATGTAACACCAATCTTCAAAAAGGGATCCAGAGGGGATCCCGGAAATTACAGGCCAGTTAGCTTAACTTCTGTCCCTGGAAAACTGGTAGAAAGTATGATTAAAGCTAGATTAACCAAGCACATAGAAGAACAAGCCTTGCTGAAGCAGAGCCAGCATGGCTTCTGCAAGGGAAAGTCCTGTCTGAGTAACCTATTAGAATTCTTTGAGAGTGTCAACAAGCATATAGATAGAGGTGATCCAGTGGACATAGTGTACTTAGACTTTCAAAAAGCGTTTGACAAGGTACCTCACCAAAGGCTTCTGAGGAAGCTTAGCAGTCATGGAATAAGAGGAGAGGTCCTCTTGTGGATAAGGAATTGGTTAAGAAGCAGAAAGCAGAGAGTAGGAATAAACGGACAGTTCTCCCAATGGAGGGCTGTAGAAAGTGGAGTCCCTCAAGGATCGGTATTGGGACCTGTACTTTTCAACTTGTTCATTAATGACCTAGAATTAGGAGTGAGCAGTGAAGTGGCCAAGTTTGCTGACGACACTAAATTGTTCAGGGTTGTTAAAACAAAAAGGGATTGCGAAGAGCTCCAAAAAGACCTCTCCAAACTGAGTGAATGGGCGGAAAAATGGCAAATGCAATTCAATATAAACAAGTGTAAAATTATGCATATTGGAGCAAAAAATCTTAATTTCACACATACGCTCATGGGGTCTGAACTGGCGGTGACCGACCAGGAGAGAGACCTGGGGGTTGTAGTGGACAGCACGATGAAAATGTCGACCCAGTGTGCAGCAGCTGTGAAAAAGGCAAATTCCATGCTAGCAATAATTAGGAAAGGTATTGAAAATAAAACAGCCGATATCATAATGCCGTTGTATAAATCTATGGTGCGGCCGCATTTGGAATACTGTGTACAGTTATGGTCGCCTCATCTCAAAAAGTATATTATAGAGTTGGAAAAGGTTCAGAAGAGGGCAACCAGAATGATCAAGGGGATGGAGCGACTCCCTTACGAGGAAAGGTTGCAGCATTTGGGGCTTTTTAGTTTAGAGAAAAGGCGGGTCAGAGGAGACATGATAGAAGTGTATAAAATTATGCATGGCCTTGAGAAAGTGGATAGAGAAAAGTTCTTCTCCCTCTCTCATAATACTAGAAGTCGTGGACATTCAAAGAAGCTGAATGTTGGAAGATTCAGGACAGACAAAAGGAAGTACTTCTTTACTCAGCACATAGTTAAACTATGGAATTTGCTCCCACAAGATGCAGTAATGGCCACCAGCTTGGATGGCTTTAAAAGAAGATGAGACAAATTCATGGAGGACAGGGCTATCAATGGCTACTAGCCATGATGGCTGTGCTGTGCCACCCTAGTCAGAGGCAGCATGCTTCTGAAAACCAGTTGCTGGAAGCCTCAGGAGGGGAGAGTGTTCTTGCACTCGGGTCCTGCTTGCGGGCTTCCCCCAGGCACCTGGTTGGCCACTGTGAGAACAGGATGCTGGACTAGATGGGCCACTGGCCTGATCCAGCAGGCTCTTCTTATGTTCTTATGTTCTTAGCACTCTAAGTATTACATTTCTTCCTTAGAAGGGTTAGATTAGCCAGCCAGGCAGCACAAACATTTTTATTCTGCCTTTTATTTAATAATGGCTTTTATTTGACAATGAATATTTTTGCTTCTCTTGGCTTTGAATGTTTTATGTTAATTCTGTTACTCTTTGAATAGATTTTTGATCATTTCCCCCCCTTCTTTTGGTAAAATGCTTTGTGGGGCCTTGTTAGGGCCAAAAGGTGGTATGAAATATATCATAGGCCAGTTCTTGATAAATATTAGTTGTCTTGCTTATTTCCTCATCTGGGTCATCTGAAAATGCCCTGCCCTGTGCTCTTGGAGGTAAGATTGGATGTTATGCGAGATGGTGGTGCCACAATTTTGCAGCAGTGTCCCAAAATGACCCACCAGGTTTACTACATTACAACTGCATTTCTATCCCACCTTCCCTCCAAGGAGCTCAAGGTAGCATTCATGGTTCTCCACCTCGCCCCATTTTATCCTCTCAACAGCCCTTCATGACTTATTAGGGATTTGAACCCTGGTCTCCCAGGTCTTAGTCTGACGCGATAACCACTATACCACACTGAGCTTTTTGTCATGCTGCTGACACTTCTTTCTCTAAGCCTTGGGACAGGACTGCTTTTTTTTTTTTTAAAGTCTTTAATTGTAGGCTGTGTCTTTAGTTTTGATGAACTGCTTTTACAAGTGGTTGACTGTATATTTTATGTGTTTAACCTTTTGTGGGGGGCAGGGACAGAAAGGCAAAATAATAAGCTTTAACATTTAAGATCATTCTGTATGTACGTGAGTGTATTCATTCCATCAGTAGTTCACTGGCATAAGTCTACTTCCTTGCCAGTATTCCAGTTCTTACATGAGATGCTGTTTACGGCAAAGCAGTGCTCAGAGTTTTCATACCCCCAACTGTGTGTGAAGAGGAAGAACCTTTTGCTGGATCCTTCATATCATTGCATTGAGAAGTGCATTGGGAAAGCAAATAATGAGCTGGAGGGGCTCAGTTCAGGCACCTTGCCAAGCCACGGCCAAGAAAGCTTATAGTGGTTCAGTGTGATGCCTGCACTGAAAACCAGTATACCCAAATTGGAACCTGCGGCTTGATACGGGTTTGCAAACTATGGTTTGTGCTGAGCTTGGCTTGGTGCGATTTCCGAATTAAGACTGCATAGTTACTGCTGTTATTCTGCCTCCGAAGCCTGCTGCACCATGGAGACAGGAAAGAACTTAGGAACCTATGAAGCGGCATGCTGAGAGAGAGGAGGGGAAGCAAATTCAAGACAAGCAGCTCTAATCCGTGGTTTGCCTGTTGTATCTTTGGAAGCTTGAGGCAACGGCTGGGATTCTAAACTATAGTTAGCACAAACTATGGTCCTGCCTTTGTAGATAGGAGGGCATTTGACATTGGGCTAGGTCCTGCCTTTGGAACTGGGAAAGCGGGGCATGAAGTCTCTTCCTGATAGACTGGGGATTGGTCAGAAGTTCCCATCTGTCTTACTGCCTGACACAAGACAACAGGCTTTTTTTCCTTCAGAGGCGTCTGGGGCCTCTGTTTAAAAACAATGACAACAACAAATATTTAAAGAAAACAGCACAAAACTGTTGGTTGTCTTTTCCCTATATGCCTCCTCCCCTGTCCACCCCCCACCAGATCAGCTAGGAGACTGCTGACCTGTGCCTCATTGCAGGAACTCGCTCGAAGCTTCTCCTAAAAGAAGTTACACATTAAAAACAAAGGTTGGCCAAAGCAAAATCTGCAGGTTCCTGCTCAGGCAAAACATGAAGAATTTCAAGGGAAACTTAAAAAAAAAAAAAAACTTCAAGAAGATCAAGATTTTTTCAGCGGGGTGGATGTCATCGCATATTCATAAAAGACTTTCAGTGCTAGCTCTGTAGCCCCAGTTCACCTTCTGCCTCCAAAGAGATCTTTGAAAGGCCTCTTTCGAGCAATCCTTCTGCTCTTGAGAGCCATCCCTAATGGTGGGTGAGTGCCAGTGACATGGCCTGGTTGCTTGCATGTGCTCTCTCTTTCGCGTGCACCATGCTCAGATGTGCACACACCCTACCTTTTGAAAGTAGGAATCATGTTGGTTCTTGCATTGTTGTTGTTGTTACTACTACATTTATATCCCACCTTTCCTCCAAAGAGCTCAAGGTGGCATACAAGATGGTTTTATCCTCACAACAGCCCTGTGAGGTAGGCTGAGAGGCAGTGATTGGCCCAAGGTCACCCAGTGAGCTTCATGGCCAAACGGGGATTGGAACCTTGGCTTCCCAGGTTCCAGTCCAATTCTCTTAAGCACCAGCCTTTCCCATCTGTTGGGTCCCCAGATGTTGCTGGACTATAGTTCCCATAATTCCTGACCATCTGCCATGCTGGCTGGGGTAGTTCAGCACCATCTGGGGACCTAAAGGTTTGGAAAGGCTGCTACGCCACACCGGCTTTCCAAGCCCTTTTGAAAGCTGGGATTGCATTTGTGATAGCCAACTGAATCCTTGCTTTCAACGACGTTTCCCTGCTGCGACAGTGACAAGAGCAGACTGTGCTCCACTCTAGCATTAGGGGCAGAGGGGGAGCCCTTTTGAAAGCAGGAATTGTGCTTGTGATAGTTAGCCCAGTACTTGTTTTCAAAAGTGTTTCTCTACCAGGACAGAGAAGAGAAGACTTCTTACCATCCTAGCTGGGAGAGAGTGTGCATCTTGTGCTAGCTGTTTGGTAGGCTGAAGGGAGAGTGTCACATGGGGAGAGTCATTCTCAGGTGTCTATCTTCCCATTAAAAATACAAAAGATCAGGGCAGTGATCTAAATAGGATCAGAGATGCTGCTGGTGGTGGGGAGAGATTAAACCCCCTCCCCACCTCACCCGGTGCTCCTAATGTACACAAAATCACTGTCCCTGTACTGTTGTTAGCAGTGGTGGAAGAGCTGTCTTTTCCCCTCTGCTCATCTGATAGCTGATCAGCTGGGCTGTGAGTACAAATGGGTCGGACTTGGCAGGTCACCAGGAGAGCAGCCAAGGGCCACTTGTAGGTCTCCCACCCCTGGTTTAGAGCTTCACCTTAAATCAAGGAAAGGGATGGGGGTAGGTGGGAATTTGTATCAGGTATGAATATCTGCCTCACTTTTCTCTTGCTTCCTTTTTTTAGGTGACCTTCTTCAAAAGCCTTATATCTCTGGCTGTGCAGATAGTGCTTCATTTGAACTGACCGGTGCTGAAGATTACGTGCTCCTAGCCTGTGATGGATTCTTCGATGCTATCCAACCTTTTGAGGTGGTGGACCATGTTCTCGAGCACTTAATGCAAAACAAAGGGGAGGGACTTAAGACTGCAGAGAGGCTGGTGGCTGCAGCAAAGGAAAGTGGATCCACTGACAACATCACTGTCCTGGTGGTGTTTCTAAGGGAGCCCAAAGATGTCATGTCTGACTGCCTCAGAGACCCCCAAAGCTGCTCTGCTGACGACTGTGCAACAAATCCTCTCTTTAACTTTTTCAGCTCTGAAATGAACAATTGAAATGGCAGTCAAAAGGGGGACTATCGAATCTGTTTAAAGCACAACATCCAAATGTAAGCAAGCTTTAAAAAACACAAAACTTCTTTTACCACTGGAAAACAAAAGTTATTGTGTGGTGGGCAGAATGCCAGAAAAAATTCAAAGCCTAGGGTTTTATCCAACTAAATTCTGCTTGGAGAAGATTCATGGAAATTAATGGACCTAAGTTAGTCATGCCTATTAATTTAAATGGGTCTACTCTGAGTGTGACTGCCACTGGATACAACCCATAGATTCTTCCTTAACTCAGACCTGTGTCTAGATTGTTTAGATTCCAGGTTTAGGGATCACATAACTGAATGTCCCTCCATGCAAAAAAACAACAACCCAGCCCTTTTCTGATGCAGACAAATTATATCTGACAGAAGGGTTCTAACTTCTCTCTGGCTGCCTTTGATCACTAAGCTATGGCTTAACAGTACAGCTGTAAGGAGGCAGCAATTTCTGTCCCATTCTTTTTTCATCGCAGTCAGCACTGTTTCCATTCCAATATAGGCCATCTTCTGACAAAACCTATATTAGTCGTCTTGCTATCAGCAGCGTCCTAAACTATAATTAATTACGTAATTCATGTCAATGGAAGGGAAACATCAACAACAATGAAGAAAACCCACAATTATTTATATAACATTTGCAGATCTAAAAAAAACAACAGTCATGAATACAGCTCTTACTTGCTTGCATGGTTTCCATTCCTGACCTCGGACAAACATGCAAATTGTGGCAATTTCCTGTCCCATTTCCATTTCTGGTTGAATTCTCCGACATTCCTATTCAACATGCGTGAGTGCATTGCTCCTCCCTGGCTCCTGACTGTGCTGTGCAGAGAAGGAAACAAACCAGAGTCTGCCTTGTTGTGATGTGGTTCATGAGTGGCCAGACAAGAACCAATGCTGACTCACTGCTCATGGTTTGTTTGGAGGAAACAAGCCACAAGCCTGGATTCACACATCACAAGGTGGCTTCAGGCTTGTTTCCTCTGGTGCATTGCATAGTCAGGAGTGGGAAAAGAAATAAAGGCTCATGCACTGTAAAGAAACCATAGTTTGTTTATTTTTAAACTATGATTTAATGTTGAGCGTGAACCAGGTCTCTGACATGTTAGTTTTCTGTGTGGAGGGATTTTAACAGAGGAGACTTTAATCATGCAAGTCCCCACCTAAAGTCTGCAATGAACAACTCAGACACATGTTTACTGCTTTGGTAAAAACTAGGCCGAAAGTCTAGCAATTGTGGGTTTACTTTTTGGAAGCAGTTTTAAGCCTGCCCATTCATATCCCTGTCTCTTGGGGAGATGGTAAAGAATATGAAAGTTAAAGATCAATACTTGGAACTCTCCGGAGTAATTCTAAACAGCATTTAAAGAGGGCTGCATTTAGATATTACTTAATGATAAGTGTGAATAAGCTACCACACCATCACCAGATGAGTGAACTGCTGTGGACAGACTCAGTATTAAATGAAGTATCTGATATTGGAACATTACAGTCTTGTCTTGCATAAGACCTGAGGCCCCTTCTCCATTATATACTACAGAAAATACTAATAAGGAATGCCATTAACATGTCAATGCGACTTAAGAGAAAAGAAAGATTAGATGCTGAAATGAAAAATCTATTTCCAAAAAACTAATCTGCTAAGGTAGCAAACTAACAGCACAGAAAATTTCTACAGGAACATGCCATTACTTGTAAACACCATTAGCTTCATGGAGGCAATTTAAATGTGAAGGGTTGCAGCCAGCTCACAAACATAACTCTTGCATGAGCCTCATCCATTCAGGGAGCATGCAAGGGGACAGCATTGAGTGGTTTCATGGCTTTACTATTTCATTCTACAGGGGCTTATTCAGTACTATGTATAAGATAATTGTGTCATCCAGGTTGAAAAGACATTGGCCATGTTCATGTGTATTGCTAAACAGTGGCTTGTTTTATCCATGCCTTGTTGGAAGAAACCAGGTGATAAGTCTCACTGACGAGCATGGCTTGTTTGTTCTAATGTTGATTTTGTTTCTAACTGCTCTTGCCTCACATCCCATATGGGGAGGGGTGTTGAAATAAACCAGGATTAAGCCAGGGTAGTGGGTTCAAGCATAGTGAGAAACTATGGTTAGCAGAAGCCAAGGTTTGTAACCCTACTTCAAACCATAGTTTCATATTTTGGTTTGGTGGTGACAAACAAACCATAGTAGTTGGCTGGGGTGGGTTAACAAACCACAGCTAAGCTAAACAAACCATGTCTTGGTGTTAGGAACAATGGACTGGTTTGAATATTCTATGTTTCTCTCATGGTGAATATATATGGAATTAAGTATTTTATTATTATTATATTCTGTTGTTGGCTTCTGTTTTTGGAAATGTTTGAAGCTTTATTTAAATTAGGATTTAGATATGTATAGTGATTATATTTGCCACTGGTATTTGAAACTGTCCACACTCAAGTGCCATATGCCATTCTGACAAAGATGGAAAGGGCTGCTTTTTCATACTCTGTGGAGTGAGTGTTTTTATATTATTTTTAAAGAAGTGATCTATTACATTCATTTAAACACTTGTAAAGTACATAGGTTTTTTTGATGTATACAGAAATCGGTGTGTTCAGGAACACTTCATTCTAATTTGGGGTGGGACATGCTGTTTTAAAAGTGTTCAAAAAAAGGTGTGTTTTAAGCCATATGAAATGATCAGCTGTGCCTTTATCAAGATACTATCAAACAAAGAACAGCTGCTTGAGACTCAAGCCACACATGATCCCTGCAGACCCGTTCATTTGTTTAAATGTGGCTCTATTCCAAAAGGTCAACCTTTTTTTAAGAGCAAAAGGGAACATAGATTGAACCCCCTCCCATAGCCCATCTCCCAAATTCCTTTTTCCTCACATCCCACTCTGATTCCAGAAATGAGCACAGGTGGAAGAAAAGTATCTCAGAGGCAGAGCATCTGCCTTGCATGCAGAAGGCCCCAGGTTCAATCCCTGGCATCTCTAGATAGGGCTGGGAGAGATTCCTGCCCAAAACCCTGGAGAGCTGCTGCGAATCAGTGTGGACAATACTGAGCCAGATGGACCAATGGTCTGACTCAGTATAAAGTAGCTTTCTGTGTTTTGTGTTCCATGTCCCTCATCTGCGGATCCCCTTTGCTCTTAAAATACACCCCTCCACTACCACCACCACCCCACATATGTGACTGAGGCTGACTTAGATTGTAAACAAACAAGGCTGCCACTGTCACGTGTACTTTGAGACTGAGTTTGGGATCTGAAGGTTGCACTGCATATTGTTAATGCCAGTGTTATTTAACATAGAAAACCACTTGGTGGCTGGTGGTGACCAGTAGGCCCAGGCTTGATCTTGCCTTGTTCCAGTGTGTGCATTGTGCCTCTTGGATTAAATGTGTGTTCTATGTTTTGAATCACTGTTTCAAAAAATCATATGAAAGAGCATGCGTTAGGGGCAGAAACTTCTCTGTGTCATTTGTGCTTGAATAGTAGCCAGCCAATAGAGCATTAGGTTTCTGAAGGGATTTGGGAAGCTTGCCAGTTAACCATAAACACTGCAAATCAATGAGGCTGATTGATGGCTTTTGAAAGGGTGTGTGTGTCGGGAGGAAGGAACTTGCAGTATTTGAAATATCTTACCATAAAGTCTCTTGGACAATGCCTCTGTGATTTTTGCACCAACCACACAGTAAGCCATACTGGCAAAGGGTTGGCAAGGCTGTTTTCTGCATGGGAAAGTCAGTCGCACAGCCGATCCAGCCACCTCTCGGACATCAGGTGTGGGGCAGGTGGATGTGGTTTTGGGAAAACGGACTCGCAGGCCAAATTGCGACCCTTGCCAGGCCAAATTTGGCTCATGGGCCAGAGGTTCCCCACCACTGACTTGGCAGGACCACACAAATGTTTGGGCTCCTGGAGAGGAGCTTAGAGCTACTTCATTCCTCTCTAGTCCATTTTGCTCCCGCGCCACACTGAACTTTCTCCTCCTCACTAACCACAAGTTGCAGCCAAGAACAAACACATACTTCCCCAATCTCTGAGCATGCTACCTTACAGACACATGCACGTGCGTCTGCGCTCTCCCTGCCATTCCAGAGGCAGATATTGTTATGGGGTGAAAGTATGGTGCAGAACCACTATTACCTTGTTAGTTAAAACGTTTGGGTTCTTTTTGTTTAGAATCTGTTTTTTAAGAAGTTACTTGATAGAACTCTGCACCAAAGTGCATTCTTTTTTTAATTTAAATCCTCAACTTCAAAAAATGGTCAGGCACAAGATAGGATTGACTTCCTTTAAAAGTGGCAAACAGTGTTTCCACTGAAATTGAATGACAAAACTTCTGTGTATCTGAAAGATTCCCAGCCACTTACAGATTCCCTCCTCCTGTTTATTTCTGTGGAGGAAATATTATCAAGCCATATCTGGCTTGATAATATTTCCTCCACAGAAATAAACAGGAGGAGGGAATCTGTATATATATATATGAGAGAGAGAGAGAGAACTACCTTTACCAGACAATAAACTAGTAAAGGGGAAAAAGGCTTCCTGTCACAGTGTGTTAATCTGTTTGACATGCAGTGTTTTGCAGAACCTTTGCAGTGAGAGCAAGAGAACGTGCAGAACAATTTTTAGAACAATGGAGGAGGGGGATTTTTTAAGTAAATCCACCCTCTAATAGTGGTGATGGAGTGAAAGGGAAAAATAGCAAAGCATTTAAGAATTATTATTGCCTATTATTTGAAACGAGGTGGGCTGGAAAATAGAGCTACATATATCTTGCTTCTTACAGAGGGATGTGAAGCACTGGAGAAATCCATGCTTAGAAGGTGCATCTGACAAATACAGTTAGCATACTGTGAAGAGAGATTGGATGCAGCGAAGGCTAGTCTATTAGGGCGAATGGGGCATTGCCCCACCACCCTCAGTCTGCACCTTCCTTCCTACTTCCAACCAGTCCAGGAGGTGGTGGCACTAGCTATCACCTTCCTCCTCCTTACCCTCAGTGTTGCTATTGCAGAACTCAGTAGGGAAGAGGATGGGGACACATTTAGAATGCATTGGCTCTGCCTGTCATTGGTTCTGGCTCCACCTGCTGTTGGGCTCCCTGCCTTCTGCCCCGCCAAGTCCCAATGGTCACCACTAGCCGCTGCTGATTGGATGATGTAGGGTGGCTGGCAGAGAGAAGTAGCAAATGGATTTCTCCAGGCAGGTCGGGTAGGGGGGTTCTTCAAACAGTCAGCAGCCCAGGATGTGTAAATCCTAGGGCATTCCCCAAATAAAACATGCAAGAAAACAAGCCAACAGAAGAAGAAAATAACCATTTCTGCACATGCAAGTACTGCCACACAAACACCTGCTGCTGTAAGTAAATTTCCTGAAGGCTGCTGATGGCTTGATACCTCAGACTGTATCTGATAGGGTGAATAACTAGGTTGTTTTGGCAGATTTGACAGCTGAATAGTGTTAATCACAGTAGTGGCTTTAATAGTTGACACTTAGTGGAACTCGAGAGTGGGCTGATACATTGCTTCCCCCCCCACTCCAGCTTGTTCGCTTTTTTTTATGTGCTCCCAAAGCAATTAGAAACTTTATCGTAAAAGCTCTAAAACTTGCAGAAAGAAAGTTACCGTTGCTTGAAATGGGCTTTGCTCTTTATGTTCTGGCAGTAACTGCTTTTACTTCATTAGAGAATGCGGTTTTTTCTTAGACAAGAATGAGCTCATGAAGTAGCCAAAGTGGTCATGTTTGGGGCGAGATGGGCGCTGTTCTGAAAACCTCACTTTGCTAGATGCTGGGTGGCAGGGAATGGCTTACCCATAATTATCCTGCTTAAAGCCCAGTTCTTCAGAAAAGATGGGAAGCCTTTTTCAGTCTGAGGGCCACATTCCTTTCTGGGCAGACTTCTGAGGGCCATATGCCTGTGTGTGAGTGGAGCAACGAGTGTAAATTTTACTGTTGTGCAGTTGGCTAAGTTTCTACACACTAGTTTCTGTGGGGAAGGGCCCTAAGTCAGGGGTAGAGCATCTGCTTTGCATGCAGGAGGTCCCAGGTTCAATCCCCGGCATCTCCAGGTAGGGCTGGGAGAAACTCCTGCCTAAAAACCCAAAGAACCACTGCCAATCAGTGTAAACAATACTGAGGTAGTGTGAATAACACTGAGCTAGATGGACCTGAAAACAATGCAGTGATTACTAGAAGCCAGCATGAATGAATTTATTTATTTCGGTCGTAGACCAGCAAAGTGAATTTATCAAGAACAAATCCTGCCAGACTAATCTTATCTCATTTTTTGATTGGGTAACCTCCCTGGTAGACTATGGGAATGCTGTGGACATAATATATCTCAACTTCAGCAAAACGTTTGACAAAATGCCCCATGAAATTCTGATTAACAAACTAGCTAAATGTGGGCTGGATGGAACAACGATCAGGTAGATCCACAGTTGGATCAAAGAGTGCTTATCAATGGCTGTTTCTCAAACTGGGGGGGGGGAACGAGCAGGGCTTAGTCCTGGGCCTAGTGCTCTTAACATTTTAATTAATGACTTGGATGAGGAGGTGCAGGGAATGCTTATCAGATTTGCAGATTATAATAATAATTATTATTATTATACAAAATTGGGAGGGTCTGGTTCCTCTCCCTTGATCTTACCCCCATGGGTGACCCTGCTGGGAGTACATGACTCCCGACAGCATCGCTCACAGGGTTCATTGGAACACGCAAGCCCATTCAGCACTACAAGGTGACGCCAAGCCACTAACACCAGATTTCCTGTGGGAGAAGGAAGAGCCTTGTGAAAGAGAGGGCATTTCCACAAATCAGCCCCACTGCATTGGCCCTCCACGGGCTTGATGCAGGCTGGAAAAAGTCTGCCACAAGGAAACCTTTGCTTCAGATCCCTTCTCAAGACCTGCTTTTTCTGTGAACTCTTTGACGCCTTTTCGTTCTCATGTCGTAATATAACTAATGTAAGCCTCAGGATGTAACAATTTAAAAAGGCATATTCTTCCTCTGTTTCCTGCCCCTTCTTCTGTTGTCTTCCCCTGTTGAATTTTAGACTGTAAGCTCCTTGGCACAGGGGCCTTCAAGTCTTAAATCACCAAGCACATTGGTTTGGCAAGTAGATGTTCTTAAGCCTTCCTACTGCAGAGCACTGTGGATAGTGCCACCTCCTGCAAGGTGAAAAGTATTTTTCACCTACCCTCTGTATGCCATATCACTTAAAATTCTGCAACTCTGAATAAATGCTCACTTGCATTCTTTAAATTGCAGTGCACAGATCAGTAGGATTGAGGGACCAGGAGCCATGAAGTAGATAGGGAATCATGCAGGGTACAAAAGCAACATGTCTTAACCCTTGGAAGCATTAATCCGTTGAAATACACTTGACTGCCCATCTTTAATAATAACATTAACTCTTTTTAATAATGAGAACTAGAAACTACATTTTTATTTTTTTAAAAGAGCAGATCCTCAGACAACACAAGTCTGCATTTTGCAGCATGTGGATTGCATAAAATATATAAAGAGCTCTCTCTCTCTGGGTAGCCAGTTGGCCATCCAGGCTTCAGCCAAACTGGAGGCAATCAAATTGCTGCAATGAATAATGCAACATGCTTTCCACCGAGCCATTTCTCCTGCATTTGTCATGTTATATAACTACAGAAGTACAGCCAGTAATGCTTCCCTTCTGTAACCACTCCTGTTGAAATTTCTTTTCCCCAAGTTGTCAGTATTAATTTCTTTCAGAGTACTTAACTGCTGCTTTATCTTGGCAACATTCCCTCGTTCGGCCCTGTTGTCTAATCAACCTTGAAAAGAAACCCAGTGGTGATTATGTTATCTGTGTGTCATTTTTAAATGTAATCCTATTTATATTGTAAAGGCAGTCTGCACATAACAAGACTGAAGTACGCTGGGCTTTTATAACCTGTTGCTCTGGTGCTTTAGCCAGGGATTTCCTCCACCACCACCCCCGCCCCAAAGTTTTGGTATGTGCATGAACTGTTACCCTGTTGTTAATCATGATTATAGACTTATTGTGATTGTATCTTCTTTATGCACATCGATATTCCTAATGGTGCTTGTGTACATTCTGCAATATTTCCTGTTATTTATTTCGCATGAGGTTGATAGGGTGTGTGTGTGAAAGAGAGAATATATAAAATTTTCCCCAGTATTTGCGTATAAGGAAGGAAACGTTGAGAACATAGGGGGAAATCACTGGCTGTAGGAAGTGATGGCTTGGAGTGTTAATAAACAACTAAAATATTTCACTGTAGTTTTCTGTGCTTCATTTACACGGCTGGAATGTGAGTTTTAATATATTTTATATACTAATATATATATGAACATATTTTAAAGTCTGTTTTTAAGATGTTTTAGAGTGTTTTTAGTGTTTTGTTTACTGCCCTTGCGCCGTCTGGGAGGAAGGATGGGATATAAATTTAATAAATAATAATAATAACTAATAATTTAAAATATGACAACTGCTATTTCCAAATTCATGAACCCCAGATGCATGTTTACTTCAGATTTTTCCCTCTCCAGTTGCCACCTTATCAGCCTTTCCTCCTTGCCAAACTATCAAAGCAATAACCAGGGCTGTGGAGTCGGAAGCAATTTTGGGTGGAGTCGGAGTCGGTAGAAATGTACCGACTCCGGCTTCAAAATAAAAACTTTCATAGGAATTTAGGAAAGTTTTCTTGTTCAAAAATTTTAATCAAATAAATATATCTTATGTTCTATCAGAGAGCCAGTGTGGTGTAGTGGTTAAGGTGTTGGACTACGACCTGAGAGACCAGAGTTTGAATCCCCACACAGCCATAAAGCTCACTGGGTGACCTTGGGCCAGTCACTGCCTCTTAGCCTCAGAGGAAGGCAATGGTAAACCCCCTCTGAATACCGATTACCATGAAAACCCTATTCATAGGGTCGCCATAAGTCGGAATCAACTTGAAGGCAGTCCATTCCCCCCATGTTCTGTCAATCTAGCCTGATCATTCACGTGGTGGTGATGAAATGCCTTGTGCTACCATTTTACTACAGTAAATTTGTTATTACTAGTTAATATACATTTTCCATTTATGAAGTAGTTGGAGTCGGAGTCGAAGGTTTGGCATACCGACTCCACAGCCCTGGCAATAACAACAACTTTGGGAAAGAGGATTTGTGCTGTTGCTACCACACAACTGGATTGCAGCTACTTTGTTTTCCAATAAGATATTTTTTGGCGGGAGAGAGAAAGTGAGTGGTGGGAGGAGAGAGAGAATTAAGCCACTGCACAGTAATCTGATGATGATTCTGGAAAGGATGGAACTCTCATATTTTGAAGTACAGTTTACCATAGAGAAACAATTGCATAGGAGTTGTGGGGTTTATTTATTTATTTATTTAATTACATTTCTGGACCGCCCTATAGCAGAAAGCTCTCAGGGTGGTGTACAACAAATAAAATCACAATTAAAATATGAGCAAGTGTGAAAAATATAACATGATAAAAATCCGAAATAGAATTGCCATGAGTTTATAAATTAAAATCCATATTAGGTTTAAAATTAAATTTAAAATGTTTAAAAAGCCTGGGCGAAAAGGTAGGTTTTTACCTGGCGCCGAAAAGATAACAAAGAAGGCGCCAGGCGTATCTCGTCTGGGAGGGCATTCCATAGTTCGGGGGCCACCACCGAGAAGGCCCTAGATCTAGTTGTTGATCTCCGGGCCTCTTTATGAGTTGGGACCCGGAGAAGGGCCTTCGATGTCGAGCGTAGTGAACGGGTAGGTACATAGCGAGAGAGGCGTTCCACCAGGTATTGCGGTCCGATGCCGTTTAGGGCTTTATAGGTAAGAACCAACACTTTGAATCTGGCCCGGAAACATATCGGTAGCCAGTGCAGCTGCGCCAGGACAGGTGTTATATGGTCAAATTTCTTTGTCCCAGTGAGAACTCTGGCCGCAGCATTTTGCACTAGCTGAAGTTTCCGAACCGTCTTCACAGGTAGCCCCACGTAGAGGGTTGTTTTTTCCATGCTATCAGCTCAGCATTTTCGTGCTCGAAACTAAATGTGCCAGATGCAGTAGATCTCCCCTAAAAGAAGGTGCGATGTTGTACAGGGGTTTTTGCAAAACATTCCATCCTCTGCCATCCCACCGGCCGAGAACAGAGAGCGAGGCAACAGCTAGTCTCCCTCCATTGGCTCAGCTGGGGACAACGGTCACACGGCTCCTCCTCAAACTGCCTCTGAGTCCATCCCCTGGGAGGCCCGCCTGGCTCCAACTTCATCATCATTTGGGTGGCAGGTGAAGGCGTTTTTGTTTTCCCAGGCATTTGGATAGCACCAATGATTATTTCTTTTTAATGTTCCCCTTTGGCAGGGCAGGGTGAATTTGTCAAGCAAAGACTAGCAACCAAGAGGCAGATGGAGTTCTAGTCCAGCCCTTTACCTGCTGTACTGGCTTTCTATTCGCAGAGTTTGCAGTCTGATTTGGTACAGTCACCTCTATGACCTCCGCTGCATATGAAGATCAAGCCATAGAACTAACCTTGGGTTCCCAGGTGATATTGGAGTCCAACTCCCATCATGCCCAGACAGCATGGCCAATAGGCAGGGATAATGGGAGTCGTAGTCCAGCAATAGCTGGAGGGCACTGTGGCCTAGAATAGGGATGGATAGATCTGTTAATTTCAGCTCAGTCTTAAATTCAGTTCTGCAGGAACTTGTGTTTTTTTAATCCTAATGAAAATTCCTCAGCATTGTAGTGTGAATTTTTGTATGCAGTTTTCACTAATGTACACATTTTTGCAAGCTGTTTCTCCTAATGTATTGCATTTTTGTGTTTTTCACTAATGTATTCATCTTTGGGCACATTTCCCACTAACATACACATTTTTGGTCAACATTGTGTGGCTGGAGAACTGCATCACAAAATTTGCATAAGTGCACATTTTGAAGGATTGCTGCGTTTCAGTTCTAAAGATTGTTTCAGAAAGTGCAAATTTGATAAATTCGGCTTTAGATGTGAACTGAATCGAATTTCTCCCCCATCTCTAGCCTTGACTAGACAGCACGCTTAAGCTTGTTGGGTTTTTTTTATCTAGATCTACCATTCACATGCTGTTCCACTCACAGACACTGTTACAATAAGAGAGATTTAGTAATATCCATAGCACCCAATGCAGCAACAAAGGTGCTTATATACCCATCTGTGCCTGTTTTAAGGTTCGCAGAGATCTTTTGGCACAAGGTGAAGAAACCAAACACAGTTGAAACTGCCATCATACATCACAGCAGATGATTTATTTGCAAAAACAATTTAACCTGTTTGCTTTACCCATGCAGTGCTATCCATAAACTGGCTCAAAAAAAGTATTATTGTAGAAGAAACACAGTGACACCACTTTGAACTACTGTTCAAAGTCTAGAATTGCTGCTAGTATTTTTCCTCCAAAGCCACTGAGAAGAAAGACCGCTTTAAGTTCCAAACAAGAGACTATCTTCTCCCTGATTTGTTTTCGTAAGTGTTAAGTACTGAACCATTGCGCAAGTGATCTTGCTCACGGAGAGACAGTTACTGATATGACCTGAAAGAATGGTGCTTTGAAGGGGAAAAACACAAGGTAGAGATTATCAAAGCAGAATGGGCAGTAAGCAACCTTATTTCTCTTTCAGAAAAATAAAAGGCCTTTCTGTCAAATGTCCAAAACTTTAATCCAGTCAAAGCAAGATAATTCATATCCTCTGATAAATGTCTGTGTTATTACTGGACCTTCTTACAGGGATGTACAAAGATACGAATGGGGTAACCATGATCAACCCAAATGCAAGACTTGTCAGGCACATTAGAAAAATCAGGCATGTTTTCTTTATAACTGCTATATTATAGACCACTGGAATTTGCAAAACAGTCAGGATGTGTAAAGTGAGATGAAATGGTTAGAGGCTGGAAGAGAAGATTGTTGACAAGTTCCAAGTGCTTTACAAATGAAGATGATGGACTCTGATGCTGTGGAAATTGAAATCTTACGTGTGTGTTTAAAGAAAGTATTGTACTTGGTTTCTACACTTTTTTGTCAATAAGAAAAAAACACAAATTAGTCTTCTGCCATCTTACTACTGCAGATGCACGTGGCAGCTGTATTGACACTGAGCTTTCCATAGAAATGACCGAGGTACATAGGAAGCTGACATATACTGAGTCAGGCCATTGGTTCATCTAGCTCAGTATCGTCTACACTGACTGGCAGTGACTTCCAAGGGAATCTTTCCCAGCCCTACCTGGAGATGCCAGGGATTGAACCTGGGACCTTCTGCATGCAGAGCTCTATCCCTGAGCTAAGGCCCTTCCCCAAAGAGGTACCTCCTCTTCTATTTCATGGCCTTGTACCTCTGCTTTTAATTCCTTTCATATGTACATGTCTGTCTGTCGAGGATATTTCATGCATCTGATGAAGAGGACTGTAATCCATAAAAGCAATGCAGTCTTCAGCCAACCAATGTGTACAAAAACACATATATTAGGGGAATGTGTGCATAAAAATGAATATATGAGTGAAAATAACATACAAAATTGCATTATATTAGGTGGAATTGCTTGTAAAAATGTGTTTTGTTGAAACTGCCTACAAAAATGTGTTTATTAGGAGAAATTGGCACAAATATGCTGGAAATTTTCCATGAGGAATTTTTTAAAAAATCATAAATTGCTGCAGGAATATGGAGAAATGAATTTGAGACTGGAACAATGAGAAACAGTGAGAGCTGAAATTGACAGATCTTTCCATCCCTAAAACTGCAGAATTTCTGTGTACATTAGTCAAAACTGCATACAAAAACCAGCACTACAACACTGAAGAATTTTCGTGAACTTTTTTTTTTAAGTGCAAGTTGCTGCAAAACTGCATTTATGATTGGAAAAATGAGAAGCCAAGAGAACTGAAATTGACAGATATTTCCATCCCTACTGATAGCCATTGATAGCCTTATTCTCCATGAATTTGCCTAATCTACTGTTAAAGCCACCTGAGTCGTTGGCCCTCACATGTTGTGGGAGCAAATTTCATTGTTCAACTATGCACTGGGTGGAGAAGTCCTTCCCCTTGTCTGTCCTGAACCTTCATCTGCTGTTAGGTTCAGACCATCGAGCAGATAAAGAGACAAGGATTCTCAGTAGCTAAAAATGTAAAAGTACTGCCTTCAAGTCAATTCCGACTTATGGCGACCCTATGAATAGGGTTTTCATGAGACTGAGAGGCAGTGACTGGCCCAAGGTCACCCAGTGAGCTTCATGGCTATGTGGGGATTTGAACCCTGGTCTCCCAGGTCGTAGTCCAACACCTTAACCACTACACCACACAGCTATCCCTCAGTTATAGAACTTCTGCCCTCCGTCGATGTGTCAAGGTCCAAACCTTGCACCTTTCAGAACCGTGTTAGCCATTATGACTTAAGTCAGAAAATTACTGGCAAATGTTAATGCGTTAGATGAAATGTATAAAAATGATGCATGGTATATAGAAGAAGGTATTTTTTCCTCCTCAAAGTCCTAGAACTCGGGGTAATCCAATTAAGCTGCATGTTGGAAGCTTCAGGACAGACAAAAGGAGACACTTCTTCACGCAGAGCATGGTTAAGTCTATGGAACTTGCTCTTACAAGAGGTAGTGATGGGTGGCTTTAAAAGAGGATTAGACAAATTGATGGAGGATATCAGTAACTACTAGCCATGATGGCTACATTCTGCCTCCACTTGCTGGAAGCAGTATGCCTCTGAATCACAAGTGGGGAGAGTGTTCTTGCATTCGTGGCCTGCATATGGGCTTTCCAGACACATTTGGTTGGCCACTGTGAGAACAAGGGGTTGTTAGCCAATGTAGCGCTCCCATTAAAATCTCTTAGCAGTATACTTGTTCTAGTGCACCAGCAGAATGTTGTTACGCAAGAGAAGGCACCAGCAGGTTGCTGGAAACTTTGCTGTGCAATAAATGGCACAATCTGTTGTATGATGAGTTTCTGCTCGTGCGACTGTTGTGTTGGATTCCTCTGTTGCACAACATTAAACCTCACCCATCTGCTAGCGCAAGAGCCTTTGTGCTGGTGGACAGAGTATGCTGGATACAACCCAGGACACTGGACTAGATGGGCCTTTGGCCTGACCCAGCAGGGCTCTTATGTTTTGCTTGGGGGTGGAGGGTGTTGCTTATGTAGCCTGGAGTTTTCCAGATGAGGTGGTCCATAAATGTAAATAAAATCCCACGAAGACTGTGACTGCTGTCTTGCAGGTCCTTAGATGTGCATAAGTCCTATTTGCTTTTGTAGGGCTCACAAGGGCTTAACAATGAACAGGACCGCAGCTTTTGCCATCTGGTCCTCCCCCTCATCGTGAAAGCTGCTCGGATTATGTAATAAGTAGATGAAAAATATTTTTGTACCAAGTAACATTGTCATCTGTGATCTCTCCCCCCACCTTTCATGTTCCTGACCAAATTTAAAAAAAGAAATCACTGATGAGAAAAAAGAACTGTTTCATGCTGTTCTGCTGCATCCGTGTCATAGCAAACAGGTGCTTGGGAAGGATCGATTTATAAACTAGCTTATATCTGACTACCAGTAGCTTGTATTTTAAACTCCGTTTTATTTATGTTAATTTTATTAATTTAATATCTTTGTTAAAATCATTTTTCGGGGCCCAAGCAGCCCTCTTAAAGCAGTTCACAACATAAAATCAGTGCAATTGCTAACAAGACTGAGTCTGTCAGTATGTCACCCTTGTGCTCAAAGATGTGCACTGCCTACCAGTTTGCTACCAGTCTGCACAAAGTTCAAGATATTTCTGTTGGTATACAAAGCCCTCAACACCTTCGGACCAGTTTACTTAGGCATCTCCTTCCCCCATAGGTGCCTATTCAATCACTTCGATGGACAGAAGTTGCAGTCTTATAACTGCCTTTAGTGTGGCAGCATCTACTCTCTGGAACTCCCTGCCTATTGACATTAGGCAGGCACCCTTCGCTGCCCTATTTTAGACGCCTGTTTCATCAGGCCTATCCAGACATGAATTGGTTACAGCTGTTTTTAAATTCATTTTAATGCTTTATTGTGTTTGTTTTCAGGTGCTTTTAAATAGGTTGTATCCAACCAAATCCTACTTGGGGAATGCCCATTGAAATGTAAAGGGCCTGTGTTAGTCATGTCCATTAATTCCAGTGCGTCTCCTCAGTAGAACTACCATGGCATACAACCCATTGCTTCTGAATTTTTTTTATTTTATTGCAAATGGCATTGTTTCATCACAGATGTGTTTGCCGCCCTGGGCTTTGGGAGGAACGACAGGATAAAAATGGTAATAAAGAAAGCTGGTCAAAAGTTAAATCCAAAATTCACAACTGATAAATTCATCATGGTTTTCTGTGGCATGGATAGTTCAGTTTTGATGCCAGAGTAATGAAAGTGCATGCAAAGTACAACAACCCTCTCACTTGGGAACCAGTGAAGGAAGGGACAGAGGAGGCTACATTGTCCTTAGGTTTGGACTAAAGACTGCACTCCTTTGAGCGGGCAATAAAATACAAAATGAGAAATAAGGAATGAAAAATTATTTCTTTGTTTAATTAATTAAATTTATATCCCACCCTGATTCCTAGAAGGAGCCCAGGGTGGCAAAAAAATAATAATCATACAGCACCTAGATCAGTGCATTGCAATCGGAGCTTGGAAAAGTTACTTTTTTGAACTACAATTCCATCAGCACAATCCAGTGGCCATGCTGGCTGGAGCTGATGGGGAGTTGTAGTTCAAAAGAGTAACTTTTCCAAGCTCTGGTTGCAATTGCTGCATCAGACAGAAAAATGGCTAAGTGGTCCACCAAGGAGATCAAATTTTCAGATTGGGGGGGGGTTCAGTACTAGTAGGCACAAGATACATTTATCCAGTACATTCTTACGTTTATGGGATAAGCAGTAAAATTGTTTTTCTCTTTACGTAAAGCTGTCTAGACAAGGTTAATCATATTTTCTTAATATATTTTGAGACTGTTTTTCTTCATCTATAAAAAGATCGATGCATGCAGTTGATCATGGGGGGATATGATTTGTTAATTATTTATTGTTCTTTATTTGATGATTGATTGATTGATTTTCTTATTTATTGAATTTCTTAGTCGCCCATCTGGCTGGCTATCCAGCCACTCTGGGCGACGTACAAAATAGGCATACAAATATAATAGGCATTAAAAATCTGAAAACAGTAACGATAAGATAAGATGTTATACGATTAACACTTTTTTAAAAAAGTTTTTTTAAAGGTTGGGAACCAGTGGTTTAGACAAAGGCTATGTGGTTGCCTTTTTTAAAATCCAGTTATTCCACCCTCCCTTCTCTCGCACGCACGCACGTGCAGAGCAAACCCGTGTCAAATCCCTTGACCCACCCTCTTCTGAGGAAAACCTGTGAAGAAAAGCGTTAGGTGTACATCGCCCTATGGGTTTTAGGCAACATAAGCTTTAATTCAAAACAGTGGGTGACAAATGCATCTTTCCCTCTCAGTTTACTCAGAAGCAAGTTCTAATGCAATGTAATTTACACTCTTAGGGAGCTACGCCTAAGATTGTAGCCGCCTTGGGGCAGTAGCCCACTCCACCCTGAAACAGTACGGAGCCATTTAAAAAGGGGCTCAGGTACAACCACGTGACCCTCCGCTTCTTTCCTCCTCCGCCGTCCTCTGCGGCTCTGAAGTTACCGCAGTCCCCTCAGAAGCCACGCTCCTTCGCGCCTCCACGCCCCGCCCACCGCTGCCACCACCATCTTCGCAGAGGCCACGCCTTTCCCTCGCTTCCAAGCCGCTTGTCCCTTTGAAGTCCCTAGCAGAGGCCACGCCCCTTTAGCTGCTGCTGCTCCTACCCCCGTTCATCTCCGTTCTTGTCCCCAGGCGCGAGAGAAACCCCCTCCCATTTGGCCTTGCTCGTCATCCTTTCCCTTTCGCCCCGCCCTCCAGGCGCGAAGCGCTCCCCCCGCTGTAGCCACGCCCCACCTTTGCCGCGAGGCTCACAACGGTTATTGAGCAGGCCCCGCCCACTTCTCAGGCCACCCTCCCGTGCTTATTTATTTATGAGGCGCGCGCGCACTAGGCCACGCCCCATTTCCCTCAGAGAGCGGCTGGCGGTTCGTGTGGTAGCGACGGGCCGGTCCTCTGTCTCCGCACACGGTCGGAGCGGGGCTGGGGAGGGCGGAGTCCAGCCTCTGTCGTCTCTCCTTCTCTCCCTTCCTTTTTCCTTTCTTCGCCCCCTCTTTCCTCTCCTCCCCTCACGGACAACAACATGGCGGCGGTGTCGGGGGCAGCGGCGGGCAGCTGTGCCAACCCAGCCGGTGGCCCGGAGATGGTGCGAGGGCAAGTTTTCGACGTGGGGCCTCGCTACACCAACCTCTCCTATATCGGGGAGGGGGCTTACGGGATGGTCTGGTAAGAAGGCACCCCCGTTCCGTCTCTCCTTTCCAATCCTTTTTCCTCCTTTCCCCTCTGGCTACTGCTGCTTCTGGTGTTTGTTTTAATATGCCGCTTTCCCAGCGAACCTCGTCTCTCCTCAGCATTTATTTTTTAAAAAATGTCATAAGCACAGGGTTATATATCCGATAGTAGCCTAGAGTAGACCCATTGAAATTAATGGACATGGCTAATTTAGGGCCAATGATTTCAGTAGATCATACTCTGAGTAGGACTAAGGCTGCAATCCAATGCACACTTACTTTACTTGGGAGTAAGTCCCATTGAACCCAATGGACCTTACTTCTGTGTAGACATGTACTGGATTGCAGCCTTAGTTGGATCCAGTCCCACAGTAAGCCTGCTATGGCAGGGCGCTGTGCGCCCGCGCTGCAACGGAGAAGGCGCTGTTTTTTCTGTTTAAGCGCGCATAGGAGGTCGCAAAGTCCAACATCTGCAGTGCCATTCTGCGTGCGTTTTACTCGGAAGTAAGCCCCCACTGTGATATGGAAAAAGAGGATTACAGCCTTATTTATGACCTATTCCTGTTCTGTTTTTCTGATTCAGTATATGGCACTGAAGACAGCTTGCAGTGTAATCCAGAAGAATAAAAATATATGCACACTGACCTGCCAGTTAGACCTGTTAATTAATTTATTTTCTTCTCACTTTCCTTTTTGTCCTGCCTCCTACTTTTTCAAAGGCCTCTGTTGCTTGTAAAGATGACCGATTGCAGCCCATCTGCACTGCCCCTTTATTCTGAAATCCTATTGTACAGCACCTGCCACCAGTATTGGTGTATTGTATTTTAACTGTGGCGAGCTGCTTATGGAGACTATACTTGTTGGGAGTGGGATAGTCATAAGTAGATGAATCCTGCTCACAGGTAAGTGTGCTTTTAGGATTTGCAGCCTTTCAACTCAGGCCTATTCAAGTTTAGTTGGAAGTAAATCTCAGTGACTTCAATAGAATTTTGCCCCCAAGTAAGCAATGTGATAATAACACACATCCTAAATATGCTCCCTTGTATAAAGGAACTTGAAAGGACTGTACGTCTTTGTCATCATCTCTTCTTTGCCTGGTTATTTAATCAGTATTTGCTGCTGTGCAAAGTGGAAGTTATCTTTGTGCTACTTATTTAGTTTTTAATATTCATGAGTTCTTTCTCAACTAACAGCACTCTAGGCAACGTAACACTTAAACAAACCAATATAAACATAAATATAAAATGCTAATCCAGAAGTTCAGTAACCATATTATTGTGAACATGAGGTCAAGGGGACAGTGTTTGTGTGTTGTGAATTAGTTAATATGTTTGCCATGATTGTGTATGTTGTGTGAGAGCTTTCTGGGAGAGAGGTGGAATGACTTCAGAAGGGTACGATCTCTTATTGCTGAAAAAAAGGCCAAGAGTGGAAGCAAGGAGATGTCTCTTTTCCCACTTTATTATTTGCTTATAGGGAAGAAAGAAAGAGATCGTCGGATTTAATTAACATTAATTACTAGTGGTGCATTGCCACTAACTGTATGCTGTCATGAACAAGAAAAGATGTTGACGCAAGGAAAGGGGAAGTAAGATAAAAAAACTGGAAGGAAATGGTGGACCAAATACCATCAAGTGTTGCATTTAGTTGGCACTATCATATAGGGTGTATTATTTATTTATTTATTTATTTTATTTATAGACCGCCCATAACGAATAGCTCTCTGGGCGGTGGACAGCAGAGTTAAAATACAAAGTTACAATAAAATATACAAAATCACAACAAAGTAGAATAAAAACATTAAATATAAAACATAAACGTTAAAATGCCTGGGAGTATAACCAGGTCTTAACCTGGCGCCTAAAAGAAAGTACCGTAGGTGCCAGGCGTATCTCCTCAGGTAAGCTGTTCCATAGTTCGGGGGCCACCACAGAAAAGGCCCTGGATCTAATAACAATCCTCCGGGCATCCTGATGGGTTGGTACCCGGAGGAAGGCCTTAGATACTGAACGAAGTGAACGGGTAGGTTCATAGCGGGAGAGGCGTTCCATCAGATATTGCGGTCCCACACCGTGTAAGGCTTTATAGGTCAAAACCAGCACCTTGAATCTGGCTCGGAAACGAATAGGTAGCCAGTGCAAACGGGCCAGGACAGGTGTTATATGCGCGGACCAATGGGTCCCCGTCAACAACCTGGCTGCCGCATTTTGCACTAGCTGAAGTTTGAACGGTCTTCAAGGGCAGCCCTACGTAGAGCGCATTACAGTAGTCCAATCTAGAAGTTACCAGAGCGTGAACAACAGAGGCGAGATCGTCACTGTCCAGATAGGGGTGTAGTTGGGCTACTAAGCGAAGATGGTAAAACGCATTCCGCGCCACCGAGGCCACTTGAGCCTCAAGCGACAAGGAAGGGTCAAAAAGGACCCCCAAACTACGAACCTGTTCCTTCAAGGGGAGTGTAACCCCATCTAGAACAGGCTGAACATCCACCATCTGGGCAGGGAAAGAGCTCACCAATAGTGTCTCAGTCTTGTCTGGATTGAGTTTCAGTTTATTAGCTCTCATCCAGTCCATTATCGCAGTCAGGCAACGTATGAAGAAAACGATCTGTTCTTGCAAGTGTATTGGTGGCTAGTTTATATTCTCATATACCTGTCAAAACGTGGCTATGAGAAGCTGTGGCTGTAAGGTGCAAGGTAGTAATTTCTAAGCTGTATTGCTGTTTGATTAATACTTGCTCTCCATCACTGGCATTTCCCATTTTTGCTGTGTAAATGTATTGTAACGTGCAAAATAACTCTTCGTTTACAAGAACTAGGTGGTGGTATTTGTGAAATTGCCAGAATAATTGAATATACCACATTTGAATATCCCTATGTTGTAATGGGACAAGCTAAAGCATATCTAGAATAACGAAGGATGAGAAGGTAGTGATGCTTATGTAGGCAAGGTCTCATTGTGCATAAAAATATCAGAACTAATTGCTAATACAACTGCATTTTTGCTTGAACTGCGTGTAGTAACTGCTAAATTATGAATCAATTTTAGTGTGCTTACTTACTGTTAAAGTAATTCAAATGTGTTTACATTTTATATACTTCAGTGCAGCTTCATGTCAAGTTTGCAAGTGAACGGGCATTTTCAATGAAGCAGGTATCGGTGAAAATTAATAAATATTTAAAATTGCAACAACAAAAATTGACATCAGATATTATCCGCAAGAGTCCAAGTGCATCTCTCACATATACACACTTCTCTCTAACCCATTTATGATTAGGCAACCCCTGCTTTAGAGCTTTCCTCAGCTAACTTCTGCCCTCTAGTTTTTCTGTGTAGGTTAGCGTCTCCCAATTGCAATTATTGCATGAATCATTGACTAGAAACTCAGGAGAAAGCGAACACATCATGGTGGCACAGGTTTAAGGCCACTAGCCAGATGGAACTTCACATGGGTACAGTGACTGCATTGGCAGTATAGTACACGTGCAGTACAGTGCACATGTGTGTTTTATGAAGGCCTTGTGCTGAGTTTCAGACTTCTGCTCCACATAGCTCTGTTCCTTAACAAGAGGTGACTGGCACTGCTTTGGTCTTCCAGGTGTTGTGCAGACCAGCCAGCCCAGAGTTGTCGTTTCTTTCGCTTATTCAAATGTCTGTTTGAATAAGCCACTTTTCAGACAGTGTAGTGTCTGTGGGTCAATCCAGATAGACATGTAAGGAATAATTCTGTTCACAATGCATACTCAGCAGCACTTTGCATCAGGTCCTTTTTAGAAAACTGTTTTCCCCCTGGAAAGGAACATTACATGGTGCTGGGGTGACTTCTTGTCAACAAAATGTGTCAGACCTATACGGGGCACAGATGTCCAGCAGTTAGGACTACCACTGCGACAGTTGCATTTCATGTTGGGAGGAGAGACTTCTGTGTGACCTGGCATATGCTCTGTAAAGTTTCTGGGTGGGACTAGATTTGGGTGGGTTCTCAATGTATAATTCTTGTAATACTTTGTGTTCTTTTTAAAAAAAAAAATACTTGTCTGTTTCTTGACTAGTCAATTGACAAAGAATTTAAATGCTTACATTCCAGCCAGATTGGGGATTTTTTTAAAAAAAATTAACAATTGCACACTTGCTAACCTTTATCAACTGATAAATAACACTGATTTAAATCATATTGAATGCATTTTGTTGAAATATTTCTTGTATATTTGATGAATGTTTACTGAAGTAATAAAAAGCCAAATGGGTTATCTCTGTAAAAATTGTGTATAGGTGAATGTACTCAACTGATGGGAAATACAGAAGATGGTCTGTAGTTTAGTTTAAAAACTAAAGTATAGGCATAAGCCATTCAACTGCTGTCAGTAACTGACACTAACATGAGTACTTACATTAAGCCATACTTAAGGCTTTTCTTAATGTTCTTGAACCTTGGGTTCCCAGATGTTTTTGGACTACAGCTTCTATCATCCAGCCAGCTTAGCCATTGGTCAAGGATGATGGGAACTGTAGTTCAGCAACATTTGAGGACCCAAGGTTGAAGAAAATTGGTTCAGTGGTAATGAGATTGCTGTAAAGGTTACAGAAGTGGAAATGTCTAGCAGATTAAATTTAAAGATATCCAAAGCATGTGCACACAGACTCTAAATCAAAAACATTGTTGGAAGATACTTATGTTCCATGTATACATGTTTAGGATCAGAGTGTTGGGCTTTCTTTGCAATTTGCTTTAACCAGTAAACCCCCATAACAAAAATGATTTGAAGTTGAAATATTCTAGGTGCGCTTTCCCTGTGGATCGTTGTCATTAGCAACATTACTGTCTTGCTGTCTAGCTCCTTACCCTCACCAAAATCTTCCTCCTCCTCCCTAACACTATCACTAGTGCTGTTTTCATCTTTTGAAGTTTCTTCTCCCACTCACCCTGCCTTGGCTGATATGATAGCAGAATTGACTTTGCAAAATCCTGCCATTTCAGCTTCTGGTTGCTCACTCTTCTCTCGGCTTCTCAACCTTCCAAATTCATTCTCTGTATTTCCTTTGCATTTCTGGGTTGCTGTGGTGTGTTGTCATTTTCTCACTCTACCTCCTTTCAGCTTTCATGCCAGATCTCATATGGCTTTCACCCTCTGATGATTTTTTTGCCTTGCTTCTTGACAATTCAGCATTCATGCTAATACCCTCTCTGACCCAGCTGCTTTCCTCTTTCTCTTCTACACTGATTTCTGTGCTACAACCACACACTTGATCTTATTTTCTAAGAACTTCTGTCTGTCCCTTTTGCTGCAGAATTCTGTCTTACCATAACCTTGTCTTTTAGCATTACCACTCACTTCCTTTCCTCTTCTGTGCCTTGCTGTTTCTGTGATCTGAACTCAGAGATAGCCATGGTCATCTTGAAAGTGTTCTCTCCCCTGTTGCTTCTGCCTACACCTTAAACTCTGTAACCTTAGAACATAAGTTACATTACAGTGAGTCAAGTTATTGGTCCATCTAGCTCAGTATGGTCTAAATATCTACCTTCAGCTCCTCCCTATTCTCATTTCTAAACTTATTTGCCCCACTAATCCCCTGTTCTGGCTTACTCCTTTTATTTGATAGCTCAGATCATTCTTGGCTGCTTAGCATCAAGACTTGGCTAACTTTGCCCATCTTAAATTAATGTTCTATTTTTTCTCTGTTATCTGCTTAACCAAACACCTTCTTGCACCTTCTGAAGTTCACTCTAATGAATCCTAGATGCTTCTTTATCTTTGCTCTGCTAAAGCCTGAACTTCTGCCACCTCCCTTCTAGCTTTTTGCTCATGAGCTTTTCTCCAATAATAAAGTTGGTTGCTTCTCACACTCTGTCCCTCCCCACAGCTCAGAGTAGTTAGACTTAAAATCAGTGGTTTTTAAGTTGTCAACAGTTGGAATCCTTCTAGAACCCCAGGCTGCAGCATGGAATCCACTTCAGTGCAACTGGGGGGGCATAGCCTAGCAGTAAAGGGGCTGTGCCCATGTACTTAGGGACAGAGCCCACAGAAAAACTAGTATCAAGATGTACTGCTCTTCCAAGTGCTTAGAAATCACTTGCCATTAAGCAGTGCATTCATATATGACACTACTTAGGCCAAGATATTTCATCCTTCCAGTTTCAATGCATGAAGAACTAACTGCATAAATTAACTTGAATGCAGGTGCTATTGACATGTTAAGTTATTTGTATAAACTACTGTGATTATATATACAGGTATATTATATATCCAATAGATCACTGCGCTTTGCAGGTGAGGACCTCCTGCCGATACCATCTTATCAGGAGGTCCTTTCTGCACAACTTAAGAAGCGGACTTTTAGTGTTGTAGCACTGACATTTTGGAATTCCCTCCCCTTAAATATTAGACAGGAACCATCTATGTTATCTTTTCAGTACCTACGGAAGACCTTCCTCTTTCACAGCAAGCCTTTTAAGTAGAGACCTTATCCCAGTCTGTGTCTGTATTGCTGTTTAAGATATTTTTAAAGCTGTTTTATTTTATTACATTTTAAAATCTATTGTGTTTAAGATGTTTTAGAGTGTTTTTAGTGTTTTTGTTTGCTGTCCTAGGCTCCTTCTGGGAGGAAGGATGGGACATACATTTAATAAATAATATTGACAATGAGCTTCACATGGACTGCTTTTGGAAGCAGTTCTGATACTACAGTTAGCTCAGAACGCAACAGCTAGATTTCAAAGTGAAACCGTGCATTATGATTTTTTTATTTATTTAAGACATTTAGATACTACTTAAATCATTCACATTTTTAAGCAGTATACATTTAAAAAAGCCATACATAAAATGAAACAAAATAAAAATCATAAAACCAAATACTACCTTAAAATGCTTGCTGGAACAAGAAAGTCTTGGTCATGTGCCTGAAGTTCAACAAGGAGTGTACCTATTTAGTTGAGAGGGAATTCCACAGGCTTGGGCCCACTACACAGAATGCATGGTCATTATAAGCCATGCATCTGAGCCATGAGAGACCACCAACAGAGACTCCCCAAATATCTCATTTGGGCTCGGATAAGGGATCAGGCAGTCCTTAAGATATCCTGGACCCAAGCTGTTAAACAGGAACGTTGAACCTGGCCTGATAACATATGGGCAGCCACTGCAAGCTTTTAAGCACCAGAGTTGCTAGCGGTAGTCTGTTCCCATCAAATGTCTAGCCACAGCATTTTGCACCAGCTGGAGCTTCTGGACCAGGCACTAGGGTAGCCCCAAATAGAAGCACATTGCAGTGATCAAGTCTTGAGGTTATCTTGAGCCCCCGAATTATGGAATGCCCTCCCAGATGAGATACGCCTGGCGCCTTCCTTGTTATCTTTTCGGCGCCAGGTAAAAACCTACCTCTTCGCCCAGGCATTTTAAGCTTAAATTTTATTTTATTTTAAATTTAACTGTAATTGTATTTTTATTCTATTTGTATTTCATTTTGTTTTTAAATATGTTTTATATTGTATGTTGTACTCCACACTTGTTCGTTTTTAAATGTGGTTTTATCTTGCTGTACACCGCCCTGAGAGCTTGCTGCTATAGGGCGGTTTAAAAGCGTAATTAATTAATTAAATAAATAAATAAATACCACTTCTGGTATGGTTAGCCTCCAGACCACCCAAAATAACCCTTTTGGATGGCACATAGAGGAGTCAGTGCTTCGAGCAAAATAAATTCTTTGCTGCCTTGACTGGGACTTGGTAGGCAGAACTGTGTGGCCCAACAAGTGTTTGGTCAGTTTCGGAGTGAGCTTTCTGCCATCTGTGCTCCAGTCGTCTCCTTGCCTGCTTCATTGCCCACAACTCCTCAGTAAACCAAGGCACAGTGTGGGCCCTGCAGCATCGCACAGGATCCTCAAGAGCAATCCTGTCAACAGTCCTCATCCCACAACGAGAACAGGGCCTCAACAGGATCGTCAGCCCTATCCACTGGGAAACCCCCCCCCCCCAAGCACTGAGGAATCTGCCAAGTTCCATTAGTCTCCGGCAGAGGACTATTCAAATCAGTTCCTCATCTACAGCCAAAATTCCAAGCTTCACAGAAAGTGTTCTGACCATGACAATGGGTTTACAACCCACTCTGTGCATTGGGCTGGTGACTATCTGGGATAGACCCATGGTTGCCATGGAGGTCACAAGATCTCATGCTGGCGCTGATGCAGCTTGTAATGGATGTTGAGGTCACCCAGGATCACAGTCCTGGGTTCTTCCAACATAACACTGGAAACTATCTTTCTCAGGGAGGCTTTTGGGGAGCAAGGTAAGCAGTAAACCAAAAGCACCCCAGCCTCTTGCCAGGCTAGCTCCTAAGTGGACAGGTTTCCTGGTGTGAGAGAATGAGCTTCTGTAAACTATGGCAGCCCCCCCCCCCCAAAAAAAAACACCCTTTAGTCTGGGTTGGTGATGTACTCAGGCAGCCAAAGCTGTGTCAGGTCCAGCTGCCAAGCTTCCCCACCCAGATCTTGGTAATGGATGTCAGATCAATCTGTTCATATGAACAGACTTTGTGTTTGCTAACACCACCACCAGGCTTTTGGGCACAGTGCATGAACCTTGATATCAAGGATGAAAGGGCGGCCAGGGCAGGGGACAGCATGCAAGTATCTGAAAACCCACTGACCACACCTTATTTATTTATTATTTGGTTTATATCCCGCCCTTCGTCCCAGCAGGAGCCCAGGGCAACAAACAAAAGCACTAAAAACACTTTAAAACATCTTAAAAACAGACATTACAATACATTAAAACAAAACATCTTTAAAAACATTTTTTTAAAAGCTTCCAAGACATCTTTTTAAAAAAAGGTTAAAAACACACACACACACACACACACACACACACACACATATATATATATATATATATATATTAAAAAGGTTTAAAAACATTAAAAAGCAATGTCAACAACATCTTTTGAAGAACCTTATTTCTCCCTGGTCACACCAGAGGACAGCACTATCTGTAATAAGGTTTGGTGGTATTGGCAATCTCAGACATAAGACTATTTTAATTCCTGCAGTTCATTTGGCTGCGTTTCTCTCACAGACATGATTCTTCCTGATTAGAGCAGATATCGGCACTTTAATTAGGTCTGAAATCTGGGATGAAATTTGACATTTTTGAAAGTGGAAAACTGACTGCCAAGCAAATGCCAGTTGTCTTGCTTATATTCAGAGGAGACTTTTAATTAAATCTTGTGAATATTTTGACAAATTTCCAGACTACAGCTTTTCACATAAATATCTTTGAAAGAGTTAAAACAGGATGTGACTAATTGTTACCTGGACAACAATCAAAGCATTTATAGGGCTGGACTGATATATCTAAACCTACTGAAAAAAGTCAACATGTTTGTCATGTGTACTATTTTTAGTTTCGTAGATTGTCCCATCTTCTTTAATGATAGTATTCAGTGATAGCAGCGCTTTGCTAAGACAATGGAAAAGTTGATTCAGTAGGTTTATGGGAATAGAGAATATCTTTGGCAATATATCTGAGTTCAAAGTTATTTAATGGGACTTGCAGCTAATGCAATGCAAGCTTCTATGTCTTAAATGATGTTCTCTGACGTACTGGTTAAAGCTATATCTACTATATTGCTGCTAACTTGCAGCACTTGTGGTGCAGTGTAAGCTTCTTGTAGCCATCAATACAAAGTAAAATCTTACAGTGCTGAAACTTCATTAGTATTTTTTCCAATAACAAAATGCATATTATCGCAAATGTAAAAAGGCGGTGTCAGCTCTAGGCTTCCTGAATCTTATTCTGTAGATGATGGACTTAAAAAAATAATAATGACAATTCCTCTTTCAGTTCTGCTTATGACAATGTCAACAAAGTTCGGGTGGCCATAAAGAAAATCAGTCCTTTTGAACACCAGACTTACTGCCAGAGAACTCTGAGAGAGATCAAAATCCTATTGCGCTTCAAGCATGAAAATATTATTGGGATCAATGACATTATCAGAGCTCCAACAATTGAACAAATGAAAGATGTGTATCCTTTAAAGATATATGTCCTTGTGCTCTCATTGTTTCAGCTTTCTGGACTGTGTTGAACTAATGTTGATTGTTTATCTTGGCATTATCCTAAACTATACATTAAAGACTTTATTTCCTTGATTTAGTCACCCAGTGATGCTTGTTCTCTTATTAGTTGGACTAAGCCAAAGTCTGTCTTGTATTTAATTTACCAGAATCTTTTTCTATTGAGGACTGCCTTCCCTCATGGATAATCTGCTGGGGAAAGGGCTGTATGGCAGCAGTGGGTGAGGCCAGAGCTAAAAGTGGGCTGAGTTAGTAGCATTGCATAGCTCACTTTTTGTGACATGCCATCTCTCTTTTTCTGTACCGCTGCACCTCTATAGCTCCATACTTCCCTCCCTCCATCTCTTGTCTGTTTTGGCCCCCCTCCATTAATGCTGGTTAGAACTGATAACTTGCAGAGGCCGCCTCCTCTTCCATTGCTCCATTTGTTCTACCCATATCCGGCTTTTCCCCTTCTGGGCCCACCCCACAGTTCACTGCAAGCCTTTTTGTTTGTTTGTTTCCAGGGCTCGCTATTTAACAGCCACTTCTCATTCTCTGCCTTGCTCACATGCGCACAATGCAGTACATGAAGTGATTCTCAGAGGGTGGCTCAGAGAGTAAGAGTGGGCCCACAGTATCTGCAGGGCTGCATGGAATTAGGCAAGCGGCTGCAGATTCCTCCCCACTGTAATATAACATGAGAAAAGGTTGTGTGTGTGTGCCTTACAGTTGATTACAACTTATGGTGACCCTATGAATCAGCGACCTCCAGCAGCATCTGTTATGAACCACCCTATTCAGATCTTGTAAGTTCGTGTCTGTGGCTTTCTTTACGGAATCAATCCATCTCTTGTTTGGTCTTCCTCTTTTTCCACTCCCTTCTGTTTTTTCCCAGCATTATTGTCTTTTCTAGTGAATCATGTCTTCTCATTATGTGTCCAAAGTATAACCTCAATTTCATCATTTTAGTTTCTAGTGATAGTCTGTTCATAGGGTTTTCATGGTAAGAGGTATTCAGAGGTGGTTTATCATTGCCTTCCTCTGAGTCTGGATGCATCTTAGTCTGGTGTCTCATTTTTGACCATTCCGCCTTGGGTAACCCTGCTAGGAGCAGAGCTTGGAAAAGTTACTTTTTTGAACTACAGCTCCCATCAGCCCAATCCAGTGGCCAAGGTGGCTGGGGCTGATGGGAGTTGTAGTTTAAAAAAGTAACTTTTCCAAGCTCTGGCTAGGAGTGTAGCCTCTTGTTCTATACTCCTGCGGCATTGCTCTCAGCTTCTTCAACACTCTCAAACCCCCTCATCATGTTAAAGTGTGCATCCTAGAGGGAGGAAGAAAGGTTACACATGTCTGTCATGCTGGAGAGAATTGTTTGAGACAGCCGTAAGAGTTCTCCCAAGAGTCTGGCTACTTAGCAAATTTTAATAGGCTATGGAATCATGCCGTTCTCAATAGCTAAGCAGTCGTACCATGAAAATGATATAATCTAGGGTTACTTTTAATTCGGACTACTATGACATTAGCTATGGATGATATACTTTATTGATAGACTGTCCAGCAATGTTGCTTGGATTTCTCTTACAAATGTAGAAATGAACTCTTAAGGAACTTGGTTGCTGAGCAACTCCAGCATCTGGAGTAAAATGTTGGTTTGTTTGCCTTAATATGACATACAGATACATTGTGCAAGATCTAATGGAGACAGACCTTTACAAGCTCTTAAAGACTCAACATCTCAGCAACGACCACATCTGTTATTTCCTTTACCAGATCCTGAGAGGATTAAAATATATCCATTCAGCCAATGTGCTGCATCGTGACCTCAAACCTTCCAACTTGCTGCTAAACACCACTTGTGATCTCAAGGTTAGTATCTTTTTTTTTTGCAAGTCAAGTGCCTTTCAATCGTAGAACCATAAATCCTTTTTCCCCACACTGGGGCATAGATTATCCATGTCTGTATTTTAAATAAACGAATTTCTGTGCCAAGAAAGACACCCCCAGAACTACACTGTAGCCAAGACTCTTAGCAAGGCCTGTGCGCCATTTTGCCACATTGTGGTATCTGGCAAGTGAGGCTTTAAACACACACACAAAAAGTTGTCTATGCATAGATTGAAGTTTTGCTCACTTTTTGTTCAGATGTTAGAATGGAACCTGTAAATGTTTGTGCTTATTGTCATTGGGCAGCCATTCTACAGATTCTAAAACAGAAAACCAATGTATACAGTTAAACTTGCAAATCTGAGAGGGTTGTTGGTTAGCAATATTGATGTGACTGAAAATAAGACAAAGCTGTTCCTCCTCCTACATTTTTGTTTTATTTTTTGTTAGGTCTGTGACTTTGGATTGGCTCGCGTTGCAGATCCAGATCATGATCATACTGGATTCCTAACAGAATATGTTGCCACGCGTTGGTACAGAGCTCCTGAAATTATGTTGAATTCTAAGGTAACTGCTATGTGAAAGAGTGCTTCATGTGATGGTTGAGATATTTTGTGTATTCTGTGTTGCAGTCCTTTTTGATCAAATACAAGTGGTTGTACTGAACAGCCCCTTTTACTGATGTGCTTGGGTTTCCCATCTCACTGGCTCCTGGAAATTCTCCCTGGATGATAGTCCATCAAGTGGGTTATGGGCTCCACCTAGCATCCATAGGCAGGAAAAACAGCGGAATTGCTGGGAGTAGGTCAGCTCACACATGTGACCTCCCCAGTCTTTTCCTGCCTCATCGTCCTAGGCAGTTGAATTTCCTTCTCTCTCCATTCTTAGTTAATCTTACCTTTTGATCTTTACTCTGTTCTTTTCCCCTCTCTTTGGTTTCCCATTTGGTAAGTGTGTTTGTCATTGTCAGTACCTTTTTTTTTTTTTTTTAAAGTTCATCAGTGTCTCGGAAGTTGTTCCGTCTGTTCTGGTTCTCCCCCCCCCCTTTTGTTCCTTCTCTGCTCGAGCCGGTCGGAGCAGGAAATAGGGGCTTGTCTCAAGGGCATAGCCTAGCCAAATCAGAGCCACCCATTACACCCACCCCAGCAAGGTGTGTGTGCATGTGAGCTCCTCTGTAAAGAGGCTCCCTCTGCACCCCAGCAAGTCTTCCATGTGTGAGAGAGCGCAGGAGAGTGAGCAATGGCAGCTAGTGACATCTCGCCTCAGAGTAAAGAGCCCGAGCCTTCTGTAGGCATCTCGGCCGTTCATGAGACAGCGTTACCAGCACGCACTATAGCAGATGGCAGATTATCTCAGTCAGCGCCTCGTAAGACTCAAGAAGTCCAAGCACTTAGCAGGGACACTAGCAGAGGGTCCAGACATCACCACCCTCCCGTCAGTTCACGCCAAAAATGACTGATTTTTGAGTAAACGTGCCTAGGTTGTTCTGTAGGTGTTCTCTGAAACTTTTTGCTTCCCTTTCATGTTTATAAGGCATAATGCTTGCTTTGTTCAAGAACAGTTATACTGTATAAAGTTCTGATTCATCTCAAGTGCTAGGATTGGAATTCTGTATTTCAAAATTACCATATTTCAGCAGTCTTAAACTGTAGTATGTTTAACAATGTAGCAAATTCCATTAACAAGTAATTTCTCCTTCCTACTTGCAGGGTTATACTAAATCTATTGATATCTGGTCTGTAGGCTGTATTTTGGCAGAGATGCTATCAAACAGACCCATCTTTCCAGGAAAACACTATCTTGATCAGCTGAACCATATCCTTGGTAAGGTTTCTATATATAACTATAGGCAAATGCTCCTTTTGTCTACTAATTGCCATTTCTCTCCAGACTGCTGATTTGATTGATAGTACCAGCTGTGGCCATCTATTCATATTTTTATTTGAAACTCATGCCGACCCTCTCTCCTGTGTTCACTTCTCCTGCTCTGCAGCACTCTGCACTCCTCCAGCAGACAAGGGTGCAATCCATCAGAACTCTCTCTGGTGTAAGGTCCACTGAAACAAGCAACTTTCATTTTCATTATCATCCTTTGATACAAATCTGCTGTTAACTAGTTTGAGATAGATTTATACATTACCAGATAATTACATACCAAGAAGTGACAACACTAAATTGTCAACTGTTATAAAGGATACCATCTAGCCACGATAGGTTTTTTATGTCTCAGGAATTTCTATGGGAAGGAGTTAAGCTGCAGTTTAATTTTCTCATTGCAATCAAAGTGGGTTAAAGTAGCCTTGAAAATAAAATAAAAATATTTACCAGCCATAAAATAAATGCGTTATTGGCCTGCTTAAGATGGAGGTGGCAGAAATAAGAAGCTGGTGGGAATGGCATTAGCAAGTTCTTTATCAAATGATGACCACCCTTAAATCTTTACCATGCACATGTTTACTCAGACATAAGTTCCACTTTTTAAATGGGATTTATTCTCAGTAGGTGCACATTCTTAGGCACATAAGATTCTCCCCATTTCAGAACACGAAGGATCATAGATAACAGGAGTGAAAAATACATATCCCGGTGATCCCTGGCAGTCAGAGCAAGAACCATGGATTCAAGCCAGACTTACTCAGAGTAGACTTATTGAAATCAACGGGACTTAATTCTATCATGGCTAACAAGTCCTATTGATTTCAATGGGTCTGCTCATGACTAAGTTTTGATCCAACCCTATCCCTCCAGAATACTCTTTTTGTGTACTTCTTCATGGCAATTTGCAAATTAAACATCTCTTCAAAGTTAGTATTTTGTTAAGCTGGGGCAGATGAACTGGGTTCACCAGAACTCTAAGAGAGGTGGAGCAGATGAGAATGGCATGCATATGGTCCTTTTGTTTGAATCTGTACCTGCACTACTAAAACATCAAAAGCTCATTAATGGTAATAGCTCATCCTCACAAGGGCATTTGTCACTCCACAATGGCCAATAATTATTTTCATAAGTGGTTGGCATCTGTATAGACCTAGGTACTGTCTAATTTTTGTTTTCCTATAGAAAAACTGTACAGTAAAAATTGTGCAATTAAATGTCATATAACGGTAGTAGAAACACTCAAGTACTCTTCATAGATACATTCATTTTTTGTATTCCTTGGGAAGAATTCTAATGAATTTTTAATTTACTTAATTTGATCTTAAGGCTTTCATTTTTCTGCAACATCAAGCAAGGAAGGGGCTAGATGAGGCTGACTTGAGGTGGGGGGGCAACAGGGGAAGAGCAGATAAAGCTATTAAAAGTTGAATGTGAAATGTAAGTGTTGGAATGGAGATATGGTTATTCATTTACTCATAAAATGAAATCTCATTTATTTATTAAATTTGGCTTGATATTAGCAAATTTCTACCTTTCCCTTTAGTATCACTCCCAGTTGAAAATATAACTTCTAGATTACTAACAGCAATTTCCAAAGGCAGTCCTATGTGCAACACATGGTGCAGTTAAATCTGGAAGTAACCAGAGCATTGATAACTGTGGCTAGCCTGTCTCCAGGAAGGGCATCAGCTGGTGAAATAGTTTACTTATTTATTTATTTATTTTATATCCTGCCATTCCTCCCAGTAGGAGCTCAGGGCGGCAAACAAAAACCCTGAACGCACTTTAAAACATTTTAAAAACAAAAGACTTTAAAACATATTAAAACATCTTGAAAAACACATTAAAACAAAACATCTTAAAAACAACTTTAAAAAACAACTTTATAAACATATTAAAAAGCAATTCCAGCTCAGACACAGACTGGAATAAGTTCTCGGGTAGTGGGTTGTGGAGCATACAGGAATGGGTTAACTCCTGCTGCAGGCAAGGTCAAACTGAAACAAAGTGTCAGTTGGCGGTCATCCGTAAGGGGGAGGGAACCACCCTCTAACTGCCAGTCTTGACTCTGCCTCTGGCAAGTTAACAGAGTCATCCTGTATGCTCCCGTGTCCTTCAGGGCCGCGGGGGTGACAAAGTGTTGTTCTAAAGAGTTCTTTTTTCTTCTTCTAAAATTTTTTCTCTATTACTTACCCCGACTGTCAGTGTTTAGTCAGACGGGGGGAGGAGAAAAGTTTTTTCCTTCTCTTAATTTGAGGAGGAAGTTCACTGAGAGTCCTTGAGGCTCTCCATTGCTTCTTAGAGGAGAAGGAGGTAGCTGGGATCTGTCCCAAGACCCTCCGTCGTCATCCAAACAGAGAGGGACAGTGGAAGCGGTGGACGACACACTCAGAGGCTGGAGGTAGCCGGGAACCGTCCCAGGCCCCTCCTTTGCCTCGGGCGGTGGTGGATCGCACACGCCAGCCCTTCGCCTTCCCTCAGAGGCCGGAGGTAGCCGGGAGCCGTCCCAGGCTCCTCCTTGGTCTCAGGGCAGCAGACGTTCGCGTGCAGATGTGGGAAGTAGCCGGGAGGGCTCCCAGGTCCTTCCGTCGCCTCACGGTGCTGGTGAATATTTTCAGTCCCTTTCCAAGGGGGGTCGGGATAGTACAGGCCTTGCCTGACTTGGAGAGCCCCCTGCTGCTTCTGCGCCGCAAACACGCACCTCACCATTCTGGTCTCACACAGGCCCTCCACGCAGAGAATCTATGAGACCACATGGAGGTCTTTCAATCGGTGGCGCAGACATAAGCAACTATTGCACAGTGAATGCCACCTTGGGATTATCCTAGATTCCTTACAAGAGAGTCTGGATCAGGGGTTGGCCGCTAGCACGCTGAAACGCCAGGCGGTGGCGCTCAGTACCGTGTTCTCCCAACCAGGGGGTGGCCCTTTATCATCTCACCCCAGAGTAAAACATTTTTTGAGGGGAGCGTCGGCACTTTCTCCCCCCACTCTGCATAGGTTTCCCTCTTGGGACCTGCCATTGGTCCTTAGAGCTCTCTGCTCTCCACCATTTGAACCAGTTCGTACTTCGTCTGTCAAGCTGCTCACCCTTAAGACAGTGTTCTTGGTGGCTGTGACGTCTGCCCGACGGGTAGATCGGAGCTCTATCAGCCCAGGAGGAGCTTTGCACGTTTCACAAAGACAGAGTGGTGCTTCGCCCAGATCCCACCTTTTTTCCTAAGGTGAATTCTGTGTTTCATAGAAGGCAGGAGATTTCCTTGCTCAACTTCTGTCCACACCCTGTTCATCCCAGAGAAAAGGAATGGCATAAACTAGACGTCAAGCGGATCCTCAGGATCTATCTAGACAGGACTGAATCCATCCGGAGAACGGAGTCCCTCTTTGTTTCCTTCAAAAAGGGGGCACAGGGACAGAAGTTGTCATGTTCCACGATCAGCAGATGGGTAAAGGAGTGTGTGGCTATGGCCTATCGGGCGACCGACAGGTCTCCTCCCAGTGACATCACTGCTCACTCAGTCTGGGGAGCAGCTGCCCCGGCTGCGCTCCACAGGGAGGCTTCCCTGGAAGAGATCTGTAAGGCAGCTACATGGGCACAGCCATCCACCTTCATAAGGCATTATAAGGTGGATAAGTTCGCCTCCGCTGTTGCAGCTTTCAGCAGGAGGGTCCTTCAGAGAGTAGTGGCCTAGCCCTGCATCCCCCCCAGGAATGTGGGGTTCACTACTTTGGTACATCCCATTCCTGTATGCTCCACGACCCACTGACTGAGAACGGAAAGTTGGACTTACCATGAAGTGTCCTTCTGGTCAGTGGGGAGTGGAGCAAACAGCCCCACCCTGCAGGGGTGGCTAGGCCAGGGGTGGGACGGATCTCCTCTCCGAGGTCCATAGGCAATTCACGTTTGTGCAGAAACCTGGATAGTGCAGAGAGGGCCTCCCATGACAACATGCACTGTCTCCTAATGTTCCACGGTCTTTTACTGTCTGTTTCGCATGTTGCGTAGTTTTTTCAAGATTTACAGGTGGTCAACCTCACCGAGTCAGCTTTATCATGACTAGCAGTTAGAGGGTGGTTCCCTCCCCCTTATGGATGACCGCCAACTGACACTTTGTTTCAGTTTGACCCTGCCTGCAGGAGGAGTTAACCCATTCCTGTATGCTCCACGACCCACTGACCAGAAGGACACTTCACGGTAAGTCCAACTTTCCGATCTCTACTTAAAAGGCTTGTTGAAAGAGGAAGGTCTTCAGTAGGGGCCAAAAAGATAAGAGAGATGGTGCCTGTCTGATATTTAAGAAGAGGGAATTCAAAGTGTTGGTGCCACAACACTAAAGGTCCGCTTCCTGTGTTGTGCTGAACACATCCTGATAAGATGGTATCTGCAAGAGGCCCTCACCTGCAGAGCGCAGCGATCAACTGGGTATATATAAGAGATAAGACGATATTTCAGGTATCCTGGTCCCAAGCTGCATAGGGTTTTGTATACCAAATCTAGAACTTTGAACTTGGTCCGGTAGCTAATGGACAGCCAGTGCAGTTCTTTCAGCAGTGGGGTGACATGTTGGTGATACTCTGCCCCAGTGAGCAGTCATGCCACTTGTGCATTTTGCACAAGCTGCAGCTTCCAGACCAACCTCAAGGGCAGCCCCCCATAGAACGCATGACAGTAATCCAGCCTGGAGGTTACCAGGGCAACAGTGGTCAGGCTATTCTGGTCCAGAAATGGCCACAGCTGCCTTACCAGGTAAAAGACATTCCTGACCACCGTAATTGGTGGAAGATGTTCTGTGCCACAAATGACACTTGGACTTTGTGATGAAACTGGATCTGTTAGTACACCCAATCCGCTAAATGATAACAGATGTAAAAAACTTAATCATCATGTTTAGCAAATGCATGCACTTGCTTTGTTCCCACAATAATACTCTTTTCTCTATATTATTGAATTTTAGGAATACTTGGATCTCCTTCTCAAGAAGACTTGAACTGTATAATCAATTTGAAAGCCAGAAACTATTTGCTTTCTCTACCATACAAAAACAAGGTGCCATGGAATAGGCTGTTTCCAAATGCTGACCCCAAAGGTAACCTAGAAAGATGAGATAACAAATGGAGTATAGCGATAGAAGATTAGGGACCGTAAAATGTAACAAGGGCTGGAATCTTATGAAATCTTGTTCTCTCTTCATTAAACCTCACTTCACAGAACATAACTATATAAACTAACATATTTGTGTTCAATCTCAAATTCACTGCAACTTGTAAGGAGTTCTTTGTTAACTAGTATTCTAAATAATAAAAAAAATAGAGAGTTGTAATTTGCTAATCTCTGTTCCCAGTTCATATTCCTTGGGGCTGAGTTTGGTAGCAGTCACAGAGCATTTACTCAAGGGTTAATCAGCAAGGGATTAGTTTTTCACTTGGTATGATGAAAGAGTGTAGAAATGTGAATTGAGAATTATTTTGCAGTTTGTCCAGAGTCTAAATATTTTGGAGGACACCAATAGTAGAGTTTGGCGGTCCTAATGTGTGAAACAAAACTATTATGCAATTAGCTATGGCTAACAACTTATTTTGCCTGTTTGTATTGATTTTCTTCATTTTTGTGTCACAGTGTGTAACATCTCAAAATATATTGTTAACCTCAGTAGCATATTTGACTTTGATTCAGCATTTAGAAACCACTGATGGATCCCTTGATATGTGTTATTATTGACTATTATCTGTGACTGATGTCCTACTTCCTCAAAACATTGAAAAGTTTAAACATATTTTGCAAATGTGGTACGAAAAAGCCCGTTCACTGCTCCAAGCTGTGCTGGAGTAATGCCCTCCCTTGCATGTATGTGTTTCTCCCCCGCCCTCAGTATAGACATAAACACACCTGTCTGCCCTTTTCTTATTTTCACCATCTGGTGGCCATTGGCACTGAGAAGATGGGACCATGAAAGCCCTGGCAGCTCATCCTAGTGGTCACTTGGCCAAATGCCCATCAAAGTCTTCCTAGCTGGCCCTTATGTTTTTTGGATTTGGGATAGTGAACAGAGAGGTCTGTTTTGTTTGACTGCAGATTAACCAAGCTTGAAAATGGGACACTGGCACTCTGAACATGTGCACAATGCATCTATGCTATACTTCCCACATGTATGGTGATCTTTGCCTTCTCTGGGGCAGAGGGAGGGACGCACACGCACACTGGCACTATCAAGAAAGATCAGAAGAGGAGGGGCTGGTGTGTACCCAAGCCAAGCACACGTGCTAATAATTTTCTTAGGACCAGAAAACTAAATGAGCACTAAGCACAATCCAAACTCCCATAAGACGTTCAGTGATGCCTTGGCATTAATTAGGGAGGCTGAAGGATTTGTTTTGTTTTCCTGTACTCTATTTTTCTTCCCAACCCCTTCTAGTTTCTGTGTTCTGAAACAGGATATAATGTCTGGATAAACTTTATCCACTGGATAAACTTTATTAACTTTATGCCATTCTGATCTGTGCATGAAGGCAAGAGCACTGTATTACAATGGATGCATTACAACAAACTAATTCTAAAATCTTCTCTATAGCTCTTGATTTGTTGGATAAAATGTTGACCTTCAACCCTCATAAAAGAATTGAAGTGGAAGAAGCTTTGGCCCATCCATATCTAGAGCAGTATTATGATCCAAGTGATGAGGTATGGGGACCTTTTTATTTTAATTTGTTTGAAATCATTCTTTAAACTGATACTTTGAATTGTTTGAGGAGTGGGGGAGACTAACAAGTAGATTGCAAATAAAATTAATATATTTCTAGACCAGTTAGTATGAGATAGTCATGTGACTATGAGATTCCTTAGGTTTTAAATTATATTTGAGAGCAGTGTCACATGTTATGTATCAAGCACATTTGCTCCATCTACTTGGGGTTACACCAACATTTCCCATGGCATGTGTCTATCAACACAGCTGGAACAGATGATTGAGAACTCATGCCCCCTCAGGGCCCCCAGATGTATGTATACAACTGTTTAAAGCCATGTATATGTCCATGCTGTGTGTTTGCTGGGAAGCACCAATGCACTTGAGTCCCATTGTACAGGAACCATAATCTCATAGTGTTATTTTTGATTACTTACTGTATTTGCAGCGTGGGAATATGACTTCTGAAGTTTCAATCTGTTCTAACTTGACACATTTGTTAGACACTTCAATGTCTTTCAGGCCTTATCTGAGCAGAGTATTGCATGCGAGAAATTTCTGGCAAAAATATCAAAAGTAACATACAGTTGGCTTCTACTTCCTGTTTGCTTACTAAAGTAATTATTTTAAAATTAATTTTGCTATGCAGCATTTTATTTTTTAGATTTAGATTCTGCTCTTTGATTATCAGGTGAGGTCCTCAAAGTGGTTTGTTTCCAGTTTCCTTAGTGGTTTTATATAGGACAAGGTTCTGCTATAGACCATATCTCCTTACATATAATTACTGAAATCTTTATCACCATTTGAACTTTATACAGAGGCAAGCCCACCAAACACAATGGGATCGACTCCTAAGCAAATGTGCACCAGGACTGCAGTCTTATTTGGTTGTTATTGGGTGGTATATGAATATTACGAATTAGGCCACAATATCTCTCACACCCAGAGAATACAGTAGAGCTCACTTCCAAGCAAAGATGTCAAAGGGTGGGCTGGCCCTACCATTGGGCAGAATGAGACACCTCTGTCAGCAGATACTGGGGGCACTCCCCTGCCCATTTCTTCTTAACCCTTCCCCCAGCTGTAAGCTTCTGCTGAAGGTCAAAGCTATGTGTGTTATGTTACCTGTTCTGCTCCCATAACTAGTTTGTAGCCCTCAGGCACAGTAGAGGATACTCCCATTGCCAGTATTGTGATAAAATTCAGTTGCCAGTTCAGTCGGCTTCTGTACATGGAAAGATGTCTTTTTTACAGGAGACAACAAGATGTCTTGGAATGGTCCTTCAATATCTGAATGGCTGCTTCTGCATTAACCAAATGTATACTCTTTTGAATATCATTCTATGACCAAAAGTTTTACTTTTAACTCTAGAATCTTTATGTTATGTAAAGGGAGTGGGGTTCAGCTGCTTTGTTTTAGATGGTTAACATGTGACAGAGTACCTCTAACCATAGCCCTGTTCATAATTTCCCTCCAGGTATTCTATGATCTCTTAGAACAAATTTGTTAACAGGGCTACTAAGGGATTTCATGTTTCAGGGATTTTGTTTTATTTTTAAAGCCTATAGCTGAAGCACCCTTCAAGTTTGACATGGAGCTGGATGACTTGCCAAAAGAGAAACTGAAAGAACTGATTTTTGAGGAAACTGCCAGATTCCAGCCAGGATACAGATCCTAAATGACATACAGGTACATTAAGTCTCACAGTCTGTGTAAAACAAGGACAAAAAAACAACAGAAACAAAATAGATGATGATATTTTTCTGAAGTAATTATTTGATACATATTGAGTTACTGGATTTCACTCTTTTTTAAAAAATCAGCAAATCTTTCTAAAGATAATTGCTGCTTTTTTGGATAAAACCCTTTGCATTTGTTCCAACAAAAGCAGTAATCTGAAGGAAGTATTCACAAGTAATTTAGAAAATGGCTCAATGACCTGCATATGGTCTTTGTGTTTAAAATAAGCAAATAAAAGGAAAAATAATCCAAATATACCAGTGACTATGACGGTTTTCCTAAAATGCCTTGTGAATATTTTTTCCTTTTCTGCATTGAAAGAGGATTCTGCTCATGAAGAAAGAATCATATATGAAGCAGCTGAAATGCATAATATATACTGTGTTAAAAACATGCATACTGCAAAATCAAAAATACAAGAACATGCCGGTTTGATCTAAGAAAGAAAATACTTGTAGAACAGAAAGCATTAGGATTGTCTTCACTGATTAGCAGCAGCTTTGCAGCGTTTCAGACTGGAGTCTTTCCCAGCTTTACCTGGAGTTGCTGGGAATTGAACCTGGGACCTTCTGCAATGCAAAGCATTCACTCTTGCCACTGAACTATGATTTGTCTCCAAATTATGATGTTTGATGACATTACTAGACACTGCATAGTTGTTTGTTCTTTATCTACTGAGAAAATATCCCTTGATAGAGGGTTCTCCATATGTCTGAATGTCATCTAGATTTAAAGGATACCTAACAAGCATTTAACTAACTAGAACAGTAGCATATTTAGGGTGTAGAGAGGATGATAAAACAGTTCAATCTTCACTCGGATATTTATAAACTGGATAGCTTTAAATCTTTAAAAACTTTTTTTCCTTTAAAGAACCTTAGTGGTAGCCTATCTCCTACAAATGTTAGTCAAGTGTGCTCTGGATACATTTAGTAAAGCATAATTTACACTTAATTAGTAAATAATGGATTCAGTTGGATATGTTAGTAGAGTACTGCTGGGATAATTTACCTGCTTTACCCTTCTTAAAGATGTTATGAAAGATGTTTCAGGGTATTTGGGTGAAGGCAGGTGATGAATATGTTTCAAGAATTTTGGTTTGCTTTTTTAGTGGTGCAGTTGTATGGGGGTGTCATTTCTAATATTTTCTACTATCAATAAATATGCATGAGGTTATTCATTAAAACTTGTTTCCTCTTTGTATTTTTGTTCTAGGATAAAGGAGTTCAAGGGCTGGGCATACTCCACATAGATGTTATCTTTCTGGTTCTTTATCTGTGGTCATGCCTTTTGCCTATTTCAGCTTATCCACTAACCAAGCCATTCAGGAGAGCCATTTCTGGTAGTCCTGGCTTTTATGCTTTCAATGGATTCTTTATTTATGCCCGAAAAATTGTTATTGATATTCCTATCATGTCCATGACTGACATTTTTGCAGTACTGTCTTTCCATATACCTTTACTGCTGACAATACTGTTTCCTTTCTGATTTGAAAGATGCAGTGTTTCATTTCTGGTTTTAACCAAGAAGATGGCAGACAAATATTTTTACACCATGAGCTATTTTATTTTCTAGGTTTTATTAGTGGCATTTTTTTATTTTTTAAAGAAAAAGCTACAGTTTAGGGCACTTTAAGTCAGTGGCATCCTCCACTCTTTTGCACATCTTTAAACAGTAGTAGTTTAATAACATGCAAAATGCAGATGGACAGATTGACAGCATAGCCATATTAATATTGGATCTTGTTTATACACTTGTTCTAATTTCTTGTTCTATATATATAAATTAATGCAGGGCATTTTGTTAGGTCACCTAGAAATCTTGCTTTGTTAGCCAAATTTGGTAGGATTGGGAGATACATTATCTTGCCTCTTTAAGCAGTCCTAGGTACTTCTGCAATTTTAAATTTGGATGGTACTCTCAAAGCTCCTGTCATATTTGCAAGATACATAGTGCAATCCCAATCAGAAGTGAGTTCAGCAGAATCAGTAAGTATTCTTAGGATGATAGCCGTGCAAACAGAAAGCAGCAGCTCAGTAACTGACACAGTGGTGAGAGAATAATTTGGGTAACAATCTCATACTCAATAGTTTCCTGTTGTTGAAAGGCACCCATATGGCGTGCATTGGTTAATAGAGATATATGAATATGTAAACTCAGTCTACATATTGGATACCAATAAAACACTTCAAGTATCTTTACAATCTTTGAATTTATGTGGAGGGTTCTGATAAAGGAACACTGCTTCTTTAAATGAGAAATGTAGTATTTACTTTGTTGTAACTTTCACTGTGGTGATGTGCTCTCAAATCCTCTGAATTTGTGACATTGAACTGCTGCTCAGTCAAACAATTAAACAACTTTTTTGGTAATGCTGACTTAGGGCCACCAAACAAAGCTATCACCGAATCATGTTTCATCAAATACTCTACCTTTTTTATGATAACTTCAAGTATTTGTTTCTGAAACTGTATAATGTGAAGTTTACTAGGTGTTATGTTCCAGTGTAGTGCCTCCTTTACTTTCCCCACTGCTCTGTGGTGAGAAATTTGCCTTGTTTAAGATAATTACTGTGCCCTCGCATGACTGTTAAAAGCTTTCTGTGCAAAGATGATTGTCTAAGTGCCACATGCCTACAATCAAAAAAAGTTACCTCTGATTTGTGTTAAATTATCCAGCAAATAACTTAGAAAAAAGTTTTGCTTTAGCTCTTTATTTCTCTGCTCTGTTGTATTTTGGCAGCAGTGAAGAATAGATTGTTATGAAGATTGCTTACTAATATGAACAAAAACGCACTTGTAATTAAAAATACATTTTAATCTTGTATCTTTGCATTAACCTTTCAAATAATTTTATTCGCTCTTTGATAAAGCATTTAGATGGGAATCTGGTTTCTGTAGTTATCTGAGTATGCTTGCTGGTGATAGGGCTGTTTTTATCTTCAATATAATTTAGAAATCCATTAACCTAGACTCTTGGCAGCCTTATCATTATGCATATTTGCTGAGATCAGTAGGATTTAACTCCCAAATAAACATAGATAGGATGATGGTCCCAAGGCCCTATTGACTACAATTTAGTGATAACTTTTTCTTCAGAAATATTTTAGGAGTTAGCTTAAGTAGGCTAACTCTTACTAAACAAAAGTTCTTCAAGGGGCATTTATTATGAACTCCTATGGTTTATAGTACTACTTCTGTGTAAACTACAAGTTGGAAACATAGTTGGGAAAACTGATGTCAACTTCATTACAATTCTCCACTTGACTGCTTTTACTTCTGTGGAAACTTTTTTTGGTCTTTCTACACTTCATATCTTCACAAATTGCCTGCACCTAGTTGAGTTGTGCTACAGCTCTGCCTGCATGATGTTGCTAAATTAACCTGGTACGTTTTGACTGTTACAAAAACTCTAGTGAAATAACACCACAGTTTTATTAAGAGGTTTGTTAGCTTTTCATTCAGCTCTTTGCACTTACATTTTGGAGATTTAACTTTTGTAGTATAAATGTGATTTACAAGTCTACAAAAGAAGCTGTGGGCACAGTTCACTAATATCAGGTGCTTTGAGGCATTATTTCTGTCTGACAAAATAGATTGACTTGAAACCACTATTTGCAGACATCAAATGTTTTGGGGCGTGAGTTTCCACCTTGAGCATAACAGGATTTTCAGCAGAAAATATTTTTTTCAGATAAATGCTTATTTCAGTGTATTTTTATTGCCTGCCTATTTCTGCATGACTATTCTAGAAATTCCTGTAAGAATGATAGAGAACCTGAGGTTATGTTACCAATATAGTATGCAATTATATTGAAGTTTATTCAGACATCTTTGGTATAAGGAATGCATATTTTGGGTTTGATGCAAGTTGAGTGCAGAATGTGCATATTTACTGGTCACTATACGAAATCATTTGGATGACTTCATATTAACTTGGAGACTATGCATATTGATCAGGCAATCTAGATTTCATTCTATCAATTTGTGCACATTCTCTGTTCAGCTCTATCGGCCACAACACATGCGAGCTGCCAAACATTCCAGTCTTCATCTAACAAGACCCTGCAATTCCCAGTGGTGTAATGCAAAGACTTTCTGTTTCCTGGCTGTGAGTGATTGAACTTCGCTTTCCAATGCCTATTTTTTTCCTAAAGCCATATATGTATGCCAGACATGGAAAGTCTTGTAATGCATGCTTTCAAGAGTACATTATTACACAGGTTAGATTTGAGAGCTGCAGAAGGACTTTGGTCACTGAAGGGAACCTATTTTATTTCCATTGTAAAATATTTAAATATGAAGCTGCCTTATACAGAGTCAGACCATTGGTCCATCTATTACAGTATTGTTGTCCCCCTTTCCCCCAGCTGGCAGTGGCTGTCAAAGTTCTTTAACAGGGAGCCTTCCCCAGCTCTGCTATGTGAGATCCTTTTAAACTAGAGATGCCAGGATTGAAACTTGGACTTATGGGCCATGCAAACCTTATGCTTCTACCACTGAGCCTAACGTGGGTATACTGTGTGCTGTACTGTGATATGTTCATAACTTGTCAGAAATATGTCAGCCAAGAAGCTGTAGTGAGGATTTTAAATTCTTAAAAGAGTACCTTGGTTTCTGTAAGTTCAGTATACAGTCCCAATGCTTAAAAAATCAATGTTTAAAGTAGCTCAGATAGGGGGAAAACATACACATGGTTTTAATTTTAGTCCTTTGCATAGTACTTCTATATTTATAAAGTAATGTTTTGAACCAGTCCCAAGTTTAAGGGAAACTATTTTTGTAAATGTTGCAGTTTAAGTCCAAGAAATCTTTTTGACATGTCTAAAATATGTTTATGCTTTGGCTGAATGATTTGACACTAATGAAAAGTGCACTTTAGTGAAGTCCATCCTTGCAATCAGTGTTGTAGCATGTGCTGTGATCAGAACTGAAGTGGAAGAAATTTAACAATAGGACTAACCTTGTGATCCCAGAAAAGACGGTTATAAGGCTGCAGCAGGTTTACTTACTATTGTTGCCTTTTCTTGTGGTATTTCAGTGTAGAGCACTCCCAAGAAAATCCTTTTGCTTTTGTATTTGCTTTGTACTGTTGGTGCCTTAGTCATGTACCCCAGACATCCTGCACAGCTAATTTTAGTTAATGGTAAATTTTAAAACCTAAAACAAAACCAGAATTTTATAAAGGTTTTCTGTATGTTGTTACGTTATAACAACTAAACATTTATATTGTGCGACAGATTTGTGATTCGTTTATTATAATATGTATAAAATGATTGTAAGTAGAAAAGGTTTATATTTCGTCTTCAGTTGATGTAAACATATATAATTTTTTAAATTCAGTGTCCTGTTAGTATATGCCATCTGATTCTTGTAAAAACAAATGTGAAGAAATCATTAAATTGTGGTCCTGAATTACCAAAGTAAGATAGTACTGTGCGTATATAGAATGAATGGGGAAGTTCTCATATTTGAAAAAAAGTTGCTCATTACATGTTAGACATTACATGGCAGGATATCTATTAGGGTTTTTCAAGACGCAAGTTGAAATTTGATCTCTTAATCGACCCAAATCCATTCTATGCTAAATAATAAACTACTGCTCTCTCTTTCTGCATCATGGAAATGCTATGGTCCACTACCTGTGAAGTTCAGTTTTAAGCCATGTACCAGATAACCCTATGCTCCATTTATGTTAAGGGAGAAGGAAATATGCTGCTTTCATGCTGGTGGAACAGCCACCATATCCTGTGCACTCTTTCCCTCTCCTCCCGGGCTAACGTCTCTTGGAAAATCCCGTAACACCAAACATCCTCTCAACATCCATGGAAATATTGTCAGCACCCACCATGTTAGGATTGTGTCAGTGACAGTGCCCACAGAGCAAGCTGAGAAACACATGCCAGTGAGTACCCCCAGTACACAATCTAGTGGCACAACCAGCAGTGCCCCTATTACTGCGAATTATCAAGTAGAGGATTGAATCCCTTTATAGTATCATTTTGGAACGTAATACACCAAGAAAGGACAGCCCAAACAATGAAACATGTCCATAGTTCCCTTTCCCCCTGACAACCCACATGACTAACCTCCCTCCCCCATTGCGGTTTTGCCTTGCTGGGTAACATCCCTGCAGACCTCATTATCCATCCCCCCCGAACCCTGCCCTGCTATAGCAGCAGCCATTCAACTTGTCCACCCTGAAAGCCCATCAAGCTTCCTGCTCCCCTCCCAGCCATAGGGCAGCTCAAGCCAGATCAAACTAGTGGGGGGGGGGGAATCTCTGTCTCCCACATCCTAGCAACAAAAATATGTGGTAAAATTAAAGCCTTTATCAAGTGGAAGAGATCCTAAAAGAAAGCGGCGTGGTGCTGCTAACCCGTTACTTGAATCCTGTGCCTTGGACAACAACATCATAATGGCAAGTATTGTGTCCCCTGTGCTTCTAGCTCCATGGTAAGAACATCTTCACCAGACTGTCACAGCTTGCAAGGGTCCAGGAGCCTGCCTGGAGGGAAAGCTGCTTAACAACCTCTAAAAACACGACCACCAAAGTTCACTAAAATAACTAGCCACCACCAAAGGCCTTCCTAAAAAGGATTGTCTTTACAACAGAAGACTATCAGAGAAGGAGAAAGGGGGAAATCTCTGGGTTAGGGATTCCAAAGTCTGGCTGTGCCTTTTTCAGATCATTTGAGGGGGGGGGCAAGAGCGGGAGGCATGAAGTTACCAGAACTATTTTTTAAAAATCATTTTGTTCTGCCTTCTTGAGAGAAAAAGCTGGAGGATGGATGTGTTCCTACCATATCCTACAAGCCTATCTATAGGAAGGACTTTGGGTCTATCTTTGAGCCCATCCTTTAGATGAAGAGCCCTCAAATTCTTCCTCCCCATCATTTTTGAGGGAAGCTGGCCTTACAAATCTTGCAGTGGGTCTTAAAAAGCTCTCTCCAAAGCTTATACCCTAGTTTTACAGGCTCTCCTCAAACAGAAAACTATTGCATCACTGGTGGCAAGATAGCCCCATGAAAAAGTCTACAATGAATGTGGCAATGTACCTGCTAAGCCACATGTAGGCCACAAACAGAATAGGGACTATAAACCTGTCACTCTTCAGATGTTGGAAGGCAACTCCCACCATCCTGGGCCATTGGACATGCTTCCTAGGAGTGAATAGACGTTGAATTCAACAACATTTGGAGGGCCACAAGTTCACCATCTCTGCTGTAGATCTGATTCTTATTCTTCCAAAGGATCAAGGAGTTTATGCCACAACTTTTCCAAGCATCCAGAGGTCAGAGATAACTATCCCAAGATTAATAGATCTGAGGACATTTAGGATGGAGATGTTAGCTTTTCCACAGTTCCAGATGAATCCCCAGGAGACTTAACTCCTATAGACAAAAGGATGCCTGCCTGCATTGCTACCAGACGCTCTAGTGGAAAAAAGAAGCTGCAGTGTGGAAATAATCACTGTGGAGATCTATTTTAAGCTGCTTACATTGCTTGTTTAGCTGGTTGTCACCAGCATGTGAACTGTGCAGATTACAATCACTCTTCCAGCTGCGGGAGTGGGTACTCTACATGCAAAACTGCATTTATTTATTTATTTATTACATTTCTACTCCACCTTTCTTTTCATGAAACCCAAGGCGGCTTACATATGGTTCTCAGGTGGTCTCCCATCCAGGTACTGACCAGATCTGACCCTGCTTAGCTTCAGGGAACTGGCCTTATGTGCCTTCAGACCACAGCCTGGGACCACTGTTGCTACCACCTTCTTAACTGGCTTTTCAGCCAGCCAGCCAGCCAGATACATTAATATAGTTCCTTGAAATGGATGAAAGTTCTCCACTTGGAATGGAAGTTTCTGAAGTCATGCAGGTCTCCTGACCAGCTCGAACATGCTTCCTTGAAGTTCAAAAAACCCCCCAAGTTGGTTCTGCTGCCTCCTCTCATGCTTCCAGCCACATGCTGGAGCCAAGGGGGCTGTAGAGGGGCAACCTGTGCCCCTCTTGATGTGAATACCAGCTCCCATCATCACTGACCATTGGCCCTGCTGATGGAAGCTGAAGTCCATCAACATCTGGAGAGCCACAGATGTTCCCCACCCCCTAACCAAGACCCTGGAAGAACGGAGGAGGAAGCAACCCAACATGAATTCCCCGAGGCCCTTGGCGTGATGAATCTCTGCAGGTAGGCACTATGGACAGGACCGCATGGCCCACTGCATCTGTGGGCAGCATCCTACCTTAGGAGGCATAGGGCAGACTATGTGGCACACACACTTCTGTCTTTTGACACCTCTCTGCCAGTCCATCTGCCACCCGAGGCGATGATCTCAGTCTGCCTAATAGTACGGCAGGTCTTGGAGATTACATTTGGACGGGGGGGGGGAGAGATCATACACTGCTTAGATGACTCGCAGAGCATCACTGTGGTGTTGACTTCTAGCCCGCTGGAACCTAGTCTATTTAGGTTACTGGGGCACTGCCCCACCAGCCTCATTCTGCCCCAAGCCAGTCCCCACCTGCCTACCTACAGCCAGTCCAGTGGGTGAGACTAGCTAGAAGCTTGCTCCTCCTTAGTCTCAGTGTTGCCCCTGTAGAACTTAGCAGGGAGGAGGATGGCAGCCAAACTAGAATGACTCGGCTCTGCCTGTCCTTGGCTCTAGCTCCACCCGCTGTTTGGGCTCCCTGCAACCCGCCACCAGCCACCACTGCTTCAAGCAGCTGAACCCCACATATGTATTCAAAATGAGGCTTCCAAATCATGCGCGCTTCTCCAACCTAAACCTTTTCCTCCACACTGGTGCAGAGCATTCTGGCTGGTCTAATTATATACTGTAATTATAGCTCTGCGTTTGTTGAAGCAGCCTTTGACACAACCAGGAACCTGTCTCTGAAGGATGGAGGAGAACACAGTTTCCTTAATTGGATGTCACAGCTTCACCTATCCTTGTAGCTGTTTCAGCAAGGAGCTGTTCACATTTAGAGGGGAAACAGATAGTTCTGTATTATGGGGGGGGGGCTCTTAAGCTTAGCATCTGTGAACAAAAGTATGCAAATGGCTGGCAGGCCATTGACCTCACCCTACTTCTTTCCTTGCATCCTAGGCCTCCTTCCTTTCTTTTTTTCTAAGGCAAATTCACACATTTTTGTCCCCATCCTGCTGTTGAATTTTTAAAAGGCAGCGTTGAAACTGAAGAGGAGGAAGCTGACAGTCAGGGCTACCCTCTGGACCGGTTTTAAGTAAGGCAATAGGCAGGCGGGGGCTGGCTGATGGTAGATTGAGGCTGGTGAAGCAGCACTGCATTTGCCCTGATGGGCCAGTCTCCTCTGGGTCTTGAAATCAGTAGCTCATTATGGAAATACTGGTTTGGCTGCCCTGCTTTTTTTTTAGAAAAAACTATTCCAGGATGGATCTCAGAGCAAGGTTATTTGTGATGGCTGCCTGGACAAGAAATAACATGGCTTGCAATGGCTGCCTGGGCAACAATTAATGTCGTGCTTCTCTGCAAGGAACAGAACCATCATTGCAGTCGCTGGGGATTTTGTAGCACCATTAGCTACAGGATGGCAACCCTCCCGCTCAGCTCTTGATGCACTAATTATATGTTTTAATTAGCTTTTTCCCCACTGCAGGCTGATGAGATGGGGGGGGGAGAAGAGAAAGGAATGAGTTTAATTTATGGGCCAGAGAGAATGATATAGAAAATCTGTTGCTGTGGTAGCCTGTTATCTTTGCAGTCTCTCAGCTGCAAATAGGAGATAGTCAATTTTTCACACAACGGAGAGCTTCATGAAGGAAGGGGGAAAAACTGAAAACACTCTTGGTTGTTTACAGGCTTGATTACCTAGAAGCCAGTCACACTGCGTTGTACGGATGGGCGAAATTTTATTCAGTTTCCCTTGAAAGCCAAATCCACAAATTCAGACTTTCCAAAACAACATGAGAACCAAAACACAACCATTCTTTGAAATTCGCTCTTACCTGAATTTTGCGATGCAGTTTTCCAATCAAATATGTTTACAAAAATGTATAAGTGGAAAGTGTGCATTAAAATGAATATAGTGAAAACATACAAAATATGTACATTCATCAGAACTGCATACAAAAATGTGTTTATTAGGAGAAATTTGCACCAAAATGCTGAAGAGTTTTCATGGGGATTTTTTAAAATTGCAAACTGCTGCAGAAGTGTGGATACCAAATTTAAGCTTGGAAAAATGAGAACCTCAGAGAACCCAAGTTGACAGATTCTTCCATCCCTACTCCCTCGCAAGTGTGTTTAGGATTGCAGCCTTAATTTCAGCTCTTTTGTGCTGCCATTTGCAGACAGGGCCTGTAGAGAAGTCACTCCTGTTATGACAGTGGAAGTGCACCCAGCAGTATAACCAGGGAACATGAGGCTCAAAGCAGCACCCAACGCCCAAGTCTGTCCCTGAAATTATTTGTGGAGGTGAGGAGAGAAATTGGGTTTAGAGGAAATGTAGAGCAAGGCATACTTTCTCAGAAGCCTCAAATATCAGTTTAGGGTCAGCATTCTCAGCTAAGCCCCCCCCCAGCAACCCACAGGAAGGTTTTTGTAGCTCTGTGGTAGAACATCTGCTTTGCATGCAGAAGGTCCCAGATTTGATCCCTTGCATCCCCTGGTACGGCAGGGAATGTCTCCTGCCTGAAACCCTGGAGAGCCACTGCCAGTCATTGGAGGTAACACTGAACTAGACAGACCAATCGTCTGTCTCAGTATAAGGCAGCTTCCTATGTTTTTATGTGCCTAGGTCAAAATGAAGCATTAGGAAGGCCAGTTTTGTCCACAGTTAGCAAAGAGCCAGGCATAATACCTGCCTCTCAAGAGCATCCAGAAAGAGCATATGCTCATTCCTAGACCATTGGCAGTTTTTTATTGTTGGTTACATGTGAGTTTATATCCTGCTTTTCCTCTCTAGAATGAAGATACACAAAGCAGCTAACACAGCAACATAAAACATCACAATAAAAACAATTGCTCAAATAAATAAATAAATACCACATTAGAAACTAATATACCCAGTAACAGCACATTAAAATGTTTGCTGTTTGTTGAGTTTGAGTGTGCACTTTTATCTCTTGCTGTTTTTCTCCACAGTTACAAGCCTCTTACCCCGCCTAAGTTTTCCAGTTTGTCACCTTGTGCATCTGTATGCGGACAAAATCAAAACCGCAAAATGCAGATAGTACTTTTAGGGTTTTTAGAAAAATGACAGCTCCAAAAATAATTACAGCAAAGAACTAAAACATGCTTAACTGGATTGAGAAAATATGGTCTATTGCAACAAAATTAACCTACTTTAAGAGAACTCATATAAATTAGCCACAGGGATTTATGAGGGAAAGGACTGTGTTCCTTATGTTTTAGAATTATAAATACCAAGACAATGTACAACCATACAATGCTTTTAATTTACTGGAACCTTCTAAAAATTAATTGCAAGTATTTCAGTATTATACTGTATTAACAATAAACTATCATTTTAAAAAAGAACTGCAAAATGCTTGATGCAATTTGGCAATCCCATTTTGTGTTTAAAGTGACGATTATTCGTAAGAGCACTATTATAAATCTTCTAGGGCTAAAACAACAACAACCCCAAAATAAAACAGTAATGTGGGAAGGACTTATACCAGCCTTCAGTACCTTCCAGATGTTTTGGACTACAACTCCCATCAGCCTCAGCAAGCATGGCCGTAGCACAGGATAATCTGAGATCTTGGAGAGCCTCACTGATTTCCTCCAAAAGCCTGGGAGAATAACTATGCTTTAACGTGGCAACAGAATCCCATTACAATCCTTGCCTCCAAGGAGGAGAATTCTATAGTCAGGTGCCATAACAGATGAGACTCTTGCCTGCATCCCTTCATTGAGACACTCTCACCAGTGGGACAATAAGGGTCAGCCACAGAGACCAGACTGATTGATAAATGAGGAGACACTGCAACAAGTAACTAGGTCCCAGCTCATTCAGGGCTCTAAAAATCAACATCACCTTAAATCAAACCCAGGAGACAGAGCAATGACTGTAAGTTTGCAGGAGCTGCCCAGGGTGCTGAACCTATTTTGGGAATAGATTTCAGCACCTTGGACAGCTTCTTGAAAGTTTGGGCTAAACCCTGAAGTGGATTCCACTGCCCCACTGCCATGGAGCCACCAGCCACCACTGCCTGGTTGTGAAAAATTACTTGTTGCCTACAATGATTTAAAGTTGAGAGCAGACAAAACAAAAACAAAAAAACCCACCAAATTCAGCCACAAGATGGAGCCATCATAATACCATATCTGTGTACAATGTCCTATTGCTATACTAAGCATGTTTGAATCATATGAAATGCATTGAGCTCAGGAGTTATTATTCCCAGGTTACAGATGGTTTGTCAATATTTTACAGAATTCCAGCTTGGAGAAAAAGGTAATTCCTTTCCCATTCAGACAATTAGGCCAGGCCCTTAGCTTTGTATGTCGGTTGAACCCACTCTGCAAGTCACAGGGCAGTTTACAAAAAATACAGTAATATAAATCACATTACACAATAAGCAAAAACATTTAAAAATTCTCAAAAATTACATAAATAATGAACAGAATTATAAAAATGACAATCTACCAGGCTCTAAAACCTTGACAAAAAGGTGAGTTTTTACCTGTTGTTTGAGAGAATATAAAGTTGGGGCAAGATGCACTTCAGTGGAGAGAGGTCATTCAAAAGATCCGGAGCCACCACCAAAAAGACTCTTGTACAGGCTCCCACATCTCATGTAACACAGGAACCACCAAGGAAGTTTCATTCATCTTAATGCACAGGCAGGTTGATATGGGAGAAAGCATTCTCTCAGATATTTCAACCCCAGGCCATTCTGGGCTTTAAATGTCAACCTAAGCACCTTGAATTGGGCCCGCAGTATTTATATGTCAACTTAGCACCTTGAATTGGGCCTGCAGTACAAGATTCTTAAGCTTTATCAAATGGATTATCATTAAATGGACTCCCTTTGGGATGAAAAGTGGGATATTAATTAATTAAATGTGAGCATAGCAATTTAGCACAGAAGAAATTTCACAAAGGTGTAAGATCCTTTCCCATGTTGAATTGTACATCCTCCTTCTGGAGACTGACTGTGTATGTGGCAGAGAGTGACATCATAAGTGCTCACAAGTAGGGCTTTTAAGTCATGTTCATTAACATACCTTCCCACAGTATAGGCATGTTGGGCCTGCCGTCAAGAGTTCCTATAAAGTTTTGCAGTGCACCGTGTGGGCACAGAACACCGTTGCTGTGAAGATTCCTAAAAATCAATATAAGGCAAGCTCTTTTAATTATGTCATATATGTGAAGATAAAGATGCATATAGAAAAGTAACTCTGTGCAACAGAGCCCAGATCACCAACCTGGGTGCAATGGTGCCTTTAAGGTCTTCACTTGTGCCCACAAAGGTGGTTACCCTTCCTTTCCTTGAAAAGTACATAGGGCTGAAGGAGGAAGTTAGAAGAGTGACACTCTTTCCCACTTCCTCTGTCCGCTCTATGTCCTTTTCAAGGCTCAGATTAATTCTAATCAAGTCTCCAGAGCAGATGGTGCCTATGGCACTTGCTCAAAAAAGTGCCCATGGGCCTAAAAACATTGTGAACTCTGCTATAGACAAATTCAGGCATACTGTAAATGGAGGCACTGTTTTTTAATCACATGAAATGCTTAGTTAATTTTTTTAATCACTCCAAGCACACGTTGACCAGTAGAGACAGGCAAAAGGTTTGGGGATTTGAGGTAATTTCAACCATCTATCAGTTCTGTTCTTCAAAGAGGCCTGGAGCAAACAGCATCTCAAAAAAGAAACCATTTTGTCCACCCCTTGGCTCCTAGCCATTGCATCATTCTAATGTCAGGCAGAACTCCTGCAGTCTATCCTGACTGCCTCTCTGAGTCATCACCCTGTGATAATCTTTCCAGCTAGGCTGCTAGTGGAAATAATCTGTGAACATAAAAATACAAGAAGAGCCCTGCTGGATCAGGCCAAAGGCCTATCTAATCAAGCATCCAGTTCTCACAGTAGCCAACCATATGCCCATGCGAAGCCCACAAGCAGGACCTGAGCAAAAAGCCCTCCTGTGGTTTCCAGCATAATGTCTCTGACAGTGGAGGCAGAGCCTAGCCATCACGACTAGTAACCATTGATGGCCGATAATATCCTCCATGATGGGCCACACATCAATCAGTAGCGGTGTGTAGCACTTTCTCTTGGTTAGAAAGCCATCTGACATTGCTGACTGATTTCTTGATTGGCTACAACCGTCTGAATTCTCCCACTGGAACTCCCAGCAACATCGGTCAAGACTCCAGAGAAAAATAATTAGGATTTACCTATTTTAGTAGAAATTCTCCCACTGATGCAAAGGGAAGTGCAGAGTAATCCCATATTATACCTGTTCTGCTCAGAAGTAAGTCCCATTGAGTCCCATGGGTCTTGCTCCAAGGTATGTTGGTACAGGGCTGCAGTCTTAATTTCTGAATAAACACACATAGGACAGCCTTGCAAAGTTGCCAGGTGGAACGCTTTTAACAGTGTGATCTTATGCTTATCCGCTCCAGAAGTAAGTCCTATTGTATCTAGCAGGGGCATAGTTAAACTGTGGAATTTGTTGCACGTTAACATATGATTAGAAAAATTCCTGGAGGATCAGGCTATCAATGGCTACTAGCCATTATGGTTAGTTTTTTTCCTCCATGGTCGGTGGCAGTATGCTTCCCAATACCAGTTGTTGGAAACTGCAGGAGGGGATAGCGCTCCTGCACTCACGTCTTGCTTGGGGGCTTCCAAAGGGTATCTGGCGGGTCACCATGAGAACAGGATCATGGACTAGATGGGTTTTTGGATTGATCCAGCACGCTCTTTCGTTCTTTTGTGGACTGTAGTCCCCTTCATCAAATGCAAGAAGCGCTAGCCTAAACTGCAGGTACCACCATACACACAGTGGGGGGCATCGTTGACCTGTAATCAGCAAGATCCAAAGGAAATGAAATGCAGAGTGTTAATTATTTCAAAAGCAGCCAGCCCCAAAGCAGTTGGGGATAACACAGACATCCTGCCATTAGTTAGCAATGATGCATTTGCTTTGTTATGATCGTCTCTCACATTCTCCTTGTGACTAATAGCTAGTTTTAAAAGATTTCGACAGTGGAAGCTGGCTGATCATTGCAGATGGGGTACTGCCCCACCTACCTCAGCCTGCCCTCAGCCAGCCTCCATCTTCCTGCCTTTTTACTCACAACCAGTCCAGGAGTGACAGTCCCTGCCCGTCAGCCTCTTCCTCCTCCTCACTCACTGTTGCTGCTGGACAACTCAGCAGGGAGGATGGGAACAAAAGAATTACTTGGCTCTGCCTGTCATTGGCTCCAGCTCTACCTACTGTTGGGCTCCCTGCCTTCCACCCCACCAGTCCCACCACTAGCTTTAGCCTTCCACTACCCCTTTGCAACAACTGCAGCGGGTTGTATTCAGTCCTACTCATATTAACGGGCAGGGCTGACGGAGGTTCATTCATTCCAGTGGGTCTACTCTTCAGCAGAACCGAGTGGCAGGCTGCCCAACGTGCTTTTAGCAAGGAACGAGGCAGAGCGGTGCTGTGTTGCGATTGGCTGACTGCAGCAACAACGTTGTACCACGGTTATTTGTTTGTTTATTATTCAATAGCCACAAACAAGCGCCCTTCCCCTTCCCAGCAGCCACGGCGGCTCTGATTTTAACGGCAGCGCAGACTCCTGCGTCCACACAGCCGCGTATGCGCGCCTTACCTGAAGTACGGGCGCGAGCGAGGGGAGGAGGCGAAGCAAAAAGAGGGCGGGAAAACAGAAGCCCGTTTTTTTTCAACGGCAGAGCGCGCGCCTTGCCTGACGTGCGGGAGGGCACGAGCTGAGCCAGAGAAACACGAGTCACATGTTTAGCGGCGCGGCGCAGGCACGCTGAGCGTGTGCGCGACTTTATCTTGCCTTGCCTGAAGGGGGCGGGGCAGAGAGAGAGAGAGAGAGAGAGAGAGAGAGAGGGGGGAGTCAAAACAACGAACTCGTTTGTTTTTAACGGCAGCGCTTAAGCCTGGCTCCTAACTGCGCCTGCGCGCCTTGCCTGACGAGCGCGAGCTGGAGGGGGGGGAAGGAAAGCGACGCGCGAGGGAAAGACAGGAGCTCGTCGCGTTGTTTTGTGTGGACGGCCGCGCGCCCGCGCAACCCAAGGGGGTGGGGAAACCCGAGAGTCTCCGCAAAACAAAGCCAAACGGGGAAATCGCGAGAAAAGCAGCGCGCGCGGTGGCCGTCGGCGTGCGGCACAAACAAGAGCGCTAACTGATATTAATGCCGCTGCGAAGGACGGCTGTAGGAACGGCAGGATGACTCCTCGGCCGCTTCCCGAACCTGAGGAGAGCGGGGGAAAGCGGCTCGGGGGCGGCGTCGGCATGAGCAGCAGCGGTGGGCGCTTTCTATGACCCCCTCCCGAAAACAACCTCACAAGCACAGCCCGCTCCCTGCCTCGGGGTGGGCCGTGGTCGTTGAGGAGGAGACGACGACGCTCCCACCGACCCCCAGCCTTCCCTTGGCGCGTGTGGGAAGGACTGCCACCCCCCCGCAACCAAGAACCACCACCGCAGTAGGTAGTCACTCCACACATCCCACTTTGTACTTTTTTTGTCTGCTGAGGCGAGAAAAGAAAGAGGAGGGGCACCTGGGGTGTATGGATCTGCGCCCTACACCCCCCCAGTGTCTTCCCATCCCATTCCCATACACCTGATGGTTGGAGATCTAGCTCGGGGGGGCGTTGATAGGAGGGGGAGGACCTACTTCGAATTTTGATGGGGGGCAGAGTTGCGATTGGGCTTCTTTTCTCCCCCCTCCCCAGAACTCGTGATATAGTTGGAGGTATTGGGGGGGGATAAAGACTCCTGCTTGCCTCTGCTTTACCCCATTTTTGTGTGTGATTTTCTACACGTGGAAGGTGATGTCAATCAGGAGATATGATCAGGGTTCGTGCATTCTTTCCCAATTCTGGCCTGTGCATCAGCCTTTACTGTTTACATCATTTTATTCTCAGTTCACCTCATCAACCATTACTTGCCTCAAGCATTGCATACGTTCTTTAAATTGTTTTAATATTAGCATTCCTACAACATCATTAAGCTGATGCAAATATATATTATGTGGCTTTAAAGATATTTTCTAAGTTGCTTTAAGATGCTGTAGTCTCAAGCTACCTTTTGTTTTATTTCTGTTAGTAAACTATCTGTAAATGTTTTCTCAGCGGTTTACGTCAATAAACCGATGTATTTGTTTCAGTTACAGTCTGGGTTTACTGTGGTCATGCTTTACTCCTCATTCCACTGGGTTGCTGTTGAGCAAACTGAACCAGGATTGAAGGATCCAGTGGGGGTGGGTGCATAGGCCAGAATTTGGCATGGCAAGCATAAGCCCTAATTAGATTTCCTGATTAACAGGTGGCAGGGTATTAATTGTCTCTCCCTCCCAAGTTCATTATCTTACTGGCCATGGGTTGAATCCAACATGGGACCTACACAGACTAGGCCCATTGAAATGAATGGATACAGCTAACTTAGATGTATTCATTTTGGTGGGTCTGCTCCAAGTAGGATTAGCATTGGATACACCCCTTCTTATATCCTGGAAGTTCAGGGGGCACTTATAGAAATTTCACAAAACTATATTTATTATTTAGCCACCTTGGTAAGGTTCTATAAAGGCAGGATTCAAAAAGTTTTGTATCCTGCCTTTATATAAGTTGTCAGAGGTGGCTAAAAAGATTTCAAAACATCAATGGTGCAATCCCAGTGTGTATCTCCCACTGGAGTTCAGTGGGGTTTACTTCAAGGTAAGTATGTTTATTAGGATTGTAACATAAGAAGACAATTGCGATGTGCCTTCAAGTCAATTACAAGTTATGGCTACCCTATGAATCAGTGACAATAGTAACGGTAATTTACAAGGACAGGATAACAGGTAACATTCTGATAATAAGCTGCTTACAAACAAAATCGTTAGAAAAATAATTCAAAAACAGAGCAGATTCAGTACTTTTTAAAAATTGCTCTGGGTATTGATTTTATAATAATTGCAGTGTTTATGTTACATTGTATCCTGTGGGCTTAGGCGACTTAGAGTAATTTCAACAGCATCTGTCTGTCCTCTTGGAACCTTTTGAAGGTGGGGGATGAGAATTTTAATATTCTACTCTGTTTGGCTTGAGGAGGAATACTTTTAAAAATGAAATTATTCTTTCTTGATGCATTTAGTTTTCCGCCAGTAATAATATAGCCCTCAAACTAGCCCTGTGGTGCAATATTTATTTTACTTGGGTTTGTTTGGCGTCCTGGCCCGGCCTTGAATGTTCAGAAAGGCTAAAACCAATATTAGTCACGTGTGGGTCCTATGGCTCTCAAAAGGGCCCACCATTAAAAATAAATCCTGAAAAAAGAAAAGCAACCTCCCACAAGTGGAGGGAAAGAAGAGTTGCTTTTCTGTTGACTGGTGAGAAAGGAATTTAGTGAAGGGCTGGTCAGAGAGGCTGGCTACAGGAACTCCATGTTTACAGTTTTTCTTAATTGGGAAGCCCAGCTCCTTGATGGGATGGATATAGTTATGCGGTCTGCAGAGGCTCAGAAGTACTGGGAGTTTGCATAAGCCGTCCAATAACATGCAAACCTTACTGCTTTGTATGTTCCAGCGTTTTTCTGATTCAAATTGAAGCCTCCCTTTGCATAGACACGCACAGGCTCATCGGAGCTGACTAGGAAAGGAGTTGGGGTGGGGGAGGAGTGGATTTGCACGTGGAGGCAAAAGGGGGCACAATCGCTTCCATGGGGTTGAGGTGTGTGTGTGTAGGTGGGTTTAGAAAGAAATTATATTGCCGGATGGGTTGTTCTGAACGTGTTACTGGGAGGGGAAGAGCGCTTGTCCCATCCCGTTCTCTAACTTACCGTGTGCCTTGGTGATTTGATGTCCTTCCCCCCCCTTGCCCCCATGTTTTTGGGCTGTGCACCACAAGGGCGGTATGTTTTTCTCTCTCTTCCCTCCCCGCCCCCATTCCCCGATCATGCCTTCGCAGACATTGCAGGCGGTTCTTCAGCCTGCTATCTGGGGCAGTAGAACAGTAAACATCTCGGGGTCGCTTTCGTGTCACGCCGCCTCCGCCGCCAGCTCTTTGTCGGGTTGGAGCGCGCGGGGGGGGCGTTTTGTTTGCTGCTCAGATTCGCACGTTTTCCTCTGACGACCGTGCAGAGCGGCGACGGGGGGGGTGCCCATACGTGCCGCCCCTTCTGCAGCTTCCTGCGGCTTGGGAGCCTGCTGCTAGGCTGCCCTTCCATGGCTCGACCAAGTCAGCCCCAGAGGTAAAGCGGTTTGGTTCTGCTTTGTGTTTCACTGCATGCTGGCTAGCTCTTTCTTTCTTTCTCGCCCACCTTCGAGGCTTTTGCGTCTCCCGATCGCTCCCTGCCGTTGATGTCGCCGCAGAAACGGGACGTTGCCTTCCCGCCCCTTTCTCTTCCGCTGGTTCTCGGGCTGATCGGAATTCGGGAGGCGAGGGATGCGGTACATAACCTTTTCTAGTTCAAGCGGGATGGCCCTCAGGTTGGACAGGGAAATGGAGGGAGCAGAACTGGTTGATCCGGGAAAGGTCGAAGCCAGAGCGGCTCTCGGCAAGTTAGCGCCGCTCCTGCTGGGGTTGTGGATAAACAGTGTCCGCAAGTGAGCGGCTTGCAGCAGCCGACGACCTTTTGTTGTCATCCGGCGGGGCGCGGACTGGCTAGGGCAGGGGCCGCCGGCGGCGGCGGCTACTGCTGCTGTTGGGGGGAGACTGTCGTCTGGGTCGAAGCTGCTGCACGTCCCTTCATTTCCCCGCGCCCCCGGTGCTGGGCAATCCACAGCAGACCCGAGGTGCCTCTTTGTTTTTTGGAAGGTTGCTTCTTGCAAGGCCCCTAAGAAAAATTGCCTTTTCCTCAAGACTCCGAACCATTGTTTTCTTCTCTCCACAGGAAGAAGTGGCCAAAGAAAGGGTGGGAGGAGGAGATGGCTTGGTTGAAATCAAAACAGGCAGTGGATTTGTGCTCTGGGGTCCCCATGTGTGGTGGCTTAATGTTGAATTGATTGGTAAACTCCTTCTAGCCCAGGAAAGCAAATATCAAATATTTATTTTGGCATTGTTTGAAGCTTAGTAAGGGTGCCAGCCATTAAGCGTTCAATATATTTTGAGGGGATGTGTGTTCACAGAAAGCACATGAGCACTGTCTGCAGTAGATCCCTGTTTTTTTTTTATGCCTGAGGAGATCTTGACTGTCTATATAGGGGATGCAGTCTAGATTGCTGGTGATTCAGAAAGGTTCTTTACAGTTAACTGACCATGGGAAGTTCAAACAGGAAAACCGTTTGATCAGTTGCTCTAGCTGAAGCTCTTGGTTATTATTAATAGGAGAGGGAAACAACTTTGCTTCAAGTAAAATGAACAATGAACCCACCACATTTTATGTGTCTAACATAGTAAATCTTTGGGGTCTTAAGTTTAGCAAACAGCTGTGCATGTCTTCTCAGAATAAATTCCACTGTGCTCAGTGCAGCTTACTCTCAGGTAGTGTGCATAGGGTTACAACTCTAATTGCTGTAGTTCATATTTACCTGATGCCCTTGACAGTGAAATTAAGGCTTGTCATAGTACAAAACATCTATAAATGCCTTGTATGAAATAGCTTGGAAAATGCTATATAGTAGAATTAAATTACCTGTTGCTTGCATTATTGGCAAATTTGTGGCTCTCTTAATAGTCTGTAGATCTGTTGTATGCAGATCTTGTCCTATTGCAGCTAACATGCTTAAATATTTGTTTATACATCCGGGTATGGAGCTAGGACAGCCCACGATGTTTAAGATTGGCTGCTGCTTGACTACTAAGATTAAGCTTTCCTTCAAATGATGTCATGCTGGTAGATGGAACAGCTAACATTGCATGATGAATTGTAATATCACATGAAAAATCACACCTATTTATGCATCTAATAAAATTGGTGGACTATTCATGTGGGGGTAGCAAAAGCATCATGTAAATGAAACCTGTCAAAAACATCTAGAATGGATTTTTGAAAAACTGTTTATTCAGACGTTTGAACATTTTCCCCACGTGGGTTTCAGCACAGAATATTAGATTTGTACAGTATGCCCTCCAGTGTATTTAGAATTTTAGGAGACTAACATGTTGATGGCTTTTTAAAGCATTTTTATTATGAAAAGGAGAAAAATTGATTGACAATCTGCTTTGCTTACACTTTAACATGGTGGACATAGTTTAGTAAACTGAGGCTTATTCTCATACGTGTTTTGGTTTTGTAACTCTGTAAACCTCAGTCCTGCTAATGCCCCCCCCTTTTTTTCTGTGTGGGTGGTGCTGTTTTGGTTTTAGTAGGTATGGTAATTCATGTGGACTCTGCTTCAAGGAAACTTGACACATATTTAGGCTGTTGCCAAAATAGCATGGAGATTTACTTTGCATCTTGTGAAGAAATACACTTCTGCTCATTGGTTACCAGCCCTTGCTTAAAAAAAATAGTCTCCTTTTTTCAAAATAGTCTCCTCCTTACCAGCCCTGTAGTCAGCCTTCCTTGTTAGGTAGAACAGCCACATTTCTAAGTGGGGCATGGAGGGTGGGGAGAGGCATATAGCACCAGCCAATCCCCTCCTCACTGCTGGAGAGGGTGTGAGGGCCAGGCCAGGGGAAGGGAAAGGCTGTGACCTTCTCTGTCACTCCTCCTCCATCCAGAGAGTGTGTTAACTTACATGAATGAAGCTTAGTCTGTTGAATTATCTCACCCTTTTCTGAGAGATCCCCAGGAATACCAGACTCAAAAGCTTGCTTATAGCTACAGCCCCCTTTCACCTGCGGTCTGCCCCTGTGTTCTGAGTCTTCATGAACTGAACTGCCTTGGTAAGACAGTGAGCTCCTGAGCTTGGCTTTGATGCTGCACTACGTATCTCAGTTTTAGATTCCACCTGAAAAACAATCTTATCTATACTACCAGTTTAGGGAAGGCCAGAGAGAAAGAAAAATACTATAGGGTGTGTTTGTTAACTCCTTCTTGAGAGCCCCTCCTTCTAGTCTTGTTCCTGGTCTTTAGATATTCCTTCCTGTTGAACAATCAAGTGAAAGCTTTTTAACTGGCTGCTATATAAAGGACGATTGGAAGCAATTGGAAACTAATTGTGGAAAGCAATTGGATTTTTTTTTAATGGTTGCTGGGTTGATTTTTCTGTCCAGGAGCTCTGAAAAGGGCTCATGCTAAACTTTACATATTGGGGAAATCAGAAATTAGGCCTGGGTTACAGCCTAGGTGTCCAGCCTGCCAGCTAACTGTAGTGTACACAGCAATATTTCTGTTCCTCTAGGGCTGTCTTCATCCTTTGCCATCAGGTAATCAAGAAAAGGAAGGGGGGAAAGCAACTATGATTTTGAGTATAGTGAGTGCTTTAAAGAGTAAAGGGTAGCTATTTTTTCAGATCACTTTAAGTTATGTCTTTATTTCACTATATCTTTCTTTATTTCACTCTTTAGCAATGAACACCCAATTCTAATTATAACTGCAGAATAAGCAAACTCTTACTTCTTATTGCAGGCAAACAAACATGCTTCTTTATTGCTGGCTGGGTATACAGCACAACTGAAAAGCAGAGCAAAGTCCCAAGGGGTGGAGTCTAACTCTAGCCTATAATACAAAGTTCTAATACTAACTCTTCAAGGGTCATGTTAGTAGACGGACTGTTTATTTCAGGTTAACTTAAGTAATTATAGGGTGGTCATGAAAAATCTACCCTCAGTCAGGGAAAGTCTTGAGCGAGCAGAGTTTTGGAGGCTCTTCCAGATGAGGCTTTGTTGTGCACTTGCCCTGCCTTATTCAAAGGGTCCTATAGTTCATATTTGCACCTGTTCTTAAACAAGCTGTGATTCTTTAAATTGCACCTGTTCTTAAACAAGCTGTCATTCTTTAAATGGAGCTTGTCATTGTCTGTCATGTCACAAATTAAAAAGATAATTTCCCCCCAAATGTCCTGGGATGGTGGTGCCCTCACCTGGCTACAGGCCTGTTCCCTACTACATGTGCATAGACAGCCAAATAGAAATCTTCAACTTCATAATTGCTCTCTTAAGCCTGTAGTGCTAAAAGTATTTACAAATCATGTAGTGCTAAAAGCATATAGACTGCATGACCAGTGGTTTTGGATTATGCTCCCAGGTTAGTAAAGATTCTTATGTAGTAGCAAAGTTATATGTTTTAACTACATCAGACTTAAGGGAGAAGTTGAAGACTTTATTCAATAATCAGTTATTTAAATTGACCCTTTTACATGGTGATAGCGTTTTAAATGTTACACCCTAATAATCCCCTGCAATGTTTCTCAAACTTTATGTCCTGCTGAGGAACACATGCATGCTACAGAAGATTCTCTTTGGCATCACTCGGATGTATATAGTCCTCGTGAACCTCACTGTGCCCCTGCATCTATCAAGACTGCACTCTAAAATACGTAAAGTGCTTTCCTGTAAGTTGTGCATCGCAGGGAAAGTTCAGCAATAGAGGGGAGGCTGTCTTTATGGAGACATATTTCCTGTTGTACTTCAAAAGAAAGACTGCCAAGATGACTTGTGCTTTTGGTTTAAACGCATTCAGGAAGAGTTTTCATACATGCAAAATAAACATCCCATATTTTTATTCATCCAAATATTTAAAATCAAACAAGGGAGGAGAAATCAAGAGGAAATGGTGGTATTTAGAGTAGCCTGATGGTGTTGCAATCTTACGTAAGCAAACCTCATAAAGATGAAGTAAAGTTTGTTCCTTCTAACCAGCATTTGTGGTTCATTTCAAATCTTGCAAATATTACAGTAGTAGTCCTTTACTTCTGAGTAAGCATGCATAGGATTGGACTGTAAGCTATGTCTTAGTCTGGGTTTGGATTCATTTGGGATGGCTAACTGCAAATTAACATGTACTCTACTGCTGTAGAGAAATGTTTAAAAGGCTGGACAAGCTGCTGCCAATAAAATTAAATGTACAGAGTCTCCAAAATCAATGTGACTAATCTGTACCAGCTGTTCTGGTGGTAGGCAAGAGAAGCCATCACACTCACTAATAATGGAATCAGTTAAGTGCCAGCTCTTATGTAGCCAAAATGGCACCATCTACAAACAAGAGGGAAGTAAGTAAGCTTGGGGGAGTACAAACATGTTTACGAAGAAAATCATATGGGTGTTTGTGGCTGATCATGGGGGGAAGTCTTTTCCTACTGGAGGAAGGATAGGCTGCAATCATTCAGGCTGAACTTTTTTAATAACCGCTAGGCTGTTTGATTATAGGCATGCGGAGTGTCTAAAACGTACTCACAAGCAGCCCCCTCCTTTAAGGGGTGCTGGGAAGAATCTGGTGAACCGTGTTTCTGAAGCAGACATACTGGGTCTGGTCTGCCTGGACCAATGCAAGGATTATGTCAGGGATTCACTATGGAAGCTGTGCATTGCTGAATTCCCACTCATACAGATTAGCGTATGAGAGGGTCCTCAGGCTGCCTGTCATCTTTAAAAAATAATTTCAGCCACCTAAGAGTAACTAGCTAGCATGTGGGGCTCCTGCCAATGCACACATTGAAATCAATGTAGCAAGTATCTCTGGGAGTGATGGGTCTTGAAAATGCTGTTCTTGGGGGGGGGGTGTACATGTTTTATGTACATTTTACATAGGTTTAGGGGGGAACTAAATGTAAAATTCCACCTGAGAGTGATGACACGTCATCAAGACCAGTCACTCCCAGTACGATTTGCAACACTGATTTCAACATATACATCAAGAGGAGCTCCATGTGCTAGCTAGCTGCTCCTAGGTGGCTGAAATTCTAAAGGAAACAGACAAGTAGTCCTTGGACCACCTCATAAGTGTTTTTTCTTAATGTTAAAATTCTGTGTGGATTTTTAATTAATTATATGAACTTGTCATTAAGCCCACAAGGAACAAGGATGGAATGGACTTTAGTCCCGTTGTGTGACGAGCCATCCCTGGGTCTTGTTCCTGGGTCAGCCCTAGTTTAAGCCCAGCTCTAGAAACAGTAAAACATAAGGTAGCTTAATAACCATGTGATCTAGCACATGAGGAAGATTCTTGTCAGATTCTTGAATTATTAAATTAATTTTGAGAGTTGCCTTTTAGGCATGCTGGGATTGATTGCCTCATGTTGACTTCCTAGATCTACTACAGAGTACAGCCTTGCCATTGGTTACATGTTAGTAAGGCTAATTAATTTCAGGGATCTTTGTGAATCTGACATTGAATTATATAGCTATATTGTCCAAAGACTGAATTCTTGCCTCCCCTTCCCATTTATCTTGTTATGGGAATTATTTGGTTACCACTGTGTTTGAATAATTAACTAGAGGTTGAGATTGGACACTGTAACTAACCAGACCCAAGCCACAAATTAAGCTTCCAAATATTAATCAGAAACAATATGGTTTAGAGATGTTTACTATTGTCTTCGTTTTTCTCAGCATCCAAGTTCATAATTTCATTTCCATCTCTGTGGGGGAATAGCCTCTGGAGATGGAGTGACAGCCATAACGATTTATAACACTTTAATGTCAATTCAGACATGGCATCTAACCATGGCTTACAAACCCACTTCAAACCAATTCTTTTCTTTTTCTCTTTTGTTTTTTGGTTTGCCATCAGTAGGCATGGTTTTTCAGTTCAAACATCCTGGCATAGTTAATCTTCCTTAACCATGGTTTGACAAGATGTCTAAATTGAGCCCTTGCATTTGTGTCTGCAAAGTCTCTTTCTCTAGGCCAACATACAGCCTTAAATATTTGGGTTAGATGGAGAACTATAAATCTGATCACCTTAAGTACTACTTAAACTGAAACTTCAGCAAAGCATATAGTTACATATATTCAAAATGTATGGTTCCTCTCTCTTTTAAAATGTGCAGTTCTTAAAAGGCAACAAGCTACTTGAAAAGGAAGCTGTGAGTGGTGGTGCAAACATTTTTTAATGATGTATCTTTAATTGCTGTCCCCTGTTTTTAATTGCTGTTTCTAACAGCATAATATATGGGGTTGACTACAGTCCCTGGCCACACCACCGTCTTTGTGCTATTCTAATGGGTGTCCATCATCCATGGGGTGATAATCTCTGCCATGCATCTCCACACTGCTCCTTTTGAGTGGCATTCTTATAGAAAGCTGTTTGAAGAGGTTACGCTATGCAGTTCTAAATCCAGATGTTCCAATATATTTTATTAGACTTTGGCTGTGTGTTAATATGATAAATTATAGTTTGTTGTAATAGAAATGAGCCAAGGTGATCTTGGGCATATACCCCCCCCCCAAAGAAACCTGGAAACTGTAGTTTAAGGGTGCTGGAAATTGTAGCTGTGTGAGAGGTAAACAATAGTCCCCAGGATTCCTTGGAGGAAGGCATGTGCTATAAATGTATGGTGTGTATGCAGCCCAAGGTTCACATGTTCTCAGTCTTCACCTTCAGTGTGGTTGTGAGCTGCTTTGTTTAATCCAAATCACAGTTGTCAGTTTAAGCTTAACTGTGGTTTGTTTGAAAGAAAACTTCAGAATGGGCTTATTTTATGGAGAACCAGTGGGCAGACGTGGTTGCGCTATTCAGGAACTATTTTCTGTTGGCTGAGCGAAATGTTAGATATGCTTGTTTTTTGTTCGTCTAACTTGGTTGCACTGCCCTTGAGGTCCCAATGCTGGCCTTTGGACACTGCTATCTGGTGCACTGTTTTCCCATGTCACGAAGAAAATATACATGCACAATCCTTGTTCAGATCCCTTTTGGTTGGGAGACCCTCAATATTTTAATGCAATGGTATGACTCTCTCACTTAGGATTCCATGGCACATGCATGCAGGCGCACCCTACTTAATATAGGAATCAACCATGCATGTACCTAATGTGCACATTCTACTGTAATCTTACCCTAATGGTGAGATGGACAAGTTAAATGCTTGTTTAGAAATGTGTAATGTAAAAAGTCTTGAAGTGGCTTACATATTTTTTTCTTTTGTTGCAGGTTTTGACTGTTTCTTCTGTGGCGTCTGTGTGGAAAGTGCCACACACACTCCAGAACAACAACGGCTTTTGCTTGTATTTTCCAGTGTTTCTTTTGTCAGCAAGTTCAGCAAAGTTGTAACACTTCAAGTGCCAGCCCCGATCAGAGTGAGGAACCAGCAACTGAGATGGTAAAAATGACAAAATCCAAAACGTTCCAGGCTTACCTGCCAAACTGTCATCGAACTTACAGCTGTATCCACTGCAGAGCCCATCTAGCCAATCATGATGAACTAATTTCCAAGGCAAGTGGCCTGTCTCTAGACCCATGAGTGCTTGACCTAATGCCTGTTTGTAAACCATTCTAAATGTCTTAATGAGACAAAAAGATATACCAAAAAAGATACACCGTGGGTTTGGGGGCTCTATTTGCATAAGAATGTACATAATATATTTCCAGATTACATTCTGTTTGTGTCTAGGTGCTACTTCTTGAGGTGTGTTTGTTCTCTCCTAAGGCCAGGAACTATGTGTAATTGGCATTTTAAAAGAAAAAGTGCTGTTGAAGTGAAGCACGTTGATCAGGGTCATGCTCGCTTCAGGTAATGTGACTAATTTCAAATTGTTTTAGAGTTGCAAAAATTAGTGGCATATGCCATGTAACCTATGCTATATTCTTAATATTCAAATATAGACGATCTAGTTGTGTGCAGACTTGAAAGCAATCTAAACAATCTAGCCATCTATTTGAAGCAAATAGTTTTTTTTAAAATTATTTTTTAAAATAATAATGTAGACTTTCATTGCAGAGAAAGTGTACCTGGTCAGCAGGAAAAAACAACAGGGATGATTTTCTTTATATATGTTCTGCAGCTAGGGATTCTCTGACCTATTGAGTAAGGGCATTCCTGAAGTGACAAAGCATGCTTTTCAATACCATTTTCTGTTTCATTCCTTGTTTTTCCTCTCCTTTATTCATTCTTTTGAAGGACTTTTGGTAACAACTTTGAATCAAGGTCCTTCTATGAGGTCTATCTATGTATGAAGAAACCTCTCATCAGGCAGTTTTCCCAACTCCTGTGCAAAGATTTAAGGGAGTTTCTGTGCCCCAAGCTCATTTTCATATTCACTCTTTGCCTGTTTCTTCTCTCTTGCGTTGAGAAGAATTTTGGGCCTCAGGAAGAGAATTATTCTAATATGATTCAGATTTTCCTTCATAGCAATGTAATCTACCATGATTGATATATGTTGCAGTGTACAACATATGAAGAATATGCATAACGGGGAGGGGGGAGCAAGAAAAATGCTGACTTCCTTGTTTTCAGTGTCACTGACTCCCTGCCCCCGGTTGATTTGTATCAAAGTTAGGGAAATAATATTTTAAACAAAAATTGTTCTGTAAACAAACATCAAGTAATTTTATACTTGTTTGCTAAAAATAGTCTTGTCTCCTTAGATAAGGCATTTCAGAGTTTTGAATAAATAACCAAACATAGACAAATTGTCAGTCTGAAAACATTTTTTAACATCCATCTTCTTGAATTGTTACAAGTTCAGTATACTGTGGCTGATAATCTATGTCTCATACATTTGTGGGAGATGGAGTCATATAACTGTAAAATATGCCTGATAATTAAATACTGTACTTAAATAGGTTGCTTAGGTTAATTGATATAGTTTTAGATGATAGTGAGAACTGAGGTATTCAGCTACAGTTACAAATTTTATCAGTGTCTAGATTTCCTAATTGGGTATTTTCATGGGTCTGATGGAATGAGAATTGAATACATAGCAATAATTTAAAGGTGTAAAACATAGAATGTGCTTGTTTCAAAAATGAGCACTACAGTGCAATTAGTTGGTTCACGGTTGCTCTTAAAATAAATCCAAAAACTTCCAAGGCTTGCAAACTACACAGTGGTATGTGACTCATACCGCTGCAAAGGTGGGAAGAAGTTATGATTTCCAGTTATGTTTTGTAACCCACCCATTCAAGTGCTCATCCTAAATTCCAGTTTCTTCCAGCAGTAGATCTTGGAGAGCAGATTTCTTATGAATGTACATGATAGCAGCAACATATTAGGTAATCTTCAAAGAGAACTTTAGCACCATAAGTTCAATCATCCTCATGCACTGACTTACTGAAACTAAGTTCACTATCTGCATCGGTGTGTTTATATGTTTATAGTTTGTACATAAATTGCAACAGCTGGTGGCTGATGGAAATAAATATCTGTCTTATTGTGATATTTTGACTGTGTTGTATACAAATTATGTAAAGAGGGAGTGCGGCGCCTTAAGAATCTGATGTTACTAACTTGACTTTGTTTCCCTCACCCCCCAGCCCTGCCACAGGCTATTTGCCTAACATGAGTGGCAGTTCAGGGCATAATGGATAGGCACAATTTGTATCTCCCCCCCCCCCGGTATTTAACTGCAAGGCTGTTCACCTTGCTGATGTATGTTGAATGTAGGAATATTTTATTTATTTATTCGATTTCTTAGTCGCTCATCTGGCTGGCTACCCAGCCACTCTGAGCAACGTAGAAGGAAATGTTAATACCTCTCAAACAAATTAAATGAATCACAGGTGCTATTTCTCTGAAAAAAAACTTAAGTTGTACAAGAGCTAGCAATATCCTTAAGCCTGAGTACTGTAAGCAAAAAAAAATAAATCTCCCTATGGCCGTGAGCCACAAATTCTTAGGCATAATCTAACCTTTTGCTACACATTAGTATTTTGACATATGTTTTTTCAGGCCCAGGCAGCTCATATTTAAATTTCTTGCTAAGCTATGAGGCATAATGTTAGTTAAAATAGATAGTGTAACTTTCTCTGAACTCTTCTGCCAGAGTGGGAATGCAGTCTAAATGGATAATATTTTATAGCCATTTTTATGTGTCTGTTCGAATACCTATTTGATGTCTGCATTCCCCTGTGGCCTGTTAGTTAGCAGTGATGATGAATTAAGGAGTTTCATTCCAAGTAATGTGTCTCTGGGGAGTCCAGGAAGGTGCTTTTATAGGATTACACTACATATTAGTGTGGTTTCTAGCATGTAATCGATAGCTATTGCAGAGTCCCGTCTTCTACTGCACAAATGCACACGTAGTGCCAATTCTGGGAAATACATGAAGGCTGTGAGTTACAGGTCAAGATCAGAGGAAAAGTAAGAATAAGAACTGGCTCACAGCACAATCCATCTAGTTCAGCACCCTATTTCTGCCAGCTGCCTTTGGATGCTCAGAAGCAAGGTATGAAGGACACTCTCACTTGTTTGTTCCACCCAGTACCTGGCACTTTGAGGAGAACTGTTTCTTCATCTGGAGGTTCCATTTTGGTCACTGTTATTCTTAATGAAGTTGTCTTATCCTTTTTTTAAAAGGCCAAAGCCATTTTGTAAGTCTTGATTATGTTTATATACTATTAAAAAAAATAGACTATTGAAACCTGCATTCCGTAACGTACATAAATTATACAAACTTGTACAACTTTTTTCTGATTTTTTATTTTGCATATTTTGTTGCTATATTGCAGAATAATATAGCAACAAAAATATGCAAAATAAAAACAAAAATTGTGCAAGTTTGTATAATTTATGTATGTTATAGAATTCAGCTTTCATTAGTCTTGATTTTTTTTAACAGTATATAAACATAATTATGTTTATATAATTTTCAGAAGAAAATCACCCTGTGCTTTATGGATTACAGCAAAGCCTTTGATTGTGTAGATCATGATAAACTATGGAATGCTTTAAAAGAAATGGGGGTGCCACAGCATCCGATTGTCCTGATGCGCAAACTATACACTGGACAAAAGAGGCTACTGAAAGGACGGAATATGGAGAAAACGATTGGTTCCCAATTGGAAAGTGTGTGAGATGGGGTGTATTTTATCATCCTATTTATTTAATCTATATGAAGAACATATACGAAAAGTGGGATTGGACCAAGGTGAAGGAGGTGTGAAAATTGGAGGGAGAAATATCAATAATTTAAAATATGCAGACGATACCATACTACTAGCAGAAACCAGTAATGATTTGAAACGAATGCTGTTGAAAGTTAAAGAGGAAAACAAAAGCAGGACTACAGCTGAACATCAAGAAGTCTAAAGTAATGACAACAGAAGATTTATGTAACTTTAAAGTTGACAATGAGGACACTGAACTTGTCAAGGATTATCAATACCTTGGCACAGACATTAACCAAAATGTAGAGAATGGTCAAGAAATTAGAAGAAGGTTAGGACTGGGGAGGGCTATGAGAGAACTAGAAAAGATCCTCAAATGCAAAGATGTATCACTGAACACCAAAGTCAGGGTCGTTCATACCATGGTATTCTCGATCTCTATGTATGTATGTGAAAGTTGGACAGTGAAAAAACTGGGTAAGAGAAAAATCAACTCATTTGAAATGTGGTGCTGGAGGAGAGCTTTGCAGATACCATGGACTGCGAAAAAGACAAATAATTGGGTGTTAGAACAAATTAAACCAGAACTATCACTAGAAGCTAAAATGAGGAAACTGAGGTTATCATGCTTTGGACACATAATGAGAAGACATGATTCACTAGAAAAGACGATAATGCTGGGAAAAACAAGGGAGTAGAAAAAGAGGGAGACCAAACAAGAGATGGATTGATTCCATAAAGGAACCCACAGACCCAAATTTACAAGATCTGAACAGGGTGGTTTATAACAGATGCTATTGGAGGTTGCTGATTCATAGGGTCACCATACAATCGACTTGAAGGCACAGAACAACAACAAAATATAACAGAAATATAGAAACCAACACCTCTTTTTTCAGTGTTGTATATAGTTCTGGATTATGTTAAAGATTCAATCCTCTTTGCTCTCTATCAGATACAATGTTAATTTCTTTTGTTTTTAAAACTTTATTTTATTTTATATTCTTTACTATGTATGTCCACTAAAGTAAGAATGATGAAAAGAAGAATGCTAATCCAATCCCTTATAATAAAATTATCTGCAATTTAATAACTGGCACACATTTTTATTATGAGGGATTGCATTTTTTTACAGTGTTAATTTCAAGAGCTCATTTATGTAGCTGCATTTATTTAACTGCTGATGGACTGCAGGTAAAATGCAGTCTATCAGTAGTTAAATAAATGCAGATATATAACATTGTTAACGTTGCTGTTAACAGTTTGCACAGAAGCTCATCCTCCTTTTTTGATCAGTCGATTTAGGTTAAATGCCCATGTTATAATTATTTAAAATATTTTTATTCTGCCCTTCTGCCCAAAAATAGTGCACTAGGACGGCTTGCTATAAAATCATACACAATAAAAACACAAATAAAATAAAATAAATACATAAAATAGATTTAAGAAAGCTAGGGAAGCTATATTAAAAGCAGACTGAAGAGGTGAAACTAAAAGGGGGGGAATTTGTTTCAGGGTCAGCCTTCAGTCCTTCCCAAAGGCTGTATGGAACAGGATGGTTTTAAAAGCCTGTAGAACGCCATCAGGGAAGGAGCAGAGTGGGCTTCTTGGGGTAGGGTATTCCAGAGCTTGGAGGCCATGGCTGAAAAGGCTCTCTCCCACATGGTTGTCAAGTCTGACATCTTTCATTCTAGGCACGCAGAGGAGACCAGAGGCAGCCGATCTTAAATCACAGGCAGGTACATATGGGTTTAAGTAGTCCCTCAGGTACATTGGTCCAAGGCCATTTAGGGCTTTAAAGGTCAAAAAAACAAATTGGGAGCCAGTGGAGTCGATAAAGGACAGGGGTGATATGATCCCCACGCCGCAATCCTGTTAACATTCTGGCTGCTGCATTTTGAACCAACTGCAGTTTCTGAACCATTTTCAAAAGCAGCCCCATGTAGAGTGCGTTACAGTAATCAAACCTCAATGTCACCAGTGCATGTGGCACAGGAACAGGCACAGGTGATAGATCAGTTTTGAGTTGGCCAAAAGCACTCCTGGCTACTGCAGCCACCTGATATTCAAGCAGCAGAGGAGGATTCAGGAGCACTCCCAAACTGCAGGCCTCCAGGGGAGTGTGGCCCCATCCAGAACAGCTTGCAGCCCTATTCCTGGCACAGCTTTCCCCTTGACCAGCAATGACCAACACCACTTCCGTTTCAAAGTTTCAGTGTGTTAGCCCATGTACAGTCCTTCACAGCGTCTAAGCACCAGTTTAGGATGAGCACTCCCTCCATGCAATCAGATGCTAGGGAGAGAGAGTTGCATGTCATTAGCATATTGATGACACTGTACTCCAAATCATCTCTCCATAGGCCAGTGGCCAGGGGGTTAAGCAGTAGTTTCCCAGTACCACTTTCTGGGACCTGTCTGCCAGGTCAGGAATGGATCCATCGTAAAACGGTGCCTCCCAATCACATCCTAGCTAGACAGCCCAGAAAGATGCCATGGCCAATGGTACTGAAAACCACTGAGAAGTCCGACAACACTATGCACTCCTCCATCTGATGCCCAGTGTAGGCCATCAAGCAGGGCAACCAAGTTAGTCTCTGTTCCATGACCATGACTGGAAGATTGATTGAAAAGGGTCTAAAGATAATCCCAATTCATCCAGGAAAATTTGAAGCTGAGGAGTCACTGACTTCTCGATCAACTTACTGAAAAGGGGGAGATTAGAGACTGGGCGGAAATAGTTAAAATCCACAGGCTTTTTAAACAAAGGTCTTCTCATGGCCTCCTTCAACAATGTTGACATAGAAGCTTTCCTTAGAGAGGTATTAACTAAATATGCCAACCAGGCAGCTGCTTCCACTCTTGGCAGATTTAATTAAAGAGGATGGGCAAGGGTCAAGAGAGCAAGTAGTGGTCCTCATTTCTCCCAGAGTCCTATCCACATCCTCAGGCTTTACAAGCTGAAAAGTATCCATAGAAAAATTATCAGAGGAGGCCTTGGGGACATCTGGCACAGCTGTAGTTAATGAGGAATCCAAGTCAGTCTGAATGCAAGCAATTTTATTCATTCATTTATTAGGTTTATATCCCACTCTTCCTCCCAGTAGGAGCCTAAGGCAGCGAACAAAAGCACTAAAAACACTTTAAAATATCATAAAAACAGACTTTAAAATATATTAAAACAAAAATTCTTAAAAACATATTAAAACATCTTTTAAAATATTTTTTAAAAGCTTTAAAAACATTAAGAAGCAATTTTGTCTGCAAAGTGCCTCACAAACGTGTCACAAGTGAGCGACAAGGCTCGGGATCCAGTCTAGGGCCACAGTCCCAAAGACCCTGGATCACCCAGAAAATCATCACCGGATGACACTGAGTGGACACAATGGTGGCAGAGAAGTGAGTTTTCTTCACTGCCATAGCCGCCACATGATAGGCTTGAAAATGAACTCTAGCCTGTGTTTGGTCGGAAGCAGCTTGAGTTTTTCTCCTGTCATTGCTGTAGCCGTCATCCCTGTCCTTTCATCAGGCCCACGGTTTGAGTAAACCAGGGTGCATTATGAGCCCTCCCCAGTGGGAGAGGGTGCTTCGAAGTGATAGTATCCACTGCCCGAGTCACCTCCATATTCTAGAGATTAACCAGGACTTAAGCAGTATTGCCAGCCATGCTGCAAACATCCCCAGATCATTCCTGACACCATCCGGGTCAATAAGTCTGCGAGGGCAGACCACCTTAATCGGCCCTCCACCCCTGCCAAGGTTGCTGGGGTACAAAACCTGAACATCGTTGGGTAGTGATCTGTCCATGACAATGGAGTCACTAAGAATTCCTCCCCCATCTGATCACCCTCTTCCTGCCCGGAACAAAACAGTTCAAGTATGTGCCCTGCCATGTGCGTTGGTCCAGATATTAGAGAAAGCCCCATGGCTGTCATGGTGGCTGTGAAGTACTGAGCCAGACCTGTGAGGCCAGCGTTGGTGTGTATGTTGAAGTCATCCAGGACGACCAGCCTGGGGACCTTTTAACACTGAGGCCAGTTTCACCAGCTCAGGGAGGGAGACAGTTGGGCAGTGGAGTGGATGGTACCTCAACAGAATCCCCACTCTGTCTCTCTGACTTAATGTCAGGCACACACACTCAAAGCTGGAGGTGTTAGGGACAGGATACCTTACAGGGGAGATGGATTGCCTGTAGACAGTTGCAATCCCACCTCCCCATCCCCTGCATCTAGGCTGCTGGAGTGCCACAAAATCTGGTGGACAGAGCTAGGAAAGGCCTACTCCACTGTGGTCATTTAGCCAAGTTTCAGTGATACAGGCAAGGTCGGCATGTTTATCCACGATTAGAATGCGGCAGCACGGTTGATTAAGAACAGCCGCCGCCGTGATCATATCACTCCAGTGCTAGAAGATCTGCACTGGTTACCAGTTGTTTACCAGGCCCAATTCAAGGTGTTAGTGTTAACCTTTAAAGCCCTACACGGTTTCGGTCCAGTTTATCTAAAGGAGCGCCTCCAGCATCATCAAATATGCCACCTGACGAGATCAGCCTCACAAGACCTTCTCTCGGTCCCACCAGTTAAAACAGCTAGGCTGGTGCGGACCAGAGAGAGGGCATTTTCGATTGTGGCCCCCACCCTCTGGAATTCTCTGCCATGTGACCTTCGCCATGCCCCCTCCCTGGTAGGTTTCTGCCGAGAATTGAAAACCTGGCTGTTTAGGCGGGCCTACGGGACTTTTGGGTAATCTAGTTTTATTCTGTAAAGATGTGGGTGGGTTTAGATTAAGTAGAGTTTGATGTTGTATTTGTATTTATATGTTATATTTTAATTTTCTGTACGTCCCCTAGAGTGGCCGTTAATTCGGCCACATAGAAATAAAATTTTATTATTATTATTATTATAGATCCTGAATTATAGTAGCTTTATTTGTCACTGACCTTTGTTCATCGGCAAGACAGTAAGATCCAGGGGATTCCCAGCATAGCTACCAGTGTCCCAGGGGTTGGAAGGGGGATCGGAAGGGATGCAAGCACAAAGATGTCTTGCATCCCTTCCCTGTAATGGCCAGTCTGCCTCCCACCGCTGTTACGTCCCCTGCCCAATATTACCTCAGTGACAAGCCCCCGACTACTCCCACCTTGACACACGTTAAAAGGAGCCTGATACTGAAAAATTAAATGAAAAAATAAGAAAATAAAATTCCCCTTGTATGGTCCTCTATAACAATCCTATTCCCTCTCTTCCCTACTCCCAGCAATTTCTATAGCTGTCTTGTTAGACTTCTCAGCAGCGCTTCATTATCAGTTCTTTACCAGGAGAGGATTCCTAGATGATTCCTCAATTGCTGTCTTGGAGATGATTAAATTAGTCCAGAGTGTTGGGCAATACCTTGGCGACTCCAAGGGCGACACAAAGTCATTGATTCTTACATATAATATATTGATTCCTGTGATTTTTGAATTCCTGCCTCAACAGCTGGAGGCCAATACTTAATCAAGAGTGGGTAAGGACATCTCTCCCATTGCAGAAAGACATGGTCCCCTTTTCAATGTTAAAACGAATATAGGATAAGCCAGCCTTTCCCAACTAGTGGGCCACCAGATGTTGTTGGACCACAATTCCCATCTTTCCTGACCATTGGCAATGCTGGCTGAGGTTGATGGGAGTTGTGGTCCAACAACATCTGGTGGCCCACTAGTTGGGAAAGGCTGGTATAAGCCAACCACCAAAGACCTTGCATTTCAAGGTATTGTGGCCCCAATCCTCAAATTTCCCCCATTTCACCTGTGAATGAGTGTGTATATGCCAAATACACCCCCATGTTTCAACAGCTTTGTTTTCCCTCTAAAGTAGGGAGTGGGAACCTTTGGCCCTCCGGATGTTGCTGGCCTAAAACACCTATCGTCCCTGATAATTAGCCGTCTGGCTGGGGCTGCCTTCTTAGTCCAGCCCCCAACAACATCTAGAGGACCATGGGTTTCCCATCCCTGTTCTAAGAGGCTCTTTCCCACATTGGCTACTTCAGAGCAAGATGCCACCATCTTGCCAGGTTTAGCCTTTCTAGGAAGGGATGCATGAGCCCTCTTCAAGGCCCAGCTTTCCTTTCAAATTGTAGCAGAAGATTGTGCATTGTGAGAAGAGAATGGTGGGCATGGGTGAGGAAGTTAATGAGTGGGAGCTGGCTGCCTCTCCATCCCTCAAGCAGTAGATGCATATTAGCCTGGGGCATTCTTGTCTTGCTAGTTTGCTAGAGTGCATGTGCAAGTCTTGGTGCCTGAGGGGCGGAGTAGGGGGTTGATTGCACGTTTTGTCAGAGCTTGGAAAAGTTACTTTTTTTAAACTACAACTCCCATCAGCCCCAGCCAGCATGGCCACTGGATTGGGCTGATGGGAGTTGTAGTTCAAAAAAAGTAACTTTTCCAAGCACTGTGTTTTGTGTGTTTTGGCACGTTTTGTGTGTCTTTCTTGACTGGGAGATCATTGGTTTGTGTTTCTGAATTTGAGGATTATTTGCAAATGTACATATCTGTTTTTAGACATGGAACCTGTTGAACTACAGTAGGGCCCCGCTTTTCGGTGTTCCTCTTCTCGGCATTCTGCTAATATGGCGATTTTCAATTACAGTAGGGCCCCACTCATGCGGCACTTGTTCTGCTTTCTCAGCATTTTTCGGCATGACGCACTCCGAGAAGGGCATCGGGCGCCGTTTTATTGTCAGTGTTCCACTTTTTGGCAATTTTTGTTTTTTGGTGGAGGTCTGGAACCTAACCCACTGTATGAGTGGAGCCCTACTGTATATAGCACCTTTGACATAGAACCTCCACCATCAGTAGGACTTCATTATACAGTCTCCTTTTTTGTAGATAACTGTGGATGAGTATGTCCTTTTATTTTTTTTTGGTTTCTGATATGCCTGGTATAAATCTTTCAATACAAAGCACTGCTTAATTTGCCCATCTTGGTTTTTAAAGTTTTGTTATTTGCATCTCTCTCTCTCTCTCTTTCTCTCTCTGCATGTGTAATGTGGATGTAATTTGATACATTAAGCTTTTTTCTTTTGAGTTTTCCTGTGTGCTCTCTCTCAACTTCTAACCTTCCTATTCCAAAGACACTTAGATAATTATCCTTAAGAACTGGGTAATTTCAAACTGGGTGCTCCTAAAGTCATGTCGAATTCTTCAAATTTCAGTTTTAAAAACTTATTTAGCCTTCTTTAAATGTCAGAGGCTGATTCCATTAAAGATCAAGCAAAGTCTAAGTCATATTCACAGTAAATCCATTAATAACAATAGACTTAATCAAGGTAGTCATGACTAACTTATATTCATTAATTTCAGTGGGTCAGTTTATTCTAAATATGCCTTAGGCATTACCCACAAATATTCCCATTGTCCTCCGGAAGCCATTGTTTCATCCAATTACCCATTGAGACCCTGCAACTCTGCCCATCTGGTGGGCACTGCATAATAGAGCAGGATTGAAAGCAGTGTATTTTATACATAGCACAGATAGATGCCATATCCCCTGCCTCCCAGGTGGAACAGCACAGCAAGGAGGAGACCCATCTGGCTCCATCCATTGGCCAGTGAAGGAGCAGCTGCTCTGGTGCCTCCTTTCCTCTTCCTTCACCATTCATTTTTCCTTTTGTATTGTCTCTGCTAGATGATGAGCCTGCAGGCAGATACTGTCTTTTCATTAACATATAGCTTAGGAAATGTGACATGCTTTTAAGGTGTGAAATAATATATATAAATCTGCTCATCTCAAAAGTTTCACACAGTCCTGTGGGATTATAATTTTGTCACGGCTATCCACATGTTGCATTTGTAGCTTATAAGAATCAAGGGAAGAGGCAAAGCCAGGCACTTGCAAGCAAACACGTGCAACCATGCTACAGAAGTAGTCTTATAGTATGCTGGTGTTACATCTTGCAGGGCTAGGGTTAGAATTATCAGGAAGTCAAGGCTATATTATAAGTTACGTTAAGATGAGAATCTGCCATGGCACTGAGATGCATCTTTAAATATGTGAAGGCCTGGAACAAAACTGGGAAGGTTTGGAACAAAACTGGGTTGTTTCTGTATGTTTGTTTTCCTGAAAAATTGGAGAAAAAAGGGGAAAAACCCAAAACCATCTCCCCCCCCCCGTTTTTTTCTGGGCCTTCACATCTCTAGACAGCTGCTTATTTTCAGATGCCTGCTTAAGTGGCAAGGATATGATAGGTTAGAGTTCAGTGATAGAGCATCTGTTTTGCATGCAGAAGGTCCCCAGAATCTCCAGGTAGGGCTGGAAAATATTGCTGCCTGAAACCCTGGAGAGCTGCTGCCAGTCAGTGTAGACAATACTGAGCTAGATGGACCAATGGTCTGGCTCATTGTAAGGCAGCTTCCTATGTTCTTAAATGCATCCTGAGAATAATTTTTATGACACTTGTTTATATATAAATATAATTTATTTTAAAACACTTATTCATGGCATGTGTGATGTGTGTTAATTGAACACCCGTGGAAATGGCTTTTAGCATCTTACACCAAAGCAAAACTGTTATGACCATGGAATGTCTTGTTCTGTTGCAATCTAATGATACATTTTGCCTGTTTTGAGTTCCCAAGAAGTGTTGGCGTAACAAAATGTTGTTGCTTCATAAATATTTTGTCATTCAAGTATTACTGTGCTAGTGTAGTACAGAGCAGCCTTCCCCAACCTGGCGCCCTCCAGACGTCCTTGGACTCCCATCAGCCCCAGCCAAGGTAGTCAGGAATGCTCTGGAGAGCACTACATTAGGGAAGACAGCATTAGAATATTGGCCTAGGACCCAGAAGACCTAGATTCAAATCCCCACTGAACCTCAAAGCTCTTACCAGGAACTCTGGATTGGTCAGTAACTTCCTCTCAGCCCTTGTGTTCTAAATAAGGACTTGTCCTTATTAATATGTTAGGGGATGAGCATATTATATAATTTTGTATTGTTCATTTGTGTTAAATGTTCTGGTTTTAATGGTTTTATTTGGGGTATTTTGTCTAGTTGTCATTTTTTCTTTTGTATAACAAATGTAATAAATAGTTACAAAAAGAGGCCTGCTAGATCAGGCCAAAGGTCCATTTGATCTAAGATTCCCACAGTGATCAACCAGATGTCTCCAAGAAGCTTACAGTATAAGAAGGGTTGCTGTGAAGATAAGGTGATATATATATGTGGGAGGGGTGCAGAGAAGAATCAGGTGTGCTGCCATGAGTACCTTCAAGCAAAGTTGGGAATAAATATTAAAAATACTAATAATCAAAACAACACTTAATCTAAGATAATCTTTAGTTGCCAGTATTGTACTATAAAGCCCAGTTTTGTGCCAAAGAATTCTATGCATAAAAAAGTTGCAGCAATTTAATTTTAAAAACTCATTTTTGTTTTAAGACGACTGTGGTAGTGAAAGAGAGTGAAATGTGTGTTATGCCCTATCTTTCACTCATCCCATACCTTGAAATCGTATCTATTTCTGATAAATAAGCAAAATAATGGAGCCTGTCCACTCGGTGAACATATGTTTTCTAGTTATCTGAATTTAATTTTCGGTAATTCTATACAGTTAGTATCTGTCCCTCTCTTTGGTTTTGCTTAAGGAATTATAATACTAATCTGATTAAAAGCAAAATGTATTCAAAACTATATCCAGTCTGCATCCTTTAGAAGTCTCATAGCAAAAATATTCCTACAAATCTTATCTTTGCATTGGTTGTATTTTTGGGCAAGTGTGTGCTGTCTGATATGCTCTTTTCTCAGACAAATGAATTGTAGGAATGTAATTAACCACAGAATGTTTTTAGAAACATTTTGGATTATATGCAATGTTTAGCCTAGTAAATAAGGAATAAAAAGTGGACAGTGAAATGAGTTCAATAAATTATTGAGAGGCAAATGGTTAAGAGTCAATTTATATTTTCACATGCATTATTTTAATATTACAATCTTATAAGGTAGGCTTTTACTGCCCCCATATTATTGATGAGGGAAGAATGAGAGAGGGGGTTGCATTGAGAGAGAGAGAGAGAGAGAGAGAGAGAGTTGATGGTGAGAGTTGAACTGGCAGCTTCTATACCTAAGGTTCTTAACTGCTGAACTATATCAGATCTGGCTCTGCTCTGCTATACCACATTATAATTATTATCCTACTTTGTTTTTAAGTGAATATATTGCAGCAGTGTCAAACACCGTGGTCTTAAGAAAAGGCACCATCTCTGGGACTAGCTGCGCAAACACTTGAGTAAAGATTTAGTCTTGAGATTAGAGTTCAGACAATGGGTTTTCTACCCTGCATTTTAACAGTTTCTCTCTATATTTATATTCTTTTACAGTCCTTTCAGGGAAGCCAGGGACGAGCCTACCTCTTTAATTCAGTGTAAGTACAGTTATATTCTGTGGATAGCAGAAGTGTTTCCCAACTATGGCATGCTGGTTGATTGGCTTGTTGGCATGGTTTAGATAAGGACATAAGTAGAGCCCTACCGGATCAGCCCAACAGTCCGTCTAGTCCGGTAATCTGCTTCTCACAGAAGGGCTGTAGCTCAGTGGCAGAGCACACAGAAGGCTCCAGGTGCAATCCCTGGCATCTCCAGGTAGGGCTGGGAGTGTCCCACCTGAAAATCCTACACCAGTGGTCTGACTCTATAAGCCATCTTCCTATGTCCATAGATTTCTGGGAAGCCTTAAACTAAAAGACAGCCCTCCTTTGCTGTTGCTGCCCAGCAACTGGCATTAGTGGCATTCACATACTTTGAACGGAGGGAGGGAGGGTATTGCCAGCAAAAGTCAGAGCTAGAGGTCGTTCTTTCAGGCATGTGTGGAATGCCTCTGAAGCATGAACGGCTGTGGCTCAGTGGTAGAGTACAGGTTTTGTATGCAAAAGGTCCCAGGTTCAGTCCCCAGCGTCTCTAGATAAGATTGGAAAAGGCTTCTGGGGAGCTGTTCCTGGCCTGTGTAAATGATACTGAACTACGTAAACTAGTGATCTACTTTATCCAAGGCAGCTTTCTCTGTTCCTCTTAATTTGCATTGCGAGAAAGGTGGTTGGGCCCAACCCACATACAAATGTACTTCCAAATAACTATCATTCGAGGTGACCAAATTTTAAGGTTCCCCAAACTTTACAATGTACATTTTTAAAAAAGTTATTTCATGTTCCATTCATTTTAATGTACAGTAGTAATAAGTAACATTTAACCTGCCCTTCCTAGTCCAATGGAAACAAAGCCATAGTTAAAAACTATGTTGCTATTGTTAGCTAACATGAAAATTAATGCTGTTTTGAAATTCTGTTGATGCTTAATTTGGTTTGTCTTCAAGCACTTGATTTAGGGAGAGGCGAGGAAAGCATCTTGCCTTTAAAATAACTGCCCCATGTGATGTAGGAAACATTTGCCAAAAATCCTAATGGAAAGGATCTTGAAAGTTTGCATGTAGTCTTTATGTAAAGCTAGATATTATTTGGGGGGCCAGGGAGAGTAATCTTATAAAATAACTGATGTTTTCCCCTCTTTCTGTCTCTTGCAGGGTGAATGTGGGCTGTGGTCCTGCAGAAGAGAGAGTTCTTCTGACAGGCTTGCATGCGGTAGCAGATATTTATTGTGAAAACTGCAAAACCACTCTTGGATGGAAATACGTAAGCAATTTGTCTATTTTTGGACATGGAAACTGCTTGATTCTCCCTGTTCATTGGATTAGGCTTTGTACAAATGTTGGGAGCGTCCTATGAGTAGACCCATTGAATTTGCAAGGGAGCTTTGATGCTTCCTGTCAGGGGTTTTGCCTTTGCTTTTGATGTGTGATTATTAGAGTCTATCTGCTCCTTCAGCTATCTTGAACTTCCTTTAACTTACTAGAACACAGAACTATAACCAGATGGGATTAGTACTGTCATGAAGATCCTAGGTTCCTTCCCAGAATTTTTAGTTTTCATAGTAGTCTTTTCTTTGCAGAAATGTAAGGAAAAGCTTATGGGTCATAGTCTGCTGAACTGTTGAGCAAGAAGTAAATCAGTATTTTAGATTCTGACTGTCCTGCGTTGATACTCGCCTCCCCCTTTCCCAAGGGTATGCCTAGGCTTCCCTCATCACAGTATTTCTGGCTGCACACCATGTATGGCATCAACCAAAGAGATTGATGGGATCTTGTCTTTTTTCCCCTCTGGCCCTGGATGGACTACCATTTATATTCCTTCACAAGGTGGGGAAGGGCCACAGCCCAGTGGCGTAGCACACCTGTTTTAGTTGCTGGCATTTCCAGGTAGGACCACAGGAAGCTGCCTTATACTGAGTCAGACCATGCGTCCATCAAGTTCAGTATTGTTTATACCGACTGGCAGCGGGTTTCAGACAGGAGCCTCTCCCAGCCCTATCTGGAGATGCTGGGGATTAAACTTGGGACCTTCTGCATGCAAAGCAGATGCTCTGCCCCTGAGCTACAGCCCTTCCTCAAAGGACCAGGTAGCAGTCATGGGGAGGACCTTCTGGCAGAGACCTGGAGGGCCGGGCTGGATGGAGACATAGTCATAAGGCAGCTTCCTCTGCTCCTAAGATGTCTGTCAGCAGTGCCAAACTTGTGAACAACAATTTAGCCAAAGGCCATTTCTTTTTTTAAAAAAAAATAGTTTTATTAAAATCCAGCAAGTTAAAAAGCCTGTTTTGATTTCAGTATGTTCAAGTGAGGGACACTTGGCCAGCTGTTACCCTTGCACACACACAGATTCTAAGGAATCTTCTTGGCCAATTCGTGTGTTTGAGTGTCATGGTGTCATGGCCATAATCAAGTTACTATATACCATGTTTTCCACAACCACATCTGTGCTAAAAGCGGTTCACAGAAAATACGCAGTCTACAGTAATGACATGTAACTATAATATATAACTGAAGTTTATAATATTGCTGCAACATAACACTAACAATTCAGCAATGAACTATGCTCACTTAAAATTCACAAAGAGTGAGCACAGCGCTTTCCAGTAGGTCAGTTAGCATCATTCAGTACTTTTTCTGCCTGGCCCCCACGGAGCAGAAAGCCCCTTGTGGTTCTCCTGGCAGCAGCTCCCTTGTGAAGGCTGGCGCAAGGGCAGGTGTGCACAGCCACAGCCTGATAGCAAGCCCTTCCCACGCCCGGTTCTTCTTCTGGCGTGCAAAGAACAGCATGTGTCTGACGTGGAAACCTGCTCATATGATCCATCCACTCCTTTTTCAGTGGGACTGGGCTGTGCATGTAGAGGGTACACGCAAACACCACAAGGAAATTTATGGTGCACAGTATCTCTTCACATATAGGTTAATGACTCTGAAACCAAAGGTGAAGCAGCCTCAAGGTAACCTTTGCCATAATGTTTGCTAAAGGAAGTACATTTTTCATAGGATTTGCAGTCCTTGAAGTTTGATGTTATCGATGTGGGGAATGAAAATACAAAAGACAGTTTAAAATAAAAATATAACTTTAAATCAGCTGTGGGGAACCTCTGGGCCCTGGGTTCAGTTAGGCCTGCCAGGGCTTTTCAGTGTGGCCTAATGAGGCTGTTCTGGGCTGGCCACCTCCAGCTGTCATTCACCTGAGATCAGGTGTGGGTCAGATAAAGCTGTGACTGCAAAGGAAGAAGCAAGAGCCTTCACGTGCACTCTTGGTGTTCTTTTGCAGTCCCAGCTTCTACTTGGACCCTGTTTAAATTTGGCACCGAATACAAGCCCTGCTGCTTTGGGATGGAAACTGTTCCACTTGGGAGCTCGCTCACTCCTCCTTAGCCCACTGATTGCATGACATCAGGTGATTGACCTGCCCACCTGGCAAATGTGGCCCATGGAGGGTGACCAGTTGTTGATAGATTTTTAACCTGCCCTTCACCACAAGGTCCCAGGGCAGGTAACAACAATCTAAAATACAACATCAACATACAATTAAAGCTGTATAACGGAGATGCCAGGCACACCTCTGTGGGGAGGGAGTTCCACAGCAAAGGAGCTGCCACAGAGAATGCCCTTTCCCAAGTGTTTGAAGGGTGGAGGAACTACCAAGAGGCCCCCCTCTGCAGGTCTTATCACCTGAGAGGGTATGTAGGAAAAGAGGCAGTCTCTCAGATATTTGGAGTCTAAATCATTTAATACTAGCTTGAGCACCTTGACAGCTAGTATAGCACAGTGGGGAGGAGAGCCTGGCTGAGAGTCCAGAGTCTGTGAGTTCAAATCCCCGCTCGTGTCTCCTAGGCGTCAAGGGCCAGCTAAAGATCACCCCACAGGGAGTGGCTCAGGGGTTACATGCCCTGCCACCTGTGCAGCTGTGGGCAAGCTGCAGAGTCCCAAGGAGCCCAGTTGCCCCCCAGCTGTCAGTTGCGGACAAGGAAGGGGCTGGCTTGTGCAGCTGTGGCAAGCTGAGCAGGCCCTCACCAGCTGTGGAGGACTAGCCTCAGAGGGAGGCAATGGTAAACCCCTCTGAATACCGCTTACCATGAACACACTATTCATAGGGTCGCCATAAGTCAGGATCGACTTGAAGGCAGTCCATTTCCATTTTGAGCATCGTGAATTGGGCCCAGAAACGAATTGGCAACCATTGCAGCTGATTGATTTGGTTATCTGGTTGAAAGTGGCCCCCGAACCCTGCTTTAAATCAACAATCACTTATTACCAGCCGAATCTATTGCTCATGTTTGTAAAGTACTGAATTGTTAAGTTTAGCACCAGATCATCCTTGTTTTGTTTATAGAGTAATGCCAAAGTACATAAAGTACTAGAGTTATGTTGTGTGATACTTTGGCCCTTAACAGGTCTGTTAAGCAGCATTCTTATTTGAGGTGGATAGATAACAAAATCTGATGTTTTATTTTCTTGCCTAGGAACATGCATTTGAGAGCAGTCAAAAATACAAAGAAGGAAAATTCATCATCGAACTTGCCCACATGATCAAAGACAATGGCTGGGAGTAAATTGGAACACTCTTCATTCTTTATGGACACTTAAACTGTGGAACATGCTTTATAAAGACTAATGTGAAAAGGATTTTGGTTGGGCTGGTTGAAAAAAATCACAGCATTTTTGAAACCTCCAAACTAAATAGTGTAATTTTGCGGCGTCCCCAGGCCATCTTTTGCCTTCTTCTCTTTATGTAAGTTTCCCTCTTTTTGTATATGTATTCCTGTGTGAACAGTTGTTTCGGATTAACTTTTTCTACAAACCCTAGAGGAATAATTCCCTAATTTCAAATTACTTTCACTAGCTAGTGTCTCTCTTTTGACCTACGCCTTTAAATGCTCCCTTCTGCTGTGCATGCTTTTTGCCCGTTGCCTGCCCCAGAGGTTTGTAGGAGGCCTGTGTGAACAGTCCTGGAGAGAATGTATGTGATTAGTGTCCTCCTCCACCCCCTAGCAATTTCTGTGGCCTCTTTGCAGTGAAAAGGACACAGTATTGTAGTAACCATTCCTTGTTCTTTAAAAAAGTACTGTATTGCAGCCTGTGTACATCTTTTGGGCAGATTGGTTAAAGGTTCAGTCATTTGTGCTGGCTGAAGTTGGTAAATTCTTGCTTTTATTAAAAAAGAGGGAAGGGGAACAGAACAATAATGTACAAGGATAACTATACTGTAGAACGTGTGACCTAAATCAATACATTCCTACAAAAGTTGGACTTTGCTCTTTTAAGGAAGAATGTCTAGCAAAGTCTTCAAGATCAAAGGACACAAATATATGCAGCTCTTATTTTTAATATGTCATGTAAAATGTTTTTGGTACTGTACCTTTAATAGGGACTTGTACATCCACTGATGTTTTATGGCTGGTTCCATGTAGCTACATAGTTTTTAATGCACTGGACAAAGAGGTTGGTATCGGTGAAGGGTTCTGCCCTTGCAGTACTTAAACACACAAGATTATTTTTTTGTGGGGGGTGAAGTGGCCAGGGCCTCTAGCTGTTACTGCGCTACCTGTGGGAGGTTGGAAGCTGGTGAGCAGGTAAGAAAGTGCAAATTGACTTCTTCGTTTAAAAAAGTAAAATAGCAAGATAGTTTTTTAAAGGGTGTTTGATTTGCTGGCTGAATCACTCCTAAGCACATTTTTGTAATAAACGGTTATGTGAAAGAAACATCAACTTGTAATTTTCCCCAGCTGCTGTTTTTACGTGGGGTGACTTAATCAGACACTTCCACAACATGTGTGTATGTGTGTGTACATAAAGTTCATTTAAGGGAACTTTTCTGCACACTGTTTCAAGAGATTTGAATATTTTTTATGTTGTTATTTGCATTAATCTTTGTTCTAAAATTGACAAGAGGAAAAATGGATGGGAGGACATTTTTACACTACATAACCGCTGATAGCATAAATAATATGGGAAGCCTTATATTGGAAACTCTGCTCCTTTCTAATACAACTTGTACGTGACATAAGAAAAGCTTTGCATTGTTTCTGCTTGCTGGCTGCTGCTGTCATCCTCTGATAAGCTTTCAAATCTCTACTGCACTTTACCGATATATTTCACGTAAAGGTTGGAGCCATCTTTCTCTAAAGATGAATTGTTCCTCCCCTCTTCTGTTTGAAGATTTTTTTTCTCAAATAAACCATCTGGGAAGTAGTATGGTTACACTGTGATGCAAAAAGGATACTGAAAATATATACTTAAATGTGTATATATAGTTACCTCTTAGGCATTCAAATCCAAAGAGCTGTACTCGCGACAGCTAGAGTCAAATTTTGTTTTGCTGAATGACCTTTCTTCTGGTGCTTAATTTAAAATGAATGAGTTTTTAACATCCATTAAGCTTCAGTACAGTACTCTGGAGCCAGAATTTTTATCTTAATTCATGCCTAGACAGCAGTAGCTTCAGCACCCCCACAGACTGCAAGAAGCTGATGTTTCTCTAAGAGGAGCTACTTCCTAGGGAGAAGGCTTGGCTCTGTGGTATCTAACTTAGTGCTACCATCACTTGTGCTGTCGATATAGATCCTTCCAGTCCCCTTGGACTAGAAGCAATCAGCATGGGAACTAGTACCGGCAGGCACTGTATGTCTTGTGGGTTTGCAACATGTGCAAACATTGTCTGGTGTGCCTTGGTAAACACCAGTAACTCAAACGGAATTAATTTATTTTATATCACGTTTAAAGCGCTTTATCTGAAGGTCTGGTTTTCGTCTGTTCTTTATCTTCCCTCTGTTGCGTGTGACTGAAACAGTAAAGAACTTGAACTGTCCTCTGTCTGGTACAGTATCCACTGCCAACAATGAAAGCACTGAAAGTGTCAGCAGATAGGCACTGTTGTGGGCTCACAATGCTGGCTCTAAGCAGTACCAGCTGTGAAACTGTTCCTAGAAGCATCTCGCTTTCAATAGCATGGCTGCTCATTGGTTTGAAAGTCTCTCATGTAGTACTATAAGAATTGGACAAACTTCACTTCGTTTTTTAGGGGAGGGGGTGAATTTGAGAGGCAAAACATTTCAGAAAAAAACTTCTTGAGAGTAGTCAAATCTCTTTTTATCAGTGCATTTATTCATATTCTAAACCTAAATGACTTAGGGCTAAACTACATGTTACATGCAAATCTGTAACTACCCCTTTTTAAAAAGCTGAAAATTCACTTTGGTTGGAAAGTGTAGAGTAGGGGGTTGCTTAGTCCTTTTCCCATTCCAAATCATCATCCCAAACAACTCCCCCCCCACAGGGTTTCAATTGCATGTTTGCATTTGGGGGGCAAGCTGTGGGTAGGGGGTGAGGAGGGGTTGCAGTGGAGAAAGGAATTTGGCTCCCTTGCTCTCTGTTGCTTTTCTGTTCTTTCCAATTCTCTCCCAAAATTTTCATTGTAAAAAGAAAAGGGAAGGGGTCTTTTTTAAACACACACCTGCACATAATGTGTAGTTTGGCCTTCTGAGTACATGAAGATGGGTGTCTTAACCAAAACCTTATGTTTAACCTAGATGCCAAAAACGTGAGGGTTTTTTTTTTTTACGTTGGCACCTGGAATATCAAATCGCGGGTAAAAATCTAATGCAAGTCATTTCTATTGATACGGAATTTAAGGATACCAAATACAGCAATATTTTTATGGATTTTGAAAAAGGGGATGGGAGGCTGGTAGAGACTTTTAAATCTAAAAATGATACTGTAGGTATCAAGTAGCATCCCATTTCAGATTATCTGGGAGGAAGTGAACAATTTTACTTGGCATTGTAGGAGGTTCTTTAAAACCGGGTGCTTCAATTTAACAGGTTGGGTGAAAGTAGAATCTAGCTATGGCTGGATGTTGGTGTATAAAAGATCAGTCTGGTTACTGAACTTTCCAGCATTACATATAAGCATAATACTTGAACGTTTTACAAAGCATTTACCTTCTAACCATTTTTGTTGTTGTAATATATTCTATTTAAGGTTTTGTGTGTGCTTTCTGGGTAAGTTTACGCTTTCCCTTCAACTTGAGCACTTTTGTTACCGGTTATTTTTATTACTGTTGGTCTTAACATTTATTTTATATATATGTATTTTTTATGAATTGTAACAACAAATTTTTGGTGAATATCTCTGTGTTGCTTACTAGTTCCCCTCCCCCTCACCACTTTTGGACTAGATGAACTGACTACAAGCTGGCTCTTGAGAAGAATGTTCATTGGCACATGAATGTGCTCGCCAAGTGTACATCCATTGAAGTGTTTTTTCCCTATGAACTCAATAGTCATGGTTATCTTAAACTAGCCAAACGAAATAGCATGACTGAGGGCCAGTTCAGACACTCTTTTTAAAAAAAAATCCATGTGGAACATCCGCATGGCTGCAGCTGTGTGGAGAAAAGAATGTCTAATCCTGCATAACCACATTAATGGGCACCTAGCAAGTGAAGCCTGGGCGATAATGCCCATAACATGTTCATGCCAGATCAGAGTTAATCTTCTCTGTGCAGATGTATAAGGATGATCTATGTGGTTTTTTCATGCATCTGACGTAGCCCACTGCGCAACCCATTTTTCATTTTTCTAGCTCTCTTGGTGTAAGCATTACAGTAGAGAGAACTGAGTTAATGTCTGTTATTTTTCTTAACAGCTATGAATGTCTTTTTACCATTGAAAGAAAATACCACACTTCCAGCATATTAAGTTGCAACATTTCACTACTTTTGTCCCAATCAAAGCTTGCTTTTCAGCCTAATTGGTCTTGTTGTACATATGGATTTGACTTTCTGTGCTATTGCCATGAATCCTATTATGTAACAGGCTGAAGCTACTCTTGAGTTGCTCTGGGTTATGTATTAAAAGGGGCTAGAGAACATTGTTTTACTCTTGCCCAAGTTTATCTATACTAGATTGTGAAGTTCAAGATGTGGCGAGTTCCAAGTATCAGTGTCTCTCTAAATTGCTTTTATTACATGTATGAGCATTGTGTTCTAGGACTGCGTGACGCATACTGTTATTGAAAATTCACTTGATGTAAGCTGAAATTAGACTTCAAAGGAACAGTGTTTACCTGTTGAGGGAAAAGGACAACCCACATTGGTCATTAATATGAATGTCAGCATTAATTGGGGTGTACCATTTTGATTTCTAATAAATCTGAAATGTGCTATCTACAAAATATGCTGCTTTCCAAATATAATTATGGCCACATTCACACCATACTATTATGCCACTATTATTCCACGTTAAAAGGTCATGGATTCCCCCAAAGATCCTGGAAAGCGTAGTTTGTGAAGGCTGCTGAGAGTTGTTAGGAGACCCTGTTTCCCTCACAAGAGCTACAATTCCCAGAGTTCTCTGAGAAGACAGACTGTTAAACCACTTTGACAATTGTAGCTCTGTGAGGAGAACAGGAGTCTCCTAACAACTCTCAGCACCCTTCATAGACTACACTTCCCAGGATTCTTTGGGGGAAGCCATGATTGTTTACAGTGGAATAATAGTGGAACAAAGGTATGATGTGAATGTGGCCTAGGAGCTGCTACAATGACTTGTTTCATTTTGACCTAACGCCGATAGCCGCAGTCTAATTTCCAGCTTGTGTAATGGGGTGAAAAGAATGTCAACAAGCCTTCACGTTAATGATTCAGTGCTACCACGTGCTGTAGTGTAAAGACAACCAGTAGTCTATGTTGTAAAGAGCAGGGATTTCACAGAAGCAACGTAGAGTCAAAACACAGGAGTCATAGCAAGTGGCAATTAACTTGTGCCTCATTGCTGGAACACTTTCGAAAAATGCTTACTTTTTGCAGCTGATGTGGCTTCTTTCTGGTTTTTTGTCTTAGCAATACTGTACCCAAGTTGTTGTTTCACTTAATTGTATCTACTTGAGGTATCACAATAAAAGTTTTCAGTTGTTTTGTTGAATTAATTGTGCACTTTTTTCCGTTAAAAAACACACCAAGAGTTACATTTCTAGTTGTGTGAGAGCAATTTTCATAAAGGTTTCTTAGCCAAAACTAAGTCTTCTGAAAGATTCTGTGAAAGGTTTCCTGTTTCTTACCTGCTGCACCACTATCAATGTGTTTCACTAGAATAAAGGGTGATTGCCACTGGCTGCTGTTGAAGTGAGAGAATGTTATTTCCATCCTTTCCCTGCAGCAGTCAGTCAGCATTCTCTGGCCACTGAGCATGCTCAGCTCTTGTTAGGCTATGCTCCCCCCACTTCACTTTTTCCCCTCTAAAGATTTTTTATACTTCATAGAATCGTAGAGTTGGAAGGGGCCTATAAGGCAATCGAGTCCAACCCCCTGCACAATGCAGGAATCCAACTCAAAGCATCCCCTACAGGTGGCTGTCCAGCTGCCTCTTGAAGGATTGGAGAGCCCACCACCTCCCTAGGCCATTGGTTCCATTGTTGTACAGCTCTAGCAGTCAGGACATTTTTCCTGATGTTCATTTGAAATCTGGCTTCCTGTAACTTGAGTCCATTATTCTGTGTCCTGTGCTCTGGGATGATCGAGAAGAGACCCTGGTCCTGCTCTGCATGACAACCTTTCAAGTACTTGAAGACTGCTATCCTGTCTCCCCTCAGTCTTCTCTTCTCAAGGCTAAACGGACCCAGTTCTTTCAGTCTCATAGGGCTTTGTTTCCAGTCCCCTGATCTTTGTTGCCCTCCCTCAACCTGTTCTAGCTTGTCTGCATCCTTCTTAAAGTGCGATGTCCAGAACTGGATACAGTACTCAAGATAAGGCCTAACCAGTGCCGAACAGAAGGGAACCAACACTTCATGCGATTTGGAAACTATACATCTATTAATGCAGTCTAAAATAGCATTTGCCTTTTTTTGCAGCCACATTGCACTGTTGGCTCATATTTCGCTTGTGATCAACTACAATCCCAAGTTCCTTCTCGCATGTAGTATTGCTGAGCCTAGTATCCTCCATCTTATAACTGCATTTGGTTTCTTTTTCCTAGGTGTAGAACTTTGCACTTATCTCAGTTAAATTTCATTCTGTTGTTTTCAGCCCAATGCTCCAGCCCATCAAAATCCCTTTGAATTTTTTTTCTGTCTTCCAGGGTATTAGCTATCCCTCCCAATTTTGTATCATCTGCAAATTTGAGAAGCATTCCCTGCACCTGCTCATTCAAGTCATTAATATAAATGTTGAAGAGCACTGGACCCAGGACTGAGCCCTGTGATACCCTGCTTGTTACCTCCCTCCAGTTTGAGACAGAACCATTGATAGGCATTCTTTGAGAACAATTCTGGAGCCAACTGTGGATCCACCGGATAGTTGTTCCATCCAGCCCACATTTAACTAGCTTGCTAATCAGAATATCATGGGGCACTTTGTCAAAAGCTTTGTTGAAGTCGAGATATATTATGTCCATATATTATTCCCACAGTCTACCAGGGAGGTTACCTGATGAAAAAATGAGATACTTGCCAATCAAAGTCACAAAACACAAAGTCATAGGCCAAAGGAAGTTAAAAGTCCATATCTTTCTCATTTTACTCCTTGATTTTGCTCTCTCTCTTCACACTTGATAACCAATCATTATTCCAGATCTAGGCATCGCTTCCAGGCCATGACAATCATTACCACAGGGAAGGAGGTAAATGCAGAGCTTGGAAAAGTTACTTTCTTAAACTACAACTCCCATCAGCCACAGCCAGCTGGCATGGCCACTGGATTGGGCTGATGGGAGTTGTAGTTCAAAAAAGTAACTTTTCCAAGCTCTGGGTAAATGTTCAGAAAGCCCTTTTCTTAAAAAAGGATCACATGGCTGAAGACCTTGCCCATGGGTGTTTAGAAGAAAGGAAGGCATCCATCCACCCAGAGTCAGGAGAGTTCTCAAGATGCTGAGAAGGCTTTCATTTGAAATGCAGTGGGCCAGTCCGAACAACAGCGTGTGCTCCCTGCATACTAGGAGTAATTTGTGAAAAGAGTATCTGAGGAGCAGAGTGTTGTGTTTTGTGTTGTGCCTCCAGGGAAGATTTTCTTTGAAATTGGTTGAGCCAAACAGTATTCTGTGCAGCTTGAGGTTGCTGCACCTTTGGTCTTGAGACCCGGCTCGGTATTTGTAACACTAGCAAGGGCGGCAGGTGGGGAGAGAGGAGAGGAAAGCTGACCGTCTACTGGAGTGAAATTTCTGCCAGCTTCACGCACCAATGCTTTGCTTTGGTACTTGGCTTTCATCTTTACAGACGGTTTTGATGATTCTTGAGAAGAAATTTGCCTCCGTTTAGCCAAGTGTGGAAAAGCTATGTGTTAGGTGAAGACACCAAGGTCACTTTTTCAATACTGAAAAATATCTCAATACCTTTTTTCAATACTGAACAAATCAGCTGATTAAATCATAAGGATATATCTGTCACAATAATGTTTGGTTTTTTTAAAAAGGATTTTTGATACGTCAAGAAAGTCATCAGAGGCCTTTGGATCAAGCAATAATGATGTAACAATACTGTATCTCTTACAATTTTGTTCTTAAATTATTCAAGCTAATTTTTGCACTAAGTTAGTCATGTCAGAAGCTCTGCTCTGAAAAGGACTGGCATTAAATACCATCCAATATGTTTGAGGGCTACTTTGACAAGAAGAACAAGGGACGGATTTCTTCTGTATAAGATGAAAACAAGCCCCCCAAATGTATCAACCCTATGAGAAAATACCACCGTTTTATCTTTTGTCCTACACAGGAAATGCTGTGTAATGGTGGGTATGTTTTGGAGAAAATTAACAGCAAAGATGTGGCTGTACAGTTCTCAATGGACCCGATACTGGTCTTTAACTCTACGTGCTTATCCCAGGATATTTTTGAGAGAGTAACAATAATAAATTTATTTTTGTTGTCTACCTCTTGCCCGGAATGTGGGTGCCGAGGCGGATTGCCAAGATTTAAAATGGCAAAGCATACATAAAAACCATACAGAAATTCAAAACCACAAAAACATACAAACGAAACAAATCCTTAAAAACATAAAAACACCAAGGTGGGAATTAGCCAAATGCTTGTATAAAAAGATGGGTCTTCAGCAGCTGTCTAAACATGAGAAGAGAGGAAGCTGATCTTACCTCACAGGGGAGGGCATTCTATAGTCTAGGGACCACAACAGAGGAGACTCTGTTGTATTTGCCAATTGGGCTTCAGATAAATTAGGTACTCGCAATAGGCCCTTGTTTTTGTGTGAGGGGCATGACTAATAAGGGAAGGCAGGAAGACAGGTCCCAAACCGTTCAGGGCTTTAAAGGCAAAGGCCAGCCCCTTGAATTGCACTCAGAAGCAAACTGGGAGCCATTGTAGCTCTTTTAGCACAGGTGCAATGTTCTCAAACAAAGAATTTATCTTTATTGATGGGCTAACACAACTTTAGTGTCGTAACTACCTCCCACACAGACACTGGGGGCCAGGTTGAAACATTCACAGCCTCATAGCCGTCTCTCAAAGCTGGGAGCAATTTGAGCCTCTAGAAGAGGAGTGAGCAACCTGCAGCTTTCTGCCTAATTTTAGATGGGTGGCAACAAGGGGAAAACAGGAGATGGGGAGAAAGGTGGCAGAGAGAAAGGAGTGCCCTGGCCACTTCTGCCTCCCCACACTGCCAGCATGCAGCCCCTCTACAGATTATGGTGAAGAAACGGTACCCTCGACAGAAAAAGGTTCTCCATCCCTTGCGGTAGAAGCTTCTGTGAGTGAAGTAACTATACTGGAAGCCAGAAAGACAGTTTACACAGCACCATCTTGCTGGAAACCTTGACAAAGGGTTCACCTATACTGCAGGCAAGGATAGCTGCAGCGTTGCTTGTTTTCAGGAAACCAGTCAGCTAAATGACTCAGAACATTTACAGTCAATGGGAAGCACCACGTATTGTTTGTTGGAAGTCCCCTCCATCCACTTTTGCCTTCTGGACTTTGACACAATTTGGATGTTGTGTAAAGGTTGATAGTAGCTCATCAAGTTGCACATAAAAGCTAGCTGAAGGGGATTAGAATCATGGAGGATAAGGTTGCCGATGGCTACTAGTCACAATGGCTACGTTCTGCCTCTGCTGTCGGAGGCAGGATGCGTCTGTATACCAGTTGCTAGGAATCACAAGTGGGGAGGGTCCTGCTTGCTGGCTTCCCATTGGGGCATCTGGTAGGCCACTGTGAGAACAGGATGCTGGACTAGATGGGCCACTGGCCTGACCCTCTTAAGAAAAATGGGGGCTTTCCAAAGGGTTGAAAGCATGTGTATGCTTTACCAGTTTGACCAGACCTCTCTGGTAAATCAATATAAATGCCAGATTAACTTACAAGGATGTGCTTTTACGTCCCCGTTCATTTATTTCACAGCTGGTATAGCACAGTGGGGAGGAGAGCCTGGCTGGGAGTCCAGAGTCTGTGAGTTCAAATCCCCGCTTGTGTCTCCTGGGCGTCAAGGGCCAGCTAAAGATCACCCCCACAGGGAGTGGCTCAGGGGTGACGTGCCCTGCCACCTGTGCAGCCGGGGGCAAGCTGCATAGTCCCAAGGAGCCCAGTTGTCCCCCAGCTGGGAGCTGTGGACAAGGAAAGGGCAGGCTTGTGCAGCTGTGGCAAGCTGAGCAGGCTCTCGCCAGCTGAGGTGGACTAGCCTGAGAGGGAGGCAATGGTCAACCCCCTCTGAATACCACTTACCATGAAAACCCTATTCAGAAGGTAGCCATAAGTCAGGATCGACTTGAAGGCAGTCCATTCATTTATTTCAGGAATATTAGAGGGCAAGAAGGGGATGGGTGGGACTGTCCTAGTTGCAAAGGTCCCTGACAGTCTTCCTCAGCCTGGCACTCTCCTGCTGTTCTGGTCTACCTTCATCCCTGACCATCAGCCATGTTGGCCCTGGGCTGATGGGAATGGTAGTTCAGAGCAGCTGCCTGGCTGGAACAGAGAAGAAATCAATCAGCCCATTCTTTTGGGCCCACTTCCTAAATATAAGTTGGCTTTAAAGGGGGAACAGATAAATCAATGAAGGATAAAGTCTGTCAGTAGCTACTAGCCATGATGAATATGTCATACTGTCCAGAGAGAGAATGACTATCATTCTGGGAGCAACAACAGGAGGACAGGGCCATGCCCCGCTTGAGGACTTCCCAGAGGCATCATGGTTGTCCGCAGTGGCAAACAAGATGCTCAGTTAGATAGGCCTTTGCTCTGATCCAATATGTCTCTTCTTACATTTTTAGGATGTAAACTGCAGCAACCCACTTCGAGGACATACACATAATACAACTGCCTGGGCAACTGGGTCACGTAAGTGGCTGTTAATGTGATTTGGGTGGATCTTATTCACATAAATAATTTTCTTTTGGGACAGGGAGGTCCTTAGCATGATTAGAATTTGCCTGAACTGTGTGTGAATCCTCTCACAAGAATAGCTAAACACATTTAAAAGGGCAAGCAAAATGATTGAAGGGATCAGAGCACACACATTAGGAAATGTGATACTATTTGATGCCTTTTTGGTTGTTGTTCAGAAAGAAAGATGGCTAAGGGAGGAAATAAGAGGTTTATAAAATAAACACAGCATGGAGAAAGTGGATAAAGAGGTATTTTTATCACAGTCTCTTAATACTAGAATTGGGGCCCACTCAATGGAGTTGATAAGCAATAGATTCAGGACAGATGAACAGAGGGCAGTGCCACACCACGCACAATCCATTTATGGGGATTCTCTGCCTCAAGATGCGATGATGGCCATTAGCTAGCAGCCTTTCCCATCCTTTGACTCCCCAGATGTTGTTGGATTACAACTCCCACAAACAAGGAAACCCTCACAGTGCCTTACCAGTGAAAAGCCAAAAGTGGAAACAAACGTGTTTTTATTGCTGCCCGACACGTTTGGGTGGAAAGAACCTTTTATCAAGGGCAATCTGTAAAAGCATATATATACACAGCATTAAAGTCAATTGTCAATCATACAGTACATTGATACATTAATCTGTTAAAAACGAACAATTCCATGATACGCTAAATACTGGCTGCAAAAGCTGTAATCAATAAGGACAGCTTACCAACTACAATGTTTGGCTGAAAAGAGATTTTTTTTTGGATCCTCAAGCTGAGAAGTGTACTTCTCACAGGTTTCAATGAAGATAACTCCCTTACTGTCGTTCATCTGCAAGACAGGCAACAGTTTGTTATGTCTGTCTTATGGATAAGCATTTACTTCCTTCTAAGATCTGTTTACATTTAGAGCAGTACCATACGCCTTTGCCTTTAAGAATTTTTAAAGTTCTGCCTTTAATGCACTGTTATTTCCACCTGTGTGGGAGCTACTCCTTTCTCTCTCTTTTAGAGCCAGCTGTGTGTAAGGACTCAGTTGGCTGTAGCAATGATACAGCAGCAGCGTGAGACTTCCATTAGGTATTTTGATTTCCATATGTATTCTCTGTTTTCACATCCATTACAAAAGTTGTTTTAGAATGTTCAAATCCAGGTTGTTTGTTTAATTGTAGTTTTTTGTTAGTTCAGTGCAAATTACATGAAGGACGGTAGTTGTATGTGCCACCCCTGTGCATGTTTGCTTTCCCTTTTGAGTAAAGTTTACTTCCATCTCAAGACCAGCAGTGCATATGTTCAGTAATTTCATATTCTTCTGCCGTTTGTACATTGTCACACCCACTTTGTGTGCTATTGGTTTTCTTCCTGTCTCCTATCATTTTGTGTGTTTGTACATCAGTGAGACAGTTGTATGGTATTTGCACTATGCGCACTGATTCCTTTTACTGCTTTTGGTGCATCTGTCATGGAGACAGCTCTGCAAGATTTTTGGCTGTTTGTCAATTCTAATTATTTCTTACGATTTTCAGTTTTTTGAATTGTTCTTCCCCTAGAGCCAGTCTCATTCAGCATATTAAGTTTGTTTGAGATACTGTTGTGATACCAATGTATGCAATGCAGTAGGTCTTTCATCTTTGTATTCGTTTGTCCTTATTTGCTTGGTTCAGACTCGTTTTTTGGGAGAGAGGTTGTGTTAGAATTTTCCATTCTGATGTTATGTATTCATATGTGAAGTTTTTAAGTTAAGTTTTATTTTGTATTACTTCCATCTCAGTTGTCCCCTTTTGTCCTTATTGATTAGAGCTTTAGCAACCAGTGTTTAGTATATTGTGGAATTATTCATTTTTAACAGATTAATGTATAAATATATCGTTATGGGTTTGGGGTTGAGAAAGATGATTTCTATTAGTCCCCTACAGCCTCTGATTTGGAATCCTGCACCTGGAAGTGAGAAATCTGCTCACTGGCCAGATCTCCCTTTGTTAGTCTGATAGAGTGGACTAGTGAGTTAATCAAGTGCCCATTAACTGGTGAATGAGTCAGGGAGATCCTATTGTTATTGAAACTCTTCAGGAAAGCCCCCCCCCTTCCTGAGGCCAAGGACAGGCTTGAGTTTGGAGTAGAGTCAGAGAGAAAAAGGTTGGGAACTGAAGACAGGCTCTCTGCACCATGACTTTAGGGTGTCTCCTGTAAGAAAAAAATGCAAGATCTGTTAGACTGCTGATGCCTTGAACCCCTCTATCCTAAGCTTAGGTTTGAATGTTTGTAAATAAATAAAACTGGCATTTTCCCTGGGAAGGCACTTTGAGGGTTTCCCCTCTGCTTGTTTGCGGTACTTTTGGGTGCCTCCCTCCTTGCTTTTCTGCCTGGATTACAACTCCCATCAGCCCCTGCCAACATGTCCAATGTTCAAGAATTATGGGATTTGTGGTTCAGCAACATCTGGGGACCCAAAGATTAGAAAAGGCTTAGATGGTTTTAAACAGAGAAATTTATGGAGAAAAAGAGCTCGGCTACTGGTTTGCCAAATGAAACGTCCAGATTCAGAAGCTGTATGCTACAGAATACCAGTGGCTGGGGAGGGACAGTGGGAAAGGGCCCAGTGTCTTTGCGCACTGCTGATGGGCTTGCCAGAGCCATCTGATTGGACACTGTGGAGAAGGATGCTGGATTAGAAGGAGCCTTGGGTGTGATTTGTCAGGGTGGCTGTTCTCTACTTAGCTCTGTACCCTTGCGGTTGGACTGTAGGCAGCCACCCACATGGCTGGCTGTATATAGAAGCAGTCCTGATTTCCTGTACCGGCCCTAGGACCCACAACACTTTGTTGCGTGGGAGGTGTGCATACTGGTGTAAAAACAGAGCTGATCTTAGCCCCTTGTGAATTCCAAGGTGTTGCTCTGCTTGTTTGCTTTCTCACGTTATGTAATGTCAACGGTTCATGCATGTTATCGGCTTTCAAGATGCTTCCTTCCCCTTGTGAAAAAAATTCCTATGGGCAAATCATTCTCAGCTCATAGCCATTGCACTGTCAATGCAGCAATCAACTTGTTTATAGCTTCTGGCTTTTATCAATCATGTATATTTTATGCAAACCGCTCAGAGTTTTTTTTACAATGAAGCATTCTACAAATTCTGTTAAATAAATAAATAAATAAATAAAGGAAATACAGTATAACTCTTGCCCATTTGCTCTTGTCAGAGCTCTCTTTTGTGTTTCTCAAAACAGATTTGAGTCCCCAGAATTCAGAATTGCCCACTTCTAGGCTTTGGAAATGTGGCTGTGATATTCACACTGATCTGGCCTTTAAACCCATCGAGGACATTTCAGTGGATGACACAAAAAGTGCCCTTTGCCTACTTTCCCATATGTGCCCTGGAAAATGAGACAGCACCATTTTAAAGAAACAGATCTTACGTTGTAGCCGATTCCGGCTTTTATGTTTGAATGACATATGTCCTGGGTCATAATGTCTTTCTGTTAGTCTTCTCACTCTGTTTTCTATTTCCAGCACTGCTGTTATCACCCTCATCTTGAATGGGGGTTGGTGGGAGGGAGCGGGAAGGAGCACATTAGAACAAACGCTTCCTTTGGGGCCTGTTTCCAGAGTGAGGTCATCCTCAAAGGCAGCTGTTTTTTAGCTTGGGGGAAGATGACAGAGATTGGATTGATTCAGGCTACACGCTGCGCTTAATGGGGAGCGAGACCTATAAACTGGACTGCAACACTGGCTGATTATAACGCGAGGAGCCGGAGGCTAGGAGCAAAACAGCCTGAGCAGGCCTTTGCAGAGGGAGCCTTTGCCCCTGGCCCACAAGGCAAATGATGGGCTGCGACCACTCCGGGAGGCCAGACAGGCCAGAAAACATTGCATTTGCATCACTATATTTATCTGCAGTCACTCCCCATCTCCTCAAAGGGTCCGAGCAGATACAGGGGCTCGCACCTCTGCTTCTTCCTTCTTCCACAAGTGGCCAGTTTGGAGGAAAAAGCAAAGTCAAACAGTGGTGTAGTCAGGTTAATTTCAGACGCTGGACGTTTAATGCTTGTATGTGGGATGCAGTGTGTGTGTGGGTCATCTTTAGAGGATAATGTGGGAGCAGTTCTGGTTGAAGAGTGGAGCAGAAAGGCTATAAATAAAATACTCCTTCACTTGCTTCAAAAAGTGGTAAGCCAGCCATGCTGCGTTTGAGGGGCCCTGTGCTCATTCTGCTGAGTGGAGCTCTGGACGCCTGCCCTGAAGTCCTGCTCTGACGGCACCACTGAAAGTAAACCATCAACACCTTCTCCACCCAGATTTCCCTCCATAAACTAGAAGTGGGGTCTTTCCACTCTGCGCAGTGTGTGTGAGGTAGAGCTGGGAGAGCCTCTGCCAGTCAGTGTAGACAATACTGAGCTAGGTGGACCCAGTAGTCTGACTTAGTATAAGGCAGTTTCCTAGGTTCCTAGGCCATAGGGAGATGGGAGCAGTTCGATGATGAAGATGATGATGATTTATATATCGTCCTTCCAGTAGGATCCCAGGGTGGCAAAGGATTCTGATTTTTGTTTTCACCTGTCGGTGATCTGAGAAAGGGAGGAGAGGGGGTAGCACAATAAAGTTTAAAGAGTACCACTGTATAATTGTTTGCCAATTTTTTTTACTTTGCCCTACTTCCATACCTCAATATCGTTACAGTCTTTACTTTCTGCATTGCTTTTCCCACTAGTCTCACTGTTTACAATTCCTACCCAACAAAAGCACGTGTATAGCATGCGTATGTATGTGGTTGATGCAGCCAGCAACGTGTCCTCTTGACCCTTGCCCTTCTTGGCTTATTAAAGCTTGCCGAGGGGGTTGGACCGAGTGGATCCAGGGTGTGGTCAACGCATCATTGCAGGAAGGAGTGGTTCCAGGCGCCTTGAAATAGGCGGTGATCTGACCACTCCTGAAAAAGCGCATCCTGGACCCATTGGTTTGTGACAACTACTGACCCGTTGCAAATACTCCCTTTTTAGGGAAGGTGATTGAGAGGGTTGTGGAGCAGCAGTTGCAAGTACTCTTGGATGAAACAGATTATCTTGACCCATCCCAGTCTGGGTTCAGGCCTGGTTATGGGACTGAATCAGCCTTGGTCGCCCTCATGGATGACCTTTATCGGGAGGACAGGGGGAGTGCGACCCTGTTATTCTTACTTGATCTCTCAGTGGCTTTTGATATCATTGACCGTGGTATCCTTCTGGGCCGACTTGGTGAGATGGGTATTGGAGGCACTGTTTTACAGTGGTGACTGTCTTTTGGTCCCTTGGCAGTTGTGCTGTGGAGTGCCGCAGGGTACCATCTTGTCCCCCATGCTGTTTAACATCTATGTGAAGCCATTGGGAGCAGTCATCAGGAGCTTTGGGGCTAGGTGTCAGTAGTATGCTGACGATACCCAGCTCTATTTCTCTGTAACATCTGAATCGGGAGAGGCTGTGCAAGCCCTTGACCGCTGCCTGGACTTGGTGGTAGGCTGGATGAGGGCCAGTAAACTGAATCTGAATTCTAGCAAGACGGAGGCACTGTGGGTTGGCAGGTCATGAGTTTGGATAATTGGTCAGTTGCGTGCTTTGGATGGGGTTGTACTCCCTCTGAAAGAGCAGGTCCGTAGTCTGGGGGTGCTCCTGGATCCATCTTTGTCACTAGAGGCCCAGGTGACCTCAGTGGCTAGGAGTGCCTTTTACCAGCTGCGGCTGGTAAGACAGCTGTGGCCATTTCTGGACCGGGATAGCCTGACCACTGTTGTCCACGCACTGGTAACCTCCAGGCTGGATTACTGTAATGCGCTCTATGTGGGGCTGCCATTGAGGTTGGTCCAGAAGCTGCAGCTGGTGCAAAATGTGGCAGCGAGATGGCTCACTGGGACAGGGAATCGCCAACATGTCACCCCACTACTGAAATAATTGCTACCGGGCCAAGTTCAAGGTTCTAGTTTTGGTGTACAAAGCCCTATACAGCTTGGGACCAGGATACCTGAAAGATGGTCTTATCCCTTATATACCTAGTTGATCTCTGTATTCTGCAGGTGAGGGCCTCCTGCAGATACCATCTTATCAGGAGGTCCATTCTGCACAATGTAGGAAATGGACCTTTAGTGTGGCAGCACCTACCCCGTGGAATTCCCTCCCCTTAAATATTAGGCAGGCTCTGTTATCTTTTTGGTGCCTTTTGAAGACAGACTTTCCTCTTTCAACAAGCCTTTTAAGTTGAGATATATCCCAGTCTGTATGTGTGTTGGAATTGCTTTTAATTTTTTTTAACTATGTTTTTTAACCCTTTTTAAAAGCTGTTTTTAAAGCTTTTTTTTAAAAAATGTTTTTAAAGTTGTTTTGTTTCGATGTATTTTAAGGTCTGTTTTTTTGATGTTTTGATGTGTTTTTAGTGCTTTTGTTTGCCACCCTGGGCTCCTGCTGGAAGGAAGGAAGGGATATAAATCAAATAATAAATAAATAGCTACCTGCTGAGAATGACCCTCAATGCATCTGATGAAGTGGATTCTAGTTCACAAAGGTTTATGCTACAATAAATTTGTTTGTCTTAAAGGTGGCACAAGACTTTTTTTTTCTATAACAGGGCTAATTGGAAATACCCAATATTAGGAATCTATCTATTTTGGGGGTGGGTAGGTGAGTGGGAACAAAACTTTCATGAAACTACTGTTGGTCTCCTGGAGCCCTCAAGAAAGAATCAGACATAAACAATCACAATTGATAATGAAGATCTTCAGAGTCTTTTCAGTGGTGTCCCCCAAATTCCTTTCTAAGCATGTCTTGTTCTCTTCTGATGAATGTAATGGGACAACTTAAGGCCTCAGTGGCAGTACTGGGCTCAGCTACCATTATTCTAACAACTGGAGGGGGAAGATCCAAAGAGCAATACAACAAGCATGTAAAGGTGCCACGTTCAATGATGTTATCCTGGGATCTGTGCACAGGATACAGGACAGACATGGGTTCCTGAAAAATCAGTCCCTGTAGCATGACTTCACTACTCAAAAGAGCCTGCTGGATCATGCCAAAGGTGGCCCATCTAGTCCAGCGTCCTGTTCACACAGTGGCCAACCAGATGCCCCAATAGGAAGTCCGCAAGCAGAGCAGGAGTGCAAGATCACTTCCCCCTCCTGTGGCTTCTGGCAACTGGTTTTCAGAAGGTGGCAGAGCACAGCCATCATGGCTGGTAGCCATTGATAGCTTTACCTTCCCAGCATTTGTCTAATCTTCTTTTAAAGCCGTCCAAGTTGGTGGCCATCACTGCCTCCTGTGGGAGTGAATTCCAACGGAATGCAGTTGCTTGGGATAGAGTATATGATGCCCTCAATTTCAGCAAGTGGATAGTTGCAGCGCCTATAGCTTATTGGATTCAACCCTCCCCCACCGGCTGTGTTTGTTGATGTGCTTTTAAACAAGAGCTTGAGATGCGTAAATTAAGCAGGCTAATGAATGAATGAATGAATGAATCTTTATTTTTACCCCGCCCTTTTTCCAAAGCTGGAACTCAGGGCGGCTTACAGATAAAAACTACATACGGTTAAAAGGTGGCACCTTTGCGGGCCTGGCCTGGAGACAGCGATGGGAAAGCACCTGAAAAGCTCAGGCCACAGTTAAGCACTGGAAAAATGAGGCCATCTGAAGTCAGATTTGTGGCTTTCAAAGGAAGATAGACACGTGTTCAGCTGTTGAGTCACTGCGTTGTGTCACATAAGCAAGTGACATATGAAGAGGCCCTTTGTTCCATACAAACGCTAGCTGAAAACCTAACTAATTAGGCTAAGAAATGGTTTCTGCTGGGGTTGACCCCTTCCCAAGCCTCTTATTTTAGTTTATAAATTGTTTTGCTCAAGCCACAGGCCAAGCCACACAGTCTCTCTTCTTCATGATAACTCTTTCAGCTTGGATGTCTAGCTGCAAATTGAAAACCAATCTGCAGGAAACAGAATGGCTTTTCTTTCTAAACTCGGTCTTCTGCTTCGGATCTTTGGCTGTGATTCTGTATTAAATGCAAGCCAGCAAGTCCCTCGTCTTGGGAGCAATTTTTGTGTCGACAGTTCTGCTTTCCCTTTGCCCTTCCAACCTCTGCTCTTGCTAAAACCTGTTGCTTTTTCCTTTGCAAGATTTCCACCTGGTTTTAAGCACTGGTTTGACTTAGTCTCATCATTATTTCTTCTGCTCAGCCTTTAGGAACATTGGCAGCGCCACGTAGTTTCTCCATCAGGAACCCACCTTCTCTGAGGACATAAAAGAGCAGAGGTTTTGGAAGTGGGTAAAAGCAGCAGGGATGTTTTAAAGAAGGGCCAGCTACAGCTTTTGGCATTTGATATGAGCCCCCCCTCCAATGCGGCAGTTGTCCCAATCAATTAATCGCACCTTCAGAGAGCCAGTGTGGTGTAGTGGTTAAGGTGTTGGACTATGACCTGGGAGACCAGGGTTCGAATCCCCACATAGCCATGAAGCTCACTGGGTGACCTTCGGCCAGTCACTGCCTCTCGGCCTCATGAAAACCCTATTCATAGGGTCGCTACAAGTTGGTATCGACTTGAGGGCAGTACTTTTACATTTTCAGAGAGCTGTCAGATGACCAAGGGGTGATATCAAGACAGTATACAATGTTTGAAATATAAAACACCATTAAAAAAATTAAAATAATATAATCATTAAAGTGACTGGCTACCCCAAAATAAAAATTAAAGAGTTGCAAATGCAGGTTGGCAAAAAAAAAAGTCTTGCAAGAGACATGTGAAAGTCAAAAGCTAGGATGCCTGCCATATCTCTGCTGGAAGAATGTTCCACAGCATGGGACCGACACCACTAAATGCCTGACTTCTGGTTGAGGCCAGTCGGGCCTCTGTAACATGGGGGACAAGCAGCACTCCTCTGGAAGATCTCAGTGACTGAGCTGGGATATCAGGGCTCAGGTAGACCTGAAGGTATCCTTTGTGGCTGGGACCAATCCTCACTGCTGCTCAGAGGACAAGTGAGCAAGCGGGTTACAGGCATCTGCACACCTCCACCATTGCCAGCTTGCCCTACAGTTCTGAGTGAGTAGCAACAGCGTCTAGTACCACCACCAACTTGGTTCAGTGGCAGGGGACCTTTCTGATGCAACAGGGCTTTGCAGCAACTGCCCAGCCATTGATGTTATCTCTGCTTTAAACCTTAACATAATTTTTTAAAAATATTGAAAATAAACCAAAGCTCCTTGTTCTTCTCCTTATAGTTTATGGAGAGATGAAACCATTTCCTTAAAAAAGCTCAGACTCCAGTAAGGGGCGTAGAAAATATGGATGACTCATTTCCTGGCAGGACAAACAAAACACTGTTTTGGCAAGAGCCTGGGGGAAAAAAAGCCAAACTGGAAAGCAATAAGCAAACGACAATTTAAATCTTTTAATGAAAAACATTTAACAGAATTCGTTCTGCTACAGTTTTGTATCAAGGGAACGGATTTTTTTTATATGTATAAACAAGCTAGCATTGTGATATAAAAACTTATTTTCTAAAGCATCAGATACTCAGTTCTTGAGAGGGGATCTCGGCTAATAATTCCAAACAGTCCAAGTAAATATTTCAGTGTGTCTGGCTGGCAGCGGTACAGCTGTTTAGATTATCCAACGTGGATATAACTTGCACCCAGACTTTTTAGAGCAATCGTAAATATTCTTGGCAGGCTCTCAAGAGGTTTGTACATATAAAGTGGAACAGTGGGGTATACACTACTTTAGCCAAGAGCTGCAGTTTCTCTTTATTTTTGGATACCAGCCCAGTATGTAACAATAAGCCATAGACGATATAAACCATGGTTTACGGTGCAGAAGCCCCAGTGTATTGCTCGACCACTCCTGCTTTGCTGTACTTTACCAGGCTCAGGGAAAAACAAACCATGAAGCCTGACCAGCTGGTTGTGCGAACCAGCGCTCGTGGTGTCTCTCCTGGGGGCAGGGCAGAGCGGAGCACGAGCAGTTGAGTATCTTGCACCAGCCAAATGTTGGTTCACAGTACGCCATGGGTTTTTTTACTGACCATGGTTTACCATTACATGCGAACAAGGGCAATGCGTAAGAAGAGGAGTAATTAATAATTTAATGACTTTCTTTTATGACTTCTTGCTAACAGTGAACACTTTTCACCAATTTCCTGCAACCTGACACCATGGAAAAATGTAGGTGTGTGCAGGGGGGGATTTTTTTTTTACCTTTAATACTATTTCCTTATAATTCTTTTAGGATTATACAAAAACAGGAATACATAAGCAGTTGTGTCCCCATCAACTGGCATTTGATATTTACTCCGCCGGTGCCTCCATCCTAGCAGATGTGGGGCTCCGGCCACACCTTAATGGCTGATACTCCACCCACGTTTAGCAGGAACAGCAAACCATGCATTGCATACAAAAACATGCAGCGACTTCCTGTTGGCCATTTTTGATGTTGAGGAGAGCCGCTCTGAGAGGGGGACGGTTCAAGCAGAGAGACAGTGCTGGGGAGAGGTTGCTCAAACTCCTCCCCCCCAGCTGCTTTTCCTCTGTGGGGTTCACCCCAAAGGGTTGGAGGGGAAAGGGGTAAATAAGCCCCTCCAGCTCATGACTCTGCTGAAATCTGCCTCCATTCAAAGCTGCTTTTCTTCACAAGAACAACAAAACGTCTGCCAGGGCATCACTTCACCTGTTAGCATGTAAAAGTACAACTTGCTTCTACAGTTTGCATCAGGGTATCGATCCCTGTGCTTATTAAAGTGACAGGCCATTTTTCTAGGTGTGCCCTTACTGCGATAAAACATCTTCACATCAAAATCGGGTGGGGGGTGTAGTTGAGCTTCAATTTGTGCACGGAAGCAGAGGATCGGATGCTCACTGAGTTACTTGGGGGAGGTAGCGCAAAAGTTACAGCAAAACTTGCAGATTGCTCTGATAAACCCAGCAAAACAAAGATGGAAGCCTGGAACTGAATATCTGAGAGAGAGGGGTTGGGGGGGGGCAGGGGCTGGCTGCATCGATCTCATGATGCCAGTATCCACAGAGAGGGAGAGAGGAGATAGATGCTTCTTAGCAGCAGTAAGATTGCTCATCAAAACAGTGAGCCAGGAGGTGTCCAATCAGAGGAGGATGCCGAGGTGGGAGCTGTGTTTACAAATCAGAAATAGAAAAGAGTCAAGGATTACGTGACACCTACTACCTCCTCTGAAATCTGGCAATTACCCATTTAAGCCTGGAATAGAACCTCACTCATTCACCTGTTTTTAGTATCCTCTGCTGATAAATCTGCTGAGCAACAACACCTAAGAGACCACATCCACACCATACATTTATTCCCCTTTAAACAGTTACGGCTACCCCCAAAGAATCCTGGGAAGGGCAGTTTGTGGAGGGTGCTGAGAGTTGTTAGGAGACCCCTATTCTCCTCAGAGAGCTACAATTCCCAGAGTTCCCTGGGAAGAGGGACTGACTGTTAAACCACTCTGGGAATTGTAGCTCTCTGAGGGGAAGAGGACTCTCCTTACAACTCTCAGCACCCTCCACAAACTGCCCTTCCCAGGATTCTTTGGGGGTAGCCGTAACTGTTTAAAGTGGAATAATAGTGGAATAAATGTATGGTGTGGATGTGGCCAGAGTCATCCTTGAATTAGAGAATAGCAGGGGCTCACTGAATCAAACAAAACAAAGTGAGTCTTTCGGAGGAGGACTCAAAAGAGAGGCCAAGGAAATTTAATTTAAGAAACTTTAGGAAAATGTATCCATGTTCTTTCTTTCTTTCTTTGCTGGCTATGGGAGGAGAGATGCGCAACCTCGCCTTCTCCATTCAGCACAGACTAAGAGTCCAGGCTTGGCTACAGTTGGGTTGTTGGTCAGCGTTGTTGACTACCAAGAGCTGAAGTCCCCAAAGCCCACGGTGGTCTTCTTCTTCTCTTTCTTTCCAGCTGTGCTGGTGGACGGTCCGTCGTCTTCTGCCACTCGCTTCCTGGAATGGAAACCACAACTTCAGGGCTTGGGCTGCAAGCCTAACTCCACTTGCCTGAGAGCAAGCCCCGCTAAATCCAACAGACATGGTTAGGACTGCAGCCTTATTTATTGACACCTTTCATCCCACCCAACATCCAAAGGGATGGTGGGTGGTGCGCGCGCACGCGTGCACACGCACACACACGTTTATCCTCACAACCAACTTGTGAGGTGGGTTAGGCTGAGAAAGGGTCACTGACCCAAGATCACCCAGCAAAGTTTTGTGGCTGAATAGGAGTTGTGAATCCAGGGGTCCCTGATGCAGCCACTGCACTACTGAGATTTTTCTGTGAACATATAACACGGTCTTACTGTGAGGACACTTGCTTGTCTAGCCTATACTGTCGACTGTGGACTTTGCCAACTTGGTGTCCGTTAGCTGATGGGAGTTGCAATCCAAAACACTTGGAGTGCACCAAGTTGGTGAAGGCTGGCCCACCCTGACCAGCAGCAAGTTTTCCAGAAGCTCCAGCAGAAGTCCACCTGAGCTCCACTGTTTAATGAGATGCTTGGGGGGGGGGGAGGCTGAACCTTCAGCCTTCGGCATGCAAAGCTTGTACTCTTAACACTGAGCTACATCTCGGTCCTCCTCCCTATCTGCTCAGTTCTGAGCTCTGCTTTTGGTTAGAGTATGTTGGGGCTTGAAGGAGCAGAGGTCCTTTTCTTGACCAGGGTCATTTAGAGAGTAACAAGAAATGCTGGTTTGCAAGGCAGGAGCAGAAGAGGCTCCAGCTGCGGATTGTGGCTGTGGCTGAAAAGCTTGTACGGGATTTGGACTTGGTTGACAAAGAGAGGAGAGATGCTTCGGAGACCACCCCAAGGAACACCAGCTGGCCTTAGAAGCCTGTGTGCTGTTCCTACCCTACATCTGTTCAATGTGGCTTTGCTTGTGGAGCAAGATTTTGCAAGTGTGGGGAAGATGCACAGCATATGTTTAAAGCACAATCAAGGCAGATTTAAAGCATGTGGCTTCCCCCTCAAAGAATCCTGGGAACTGTAGTTTTGTTAAAGGTGCTGGGAACCGCAGCTCTGTGAACTACAGTTCCCAGGATCCTTTGGGGGAAGCAATGTGCTTTCAATGTGCCTTGCATGTGCTTTAAATGTATGCAGTGGATCTTGCCCTCAGTCTGCCCCCAAATGGCTTTCCTAGAACAGGTAGCAGCTAAGCCAGAGTGCCCTGTTGCTCCTCCACATGGCTATTCCTGAATCCTCCTCAGGCTGCCCCCCTCTCTTGCTCATACTCATCTAATGATCTGGGACAAAGTGCCCGGCAGGGGCTGGGCCATGGGCTCTAAATGATCCTAGCAACAAGCTACATCTCCCTTAAAAAAAGAAAAAAGAAAAAAAGGAAGAAGATTAAGAGTGAAAGATGGGAAGAAAAGATAATCACACCAAACTATCCAGACTCCCTGCTAACAGTCATCAATTTGCTTCCCCCGGCATCTGCATGACAACCAAGACTGGAGGAAGAAAACAATTTTAAAACTCAACAGAGTCCTAGTGCAGCTATAAATCAGAGGCAAGGCAGCAACGTTGGTCAAGAAAACATCGTGCAATCACCTTAGGCTATTTGTCTTCGACCGGAGGGTCCTCACCAAATCTAAAGTGGATCACACCAGGGCAACCGCCATCATGTCTGTTCTTTAGAAAATTCTCTCTCTCTTTTAAGAGAAGGAGAAAGAGACTGCGTGCACACGTGAGAGAGTCCCCCAACCTACTGACTCACCTGGGACCTCTTCCCATTAGACATGGGTGTCTGAAAAGGGAGAAGAAAGGGGGCAGGTGTTCTCCTCCCCGATGAACCATAACCCCCCGTTTCCCGCGTTCATTTTAAAGAAAAGAGTGCGTTCCAGCATTTGTAGAACCTCGATAAGAGGCAAAACGTACAGGCAGTACTCTTATTTCTTGTGAGTGAGAAACCCACCCTTCTGCTCTTTCAGGGTTTTACTTTACCACTGTACCTCTCCCCCAGTAAAAATTCCTACGGATGCCCAACCATCCAGAACTGTCTCCTGCAGTGGCCAAGGTAGCTTGACTTGCTCCTTTGCGCCTCTTCTTTCTCACTCCCTTTTGCATTGTGATTATTCAAACATAAGGCGTCATTTTAAATTAACCTTAAGGATTGCCTGACCTTGTATGCCCCCAGGTTGATCACTGAGATCACCCCGTAGAGCACTGTTAGTGGCTTCCCATGGGCCAGAAGCAAGACTCATGCCAAAGAGGAGTATTCGGTGTTGTGGGCCCGACTCTGTGGAACTCTCTCCCACTAGAAGTTAGACAGGCACGACTTCCCGGAAGGATTGCTCCACCTGTGGCTGCCTCTGAGATGAGCTCTGTCTCAGAGGAAGCTTTTTTCAGTTTAAAATCAGTCAAAAGGGAACTTTGACTGGTATAAATGTTGTCCCAGGCAAGGGTGAACCGAAGATTATCCACAGAAACTTCGTTAGGCTGTCGGTGGCTGGAATCAATCAGGAATTCCCTGGGAAAAGAAGGCATACCTAGCAGCCAAGGACGGAGTTAGGACTTCCAGCAAGCTGGGCTGAAAAAAGCGAGACGTTTTTTCTTTTAAACGATCCACAACGGGCGAGCTTTCTTCTGTCTAATCTTATCATTTGGCTTAAATTACTACAGTAAAAGAGATTTGTTTAAGAATCAGAAATCAAGATACCTGGGTGAGTTACACTTCTCTCTTTTATACAAGGAATTAAGGAGGAGGAAAGAAAATTTAAAAAGCTTATCTTATTTTTTATGGCAAAAAGCTGGCCTGAATTTGGAAACTATAAAGATTAAAACGGATGAGGGGCAACTTACCTGAAGAGAAAATCTGATCTAGATGATTATTTGATTGATATATGTCTGGGACTACTTTTTCTTGGACTACTTTCTTTAGACAAATCTGCTGTTTGTGTATGTTACTAATTGTTCGGCAAGTGAACCAAATTTGTTTTGCATTCTTGGACGTGCGGGAGATAAGAACTGTGCTGGACAGATGATGTCAACAGGCCTGGAATATTAACTCCCTTATTGCTGGAAAAAGAAGCAAATTACTCTTTGCTTGGGAATTGTGGCTATATTGGAAGTTTGAAGGGTTTTTTCTTCGGCTTTAAGAACGACAATCAAAGAAGTGGCAGAGACCCTGGATGTACCCCTGGAAGGGTTTCCCTCTCTGGATATGTTTCAGAAGATAATGGATGAGATTAAGATAACGAAACAAGAACTGGGACAGAGTAGACAAGAGATGGCAACTGAATTTGGTAAAGTGAAACAGGAGCTGAAAGAAATAAAGGATTATATGAGAAAAGGAGCAGATGGACAAGCAATAGAAGATGAAAAAGAAATTAAAGGGAAGGAGCAAATTCTGGAGATTGGATCAGATATATCAAATGTGGAATTGGAAAAAGATTTGGACTTTATGGCAAAAATTAAAGGGAGGATGCAAGTCCTGGAGATTGGAACAGATATATCAAGTGTGGAACTGGAAAAATATTTGGAGTTTGTGGATCCTGGAGATAAAGATTACTGTTTGGAATTCGGCGTTGTCCCTGGAGAAATTGATGAAGATATCAGAGATAAAGTTATCAATGCTTCGATGGAATTTCTGGACTGGAATGATTTGATGGAACTTGAAAAAGAGAAAATTTATAGAATTAATTCCAGATATGTGACAATGGAAAAACTCTCAAGAGATGTGCTAGTGCATTTCGTAAAAAAGAGGAACAGAGATATGACTTTACAACAATATTTCAGCAACACATTCAGAATTGACGGCAAGGAAATATTTGTGATGAAGGAAATTCCCATCAGACTCTTACTATATGACTATGACAGCAAGATTATTATGGGTGCAAGGATGGAAGTTGGAAGATGGAATTAACACTGATAATGGAAAAATGGCTATTGAAATTACTGGACCTAGCAGACTTGATGAGATGGATTAATTGACATGTTTATTTGGAGAAAAATCGATGGATATATTTCTCAAGGAGTGGAAACCTCTCTTTGACTTTTTGCGGAAAGAATAAAGTGATGTTAATGAGATTTGATGATTAATTAAGATAACTACAGGAGGAAAGTGATTTTGTAATATATTAAGAGACAGGTTTGTTATATATCATAGACCTATAACTGATCTGCGACAAATCGGAAGTCAACATTTTATTTTATTGTTTAATCTGTTTCTTTTTTGTTTTGTTTTGTGTTTGAAAATTTGAATAAAATTAATGATAAAAAAAGAAGAAGTTAGACAGGCACGTCCCTACTGAGTTCTGGACGCCTGGTTGAACCCCATTCATTTTGGAGGCCGCAGCATTGTGAATGCTTCTCTAATGTTTTACATTTTCTGAGATTTCAGATGTTTGGGGTTTATTTTAGGTTTTAAATTCTGTATGTTTTTATCACTGTAAGCCGCTTTGAGACCCAGGTGGTGAAAAGTGGGATATACGTTTTTCAAATGAACGAATGAATGAATGAATAAATCAATAAATCGTGAACTGCCTTGAGTACATTGCGCAAAGACAGCAAAAGGAAGAAAAGAAAGGGCAGGAGTCATCAACTTGCGGACCTCAGGCCTAACATGTAATCCCAACTTACAACTCAGGATCCACTTTCAATTTTGTTATCAAAATAGTTATCATAAGTAGAGCCCTGTGGATTAGCCCACAGGCCCATCTAGTCCAGCATTCTGTCCTCACAGTGGCCAGCCAGATGCCCATGGGAAGTGGTCAACCAGATGCCCACGGGAGCAAGCAGGACCTCAGCGCAACAGACCTACTCTCCTCTCTTGTGATTCCCGGCAACTGATATTCAGAGCTATACTGCTCCCAACAGCAGAAGGAGAACAGGGTCATTGTGGCTGGTATGCCATGTGTTTTCTCCCTCTCTCTGTCTCCATCCCCTGCTCGAAATGCTTACAATCCGTTTCCAACGCCATCAGATAACATTCAAGAAGTTCTATGTGACCTGAAACATATGCCATCAAAAATGGGGTCCCAACAAAGATTGGGGGGGGGGGAGTGCGGAGGGACTTTAGCTCAGGGGTAAGGCACATGCTTTGGAACAGTCCCAGCATCAATCTTGAGCATCTCCAGTAGATGGTGATAGGAAAGTCCTTGTCCTGAGATGCTGGGCAGCTGCTGCCAGTCAGAGTAGAGAAATGCTGGGTTAGATGGGCAAATTGTCTGACCTGGTAGAAGGCAGCTTCCTATTTAGTAGAGCACTGTTCTTCAACCTTGGGTCGCCAGATGTCGTTGGACTACAACTCCCATCATCCTTGGCCATTGGTTAAGCTGGCTGGGCTTGATGGGAGTTAGTAGTCTGACAACATCCGGGGACCCAAGGCTGAAGAACAGTGTAGTAGAGGGTCCATAGCTCAGTGGTAGAACTATGCTATGCATGCAGAAAGTCCCAGGGTTCAATCCCAAACATCTCCTGATTTTAAAGGATCAGGTTGCAGGTAACCTTCTCCCTGAAACCCTGCAGCGTTTGCTGCCAGCCAGAGTGCACAACACTGGGTTTGAAGGACAACTAATCTGACCTTGTAGCTGCCTACAGAATGAAGACATGGCACTGTTTCATTATTCCATGCAAGAAAAACAGAAATCCAAAAACCCCAACTTACGCCGCAGCGATGTTAATGTACTTCCCAACACCTTCCCGGTACGTTTTTGGAGTGTGATGCTCCTTCTTTGGAACCACAGGCTTGGCTTTCTCCTCTGCTGCTTCCTCCTCTTGCCGAGCTCTCTCTCGCTCTTCGGCGACCTTTGAAGAAAGGAGAAAGAAAGAAAAAAGCAACACAGGCACATTAATTTTATTTTATTGCATTTCCCCACCTTTCTCCCGAGGAGCTCAAAGGGGTGTACAAGCATAATTCTCCCCTTCCCGATTTTATCCTCACAACAACTCTGTGAGGTAGGTTAGGCAAAAGGATTTATAGACCACCCTCTCACAAAATACCAGGGCAGTGCAGAGCAATATGGTGGTTTCCAGAAGATGGTCCTCTTCTCTTGGGGTGACGGGGGCTAGAATATTTTTTTAACTGTTTTTAGAGTACTTTTTAAAGCATTGCTTTACTATTGGTGTGTTTGCCGCAATAATTGTGTACTACTTTTAATGTTTTATATTATTATTGATTTGTTGTTGTTATGTGCCTTCAAGTCGACTATGACTTATGGCGACCCTATGAATCAGCGACCTCCAAGAGCATCTGTCGTGAACCACCCTGTTCATACCTTGTAAGTTCAGGTCTGTGGCTTCCTTTATGGAATCAACCCATCTCTTGCTTGGCCTTCCTCTTTTTCTACTCCCTTCTGTTTTTCCCAGCATTATTGACTTTTCTAGTGAATCATGTCTTCTCATTATTATTAACAATAATTATATACAACATTAAAAGCGGTACAGAACAAACATTAAAGTGACTGGTCACTTGAGAAAATTTTAAAACAACTGCATAGGCCTGTTGGCATAAAAAAGGTCTTCAAGAAGATGCCTGTTGAATCTCATATTCTGAAGCATGGAACCTTTTTTAATCAATTTTATTAACTTTCAAAGATAAATACAAGTATAAATAAAAACAATATGCACAGAAAGGAAAAAAAGAACACCCCCCCCCTACAAATTTTACAAGACCATGGAAGGATATAACAATGAAATGCCCAACGTCTAGTTGAGGCCAGCCAGGCCTGTGTAACATGCGGGACAAGTGATGTTCCAAAAGGTGTGGAAGCCAAGATTTCAAACAGAGCAGAGGGCATCAAGCTGAAAGGCAGGATCGCCTGCAGTTGTTGTGAGGTTAAAATGGGAGGGGGGGGGAGCTCCTTATGCCACCTTCAGCTCCTTAGAAGGGCAGATGCCATATGACTCTAACAGCAAAGAAAGAAAGCAGCTGTAAACCAATCTTGCCAAAAAGCTAACGCCCCCAAATGTGTAAAGGTAAATGCAGCAATTGAATAAATTACGCACGCACAGAGGAAGGAAGAGCTAAGGCTGCCTTGGAGGCATTAAATAATTTCCTGCTTGCACTGCTGTCTGTGCAAGCGTGCTTCTGTTAATGTTTCCATCCTCACCTGAGCGTCTGCTTCTTCGTATGGATCAACAAAAACAGTTGTCGACCGGATCCTTATTTCCTCCTGAGAACAAAAGGAGAGGGGAAGGGGAGTTAGTAAAAATGTGTCATCCTCCTGACATGTTTGGGTTTACAGGGTGAGCAGGCGCAATGCACAGAACACCAGAGGCAAATCTTAGCTCGCCGGTCGTCTGTCGTCGCAGGTGACCCTACCTTGGGACGGTCCGTTTTGGGGTCGCTCTCCACGTTCTCCATCGCTGTCAGTGTCTCAAAACCGCCAACCACTCTATAAAAAAGGAAAGGATGAACCGTACGGGAGGATAAAATAAAGTGAGGGAAGGAGAACCCTTCCAAAACATTTGCCGCATTTTGGGTGGCCTGACAAAGGTATCAACCTAATGTGAATTGGGGGTTGTTGTTAGGGGCCAACTTGGGATACTTTTGCTTTTAGTTGATTTGTTTTTGGTATTCAGGTTTGAATGGCTTTTTTTTTGGGTGTGACTGGATTCTTTTTTCCCCACTTTCTTTTTTGGACGGGGATTCAAATGCTGAAAAAAATTGCTGAGATTCTTGGCAGACCACTCCAAGATTTTTCTGCCTCTTGCAGCAATTATAACGCCCTGTGCTAGATGCTGTGTGTTTTAAAATTGCATTTTTATTGCTTCTTGTTTCTTAAATTGTATTTGATTGTGTCACAGTTTGCGTTTCATAGAATCCAAACTGCAGTGAAATAAAAGAAACAATGGAAATACAATTAAACATCAAAATGAATCTTTAATGTGGAGATGTCATGGACTAACTGAATGAAGCTCATGGACCACAGCTTGGAAACCCCTGCTCTAAATTAAATTACAAAAATTCCCTGCTGAACAGGAACTGCTGCAAACTTTGGTTATGTGGCAGATGAAAAAGTCCTACTCAGGTTTCTGTTTGAATTATATGTGGTTCATACCTCTGCCTGGCAGGATGAAAAGACAAAAACCAGTCAATAGGTCTCAATCTCTTCTCAATGAAATTAGGTAAAATGCTTCAGGGTGAGCCTTTCTAACAAGCTGTTTCAGTAATTATTTCTATGTTACTTAAAAAAGTTCACAGTAGAAAACTGCATCTTGTGATGATGCTTCAGGCTGACAGCAACAGAACCCTCTATAATGCTGAAGATACAAAGCTTGTCCATCATATGTGCTCTGATTTTTAAATCTCCCCCAGAGTACATTTATGATTTAAATACTAGAACTTTCTCTCAGAAATAAACTTGAGCTATCTTCTTTGGGATTTTTATTTAATTGGGCTTTGATTATTCAAAACACCCAGAACACCATATGCAGGATTTTTAAAAAAATGTCCTTATTTTGACTCCAACTCCTACACTCCAAAAAAAATCAACCAGAAATCTATTTTGCAAACAATTAATGGGCTTTCATCATATCTCAGGAAAATCAGTGAACTTGAGAAAAGCATCCTCTACTGCATGAAAAAATCTTTCCTTATCCTCTCTGACACTAAGCGTTTTCGATGACAAATATCACAAATTTAATCTTGATTCAACTAAGGCAAAAAACCCTTGCCGTTTAAGAATGCACCTATAGCCAACAGTTATTTCTACCAAACTTAAAAAAGCAGGGAAATTGAGCAGCTATAGTGAATGCACCAGGAGAGCAGGAGACCTGACCTCCTCTCTGAGATATTGTACTACCCTACAAATTTGTAAAAATGCAAACACTATTTGGGTTGGTCTTTTACAGTCCAATCCACTTCCTGTGTAGCTTGGAAGACTGAGATTAACGATGAGGAAGCTGGCAGCCAGTGCTGGTTGTAAGGAGGTAGGCAGGTGAGAACTGGCTGAGGATAGGCTGACCTTGGTGGCGCACTGTCCCACCTGCCCTAATGGGCTAGCCTCTACTGCCTACAGAAGCTGACGGGGTTTTTTTCCCTATTGCGAGGTGAGTCCTGCTTCTCCCCGCCTTTCCTCCTCTACACCCATGGAGGACAGAAGGTACATTAGGATCTACTGATAGATCTCTGGGCAATTTGCAGTAGATGGGCAGGGGTTTCTGATTCCCTGTACTTTAACAACAGCAACAAGAGAGGGAAAAGCTTCTCTCTCTCTAAAACTAGGCTGCTTAAATAAAGGAAACTGCAGGGGGCAGCAAAACCAGGAATGGACTTTTGTGTGAAAGGATTGTGCACTTGTTTCTGGTACTGAAAACAAATTCCTGTTGGGCTGAGCACATTGTAAGAGACACCCTGTTCCTGAATTCTGAGTGAATGTCCCCCTCCCTTTTTTCACATGGCTCCGATCAGTGGAGTCCAGGATTCCACTGAAAACAGAGCTGATCCACAAGTGTGAAATCTGTGCGCTCTCTCTCTCTCTCTCTCTCTCTCTCTCTCACACACACACACTCACACTCACACTCACACACACACACACACACACACACACACACACACACACACACACACACACACACACACACACACACACACTCTTTTCGATTTGGCTTTCAGCTTTAAAAACAACCTGGTAGTTAAATGCAGAGCCATTTAAGCCATTGAGAGGGAGGAGAAACATGTCAGCCATGAGCTCCTTATATATATATTTTTAAGAAAATAAATATTGGAAATACCAAGGTGAAGGGGTGACTTTATGACTGGCACAGGAGAGGACTGATAAGCAGTCTGAATGGCTAGCTCGGGAAAGGGGGCATGATGATTATGATTTTTTTTTTGTAAATGTATCTTAATTTGTTTTTCCAAGATGTAACAAGCAGTTACAAACAAAATGTACAACAACAACAAAACAAAAACAATGATGATGACAACTTGTTGAATTTATATCCCACTGTTCCTCCCGAAGGAGCCCAGGGCGGTAACACAAGGCACCAGCCAATCAGCACTCTGACTGTCAGAAGGGCCAGCCAAGCAGCACCCTGACTGTCAGAAGCGCCAGCCAAGCAGCACTCTGGCCAGCTGGCTTCCACTGGTAAAAGAAAGAACTAGTTGCTCATGAACTTGATTCTCTCTGGACAGTTATAATTCTGACCAATGGAGGGTCAGTATGGATCCATAGGAGGCTTATCACTCAAACTACGTCTGTCTGTATGCAGACAAGCCCACAGAGGGTCAATAAGCAAAGTTTTCCATTTACCTAAGGCAAGAACATTAGTGCAATCACACTCCTCTTAGTTTCTCCTGCAGTTTGTTTTCATTACAAGGGATGAATTAAAAGCATGTATCAATCAAGATGTCCTCTTACAGAGCCTGGAGTAACCCTGCCCCCCTGCCAAAACTGCTAAAAGGTATGAAGATCGCACATATATCGCTGTCATACTATCACACACACCCTCCAAATTTGTGACCATGACTCAAAGTCTGTAGTGCAGGAAGGTTATTTTTAATGTCAGCGGGAGCATAATGTTGCTTGTAACCACTCAGACACCTTTAGTTGCTGCAAATGTAACCTTATTGAACAAACTGCAGGGCCACCTAATACTAGCATGCAACACCCTGTTCATCCTCTCTCTTTTCCAAAACTTTGCCTTCCGTGCGTGATGGTTTCCTTTTCTTACATCAGGGGTGGGGAACTTTTGGCCCTCCAAATGTTGCTGAACTACAACTCCCATCAGCCCCGGCAAGCATGGCCAATGGTGAGAGGTGACGGAAGTTGTAGTTCAGCAACATCTGGAGGGCCAAAAGTTCCTCACACTTGTCTTACACGCACACTTTCTAGGTCATATCTTCACAGATGACACTAATGGTTCCCAAGCTTTTTTGTCCGTGGACCCCTTGAAAATTGCCAAGAGTCTTGGTGGACCACTTGATGATTTTGTCAGCCTGTTCTAAAGGGCTGTGCTAGATGCTGTTTGATTTTTAATTGTGCTTTTATTGCTTCTTATACAGTAATGCCTCACTTAATGAATCCTCCAGGACCTAAGCTCTTCTTAAGGTTTTTAAAAGGTGAAACTGACCATCTTTGCTATGGATAAACTTTCAAGCCTGTGCCTTTGCTTTGCTAGGGTGAAACTGACAAGCATGCCTGTTTGCTTTGCATTCAAGAGATCTCTTGTTTTCTCCCAGGTCTGGGGAGCGAAGGATCCAATACGATTCAGAGGAGGACCCTCGAAGGATGGGAGGAGGAAGGAGGGGAAGTGGGTGGGTTCTGGGTAGGCACCCTTTAATGCCCCGGTTGAAGCAGCCACCATCTATGAGCGGGTGAAGGAACCTATCCCTATTCTTTCCATGTTATTCCTAACTCTGGTACCAAAGTTTCTGTTAAAGAAGTAATGCCCAGGAATGCATGTACTATGTTAACTGAGGTATTACCGTATTGTAGTTTATTCTATCACAATTTGAATTCCATCGAATTCAGACTTCTTCACAAACATGCTGTGGACCACCTGAATGAAGCTCACAGACCACTGGGGGTCCATGGACCACAGTTTGGGAACCCCTGCCATAGGCAGTTCCCAGAAATGTGGCCGCTGAAATTTCAGGGGCAGAGCCAGGGGCCAGCATTCCAATGTCTTTGTGGGGCGGCTTAAACTGAGTGGTAAGGGCCCAGGGTCACCCAGCGGAGGGTTGTGGCAGAGCCAGGAATCTAACCTTGGTTCCCCCTCCCCAGTCTTAGACCACTCTAACCACTACATCACGCCAGCTATTTATCTGCTATCAAAGTACCCAGGAAAACATTATGTATGATACAATGGCTGTGTTTCCCTTACCTTCCAAACACTGTGTGCTTCCTGTCCAAGTAGGCGCAGGAGCGGAATGTGATAAAGCTGGAGGGAGAAACAAAAGACAGATCTTACGAAACTTCTTGGAGAATGTCACAGAGGCCAAATGGCAAAAGAGTTAAGGAAAGGGTAGCCAACATGGTGCCCTCCTGGGATTGTTGGGCATCATCTCCCATCAGCCACAGCCAGCAGGACCAATGGCCAGGATGATGGGAGTTACAACCTGGCAACATCTGGAGGGATACAGCTGCCCCATCCCTTGATATTAAAGAAGTACACCTGTCCAGCAACAGTCCTTGGAGGGGCTCACAGACAAAATTAGAACAATGCAAGATATGAAGTAAGCAGATTAAAAGCAACTGCAGGGCACCATCAGCCTTAAAAACCGGGAAGAGACCACAAAGAGTGCCATCGTCATATTGCACAGCAACGCAAGAGGAGCCTGCTGGATCAGGCCAATGGCCCATCTAGTCCAACATCTTGTTCTTACAGTGTCCAACCAGGTGTCTGTGGAAGCCTGCATGCAGGACTTGAATCCATAGCATTCTCCCCTCCTGTGGTTTCCAGCAAATGGTATTCAGGAGCACATGGCATCCAACAGTGGAGGTAGAACACAGCCATCGTGGCTAGTAGCCATTGCTAGCTTTATCCTCCATGAATTTGTCTAACCCTCTTTTAAAGCCATCCAAGTTGGTGGCCATCACTGCCTCACGTGGGAGCAAATTCCATCGTTTAACCATGTGCTGTCTGTCCTGAATCTTCCAACATTCAGCTTCATTGGATGTTCCTCGAGTTCTAGTGTGTTATGAGACGGAGGAAAACGTCTCTGTTCACTTTATCCATGTCATGCATAATTTTGTACACTTCTATATCCAGCCTTAAGCCTTTCATGGGATTCCACGTACTCCTTCAAAAGTTACAAGCAAGGGGCTGCAAAGAGGGAGAAGAGCCAAGCGGTTACTCACAACTGAGACTTGTTATTGTTGGATCCTGTATTAGCCATGCTGAGGATGCCACGCCCCGTGTGGGACAGGTTGGGCTTGAACTCGTCTTTGAAAGGCTTTCCCCAGTACGACTCTCCTCCTGAAATAAAGTAAAATTCAAAGTTCCACATCTGCCCAATGAAGTTAACACCAGTCCCAAAGACGTGGGTACTTCAAAATGTGACTGCAACAGAAGAAGGCACCTTATCTGAGTCAGGCCAGTGGCCCATATGGTTCAGTATTGTCTACACTGACTGGCAGCAGCTCTCCAGGATTGCAGCCAGGGAGATTTTTCCTGTCCTACCCAGAGCTGCTGGGGATTGAACCTGGAGCCTTCTGCATGTAAGGAAGATGACCTACCAGTGAGCTGCGGCCCTTCTTCAATGTATTCAGTCTTGGAAGTACTACACCCTGCCATTTTATCTTAATTACCCTTTCAGATTATAGCACCAAGAATGTCCATAACAATAAAATGCTCCTACGGAAACCACATTTTATATATCGATACAGATATAAAAAGGTCACAAACCATCAGCAGATCTCAGAGGAAAATTCATGGCAAAACAGGAACGTTCTTACATTCATGTTATTATACATCAATTGAGCACTATGTACCTCTATGTGAGATGGCTTAATATCACAGCCATCGTTTTCAAGTGTGAACACGGCTTCGATTCAGGAAGGAAGTCCCATTGCTGTGGTGTAGAACATAGCTCTGCAAAACTTGGGCGTTTCCCTAAGCCTGCAGACACCTTCCTCTTGCACCTGGGTGATGCCATTTTGACTGCATAAGGATAAGCAGTCAGAGTATAAGTTTGTTACTTGTATATACAAGTGGGATCCGCTACAAAATGTTGCAGTCTGGAGTGCTTTGCTCCAGCGTTCCAACCAAGCATGCCTTCGCCATTCCACCCGTCCTCCTCGCAGATTACCACTCCTTGTCCCGTGAAATGGACTCTGCTTTGCATGCAGAAGGTCCCAGTTTCAATCCACGGCATCTTCTGGTAGGGTTGGGAGAGAGGTGCTGTCAGTCAGTGTTAGTCAACACTGAGGGAGATGGAACAATGGTTTGACTTGGTATAATGCAGCTTCCAATGTTCCCAGCAAGCATAGAATGGCCAGGGATCACAGAATCATAGAACTGTAGAGTTGGAAGGGGCCTATAAGGCCATCAAGTCCAACCCCCTATTCAATGCAGGAATCCAACTTAAAGCATCCCTGACAGGTGGCCAGCCAGCTGCCTCTTGAATGCTTCCAGTGTTGGAGAGCCCACCACCTCCGTAGGTCATTGGTTGATGGTTGGCTATTCCCTACGCAATTGGATGATGGGAGTTGCAGTCCAGCAACATTGGGTGGGGGGCAAAGGTTCTCCACACCTGGGCTACATAAAACAAGATTTGCTAACCTGTGGCCCTCCAGGTGATGCTGGGACTCCAACTCCCATCAGCCCCAGCCAGATGGCGAATGGTTTGGGATGATGGGAACTCTAGTAGTCCAACAACATCTAGAGGTCCATGGTTTAGCCAGCCCTCATATAAAAGGAATTTGGGAGAAGTTTGCTGTTTGGAAATAGATTCCATCGGAATCCTTGAAGCATTTACTCAAAAGATGGCTGACACCCATGTCACAGAATCCTCACATGGCATCATATCCCAAAAATCTCCAAACCTTGCAGGAGCAGCAAACGGCCTGTGATTCAGTGTGGGCCTTTGAAGTGGCAAAATCTGAACCTCCACAACTTCGTGGCAGCTCTCTAGGGACCCGGATCTCTCTTGAGCAGAGAGGAAAGGGAATCGCAGGTTGCGTGCACGCTTGTCTGCTTTGCCTGTCACTTCCATGTCATTTAGGACAGATGTGACATTTGCCTTTTCCTCCAGGATTATTCCCCAACAGGAGAGAAAATTCTGACACAAGTCATTTTCATAGCTATACAGTCAGACTTACAGTCTTCTCCGACAAGCCATGAAAGAGAACTATTCCCCCTCCCTCCCCTTTTGCATCATTATCAGCGAGAAAGCAAAACACCAGAAAAAGCATCTGCACCAGCCAAGGAGAGGGTCAGCCCGCTTGCAGAACAAGCTCGAGAACGCTCTGGAGAAACCGTATTGCTGGCAGAACAGTGCCTGCTGTACTTGGGAGGCGTTCGGCACACGTACGATGCAAAGCCATTTGACACACCGGCCGGTGCAAACAGAGAAGAGACATCAAAGGAAGGGCGGACAAGAGAGGCAGACCGGCAGCTGCCAGGGAGGGCTCTCAGTAGCCCCTCTCTTCCCTCCCCACATGCTCCTGGTTATCTGTTACATGCAAAGAGAGCCAGGCACATCTTGCTTGTGGGGTCTCTTAAGAGCAAACTAGACACGGTGCATCAATTGGGAATGGCCCATCTAGCGCTCAGTGGAAGAGCATCTGCTTTGCATATAGAAGCTCCCAGGTTCAATTCCTGCCATCTCGAAGAAGGGATGGGAGAGAACTCTGCCTGAAACACTGGAGAGCTGCTGCCAGCCTGTGTAGTCAACACTCAGCTAGACGGACCAAAGGTCTGACTCGGTGTAAGGCAGCCTCCTATATTCTGAATGGGATCTCCTGTGTTTAGACCGTGGCCTTGCACCAGAGCCTGGCTATTTAATCGAGTGCGTCGTCTATTCCAGCGCTCCCCAACTTGGTGACCTCCAGATGTTGTGTGACTTCCAGCCCCCTTCGGCCCCAGCCGGCATATGCGGCCAACTGTTAGGGATGATGGGAGTCAGAGTCCAGCAACCTCTGGAGGGTGCCAGGTTATTTATTTGTTATTATTTCCATTTATAGACCGCTTACTATCTAAAAGATCTCAAAGCAGTTTACGACAGAATACACACAGTACAATAAAAAAAATATCAAATTAATTTACAAAGCAAAATACATAAGCAATATCCATATACATAAACACAATGTAAAAGTCAGAATTCACCAAGGGAAGCCCATTAGCTGCCCTTGCTGCTCTATGAAAGTGTCAGAAAACTGAAATTATGTTGACCATGGAGGAAGGCGACAAGCAGGTAAAAGGTTATCGCTCCCCTGGTGCAGCTCGCTGCCATTTCTCTTGTCTCTCCTTCCTCGGGGGGGGGGCGATGGGAGTGGAGGCTCCAGGACTCCAGGCGGGCCCCGCTCTCGTTCTCCGTGATGGCGAAGCTGTTGAGTAGGTCCAAATGGCCCACGCGGGAGCAATACGAGTCCTGGTATTGGACAGGGATGACCCACTGCGATCGGCAGCAGGGCTCCAGCGTCTCAGGCAAAGCTCTTTCCCGTTACCTACTAACCGATTCTTTTTTCTCAATTGGGGGATGCCAGGGACAGATCCTGGGCCTTTTTCCGTATGCCAAAGCAAATCCTCAACCTCTACTACGGAGGACGGCCCTTCCCCAAACAGGAAGCCGCCTTGTACCAAGACAGAGCATTGGGTCCATGTAACCTGCTCCAGTCTACTTGGACTGGTGACATCTCTCCAGGACAGGGGCTCCCAACTCCCCCCCATGTTGTTGTTGTTATGTGCCTTCAAGTCGATTATGACTTATGGCAACCCTATGAATCAGTGGCCTCCAATAGCATCTGTTATAAACCACCTTGTTCAGATCTTGTAAGTTCAGGTCTGTGGCTTCCTTTATGGAATCAATCCATCTCTTGTTTAGCTTTCCTCTTTTTCTACTCCCTTCTGTTTTTCCCAGCATTATTGACTTTTCTAGTGAATCATGTCTTCTCGTTATGTGTCCAAATTATGATAACCTCAGTTTCATCATTTTCGCTTCTAGTGATAGTTCTGGTTTAATTTGTTCTAACGCCCAATTATTTGTCTTTTTTGCCCACTTGAAAATGGCAGAGGGTCTTGGCGGACCACTTGGACAAGAGTGGGCTGGCTATGCCGGTCCAGAAACTGCCCTCTCCTACAGAGTGCAGCGATCGGTTGGGCAGATACAAGGGTGAGACAACCTCTTAGGTATCCTAATATAGTGAGATATTCTGTCATTTAAATAGAAACAGCTGGCAAGTAATACAAAAATAAATCTGTGTGTGTACGTGTGTAGGTAGGTAGGGTGGGTGGATGAGAGTACTTTGGTATCTCCAGGAAAGCATTGTCCCAAAGCGGCCAAAGATCACCCAGATTGCTTCTTAAAACCATAGTGACTCACTGCTGTTGTCACAGAGAAATGATTTGCTTTTCCTCGTAAGCTTGACGCTTGCCATGTACAAATGCTTTTTTTAAACGAGGGGCTTGAGAAGCACATTAAAAATAACAGAACCTGCAATATTCCAAATGAAATGTTGTAGGTGGGAAGCGCATCACGCATGACAGTGATCATTTTAAAAACGAATTGCCATTGTAAATCGTAGGGTGGGGGAGGGAGAACGAAGGGGGGATTTTGAAAATCGCCAAGCGTTGGGTGAGTGAAGTGGGAGGACGGCTGTTCAAAAACTGACAGCTTGCTTGAGTTCTCCCTGTCGCTCAGGGGTTAGCCACACAGTACATTTGGTAATAATCCCCAAGGCAGCCTCTTTGTTAAAGGGATCACAGAATCGTAGAGTTGGAAGGGGGCCTATAAAGTCCAACCCCCTGCTCAATGCAGGAATCCAGCTTGAACTGTATGAAGGACATGCAGTTTCAGAGGGATTTGGGGGAGGGGAGGGGCTTTGAGCTAAGAAGCAGCAGGGGATGAGGTGCTTAATCCTCTCCCCTCCAACCATTTTTCTTCTCCAAAATGACCTCCCAAGGTATTTACTCAATGCAAGGCTCCATTTGCACGTTTTTCCTTATAGGGAAAAACACCCACCTCGAACTGGAACCCTAAGGAGGCTTGAATGTCCCCTTGCAGCTAACGGAAGGCGTTGAACTTAAAAATGCAGATACAAATTGTTCTGCGAAAACTGCAGAGACTCGCAGAGAAGAGAGAGAAATCTTTGGCATAGAATAAAATGGCTGGCCTCAGATGAATCTCTCCTCTCTCAACCTCAGTGTTAGTGGGACTATTAACTGAATGCTTTTGAACAGGTCCCCGTGTAGCTATCCTGAAGCATTTTTAGGATTTGACCCCAGAATTGCCTGGTCTAATTCAGGTGTCGAGGTCTTGTATACGCAAGCCAACTGGTTTTCCTTTGGAGAAGGGCCGTAGCTCACTGGAAGAGCATCTGCCTTGCATGCAGGAGGTCCCAGGTTCAATCCCCGGCATCCCCAGGTAGGGTTGGGAAGAACTCCTGCCTAAAAAGCTGTTGCCAGTCAGCATAGACAATATTGAGCTAGATGGACCAACCGTTCTTATAAACGCAGGTCACCCCATAGCATGGCTGATAGGGTGCTGCATATAATCCTGACCCTCTGCAACAATTTCTGTGACTATGACCCAAGCTGCGGGGAGAGAGCTGGAAAATGGCATCTGAGCAGAAGTGTTTACTCGGAGCTGTATCAGCTCCCTCATTTTATTTCGCTTGTTGATAAGAAGTTGATCAGGACAGCACGTATGTATGGTTTTGTTTTGTTTTTAATTCTCTTTAAACTTACATTTAAATTGTTTAAATGCTTAATTATTACTCCAGTTAAAGTAACTGGTCTGAGCTCAATGCGATTCGTATCTGGTGTACTGCAGCCTTCTTATATTTATTATTTATACTCACCTCTGTGCTGCAGGAACAAGTTTTGCTAGCTTAATAAGAGAAAACCAGTACGTTCTTTTTGGTAAATACGATTTGAGCAGCAGGAGAAACGAAACAAGAGATTAGGTGTCCTAGCTGCAAGTAATCTGAAGTCGCAAGCAACAGCCCCCCCCCCCCCCCGGTTGCCATTTGTGACTGGCTTTGGTTGATGAGCTGCGAGGTTCTACTAAAAAACCGTCCAACTTAATCAAAGAATTTATTTGGGGGGCTCTTTGGATGGGACACAGTTAGCTGCCTTACACTGAGTCAGACCACTGGTCCACCTAGCTTCAGTATTGTGTACGCTGACCGGCAGCAGCAATCCAGGGTTTCAGGCAGGAGTTCTTCTCAACCCTGTCCTGAGATGCTGAGGATCGAACCTGGGGCTTTCTGCACGAGAGGCAGACGCTTTACCACTGAGCCAAAAGGCAATCAGTTGGCTTGCCTTCTGTGGCACTTAAAGTCTAGAAAGCATTTCTTTGGGTTGCATCCAATGTAGTGCCAAGTTAAAGCCACTTAGTCATATACCTGTTACGCTGGCGCAATGTTGTTGTGCAAGGGAAAGACACGAGCACGTGAACAAAGACTGTAGTGCAGTGGGTTGCGCGACAAGCACCAGCTGCTGTGCAACAAACATCTGCTAGCGCAACTGCTGCGCGGGATGCCTTTGTTGTGCAACCTTTAAACTCTGCCATCCCCTAGCACAAGGGCCCCAGAGAATCCTGGCGACTGTAGCTTTATCAAGGGCACTGAGAAATGTAACTCCGTGAAGGGCAAATCCTGATTCCAGGATTCTTTGGGGGAAGTCATGCGCTGTAAATGTGCGGTGTGTACACAGCCAATGCAGAGAAAGCCTCAGGCAAATCCTCTCCTGTTTCTGGAAACGGGAGCATCCCTCTCTCTCCCCCTCTCTGAGAAACAGGGAGTGCAGTGCACATTATACCCAATGTTTACGACTGATTACTGCAAGGAATTTCAAATGCCACATGGCTTGTAAGATAAAGGGCTATTTCTAGTCTGGCTGCAACATAAATCAGGCTTACCTCAGGGCTGAAATACTGAATGAGATTAAGAGGAAGGTAAAATTCTGATTGCTTCTTCTAAGCACACATCTAAAGCTTCCCTCTTAAATAGTCGCATGCGGTAAACGGAATCTTAAACAGCTACACAGCATTGCAACCAAAAGAGCAAATTGTGCCAGAATGCCACTGAGACTCCATCTGCACTATATATTTAAAACAGTATTATGACACTTTGAACAATCACGGGTTCCCCGCCCCCCCAAGAATCCTGGGAACTGTAGTTTCTTAGGAGTGCTGAGAATTGTTAGGAGACTCCCATGCTATAAATGTTGCTGAACTACAGCTTCGTATCATCCCTGCCCATTGGCCATGCGTGCTGGGGCTGATTGGAGTTGTAGTTCAGCAACATCTGGAGGGCCAAAGGTTCCCCACCCTTGTCATACAACAGTAGCCTCAAGGAGGAGATGGATCCAGTCCTTCTCCCTTATTGTATAGATCTGGTAGCACAGGAGGCCATGTCTCATACCCCTGAACCTCTAAGGAGACACCTCTGGTAGTGGGCTTCAATGACTAGAACACAGACCATTTGGAGGATCAGGAAAGATCTGAGCAGCTTAGCCCCGAAGCAGTCTCTGCAGCTTGAAACCCGTGCACTAGAAGACTGCAGAAAAGCACACCAACTCTTTAATTGGCCAGGTGGAACACTTATGGGGTTGTATTTTCATCTCAGAGAGCCAGTGTGGCGTAGTGGTTAAGGTGTTGGACTACGACCTGGGAGACCAGGGTTCAAATCCCCACACAGCCACGAAGCTCACTGGGTGACCTTGGGCCAGTCACTGCCTCTCAGCCGCTTACCATGAAAACCCTATTCATAGGGTCGCCCATAAGTCGGATCGACTTGAAGGTAGTACAACCAACCAAACTTTCATCTCAACTACTTGACCCAGACTCTAAAGCTTTGCTGGTTTTTCCAGGCCAGCGCTGAGACAACTTGCTTTGTCTGACCCAGCCGCAAGACTTCTAACTCTGTGGTCCTTGTCCAAGGTCCTGAGGATGACCACAGCTCAGTGGTAGAGCATCTGCATTTGCAGGCAGAGAGTTCCAAGTTCAATCCCTGGCATCTCTAGGTAAGGCTGGGAATGTCCCCTGCCTGAAAACTTTTGAGAGCCATTGCCAGTCAGTGTAGGCCACTATTCTTCAACCTTGGGTCCCCAGATGTTGTTGGACCCCAGCTAGCTTAGCCAATGGCCAAGGATGATGAGAGCTGTAGTCCAACAGCATCTGGGGGCCCAAGGATGAAGAACAGTGGTGCAGACAATACTGAGCTTGATGGACCAATGGTGTGACTCAGTATAAGGCAGCTTCCTATGTTCCTAGTGTCTCATCTGTTCCAGGACCTCGGACCTGCTGGTGTCCATCTTGCTTAGAAAATCACTGTCCCTTGGTGGCAGACACTGTTATGGGTCAGGACAGTTTGGAACAACACTAAACTACACTGCATGAAAGAGTGGCCGATAGCAGCAGGGAGGCTGATTTGCCTTCTCCACTCCCCAAAATAGCTGAAATATCCCTAAGTCCCAGGGATGGTGGCAGTGGCACATTTATTGATTTGTTATTTTTCTTTATAGCCTCGCCCATTACCAAATGGTCCCAGGGTGGGTTACAAAAATATAACCATTAAAATAAGTATAATGTACAATTAAAATCATAATAAATACATTTGGGTCTAACCCAATACACAACCTAATGCAGTTTCTCTTGGGGGCATATGATGCTTTCAGCTTGTCCAGTGATGTTTTCTTTCTGGTTAGAAAGATTTCTTGGAGAAATCCTTGGTATTTGTGGATGTTTGCGCACTCTTAAATTATATTCCTGTGGTGTCCCTAACAGAGGCCTAAGAGACTTAGGCCTCATCTGCACTATACGTTTCAAGCAGTATCATCCTGCTTTAAACTGTCATGGCTTCCCCCAGAGAATCCTGGGAACTGCCGTTTGTTAAGGGTGATGAGAAGTGTTAAGAGACCCCTATTCCCCTCACAAAGCTACAATTCCTAGAGTGGTTCAACAGTTAATCCCTCTTCCCAGGAACTCTGGGAATCGTAGCTGTGTGAGGGGAATGGGGGTCTCTAACAACGCTCAGCACCCTTAAACTACAGTTCCCAGGATTCGCTGGGAGAAGCCATGCTTTAAATGCCTCATGCTGCAAGGCTGGAATGACAAACATCCTTTCTACATTTGCAGTATGGCTTATAATTGTTAGTTTCATTCAGATACCTATTTGGACTGCCTATATTAATGCATATGTTTAAAACAGGATGGATGGAACGTTCTTATTGTCAATGTCAGCTGGCAATGGATTTTTAAACTATTATTATTCGTTTTTCTCTTCTTTTTTCTGTTACAATTGCAAAAACAAAACTCTGTCACAACGCAGTTTCTTCATTGACCACTGAGAAATCAAAATGAAATTTGGTATGGACGTAATCATTGTTCCCTATTTGAACTGTGAACACCAGATCAACTCCTACACCTGTTTTCTAAGGTGCTTTGGGGGGGGTGAGGTGGAGGAAGGGTGCAAAACGACACAGGGCACCATCTGAAGCAAGGCCTCTCGCACATTGTGCTCTACTGGTTAATATCATGATTTTAATATTGTTTTGTGCACTGCCTTGAGAATGCCATTGGGACCACTTGATGAGCTATAAACACACACACACACACATAGGAGCCCATAACCCAGAAAGGTGGTGGGAAGGGTGGATTTCATTGACTGGTTTCCACTGATATTTTTATAGGTTATATTCTATAGGTTTATAGAATATTGCTTTTTGGCCCAGAGGGTCCCCGAACTTGCAAACTAATCAGCCAAGTCTCCGGCTTCTTTTAAATTCTTTGCCCTGAACACCTGTACCTGCAAAAGAACTGCACGCAGTCTGAAAGCAGCCAAGACATCTAGTGGGTCTAACAAGGCAGATATTTCATGACTCTTGTCTCTCTCTCTTGCAGACGCCTCCAGAGCCCATTTATGCTAAGAGACAGGACAGGGCAAAGAAGATCCTGAAGGAGCGATTATTGAAATTTATTTCGACTATTTATTTACAGCTTAATTACAATTGTCTCTAAGTGGTGTACATCACCCTCAGCAACTACAGTTAACTCATTTGGTTGCTTTATTAGTGGGGCAGCTGTCTGTCTATCCAAAGGTTCTTAACCTGTGGTCCTTTTCCCGTAGGGGGTGCATGGATGGGCTTCAGGGGGTCCGTGAACTGGGCGCGCGCACAGACACAAAGATACATTTCTAATGCAGTAAAACAAATTGTCTTCCTTTATTCTTGGGGGTCCAATAGCTTTCATAAAATTCTCAGAGAAGTCTGTGACCCAAAAATGGTTAAGAACCACTGGACCAATGGTTTCCAAACTCCACCACCCCCCTTCCCAGATCACTTGAAAATTGCTAGTGGTCCTGGCCGGCCATTTTTTACCTGTTGCAGCAATTGTAATATGACTGTTATATGACTTTTCATTGTATCTTGATTCCTGGTTTTCTTTCTTACAGTGTATTTCATAGCAATACAATTTTTGTTGTTGTTATGTGCCTTCAAGTCGATTCCGACTTATGGCGACCCTATGAATCAGCGACCTCCAAGCGCATCTGTCACGAACCACCCTGCTCAGATCTCGTAAGTTCAGGTCTGTTCAGGTTTCCTTTATGGAATCAATCCATCTCTTGCTTGGCTTTTCTCTTTTTCTGTTTTTCCCAGCATTATTATCTTTTCTAGTGAATCTTCTCATTATGTGTCCAAAGTATGATGACCGTAATACAATTTAGATTCCACTAAATTCAAATTATAATACAAATAAAATACAATGTAAGAAAGAAAACAAGCAATCAAGATACAATGAAAAATCAATATGAATTTTTAATGAATATTTGTGAACACTTAATGCAGCCATGCCATGGATCACCTGAATGAAGCTTGTGGACCACTGTTGGTCCATGGTCCAGGTACCCCTGGTCTATACCACCCTGGACCGCCAGTCAAGATTTCTACACCAGCAGCAGCAACAAAAAGGCAACAGTAGGAAGGGGGGGGGAAACTATGGGAAAACAAAGACAACTCTTACTCTTAACTTTATGATGCAATTGGGGACTACCCCTTAACTGTTTCTATGACAGCCGGTCATTACAGGTACTACTATTTACGAACCGGTGCCTCTGTTTGCTTTTTTCCCTCTTTCCTCCCTGCCCCTTTCACCTTGTCTGCTGTGTTTTTTAGACTGTAAGCCTCAGGCAGAGGCTGCCTTGCATTAACTGAATGCATGTAAGCCACTCTAGGAGCCTTTCGGCCTAAAGAGTGGGGTACAAATACAATAACTAAACAAATAATAACAAGATTGAACTTGGATGGAACCAGTCATGCTTGGTCAAGAGCAATTCCACAAACTTCTCTTTCATTCTGAATATAATGAAGGCCTTGCTCAAGGCCAAAGCATTCTCCCCTCTTCTCGCCATTCGGCAAGTTTTCAAAATAACCGGCTCTGGAATAGGTTTGGGGGATGCCACTGCAGCTACTGCAGACTAAATGGTGCAAGAACTCCAGCCAGCTTGGATAAGATCCAGAAGTTCAGTGGCAGGGCAGATGCTCTGCATGCAGAAGGCTCCAGGGGTGCAATATCTCCAGGTAGCGCTGGAAAAAACACCTGGAGAGCCACTGCCAGTCAGGGTAGCCAATATTGAGCAAAATGGACCAGTGGTCTGACTCTGTATAAGGCAGCGTTCCATATTCCCTCTTACTCTCTCTTTTTAAAGACCAATATAATATTCTCTATCTTTCTTTCAAAAACAAACTCTGTTGTAAGCCACACTGGGAGTTTTACTGAAGAGCGGCATGGAAACTATCTGAACAACGTATTCAACTGATTATAAACAATCAATCAACTGCTTATTACAGTCAAAATTCAACCTTTAGTACGAAATACAAAGTAACACAAGATCGCATCCTCAAGCAGAACCAATGATTCATTCTTCAAGGAGACAAGTTGGGACCTAACAATCATGCCAGGTCTGAGACATCTTACAGCACCCAGATATATTGCCACCTGGTTCAGCATTAGATTGATTAGACCTCTCAAGGAAGATGCTCAAAAGGGTCTCTAAAGATCGACCAAGTAACCATCTCATAAGGAGATACACTATGCGTTCTGTAGCCCCTTGATAAAACCTGCAGTAGAAGACGACACGAGAGACTGTTTTCAAAGACAGCACTATCCTTGACGGGAGCTTGGGAAAACCTGCTGTCTAGGATCTTGGAGGGCAAAGCACTGAACTGTGCCAACAAAACTGCTCCTCTATACTTGGGTGTTAGAAAATTCAGATACGACATACACTGGGAGACCAAGTCAGAACCAGTGACCATGGTGCAAATGGCCTATTAGCTGACTCATATATCTCTTGCACATCCATATCTTTAACCCTATCTCTGGCTTGCTCAAGGTCCAGCTATAATCATAACACATATACACAGACATACACAGAAGGACGGATTCTGATTTCATTCAACATTAATTCAAGGCACGTGCATCATTAGAATTAACCTTCAAACAAATCACACTTCTGTCTCCATAAAAACTTAAGGAACTGAGTTTGATCATATAACCACTCGAGTTGCCAATAAATCAAAGTGTCTTCAATGCACATTCCAATTCGTTCCGCTTAGCCTATTATTTCGGCTCCAGTAACGGAACAGGTTACCCAAGCACGTTCATCCGGCCAATTTGCTTCATCTAAAATATTTTAGGCCTTGTTTTTAATGGCAGATATAAAAACAAACAAACTGTATGCCAAGCCCCAATCAATGCTGTTCCATCTTGCAGTTTTGACTTTACACGGAAGGTATGGACACTGGGTTGTAGCCAACTAAGTCCTACTCAGAGTAGATCCACTGAAATGCATGACCCTAAGTTAGTCAGGTCTATTAATTTCAGTGGGTCTACTTTGAGGAGGACTAGCATTCAATAGCATCCACTGTAATTAATTTACCTAAATTAGCCCTGTCCATCAGTTTCAAGGGGTCTACTCTGAGTAGGACTAGCATGGAATACAGCCCGCTTTAATAGATGGGTTAACTGAAAGTTGTGAGCTATGCAAATGTGGATCAGTAAGAAACCCAGTTGGCTTACCTGTTCCTGTTCCAGTGGGATCCCCCCCTTGGATCTGCAGAATCAAAATATAAGGAGAATTTAGGGTGGGAAGAAGGGATATGGATGGAACAATAGGCTGGATGGGGGCCAATAAACAGAAGCTAAATCCTGACAAGATGGAGGCCCTGTTGGTGGGTGGTTCCTGCATCTGAGAGGTCACCTGGATGGGGTTGCCCTGTCTTTGAAAGATCAGGTACACAGTATGGTCGTAGTGGTTAGAGTGTCAGACTAGGACCTGGGAAATCAGGGTTCAAATCGCTGCTTGACCATGAAGCTCACCAGGTGACCTTGGGCAATTCACTGTCTCTCAACCTAACCTACCTCACGGGATTATCGGGAGGATAAAATCGGGAGGCGGAGAACCACGTTTGTACACTACCTTGAGCTCCTTGGAGGAAAGGTGGGATATAAATGTCATACATTAAATAAATAAACAAACACACATTCCTGGATTCACCTTTGTCACTGAAGGCTCAAGTGGCCTAAGTGGCCAGGAGTGCCAACTATGGCCATTCCTGGACTGGGATAGCCTCGCAACAATGATCCATGCCCTGGTAACGTCATGCCTGGAATACAGCGATGTTCTGGATGTGGAGCTGCCGCTGAAGATGCTTCAGGAGCTAGAACAGAATGCTCCCCGTCTCTGGTAATTGAGCAGTGTGACATTTTGGAGACGTATTACGGCTAAGTTCTGATCTGCAGTGGCTGCCTATTTGTTTCCAAGCCCAATTTAAGATGTTATTGTTGACCTTTAAAGCCCTAAATGGCCCAGAGTCCCATGTTGGCTACCCTTGCATTAAAGGAAGCAAAAATACTGAGAGATCTGATGTTAGCCACATGTAGAGCCGATGCGTGGGGCAGGCAGAGGGAGCCTGCTCGCCGGCCCCACCTCTCTGCAAATAAGGCCCTTCTCATGTTTGACGGAGGTCGGAGGGGCGGAGATTAGCAGGTGCTGGGATGATGAGGCCAACAGGCACAGAGACGACAACGCTGGAGGTGGGACAAGGACACGTGGTTCTGCTCTCCCTACATGTGTTAGCCCTCCACATGGAGGGAATAGGAGCCCTAACTCCTCTTTGTCTTGGCTCTCACAACAGAATGGCAACCTTGAGGGAAGTCATGTGGGCCTTGTGAAATAGATGAATCTGCAATGACAATGCCTTGTGCTAAAAACTATTATGATTGTACATATATGCCACCTTTCCTCCAAGGAGCTCAAGGTGGCGTGTATCATTCTCCCCTTCTCCATTTTTATCCTCACAATGACCCTGTGAGGTAGGTTCAGCTGAGTGTCTAGCCCAAGATTGCCCATCGAGCTTCACAGCCAAGTGGGGATTTGAACCCTGGTCTCCCACGTCCTAGCTAAGCACTAACCCCCTTCGAGAAATGCAGTTCAGAGTCCAGTCTTCATATCACCCATCTAACCAGAGTTTCAAATGTCAGAAATTACGGGGTCTGAATGAAAACTGAGTGATGACAAAATTCTTCCTTTCTGAGTGCTTGGAAATGGTTGATGATAGGCTGATATATTCAACACGGGTTGCTAGGCAATCAGATATTGCTCTTACTCCAAAAGGGCAATTTTGTTTTCAAGGAATATTTTCTATTAACATCAGCCTAGTTTATGTCTGTTGCAAATTCTGCTCCAGGACAGTTTTTTTTTTTAAACTACACATATACACAGAGTGTTAATTAAGATCTCTTGATAGGGCTATAGCTGTCTGCTCTGGTCATAAAACATTGGAGATAAAACTTTTCCCCCTTCAATACTCACCACGAAATTACGAATTGATCTGTGAAAAATAGTCCCATTGTAGTAATTTTTCTTGCATAGTTTAATGAAGTTTTCACAGGTTTTAGGGGTCTGGAAAATAAAAAAAAATATAGCCATTTGTAATTAAAGAATGTCTTTTACATAGTAAAAACATTACGGGTTTAATACTTTTAATACTGTTTTTTACAGCTCTTTGTATCACAGAGAGACAGGCAGGCAGGAGGTAATTTGCTAGAATTATTCTGGTCTAATTTACCAACCAAACAGGGTTTCTACACAGGTCTCAACACATTGTCCTGCAACAGCATCACAGGTTTTCTATTTCCTACCAAACCGACACTAACATTTCACTATTCCCTCCCATTGCCTTTCTCTATCATTTCAATTGCATTTTTAGAGTACAACATCATGATTTAAACCATAATCTCCTGACCACACCTGATTTTTTTTTCTTAGAATTTTAAGAACCTAACAACAGCCCTGCTGGATCCGACCAAAGGCCCACCTGGTTCATCAAAGTGGCCAGCCAGATGTCTATGAGAAGCCTGTAAGCAGGGCTTGAGCGCAAGAGCGCTCTCTCCCCACTTGGGTCCCCCAGCAATTGGTATTCACGAGGTATGGTCACTCTGATCTCGGAGGAAACATACAGCCATTACGACTAGTAGCCATTGATAGTCTCATCCTCCATGAATTTGCCTAAACCCCTTTTAAAGCCTTCCAAGTTGGTCTCCATCTCATCTTGTGATAGCAAATTCCATCGTTTTACTCTGTGTGTGTGTGTTTGTGTGAAGCTCCTCCCATTTTCTGTCCTGAATCTCCCTCTGTGTAGCTGCCCTCGGTGACCCTCCAAAACATGGGCAGAGGAACGATCGTTTCTGAAAACCCTCGAGCAAGGGGCCACAAGTTGAGTTGCCATGGTGACCACTGCATCCCATAGTCAGGCAGTCATTGCAGAAGGGGGAAAGGGAAAAGCAACGCAAGAGTATGTTGTTTCCTCTGTAAAATATGGCGCAAAAATAACAGAAAAGATAATCTGTTCCCAAGTTCCTGACTGAGAGGAAGAGATGGTCTTATCTCAGCACCAGGCTTTCAAAGGCAGAAGTTATGCAAGTCTCTCTCTGCTTCTGCCATCTGCTAACCCCAGCATTACCTGAGGCCTGACCCCCCACAAGTACAGGGTGGCATCAGGGTTCAGCATCACTGGGCATGTGCTGAGGTCTATGACTTAGCAGGGGCCCCACAGCTAATCCCTGGAGCCCCCCGGCCTCACTCGAGATGGACTACAACTCCCACTATCCCTGACCATTGGTCATGCTGACTGGGGCTGATGGGAGCTGGGAGTCCAAAATATCTGGAAGGCACCATGGTGGGGAAGGCTGTGCATAATATCCAACCAAATGCAAAAGAAGTGAGTTGTGCTGAAGTCCTCCTTGTAACTAACTTGCCCTATTGAAAAAAGAGATACTGTATCCCTGGGCAACCAAATAATGATCAAGAGGCCGCAGCAGCTCCTCACCAGAAAGGGTTGCAACATTTGGGGCTTTCCCCCTTTCCCATAAAACTAGGGCCTGGGGTCATCCAATTAAGTGAAATGGTGGCCAGTTCAGGCCAGACAGAAGGACGTACTTCTTCGCATAGCATATCGTCATCACTGCCCCGAGATGCAGTGATGGCTCTAATGCAGGATCAGACAAATGGATGGCGCATGAGCCTGTCCAATACTACTAGTCTTGATGGCTGCATGTTTCCTCCAGGATCAGAGGTGTTGTGCCTCTGAGTATCAGTCACTGGGGAGCGACAGCAAGAGATGAGCACTCGCCCTCATGCCCTCCTAGTGGGCCCTCTGGAGGCATCCGATTGGCCATTGTGGAAAACACAACCCTGGGCTACGTAGGCCTTTGGTCTCATGTGGGGCTTTCCTGAAGTTCTGATGAATGCTGGAAGATTCAGGACAGACAAAAGAAAGTATTTCTTCATATAGCGCATAGTTAAACTATGGAATTCACCCATACAAGAGGCAGCAATGGACACCAACTTGGATGGCAAATCCATGGAGGATAAGGCTACCAGGGGCTACTAGCCAGGATGGCTATGCTCTGCCTCCACTGCTGGAGATGGTATGCCTGTGAATACTGGTTGCTGGAAACCACAGGAGGGGAGAGTCCTCTTGCACTCGGGTCCTCCTTGCGGGCTTCCCATCTGACTGGCCACAGCGTCCCGTGAGAACAGGACGCTGGACCTGATGGGCCACTGACCTGATCCAGCAGGCTCTCCTTTTGTTCTTATAAGCACAACTAACTTTCTCTGAACTGGGTGATTACGTTTTAAGCGGTGAATGACGGCGTAGTTAAAATGGAAGGTGGGCAAACATGAACGCGCTTGCTTTATGAATCAGAAAGAGAACAGGCAGCTTTTAGCAAAAGTTGGTGCACGGCCTGAAAGAAGAGGAGACACAGTCGGGGGAATAAACTCATTTTGTGAGAACTTTTTTTTTCAAAAAAAAAGAAAAAGGAAAATGAAATTAGCTTGAAGCTGAAGTGCCTCAGAGAATACAATGTCCCATTTCTGCATTCGGTAGACTAATAACAAAACCTACTGAATGTTGATAAGAGACAAATTGCTTCTTTACTTCGGAACTGTTCTATGGGCTGCTGCAGCAGCTCGGTAGATGACGACAACTGTTTCCCTGCAATTTCCCTCCCCTCTCCCTTTAAAAGCTATCAACTCGTTCCCATGGCCACTGTGCACATCCTGCAAGGCGTACGACGCTCTGGCAAGGAAGCGGTTTCTTAGCAACATTACCAGGATGAGTTAAAAACCAGCCCAAGCTTCTTCTTTTTTCCTCCATCAGAAACAGAAGCCAAGTTCATCATTCTGGCAGGTAAAGAAATGGCACCTTTATTGCGTCATTACGTAGGTCAGAATTTCTCCATTACTTTCATTCAAAACGACAACCACCACCTCCCTTTGCTCAACTACTGGAAGCAAAGGATGCTGGGGAAAAAAAATTCCATCTTCACAGTTGGCTCCCGATGTTTCGAATGTTACCACTGGGATTTGGTCTCCTCAGATGTCTGTCTGCTTCGCCCTCCATGGGTATTAACACCCGAGAGGGATGAGAAACGTGCAAGGTCCTCTCGAACGTTGCGATGGGACAGGGACGGAGCGCCTGTGGTCCTCCAGATGTCGTTGAACTCCAATTCCCACAAGTCACAGCCAGCACGGCCAAAGGTCAGGGATGATGGGAGTTACAGCCCAACACTGTCTGGGAGGCCCACAGGTTCCCCATCCCTGTGACAGGAAGAGGATGGGTCCTTCCCAGGATTTGAGTGGAGAAGGAGGGATTAAAGAAGCTGGCATCTGGGCACTTCCATCCTCTATATTTCAGGGCCAGGTTATGGCTGATCCTCTGATCGACTGCAAGGATGGGACCCTGTGTCTGTGACCCAAGGCGGGATTACTGGTTTATTTGTTTTATCTCCTTCCTTTCCTTCAAGGTACTCAAGGAAGAATGCCTCCCCCCATTTAATCTTCACAACAGGGTTGTTAAAAGGCATGGACCCCCAGAAATAAATAAATAAAGTGCAATTTATTTTGTTGCCTTGGAAATCGTTTTGTGTGCGCGCCTGGTCCACAAGCCCCATGAAGCTCATCCATAGAACACAAGTTAAGAACCCTGGCCGAGATCCTGGCATTTGGGTTTGGGGCTAGAGTCCACGCTACCGCATGTGTCATTTGATTGCTCCCCTATGTTTTTTTTAAAAACCTCCCTGCAAGCAGAACACTAGCACAACACCCTGGGTAATAACCCATCTCCCTAAAGTGCTGGTTTTATTCTTGTGGAGAGTTGCTTTTTAAAACATAGGGAGCATTAAAAAAGAGCATCTGAATCTGCTGGTTGAAGCGGTGCAGTCCACTCTTGCCAACTATTCAACTCAGCCATCTCATTCCGTTGCGTGTCTGTCGACCAGGACTACATCATCAGCTCTCAGGGGCCAAAAGAGACAATTATGCACACACCTGTGTTATTGCCATCGTCATTCTCGTAATGGTGATGGATTCTAAATTGTTGGATTTCAAATTGTGGTTAAGCTGCTTTGGGAGCTGATCTTGACGGAAAAGCATGCATAAATAAATTAAACAGACAAGCTTTCCTCGCAGCCAAAAGGGTAAGGCTCGAGCCAGATAAAAATCCATTTCTACCCAGACATGCCAAGTCTACTGATTTCAACATTTCAGCCAGCAGGCTACTGAAGTGCCTGCCTTTCTACAGCCCTGCTGCTTTTTTATCAGTTGCTGGGGCTTTCAAATGCAAAACGTGCCAGCACGTCCAGTTGATAGATTGAAAGCCCCGTTATCGCTGTGCGCCTTGAGGCACTCCCCACCCGCACAGGATATTTTCCATCAATGCTGTCCAATACCGATTGCTCCGGCATGCCTGTGGTCAGGTGATGCAGTGGAAGCTGCCTTATTCCGAGACAGACTACTGGTCCCATCTAGCTCAGTATTGTCTACACTGACTGGCAGTGGCCCTCCAGGGTTTCAGACATGGGTTCTCTCCCAGCCCAACCTGGAGATGTCATTGGGGATTGGACCTGGGACCTTCTGCATGCAAGGCAAATGTTCTGCTGCTGAGCGACAGCCTTCCCGCAAGGAATCTGATTTGGGTAGCTTAAGTCTCACCTTCCCACTATACAAGAATGCTCAAGGTGGCTCACACAGGAAGATGCCTTCTGTTGAGCCAGGCCTTTAGTGTCTCTAGGTCAGTATTGTCTACACTGGCTGGCAGCCAATGTCAGACTAGGGACATTGCAGGCCCTACCCAGAGATGCCGTGGATTGAATGTGAGCTCTGCCACTGAGCTACGACCTTCCCCAGGGCCTGCACGGGAACATAGGAGGCTGCCTTATACCAGGTCAGACCATTGGTCCACCGATATCAGTATTGTCTATACTGACTGGCAGCAGCTCTGCAGGATTTCAGGCAGGAGTATCTCCCAGCCCTACCTGGAGATGCCATTGGAGATTGAACCTGGGACCTTCTGCATGCAAGGCAGAAGCTCTTCCACTGAGCTATGGTCCTTCCCCATGAGCTCCACACGGTCCTTCAGCTCCACGACTTGCGTCTGCTTTTCTCAGCTGCCCCATTTTTCTCCCCTCTTCTCCACATACTGCATTAACTCTGACAAGACACCCTTCAACACTTCTTGGCTCGCAAATGCTGCTCAGGTGCATGTCAGGCTCCTCTGGGTAGGCAAAAGGCTGGTTAAAAGTTTGGCCAGATTTCAACACCACCACCGTCGCCTCCCTGAAAAAGGAAAGCAGCAAACGGCTCAAGACCCATGTCGGAGGAGGTACCGGGAAGGGGGGTGCGCGCAATTGCAGTGCCAACAAAGCTCTTGAGAACGGCATCCTGAAGGACTCTCCGCATAACGATAACAAGGTACCAGATGCTTCTGGACATGCCGCTCCAGGAATTTAGGCACATCCCCACTCCCCAAAAAGGCAGAAACAACACTGGCCAAAGAAGCCGCCCTTGGAACGGTGTCTGCATTGTGACATCCCTCTAAATCGGTGATTCAAAACAGGCTGCTCATTCTGGCGCTGCTCCAAATAACTCCATAACCTGGCATCCCCCTTTGGCTCTCATCTGAGTGTTACTCAACCGACGAAGAGAAAAACAGGTCAGCTTCCAAACTCTTGACAAAGGCCCCCGAGAACTACCCCAGCACAAGGTGGTGCCGGAATGCTGACATCATCCTTCGGAGTCATTACCGACTCATCATGTGCTGAGCCGATGCCACCCGCACCCACCTGTTGCAAGCTTCCACTTGGGGGAAAGACACATGGACCGGAGGGCGGGCTGGTGAACAGCGTCCCACTTCATCATTTCTGCTCCCATCCACCCTTACCCAGGGAGGCCCTGCTAGCAGTCCATATGCTGCCAAATCATGGGACATGACTTCTCTCTCTGTTGCTGTTTTACGGTGGTTCTATTATAATCTCATAAGCCTTTATTTTGTTTTCTTACTATTTAAATTGTCTGGGTCTGGGTCGGAATTGCTTAATATGTTTTTTAATAATGTTTTTAACCCTTTTTTAAAAAGTTTTTAAAAATGTTTTTAACGCTGTTTTGTCTTAATGTATTTGAATATTTGTTTTTATGATGTTTTAAAGTGTTTTTAGTGCCTTGTTTGCTGCCCTGGGCTCCTGCTGGGAGGAAGGGCAGGATGCAAATTAAATTGTACTCAGTTTTCCCCCCCCCAACGTAAACAACGAAAGGCAGATTTCCCTTCCCAATTCCTTTCCCTCTTTAATGTCTCCCTGGATTCTCATCACCGTTAAGGCAATTAGCACATGGTAGTTCACATAGTGAGCCCTACTGATCCTAGCCTTGCAGGCCAAATCTGACAGGTGGGTGAGGCTGTTTGCCTGTCAAACACCTGACATCACAATGAGGCTACGTGACTGGGCGCCATGAAGTCTCAAAGTCAGGACTTCAGGGCACCATGCAGGGCTTGCAAAGAGTCTTCATCGGCCAAAGCCTGCTTTCTCCAGCCAGGGCATAGCAATAAATGCGCTTATTCATGAGTAAGAGAAAGACCTTTGTTAAAGCAAGAGTACGTTACAGGTACAGCAGCAGCAGGCAAGAGCTAGCTCAGTCCCAGAGCTCCTAGATGGAGGACTTAACCAAGCTACAGGAGCAAGGCCGAGAGTCCAAGGTCAGGGCACAAAGTTCAAAACTGTACAAGAGGAGAGACGTGGCCCCGGCAAGTTCTCACACCCACTGGTAAGCTTTATAGCCAAGGTGGAGTGCATGCCTGACTCGTGAGAATCAGCCTTGTGAGAATGTCTAGCCTGCAGGCCGATACTGTGTCAGGGCAGGTGTGTCGGTTTTAGAGATGTAAAGGCCTAGAAAAATCTAGCGGGGGGAAAAAAAAAAACCAGCCCTGGTTTTCTTCCGATTTCCCTCCCGGGCTTTCACATCTCTAGTCTATTCCCACCTGCAAAGGCATCTCCCAGCCCTGGGTGACAACGCCGGACCTGCCTCCTCTGAATCCTGTCTGGCCCTTCCACGGATGTGGCTCTGACCTATCCCCAGGCTCTGACTGTCGGGGGGAGGGGGAAGGAGCAGCTGGGACTCCTCTTCCAGCATTACTGTCTGATGGGGTGGGGTCTCCCCAGACAGGCTTCACTCAGCTGTCTCAGCCTCCCCTCCCCATTCCTCATCTGCCTCTTCCATCTCCCTCCAGAACCTGCCATCCCAGGCCTGGACACCCTGAGCAGCCGGTGACCACTGACAGCCACATTTCCACCTGTGGGCAGGTGGGTGTGGTTTTGGGGAAAACATCTTCGTGGGCCAAATCTGAACACCTGGGGGGGGCAACTGTGGCCCATGGGCCAAAGGTTCCATACCCAGGCTCTATGTGCACTCATGCACACAAAACCTTGATAACACAACAAAAAGCAAGCACATGGCCCATTGTGTTATTAGTTGTTTTTACCAGGTCTGCGGCAGAATAATAAAATTTGTGACAGGACAATAACACAGCCACATACCATGTCACAGTGCAATTCCAGGTTGAGATCCCCCTTGTTGGTGTGCAGACGGACGTAGCCTTTCTTCTTCACGTACCGGTATCGCACAACGTCGTCGTCAACGGCAGCTGCTCGCCAAAGCAAAGGCCGAAACGAGCCCTCGTTAAATCTCTTATCTGTCACTTGTGACCATCAACTGAGTAAGACTCCCTACTAGAGGGGACACATTTGCCCTCCAAATGAGAATCTTCAAAAGGTCAGCTGGGAATTAAGACCGCTGTCTTGTGCCTCTGAAAAGCCAAGGAACGTGACTTGAATTTGGAAGGGCCAGCTAACATTTCGTGTGGAACGTCATCATTGCCCACCAAAATTAAGGGAATTAACTTCAAGCTGAGCCACATCATGCCATGCATAATAAATGACAGGTTTAGCAGAGTTGTCAAAATTACTCTTTGCCTTTTAATTCTCTGCAACGACCTTTGAAGCTTCTTCCCCAGAATGTATTATGCTATAGGGCAGGGGTGGCGACCTATAGGGCTATCTTTTTAAAAACAGATAGTCATTGGAGGTAATTTTTAGAGAAGGAAGCAGCAGCCCTACACCATACAACTTTGTTAAACCCTTTTTTGCAGCATGCTGTAGCTTTTTGGCCAGGCAGGCTAGATCGTTATCTCCCCACACCCCTGCAGGCCAATCTTGACAGGTGGGCCGGACTACCCACCTGCCAATCATCTGACATCATAATGAATTCAGGCAACTGCCTGGTGGGTGGCTCCACCCACTTATCAAAGAGGGCTAGCAGGTTTGGGGGGAAGACTGCAACCAAGCACCATTAAGGCCCCCACCCATCAGCTGACAGGTGGGGGAGGTTCAATCCTACTTTCTGCTGGGATCAGCTGCGCCTATCAAAGCTATCCATCAGCTGTTGTCACCCGCTCATGATGTCACCTGATTGACAGGAGGGTGTAATTTCCCAAAGCGGCTTCACACGCCAAATTGGAACCCGTGGCCAGAGGTTCCCTACCCCCTGATGTAGCTGGGCCAGCTTAAGTGTGGACCAGGGCAGAGTCAAGTTGCCCAGGCTGCTCTGAACTGGATGGAATGTTTTCCATCTAATTTTATTCCCAATTTTATCTCTGGGTTAGGCCCAGAGAGAACAACTGTTCCAAGGTCACCTGGTGAGCTCCAGGGCCAAACAGGGACTTGAGCCTGGATCCACCAGATCAGACTATTTGTCCATCCGCTCCCAGTATTGCCTACTCTGGCTGGCACCCACTCATCGGGGACTCAAGTAGGATGTCACCTTTTGCATCGCCTTCTACCGAGTGATCTTTAAAAAGCTTAACTGGCGACCGAACCTGGGATTTCCTGTATACAAGGGGTGTGCTCTGCCACTGAGCAAAGGCTCCTCCTTCACACGCAAAATATAAAGCACCTAAGCAGAGCCTTGCTGGATGAGGCCAGTGGCCCATCTAGTCCAGCATCCTATTCTCACAGTGGCCAACCAGATGCTTCGGGGAAGCCCGCGAGGAGGAGGGGGGGCTGACAGCAACAGCACGCTCCCCTCCTGCAGTTTCCAGCAGCTGGTATTCAGAGACATGCTGCCTGTGACAGTGGAGGTAGAATATAGCCATCAGGGTTAGTAGCCATTGGTAGCCTTATCCTCCATAACTGTACGCAGACTTTTTTTCTATCAGAGGCACAGGTCGTGCCAAGGAATGCCCCCACCCATCCCGATCTTGCAATCTGCTGTAAAAGCTACTACCTTGCCATAGTGGGGAGGGAGGTGACAAGGTCGGTGAACCCAAATGATAACTACCTGCTTCGTGCGTCGTTTCAGGTGCCATCGCAGTGGACGTGAAAGAGGCACTCACTGTGCCCGTGGAATAATGAGCCTGTTAAAACAGACAAAATTATGCATTTATAGCACAACGTTTCCGACTGGCCTTTATTTTTAATAGAAGGCGGCTGACAGCATAGATCGCGTGAGCAATGATACAAAAACGTTTCCCCTCCAATAAGGAGTAAAAAAAAAAATCATTTAAATGTTTAACGTACCCCAACAAACATGCAAAACATGCCGCGGCCTTGAAAAGATGGAACACGGAAGGCTGCCTTATACCGAGTCAGACCATTGGTCCATCTAGCTCCATATTGTCCGCACTGACTGGCAGGGGCTCTCCAGGGTTTCGGACAGGGTTCTCTCGTAGCCCTACCTGGAGATGCCACTGGGGATTGAACCCGGGACCTTCTGCGTGCTGAGCTATGGCCCTTGCCTGAGCTCAGTACTGTCTACCCGAGGCACTTCAAAGTTCAGCCAGGGAGCAGAAATTGTTTTATTTATTAAATTTATGTTCTGCCCTTCCTCCCAGGGTGGCAAAAGGATTCAACAGTGAAAGAATTAATTTCGCTATTGGGAAAGGGTGCCGTTTTCTCACTTAAATCTAAACTGTGCCCCTCCAAGCCCATTTCCGTTCAGTTTGAACACGACAGCGGAGCGTGAGAAGGCTGACCCACATCTACTGCTCACGTCTTAGGGTTGAAAGCTGCTGTTCTGCTCACACAACAGACTTTAAATTTTATTTTGCTTGCTCAACGGATCTTTCCTGCACCAAGTTTGGGGGGAGGGGAGAGGGAACTCCCGTTGCACGCATAGAACTATGTTTGTGCAGCGCTAGAAATGCCCCCGTGTGTGCGATCCTATGCAACATGCAGTGCTGATTGACGCTATTTCTTTTCAGGTGATTATAATATAAGCAGTAACACCCTGATGCCCAACCAAACTGGGGAATCTGCATCCCAGAGTGGCATGAAATCAGTGACACCATTGCTATAAAGCAAAATCTCACACAGCAACATTTCTGATCTTGAACCGGGGCTAAAGAACTTTCGGTCCTCCAGATGATTATTTAAAATTTATTTATTTATTACAAATATATCTACATGGAAAAAGAAGAAGGTGAATAGCAAAAATAGCTCCCACTACCTGAAGGCACAAACAAATTCTACATCTATTGTACTAAAATCCCTTATATCTCAGGCCAATATTACACAGTCTAAAAAGATCTTAGGCTCTCTCTCTCTATTACATACATTATAAACGTTGGAAGGAAAAATCTCAGCCTGATATAGTGCTCACAGGAAGGCACAGATCCATCCACATTGTATGGAAGACCCAGGTGAGTAGGAAAATAAATATGAAAACTATTATAATTTGAATTCAATTGGTCTGTTCAGTCTGTTTTGAGCTGCGACTTTGTAACTGAGCTGCAATTCTCAGGATTTTCTAATGCTCAGATGCATTAAAGCCCGAGGCTGTATATTGGCCATCTCGAAATTTATGGGTCTTGGATAGTCACCAAGTGGTATCAAGGATAGCTATATCAATATTTACTTAAAACAGCCCTAGATAGTGCAGCCAATGATCATGGATGATAGGAGCTGAAGTCCAACTGCACTGGGAGGGCCACAGGTTCCCCATCTCTGCCTTAAAATATACGGTGCAATTTCTGGTCCTCCAACTGCATCAGAGCATAAGTCTCCCTTGCCTCTTGGAATTCCTTCCACCCAGGGCCAAACTAGATGCAATTCTATTCACAGTTAGGCAATTAGCAGTAGCTTAAACAAGTAGTACAGAGCCGACAGAAGCGAAGGGTGCTTTCACTTTCCCCTAACACCAATAACCCAGACCAGGGGGTCCCTGGGCTATCTATTTAGTTTTCAAAAACCATTCACACAATTTCTAAGGGAGCGGAAGCAGGAGCCTCCGATATAAACCTGCTTTCTAGCACAAAGTAAATTTTGATGGTGCAACTACTGACAAGCATGCAGGCCAAGGTCCCAGCCAATCAACAGCTATTGGGGAGAAATCAATCTGCCGCTGATTAGCTGGGCTCCTTCCCTGCTGCTGCTGCATTCAGTGTCTCTTTTTTAGACCAAAAATCCCTCTCGTCCTCCTAGATTGCCATTTAGAAGTGGCCCTTCACAAATCAGCAGTCAACTTACTGCATTCAGCTTGTCCACCTTTTTCTTCTCTGGAGCCCTCATTGTTGCCGCCAGAACTTCATCCCCTTTGAATTCTTTATAAAGTTCTGATAACGTTTCTCGGGTCTCGACATTTGCATTTTTCAGGTAATAAGACGGGTCCGATCTTGCTTTTTCCTCGTCTGCAAAACAACGTTTTGAGTGACAATGGAATACTGTAGTGTTCCGTATCTGACAATTAAAATAAAAATATAGCACTATCTATTCTTCCCCCAAAGAGAGGCGGTGCATATGTGTCAAGGAGATTCTGAAGGCACCAAACTATGGATGCATTTGAACATCATGCTAAACCATAGTTTAGTGTGACAAAGAAAGAGCCTAGGTGAGCTTTAGGCTTGTGCATTTCCCCCTTGCCTATTGTTTTGTGTTATTTGTGGTATTTGGGGAGCTAAAGTTTTAAAATGCTTATAAATAAACAAATGGGCACCTGGGCGTTACGCCTCCAACTTAGTTAGTTAGTTAGAACTAGGTTTGCTTTTCTATCTACTATGTATTTCTAGAAATAAAGAAGCTTTTCTTATTTTACTAAGTCTCAAGTCTCAGTGATGCTGATGCAGGGTAAAAGCCTGCTTCTTTAGGCAAACGCACGCACCGGCTGGCACACTCGCATTTCAACATCTGCTGTTACTCTGCTGCTGTGGTGTTGCTTTAAGGTATGCATATAAATAAATGCATATAAATAAATGCATATTAAGGTATGCATATAAATTAGAATGGCATTGACTTGATGCTGAAAACAAGGGTGCTGATGGCACCAGGTAAGCCTGCCAGGGAGGGCACTAAGGTAGGAGCTGGTCCATAGGGGGCACTTTGCCAAGGGCCCTTTCCTGCATGAAGCAGGTTTTGCTGTGATGGTTGTTCCGCTCGCTTTTCATCCGCTGTTATTATCTTTTCCTTCATTGTTTCCTTCGGCCCTCTTGACATTTGCTCTTACCTGGATCAGTCACTTTCAAGTTGTTCTTAACGTGGAAAAAGCTGGAGACGTTAAATTTGTCCACATTGGTGGGGTCCTGAAAAAAAAAAAAGGAAAATAGAAAACACAACGCAAAAGAATGTAAATGTTGGGCCATCTTGAAATCTTGAGTTGAGCAACTGGCAATTCAACCACCTTTACGCTTCTTTTTTGTGAGGAGGCTTGGTGGATGGAGGGGTTGTGTTTTCTCTAGCTACTGTTTTAATTAAACTCTCCATTCTAGGGTACTCTATTTGAGTGTGATGAAACTTGAACCAATGGGGTTCCAAAATAATTTGATGATTTTCTAGAGGAGTGTGTGTGTACATTGTGTATGTGTGTATATATTCATCTTTTTATATCTATATACACAAACACACATCTATGTATGTGTAAAATCTAATACGGTAGTATGAAGAGCATCCAGTTGCCTGAAGACCAAAAGCAACACTGGGAGAACTGTCTAATATGTCGATATGAATGCAAATTGGCTCAGTCAAGATGAATGCAGCATTGTGACTTTAGATAAGAAACCGTCCAATATTCCATCACCGCTAACGCACTAGAGAGCGCCAACTGCTCCATCTCTCATTAAATGACATAATTATGTCTTTCATTCATCCCTGAAATTGTTTGCTTTCACTAGTGAATAAATCTTTAGTTTTACGGCTGGCAGTAAAACCAAGAGACAGTTACGAAGTCAAGCCATGCAAGCCAGCACACAAACAACCATCCGCCACGGGCTCCCTTTCTTTTCTCTTTCTACATGCTTCAAATTATTTCCCTTTGTTTTCTCCTGGTCCTTCAAGAGCCGGACGACAGCTGAAGAAAACGGATCTTCGTTGCTCGGAATGCAGACCGGGAGTGGCTGGCATGGAAGTTGCGTGGAAAAATTATTCTGGAGCCTGTTCTGTTCCTATCCACGTTTTATGGCTTCCATAGATGTGGAAGAGAGATGTGGTAGGTCAACGGTGGGGCCCCTCGGGCTCAAGGGCCATGTGCCCCTGGAGGCCTCTTTATTTGGCCCTTGGAACTCTCCCAAGGCCTGATCCCACTCCAGCCACACTCCTCACCAGCCCAGCTTCACACCCTCCTTGTCACTGTGTGGTCCGATGCTGGATCCCACCTGTTGGAAGTGGGGCAAGAGCAACTCCTGTTTTCTTCTTTTGTTTGTGCTCCAGAGGGAAGATAGAGCTAGGGTCCTCCAGATGGATAGGCTTGTTTACCTTTACCTGTGATGCTCTGACTGACCTCCTTCTGTAGCTACTGTGACGTCTTTAAGGAAGCTTACCTGACCCTCCTCCTTCTGCCCTTTCCACTCCTTTGTCCTCCAGCTGTCCAGGAGAGAGGAGACATCCCTTTGTCTCTGCTCTCTCCAAGTACGGGGCTAACTCCCGCACCTGGGCGTTACGCCTCCAACTTAGTTAGTTAGAACTAGGTTTGCTTTTCTATCTACTATGTATTTCTATAAATAAAGGAGCTTTCCCTATTTTACTAAGTCTTAAGTCTCAGTGATGCTGATGCAGGGTAAAAGCCTGCTTTCTTAGGTAAACGCACGCACAGGCTGGCACACTCGCATTTCAACACCTGCTGTTACTCTGCTGCTGTGGTGTTGCTTTAAAAGAAATTAAGCACACAAATTACACACAGCACCACACCACCCAGAAAGTGACAAGGTGAGGCTGGTCAAAGGTTGCTGGACCACGGACAGCCCCAAGTGAGCTACGTGCTCCAACAAATGTTGGGAGCAGACTGGGGCCTTTTATACCTCTGTCTACAGCCTCCCTCCTCTAGACTCCCTCGTATAGAACTCTAGAGCCTTAAAGGGCCAATCCTCTGGCCAGAAGACGAACACACCTCTCCATTCCATACTCATACCTAAGCTTGGTCATTGTATACCCCCCCCCAAAAAAAAGAAATCAGTCAGTGGTATAAAAACAAATGGCACTGAATCTAATACTAACAATCTGCAGTGCCTCTTGGCAAATATTATAAAGGTGTTGCATTCAAAAACTGGTGGCAGCTTTATACCATGGGGCCATCTCTTGAAGGAAAGGTTTGCCTCACATGCAATCTAGCAATAAACACAGTGGGTTTGGGGGTATCACAGGATCGCCCAGAGATAACAGTGGCATATTGTGGAGTGGGAACAAAAATATTACACGTAAAGGTTGGGAGGTGATGAATAGCCTCTGCACATGTGCAAAGGGTAGATTTACAGTGCACAGAGGCAGACATCCCCCTCGTCTGCTGCAGGAAGTCAGGGATAGGTGGATGGGGATGTCAGTCCCGTGTGCTGTCGGACTGATGATGTGGGGTGCAAAGCATCTGGTTCTTCAGGCTCAGGGGAAGGTGCCCGTGAACATCCAGACTCTGGCCCTACAGGCCCTGGGGGTTCAGGAGGTTCCTCTGGGAGTTCCTGTCCAACAGCCTCAGGTGCAACCACCTCCCTGCCTTCAGCAGTTGGCTCTGACCCAGCTCCTCATCTGGTGTGCCTGCAGCCTCCGCCTCCAGTTCAACTGCTGGATACAGTGGTCATGGCACTATTTGAGTGTTTTTGCCTGGCTTGGAATGTGTCCTTAAACTCTGATAAAATCTCTCGCTTGCCTGGACGGAGGACAGAGGGGTGGTGGGTGAGCATGCGTAGAAACTACCCTACTGTAAAATATACATTCACTATAAATTGTTGCCTCTGGCCCCAGCCGCCACTGGGATGTGGCCCCTGGAGGATTGCCCAGAACGGAATGTGGCCCTCGGTCTGAAAAGGTCTCCCTGCCCCTCTTATAGATTTGCCTTGCCATGAGGTCTGATATCAAGATGGCAGATCTCATTTACTAAAATAATAGTAAAAAAATAAGAATCCCTTCCCCACATATCTTGGGAAATGATGCTTGCAGGAGCATAAACCGATTGAAAGCTATAGGTGTGCAAGGGGGGTTTAAAAGCCCAGAACACTTGAACCTTGGAAGAACCAAAGCCCCGACATAAAGAATGAGCAAAGTATTAAGCACAGCAACAGATTTAATTCCTGCTTTCGAAAATCCGATCGGGGTGGGGTGGGAGGCTTGGACAAGTTGACACGTGAGAAATGTCTGCGTGTCATGAACACCAAGTTGGGGGTTACAGCGTCATTGGCTAAAGGAGCCAGGCTAGGTTCTGAGCAATAAGCCCAGCGTTGGGGCTTAGGGAACCCTTGCACCCGAGCGGGGTGAACCGGTCACTTTCAAGTTCTCCATTTCTCGTTTTCCACGCTTAAGTTCAGTTCTCCACATTTCCACACCTGTTTGTGATTACTATAAACCGCCATTTTTCCGCAAATGTTCTCCAAATACACACATTCTTCTATGTACTTTTACCCTATATTCTCACTTTTGCAAAGCTATTGCACTCAGGTCCTGCTCGTGAGCTTCCGATAAGCATCAGGATGGCCCCTTTGTGAAAACGACGGTGGACCAGATTGGTCTTCCGCCTGATCCACCACGGCTCTTCTTATGCTCTTAAGCGGATTGGACACATTCATGGAGGATAAGGCTATCAGTGGCTACTAGCCACGATGGCTACGTTCCACCCCCGTTGTTGGAGGCAGTATGCCATTTACTGGGAATCACCAGCAGGGAAGAGTTGCTGTTGCACTCCTGCTCCGCTTGCGGGCTTCCCATTGAGGCTTCAGGTTGGCCACTGTGAGAACAGGATGCTGGACCACATATCGGTCTTTGGTCTGATCCAGCAAACTCTTCTTATGTTCTTAATCACAAACACACCGCGCTGAACTTGCAAATAAGGCTGGGGGGGGGGTTGTGTGTGTGGAGGAGCTGTCATTGATACTTCTTGAAGGTGCGCCAGTTGCTTACGTATGTCTGGTGCAGATGTAGGTAAATAATGGCCTTACTACTCCAGCTCCACAGGCTTGTCTTCATAACATGAAACATTTACTGTCAATTTTACCATGTTTTATACTATGAAGTTGTAAGCTGCCTGCAAGCGTCAGCGTGGTGTAGTGGTTAAGGTGGTGGACTACGACCTGGGAGACCAGGGTTCAAATCCCCGCACAGCCATGAAGCTCACGGGGTGACCTTGGGCCAGCCACTGCCCCTCAGCCTCAGAGGAAGGCAATGGTAAACCCCCTCTGAATACCGCTTACCATGAAAAGCCTATTCATAGGGTCGCCATAAGTCGGAATCGACTTGAAGGCAGTCCACTTCCATTTAAGCTGCCTGCAGAACTTTCTGTTAGAGGGGCAGGTGTGGGAGACCTCTGGCTCTCCAGAGGTTGCTGAACGTACAATCCCCATCCTCCCTGCCCATTGGCCAAGCTTGCTGGGGCTCCTGGGAGTTGTAGTTCAGCAGCATCCAGACCCCTGATCTAGAGGAAGGTGTGTAAAATATCAGAATGAGAGGCGAGGATAAAGGAGGCAGGTCTTTTTATTGGTTGGCTTGAGAGCTTTCAGTATTCGCTTCCCTGCCCCACTTTCATTCAGCTCCATCCTGAGCTACTGGGCAGTGCTAGACTCTGAACCTGCGGCCCTCCAGATGCTGCTTGACTACAGTTCCCATCATCCCTGGCCATTGACCATCCTTGCTGGGGCTGATGGGAGTTGTAGTTCAGCAACATCTGAAGGGCCACAGGTGCTCCAGCCCTGTTAAAGGGCAGCCGATTAATGCTGTAAAATTAAATAAAAAAACAGGAAATCTCTGGGGCATAAAGCTTGAGGTTATGGCTGCCTGGGCATGCTCTTTCACCCCTCTCCTGCAGCATAAGTAGGCATGCATTTGCTAGAGCAAATCTGCACATCTCTGCAAGCGGACTGCATGCCCTAGGCCAGGGAAAATCTCTGCTGAGCCTCAAAAGTCAACTGCTTGGGATGTAAGCTTTTCCTCTGCTTGAATCCTGGATTTATTATATAAAAATGGGTTTTGACAAGGTGATGCCTGCAAGGATGTACGAACCTCCATGGCTAGCCAGTGGTTTTGGGGGAGAAGGTGGGAATAAAGCACCAAAATGAAATATATGTAAATATGACAGTAGTAATAATAATAATATTTGTTTTAAAAAATCTTACCTGTAGTATGATAATATCTTGCCTAATAAAGGGTTCATCAGTTAATAGATCCTTGTAGGTTTTCGTCTTTATGTTCAGCTGTTCAACTGCCTTAAAAAAGTAAGACACAGGAAAAAAATGTGAAATCAGAAACGATGTCCCAGATTTCCAGTGATTTGGAAAGATAAGCATTACTTAAATTTAGTGTTTGGTCTACATTAATGCATTTAAGATTAGTATTCTACCACAGATAATATATATACTTTGTGGTATTTCACCATATATTTCCCAAGTATAATTTCAAAAGATTAATGAGATACTCAGGAAATAACTCACTGAAGAGAATGCTGTTGCTAATATTAGGTGTTTTTAATTTTTCCAAATATTAACTTATCTCATAAAGCGTATTTGTTAACAGGTACAAATAATTGGCAAGTTTCTCCTTCTATGAATAGCCCAGCTTCGGCAAATTTTGAGATGGCTTATTTAACACACCTCTTTGGATGGCTGCTGTTGGGGTCTGCATACAAGAAAAAGGAAGGAGCTGTATCACCTTCAATTTTAGCAACTAGAGAGGCATGGCGTATTGCCAGTTACATTTTGACCCATATACCCACATTAAACTGGAGCAATCCAGATTTGAAGATAGAGAGGCAGCCTTTTTTTGTGAAAGAAATGTTGAATGTGGATTGTTTACACTAGATAGGCTCAGATGGAGAATTTTTGTCATTTCCTGTTTTACAGCTGAAGTATCAATTAACGACGACTGCAGAATAGCAACGGCTAGTTACAACATTCGCTAGTGTCTATTTATGGCCCACCTGCTCTGAGTGCTTTGGCAACCCCCAAACTGTTGGAGGGAATCATTAGATCCTTACTGAAAGGTGCACGCATAATAGTTATTTATAGATGCTTAATGGATCTGGGTACGGTAGAAGTTCAGGAACTCAGAGAGGTGTGGAACGGGGAGTTAGAATGTATCATACACCCTAAACAATGGAAAATGGCATTAGAATCTATGTAGACTGTTTCTTTAGACCTGAAATTGAGATTGATCCAGCAAAAATTAATATTTGGAGTATACTGGACTCCACAACGTTTGTATAGAAAGGCACTGTCCAATACAGATTGATGTTGGAGGTGTGATGCTGAGAATGCCTCGTTGAGGCAAATCATGTGGGCTTGTCCAGTGACACATTCTTTCTGGTCTGAAGTTGTTATGCACATTGATTTTGTACCAGCAAAATCTTTGATATTTGTAGATGTCCATGCACTTTTAAATTATATTCCTGTAGCATGGCGATTAATGGCAGGATAACAAATGTGGATTTTGCAAGCCCTTATGATTAAAAGACTTATACTTCTAACCTGGAAGGATAAATACCTGCAGTCAAGTAAGCTACATCTGAACGTATTTCATCCAGATGTCAGTTTTGCACAGATACTTATTTGGACATCTGGAGGGCTTATACTAACTTACATGTTTAACTTAAGAAGCATATACTGGCGGTTATTGTATCTGTAATGTAAATTAATGCTGGCTTATTGCAACTATTAGTATTATTTACATACTCCTTTTTTATTTTATTTATTTTTCTATCTTTAACACTTTATTTTATTTTCCTTTTCTCTTCTTTGTTAAATTTGTAAATAAAAATTGATTAAAAAATAAATGTTATTCCACTGTCTGGATGTTGTCAGGACTCCAACTCCCACCAGCCCTAGCCAGTAGCGCCAATCAAGGGATTCTGGGAGTTATAGCATAGCAACACCTGGAGGACCACAGGTTCCCCACCCTTACTAAGGAAAAAAAAAGGCATTTGGTTCTGGTTGTTTTGGGTGAAGGGGAAAAATGAAAACACTTGACTTCTAAATCACAGCATTTTAAGAGATCGGTTAATCCTTGCATTAAGAATACTGTAGCGACAGTCAAGTCTTCACAATATTTATAGGGGTTAAAACCTCATGAACCTAAACTGGATTACACCTCGTAAAAAGTCACAGTTGCATGTTGACGGCTAACACATGGATGGGGGGGAGGGGCCACACAGCTGGGCCTGCCTCTGACACTGCATGGGTTGCCAACTCTGTCCCCAAGGTCCATGGGAAGTGGTGCAGCCCGACGGGACCATGCGTCACTGATCCTGAAAGCGTTACACTGGTTGCCAGTGAGCAATCAAGCCAAGTTCAAGGTGATGTGCTAGCATCTAAAGTCCTAAATGGCTTGGGACCTAAATGGAAATGGACTGCCTTCAAGTCGATTCCGACTTACGGGCAACCCTATGAATAGGGTTTTCGTGGTAAGTGGTATTCAGAGGGGGTTTACCATTGCCTTCTTCTGAGGCTGAGAGGCAGTGACTGGCCTAAGGTCACCCAGTGTGCTTCATTTTTATTTTATTTATTTATTTGTTTCATTTTTAGACCGCCCATAGCTAGTAGCTCTCTGGGCGGTGTACAAAACAGATTAAAAATACAATATTATAATAAAATCAATCACATATATCAACAACAATATTAAAATAAAACATAGACATAAACATTAACATTAAAAACATTAAAAAGCCTGGGAGTACAGCCAGGTCTTAACCTAGCGCCTAAAAGAAAGCCCCGTAGGCGCCAGGTGTATCTCTTCAGGTAAGCTGTTCCACAATTCGGGGGCCACTACAGAAAAGGCCCTAGATCTGGTAACAATCCTCCGGGCATCCTGGTGAGATGGTACCCGGAGGAGGGCCTTAGATACTGAACGAACTGTGTGGGGTTTCGAACCCTGGTCTCCCAGGTCGTAGTCCAGCACTGGGACCTAAATGCACCTTCCCCAATATCAACCATCTTGGATCCTACGATTGGCAGGTGAGGCCTTGTTGGTGGGGCTGGCTGCTTCGCACTCACCCGTGACAAGGCCTTTTCAGTGGTGGCTCCCTTCCCAAGTGAGATGTGTCTGTCTCCCTTATCTGCTTTTAGGACGAATTTTAAAACATTCCTGTTTACCCAGGCTTTTGATGGCTGATAATGAATGTGTGTAGGTAGATGTTGCAAAGGGGCGCCTACACCTGAGTAGCAAAATGTGCACAGGCATGCTGCCTGATTGATGGATCGCATGGAGAACCTTCGTGCATTTGGCTACTCTATTGTAGGGGCACTTTTTGCCTGTTTGTCCACATGTTGGGTGCAAGATCAGCAGTGCGCGTGAGACACATTGGGGGTGTGCCCAATGCACAGTTGTGCCCTCCCCTTATCCAAGCGTTATTCTACGCGTGGCTAAGGCAGAAACAGGGCTTTAAAAAGGGCTTTGGATTGCAAAGCACATTTACATCCTTGCTGACAGCAAGGAGAGGTGGCTTTCTTGTCAAGGGATCAGCATGACAAGGGAGCAATACACCATTCTGAATCACAGCTAGGATTTTGATAAGCAATGCTGCTGGGTATTTTCAAGCCTGGATGCTTTTCTACCTGCCATTGTGCTCTGCAATGTTCAGTGTTTCGTTTTCACAACCAACCCAGTGCAGTTAACAAAAGGGGTCAGGAGGTGGCTGCGCAGCAAGAATTTACATCAAAGGCGAGAACATCTCAACACCCAGAGCTCCAACAGGAACAAGGAACGCTGCACGTGGAAGTACAAGCACTTGTCGTTTATACCTTATATCTCTGCTATCTTTTTGGCGCCTTTTGAAGACTTTCCTCTTTCAACAAGCCTTTTAAGTTGAGACCTATCCCAGTCTGTGTCTGTGTTAGAATTCCTTGATAATATGGTTTTTAATAATGTTTTTAACTCTTTTTTTAAAGATGTTTTTAAAGCTTCTTTAAAATGTTTTTAACATTGTTCTGCTTTAATGTATTTTAAGGTCTGTTTTTATGATGTTTTAAAGTGTTTTTAGCCCTTCTGTTTGCCGCCCTGGGCTCCTGCTGGGAGGAAGGATGGGATATAAATCAAATAATAAATAAATAAATAGCTACCTGCTGAGAATGACCCTCAATGCATCTGATGAAGTGGATTCTAGTTCACAAAGGTTTATGCTACAATAAATTTGTTAGTCTTAAAGGTGGCACAAGACTTTTTTTTTCTATAACCGGGCTAACACTTTGGAAATACCTGATATTAGGAATCTATTTATTTTGGGGGTGGGTGGGAACAAAACTTTCATGAAACTACTGTTTTGTCTGCTTTTTTCACTGTCTAACTTTCACATCTGTACATACAGATTGGGAATACCATGGTCTGAATGACCCTGACTTTACTGTTCAGTGATACATCTTTGCATTTGAGGACCTTTTCTAGTTCTTGCATAGCTGCCCTCCCCAGTCCTAGCCTTCTTCTGATTTCTTGACTATTGTCTCCATTTTGGTAAATGACTGTGCCAAGGCACTGATAATCCTTGACAAGTTCAATGTCCTCATTGTCAACTTTAAAGTTTCGTAAATGTTCTAAAAATTGATTAAAAAGAATAAACTATCCATTTTCTTCTTCCCAGCATATGTAACAAGCTGCCACTGCCCCACATCCCCTTCCCACTGGGGACAAGCCATAGCTCAGTGAGTAGAGCATCTGCCTTGATTGCAGAAGGTCCCAGGTTCAATCCCTGGCATCTCCAGGTAGGGCTGGGAGAGACTCTCTGCTGAAACTACGGAGAGTCATAAACAATCAGTGTGGATAATATACTGGAGACAGCGAGTGTAGATGGACCAAAGGTCTAACTCAACATAAGGCGGCTCCTTTTAAAGGGGAGGACTGTGGCTCAGTAGCACAACATCCGCTTTGCACGCAGAAGCTCCCAGGTTCGATCCCTGCCATCTCCAGGTCAGGCCGGGCCGGGCAAGAGCCTCCAATCCGAAGCCTTGGAGAGCTGCTGCCAGCTACTGGGAGACGGTGGTGAGCTAAACAGATCGATTTGGTGTGGCTCGGGTTCCTATGCCTTCAGGAAAGGGTCATCGTTCTGTGGTTTCGCAGACTCTCCCATCTGCATCTCCAGGCAGGGCTGGACAAAGAATCCCTCCCTTAAACTCTGGAGAGGTGCTGCTGTTCAGAGTTGACAATACTGAGCTTGATGGGCCAGTGGTCTGACTCAGCATAAAGCGGCTTCCTATGTAACTCCTGGTGCCATGCCCCAGGGCCTTTGCTGACCTGCCCCGCATGAGAGGCGTTTAAAGTGCCATAGGGGCCTGAAGTTTGAGGGAAAAGAGGCTAGGGATTCCCCTTGCGCGAGTTTCCTTGCTTTTACACAGGGCGGGGGGGGGGAGCGACCTGCTTCGGCAGACACCACATAAAGGAAGGGAGGGAGGGTCAAGGTTGTACACTGCCTGGCAATATTTTATATGAAAGTGCAGTTTAAAAATATTTAAATAAACAGTATTTTAAAATTAAAAATAAATAGTAAAAACCCGTTTTCCCCAGTTTTTTTTTTTAATTTTTCAAAAAAAAAATCAAAAACATTTCAGGAAAAGATTGACAAATTTGGGGGAAAACAGGGAAAACCCTCCCTGATTTTTTCCGTGCCTTCACTCCTCTAAATTGGACTTTGAACCATTATTTTCTAACACAGAACTTTATAGCTGGGTTCAGCACAGAACTCACCTCATAAGCAAAGACATTTCCAGTTGTCTTGATAGCCACAATGTGAGAATTATTGGTGAACACCGTGAAGAGCACCGGACAGTGGTATTTACCTGATTCAGAGGAACAAAAGGATTCAGAAACAAACTGGAACGTCGGTCACTTAACGTGAAGGGCAGACGAAACCCACAAACCCACGTTGGGTTTATCAACCACTGTGGGCTATGTGGGTGCATCAGCCAGGAAAATGGTATTATTACACGAACTGTCTGATGTGCAGAAAATGCTAGAAGCACCTTTCTGAAGAACATATAAAATTTTGCATGTGTGTGTGTGTCTGTGTATAATAAATAAATTATCCCAACCTTCAACAAGCGCTACAGAAATGATTAAGAAATCCAAAGTACAAGTGCTTATCCAAGGGATGGCTAACAAATCCAGTGGTTCCCTCGTCCACACCTATAATCTTCAGAGCAACCAGTGGTGACTGGTTCCCATTGGGACCGATAGGGGGGAAGGCAGAGGTGCCCAAACAGTCAGTGGACCCAGAGGCAATGAGAGGCAGAGCCAAACTGTTCTAGTCGGAAGGTACCGAAGAATGACTGGCATTAAAAAAAGAAAAGTAACACATATATGGCACAGCTTTCCTCCACTACAGAAAAGAGAAATGTCCTAATTCCAATCTGGGGGTGGGTGGGGAGCACGGAGAGACATTTAGGTACATTTCTGGGCTCCTGTAATTCCTCTGCCCTGCTACCGTGTGAGTGAGAGAGAGTCAACTTTAGATTATATAAGCCATCTGGGCAATGGTCCATGTCATTCTGCGTTCTGTATAGCGTCTATCACAGTAGTCACATTTTCATACATTTTAAAGAGAAGGGGAGGGGAGTAAAGCTTTCAAAAGACTCAAGAGTGCCAACTCACCATCGCTGTTTTTAGCAAAGTTCAGTCTGATGAGCGATTTGGCCTCAAGCTTCTGCGGGGGGTAAACAAACACAGCAGTTAAATCATCTTCCCCAGCACTGACCCCAAAGAGATGCAAAAAAGGAACTATGGCATTAAGCGACTCAGAGTGTGGCACCACCACCCGTACGCAGAGAGAAAGCCACCCACCCCAAGACACAGGCCTGGATATAGGACGGCAGTTAATGGCCATTGTTCTCTTTATAAAAGCAGGGGAGGCAGACCTCTGTAGGGATGGCAAGCAGTTTCTAGGACAGGGGGGGGGGAAGTCAGGCCCAGGGGCCAAATGCAGCCCTTGAGGGCTCTCTATCAGGCCCTTGGAACTCTCTTTCCAGGCCACACACCTCACTGGCCCTGATTTTTTTTTTTTGAGATGGCGCATTGGTGGGACTTCTCCATTGGATATGTACAACACCCAGATAAAAATGTTGGACGCGAAGGAAGCACGCACCTCCAACCGTCCCCCTTTTGCTTGAAATAATTCAGGCTAGCATATCCAAAACTGAATTTAAGCACACCGTGTGAGATGGTGCCAGAGTGGAGGCTTCTTCCTCTGGGCAAGTGGGGCGTTGCCCCACTGAACCCCACCTGCCCACCTTCTTACTTACAAGTCAGGGGACAGTTCTGCTCATCACGGGTGCTGCCCCCACCTACTGTTGGTCCTCCTGCTTTCTGCCCCACCGGTCCTAATGGGCACCAGCCACCACTGGAAGCACATGCAACCCCACTATTTCACAGCTCAACAATAACAAGCTTTTAACCCCCCCCTCTCATTTTAACTCTCTCTTTTGAATTCTGTTAACGCCTTATATCAGGGATGGGAAGTTTGTCCAGCCCAAGGGCCACATTCTCTTCCGGGGAGCCTTCCGGGGTCCATATTCCAGTGGTGGGCGGGGCCAGAGGCAAAAGAGGACACTCCTACCTTTCTACAGTAGGCTATGTGCCAAAATTCATTTATAACAGAAATCAGAGGTTTCTACACACACACATCTCTCCATCCAGCGAAGCAAGAGGCACAATCACAGTTCAAGGACACATTCGAGAGAGGCAAAAGTCCTCAAGGAGGATCTGGAGCAGGGCTGGTGTGAGGTCTGGCTGGGAGAGTCCCAAGGGCCAGACAGAGAGTCCTGGAGGGCCGCATTCGGTTCCCTGGCCCCTGCCTCAAATAAACATGTCAGGCAACTTTCCTCACCCCCCAGAGGACCAGTCGTAACTCCTCAACCCTCATTAAATCTCCTCCCTCCTCTTGCAGGTGCCTGTTGGGCTTCAGGTTGGCAGTAAAAAAAAATAAAGCCGATTCTTCATAACTAGGCAAAGAGAAACGAAGAAATAAAAAAAAAACCCAGAGTGAAATTTCTATCTCCAGTTTGTTGCGGCACAAATGAAAAAGGAGGACTTTGCACGAAAAGCGAAGAGGAGCAACGCTTGCAGCAAAAGCATCCACAGGAGAGCCGGCCACACTAATGAAAAGTGACAACCCTTCTGCTGGAAGGTTATAGAGTGAGCTAGTTATTAATGAATGTTAAGTTAGTCATGTTAGTTAGTTAGTACCAGAGATCATACCGCAAACATACGTTGGATAATGGAATGGACCAAGGAATTTCAGAAGGAAATCACCCTGTGCTTTATAGATTACAGCAAAGCCTTTGACTGTGTAGATCATGAAAAACTATGGAATGCTTTAAAAGAAATGGGGGTGCCACCGCATCTGATTGTCCTGATGCGCAACCTATACTTTGCACAAGAGGCTACTGTAAGGCCAGAATATGGAGAAATCGATTGGTTTCCCATCGGAAAGGGTGTGAGACAGGGGCGTATTTTATCACCCTATTTGTTTAATCTGTATGCAGAACATATCATACGGAAAGCGGGATTGGACCAAGAAAAAGGAGGAGTGAAAATTGGAGGGAGAAACATCAATAATTTAAGATATGCAGACGATACCATACTACTAACAGAAATCAGTAATGATGTGCAACGAATGCTGATGAAAACGAAAGAGAAAAGCACAAAAGCAGGACTGCAGCTGAACATCAAGAAGAGTAATGACAACAGAAGGTTTCTCGTCCCTGCTGAGGACAATGCTGAGCTAGATTAGACACGGGGAACCATTCGCCCTCCACATGTTGAACTACAACTCCCATCAACCCTTGCCACGATAGCCCTTGGAATAAAAAAGGAAAAGCTGGAGGAAGTGGTAGTGTCTACTGCAGAGAAAACAGATTAGGGATGCGCGCGCACGCGCATACACATGTGCATTCCTTGGGAAGCAAAGGCCAAGGTTCAGAATTGCCCTTTTTAATCTATCTAAGCAGTGCCTGGTGTTCCCTATCCTGCGCACAGAACGTCCACAAACCTCTTCCAGCAGGTAGACATCTTTTGATCAGCTCACGGGTGTTTATTGCTCCGCAGAACTGGCTGACACAGCTGTATCATCCATATTCTTTCATAAGCTGCCTTCTGTTGAGATGCTGCGCTTGGGGGGGCGGCGGCTGATGGGAGTTGCAGTTCAGCAACATCTGGAGGGCCAAAGGTTGCCCCCACCTCGCCGTCTGACTCTGTGCAAGGCAAGTTCCTACATTTGGCTTGAGAACGGGGTATTGCAAGAACCCCCTGGCTGGAATGGGGGATCTCGAGAGCCTTACTTTGAATGTGACCCAAGTGGTGGCTTAAGAGGAAGGCATGCCGTCAAGGCTCCTGCTTTCCGTCTTCAACCAGGGAAAGGGTCACCCTGAACCCAAACAATTCGAAAAGCTCTGGGAGGCAGGATATAATCAACAGATTGTTCCAAGCCCAAAAACGTAATCCAAGATTGTAAAGAAGTTCTTGCAGTAAACAATGATGATTCAGATGAGAGCTTGCTTGCAACATTGAGGTCCATATGGACTCATGCTACTCCCACACGATCCTGTGACTGGAAGTCATCTGTAATGACTGCAGGGTAATTTGTTGTGGCATAAGCAATGTTTAGAATGCAGCTGCCGGTAACTCTGCAGGGGCGTCACGGCCCATGGAAGCCACGCAAAGAACGGCGAGGTTTACAAGCCCCGATGGTCCTCTGCGCCTGTGTGCGTCTGCAAAATATTACTGAAACAATGCTACCCAGTGAACTCTTCCGTTTTTTCCAGGAAATGCAATATAAGCCAATCCCATACAAATCCATCATCGCCGACGCACGTTGCAGAATCCAGGCTTCCTTGACGCAGAATATAAATTAACGTACACAGACCTGGCTTTCTGCCAATCACTCGATGTGTAAAATATTTATTTAGAAATTGTATACGAAGAAGTGGGTTTACTGCATCGTTGAAATTGAAACAACGCCTCTACATGTCCTATGGTCAAGTGCTTGGGGGAACACGTGCTCTTTGCCCAGGGTGTCTCCGGCAAACACCAGCCAGGGGACTTTTGGCAAGGCAACCTACTCTCCGACAGTTCTTGAGGAGGCTTGGCTGCCGAACTCTCTCAACCCGTCTGCCAGCTGATATAGCTCACTCCTCCTGAGACTGAGGAAGGCAGCCTCTCTCTTGTCCCCCCCTCCATCACACAAAGCGGGAGTGTGTACATTAGTGGGGCGCCAGGGCAGACCGAGGGCAAAACAACGCTAAGATTCACTGCCCTTTTCCCGCAGCCAAGCGCGTGATGGACAACCTGACTGACAAGTCTCTGCCACTGCCGTTCGTCATGCGCAGATGCCGTCATGCGCCGTTAAAAAGATTTGTAGCCCTTGTTATTACAGGCAACGATCAAAAGGGAGTCTGTTCCTTCCCCTGGGCTCACGCAGATAAGGACATGGCCTGTGCGTAGCCCTGGAAGGTGTTTGGAATGTGCAACCAGCACAGACGTCTACCGCCAACCTTTGAGCTAGGGCGGGCTACAGAACAACAGAGGAGCACAAGATTCTGCCTTATGCCAAGTCAGACCATTGGCCCATCTAGCACAGTGTTGTCTACACTGACTGGCAGCAGCTCTCAGGGTTTTAGGCAGGAGGTCTCTCCCAGCTCTACCTGGAGACATCAGGGATTGAACCTGGGATCTTCTGCATGAATGTAGATGCCCTACCAATGAGCTACGGCCTTTCCCATTGGATCTAGCTTTGTGTCTTTGGGAAGATGTTGATCTGCATATCACTGCATATATTAACAAACAAGATTGGCTGATTCACCTTGTCCCTATGATCGGGGCTGAGACCCGATTTGCCAGCTGGCAGACTGGTCTTGTATTTGAAAATAAAAATAAAAATGGAGAACTCTCTCCAAGGGACAACTTCTTAAGACGCTCTACCACTGGGCTACGGCCGTTCCCCAAACAACGTGTTACCTACCGACTCTCCTGGTCTGAGCCAGTGTGGCTTTGTGGTTAGAGTGGCAAACTAGAATTGGAGAGGCCTGGGTTCAAATCCCCACGCTGCCATGAAGCTCACTGGATGACCGTGGGCCACCTTTCTACCTTTCAGCCTAAACTACTTTACAGGGTTGTTGTGAGGATACAAGAGGGAAAGGGAAGCACTGGGAATGACAGCCTTGGAAGAAGGGCAGGATAAAAATATGCATCACTAAAAATATGTTCCTATCCTTGTCCATCACCACTGACTGTCAGTTTAGCTTCCAGGCCCAGTTCAAGGTGCACGTTATCCTACATGCAAACAGCCGACTGATTCTCCAAGTGCAGATGCTTAGTAGCTGGAATGGCATCACCCACGCACATGAGGGAGGTGCCAAAAAGATGGGGGAACCCCAACATTTGAAGTAGTAAAAAAAAACTGTATAAAAGAAACACTAAAAGGGTCACACCAAAAGAAAACCTAGCCAAACTAAGACTGAGCATGATTATTGGGTGTGGAAAGTAGATAATCTATTTTTTTGGGGGGGGGATAAACCACAGGGAAGGGATAATGGAACGGAGTAACTGGAAGAGGGCATGGCTGGAACCCTGAAGAGGAGCACTCCAGCTGCAATATTTTATTGCAGGTCGCACTTGGTGATCTTTAAAGCTCTAAACAGCCTGGGCCACGAATCCTGGGTGAGCGCCTTCTCCCACATATTCCTCCCTGCCCTGCGAGGTCAGCCCCACTACAGGTTCACAATGTTTTCGGAGGCAAGATTGGGAGGGGCTTTGAGCAGGGCCTTCACAGTGGTTGCACCGCCTCTTTGGAACCTTTGCCCAGAGTACACTTGCCCTATTCACATCTCTGCATTCTTGCCATTTCATTAGCAGGCTGTTTTGAGTGTGCTTTCTCCAGGGTTAGCTGGCTGTCTTTGCTTTCGTTGGCCCATTTATGTATGTATTTATTCCCAGGCCTTCCAAAACAATGCACTTCCAAGGTGGCTTACAATATGAACAATAAAAACAGTTTTAAAAGATTGCCAAATATATTGGTGTATTTTTTTTAAAAAAAAAAATAAGAATCTAAGAGCCAGCACATACTCAACTCGTAAAAAAACCCTTGTAGAACAAAAAGGGGTTCACAACAGTCAAAAGATGGCCAGAGAGGAAGCTTGGAGGATTTCCCTTGGAAGAAAATGCTGCTACTAAATTCCTATGCTTTTCTTTTGTATGCGGATTGCGGCTCTTATTTCTATTACCGTCTTTATTCTTCATTTCAAGCAGAAATGCTCACATTATGTAATGTAAACACTAACAGTATTTTTATTGCCGTTTTTATTTTTAAGATACTGATCCGCCTACA